>NC_059330.1:7045000-8245000 GCF_018350155.1 Leopardus geoffroyi
GTGGAGCCTCAAAAGATACAGAACGTCCACTGCTTTCAAATGTTCGCACATCCGGTTTTAACATGGGCCCCACTCCGGCCCGCGGTTTGCAAAAGTTGGGGGCTTAATAAGTACACCAGCCGCCCTCAGACCTACCTAACTCTGAGGGTGGGTGGCTCACTGGAAAATACCAGTTGATGCCATTTGGAATCAAAGCGAGCTTCTGTGGCCGGTCTGCCGGGTTGGTAAACGGATTCTCCCAGGCTCTGTCAGTGCACCGATTTTGCGCATGGCGGAGATTTGAATCGAGCTGTCCAGGTGTGGGAGAAACCAGAGGAGGAGTCGTGGTTCTGAGACCGCGTCAGTGTCAGCAGCTACGCAACAGGGCTTTGTTTCTAAACGCAGTTGAGCTGAGTATTCCCACTTCTTTGACATAATCAGGAAAAAAGGCAATTTGGCATGATGGAATCCCAGACAGTTGCTGTCTTGGGATCTTTCTCTTATTTGATGGCAGACGTGGGGACTCAGCAGACATCACTTAACCTGTTCACTGACTCAATGACTACCAACGATTCCAGTGACAACTAAGTTTGTGTGAATCTTAGGGGGTAACTTCCTCAGTGTGTTTTGTGCACATCAGGACTCCTCTGGGGTCTTTCTTCTGATTTTAGAAATCTTACAAGAGACCCATTGCCAAAAAACACCCCCAAAAAACAAACAAACAAACAAAAAACAAGAAAAAAGGTGCACTTAAAGAAGGAGAACTGGAGTACAATGTAATGCGAGTGGTTTGATGGGAGAAGTTGGGACGCTGGGTCACAGCTGAAAGGACCTAGGGAGATCCCGAGGCTGTCTTCAAATATTTATGGGTGTCTTTTCCATGCAAACTTCATGCTTCAAAGTATTCCTCTGATCATAGCAGTTATAATCCTATATATGAGATCATTCAGAAAAGAATATAAAAGAAAACCCAAAGTGAATCTCAATCCCTTTTTGAAATTTTTGTAAAATGGAATTACAGAGCATATACAGGTGTTTTGATTAATCCTATTTTTATCCTGTACAAATAAAGTACATGCCTATTATCCAATGTAAGTATTATAGGCAGATATAAAATAGGAAGTGAAATCTGGCATCCCAAATATAAGCAATGCTCACAGATTTGGGGGACACTTTCTGACGTTTTCTTATACAGCAAAACCTTGGTTTGAGAGCATAATCCGTTCCGGAAACATGCTTGTAATCCACAGCACTTGTATATCAAAGCGAATTCCAAGAACCACTGGCTCCGTTGTGATGTGTGACATTCGGCATCACGTGCTACTCGTATTGCAAGACCTCGCTCATTTATCAAGTTAAAATTTATCAGAAATGTGTGCTCGTCTTGCAGAACGCTCTCAGAACAAGTTAGTCGCGATCCAAGGTTTTACTGCACATTGATCTGTCTTTGTCCATTTGTTTGATGTTCCCGTCCCCACGTGGCAATGTGAGCTCCAGAACGAGAGGGTTTTGTTCGGTTTCACTCATCTGTCCCCGGCATCTAGAGCAGCCTTTGGGCATACAGCGTGCATTCAGTCAATAACTGTCAAAGGAATGAATGGACACATAAATGAATTGCTGCTAACTCCCCAGAATTAGGATTGTGTGTATCTCAGATCCTTAATCATATTGCTCCTTAACACCTGGCAAAACAGGATGCTTGTTTAGTTAAAAGGAAGAAGGAGAGAAAGAAAACAAAGGGGGAAAGAAAGGAAGAAAAAAACCCCTAATTTTTAGAAATAAGGTAGGAGGGCACCTGGGTGGTTCAGTTGGTTAAGCCTCCGACTTCAGCTCAGGTCATGATCTCACGGTCCATGAGTTCAAGCCCTGCGTCGGGCTCTGTGCTGACTGGAGCCTGCTTCAGATTCTGTGTCTCCCTCTCTTTGTCCCTCCCCCACTTGCGCTCTGTCTCCATCTCTCTCTCGCTCAAAAAATAAACATTAAAAAAATTTTAAATGTGATGATCCTTAATTAGTAACATTATTTACTGTGTTCTTTTTTGTGTGTCTAATCCATCTGTCAAGTCTAAAACATGTAAAAAGTCTCATAGAGTGTGTTTTTGTTAATTTCTTGGTATTTGCTTTCTACTTGTATTGGCTGTCTGTAATTTGGCATCTAAATACCCATAGCACGTATCTTTATTGTGGGTTATATTTTGATTGATCTTATAAAATCAGCCTCTTTCTTTCACTTATTATTACTATTTTCTGCTTTGGCTGCATCAAAAACTATCTCCTGTGCTTGAGGTGAAAGATTAGTTACATTGATTCCTGGTCACAATGGACGTTGGGGCCAGAGCGGTGGGAGGTCTCAACTCCCGAGTCACTCTCTTTTATGTCACTTTTGATTTATTAGAATAAATCCTAGTATCTTTTGCTCAATCCAGCTCCACTGATCTTAAATTAGGTAGAAGCTCCTCTAGAAATGCTTGCCAAACAGTGTCCGGTATCGTGATTTTTCCTGGTTTGTTATAAAAGAAACTCTAGGTATTTGAATAAGGTAGACTATGCCTGTGGGATCCAGGAATGAGAATAATCCTATCAGTGGCAGGATGCTATGGAAGGAATTGGCAATCAGCCTCAAGGCAGGGATTAAAACCCTTTTAGAACTCAGTGGAAACGTACCTTTTTATGCGTAAGAGTGGGAAAAGTAGTCCATTTAGTCTGTACCTGGAGCAGGTTGGCATTTGAAACTAAGGATTCAGATTAAGCCTCCCCTGGCGGTACTCTGTGCCTTTGAAATTCCAAATTCCTCATTTGTATGAAGGTGAAACCCTGCTCTTAAGATCTAGATCACGGTCCTTGGGAAGAAAATTAAGGGCTCAGACTGTGTCCCTGGACTTAGCATCGGGGTGATAGATGGTACTGAAATTATGTGAGTGGCAGGATTTTAATCATCTGTAACAGCACGTAAATAACTCCGACCTCCATCCATATCTTTTCCTTAGACAGAAACACCTTAAAGAAGTTCCTCACTCCTACCAATACCAGTACCCTATTGGTACGAGTCTCTAGAAATACCCCTAATTTCTCTTTCCTAACCCAGAACGTTTCCAAAGTGGCATATTCATCCAAAGAACACCTGAGAGTAGAAAGCCAACCAGCTATCACAGAAGAAGCAACAAACTTGGGAAGAACTGAAACGTGAGGAAGTCTCATTTTACATGCAGTCAGATCTGGAGACCGTCTTCACGCTGGAATTTAAAATATTTGGGCAATTCCCCTTCTTTATCTTCACCATTTGTGCATTCGGATTGGAGGCCTGCCGGCCGCACCTACCTTCCACACCAAAGGAAATCTCAGTTCTTTGAGAAGACAGTCATCATCTTGGCACACTATTTGTTACCATGAAAAGGCTCCGTGCAGCCATCTGTTTCATATAAATGTGTTTATTTGCTCACCCTCAAGGAGCAGGGCTTTGGCTAAGCAGTCCCCAGTTGCATAAGGAAAGTCCTGATTATCATCAGACTCTTCAAGAGCTGATAATGAAAGTCATGCTCTTTAGTTTTGACACTGTGTAAATCAAGACACACAGAGCTCACTAAATGTTTGTTCAGTGACGCATGCCCACGTTTTCAATGCCTGCCTTTTTTTTTCAGGCCTGTAAAGGTCCAGAGGTGAAAATGTGAATATATATGTGTGTGTGTATATATATATATTCACTATATATATATATATATATATATTTATATATGTATTCACTATATATATATTTATATATTCACTATATGTATATTTGCTATATATTTATATTCACTATATATATTCACTATATATATATTTATATATTCACTATATGTGTATTTGCTATATATATATATTCACTATATATATTTTTATATATTCACTATATATATACCCTATATATATATTTTTTATATATTCACTATATATATATATATATATATATATATATTTTTTTTTTTAGCATAGGGCATGTCTATGCATTATGAAAACAACTGGCATAAAAGTAGAAATTATAAACATCTACTGAAGGCCAGGACAGAAGGGAATAGTATTCGGAAACCCTGTCTTGGGGACAGTGAATTGGTTTGGCATTTTAAGAAAGTAATCTAGCAGTCTCAACAGCAACAAAAGTACACATCCTTTAACTCAGCAATGTATCTATGCAAATGTAGTCTATAGAAATAAGAGACTTGGGAACTTCAGGATATTTGGCAGCATGGTATGGAAGGCTGAGTTGACTATTTTTTCCCCCAAAGGTTAAAACCCCATTGAGATAAAAAAAGCTCAAGTTGCTCCCATTTTTTCAGCTCTGTGTTCATTGGAAACATTGTTCACTTTGAGTTTGCCAGAGACGTGAATGTGGCCAGTATAGGGGCATAGGGGGGCTCGGGAGGAGGGACTCAAAGGTAGAAATCCAATGTCAAAGGAGATCAAATCTTCTGAACTCAAATGAGGCTGTACTATGAAACAAAAGCTACCAAATTGTGATTTTTTTTTCCTTTTCTTTTTGTGGAAAAGGTATACAGAATTAGATATAAATACAGAGGACATATATATAAAAACCCAGCATCTGGGTGGCTCAGTCAGTTAAGTGTCACTTCGGCTCAGGGCATGATCTTGCGGTTCGTGAGTTTGAGTCCCGCGTCGGGCTCTGTGCTGACAGCTTAGAGCCTGGAGCCTGCTTTGGATTCTGTGTCTCCCTCTCTCTCTCTGCCCCTCCCCTGCTCATGCTCTGTCTCTCTCTGTCTCAAAAATAAACATTAAAAAAAAATTTTTAAAAATCTAAAAGTCCAGAGGAGAGCTGGAAAGAGGCACAAAATATTGCTTCGTTAATTTGGGTTGTTCATTTGTAAATGGATGAAATACATGTGTATGGATCACCTGCTCTGTGCCACGTCTGAGTTGGATGCGTTCACATTTCCCTCATTTAATACACCTGGTGTGGTCAGAGATGCCTTACTGGATTTTGTGGTTCTCTGTAGACAAAGTTTTGAGTGAAGAAAATTTAGAGCACATGATAGCCTGAAGTTTTAAAAGTGGTTTTTGTGAATTTCACAAAACAGAGCGCGCACGCGCGTGTGTGTGTGTATATACATACATATATGTACATAGATGATAGATAGATATAGATTGATAGCAGGAAGGAGTTAAAAATAAGTAAAAGAAATTGTGACTTGAGAAAACAGGGTCAGTTTTTCCTAAAGACTCATTAAAAAAATAAATGTAACATGGTTGTAATAAAATCTTCTCTGAACAGGGATGTTCATTGCCAATAGTGATTTCACTTGATGGTCATCCATAGTCCTTTTTTTTTTTTTTTTTTTTTTAACATTTATTAATTTTTGAGAGAGAGCGCACACACAAGTGGGGGAGGGAGCAGAGAGAGAGAGAGAGGGAGACACAGAATCCCAAGCAGGCTCCAGGCTCCCAGCTGTCAGCACAGAGCCTGATGCGGGGCTCGAACTCACGGACCATGAGATCAGGACCTGAGCCCAAGTCGGATGCTTAACTGCCTGAACCACCCAGGCACCCCGATGGTCATCCATATTCTTTACCTCCTCCTCTTCTCTCTACCCCCGCTGACTGCCCACCTCAAAGCAACGTTCTTTCCCTTAAAAAAACAAACAAGAGAAATGGCTACCCGGTAATGACCATCAGTTTGAATTCACCCAGGATCGTTAATAAATAATCGACCTCAGAACATAAACATCGCCAGGGGTGAGTCTTCATAAGGCCAACTCTGGTGTATGCCAAATCTCTGTTTTTCCAAGCTCCCAACTTGAACGTCGCGGCAATGAGGACCGTAAGCATCAGGTCACGGGGTTCTGGAACCCAGTGAGAAGAATCCAGACCCGAGGCTTACAATGCCTAATGTCTCATCTTGTCTTGGCTAAGGGCTCCCAGCAGCGTGAGTCCTTTATGTCTGATGTGTTTTTCTCCGGAATGATCCCCAAGTCACCCTCCCCTTGTAGCCTGTACACCCCAACTGTTGTTGCCTGGATGCTTAACCGACTGAGCCACCCAGGTGCCCCTAAACAATATCCAATTTAACGCCAGGCATTATAGTTCTAGAAATGTCTTGGCTCCTTCCAAAAACATTCTTATTGGCTGTGTCCCTTGGTAGAGCCTTCCACTCTAGTCCAGTCAATGGTTCTCCTATTTGGCTCTGTGTAAGAATCACCTAAAAATCGTTTTAAAATGCCAACTCCCAGGCCTTCCCCCAGACCAAATGAAATCTGAATCCCCAGGGGTGAGAAGCAAAAGAACTATTTACCCCAAAGAGAAATGATGTCACTGGCTGAGAAAGACACAGCTGCAGTCAGGTTTTGTTTAAATAGTGGGTTGTTTTGTTTTGTTTTTCGAAAGAGTATGCATGGGGACGGTTCTTTGAGCCCCCTTGAAAATGAAGGGCTTTTGCACATCTAAAAACTCTTCCTGTTTGTACAGTGCCCGCTTCTGCCTCCCTGGGGGTTGAGACTTCCTTCTGCCCCAGCAGTATGATCTCAGAGAAGGCTGTTCTCACCCCAGACTCACCAAGCCAGACCCTCCAAAGTTAAGACCAAGGGCGCTCCTGCCTTGCTGCCTGGGGCTGGATAAAATGAACTGGGAAGCGTTTTTGATCTTGAACTCCTGAGAGAGTGATTTCCCTGCACGTAGGGGGTGGGGTAGGGGTGGGGGAGGAGGGGGAACCTGCAGGGAGCTGACCCGCAGGTGTGAACTGAACTTGAGTAACCTCTGCTCTCCACATCTGTTCTCTTTGCATTGGTGCTATTTGGCGTTTTAATGGACGCTTTTATTGAGGGCCGGCCAAGAGCACTATGCAGGCTGGTTCCATCGCCCAAGATTTGGCCTTTCCAGAACAAACAGCATCTTCAGCCTCTCTGTCCAGGTGCTTTCCGGGGTCTCGTAAAGATGCCAGCGAGCGCCTGCAGTGTATGTCTGGGGAAGGCTAATTACTGAAGCAGCCGACAAGCCAGGCAAGACACCGGTGCCTTCAGTTAATTGCCAGGTTGTCAATACAGGTGGTCGTCTCAGATCTTAGCAGGAAAGGGTGGTTTTCCTTCTTATAAACCATGGGTTGTGAGCGCTGGCATTGCAGGCTACTGTTGCGCACTGAGCCAGTAATGGTGTTTTTGCGTTCCTATGGGCGAACCGTTTACTTCTTAAAACCTATTTGGGTGGATTCAGCGTTATTTTTTATCTCTAAAGAAGAAGAAGAAAATCCCCGTCTCTCACTTGGATTCTAGTTGCTTCCATGTGCCTGACAGAAAGGCATGGGGTTCCAGCCAGTGCCCGGGAACCCTGCATGACACAGAGTCTGTGCGCGGTAATGGGTCCCACATGCCATCCATCACGTGTGCAGGGGAGAGAGGTTGAGAACCATTGGGATAATTAATGGGGTTATAGGCAGTTAAGTTCAAGAAGACTTCAGTGACAATTACATGAATGATCACCTTCTTTCCACCACACGCTGTTCCCCCCGCTTGGGTGAGGATTTCCACGCCCAGGAAATTATATTCTGTGTCTTCTCTGTTTCATGGTAATTTATCCGGCGTCCTTTCAGATGTTAATTTCCTTCACTGTGGGGCACGGCCATAGTTCCCAAAGTGGGTGTTTGACGGGGTTTAATCTCTTACGGCCAGGTACATTTTTCCAGTCTGAACCGGGGAACTGGGGAACCAACAGGAAAGGAAAGGGCTTGTGTACAATCTGGACTCAAACGTTTGTTGATGGAATGGACGAACGAAATAGCCGATGACCTAGAACATGCGAAATGTGATGTGAGGAGGTCACCATCTCCTGCCACCCCCTCCCCCTTGTATTTCCTACTCCTGGGGAGGAAAGGGCGGCTCCTCTGATAAAGTGCTACACTGGACTGCCTGGGAAGGACAATCCGTGGAATCGTCATATTGACCTCTCTTCGGTCTCTACTGAGTCTTTCCTCCTTCAGCGCACTTCCGCTGCTGCCTTCATGCACCGCTCCCCCAGACTTGCACCAGCCTCTCCGACTCCTGTCTGAGACCTGCTCTCATTTCTCTCTGTCCCTGCTTCCAGCTGGGCAGAGTCCCGAGGGTTCTGTTCTCAGCCTTCTGCTCACCGCTCTGTCCTTTTTCTCTTAGAACACTTACAGATTCTTTCCTCATCTCTGTTACTTCTCTCCGTGTTGAAAATGCCCAAACCAGGGGCACCTGGGTGGCTCGGTTGGTTAAGCGCCAGACTCTTTGATTGCGGCTCGGGTCATGATCTCGAGGTGCGTGAGTTCAGGCCCCGCATCGGACTCTGTGCTGACAGCACGGCTCCTGCTTGGGATTCTTTCTCCCTCTCTCTTTGCCCCTCCCTTGCTTGTATCCTCTCTCTCTCTCTCTCTCTCTCTCTCTCAAAATCAAATAAACATTTAAAATGGCGCAACCAGGATCAAGAGAACTTAGAGCCTTGAGTCTCAGGCTACTGTGTCCAAATGGACACCTCCCCCTGGAAGGTTCACTGGGATTTTATTTTATTTTACTTCATTATTTTATTTTTTAAATTTTATTTATTTATTTTGAGAGAGAGAGAGAGCGAGCAAGAAGGGGAGGGGCAGAGAAAGAGGGAGAGAGAGAATCCCCAGCAGGTTCCATGCTGTCGTCGACTTGGGGCTCGAACTCGCTAACCGTGAGATCATGACCTGAGCGGAAATCAAGAGTCAGATGCTCCACCGACTCAGCCACCCAAGGCACCCCTCAGACTCCCTGTGGTCTTAAAATCAGTTTGCCCCGTGGCGGCAGGTGGCGTTACCCAGGCTTCTGCCAGACCCGCAGAAACCCCAGGTGAGCTACAGAAGGGGCTCCATTCTGGGGATGTGACTTGTCCCCATGGCGAGAGCTGGTCAAGCAGTGTGTGGGGGGTGTTGGAGCCTGAAGCCAGTGGAGCAGGCCGTTGTGAAGGGATGATGGATGTGAGAGTGAGGCAGCGAGAGCAGCCGGGACCCACATTTTCCTCTTGCACCTCCAAGTAACCCACCTCCCTGACATGGGGGGTCTGCTGGAGCCCTGTGTCGTGCACCTGAATGCACGGCTGTCCCAGGGGTCGGAGAAGCCAGCACGTGTGAGCTCCGCCAGCGCCGAAAGCAGAGCTCACGGACACGAGCACCTGTCTAATTCCACCCCCCACATCTCGCGCGGGACGCCCTGTGGCCGCCCCAACCCCTGGCCCCGTCCTGGGAAGCGCAGTCGGAGGAACGTGGCTCTAGCTGAGTCACGTTGACGCAGCGCGAAGTCACCCCACCAGGTGGTGTGACTGTTCCCTCCGCAGCGTGGGTCACCCTCCCACCGACTTGATGTTTTGGGGATGTCGATTTTTTTTTTTTTTTTTAACCACCATGCTATTTAAAAAATTCCAGTGGTTTGGCTACAGAAACTGGTGAGTTTTGTTTTGTGTGTGTGTGTGTGTGTTTAACTGTGTTTTTGGTAGAGGGATTTTTGGGTGTCTTAGGGTAGGGATTCTCAGCAGAGAGTTCTGAGCTCCTCGGCCCTGCTTCACGCAGAATGGTTTTGCCTTTATCTGCTTTCTCTGTTGAACTTCTCAGTGATATTTCATTTGTAGAAAAGGTACATGTTGTTGCTTAAAGAAGAAGAAAAAAAGAGACAGGGATGGAAGGAGAAGAGGGATGGGAAGAAGGAAAGGAGGGAGGGAGGAAGGAAGCAAAGGGAGGGAGGGAGGAAGGAAAGAGGGAAGGAAGGGAGGAGGGAGGAAGGGAGAAGGGAAGAAGGAAGAAAAGGGAGGAAGGAAGGGAGGGAGGAAGGAATGATGGGCAAAAAAAAAAAAAAAAAAAAAAAAACAAAAACCAAAGGAGGGGACAGAGAAACTGGTAACATAGAGAATCGTGATTGAACTCTCCAACCACAGTCCACCATATTTACCCAACTTTGTCTTCTATTACGAACCCCAGTGGGAGCCATCTTCTTTAGTTTGACTGGGTCTCTCCTCCATCTCCAAGAGACTGTGTTCGTTACCAATTTCGTGACTTGGCTCTTGTAATTTTTTTTTTTTTTTTGGTCTAGAATAATCCATCTCTCTTAGTGTTTTCTAAGGGAACTGTGGACCAATGTTGTCCCTGGATTAAGATAAAGAGATTCAGGCTGGTGTCCTAGAAAAGAGGGGAGGATGACAGTGAGTTTTCATTTCATTTAAACACACACACACACACACAGGCACACGCGTACACAACATGGGCATCGCTGTGTAATTTTATGTTGAAAGTTTTATGTAAATGGATCTATATCTATACATTTATATGTAAATAACTATCTTGTTGAATTAGATAAAGGTAAAAATACATCAGAAGCCATCTAGGAGAGGGGAAGAGATACGTTAATAGCATGTGTTAAGTGTCTCCTGAGCGCTAGGTCTCATAATTATCACCTGATTCAATTTTCAAAGCAACCATAAGATGTGGAAGTCATGACCCTCATATAACCAGTTTATTGAGGAATCTAAACTCTTCGTGGGACCAGCATGAAACCGTTTTATTTTTTCTAATAATCTCTGCAACCACATTCTCTATTCTGGGCGGTGGGGATGTTTAATGACATTTCAGCTAAGAGTCTATGACTTTTCCGTCTCTCTTGGTTTTTTGAAGTGTCTCATTTGAGTTCTTAAGCCTCGGTCCTGTTTATTTAAAGCCTTCAATCTAATGCCTAATAACTTCTGTCTTTTCCCTCCTGCCTGGGTGGGCTAACCGTGGCTGAGGTGGCTTAGGGAGAAGACAGACTGGGCCGGGTGGTCTGCCTCCCACGGCTTCCCTCCTCTCCCTTTTGCCTGCCCTCCTTCTTCCTCTCCAGTTGTGGTTGGAAAAGTAAGAGAGAGAAGACAGAAGTCTTTTTCCTGAGTGCTCCTAATGAGGTCACAGTCCTTGTCTTGAAGAATTATACGTACTCCTTTCACTCAACTCTTTGGACTCTGTGTTTACGAGCGGTGGTTCCAAAATGCCTGCTTCACAGGGAACTCCTCCCAGGCAATTCTCTTATGTCTCTTATGGTCCCTTGTAAGATCTCCCACTGTGCTTTCGTGCTCGCGTGCAGACGGTCACTGGGAAGACTGGTCGCTGGAAATCTCCTCTCTCCTCCACGGTTGAGTTTTGAGCTCACCAGTTTCCATCTTGCATACCTCTTTGGAACTGAGATCTTGAAGGGAGGAGAATTTGGAAATAAGAGAGATAAAGCATTCGTGCGTTTCGTGGAGATATTTGCCAGAGAGGTAGGCACATGGAAAACTCAACTGCTCAGTGAACAAAAAGAATGCAGCTTTTTTGTTTTCTATAACTGATAGAATCTTTCTAATAAGCCCCCATCTTTCTGTATGTTGCCTGAAGGTAGAAAGTGGCATCTAAGTAATATTTCAGCATTCAGGAGCTTAAACAGTGCTTTTAAGGTTGTTAGACCTTTTGGGGACAGAGGCTTAATCTATCAGAGTCTCGACTTCCCCCACCCACTTCTCTCCATACACATCAAGGTACTTCTATGACATCATGGCAGTAGGAGGGGAGGCCTCAGAGCCATGTGTTAACCTTGAACTTGGCTGGTCTAGTTTGCAGGTGAGTTTTGAGCATTTGGGCTACCTCGTGGGTACCCATAGCTATAGCTCATGATCTTGGTTCTTCATCTCCGTAGCGAATTCCCAACATTCTGTGTCTCCGTTTCAGATTTGAGTGGACATCAGTTCTCTGACCCTTCCAACATCTTGGCACTATCATGGGGGATGCAGAATCTTCTGGATTCACTGCAGCCATATTTAGGACATGGGCCACCTTCGGTAGCGTTGGCTTGATAAGTTCCTTTGTCTAATTGTCTCCATCCGTTACGGCTGCACCATTGATGACTTTTGGCCTAGAAGCACATGGTCTCAGGGCACAATTGGGAACGAGGCCACTAGCCTTGACTTTCCAGAGTTCCCGATACCTCCGTGGATATGAGGTCTCTTATGTCTGGTCTCCTCATCCTACCTCAGTTGCTTTTTCCTCCCATATTCCTCTAGACCAGAAGGAGCCAGACTCCTACTCTCCGTCACGTCCTTCTCCCTGGGAGTGTGGGCTTCATGGCTCGATGGGAAGATGTGGGAAAGGCGAGTTACCTAAAAGGAACTTTGGGAGGGAAGACAGCTCTAAGCCTCTGTCGCACCTTGTATTCTAACACTTTGGCCAACTGGAGAGAACACCTGATATCCCAAACCAGCAAAGCCTGAAGTCAGATGTATCGTCTCTTCCTGACACAGAAACAGAGGTGCTACGCTCTTAGAATAGAAATCTATCCTGAGATGCACTCAAAACTGCATTTTCAAAATTAATGTGAAATCAGTATTTACAGGTGGTTCAACAAGAATTGAAACGAAGGACACATTGCTGAGATTGTAGAAGCAAAAATTAAAAGTACAGTAAAAAAAAAAAAAAAAAAACCACCCTGCTTTGTGAGCCTAATTCGTTACGGAAACGTGTTTGTCATCCAAAGCGCTCGTATATCAAAGCGAATTTCCAGGACCATTGGCTCGGTCGTGATCACATGATGTTCGGCTTCACAGGCTACTTGTATTGCAAGACATCGTTTGTTAATCAAGTTAAGATTTATTAGACATGTTTGCTCGTCTTTCGGAACACTCACAGAACAAGTCACTTGCGATCCAAGGTCTTACTGTATATTCTTAGGTTAGTAAAGGGTACATCAATGCATAGTTTTCTTTCTGTAGGTGAGAAAGAGATAGAAATTCATTGTGAGCAGAGAACATCATTCCTGTTGTACAGCGGCTAAGATTGTGTGTTAAAACTGAGAGACAGAGGCGCCTGGGTGGGTCAGTCAGTAAAGCTTCTGACTCTTGATTTTGGCTCATGGTCATGGGATCAAGCCCTGTGTTGGGCTCCACGCTGAAGGGGGAGCCGACTTGGGATTCTCTCTCCCTCTCTCTCTGCCCCTCCTCCATGCTTGCCTGCTTTCTCTTTCTCTCAAAATAAATAAACAAAAAATAAAATAAAACCGAGAGACAGAAAGTTCATTATTAAAGGTATACACTAGGGGCGCCTGGGTGGCTCAGTCGGTTAAGCGGCCGACTTCGGCTCAGGTCATGATCTCTCGGTCCGTGAGTTCGAGCCCCGCGTCGGGCTCTGTGCTGACGGCTCAGAGCCTGGAGCCTGTTTCAGATTCTGTGTCTCCCTCTCTCCCCCATTCATGCTTTGTCTCTCGCTGTCTCAAAAATAAATAAACGTTAAAAAAAAATTTAAAAAAAATAATAAAGGTATACACTATTCCTGTGACGTAACAGCTGGGTTAGGAGATCAGTAACGAGCCAGGTTTAACAAATTGTGGGAAAATTGTGGTCTCAGTGAATTTTATAGACTCAAAAGAGTTGAGTAAGAGTTACTTACTTTGTAAGTAAGATACATTGTACATATACATCACTTCCAGAGAGGAGGTTTGCACGTGGCTGGTAGGAATTTAGTTACACCCTGAGATAAGCTTCCTCACCAAGTGGGATTCAAGTTCTCATAAATATAAATAGCTTTATTATGTGACGCTGTTTGCCATATGTGGCCATGGTCCCCGTCCTCAGAGAATTTCCAGCCTTAAGAAGAGACCAGTCATTCCACCAAGAAATTGTTAAATCACACGGCGTTGACTATTGTACATCTAATACCAGTTTCTGAAGGTTCTACGCGATTGGGTCATCTGGGGGCTTGTGAGAGTGCAGCATCTTAGGTTCATTAAGAGCAAGGCTTGTTGGGGAGAAGCTATTCTAGATTTCCCTTTTCGTAATGGAGGAAAAACTCCATCCTCAAAAGGGGTGGGAATGGAACCGAGTGCTAATATTTTGTGTCAGTGAATAATAAGAGAGAAAAACGTGAAGACCCCATCCCCACTGCCCACCTGTGGTAAGTTCACTGGATGGGAACAGGGGAGCAAGTTTTGGACTTGCTGAACCCCTGTCGCGAGGGACGGTGGTGACATGCCGATAGAGAGAAACTCTAAAGTGGGGAGCACTGTCTGCTGTAGTCTGTGGTTGTCCTACCAAAGGCATTTGAGGAGAAAAACAAAATGGTGGAGCCAGTTGGGAATGCAAACTGGTGCGGCCACTCTGGAAAACAGTACGGAGGTTCCTCAAAATATTAAAAATAGAACTACCCTACGACCCAGCAATGGCACTACTAGGCATTTATCCACGGGGTACAGGGGTGCTGTTTCGAAGGGGCACATGCACCCCCATGTTTCTAGCAGCACTGTCGACAATAGCCAAAGTATGGAAAGAGCCCAAAAGTCCATCGATGGATGAATGGATAAAGAAGGTGTGGTATATATACACAATGGAGTATTAGTTGGCAATCAAAAAGAATGAAATCTTGCCATTTGCAACTACGTGGATGGAACTGGAGGGTATTATGCTAAATGAAATTAGTCAAAGACAAAAATCCTATGACTTCACTCATATGAGGACTTTAAGAGACAAAACAGATGAACATAAGGGAAGGGAAACAAAAATATAAAAATAGGGAGGGGGACAAAACAGAAGAGACTCATAAATATGGAAAACAAACTGAGGGTTATGGGAGGGGTTGTGGAAGGGGGGATGGGCTAAATGGGTCAGGGGCATTAAGGAATCTCCTCCTGAAATCATTGTTGCACTATATGCTAACTAATTTGGATGTAAATTTTTAAAAAAATTAAAAATTAAATTAAAAAAAAATTGTGGAGCCAGTGATTAAAAGCAGTTGAAAAGATGCCAAATTTTTGTCCCAAATTTAAAAAAAAAAGACTTTTGTGCAAAAAAAAAAAAAATTGTGACCTAAATTTTATTCTCTTTGAGGGGTACTACCAATTTAGATACAAAGCACGCTGGTCCAAAGGCCTGAAGATCTCACTCAACATGTGATGCAGTCCTTATCAGGACACTTGACTGTTCCAGAGAGAGAGGTAGCAGCTGAGATTAGCAAAGGGAGACATGGGGAGGCATTTCAAAGGCTGAGTGTTGGCTCTTAGGAGGCAGAGAGCATCGAGGGTGGGATAAAGAAAGTATGCTGATTCTTGGAATAACACCGGGATTGCAAAGCCACGAAAAAGGTGGAACCATTAACGGCTGTTCCAAGAGAAGGGAGGTGCGGTTGTGGAGCAGATTTTAGGTGAGCGAAAAGGAGCTTCTCTGAGATTTTTTCGCACAGAGTGATGTCACAGCCAAGTCAAGAGGTAAGGCTGATGACACGAACCCTGAAGTGAGGGGTCAGGGCTGGAGAAAGGCTTGGGTCCTAAGGGATTGCACTAGGCTGAATAACGGCCCGCAAGATATTTAGATCCTCACCCCCGGAATCCTCGAAGGCACCGATCATAGGGTTCCTCGTGAGAGGAGGGAAGGAAATCAGAGGGACGTGGGAGAGAAAATGATGGGAGCAAGAGGTCGAGTGACGTGAAGAAGGGGTCGGAAGACGACGTGTGTGGGCAGCCTCCAGAAGCTGAAAGCAGTGAGGACCATGTTCTTTCTCCCTTGGAGCCTCCAGAAAGACCGGGCCCTGTTGACATCTGACTTCATCCCAGTGAAATGGATTGCAGTCTTCTGACCTCCAAAACCGTAAAAGAATAACGTTGTGTTGAGATATCCCACTAACACTGGAGGGAGAAAGACCCTCTAACTACGACGTTTCCTTCCCAGTGATTTGAGACTTTTAGTTCTGTTTCAGTAGCTTACAGCACAGCAGGGAAGCATGCAGTCCCACTCAGGTGACTCCAACACTCAGAGCCCTCAGATGATTTGGGGGTGCTTGGGTGGCTCAGTCAGTAAATAGTCTGACTTCGGCTCAGGTCATGATCTCACGGTTCGTGAGTTTGAGCCCTGGTTGGGCTCTGTGCCGACAGCTCCGAGCCTGGAGCCTGCTTCAGATTCTGTGTCTCCCTCTCTCTCTTCCCCTCTTCTGTGCTCTCTCTCTCTCTCAAAAATAAATAAACATTAAAAAAAAAAAAACAAACAAATACAGATGATATGCTGGAGGCCTCTTTCTGTCTTTTTGAAGACCAGGGCAATCCTTAATGAGCTTCGTAGGCCCAGGGGGTGTTAGGGTGTCTGATATGATACACTTTAAGTATTTCATAGAACAGTAGTTTACCAGACTAAAGAGAATTTTAGGGAAATCTTGTGTTTTTAATGCCATAAAAACGTTAGAAAATATTTTTACCCAACTTAAAAATGAGATTTCTTTAAAAAAAACTTTTTAATGTGTATTTATTTTTGAAGGAGAGAGAGACAGAGTGTGAGTGGGGAGGTGCAGAGAGAGAGGGAGACACAGAATCTAAAGCAGGCTCCAGGCTCCAAGCTGTCAGCACGGAGCCCTACGCGGGGC
Source organism: Leopardus geoffroyi (assembly GCF_018350155.1). NCBI lineage: Eukaryota > Metazoa > Chordata > Mammalia > Carnivora > Felidae > Leopardus > Leopardus geoffroyi. The sequence goes on from NC_059330.1 coordinate 7,061,330, forward strand.
TCCAACCCATGAGGCGTGAGATCAGGACCTGAGCCAAAGTCGGACGCTCAACTGACTGAGCCATCCAGGTGCCCCTGAGATTTCTTCGTTTTTTGTTTTTGTTTTTTTCTTTAATTTATTTGTTTATTTTGAGAGAGAGGGACAGAGCACACGGGCAGGGGAGGGGCGCAGGGAGAGAATCCCAAGCAGGCTCCACATGGTCAGCGTAGAGCCTGATGTGAGGCTCGAACCCATGAACCACGAGATCGTGGCCTGAGCCGAAGTCGAGAGTTGGACACTTAACCAACTGGTGCCCTGAAAAATGACATTTATTTCTATTTCGCGTTGACTATTCTGCCTTGTAAGATATTTTCATCGGGTAAGCTTTTAAGTTCTTAACCAAGTCCATGTTGCTCAGGCAGATGTCCTAGGCGTGTCCGCGGACAGATTCTTGGGAGTAGTAAAGAGGTTTACACATTACTTGAGTTTGAGGGACACTGAAACACGTCCTTGTTGAATGAACAAAGGGATAAGGAATACACGGGTCCCAAACAATCTCTCAGGAAGTGCATTCAGTGGGGAAAAAAACCTAAAGCAAGTTGTTTGCTGGTGTGAAAACTCAAAGGCCTGGTGGGCATACTTAATTTTTCCCATTTCAAGCAGGGCAATTAGGTAGGAATGGCCTTGTGACACTTTCCCCCCCTTATTTGGATTCTCTCCTGTACTAAAAGCAGGGCAGCCGTGAGGACTCCTATCTCCACACCAGACTACATCTTGCACCTATTATCTGTCCTGGCCGACGGTAAGAAGCAAGTGACAGCATCCCCCCTTTAGGCCCCTAATAGATGGCATATCGTTGTTCCGGAACACCTAAAAGAATGCCTGGGTGTGCCTCTCTGAGCACCTGACAGGGGAGGGTTGAGAACCCAGGAATAATTGCCATGTCACTGGCATGTGATTTATTGCAATGCTTAATTATGTCTACAGGGCACCATCTGGAGACCCAATTTGGGTTCTTTACGAACGAAAATTAAAGTCAAAATATACCTTCTTCTGAACGCAACTGGGTCCCGCTTTGGACTTCTCGCACCTGGAGAATATTACCCTGTGCTCAGTCCCCAAACCACATCTTAATTGTTTCAGGTTAGAGGGTCCCAGGCACACAACAGCAACTCTTGCGTGGAGACAATAGGGTTTCCCTTTCTTAGACCTTGTTCTCCAAAGTGCGAAACGTGTAGAATGTTCTGTGTTACACCAAAAAACGCAACATTAGAGTGAAATCACCGTCAGTATGTTTCTGAATTTTGACTGGTCATCAGCCAGAAGCAGGATTGTGTTTATTGGCATCTGATTATTTTTTTCTAATGGTCAGTTGACTAATAATTGTCCCCAAAATATTTGTTTAAAGGGGATGATGGCAAATCAGTATACATGATGAAGATTTTTTTTTTAATATTACTTGGTTTTCAAATAAATGTTTAACCAATTCTAGGAACTTTTTTTTTTTTTTTTTAAGCTATATTACTGTGAAGAGCTGATTTAAGAAATGCGTATTCCTTTCAATTAAAACCCAGAGCATTAATCAAATGTTTGACACTATAAATGTTTCCAATTAACATCTAGCTTAAAACCACATGTGTTCCAAGTGAAATTCAAAAGATCTATCTGTACAGGTGACCTCAGAGAAACCATTAACACATGGCTGGAGATAGCAAGAAACATTCTCCATTTGTGAGACAGTGATAAAGAATCAGTTTATGACTGATTATTACTTCAAACATCCTTTTCAGATGTGGGCTTGCTAAGCTAGAAGTTGGGTGTTTCTCACCGAAACAAAAGGAAAGAAGTGAAAATGTGTGTGTGTGTGTGTGTGTGTGCGCGCGCGCGCACATTTCTTCCTCTATGTATATCTATAATGTATGTATTATCTGTCACCTATTATATATATCTATTATCTATCTGTGTATCATCTATGTATTATCTACCTACCTATCATCTGTCTATCATCTACCTACCTACCTTCCTCTTGACAGAGAGAATAGAGAGAGAAATCAGAATCAACTCCACAATCCCATCTGGATGAACAGCTAGGAGTTCTAACCCTATCAAAGGCAGTGATTGGTCACAGTGTGGACCTGGTCAGGTCCAAGAGAAATTGGACCAATGCTCTTAGGGCGAAGGGAAATTTCCCCAGTAGTCCTTTTTTTACTTTTTGCCTTAAGGAAAGCACACTCAGCTCCTTCCAGGGCCCAGGCAGACAGCATAAATAGAAGACACGGATGTCAAATGGCAGTGGTGACCACAGTTCCCTGGAACGCATGGCTCCTGTCTAGATGTGAGGTACCAGCCAACTCTAGTGTGAAAATGGAAGCCCAGTTGGGCCTAACGTTCTGATACTTCGAGAGAAGCCAGAAGGGAAGCTCTTTTTTTTTTTTTTTAAATGTTTTTATTGATTTTTGAGAGAGAGAGAGAGAGAGAGAGAGGACTAGTGAGGGAGGGGCAGAGAGAGAGGGAGACACAGAATCCGAAGCAGGCTCCAGGTTCTGAGCTGTCGGCACAGAGCCTGACGCGGGGCTCGAACTCATGAACCGTGAGATCATGACCTGAGCTGAAGTCAGACGCTCAACCGACTGACCCCCCCAGGTGCCCCAAGAATGGGAGCTTTTTAATGTGACCTCCTGAATTTTATGTGATGGCAGTCAATTCCACAAAAAACAAAAACAGTAACACAGACCTCTTTGCAGCCAATCTGTGATCATCATGTCTGTTGCACGCGGAGTCAGGAGCTGGGCTAACGTGGTCAGAGACAGGAAAGGGCATCCTTGGGATGATCGTGAACCCCCGTCAGTGGCACATCAGCACATCACCGGCCTTGGAGAGCACACTCTGGCTTGCTCGCTGTCGAATCCACCAGCCCCTGGCAGAAAACGAGAGACCGCATACTTTCCAAATAATTTCTCAACTGATCGGTCAAACTCAGTTAAATTATTCCAGGTGTGCTATGCAGGGGGTTATTATGACCATAAGGAAAATGGTAACATTAAGACATGCCCATTTGCCCAGTGTCCTGACGAATTGCGTTTTCTCTCCCCTGTCTTGCCACAGCCTATCAACAGCTGGGACTGTCAATCCGACAGCAAGGGCTGACGACAGGCACATACGGTTAGTCTGTTGTGGCTGGAAAGGTACATATTTCCGCCTCCCTTTTTTTCTTCTGCAAATATTTTTCCAAAGGAAAAAAAAAAAAAAGCAGAAAGCAAAAGATGACCATAATAAGATAAATGCCTGGCACTTTACAGAGCAACATATTTGACATTCGGGAACCACTTAAAGACCCAAGGAGCTGTGGCATTCACGTTTTGTGCGACAATTTCTTTTTCCTTACAGAGCAAAACCAAGATCTGAATGTCTTTGGGGGGAATTGCTGAACGGCTTTAAGAATAAGAAAAGACATGGGGCGCCTGGGTGGCGCAGTCGGTTAAGCGTCCGACTTCATCCAGGTCACGATCTCGCGGTCCGTGAGTTCGAGCCCCGCGTCGGGCTCTGGGCTGATGGCTCAGAGCCTGGAGCCTGTTTCGGATTCTGTGTCTCCCTCTCTCTCTGCCCCTCCCCCATTCATGCTCTGTCTCTCTCTGTCCCAAAAATAAATAAACGTTGAAAAAAAAAATTAAAAAAAAAAAAAAAAAAAAAGAATAAGAAAAGACGATAATTTTAGCTTATCAAGGAGACTCTGCAGTTCAGAACTGGAGCCAGACAACACGGGTTTTATTTTAGTTCTTCGTTTTGCTTCGTAACGAGCTACGCGAATGTCAAATAATTTGCACTGGAAGGGATCCAGAAGAAGCCACTGTGACATAACAATTATCTTGAGCTGAAGGCATTTGTGTCCCTGATATCCTTTATCTGCCTAAATGCAGAGACCCCCTCAAAAGAACTCAGTTGTTCTAAATCCCCTTCTTGGGAGCAACTCTAATTTTCTCTTTCTCTGAGAAAAGCGGTCAGTATCACACCCCAACAGACTTTGTCGAAAAACTGTCCTGCGTCCCACCCATTCTCCTAAGAGCCCATTTATCTTTCCAAAGAAGTCCTTTGTCTTCTTCTAAGTGCCCTTTTCTCACCTGTTAAATTTGGTATATAAGTCCCAAATTCTAAATGCCTGCCCCCAAACCCCACGTCATTTTTCTGTGTACTCCTGCATAAAGAGTAGGGGAATAAAAATCCATTCTTTTGTCAACCTGTCTTTTGCTAATTTAATTTGCAGGACTCTGAGCACAGACATAAGAGGATAGAGGAAAAATTTTTCCTCCCCAAGAGCGCGATTTTTTTTCATTCTTGCTTTCAAAGGAATGGTCACGGATATCAGGCTTTATGCTTAAGATGTAGCTAACCACACAGGAGCAAAATAATGCACATGGTTGCTAGGATCAGATCCAACAAAGCCTGTTAAGCAATCGGTAAACACTAGCTCATTTGTTTCCTTAGCAAGATCATTTATGCATTATATTGTTTGAGTTGTTTTTCTTTCCTGAAAACATTTTCTGGGTTTCCTTTTGGACTTACTTGATTATAAGTGGCAGGAAACCCAGTTAAAACTAGCTTAAAACAAACAACGAGAAAGCTAACCTTCACGAGCGAAACATCTGCACGTAAGCTTCAGGCAAGGCTTAATTCAGGTACATAAGCAATCCAGGTATCAGGATACAATATCTCTCCCTGTCTTTTTGTCTCTGTGTTGACTTTTGTCTCTGTGTTGACTGCACTAGAAAGAAATGTCTCTTCACACAGAAGCCTCAGAATCGGGTCTTAGTGGCTTCATTTAACTGATAATTTGGTCTAATTTGGTCTCAGTCAATCTTTATGCCTATGGTAATATGATGCCTGATTGGTCAGGTGTAGGTCACATGTCCCCTTGGAAACTGGGGATATCGTTAACCCTTCAGTATCTGGAGTTCTGTACCAAAAATATGGGGAGTGAATATCTATTACACCCCACGACATGAGCCATATTTTGTTTAAATTCCAACCCAAAGCAATGGTTTTAAACCACTTATGCCTTAAATAAAGGTTAAAAAATTTTTTTGCTTTCCTGAAGAAACTGGCTTTGCCAATATTCCTTTGTTTGACTATAGGAAAATCATAAACCTAATTTTCTCCCCCCAAATGATTCCCCAACAATAGGTCTTCCTAATTACAGAGTACTTTTTTTTCCACTAGATGGTTTTTCTCCCTGTTACAACTTTTCTTTTTTTCTTTTTTTTTTTATTGAGGTATAATTCCTGTGGCACCAGAGTCACCCTTTGGAAGTGTACAATTTGGTGTTTTCCGATATATTCACAAGGTTGATTACTGGCCGATGCCAGAATATTTTTGTCACCCCCAAAAGAACCTCTGTATCCATAAGCAGTCACTTTTCATTCCTCTGTGTCCCCAACTCTTGGATAACCACAAGTATATGTATATATTTTTTGAGAGAGAGAGCATGCGCGCAAGACGGGGAGGGGCAGAGAGAGAGGGAGACAGAATCCCAAGCAGGCTTCGAGCTGTCAGCACAGAGCCCGATGCTGGGCTCAAACTCATGAACCACGAGATCGTGTCCTGAGCTGAAATCAAGAGTCAGACGCTTAACCGACTGAGTCACCCAGGTGCCCCCATGCATAACCACAAATCTTTCTGTCTTCCTGGATCTGCCCGTTCCGGGCACTTCGTATAGATTGGCCATGTCTTTTATCGTCTGTGTGCTGAAACGTTGACATCTGAGGTCTTGCTAACCCTTGAGGGACTGACCCTTCCAGGGGTAGCTAATTCCTAGAGTCAGTAAACAACCCAGCCCGGAGTGTGCCTTTCAATGCAGATGCAAACCCACAGATCCCCAACACACACCTCCAGGTCCCCCCCTGGAAGGAGCTCTCACACATGGGCCACTCTGCACCTGCACTGATTACCCCAGGGCCAGGTATCAGACAACTTGCGACAGTCCCTGCACCCTTGGAATTGCCCCCTGAGCTTGCTTGCTGTTCCTTCCCATGAAAACCTCAACGACCACTCTGCTTCATGGCTGCTCACCCTCCCTCTGCCTCCTGCCACATCTGTGTTTTCTCATGTGGCCTCTCAGGTATGGCGTCTCCCTTCCTTCTGGAAATTGTGAGGAACAGACTCTTTTTTCAATGCCAGTTGTCAACGGCTTTATTGTCTTTACTTATTTATTAGTCAATGATTATCTCCTAAGTAATGATAAAACCTATTTCAAATTATCCAGAGTCATACAGCGGTGCCTGGGTGGTTCGGTTGATTAAGCATCCAACTCTTGGTTTCCGCTCGGGTCATGATCTCACGGTGTGTGAGTTCGAGCCTCTCATCGGGTTCTACACTGACAGTGCGGAGCCTGCTTGGGATTTTCCGTCTCCCTGTCTCTCTGCTGCTGCCGCCCCCCCCTCCCCGCCCCCACCCCACTTGCTTTCTATCTCTTTCAAAAAAGCAAATAAGTAAACTTACAAAAAAAGAATCCTACAATACGTGGTTTTGTCGTCTCCGGCCTCTTTCACTTAGTATGTTTTTAAGGTTCATGCATGTTGTAGCATGTGTTGGTACTTTATTCCTTTTTATGACTGTGGACATGCCATTTTAGGGACATACGTATTTGTTTATCCATTCAGCACTTACTGGGTACCCGGATTATTTCTGGTTTGGGGCCATTATGAATGATGCCACTATGAACAAGTTTACAGGTGTTTTTATGTGGAAATATGTTTTCAGTTCTCTTGGGTATATTCCTAGGAGTCGAATGGCTGTGTCGAATGGTAACTCTGTAATTTCACATTTTAAGAAGCTGCCGACCTGTTTTCTTAAGTGGGTTTGCCATTTTACATTTCCCACCAGCAATGTTCAAGGATTGCGATTTCCCTACATTCCCACAGTGCTTCTCTGTCTTTTTGGTTCTGGCCACCCCAGTGGGTATGACATGGCATCTCACTGTGGTTTTGAAATGCGTTTCCCTAATGACTAGTGATGGATAAGCATATTTTCATGTGTTTATCAGCCATTTTTTTTAAAAAAAATTTTAACGTTTATTTATTATTGAGAGACAGAGAGACATAGAGCGTGAGCAGGGGAGGGGCCGAGAGATGGAGAGACACAGAATCTGAAGCAGGCTCCAGGCTCCAAGCTGTCAGCACAGAGCCTGACGCGGGGCTCAAACTCACAAACCGCAAGATCATGACCTGAGCCAAAGTTGGATGCTTAACCGACTGAGCCACCCAGGCGCCCTTTATCAGCCATTTTGATGTTATCTTTGGAGAAATATCTATTTAAATACTTTGCCAATTTTTAATTGGGTTGTTTGTCTTTTTATTATATGATTCTTCCTATATTCTGAATACTAGACCCTTATTAGATACATGATTTGCAAATATTTTGCCCTGTTAATTTGGGTTGGCTTTTACTTTCTTGATAGTGTCTTTTGAAACATAAGAAGTTTTTATTTTGAATGAGGATGTTGGGAGGAAAACTTCCTGTTGTTATTTGGGTGTGGTGAATGGGGGCATGCAAATTAACAAACAGCAGACAGGTTAAGAGGAGAAAAAATATTTATATATTTATGCATTCAGTGAAGTGTATCTCCCTCATTAGCCAGAGAGAAAGGGCTATATGCATAACTTGACGGTATTTTGTTTTGTTTTGTTTTTGTTTCTTTTTAGGGCTTCATTGGGATGGTCTGGAAGATTCTATTGGACCTTTTCATGCTAATGGAATGGGGGCAGGCTGTCTCTGCAGCTGAATTCACAGGAAACCCCCTAGGAGCGAGGTCACTGTCAGTTGTGTTTTTTGGAAGTTCTATTCTCATCAGGTAAGGGAAGTTCAGATAAAATTTCTTTCCGCATCTTCTTTAGCCTAGATGTTTTCATTTAAAAGTAGTCTTTATACTATGATAGGCTACTCACAAGGCCTAAGCCATCTTGTTAATTTTCTGGTTACCTGTGCCTTTGATGAGATACCTAAGAAAACACCGCCACATGTAAGGTCACAAAGATGTTCACCTATGTCTTCTTGGAAGAGTTTTATCATTTTAGCTCTTATATTAGGTGTTTGATCCATTTTCTGTTAATTTTTGCATATGGTGTGAGGTAGGGGTCCGGCTTCATTCTTTTACATGTGGCTCTTCTGTTGTCTCAGTACCACTTGTAAAGTGTATTCTTTCCTCATTGACTTCTCTTAGCACATTTGTTGGAAGTCGGTTGACCATACATGCGTGAGTTTATATCTGGACTCTCAATTCTCAGATGCTATCTTCATTCGGTCTGATCCTTTACGAGATCTTTTCAAGGTGTTGGTATGTGTTGTGATAGGCAACTCAGTCAAAATTGTGTGACGTACGTGATGTGGCACATGTCAGCTGTGGAATGTTACAGTAGGCTGCAAGCCAGCAAATGGGGTGCCACGGCCAGCCCCTCTGTGCTGTGGTCCTCTGTCATCCCTCGCGGTGTTTCAGAGTAAATGTCAGGTGTGACTGGAGGGACACCTAGACTGCGCAAGGGGAACAGTGTCGATCTATACAAGTATTAATAAACATTAATGTGACTTTTTGGGGGAACGAAAATGAACTGAAATTTTAATATTTTTTTCCTTGCGCTGTAACCTATAGTCCTGTGCGCTTCCTGGGTCGCCTGCACCCCAATTTAGAGATCACTCATGCCAAAGCCCGTACACGAATGTCTCTCAATTTTGGCACCACTGCCATCTTGAGCCAAATAATTACGTGTTGCGGAAGACGTGGCTGTGCATTGTGGGATATTTAGCATCATCCGTGGGCACCATCCAGTAGATGCCAGTGGAATCCCCAGGCATTGCCAAGTGTCCCTGAGAGAGGGGGACAAAATTACTCTTGGCTAAGAACCACCGCTCTATACCGATTAAAGCCATAGGTGCATGAGTTGCTCCCACCTGACACCCCCCGCTGTAAGGCGATACCCCCATCACCCACAGATCTATCAAACAAGCACCTTCTGCCCCCTCTGCAGTCTACCTTGCTTACTCATTTTGTTTGCTGATTTTTGTCTGTATCACAACGGAAGTCCATATTACTTGGAAAAGATTTAGAAAGCACGAGGAAGAAGACTGTGAACATTTATTATTGGACCACTTCTCAGTTTGTGGTATTTTTTAATTAGTTGTGTAGAATTCATTGGCTGGCAAGCGCTTGGTTCAATGTGATCTTGTTTGTGTTCTGTATTTTGGAAATTTCTGTATATTCCTATCACAGACTTTGAAAATTCTACCCTATGGGACTTAAACGTTAGTCTCTGGCACTGATAAAAATCAGAAGCCCCCTCCCCCATTTATCTAATTCTTTTATGGGGGTTTTTGGAAAGAAAGAATTAAAAATTAAACGAACACCAAACAGGGCATAAAATACAACCATAAAATATAAATATATTTTACTACAATGGAAATAAATAAAAGCTGTACCTCCCCAACGTTGTAAATACAATTAATATTCAAATGACAGAAATCTGATAAAATACTTGGAATTTATGTAAAATGACAGCATTAATACTTTTAGTAGAAATTTACTTAATAATTCTACCACTAGGAATTTATTCTAAATAAATACATACAGATTTATTTTATGATTTTGCTCTAAGAAAGTTCATCAGACTGACATCCATAATAGTAAAAAATTTGAGAACTGCTTCAGTGTGTAATATTAAGGCGTTCTAGGGGTGCCTGGGTGGCTCATTTGGTTACACGTCCACAGACATCAGCTCAGGTCACAATCTCATGGTTTGTGAGTTCGAGCCTCGTGGCTCTGTGCTAACAGCTCGGAGCCTGGAGCCTGCTTTGGATTCTGTGTCTCCCTCTCTCTCTGCCCCTCCCCTGCTTATGCTGTGTCTCTCTCTCTCTCTCTCTCTCTAAAAAATGAATAAACATTAAAAAAAAACTTAAAAAATATTAAGGCATTCTAAAATAAATTATGGTATGACAGTATCCTATACCATTATTAATACTGTATTTTAGAAAACCATTTACTAGCATGGGAAACAGTCATATATTGTAGGAAGAAAAACGTAGTATGCGATTATGGTCTAATACCAAACAGGATAAAGTAACAAACGTAATACGTGTTCGCAATTTTGAAAGTTTTAACGCTCGGAAGGATCAACACCAATATACTGCTATCTCTGCCAGTGGCTCTCCCAAGTTTATTTTAATTTTCTTCTGTTTTTCCATTTCTATTTTCAAAATATTGCTACAGCGACCATTCGTAATACAAACGATAAAAGTGACCGTAGTAATACAGTGAGTTCCTTGAAATAATTTGTCGTCGAGAAAGAAATAGCATAACAGCGTTTTCCTCTGCAAACGGCCGCCAGCTGGGAAAACCATCATGTAAGTTGTTTCACACAACATGCTTCATTCAGCCTTTGAAGGAAGCACATCTTGAGAAGGCCCTTGTGTTCATGGACAGCAACGTCCACTCAGGGATCCTTTCTTGGTTTTTCCTCACCGAGCCCAGCGTGTTCACCTTCTGCTTAAGTAGAACTGTTTCTCAGCCAGGAGCACATAGGAATGTTTACATAAAGATGCCAGCAGCATTTAGAATGCGGCTTGGGTGGGTTTTCAGAGGACGTGTAATTATGATTTGATAGCTAGTGGCAATTTAATGGGGTGAGAGCTGCCTATACCGATGACGATAATTCTGAGGGGAGGGAAACAGAGGGTGTCTGAAGAGACCAAAGGGCTGTCCAAAGCATCTGGTTTTCGGTTTTATGAGGTCAGGGGCCAGATTTGTCTTGTTGGTCACTGTACCTCTCTGGCCAGCCGACTCCCAGGCGTGGAATTAAGTAGTGCGCAGTAAGTAGTTGTTAAATAAATGAACCTATATTGTAACATAGTACAGAGTATGTAGTCATATGGCAAGAAGCGAGTATAAAAAGCAACTGGAAAGGGAGGAGGGACATTGAATAATCGGAAGAAAATAACCCCGAACAAGTTACTAGAAAATATTAAATGAAAATCAAGTAAATATATATATTGGAAATAGACTATCACAGAAGTGGTCCCACTCTTGAAGATTGATGATATGATACAAGCCAAGGACATGCTTCGTACATTCTTTCATTCATTCTTTCCTTCCCCTTCCTTCCTTCCTTCTTCCCCCTCTTTAAAAAAAAAAAAAAGTTCCTGGGGCGCCTGGGTGGCTCAGTCAGGTCATGATCTCACAGTTCATGGGTTCGAGCCCCGCATCGGGCTCTGCGCTGACAGCTCGGAGCCTGGAGCCTGCTTCGGATTCTGTGTCTCCCTCTCTGTCTCTGCCTCCTCCCTGCTCAAGCTGTGTCTCTTTCTCTCTCAAAAATAAACGTTAAAAAAAATGGTCTTGAGGAACATTCCATGCCAGACACAAGATAAACACTATACTTTCTCTTCGAGTACCAATTTTACTTAGAGGTTTTGGGGAAAATTATGCCACAGTAGGCTTTGACGTTTTTAGGTGGAATGAAAAAAGGTCATATGCGTTATAAAATGTACAAAAAAATGTCCTATTTGATTTTAGTGAATCCAACTTGATGTTGAACGTGCAGAAGATCATTTTGGACTCTTCATGATCAGGGATTCTTGGGTAGATGATTGTGAGAAATACTGCTTTACGTGAAGTCCTAGAAAGCATGCTTATCCAGTAGATGAAAAAATACAAAGCCTGGAGGGATGGCTTTATGTTGGATGAAGGAATCAAGATCCGAAAAGTCTCTCTGTAGCTGGACCTTAAAGAACCAGAGGTCCTTTACTTTTTAGTAAAGAGATAAAAAGATAAAGTAAAAAGATAAAAATTGTCCTGGTATGATAAATTCAAAAAAAAAAAAAAAAAAAAAAAAAAAGAAGAAAGGGTTCAGAGAAGTCCACAAGAAAAGGGTCTTAAGGAGTGTATTTTTAATATGAGCCAACAACAGAATAGAGGAACCCAAGAAAGGCTCACGGATTTTAGGCTGAATTCAGATGGAAGGAGGGAAACTCCCATTTTATTCCAACCCCATCTGGTGGGTTGCATTTGTCTCTGCACATCATATTTTAAGAGAGCCATTGACACATTAGAACATATTCATAGAAGGATTGACAAGACAAAGACGTGAAACCATGTTAGACGGGCAACAGTGCGATCTGCTCAAGAAACGGTAACCTTCAACCTCTGAAGCATAGTATCTAGGGAATCACGGATGTAGTCTGTGGTTATATTTTCTCTAATACATATTTGAATAAGTGACTTTTGGAAATCCAGAACGTCATTCATCTGAAATCATTTCCCATGATCCAAAATGTGTCCCCTTTAGAGACCGGGAAGGCAACCCATATAGGAGGGGCGATGCAAAGAGGCTGCGAAATGCTGTAGGAGTTCTGAGTGGAAATTAGGGGTCAAACTGCAGAACAATTACAACAATGGTGTCTTAGACTGGCACAATAATTCTTTTTTTAATGTTTATTTATTTTTGAGAGAGAGAGAGACAGAGTGTGAGCAGGGGAGGGGCAAAGAGAGAGGGAGACACAGAGTCCGAAGCAGGCTCCAGGCTCTGAGCTGTCAGCACAGAGCCGGATGCGGGGCTCAAACCCATGAACCGTGAGACCATGACCTGAGCCGAAGTGGGATGTTTGAGCCACCCAGGCGCCCCTTGACTAGCACAATAATTCTGACTTGGAAACACTGAGCGAGACGAATGCGCAGAAGAATAAAGCCATGGAGGACTAACAATGATACCAGCAAAGAAATGCGACCTAAAAATGCATTTACAATGCCTGAGTTTGGACTTTTCACGCTTGCTTCCCCCCCCCCCCCCCCCCAGTTGCATTAGTTGCTTAAGGAGGCCAAGGAACTGAAGAAGTAGAGTTGATTCACTTACAAACTGCTTTGCTTGGAGAAGAATCCCTGGTCTTGTTCCCACCCGCTGTGCTCAAGTCTTTCCCCCACGGGATCTCATTTAATCTTTTCAACCGTCCTACAGAGTGGATTCTAGTAATGGTCCCATTTTACAGACGAGAAACCTGAGGCTTACGTACCGTGAGATTCTTGCCCAAGTGCGTAGAGATAAACCTGAGACCTAGGTCCTCACCTAAAATCCAAACCCTCAGAAGGAACTCTGATTTCCCAGCTTGTTTCTGGGTCTTTTGTTTTAATTTCTCCACCACTTCTTTGTCTCCAACTCTCCCTTTTGGAGTCAGTAAGTAAACAGTAGCTCAAAGAGGACTGTTAGATGGATTTTCTGAGTGGTCATCCATCTTGTTTCATTTTCTTACTTTCATATTTCTTTTCCACCGCTCCTTCTTTCTCTTCTTCTTTTCTTCCTTTTTAAAAAAAAAAAAAAAAAAACAAACAATTTTTCCAGTCCAAAGGCCAGAATCAACAAGATCAAAAATCAAACAGAAATCTTGAGTTTCCCCGAGGACACACACGGGGGATTTGGGAATGTCAGCTGTACAAATATGACGCCATCTTTAGACAAACTGTCTGGAAGGACGGGGGGACCAGCCCCTGTGTGTTGCATGCAGATGTCATGTGGTCATGCCTCTAGCCAGCTTTATTATCTGACAGATACGGAGCACAAATATTGACTTTTGCTATTTTTACTGTAACTGCAGCCATAAACATTGATTCCTGCAGGAGAGGGCGACTGGGAAGAAAGCAGCAGTGTCTTCAGAGGCCGGGAGAGCTTTGCCTTTGCCTCGGGAGGGAAAGGAGTAGGATGTGAATGAGGTCCTCCTGGAACGATTCAATACAGAAATAATAAAATGGTGATGATGTGAAAGGTCCCACAGGTTTGACGGGCTTGGAAGAAAAAATCCCTATTGATTCTGCGTTGTCATCTGTGTTCATTTAACCCGAGTGAATTCTGAATGTAGGAAGAACAGAAACTTGAGAGAACTTAGCCTCCCTCCGAAGGTAGACACTTCCGTCGAGTCAGGCTTCTACCTATTCCAAGGCAGCGCACCATCGATAACCACATCTTGCTCCATATCCCGAAACGGCGCGGCAAGAGAAATAACCACACAACCCTGAGCGTTTTGTCGGTCCTTTGTAGGCAGTGAAGGGATTGCTCTTTTGGTGGTGATCCCTTCACTTGGCAGGGGAGAAAAAACCCAGGGGATTTTTAGTGATTTTATGTGATTGTGGTTTAGATCCATAGTTTAAAATGTATGTTGCCAGAGCAGGGTAACTGAGATTTCCTATTTGATTAGATCTAGCGTATCCTGCACGACCCAGCAAGATCGCAATAAGGATCGTTAGCAGAATAATGTAGGGGGAGACAGCCCTAAACCTAAGAGTGGGTCTGCAGAATGGTCTCCATACGCAAGAGAATGAAGCCAGGCGGCTCAGCCAGGCACCTAAAGGCTCCATTAGTACAAGCCTGCAGAGTCTTTAGGTACATCCCATGCCGGCATCTAACCCTGAGCCCAGATCAGCCCAGGGCACAGGGATATGCACCTTCTTCAAAGATTCAGAGAGTAGGAATAAAGCTCACTGAGTCACTGTCAGGGGTCAAAACTCATTCAAATAAATGCAGAGGAACAAAGGAATGAGTGTGGTCTCTGGCCTGTGTTGTAGGTGGTAGTATATGCGACATGTATTTGAAGGAGAGATGAAATCCTGTATTTCCCTACGAGTCGCCGTCAGAAAACTTAGGACGTTCGACCTAAGACATCTGTAACAGTGGCTTCATGTCAAATGCTGCTGGTGTCTGCCTTTAAGGGAGCTACTCGTTAATTGATGAAGTGAGCTTGATTGGGGGGTTTCTACTCTTGAGCAGTGGGGTGAAAGACACATGTCACATGGGGGAAAGACCTTGTTTTTTATTGAAAACATTTTTTTTTCATGTTTATTTTTGAGAGAGAGAGAGAGAGAGTGGGGGAGGGGAGACACAGAATCCGAAGCAGGCTGCAGGCTCTGAACTGTCAGCACAGAGCCCGACGTGGGGCTTGAACGCAAAAACCGTGAGATCATGACCGGATCCGAAGTTGGACGCTCACCTGACTGAGCCACCCAGGCGCCCCAAGACCTTGTTTTATAGAGTCCAGCAGAGTCGGATGCAAACCTACATTCAGACACGTGCACTTTGTGTGATTTCAAGAGTGTTTCTTGGGTTTTCCTGAGCCTGGTCTTCAATCTCCATAAAAGAAACGATGGTTCTTGGTGGGCTGAAAATAAATGATAGCCTTACAGTGTTTTGCATATATGGTCACTCCTGGTCTTAATTACCATCCCCCACTCCCCTTAAGAAGACCAGTCGGGAGAGTATAGGATGGTATCTAGGAAGCACTCTGTAGAATAGTGTGGGGCTGAGCTTCTCTTCAAGAGAATTCAGTTGACTGGGATCTCAGAAAACTGGCTGACATGTCCTGTTTACCGAGAAGGCTGTAGAAGCCACCACATTTGTTTAAACTTCGCATAAAATATTAATCTCCTGTCTACCTTTGTTGTATGTACCTTCTAGAACGCCTTTCCTTTCAAGCTTTTGTAAAAAGAGTAGAAAGGTGCCATTGATTTAGTTTCTCTCTACCACTGGCTGTATAATCCATCAGAAGGGAGACCGTCTTTTCAAGTTCCTGGGCCTGGAGATCTTCTCTAAGTTCTCACTTGGTGATATGAGCTTGTTCTCTGAGTCATCCATTTAAAAAAAAAAAAAAAAAGTTTTGTTTTTTTTTTGTGACTTGCAATCTCAAGGATTTTCCGTTGAGATTGTAGAAGTGTCAATTATCCTAGATACACATCTTAAGTCTCCTCTTGGAACCAAAACCCGTAAATCCCCATTCATTGTTATAAATATAAAACACGCACCTCACTCCCCTTTACCAATATCCCCTGAACTCTCTCACTGTAAGGAATGGTTGTTGGATGACAGTGAAACCATTTTTGTGTGCCGAGTGTACTTTATGTCTATATTCATTTTGACTATCCAACGTAACAAACATGATGACTATCTTTAGCGACTCTGTAGAGTGACCTTGACATCAATCATCAGGTCAATTGGTTGTAAGAAGAATATATTGTTTGCAATATCAGTCTTGCCCTTAATGAAACTAGGAATATAACATGGCATCCTTTTAAAGACGGGCAGATGGAAGGTCCAGGCCAGTGCCAAGAAATGTAATGAACTTATGTAAGGTCAGCCAGTTAGGACCCAAGTCAAGGGCCCTGGCTAGCAGGGAGCGTGCAGATCAGGATAATCTTGCAGGCTGGTTGGTCGTGTAACGCATGGGATTCCTAGGCCTAAGTTTACGCTCACCTTCATTGAATAGGAAACTATTTGTAGACCCCTCTCCATTCCATTGGGGAGAGAAGTATTATTTATATTATTTCAAGATCTAAGTAGGCAAATGCAACCTTGTTATGGTGGCTTGAGCAGGATACTTGTGGCCTAACGCTACTATGAGATTATTTAAATAATTTGGGGATGAATATTGCATTTGGAATGGCAGTAGCTGCCCTTATGTCACGTTCTACTGGTCGAGTGACATTAACCAAGTCACTTGCCCCTTGTGTTTGGTTTTCTCATCCACTAAGTGTGGATGGCCATTTCTGCTCTGCACTGTTGATAGGATTAGGCCAAAACTCTGTATGAGAAGAGGCTCCTAAATTACAAATACAACATACATCTAAGATCCGTGTCTCTGTTCTCACCCTTCTTACCCTCCTCCCGTTTTTACTAAAAATTAAAGAAGCTTTGATGACTTTAGGTTATTTCTTAAAGCTGTTAAAGCTGCGGCAATGAGACAGCTCAGTCGGTTAAGCGACTGACTTTGGCTCAGGTCACGATCTCGCGGCTCGTGGACTCGAGACCCACGTCGGGCTCTGTGCCGACAGTTCGGAGCCTGGAGCCTGCTTCAGATTCTGTGTCTCCCTCTCTCTCCCCTTCCCTGGTGCGCGCTCTCTCTCTCTCTCTCTCTCTCTCTCTCTTATAAATAAACATTTAAAAAGGAAAAAACTTGGGGTACCTGGGTGGCTCAGTTGGTTAAGCATGCAACTTCAGCTCAGGGCATGATCTTGCGGTCTGTGAGACAGGCTCTGTGCCGACAGAGCCTGGAGCTTGCTTGGGATTCTCTCTCTCTCCCTTTCATAAATAAATAAACATTAAAATAAACATTAAAGAATTTTTTTAAAAACAAAAAACTGTTAAAGCCAAATATGTTAGCCTGTCATTCAGAGTCTCAACGTGTCCACTCTTCTTCCCCACTGTTTTCTTATACAAATTTTTAGCCAACAACAGCAGATCTATTTTTCCCTAAGTGTGTTCACCGTAGTTGAGAGATTTCACTAGGACTTCCAGTCGTCCTATTAAGCAGGACATCACATCTTGGAACTTTGTCTCAGCAAAAGAAGGGATTTGGGGCTTTTAGGCAGAGAGAGTCCGAGGGCAGAATCCTGGCCCCATCTCTGGGCTTGGGTCGTGTAAAAGGTTCTGGTGAGAGCCAGAATGCCAGCTTGTGAATTACCACAGATCAATTGCCCACTATTTGTGTTCTGCTATAGTAATATCTTCGTGGAAATTCACATTATAATCATAGCTTTGCTGGATGACCGTGACATCAGAGGAGGAGGAATGTATTCGATGATACTGATGAGTGTGGTGTTAATGCAGACAGGTCCAGACCCCAGTGGGATCTAGTGGGTGCCCCTGAGAGGCTTTGGTCTCTCAGCAGAGCTCTTTCAAGTGTTCTGTAGTATAGCTGGGGGGACGGACATGAATGAATGGACCAGAACTGCCTTCAGGCAGGGCCTGGAGGACAGGGGAAGCACCTGAAATTTAGTGTGTGTGTCTACAGGGGCTTTTAACCAGTCCCCCAGCTGCCTCGGAGAGACAATGTCATATTTAGTAAGTAACGATAGACAGGGAGACTGGGAGAGATCCCAGCACACCTCTCTTTGGTGAGCTTATGAGTCATTCCCCACCCCCCGCCATAAACAAAAAGCCACTTAAACAAATGAGACCATGTTGCTTCTCTCTGTAGCGTGTCACGTATTTTCTTCCCCTCTTGCCCATGTTCTGTCAAAGATGAGCAATAGCCTGGCAGAATTCCTGACAACGTTGGGATCACAGCACAGCCAGGCTGACCTGGAAGCCTCACGGGGGATTTCTTCTTGAAACATCTCAGCCCCATTTTCGGGGCCTCTGTGCTTAATCTTCAGATAACAATCTCCACGCCTTATAGCCCGTCCATCACCTCATTTCTAGGGTTTGCCACTCTTAGTTTGTGTCAAACTCCAAAGAGTTGGGAAAACCAAAAAAAAAACCAAAACAAAACATTTGGGGGCAGGCAGTTCAAGAAAAGCCAAGGTCGAGTGGTTACTTGGTCCTTCCATCCTTTCCCATTCTACACACCAGAGAGCTAAATTCAAAATCACGCTGTGCACAAACGAGAAAACGACACCATCCCGATTTCTGTCCCTGTTGTTTGAGGTAACCATGAGGAATCTTGTAGGATCGTTCATGAATTCACAAGAAAAGCCCACTCTGGCCTTCCTAAATGAGTTTGTCAGCCCGTATTTCGTGAGATCTGTAATGCGTTCTCCAGTATTCTCAAATGCAGCTGTGTTATTATCGCTGGATACGGAATATAAATGTTTAGTCACCTCTGAGCTATCGACTCGAATATTCCCCAGGGATGTCACGCCGCTAGGTGAAAGGGGCGTCGCTAAGTGGAGGGGCAGTCATCTGGTTCTGTTGAACATGTAGGGGGTAGGGAGGAACAGTCTGCGAGGGGGAGCGTGTAGGCTGAAAAGGTATATTGAATCCTGTAATCGCTTATTTGTTTTCGTTGGTAGGCATTATCTTGAAATCTCAAGTAACACAAAGAAGATCTCAGTGTTTTATATTTCGGAAGGAAGGCCTAGACTAAAAAGGGCTGGGAAATGAACCTCAGAGCAAATACACAGACAGTTCTTAAATATGTGCTCTACCAATAAATATCCCTTTAGCAGAGAGGATAAAGGGAATGAAATACAGAATGTGGAATCTTAAACAGGAAAATCTCATTGGCATCTTCAAGATCCTTTTCATTTTTTAACTTTGTTAAGGAATAATTGGCAAATGCAATTATATATGGGGGTGAGGTGGCCAATACATACATTGTGGAATGATTACCAAGATCAGGATAATTAAGGTCCTTTTTCCTTTGGCCGTTTAAAAAAATTTGTTTTTACTTATTTTAGAGAGAGAGAGAGAGAGAGAGAAGGGAGGGGTGGAGAGAGAGGGAGAGAGACAGAATCCTAAGCAGGCTCCAAGCTCAGCTTGGAACCTGACAGGTTCATCTCATGGCTGCGAGATCATGACCTGAGCCGAAACCTAGAGTCAGAGACGCTTAACTGACAGGTGCCCCTCTTTTGGCCATTTTTGCATCAATGCCCCATGAAGTGATGCTGTCTACTTCAACAGATGCTTGTATGCAAGATCCTAAAAGTAAATTGTCCATGCTTTTTACAGTACTCTCCTCTGTGGAAGCAGCAGACTCGCAAAGAGCTGTATTTTTAGACAACTGGACTGTTCGTTACATGTTACACTATTAGAACGTACTTACCTATTACTTACGGAAATTGAGTACGTCTGAAGGAGATGCTTCTTGGTCACGATTAGAGAATTGCTCACAGGGCTCTGTGGTTTCTCCCAGCTCCTGGCAGGTCCTCAGCCTCTGGGATCGGAGGGACCAGGAGGCCCAGGGAGGCTAGTGAGAAAGCTGGGTGGGTGTGTATGTGTGTGTGTGTGTGGGTGGGGGTGCTACTGCTCTAAGACCCCCACCCCAGTTCCGATCCCAGCAGCTCTGCTCCCACTTGACTTTTTCAGAGTGTTCTTCTACATTATAACCAAAGAAATGCTGGACTAGTTTTCTGTTTGGAATTCTAGTTCTATCCAAGAAGACCAAACCCAAACCCAAACAAGCTGTATGAGGAGATCCTAGATCTACAAGGAGGGTGCTCTGGGCTGAAAGGTACAATGTGGGTTAAAGTCACCCTGAGGCACTCAGCCCCCATCGCAGCCACATCTGTGTGCCTGTTGACAGAGGCAGGGAGCAAGAGAAAGTCAATCTCACCGTCCAACCCTCCCTCGCTCCTTCACTCTGGTTATTCTCACCACAGCACTGGAGTGTGTGTGTAAGTCTCATCCTGATGGATTGTGATTCTTCAGTTTTAAGATCGAACCTCAGTGATTTTTTTAAAAACTCGGAACTTTTCCCGTTGCAAATGATATAAAACACAGTAACAGTTTTTTAAAGGATGGTATTCTTTTGTGTAACCGAGGGGCTCAAGGCTTTAAGCTTAGACGGATCTAGTGCCTCGGGTGACACAGCTGTCCTCTTCTCTCTGCTCCCATGTTGGTTTGTTCTTGGGTCCCAGGGGGTGACAAGGTGGCTGCCTGCCAGGTTCAATCCAGCGTAAGGGGAACATCTTTCTCCCGTCACTTTCGTGACAGTCCAGGGATTTTCGCTGGCCATCCAGATCCCAGTCGCTAGGGAGGGGAGATTGGTTGCTCTGATTGGCCAAAGTGGAGTCTTACCTCAGCCACATGATACACTGAGATTGGGGGTGGGGGTTACTCAAAGAAATTACTGTTTCCTGAAATGTAGAATAAATAGTAGATCCATTAGTAACATCCCTGCTGGTTCTTATGACGACTTAAAAACAAAATTTTTTTTAATGTTTAATTATATTAGAGAGAGAGAGAGTGTGGGTCGAGGAGGGGCAGAGAGAGAGGGAGACAGAATCCAAAGCAGGCTCCAGGTTCCAAGCTGTCAGCACAGAGCCCAGTGTGGGACTGGAGCTCACGGACTGCCCGTGAGATCATGACCTGAGCCGAAGTCAGATGCTCAACCGACTGAGTCACCCAGGTGTGCCCCCCACCCCATGACTACTTTTACAAAAAGTTCCAAAACCAGTAGGAAATAGGATTCCTTGGGTGACCACTTCTGCGACCTCCCCTCATGCCTGTGAGTGTAAGGCAAGAAGCAAGGACAAATGTCATCTTTCTGCAGCTTGAGTTTTTAAAAATAATTTGCTTTTAACAACTTTTCGATACACGGTTTTCTTTGAATGTCAAGCATTTTGAAAGCACGTAGACATGTATCAGTAGTTCCTTGGGCAGAGATCCACATAAGCAAGCTCTGAAGTGGGCAGAAGCTATAGAAGGAGTCCCAAGTAAAATCAGAAAAGCCTTGGAGAGAATCAGTTAGTGCATGAAAAATAGCAATTTGTGCACATTACGGGAACCTCTAGGCGTGTTATCCTTAACGTGATTTTATTAAGCGATGTCTCTAAGCACAAGGAAAAGATTATTTTAGTTCATTTAATTATTCCCAAAGTGCTTTTTAATGATATTAAAAAAGTTTTTTTTTTTTAATGTTTAAGACAGAGAGAGAGACACAGAGCACGAGGAGGGGAGGGGCAGAGAGGGAGACACAGAATCCGAAGCAGGCTCCAGGCTCCGAGCTGTCAGCACAGAGCCTGACGCGGGGCTCGAACCCATGAACCGTGAGATCATGACCCAAGCTGAAGTTGGACACTTAACCGACTGAGTCACCTAGGTGCCCCATTTTGACAGTCATTTCCAGTGGCAAACACATTCATCTACATATGTAGAAATGACTATTTTTATATTAAAAGGTATATAAAAATAAAACGGTATATATATTCACACACACACACATGTACCCACACATAACTATTATTTGACTTGAATCTATAGCCTGAGGTAATGAGGAAATAAAAGGTCAGACTTCCAAACACAAAACACATGTATATTGAGAGCACCATAAGCTGGAAAGAAAAAACAGAAGTTTTCTCAGATTTTTCGTCATTTTTTTAGCTTCACGAACAGCAGAGACGCTTCTTCTCGATTAAATTTCATACTTCTGAGTTTGATCAAATCCTAAAACGCCAATCAGACTGTGGCTTTTAAACCACTACGGGTCATTAAGGAAGGATGGACACTAAGAGCCTTATATTATTCCATCTTTATCTTGTTATGAGAAATGAGAACTTGTACGCGTGTTTTCAATCCCAGTTTCCTTGTAAACTCACGAGAAGCCCAGTGCTCCAAGTCTCTGAGGACGGCGTAGTTACAGGTGGACACCAAATACTCTTTTTTCCACATGCCCTCTCCCAGTACACAGGGTTTGTGTTTCCCTGTTGGCTGTCTGAAGAGTCCCGATGAAGTCAGGACCTTCACATCCATGGGCTCAGAACTGGAGAGTATCCTTGATGTGCAGATGTTGTTGCTCTCAAATTTCCTGCTGGCAGCCTCCTAAGAAACACTGAAAGCTTCTCAGGAATTTGAATTACCCAGTTAATAGGTGTCTGCTCCAGCTGAGAACTTCTCAGCTTTACTCAAGCCTGATCAGTATTCTGGGGGAGAGTTGTTCCCCAAGTACAAAACGGACTTGCTGCTCCTTGTGGGACCAGAAGGGGGAGCCATTGTGTAAAGGTATCAGAGGCTGTTCAACTTTTCGGTGTAGATGAAGAAAAGTCACAGCCTAGAAATACGTAACGGGTGGCACAGCACAAAGGAAACCAATGCTGTTACAGTGCAATTCTGGAAAGGGTATTTGGGTAAAGATGGCAGTCATCATATTCCCACTTAGGTGACCAAGAAGGAATAGAGGAAAATCTTTTCCCATCTTAGAAATTACTAATGGCTGCCATCAATATGTCAGAAATCTTAAGGTTCTTTTGTAGCACAGATTGAAGAAGCGAAGGTATTGGTGAATGGGCTTCGGTGCTTGAAGCCTGACTGCAGAATAGGTTGAGGGACTCCCTGAAAGGCACCCAGGTATCTAGAAGTAGCAGGTGTGCCTCAACTTGGACAGGTTGGCATTGGGTGAGCTTTTGTTCCTACCTCTGACAACAGCTCAAAGCACCAGCAATCACATGGGGCAGGGAAACCAGCCGTGGCATTTGTCCTTGACTTACACCAGCAGGAGCCATACCAGTAATGAAGGCAGGCACTGATTCTGCAGACTTCCGGTCCTACAACCGGGAAGTGTAGCCTGAGGCACAAAGGCATCCTTCACAGTTGGCGTTTGCTCCTCCTTACGGAGAAGTGGACCTCAAGTGGCAAAGTGAAAGTAGCCTTCTCATTCTTTCTTTTCTTGAGTTTGAGAGACTTAGAAGTGTTACAGTTAAAGCAGATCAAACTAAACCCATTTACTCACCGCTTTAAGGGTGAGCAAACAGAAAAAGGAGACACAAAGAGGGGAATGGGTGGCATAGGCGATGTGGGTTAAGGAGCGCGCTTGTGATGAGCACCGGCTGATTTATTTTAGTGTTGAATCACTACACCAGAAATTAATAGAGCACCGTAGGTTCGCTAACTGGAATTAAACGAAAAACTTGAAAATCCACCGAGAAAAGATTGTGCCAAAGAAGAGAAACAATCTGCAAAATCTCTCCAAGGTAGCCCGTGAAATGAAATTCCTACATGAGAGAGAATACAGTGTTAGGAAATCTCTAATTGGTATTCTGACCAAGTGTGAGAGGACCTAGCATCTTTGCAGCTAGAGTAGGCAGTCATAAAAAGGTACAGATCTGAAGTCAGGCAGATTGTTTACAGACAAAAAGCAAGCTGGTTAAATTTTAAAATGCCATGAAAGGAGAGACCGCCACAGGACACTGAACCACTCAAGTAGAAGGAAGTTGAAGAAAGTCAGAACTCAGAGGAGAAGCATCCTGACTCTAAGTGGATGAGAAAAAAAATGAAAGGAGACACGTTTTGTGTATTAAGAATAACAGAAGCAAAAATAGAGCAGATCAGGGAGAAGAAATCACCAAAATAAGAGAAGAGAAAGTTGCTAAAATGAATAAGGGTTACATTTTATTTAAATCCCAGAGAAGATTTATTTAATAAAGTTGTTCATTGGGTGAAACTGATCAAGTACCTTTATATCATGGCCCTGAGCGAGGATGGACGTGGTCTCTGTTCCAACAGAGCCAGATCTGCCTCTTAAGGCAGACCAGTCTCAACCAGCAGCACAAAGCACAGAAAGTTCTGGGAGAGAAGTGGCAAGCTTATAAGAAGGGCACTTTAATTGGCCGAGGGGATCAGGAGTGATTTTTCCAGAAGACATGATATTTTAGCAGACTTGAAGAATATGCAGGCGTTATCTGGATAAATAAATTTTAAAAAAATCTCAGGGAGCAGAAAGGGATGTAATCCAGGTGGAGGTCACAGTCTGGAGAAAGTCTCAACTCTGGGAGAGAGTGGCAAAAACAACAGGAAAAATTCCTGTAAGCCTGGAAAAATCAAAGATGAGTTAATGAGAGTGAAGGAAAACCAGAGTCTACATTACAAATGATCTTGTCTCTAGGATTCACTTTAGCCATTATTCTAGGATTGAGGATGTAACACAAAGATAAAGACTTTTAGTAATGATTACATGTGTGTTTTCAAAAGGACTCTCCAGTGATAACGTGAAGAATGAGCACTGGAACAGCAAGACTAATTGTGGGAGATCAATTAGGAGGCCACCACAAGAATTTAGGGAGGGAAAGGTAATCGTTAGTGGCCCTGGGAATGGAGGGAAGTAGGTAGATGTGAGAAATTTTTAAGAGGTAGAAGTGACTTTAAATTCATTAGATGTGGGTATCAGGAAGAAGGGGGAGTCAGGGATGACAGCCATGTGGAAATGCCATGTGGAAAATCTTGCCCCAGATCACTTAGTATTTGGAAGAACTCTGCAAGGAAGGGTATTTGGAAGGGAGGACTAGGTTTCCAACATGGCCTGACAGTGAAGTGATAGAAAATTTACAAGAGTTTTTTTTTTTTTTTCTCATCAAAGAAGTGCTTCAATTGGAAGAAAAAGGAGAGATTTAAGAGAAAGTATAAAGACATATGTGGAAAAGAGATAACTGCATGACAAAGGATTGCATCTTATGTGTTGGGAAAGGATAGGAGATGTGATATGAGGTATGAGACATGATGAAGTAAAATGAGAGCCACTCTGAGGTATATTCTAGACATAAGTTTTTAAACATCATGTTTAGTGGGAAAATTCAGTAAGTAAGCGGAAGGAAATCAACAACGGAAATGAGAGCTAGAAGCAGTCTGTCACCAGATGGTGACTGCAAATATCAGACCACCGTGGGACAACATTTACAAGATTTCAGGGTGGAAAGATTGTGAGACCAGGATTTTATACCCAGCTGTTGTTTATGTCAGAGGGTGCTAAAAATTCTTGGAAATGCAAGGGTGCAGAAGATACAGCAGTTTGTTGAAGATGCAGCAACCAACATACACTTCTTGTAAATGTACTCAGAGCAAATTAAGAAATGAATGAAGGTTAGGAACATGGCTTCTATACCAAGATGGTGATTAAACAAATATATACCTCCACCAGCTCTTCTTCAAATCCCAGGAAAATAACTAAAGGAGTAAAAGAACAAAATGAAATCCTTAGCAGTCCCAGAAGACAGAGAAGTTTTTATCAGCAGATATTTTAAGGAATTTTAGAAAATTGTAAAGTAGACTGGTTTGATGGAAAATAGAGCCAAGAAAATCACAAACAAATAGAGACATCTGGAATGGGTCACTGAAGAAGGGAGTACCAGTCTTCCCCCACAGAGCCCTGGAAAAATGCCAAGATCATCATCAACAAGAGCTGGAAATATTTGTTGAATGATGTTAAATGAATGAGCAGCTTGTGTGGCAATTAGCAGCATAATTAATTGAAGGGTTGCCAGCCCAGCTCGACTGGTCCTCAGTTCTGGCACACAGGCGGCTGGCTGTGGGATTTTCACTTTGGATGTAATAGATGAGATGAACTCTATAAATAAAGTGGCAGCACTGTCTTCCAGAAAGGGAAAAATAATAGGAAAGGGATTGTGCAGACCAGTGAAATGACCTAAAACTCCCTGCTTCCAGGCAAATACCTTGCTTGGCTTACTCTGAGTTTTTGAGATGAGACCTTAACGTGCTTATGTGCTTTCTGCTTGCACAGCTTGAAAAGAGGTCCGTTGGCAGAACATCCCCCCACCATCCACCCAAAGAGGACCAAATATGGTCCCAGTCAGGGCAGAGTCCTGAGGCGAGAATGGGACCCTCCACAGCTACTGAGGAAGGCCAGTGGAGGGACCAACATTGACTCAGGTACAATGTGTAAAGAGCCAAATAAACTTACAGGAGTTGATATGCCGATTGTCAATTCCCTTTTCGTCTGTACCCTCCCCCAGGTCCCCAAAAGTCACTATCACCTCTTCCAGCTGATGACTGTGGTGTTTTCCTGCATATCTCTAAATGATGTGTTGGTCTTTCTGCTTCTTGATTTTTTTTTTTTTAATTTGAGAGAGAGAGAACACATGCAGAAGCTGTGGTGAGGGGTGGAGGGAGAGAGAGAATCTTAAGCAGGCTACCTGCTCAGCATGGAACCCAGCGTGGTGCTCGATCTCACATCCCTGGGATCATGACCCTGAGATCAAGAGTTGGGCACTCAACTGACTGAGCCACGTAAGCACCCCTTCTTCTTGATTTTTTAGCTTTATACCTTTTCACTTCCTGCTAGGGAAGATGAGGCTGTAACTTTGCTCAGTAGTCTACATATTTATTACCAGGGTAACACAGACTCTCCAGCAGTCATCTGAATCTCTTCTCAATACACTCATTCACATTAGTCATGCTGACACTTTAATTTAAGAAATCCATTCACAGCTTGTTTCAGTGTGGAATGGTTTTCCTCCACAAGGGTTATCTGAGGTTCTCCGATCTTCACCATCCTGGCGATTTTTCATTTCTTTTCTCTCGAGTGGATACTCTGTTTCTTTGATCTCAATACTTATTTCTGGGTTTCCTCCCTAGTTTGGGTGGAGCATGTCCTCCAGTAGCTTTTCTTGGAGGGATGAATAGGAGGTAAATTTTTTTAGACCTTCAGTTGCTGAA
This sequence comes from Leopardus geoffroyi, assembly GCF_018350155.1. Lineage (NCBI taxonomy): Eukaryota > Metazoa > Chordata > Mammalia > Carnivora > Felidae > Leopardus > Leopardus geoffroyi. Next base: position 7,088,200 of record NC_059330.1, read on the forward strand.
ACGGTTTATATTTCTGCCTGACACTTGGTTGATAGTTTAGCTGGGTACATAGTTTTAAGAATAGGGATAGGAAAATACCTCATGCTTTTCTTTACATCTGCAGGATTTCCTGTTAAGAAGTCGGGAGCCCCCGGGATTCTTGATCTTTTGTGTAGAACTTTTCATTTATTTTTCTCTCTGGGAGACTGTGGGATTTCCTCATTGTACCCAATCTTTGTTTGCCCAATTACATTGAATAGAAACTAATTTCTAACGTGATTTCAACCAAGCCTTCTTATTTTAGGCCCCTATTTTCCCTTTACCTCCACTTCCAGAAGCTGCTCATATGTGTGCTCACCGAAACTTTTGAGGGTTCTGTGGTATAATCTGTTTTCTCTACCATTGGCTTCAATTCCGCCTTCTTAAATAATAAGCCTCTTATTACTCATCCATCTGCTTTTAGATTTTAAAATTTTGTTGCTCTGCGGGGTAACTGGGTGGCTCAGTTGTTTAACCACCCTACTCTCGATCTCAGTTCAGGTCTTGCTCTCAGGGTCGTGAGCTCAAGCCCCACATTCGGCTCCATGCTGGGTGTGAAGCCTACTTAAAAAAAAAAAAATTGTTGCTGTTGTCCCTCCTGCTCTATCTTTATGTTTATGTTATGAAATTCCCCATTGTTTTCCTTATAATGGGGTTTTGGGAGGGAAGGAGTACACACACTTGTGTTTAATCTGCCATCTTTATCTGGAAGTTCATTTTTAGTGTATTTGCTAATGGAAATAATGTACCTGATTATATCCAGCGCTCTACATTGGGGAGGTCTTGGGCATCTGTGTTGATCAATACAGGCTGGTAATGCGCTATAGCAACAGCAAACCCAAAACTCCAGTGGCTTTATACAACAAAGATACAATTTTTACTTTTGTTGAATGTCCGTTATGGGTGGAGGTGGTTCTGCCCCATGGTTCTCCCTGGGGATTGACAGAGGCTTGACCATCTTGCAGCTGAACAGTCAAAAACATCCAACCTTCTTGGTTCCCATAGGAGGGACAGAGAGAGCTGGAGAATCTCACATTGGCAAATGAGTATTTTAGAGTGATACGGTCATATTTTGTCGGCCAGGATGTTTCATGACCATGATTTACTGAAAGAATAGGAAAGTCTCATCCGTACAGATATTTGAAAACAAGAGAGATATTAAGGGAACCTCGGAAGTCTCCACCCTCGCACCTACCTACATCTTCGGGTAAACATTATAGATCCAACTCTATTCAGTGGCTTAAAAAGACATGTAGTCTATTTATCTGTACTGTGGCACATCAAGATAAACATCCAACATTGGTGGGTAGCTATGCTCTATACCAGATGCATTTTATGTTCACAGCAGCACTCCTTAGACTCAGAAAAGTTATGTAACATGTCAAGAGTCCCTTCACGCACAGGTAGGAACTAGAGAGAAAGTCACACTAAGGGCTAATTGTGAAAGAGCGTAACGGTAAGCCCCCAAACATCTCTGCACCTTCCCACCTTTCTCCTGCAGGCGATGTGCCATTATGTTTGAAAACACAAGGTGGGGGCACCTGGGTGGCTCTGTGGGTTAGGTGTCTGACTCTCGGTGTTGGCTCGGGTCATGATCTCATGTTTCCGTGAATTCGAGCCCCATGTTGGGCTCTGCACTGACAGTGTAGATCCTGCTGGTGATTCTCTCTCTTCCTGTCTCTGTACCCCTCCCCACTCATGCTGTCTCTGTCTCTCTCAAATAAATTTTTTAAAAAACTTAGAAAAAAAAAAAACAAGGAAAGGTATCTGTTGAGAAAGATGAAAGTTGATAGTGAGGAACAAGACGGAACATGTGGAAGCCTAGTCATGGAAAAGCTGAAGACATCATGCCAGGATTCTCTGAAAATAGAAGAGACAAGAGAAAAATAAAAAGCCCAACTCAGTGACTGTGGTGCTTCTGTGGTTACTTTGGTGGGAATGTTGACTCAGTGTAGCAAAAGTGGGAAGGCTTGATGCGTTGTGTGTCCATTTCTACAAGCAGGAATTGCCTAACCGTGGAATAGACATCATGTGATTTCAAATAATACACAATAAACTGGAAGTTTTCTTAACTGGTGTTTCTAAATGCACTTTCTTTCATCATGCATCACCTTAGATACAGTAATCAAGCTTCTAAACATATGGAGCTAAATGATGAAATCTTAAAATCCTGAAATACAGAAATGTCAGAATAACAGAGCGTTAAGATATTTCTGCTCTGGCCACCATCTTTGCTCCCACAGGGCTCCTTAGTATCTCCTGATAATCTTCAACATTTACTCACCTCTCATCCCACATCAATTATAAGAAGCATCGTAGGATGGAGACACAAACCCTTTTAAATACAATCTCCGATGGTGGTGCTCTCACTTCAAGTTCAGAAATCTTCCCCTATAAGGAGATGAATTTTAGAACAGAAGCATATTAAGTGGATGGTTATGACCAATATTGGGAGGTAATTATCGGCTGGTGAGTGGTGGACCAGCTAGCAGTATTCTGGCACAATGTGCAATGGAAAATGCTTCTGGGTCAGCTAGGGCTGTAGATCAAAAAAAGTTTCATTTCCCTAGGAAAACAGAAGATGCTGTGGGAGGGAAAGAATGGTTTTCGCAGAAACTGGAGGAGAATTTGATGACTTAGGGAAGTGGGTCCTTGAGCGTGGCCCAGACTGTCCCTTTAGTCAGGGAACTTAATTTTGATTAATGTTAAAACATCATGATACGAGAAAGAAATCCTGAATTTCTCTGGGATTTCTTTGGGACCCACGCTGAAACGTGGGTCCTTTAGAGGGGTTTACGGTTGTGTTCATAATTCTCTCTTTTTTTTTTTTATCTGTATAACAGACTGTAAGATGAACACAGTCACTTTCTCTGTTGAACACAAACATGGCTTCTGAAATAAATCCAGGAAAGCCAATCACTTGTCCCGAGTAGTTACTGGGTTTCGGCGTCCGGTCCACCCAAATCAAAATCGAAAAGCTGACCAAAATGGTACCTGACTTACTCTTCCATGGTCTCTTTCCTGTCTTCCTCATCGGGGCATAACCTTCTCAAGGGTTATCACACCTCCCAAACTAATCCTAGGCAAGGAGTGAGCTAATATGTTTGGTGATGAGAATGCCTTCCAGAAGAGTGAATTTCAAGAGAAAACAGGCTTCAGAAGAAGAAATGGCAAGACAGGTTTTGGTCTGAGGCTGAATGGTGTGTTCCCCAAAGGGGGGGAATAAATAGGAAATCCGACGGGGAGGGACTTATGGGGGAATGTCCAGAGTGGAGGCCGCAAGCATTGGGAGGCCAGCACTGAACCAACAAGCATCAATTCATTCAACACTTAGAGTGAAAACCTACTGAAGTAAGTGTATTGCATCCTCTACATCGCAGATGAGGGGACTTCTATGACACGGATGGAACACTGATGTCATATTTAAGGCCATGAAGATTTGAACTGAGGGAGGGTTGCCTGACAACAGAGCCCTGTTCTTCCTTCTCCACAAGAGGCCTGGGATTCGAACCCATGGTGGAGGCCAACACCAAACACCTTGTGACCGCTAACATCCCAATGTCCAAGGGTGGCCTGGGGGGAGTCCCATGAAGTTGAGGGCTTCTGCAATATTCTGAAACATCATGTGCCAACAGGAACCCACCGATTACTATTAATCCTACTTACAAATTTTTGATTGTAAACAAGTGGCATTCCCTCCTGACTACAGTTGATATTTTGTAGGCCAGAGGTTGGTCTCCTGCTTCACATCCTCCACACCCACTTCCTGCCCCCACCAGGTACTCCCCCATCAGGGGACACACTTGGATGGAGGCCCCAGAGCTGAGAGCAGCCCATGTCAGCTGGTCAGGGAAGCCAAACACCGCACCTTTTCTTGTCTGTGTGATGGAAGCTTTTCCTCAAGGTGTCCCCTCTTCTCTGGGAAATAGTTTCTGTTCTTCACAAGGACACTGATTCTGGGGCGGATGACTGGTCACCTGCCATGACAAGCAGAGGATGGAAGGTGAAGGGCACGTTTCCTGAAGATGGGACCCCACGGAGGTGACTCTCTCTGGGAATGGTTCCAGTAACGTTGTAGAACCCCCTTATCCTGCCCCTTCTTTTCCTCCAGTTGAGCTCAGTTTAAAGGGGGGGGGGTCTGCTTCAATCCCGCTGGCATGTAACTGAGGGCTGTATGAGAGACATTCATGTGAAAATATCTTCTGTTTGTTTTACCTTAATTGTTTTACCATTAGTTAAGCCAATTCATATCCACGACCGCAGTTTGGACACTCTAAAGCGCTGTTAAGACTGACCTAACATTCCCAGCTGGACCTCAGTGTTATTACAGGGCTGCCTGATGCCCACAGCCAGGCCACTTTGTTTTCCTGGAGCCCGTAATTCCACAGAGCACCAACTTCAGACACGATTACTCTGAGACAACGAGAAAAGGAAACAAAAATAGGGCCGCTTCAGAATCTTGTCTTAGAACAGATAAAAACCAAGTCACCGTGACACCCACGGAATACCGAGTCATGAAATTGCCCCGCCCTCTGACAGCTTCCGAGCTGGAGGGAACCGCTTGCTTTTGTAGACCGTTCCCCAACTAACCCAACCAAAACTCTGTGCTTTCTAACATTTTCTCACTGAGGTACACCCTCCCACACACTTGTCTGTGGTGTTTTTTCTCCCTCGTGAAAGGAGTAATAAAACCCCATTCGTTTAACATCAGGCGTGTTCCTGTTGGGCTTGGCTGCAGGGCATTGACAGACCTCGCGCTTAACCCACGAGTTGGCCATTGCAAAGCCAGAGTAATTAAAAGTCTTCCTTTGAATCGTCCTTCGTCACTCCATCTAATGCCTGTGATCGTCATGTAGTTAAAGGTTGTAAGTTGGGACAATTTCCCCCGCACTCCTACCTTTCAACTAGGCAAATGGTCAAGTGTCTTGCTTACCCATAGGGAGCATGGGGTCTCTTCTGTCCTTGTCAGGTGGGCTCTCGTGGTGGGTCTTGGGAATCACCTTCATCCCAGAAGGCATGTATCAACTCTAGATTCCACGAAAGGATTTGTACAGAGCTGGCTAGTGGAATCATGGGAGGCACGGGTTACCCTGATGCTTCCTACAGGCATCCATGTGTGTAGTTGGGCTCGTGGTCAGAAATCAGTGATTGCCGGGCAAAGCCAGCAAGTATGCTCACGAGTGAGAGAGGCTAGGTGTAATACACTACAAGGTCATGGAGCGCTTGGCAGACTGGCAAGAGCATGTCCTTTCTAAGGAGTGGACAGCTTACTTGCTGCTTGTTGCTGTCATGAGGCAGTGGGGTCCCAGTGTGGCCAGACCTTTTGATTTTTTTTCAAGTGAGGTTGAAACCCATATTTTATTCATTCATTCATTCATTCATTCATTCATTCATTCATTCATTCATAAAAGATGTTCATTCATTTTTGAGAGAGACCACAAGCAGGGAAGGGACAGAAAGAGGAAGACAGAGAATCCAACGCAGGTTCTGCGTTGTCAGCACAGAGCCCGATGGGGGGCTCGAACTCACGAACCGCAAAATCATGACTTGAGCCGAAGTCAGATGCTCAACCGACTGAGCCACCTGCAATGCAGATTTTAAAATGTGAACTCTTGGGGTGCGTGGATCCTGCTTCAGATTCTGTGTCTCCCTCTCTCTGTCCCTCCCCTGCTCACTCTCTGTCTTTCTCAAACATAAACATTAAAAAAATTTTTTTAATGTGAACTCTTGGGGTGTCTGAGTGACTTTTTTTTTTTTTAACAGCGAGACCAAAATATAATAGGAATATTTGAGTTATTATTCCTAAGTCTACTTAAGATGATCTTTCCTTGCAACAGAAGTTAATCTGTGTGTGTTTTCCTAGAAAAGTAAAATTTTAAATATTTGGTTTTCCTTACAAAGGTATACAGTTCTTAACGATAATTATTTCCATCAGGCTAATCTCCGTAAGTAATTCTGCGATAACCAACCAGGAGCTCAGTGAACTGAGTAAAGTCACTACTTAGGTTAAAGATTGCAGTTTGGGCTTACAGTGAATTATTATAAACAAAGGGAGGTACTTTGTCTTGAAAATATTAAAAATGTCAAAATTGTATTCTTGGCTCTTTCAGGTCTTTTAATAAATAAAGTTATTTGTTTCACAAGAATAAGTCCTATAAATTTAGTTTAAAACGAAATAAAAGGAAACGAGAAAACTATAAAATAATGATTTATGAGTTTCTCTTATATAGGAAAATGCAACAAAAAGAGGGGTTTTTTTCCCCCCTGTCCCATCATGATGTTTATATTTTAAGGTTACAACGTTGTGTGACGATGGTCGAAATTTTGCTGACTGGATTGACAAATGGTATAATTCTCTTTTCCTGTTTCTTTTAGGAGTTTCTCTCTGTGTTGTGTTTTGTTTGCTTGGAAATAATTGTTTAGCACTTGGAAAAATTTGAGTACCCCAAGGGTTAAAAAATATCTAGTCCTATATATCAACCCCCTGCATTATATGCTTGCACTGGAGAAGACTCTAGAATGTAAAGACCCATAACATAGCACTTGCTTTACAAGGGCTTGAGATCAAGACTCACACAATCATAGAACAGCCTCAATGACCATTAAATTCAGCTCCAAACAATGTTTGAGCAAATACTCATTTCTGTTCTTAAGTTCTTCCAGTAATACAGAACATACAAATCCCAACCCTTATTTTGTCTTGAATAGCTATAATAAAAGTTACTATTTTTTTTTTTTTTTTTTTTTTTTTTTTACAGGGACTGATACATCTCATTTTTTTCTTTTACCTCGTTTTTCACATCAGGCCATACAAAAATAGACCCATCTCCCATCTCTTTCTGCATGGGAACCATTTAAATTGTTGAAGATAGGTTTTGTATTCTCTCCAGGTTAAACCAAACACACCGAGTTTCACAGTGTCTTGACATCGTGCTTCCTTCAAACGTTTTCTCTTTTTTTTCACCATCTGGCCAGCCATCCAACCCCCTTGTGCTCCATTTTGTCTGAATCTACTCTGAGTGGTGTTCCCAGCAACGATGAGGCCAGTGAGGAGTGAAACTGTTGCCTTGATTCGATGTCTCTCGAGCCAGCATAAGATTCTGTTAAAGGTTTAAAAATGAACACATCAGGTGTTTGAAACATTTTGAACTTATGTCAGCTCAGGCTCACAAGAATTTCTGCTTATGTTCTGCTTCTAAGACACACCTGAAGAGTTCCAGGTTTGCGAAATAAGCCCCTGAGATCCAAAGACAGGATCTTAGATCTGCCTCGGTGAGTTTCTTCTGGTTAGACTTGTGCTTTGGTCTTGAAACGACCCAAAGTCTTGCTTGAAGGTGGCTGCTTCGAGCTTTGTGCTCAAATGGAACATGATGTCGTGGTAGGAATTGGCCCCATTGCAAAACCTTCTCTTTCGAACTGCCTGATTTTTTCATAATCTTGATATTTTTTTTTTTCTTTTTACTCATCCTGTCTACCAGCGGGATTATTTATCTTGCATATAAAATAGATTATTTATCTGTTTATCTCGCATTCGGAATCTGGAGGGATTTGTTCAAAAACGTGCTTGTGATTCTCTTCAAATATCGGAGGTCCAGATGGAGACAGTAAGGAAGTTTGGATCTATGCTAGCTTTACTGTGCAAGACTTGAGTTTCATCTGTGGAGCTGAGACAGAGCTACAGCTGGAACCGGCTGTGTAATATCACCTCAGTGACAAACAGTTTCCTTCCTTTGTTTGTTGTGGCGACACAAAGCGATCTGGGACAGTGCCCCTGGTTGCTAACCATGGTAGGACTTCCAGGGATTCTAAAACATCCCTTGGCTTTCGAGAGTATTCACGATCCCCAGTGCTATGAAGTGGTCTTGGATCAGTGGATGCCTTCCCTCTTTTCTAGGAAACTTCCTTCTGGTGATAGCCCTTAGTCCCGGTCTGTCGTTTGTACCCTCCACTGCGGTCTGGGGACTTTTTGCTTGAGCCTCTGGCAGCTTTATATTCCTTGAGTTCTGAGAATCGGGTTCTGTTGGCCTGTAGAACTCTCATTAGGAAGCTTTGTTTATGATTATAGTCTTTGTTTATGACTGAGTACCAAACGTGCTGTTTGAAAAGAGCAGGAGAGGAGGCAGTAAGACCCATATCAAATGTATGGAGATAAGTAAGTAGAAATAATCTAGCAATGCAGAAGTTAACTGTGAAAATAATCTCGTGTTGCTAAGAGAGCTGGTGGCTAACCCATGGGAAATAAACAAGTATTCTGACAGCACTGTAAAAAAAAGCAGATTATGGGGCGCCTGGGTGGCGCAGTCGGTTAAGCGTCCGACTTCAGCCAGGTCACGATCTCGCGGTCCGTGAGTTCGAGCCCCGCGTCGGGCTCTGGGCTGATGGGCTCAGAGCCTGGAGCCTGTTTCCGATTCTGTGTCTCCTTCTCTCTCTGCCCCTCCCCAGTTCATGCTCTGTCTCTCTCTGTCCCAAAAATAAATAAACGTTGAAAAAAAAAATTTAAAAAAAAAAAAAAAAAAAAAAAAAAGCAGATTCTGTTCACAAATCAGGGTCATAATGGAAAAACATCCTGCCCTGTGGTGCGCCTCTGAGCTCTGGTTCAGCTCTTGGTTCCTTGGGAAAGATGATCAATTTGGCACCCCAGCTCAGCAAGGCACGGCCCACGAAGTCTTACCCCTTCCCACTGTCCTGAGCTCTAAGCGCAGAGAATCAGTTGTAAAACACCTCCTAGTTTCCTAGAACTAATGGGGTTTGACACACTGATCCATTGCGCTGACGCACCATTGGCTTCTCCTCAGGGTGCTCGAGAACTATCAACTCCCAGTGTGTTACAGATTTTAAGACCTAAGCTCTTCTCTTTTTCTGGGGCAGTTAGGTCAGCTATGAAGTTTCTATCAGAAGGGAGACACAATCCATGACAAACCATTCTCACACTCCATTCCCTAACGTTCCCACCTGAGGGATGATGACGCTTGACTTTGAATCAAACCAGGTGCCCTGGAGCCCAGAGGAGAGCTGTGATTTGAGAATTCAGAAGCCAAAACAATATCTCGTTAGTGAGAAGAAGAATTTCTTGCAAACTATGCTAGCTTAACTGCAGGCACAGTCAGATATTTAGTGTTAATGGGTGAAAGCCATGGCCAAGTTGTGGCCAACCATATTAACACTTGTGAAGGCAAAAAGCAAACATACATAGAGCAAAGGTGAAGTCACCACAGTAAAGGGGAAAAGTTAAAAGGAAGAAGAAAAATAAAATCAAAATCTTGCTTGAAAAAATAAGCCAGTGAAGTAAACCCCTATGATTGAAGACAAAGTAGAGAAACAAAAATACTTGGGAAGAGAAAGAAGTTATAATCACAGATAATAATAATAATAAGCAGTAATAGTAGTTATAAATAAGAAGGGGAAGGAGAGGAAGAAGGAGAAGGAGGAGAAAAGTTAAATACTTAAATAGCATTTTATGTATCAAGATCTGTTCTGGTGTTTTACTTTTTTTTAAGTTTATTCATTTATTTTGAGAGAAAGAGAGAATTCCAAGCAGACTCCACACTGTCAGCTTGGAGCCCAACTCGAAGCTCAACCCCATGAACCTTGAGCTCATGACTTGAGCCAAAACTGAGACCAGAGGCTTAACCATCGAGCCACACAGGCATCCCATGTTCTGGTGTTTTAGAGATGCGAATTTTTTAATCCTCACAAAAATCCTACGATGTGTTATTATTTTACAGGCAAAGAAACCAAGTCACCAAGAGGTTACATTAGTATCTGGTGTGTTTCATACTACTGAGACATTTCTAGGCTTATAGACAAGTTCTTGTCGCAGAACTTACCACAATACAGCTTCTTTGTGTCTTTCCTTCAATAATCATATCCAAGATCTCAACAGGTCTGCAAGCCCTACTTCCAAAATATATGCCAAATCTGTCACGTCTCTTCATCCTTCCTGCTGCTCTTTTCATCAAGGGCACTGTTACTTCACCCAGATGATATCAATAGCTTCTAGATGGACTTCCTCCTCTTTCTTCCCTCTTAAAATCCTTTCAGCGATTAAAATAAGCTTGGGAGGGATGCCTGGGGGACTCAATTAGTTAAGCATCCACCTCTTGATTTCTGCTCAGGTCATGATCTCACAGTTCATGAGATCAAGCCCTGCATTGGGCTCTGCACTGACAGTGCATAGCCTGCTTGGGATTCTCTTTTTCTCTCTCTCACTCACTCCCTTTCTCCCTCTCTCAAAAATAAATAAACTTTAAAAATGAGATAAATCAGATTCTATTTCTTGATTTAAAACTTTCCCCATCGCACTTAGAGTAAGTACATTCTAAGCTCCCTACCCTGGTTTATAATTCTTTATATGATTTGGCCTCTCCAACTTCATCTCGTTCCATTCTCTTTCACTTTGTTAGTGGTAGTGGGCTCAAGTTCCAGTAACTTGTCCGTCACCTTAGAAGAAATCTATCCACATGTCCCCAAACATTGGACCTTTACGAGGGACCAAGGTGCTTGCTGCTTCTGCTCACCATATCTGATTAGTATAATATCAATATGATGGGTCAGTTTGCCATTCTGTAGGATGTCAAGACAGTTAGGGTCCCTGGAATTATATCAGGGCGGAGAGCAAGAGAATAAACATAGCCCTGAGCAAGAGAGTGAACATGTACTCACTCTTGTCTTACATAAAAGCAAATTGCTTGTGATTCTTCTTTACTGATGGATTTGGAAAAGAACACATCCACCAGGTTGATAATCACATACCAGATGCCAGAAACTGTGCAGTTCTGTTCTAGTAGAGATCTCTCATCTGACATGGCAGCTGAAACTGGGGCTGATTTTAGGCTTACAGAAGTTCACTTTCATCCACCGTGATTCATCTGGTGTTTGCTGGGACCAGACAGTTTAATTAAAAGGGAATGGGGCGAGACCACAAACCCTGCCTCTCTCGACGTCTTTGATGTTAATAGTATGCAGGATTTGTCTAACTTACAAACTTGGCTGGGGTACTGGAGAAGGGGCAATTTCTGGGTCTTGTCCTAAATAGTTCCCTTACCGTTGATGACTCTCACTGAATAACTCAGAGAACCAATGTGAGAGATTGCTAATTGTTCAATATGTTCGTCCCAATTATGCACTTAGGGATTAGAAAGCCACTCGGGATTCCCTTTATAAAAGGCTTTCCTATATGCTAGAATGTACTCTAACTGGAGGGCCATATTGACACTTAAGGTTCCCGGATGTCAGTGTCAGTTAAGACTCCTTATCCAACCATCCTTTTAAAAGCTGGGTGTTCCTGCTTCCCCAGTGAAGTTACCCTGGTGAATGGCTGCAGTTTATTTGGGAAAAGGATTGGGGAATACCGACAGGATATGCTAGTGGTGATGTCATACAGTTCCGCGGGAGGCTGGTGTCCACTTGAATGGATAATTCTGGGTTTGCGATCTAAACTTAAATCGGGAAACTGGGTAAAGGATCACGATTTTCCATTGCCGCTGATGGCATTCTTCATTTCCATGCCTCTCATTTTCCTTTTCTTCTTACAATTTAGGTAACACCGCAGTGGGTAGTCTGTGTATCTTGTCCCTTGGGAGACTGTGATCCTTCAGCAATTGGCAGAGATAGTCTTACTGACCCTCTTCCTTTCTGTCCATTGCAGTAATAACATCCACTTTGTCTCTGGCAGCTAAGCATCATTGCCTGGTGATGCCATTGTAGACACCCATCATTCCCATTGACGCAGAGGACCAACTAAGTTGTCAACTCTCACCCACAAAGGATAGACTCCCCTCTCATTGTCTAGACATGGAGGCGTCCTCGGAGTCCCGCCCCACCCCCACTCTGGGGTGTGTTATCAGTTGGTGGATTTTCTGACCTCCTATGATGAATGCGTTCTATCATGTAGCTTCTGATATCTTCAATAATGCCATGTTAAGGCAATTTGATCCTCTCTACTTCATACGTTGTAGGTCATTTTTTGACCAAGCTTCATAATGTCTTCTCAGCCATGTTTAAGAATCATTTCCATATAGCTTTGTCAGGATGTTAAAACCGTAGTCACTGGAAAGCACATCCATGTGAATAAATTGCTGCTCTCTGGTCATGTATTCCACTCCCTCGGTCTCCAGTCCAACACGCTGAGAATACACGCACAAGTTTTCCTACAGTTCTTGCTAGTGGGGATTAACCAAGTGCCGTAATTAGCCCCTTTCTACTGGAAACAGAAACTGCAGCAAACTTCCTGGGCTGTGGTGAGCTCTGACATGAGTAAAACAAGCAATAAACCTGAGAGCAATAAAAGGTGCTAAGTGCAAATCCTGAAGAGGACGAGAATTATTTCGTGCGACACCTGCCTCAGGTGATGCCTTTGCAGAATTCCAGTAAGTGGAGTTTGTTCTCCTCTCTGAAAGGAGACTGGGAACTCCTTCTGTCGGCCCAGAGATTTTAGAGGAATCTAGAAGCTGGATCAGATCAGGCTCAAACATAGGAAAACCATCCAGAGAGACTTCAGCTTCCAACAGATGGAATAACGGAGACCAGATTTACCCCTTGACCTGGGGGGGGGGGGTGGTGGTGGTGGAAAAAAAGGATAATATACGTGCAACAATGATATTCAAGGCATAGGACACCGAGCAATGAACGAGAGTGATTACCACTGGGAACAAGAAGATCCGCCCTATAAATGCCCCAGCTGGGTGCTTCAAGGTTTTGGGCTTATGGTCCTGGGAAAAAGAATCCAGGGGAAGCCTGGTAGACTCTGTGAGTTGAGGAAACAAGGTTGAGTGCATGAAAACCCAGGCAGCTAGAGTTTGTACCACAAAGTACAAGTGCAGGAAACAGTAAGACTTTGGATTTTAAAAGTAGCATTTCAAATACCAAAAACTTGTACACTGAACACTGAAAAACATTCTTGAAAGAAACTAAAGAAAACCTAAATATATGGAGAGATGCATCGTGTTCCTTGGTCAGAAAATTCAATACCACGAAGATGTCCGTTCTCTTTAAATTAATCATAGATGTAATGCAACACCAAGTGAAATCCCAACAGACTTTCTGGTAGAAACTGCTAAGGTAATTCTAGAAGAGCAAAATCAACTTTGAAAATGAACAATTTTGAAGGACTCCACGGGTGTTAAGACTTCTTATAAAAAGAAATTCATGGATACATGCAGTGCTGGAGTCAAAATTAACAAGTAGATCAATAGAACAAAGGCAAGAGTCTAAACTTAGACCCATATAAATAGGGACAACTTGGTTTTGTACAAAGGCAATTCAATGGTGAAAGAATCATCTTTTCAACAAATAGTGCTGGAATAATTGGATATCCAAATGCAAAAATTAAGCGTAGATCTCAACCTCACACCATATAAGAAATTTAACTCAAAATGGATCATAGACTTAAGTGTAAAACTTAAAACCATACAACTTCTGGAAAAACATAGAAACAAGTCTTAGAATCCCTGGAATAGGCAAAGAGTTCCTAGACATAACACCAAATGTATTGTTCATAAAACTTCAAATTGGTAACTTGAGTTTCATTAAAATTAACTTTTGCTCTCCAAAAGACACTGTTTAAATGAAAAGACAAGACACAAACTGGGAGAAAATAGTTACACATCATATATCTGAAAAACACTTTTTTCCAGAATATAGAAAAGAACTCTCAAAAACTCAATAACAAGAGAACAAACTATCCTATGAATAAATGGCAAAAAACATCTGTACAGACGCATCACCAAAGAAAATGTGTAGAGAGCAATTAGGCACATAAAAATATAGCCAACATAATTAACCATTAGGAAAAAATGCAAATTAAAGCCATGCTGGGATAACATTACACATCTGTCACAATGATCAAAACCTAACAACAACAACAAAAAACTTACCCATACTAAGTGTTGAGGGTCCAGTGCACCTGGAACTCTTACTCTGTTCAGGTGTGAATGGAAAACCATGAATCCACTTTGGAAAATAGTTCACCAACTTCTTAAAAATGTAAATATATGCTTACCGTGTGATTCAGCCATTCTATAATATGTATTTACAAAAAAAATGACAGCATATATTCATGCAAACAATTTTTTTTCCTTTATTTATTTTTGAGAGCTAGAGAGAGAGCACAAGTTGGGGAGGGGCAGAGAGAGAAGGAGGCACAGAATCCAAAGTAGGCTCTGCTCTGAACCCGACGCGGGGCTCGAACCCACAAACTGTGAGATCGTGACCTGAGCCAAAGTCGGACGCTTAAGCCACCCAGGCGCCCCTCATGCAAACAATTTTTGAAGGCATTTATACTTCTATCTTTCAAATGTAAGTATGTAATCTATGTGACTTAATTTTTGTACATGGTGTGAATTAGAGGTCAAAAGCTGTTACTTTCTTATAGTTCTGCAATGCCATTTTTGCTATGAAACAAGTTTCTAGATATCCATGGATGTCTTTCTAGGATCTTATTTCTGTTTCTTTGGCCTTTTATTTTGTTTTCATCTAGGCACTAATACCCATGCCACCTAAATGGCATTTCCATACACATTTCAGAATCGCCCTGTCAAATTGCACAAAAAAAGAGTTGTACTTTTTATTGGATTGCCCTGAAGCTATAATCAATTTGGAGAGAATTAACATTTTTGCAATATTGAGTTTTCCGATTAAATAATCATGATATATCCTTCATATGCTTATGTGCCATTTACTTCCTCTTAATAATGTTTTGTAATGTTTTGCATTGAATTCTTACATATCTTTTGTTAGATTCATTCCAGCTACTTGATTCTTTGTAATCCTAGGAATTTTTTAAAACTACAAAAACAGGGCGCCTGGGTGGCGCAGTCAGTTAAGCGTCCGACTTCAGCCAGGTCACGATCTCGCGGTCTGTGAGTTCGAGCCCCGCGTCAGGCTCTGGGCTGATGGCTCAGAGCCTGGAGCCTGTTTCCGATTCTGTGTCTCCCTCTCTCTCTGACCCTCCCCCGTTCATGCTGTCTCTCTCTGCCCCCAAAATAAATAAACGTTGAAAAAAAAAATTAAAAAAAAAAAACTACAAAAACACTAATACAGAGGGATACATGCATCCCTGTGTTTATTGCAGCATTATTTACAATAGCCAAATTATGAAAGCAGCCCAAGTGTCCACATGATATGATATATATCATATATATCGTATATAACACATAATGGAATATTACTCAGCCATAAAAAAGAACGAAATCTTTCCATTTGCAATGGCATGGATGGAGCTAGAGAGTATTATGCTAAGCAAAATGAATCCAAGAAAGACAAATACCATATGATTTCACTCATATGTGGAATTTAAGAACCAAATTAAATGAGCAAAGCAAAGAGAGAGACAGAGAGAGGGAGAGAGGAACCAAGAAATAGACTCTTAACTATAGAAAACAAACTGACGGTTTCCAGAGGGGAGGTGGGGGGAAGCTGGTGGAAATAGGTGATGGGGATTAAGGAGGGCACTTGTGATGAGCACCAGGTGATGTATGGAAGTGTTGAATCACTGTATTGTATACCTGAAACTAACATAACACAGTATGCTAACTATGATGGAATTAAAATTTAAAAAGTAAAAATAAATAGAATTCTGTTTCTCACAACTTGCTATTGGATGTGTAAAACTTCAATCAACATTTTAATATTGACTTTATACCTAGCAACCTTGCTGATAAACTGTATTATTAGTTTTAATGGTTTATTTGTAGTTTTTAAAATTTTAGATAATCGGTACAGAATTAGAATACCATTGACAGGGAGACTTAATGAGATGTACACATGTTAAATGTGATTTCAAGATATTTTGATCAAAAAGAAAGGGTGCACAGAGTAGAAATACAGATTACATCATTCAAGGACACCAGTATTCATGTGAAATAGTATGATATCTGCATCTGGTTCCCAAATTTTGTCCCCTAGTAAAGTTCTCCACTAAAACAAACACAAACAAAAAAAAACAAAAAAACAAAAAAGAATGCCAACAAAATAAAACAAGAAACAATTACAAAAACACTGGACATTCTTAGAGTAGAGATAATTTTGTAGCTTGAATACCTTGTTGCTTTGGAGCAAAGGTTCTTAAGTTCAGAGATGACGTCAAAAAGGCACAAGAAACCAAATTAAAGGTGTTTCCACTGGTTGATCTGGTGGCAATTTGCGAGTCAGAAGAAAAAGCAGAAGTTCCAGTTAATTAGGCAAGTGTAGTGTGTAAAACTCGTAAATTAATCATGGTTCTCAAAAGAAGATTAATTTTTTTTCCAATTAGCTGGTGTCATACCCAAGTTAACTTATCTCGGAAACCTTGTCTGTGTAAAAGCGGATTGTCAATGGGATACTTCTAAAGGAGTTAATCCCCAAGTTTAAAATGTTCTTATCCATAAGAGCAACAGGGCACGTGCTTTATAGGACAAATTGCAATGAAAGTCTAGGAAGCTTTACGGAATCAACAACACTGCGACTGTTCGTTCATCTGGAATTAGATGAGTTGGTAAAACCTTTGACTTCTTTCATTTTTCTTTTTTTTTTTTTTTTAAATGAGCATTTCTGAGGCCTTGAAACTTTCTGCTAAGACCAGTCATATTCTTGCAAGGATAGTCCTCTATTAAATAATATTTTACTAGTTATAAATTCATAAAGGGCTAGGTTGAGACAATCCAGTAAAAAAAAATATATAGACTCTTTAAAAACAAATTTTTTTTTTAACATTTATTTATTTTTTAGAGACAGAGAGAGACAGAGCATGAGCAAGGGAGGGGCAGAGAGAGAGGGAGACACAGAATCAGAAGCAGGCTCCAGGCCCTGAGGCATCAGCACAGAGCCTGATGCAGGGCTCGAACTCACGAACCGCAAGATCGTGACCTGAGCCAAAGTCGGACGCTTAACCGACTGAGCCACCCAGGCGCCCCTGTAGACTTTCTTACAATCCTAATGAGTAGAGAGTCATAAGGAGGGTGCCCTGGAGGATAATTGTGTTTCAGAGTTCACCCCTGAGAGAGGAAAGTGTTTTCCATCCCCAACTTGTCAACTTCATGAACCGCTCAGCATTCAACAAGACTGTTCACTGGACAAATCTCTCAAGCTTTCCTTACCCCAGAATCCTTGTCTCTGTTTCTGACTCGCCAGTTTGACTTTTGCCACCCGATCTTAAGTCTTAAAACAGTGGGACAGTGCTGATGACCTGTTTTCTGCCAGGAGAAAAATGATTGAAATACTTCTTACCGTCTGAGGGATGGAACTCTACTTAAGATCTACCCAGTGGCCCTGTGACCAACCACCGCACTAAGAACTGCTCCATTTGTAGTGAAAGGACCTGTAAATGATAATCACGCAGAACCTTTGTGGCTACCACACCGACGATCTCTAGAGGCTGCACTTACTGTCCCAACTGGCATATAAAGAGTGAATCCAAATTTTAAGGGGGTACATACATGACAAAAAGAAAAGGAAGCCAAGAGCCTCCACGTGCCAATAGGTAGAACACGAACTCACAGCTTGGGTCAAAAACAGAATAGGAAATAAATTGAGAAGAAAATTGTGGAACTTGGACAGATTCAGGTTTCTGAGGAGATGGTAACACAAGGGAGAAACACCAAAATGGGGGAGCAGAGGGTCAAAATGTATTTTACTTTCTTTCGGAAGGATATATATTACCAGAAACCAGGGTTTCTGCTTACGTGCCAGTTTTTAATTAGCAATTTTTTTTTTTTTTTTTGGCTAGCAAATACTATTTGTTTAGTTTCTTATTTATCTAATCTGGCTCTGTATGCCACAGGTTTTGTTATTGGCTTTGTTTTTTTTCTAATCTCCTGTCACCCAAGGAGAAAACGATGAGCACAGTACCATCAAATAAAAAAAAAAAAAAAGTTTACTCTTATTTCTTCAAATAATAAAGGATAGTAATTATCTCTGCTTCCTTCTCTCTCTCCTTTCCTTCCAGGACTCCTGTTATGAGTATATTGGTCCGCTCGATTATGTTCTACAAGTCTCTGAGGTTATGTTTATTTCTCTTTATTCCTTTTTTATTTCTGGTCCTCACACTGGATCATCTCAAGTGACCTGTCTTCAGGTTTGCTGATACATTCTTCTGATTACTCACATCCACTGTTGATCCCGTGGTAAGCAGAATGATGGTCCCCCCAAATTTCCATGTCCTGCCCCAGAATCTGTGAATATATTGTCACACTGCAAGGAAGAATGAAGATTGCAGAGAGAATTAAGTACGCTAATAAGTTGTCCTTAAGATAAAGACATTATCGTCAGTTATCTGACGTGTCCAATGCAATCCTAAACCACAAGAGTCCTAAAATGGGGTAAAAAGAGGCAGAACAGTGAGAAACCGAGAAATAACATCGTGAGAGAGATTTGATCTGCCATTGTTGGCTTTAAAGATGGAAAAGTGCTATGAGTGAAGAAATGCAGGAAGCCTCTAGAAACTGGAAAAGATCAGGAAACAGATTCTTCTTAGAGGCTCCAGAAAGAAGTACAACCCTGCCGATGCCTTGATTTTAGCCCAGTGAGACCCATTTCAGATTTCTGACCTCAAGAACTATAGGGAGCACATTTTTGTTGTTTCAAGCTGCTACATTTGTGGCAGTTTCTTACACCAGCAATAGGAAACCAGCACATTTCAGTTATGAAACTTTTCAACTCTAGAATTCATTTGATTATTTAAAAAAATAATGTTTCTGTCTTTAGTAACATTCTCTATTTGGTGAGGCATTGTTCTCACTCTTTCCATTGAGTTATTTCGATATGGTCTCTTTTAGTTCTTTTAGCACATTTAAAATAGCTGATTTACAGGGCACCTGGGTGGCTCAGTCGGTTGGACGTCAGACTTTGGCTCAAGTCATGATCTCGCGGTTCGTGGGTTCAAGCGCCGCATTGGGTTCTGTGCTGACAACTCAGAGCCTGGAGCCTGCTTCAGATTTTCTGTCTCTGTCTCTGTCTTTGTTCCTCCCCCTCTTGCCCTCTCTCTCTCTCTCTCTCCCTCCCTCCCTCTCTCTCTCTCTCTCTCAAAAATAAATAAACATTACAGTCTTTGTCTAGTAAGGCCAACATCTGTGCTTTCTTAGGATAGCCTCTACTGACTTCTTTTTGGGTATGGGCCATACTATCTTGTTCTCTTCCCTACCCTAATTTTTTGTTGACAACTGAACATTTTAAGTAATATGAAGTAATATCATTGGAAATTAGATTCTCCTCACCTCTTCCCTCAGGGTTTGCCGCTGTGACTGTTTTTTGTTGTTATTTTTTGTTGTTTAATGACTTTTCTGAAGTGATTCTGTCTAATATGCATTCTCTTTCATGGGTGACCTTTGAAGTCTTGCTTAGTTCACTTAGTGGTCAGCTAATGATCAGAGATTTCCTGAAATGCCTGTAACCAATAAATGTCCCCACATTTGCCATCGGGTCTGGTGTGTGTGTGTTGGGGGCACACTTTACAACCCTCTCTCAGCCTTCGCTGCCTGCTTGCTCAGAGCCTCAAAGTTAGCCAAAGGTGAGAGCTTAGGGCCTTCTCAGTTTTTCTTTCCTGAGAATGCTCATAGCCCTGGACAGGTACACAACCCCGCACGTGCATGTGGTCTTTCTGACTTCCCAGCAATATATCAGAGCTTCTCAAAGCCAACTCTGGACATTTTATTCCCTAGATTTTCCTTTTAAGCTTTTTGATCGGCCTCTTGTGCACCTGACCTTTTGTTGCCATCTTAGGCAGTCATGATGTTAAACAATTGTCTATGATTGTTTTCAACAAGTTTCTTTGGGCAAAAAAACTGATCATACTGGGAGAACTCGGGGTCGGGTCAGCTCAAGACAGTCTTCCAAGCGGGGTCTTCCAGTGAACCCCCAGACAGGGAATGGAGTTTGGAACAAGTTCCTATCCAGATCAGCCCTTTAGTGTGATTGCCAGGCTGTTAATTTTTACTGTGATCATAGTCTATTGGCCGTCAGGGACACCGCAAAGTTGGATAGAGGGGATGGGAATATGAACAGCTGAAGTTCTACAAAGTTGCTGTTCTTATCAAGATTCAGCCATTTTTCTTGAATAAACATTCCCTGGATTTCTGAAGCTTTGGTTAAGTTCCAGAGTTGAAAAAAGTTAATTCTGACAACTTTGCAATATTCTCATTGCTTTTATGGAGGAGATCATTTTCCAAGGTCCTGACTTTGCCAGTTTCGTTGACATCACTTTAAATTAGTTTTAAGGGGGGGGTGGTGCCTGGCTGGCTCAGTTGGTAGAATGTGCGACTCTTGGTCTCAGGGTTGTGAGTTCGAACCCCGTGTTGGGTGTAGAGATTACTTAAGAATGAAATCTTTAAAAAAAAGTTAGTTTTTTGTTTTGTTTTAAAGTATTTATTTAGTTTTGGGAGAGCGCAAACAGGGGAGGGGCAGAGACAGGGGGACAGAGGATCCGAAGCCGGCTCTGCACTGACAGGCTAACAGGAGCGAGCCTGATGCGGGGCTCGAACTCATGAACCGTGAGATCATGACCCGAACCAAAGTTGGATGCTCAACCAACTGAGCCACCCAGGCACCCCTAAAAAAAGTTTGTTTTAAGGTTTGCTAATTTAAATTAATTGCAAAATCTTAAAACTATGTCTAATGTGAAAATTAATCATAGATCCAAAATGTATTAGTGAGTATAAACAATGCAGCAATAAAAGCTTTCTCAGCAACTTAAGGTTTGTTTTCAGAGTAATAAATGGAAGCTCTTAATGGTTGAGATGAGCAATCCCAATTCTTTGCTTTCTGTGACTTCTCAGTTTTTTGTGATGCCTAAGTATAGCTCAGTGTTCTTGTTGTATTATTTCTATACCTAGCAAATCTACATGTTAGTATTAACCTCAGAGAAATACACTTGTCCAAAAGAGCTGAAAACCAAGGATTTACAAAACAGAAGAAGTTGGTAACAATTGGTGTTTCTAGCGATATGAGAACTAGTTAAATAATTTCTGCATATTAGATAGCTACTAAAAAGACTTGCTGGGACTTTGTGTACCGATACAGAAAAATATTCATTACATAGTTTTAAGTAAAAAAAAAAAAAGTGAGTAACTGTACTTATGTATGTTTTGGTACTGATTATGTTTAAAAACCAGTAAGTCAAAGCATAACTATTTCTACGTGTTCATATATGCTTGTAATTATCTGTAAAAGTATCTAGAAATGTGCACATAAAATTAACATCATTGGTTATTTCTGGTGGTAATTGTGGAATTGAAGCTGTATTTTGGTTGAGGTGGGGGAGGGAGGATGCGGAGAAAGGATGGATTATATAAGAATATTAACTTTGCTTTGTTTGAGATTTAAAAAATCGATTACAGGTATAACTAAATAAATGTAAATTAAAAATAACATAGGTATAACTAAAATAAATTTTTATGTATGAACATATAAAATCATTGTTGGATATCACAGCAAGCAAAAGCCAAATAGTAATTACCTTAATGGCTCTGGAAGATTAAGTATAAATGCAGTTTTCATATATGTATTTTTCTGTTTTTTCCACATTTTTATGTAATAAGCATTTATTACTTTTGAATAACATAATTTTTAAATTTTTTACACAGGTAAATATAGATAATAAAGAGTAAGCAAGAAATCTCTAGTACTATTTTAATACTTTAATAATGTTAATAGTTAAATAAAAATTATAATTTTGGTTCATAATCGAACAATAGTGCCTCTTGCATCTTGTGCAAAATGTATAATAGTTGGAGAAGCCTATTTGTTTTTTTTTAATTTTTTTTAACATTTATTTATTTTTTTTGAAAGAAACAGTGCAAGTGGGGGAGGGGTAGAGAGAGAGGGAGACTCAGAATCCAAAGCAGGCTCCAGGCTCTGAGCTGTCAGCACAGAGCCTGACACAGGGCTTGAACTCACAAACCACGAGATCACGACCTGAGCTCAAGTCAGATGCTTAACCGACTGAACCACCCAGGTGCCCCAGGAGAAGAAGCCTATTTGTATTGGCCTGGAAACTAAAACCTATTATCGTTAATAAAATAATAGGGAAAAAGTTTTTCTTTCTCTTTGTATTTGAATGAGTCTGCTATATACTGGGACAGAATTTTTTAGAGCTTCCCAGAAGGTTCTCCTTGAAAATTACACCTCTAAATAACTCTAGCATGTATTAAAATCAGTCATGAGCCTGGAAAGTCATATATACTTTAATTGAATATATGTGGTTAAATCCCCTAAGATGAACTGACGTTTATTCAACTTTCCATCATAGCTTCCTATGCCCTTTGAAGGTATAGATTGAAATGTATCTTACATGCACATGACAGAGGTGACCCAAGAAATGCCACTGATTTTTTTTGACATTTCACAATTCACTACTCTACTCCCTAAAAGCAATCTCTTATCAATTTATGTCTTATTTTTCTTGTTCTTGTTCTTGCTCTTGAGATGCTGATATCCTGCGTACAGAAGTTACTGTGATCATGTGACTGTATCAAAGAGTTTCTAAAGATGTCTTGAAATGAGGCAATCTAATTACAGTCTATTCTTTGATCCCTCTTGATGTGTCCTGGTCAATATACCCACCAGCAACCTTCTCAAAGATGGCAGCACCATACCACCATTTGCCCACAAAAGAACTCCAAGTTGGTCTAAATGTTTGGGTGTCTCCCAACACTACCTGTCAGTCCCTTTCATCCCCCGACAAAACTAGCATGAACTAATGTCAGCTCCTTTCCTGGGGCTGTAGAAAAGAAAATGTGACCCGAATAAATAATGTATTGCAAATGTCAAAATAAATTTCAGCTAAAAACGATATTTTTCAACGAGATCTAGTGAGAAGACTGTTCAAAAGGCAGAGTTAGAGTTTCCTGGTTCTACATTTAATTAACTCAATCTGACTTTTATTATGCTTTGTGTTATGTGTTTCCCTGTTCGGTAAACAAACAGCAGAAAATTAAACTAGGGCAACTGCCAACTAGCAGTAAATTTAATTGAAAAATAATAAATTGCCATGGGGTGCTGTAGGGTTCTGTGCAGATAAACTTATTTTTCCTGGAAAGTTTCCACTTGCATTTGTCACAATGTGATCTATAAAAGGAACAAAAGAAGTGAAATACGGTACTTGATGGTAGATGTGTTAAGAGTGGAATGGCCTTGGAGGATAATTCATAGGCTGGTTTCTGGGACTTTCGATGGATGAGCCGTGTTTCCTCCTGAAGAACAGAGCTGGCTTCCAGAGGAGTTCTAACTCTGCCCTCTGAATCTGCCGAACCTGCTGAAACTGTGCCCTATCAACTTTCAGAGAAAGCTCACTGAGGAAGAAGCCTGAGTGTACATGATTTAGGGCAAAGGGAGACTGCAGACAGAAAAGGCTAGTCCTCAATAATTCCATGCTACGTGCCTAATAACTGCTTAAGTCCTTCAAACTTGATACGAATCAAAAGTATTTCTAAACATTTGGCTATTTATTTTCCTTCCTTAATATCTTTTCCTGGTGTATAGGTAAGCTTCTAATGATTCTCTGTTAGAGGTCACGTCCAGGCAGGAGAGGTTTAAATTAAGTCAGGAAAAAAAATAGGGGCTTTCTGCATGATGTGAAAACTACCACATCTGGTTCTCTGTCTCACAGTGTGGAGGGCAGGTATCTGTTTATCTGATTGTAGATTCTATCTTCCAGGTTCAAGTGCCGGGAATGGAACAAAGTTCCCATTCCTTCCCTCAGATCCCCCAAGCGTAAGTGGAACCACTGGACTGAACACACAGACCATCTTTTCTTCTTCCGCTTCTGCTGCAGAGAAGGAAGTTGCTCAGTTATTCTCCAAATTTCTGGCAACAGTTCCCATAATGGACCTCGATCCTTCACTAGGAGGCTGCTTGGCTTGAAAGAATCCACTGGCTGGTGTTAGATATTTGTTTGGACTCAATATCCACTCCTTGCTTGTTAAATAGACTTTGAAGAGTTGTTTATTCATTCAGTGGATATTTTCTAAGTACTAGCTATGCACCTGGTACTATTCCGGGTACACGGGGCTTAGAAAAAAAGACAAAAAAAATCCTCTGACTTCAAGGAACTTACACCTTCTTAGGGGAAAGGCAGACAGGCAAAGTAAGTGACCATGTCATAAAACAGTGGTCACTAAGAAGAAGTAATGTGGAGTTCTAGAAGTCAGCAGCTGGTTTTGATAAACGTCCCTGAGAAGATATCATTTGCAAAAAGACTTGAAGGAAAGGAGAGTGTGACTTGAAGACATCTGAAGACGGGACATTCAGGCAGAAGAAACAACCGGTTGCCGTTGGCAGGAGCATGTCTGGGGTGTCCTCGGAGGGCACAGAGTCCAGTGCAGCAGAAATGGAGTGAAGGAGGCGGAAGGTAAGTCGTACGGGTAGCAGAGGCCAAACGGTACAGGGTCTTTGCAGCTTGTGTAAGGATTCTTAGCTCTAGGCAGGGGGACAGGCTACAAGAAGGCTTTGGGCAGAAGTGACAAGACCTCACTCTGATCCAGTGTGGGAAGAGACTGTAGGAGGCAAGAGGGGGTGCAGGACACCAGTTAGACACTGCTTCAGTCGGCAGGGCAACCATGGTGGCTCGGTTCAGTGTGTTCATCATGCGAAGTGAAGAGCTTCCGGAATAACCTGACGTGGTTAGCCAGTTTCATAATCTCTACAATGGGGAGATAAAACTTGTACTTGGTTATCTTAAGAACTGACACAACGTATGTAAATGTGTATTGCATATGTAATAAGGGGCCAAGAAACGTTCACTCCTGTTTCAGAGCTTCTCACCTAAAAAGTGACCATGGGACCATGAGAACCATGGGCTTTTGCAGGTTCAGTGGTTGTAAATTTAACTCAAAGAGTTGGAGGCTGCAATTTATAAGTCATATATAATGACTTTAAAAAATTCACAAGGAACGATGCTGACAGCCATAGAGAAGTGAAGGGCTTAACTAATGTACATGAAATTATATTTTTAAAACAGTCCTGGAGTTTATAAACCAGACTCGTGATAGTTGTTGTAATCTGGAAGGTAGAGAAAAGGAAGGAAGGAGGAAAGAAGGTGAGGGAAGGAGGGAAGGCAGAGAGGGACTGTTCGGAGGGAGAAACAATCAGATTAACCGTAATCTACTTTAAGCAGATGTCATTTCATTTGGAAATATGGCTTTTCAAATATTCATCCATAGCTAGATGTTAACTGAAAATTATCCACATAATTAGTAACAGTTCTAGCTGACATCAGAATTGCATTTTATAGATTATAAGGCCCTCCCACATACTTGATGCATTTAGTTCGCCAAACAACTGTGAACGATAACGTGGCAGTTATGAAATCTCTGGTTTACAGGTGAGGAAATGAACATGCAGAGTTGCTAAATGATTTTCCCAAGGTCCCATGGCGTGAACGCTGCAGGGCTTGGACCCCAAGCTTTGGGGCCTGAGGATTCAGATAGCTACTGTTTTCTGAAGCCTCCATAAGCATGTCATGTAAATTTTCAATTTAATAGTAATTTTGTTCTTTTTATTTCATAGGAAACATAGGGATTCTAGTCTCACTCTAAAAATCCAAAAAATAAGGGAAAGCTAAGCACTCCCTTGATTTTCTGGCACCTCTTCCCATGCCCTGTGACCTATGTCAAGATGATTCACCTGCTTTCACTATTTGGGGTGGCCCTTCTGGACCCTCTCCTGTGCAATCACACATGTATATTTGTATCTCTTGGGATATGATTTTAATCTATTCTATTCTTAACGTAAGTAGGATGAAACTGTTTCCTAGTAGAGTGAGATTATATCTCCTTCTCTAACAAATATTTCTCAATTGTCTTCCAAAATGGCTAAACCAATGGCAATGTTATGTAAGAATTTGCTTCGCGTCCGCCAATACTAGCTATTAATGGCCAGTTTCATTTCACCAACCTAAGAGGGAAACGTTTAGTGTTATTTTAGGTTGTACTTGCTGAATTACAGGGAGATTGAGCATCTTTTTATGCGTTCATTGGCTGTAGCATTTCCTCTTCTGCGTCCTTTGTTAATTTGTCTTCTGGATGGTTCGCCTCTTATTGATTGCAAGTTCTCTAGATTTATCTGGTTCTTAATTCTTTATGTTTAAATGTGTTTCAAGTAGTTTTTCACAGTCTTTCTTGGCCTTTTAATATTTTTTATGGTATCTTTTCCCATATAAATAAAATTTTACATGTTAATATAGTCAGACTTTCCATTTATGCCTTCTCTTTGGGTCATGTTTTAGAAGGCTACCCCTGTTCAGACATTAAGAAGCACCTTTATATTTGCGTATAATTTTGCTTTTACATTTAATTACTTTACGCCTGGAATTGATTTCTGCGAGAACTCAAAGATTTAATCGAAGTAGAAATACGGTGATTTCAGAAGCATTTCATGAAAGGTGCATACTTTCCCAAGTGATATAAAATGCCACCTTTGGGACGCCTGGCGGGCTCAGTCAGAAGTGCACGTGATTCTTGATCTCCGGGTTGTGAGTTTGAGCCCCACATTGGGTGTAGAGATTACAAAAAAAAAATAATAAAAATAAACTTAAAAAAAATAAAATGCCACCTTTATCCTATACAAAATTCTTTTAAAAGCCTGAATCTGTTGCACACTCCATGCATTTTAGAATTGATGCAGTTGGACAGACACATTTTAGAATTTATTTGTTCAGTTACATGAAAAATGCATCTGAAAACACAGGCACCTCAGATTATAGAGCTAATACTTCAATTCTTATTTCACTTATATTCTCCTACCTCAACTCTAGCCTCTACTATTGGTGTTTATTTCTCAGGCCCTTTTCATTCTTTAAAAAAATTTTTTTTTTAATGTTTATTTATTACTTTTGAGAGACAGAGAGAGAGAGAGAGAGAGAGAGAGAGAGAGACAGAGTGCAAGCAGGGGAAGAGCAGAGAGAGAGGGAGACACAGAATCTGAAGCAGGCTCCAGGCTCTGAGCTGTCAGCACAGAGCCCGACACGGGGCTGGAACTCAAGAGCCATGAGATCATGACCTGAGCTGAAGTTGGGCACTCAGCTGGCTGAGCCACCCAGGCACCCCACCTTTTCATTCTTAAATTTAAGTACGTAACAACACAGCAATAGATTCTCTTTGTAAAAAATAGAAATGCTAAGAGAAAACCCCAAGTGCCTTTGATAGTTCTTTCCAGCACCAGTAGCCCCTTTGTGGTAACTACTATGAACGGTTTAGTGTATTTCCTTCCAGAACTTTCTTCCCATGAATTTACATGTATGTAGGCATACAAAACACACATAGGGCTGATGCTTAGCTGGCATTCAGTGGTGTGGTTCTATCAGTTATTAAAAATATTGGAGAGAGAAATAAGATAAAAACAGGGTGGCAAACCATAAGAGACTCTTAAATACAGAGAACAAACTGAGGGCTGCTGGAGGGGAGGTGGGTGGGGGATGGGCTAAATGGGGGATGGGCATTAAGGAGGGCACTTGTTGGGATGAGCACTGGGTGTTGTAAGTGATGAATCACTGGGTTCCACCCCCCAAAACCAACACTACACCGTATGTTAATGAACTTGAATTTAAATAAATTAGTTAAAAAATGTTGATAAGCTTCTATGACAGAGAACTTCTGCCTTCAGTTTCTGAAGTGCCCTCCACTTGCTGAACCATCCCACCCTGTCTTCATCCCCCCCGCCCCCCGCCATCTCCAAGTCCCTGAACATCCCTCCTAATACAACTGATTATGAAGAGGGTTAATGCTTCCAATGACAGTAGGCCCTCAGCACCATATCCAGTATCTATTTTGGTCTGTTTGTTTCCTGCGTACTAGTTGTTAAATACCTTGAATATCATTCCTGACTACGTAGCACATGTAGTTAATCTCTAAGGCGTACAATTAAGACAGCCAAGTTGGAGAAGGTGGTAGGCGGAATAATGCCCGCCCCCCCCAAAAGGTGCGTGTCTTAATCCCTAGAACCTGTGAACACATTGTCTTCTATGACAAAGGAAGACCAAGGCTGCGGATAGAATTAAGGTTGCTAACCAGTTGACTTTAGATTGGGAGATAGTCCTGGATTACCTGGGTAGGTACACTCTAGTCACAAAAGTCTATAAACCAGAAGAGAGAGGTAGGAGCGCCAGAGTCAGAAAGAGGTGGAAACGCACTGCCAGCCAAGGAATGCAGGTGGCCTCTGGAAGCTAGGAAGATAAGGAAATGAAGGCTCTAAGGGAGACAGAAGGAACACAGCCCTGAGTGCACCTTGACCTTAACCCAGGAAGACCCATTCTGATGTCCAGAACTGTAGGATAATTTGTGCTGCCTTTTTTTTTAAATAAACGTTTATTTATTTTTGAGGAAGAGGGAGACAGAGCGTGAGTAGGGGAGGAGCAGAGAGAGGGAGACACTGAATCTGAAGCAGGCTCCGGGCTCCCAGCTGATGGCACAGAGCCTGACTCAGGGCTCGAACTCACGAGCTGTGAGATCGTGAACCTGAGCGGAAGTCGGACGCTTAACCGCCTGAGCCACACAGGCGCCCCAGTAACTTGTGCTGTTTTAAGCCACTGAGGTTGGGGAAGTTTGTGAGAGCAATGGGCAACCAACTCGAAGAGCTAAGCATACAGTGTTTTTTAATTAATTAATTAATTTTAATTTTATTTTAGGTTATTTTATAGGTTATGTTATATAGGTTATGTTATGTTATTTTATAGGTTATATTATTTTATACATTGTTATGTTACGCTATTTTTTTTTAAGTAAGTTTCACACCAAGCATGGAGCCCAAAGCAGGGCTTGAACTCCCCGCCCTGAGATCAAGACCTGAGCTGAGATCAAGAGTCAGAGGCTTAACCAACCGAGCCACCCAGGCGCCCCATACAGTGTACCATTTATAATGCTGTTCATTTCTAACTACCAGGAGCTGTTCCTGATCTCTCGATTCTAGGAAAACGGTCCCTTTCTCCTTGTGGGATATAATGGACTATTTTTGGTTCCTATCATATTTGATCTGTGGCCCTTGCCACTTACAGAGACGTCTTTTCCGAAATGCCCTCTTCCCTCAGTTTGTATGAATCTGCTCCTTCTTAGTTCCCCTGCCCCTTGCACTGGTAGCCGTGCCTCATAAGCTCTCTTTTTCCTCCTACAAACTTTGTTCTCTCCTCCTCTCTTCTAGATCTGTATGGTCTCACTCGATAACCTCACCCACTCCTCTAGCTCCACTACCCCCTGCTAAAAACTCTCAAATGCTTGGGGTGCCTCAGTGGCTCAGTTGGCTAAACATCCAACTCTTCATTTCGGCTCAAGTCATGATCTCATAGTTCACGAGTTCAAGGCCTCCACTGTCAGCACAGAGCCTTCTTGGTGTTCTCTCTCTTTCCCTTTCTCTTTGCCCCTCCCCTCCTCACGCTCTGTCTCTGTCTCTCTGAAAGTAAGTAAATAAACTTTAAAAAAAAATTTAAAAAAAAAAAACCTCTCAAATGCTTGTGTCTAGTTCTATTATGAAGGTGATTATATTGTTTTCCTCTTCTTTCTCCTTTCTGGTTGACGATTCTGTGACGTCTACGAAATCAAGTAGTCCTTGAAGTTGGCTCACTGATATCAAAAGCCCTGGTTCGTTGCAGGGAGATGAGCTGGCTTCACCTCCTGCTTGCTTCCCCAGTCCCCAGATTTCTTAGGAACTTTGATTTGTGTAGTAGGAAAAAGGTACACTGCATCTCACACTTTCCAGTCTGTCACAGAAGCCAGCAATGTGTTAGGGTCATATTGTAGGTATGGGACAGCCTGGGAGAGCTAATTTCCAACGAGAAGTATGGAAAAGAAGGAAGCATTTCTTCTCCTCCTCCTCCTCCTCCTCCTCCTCCTCCTCCTCCTCCTCCTCTCCTTCTTCTTTCTTCTTTCTTTTTTCTTCTGCTTTCTTCTTTCTTCTTCAATACACTAGTGGATCATACTTGAAAGGCAAATTTGCTGCTGAATGGGCAGAGTTTTTTGAGGGAGACTGGATCCTTTCAAGAGCATAAAGAAAGCCCATGTTCTCTGCCCATCTGAATTCTAGCCTCGGTCATTCTGTGACCCTACTGCCTGAAGGGCCTGCCTGGGAGCTATCAGAATCAGACTTCACAGCTTATAATTGGCATCGTACCCTGATTACAAACTAAAAAGACTCAAATCGAAGAGACAAGTTTTACTGAGACCAGGGTGGGCCCAGATTGAGAGGGCGAGAGAGAGAGAGAGAGAGAGAGAGAGAGAGACGATTTACTGAGGCAAACATGGGAGAAGTATCAAACGGAAGAGTGGGAGCCCACAAGGGACGAATGAGGCACTCACGGGCTCTGCAGTTTTGCAAGGGCCGAGAGAAAAAAGCGTGATTCTGACATCAGCTGCTCCAGGCCACAACGACAGTGACTCAGCCTCACGGACGACCCTGTGCTTCTGTGTTTTATACAGAGACTTTGGATTCTATAACTAGCACAGGGAGAAGACTTTCAAATATGTAAGATCCAGTTGAAGGCCATCTCGAAATACCCCGATAAACCAGGAAGAACAGGCTTGCTGATCTTCCAAGGAGCTCAGCCAGCAGTTGGACAGTTGAAGCTGCATCCAGGACAGGGGCAGTGGGGGAGGATGTGACCGAGGGACACGGGGTCGGGAGGGACCCGTATCTGCCGTAGGCCTTCGTCAGAGACAGCTGCTCCCATCTGGTCTAACCAGTACAAGGCAAATGTTGACTGCATGTACGCCTGAGTTTCTTAAGGGGGCTCTTGAAGTTAGTTCTAGAAAGGAGCTGTAGGGGAGCCTGGGTGGCTCAGTCAGTTAAGCGTCTGCCTCTTGATCTCAGCTCAGGTCATGATCTCACAGTTCATGAGTTCGAGCCCTACATCAGGCTCTGCACTGACAGTGTGGAGCCTGCTTGGAATATTCTCTCTCTCTCTCTCTCTCTCTCTCTCCCTCTCCCTCTCCCTCCTCCCCCTCCCTCCCTCTCTCTCCCTCTCTTCTCTCTCTCTGCCTCTCCCCCACTTGTGCTTTCTCTCCCTCTCTCAAAATAAATAAAACTTAACAAAATTAAAATAAAAAGGGACTATAGCTCAGAGGGATGAGAAACAAGCCTGTTCTAGGAGATACATGAGGTTTGTCGTCAAAACCCACTCCACCCAAACACTCAGCGAGGCTGGGTCATAAACCAATGGCAGCTTCTAGTTGGAGACTTGGCATCTTCCATCATGGGGCAGAGTGTGCTCTCGGGCAGGCGTGTATGCCTTCGAGGGGTCATGGAGGCTTACCGGCAAGAGAGCATAGAGTGTAATGGGCAGAACCGTTCTGAAAAATCATAATGGATCTCCTCTGTACTTTTTTGGGACAAACCCTTCCCTTAACCAATTCCAAAAATAAGCACCAGCCTTAGAGGTAGGGGTGGGGGCGTAGGTGATTATTTCTGTGAGAACACAAAGAGAATGAGTTTCATTTGGGGTGTCCACACTAGGATTCTGGAATAAAATAATGAGCTGGACCCGGAGAACCCGGATTCCGCCCTTCCCACAGCTTACCTACATCAGTCTATACGCTTTCTTGTCTTGCCTGAGCATATGTAACTGTGGGCTCTTTTTCCGGCCATTAACGCCTCTGACCATGCAGTGCCCTTGTGAGTGTCTGAGTTCGAACAGCACGAAATGAAACTACCCTCCTTGCCTCTGCGGTATGATACTCATCTAGAATTATTCCTAATGCACTAATATACTTCCTAGAGAGGACTTTGCCAGTGTTGATCCATTTGTAGAAAATGTTTAAAGTCGCCTTTTCGTTCCCACCCGTCCGGCAAACAACGCGAATAACCCCCTTTTGGAACGTGCCAGCCAAAGGAAGAGTACGTCCGGCAAAGAGGTGAGAGCCTGTGTTGTGATTCATCTGGCCTTTCCGTGGGGAACCGTGTTGCTGTACCTATTTTTCAGAGGTCAGATGAGAAAAACCGTGTTATTTCCCTTTTGTGTGTTATAAGTGAATGAAATTGCCGGGAAGCCCACAGAGCCTTCTGATGTAAACCTGCACTCACTGCAGCCAAGCGTCCCCAAGAACGCCACCACATACCTAAGGACCTGGGTCGGCGGATCTATTTTCACAGTTCTTTCCGATTCTAACGAACTCTGAAGAAGTTTATTTCAAAATAATCCTTCTGTATTAAGCGCTGGCTTATTGACAAGACTTCTTTTATCATGACTGTATGAAGTTTATTTTCCAAACGAAGGTTTATTTTTGCATGGAATTCTGAGGTTTCGCATTGTGTATACCAAGCAATTAGTTTGGGATTTTTGGAATTTATTTGAGACCAGACAGATGTCTTTAATTTACACACTCTCGGAGGTGACAAACCCTATTAACATTCGAAAGCTATCAATTTGCTTTATCTTTGTTCTTTGGCTCTCTCAGCTATGATCCAAGCTGACTCCTTTTTTGGTGTGCTGGATGGTTTTTTCGTTGGTGGTGGTGGTTTGTTTTTGTTTTTGGTCCTGTATGTAGACAGAAGAAGAAATTCAAGGAAGACATGAAAGATAGCGTTGGTAATTTTATCGCTGTCCAAACCGGGTGGGATGCTTTAAGAGCCATGGACTTCACCTCTATTAGGAATGCATTTTGTCCAACTGTAGCCCCTTCCTCTTAGCAGTCATGGTCTGTGCATGTACACATTCGTGCCAGCAACTCCTCTGCACTCAGGCTTTTCTCTTATCGTGTTGGTGGCCCCTGACCACAATCTGGTGCTGCCTTAGCCTACATTTTCTCTCCTCAGTGATCGTTTTGCACACGTCCCATAAATGCACGTCTGAGTTGCGTACGCTTATGCATCAGTCTGGATATGCTTCCTGTGTGCTGACCACATCCTTTGCACGTCGGTAGTAACCGCACTCCCATTGTTGATTCGGAGGACTATTGAGTTGGGAGATGGGGGCAGGTTCAGCGATGTTGTCCCATTCATATCTAGTCTGAAATTGAAATCACACCAGTGTGTGTGTGTGTGTGTGTGGTGGGGTTTTCTGTTTTTGTTTGTTTTTCAGGCGCGCTCTGCAGCCACTAGATGGCTCAGTGGATGTGCCCAGGTGTTCTCCAGAGTCACGATTTCAAACCCTACCTCACAACCTGCCCTGCTCTTCCTTTCTCACAGTGAAGTTCAGGGCTGCACCTGGGACTGTGCTGATTATAGAATGAAAACATGAGGGCGCAGCTTGACCTGAGCAAACCCAGCCCGCTATGCGACAGCCTTGTTTCCATGTTCGCTTTTTGTTATGGTTGCCATATTTTATTCTCGGCGAACGTGGGCCATATTATTACTGGCAAGGGGAAGATTACGGGCTAGCAGATGTCATCAGGAGAGCCAGATCTAGATGAAATGTAGAATGATTATACATCCTGACGCACTTGTTTGTGAAATACAGGGTAATCCATTATGTACAGGATGTCTGACATTTCTAGTTTTGGTGACGTGGTACCCGACTTTGAACTCAACACTGTTTCTTTTATCTTGGATTAAGTTATTTACGTATGAACCCAAGAGAACTAAAAGCACTTAGAACTAAGATTAGAAGGCTACTTCCTTAACACGACTACTTCAAAAATATGTATCAAAATACACTTAACGGTGAAATATCATAGAAGTTCCTATGAAAACAGGGAACAAGATAAGTACGCTTGCCTTCAAAATTTACAGTTTTTCTCCCGGACATCCTAGATAATGCAGCAAGTCAAGAAAAATAGAAAACATGATGGGAAAAGAGGAGGTAAAAGCATCAGGTGCAAATGATGTTACTTCCCTAACCTAAAAATAGAAGGTTTTGTGATAAGAAAGCATTACAAAGGAAGAAATTGCATCAGTGACAAAAAAAATTGTACAAAAATCATTAAACTTAAAAAACTAATTGTATGAAAAGTAAACTGCCCTAAAACAGCAATTAATATAAATGAAACACAATATATCCAATTAACCGAATTAGATTATATTAATTATATTGACAGCAATTAATAGAAATTAATAAAATATATTCCATTTACAATGATATGCCCATGGGCTTAAAAGAAATTCATTTGCCATATGGCAAATACTACAAGACTTTCTTGAATGGCATAAAAATACTTTAAAAAAAGAAAAGACTACTCTCTTCCTGGATGGGGAAAAATACTGTAAACCTATTAATTCTTACCCTCATTTAAAATTTTAGTAATAGTCTAGCAAATGTCATTCCAGGATTCTCCTTTTCAATTTTCACAAAATAGTTCTTGAGCTCATGTGAAGAATCAGTGAGAAAAAGAGCCAAGCAAGTAAGAATTTGTGAAGTATTTTGTTTATAATTTATCATAAACCTACAGTAATGACAATAGCATAGCACAGACTACTCAAGAAGAAAAATGAAAATTCATATATATTCTTAACTGAACACTAATCTGTAGTATATATTTTTAATATACTTACATATATAAAATATTATCATATACAAATGTATATACATGTATAATATATAGATAAATTAGTGTTTAATAAGGTAGCTCTTCAGGGGCACCTGGGTGCCTCAGTCGGTTGAGCATCTGACTTTGGCTCAGGTCATGATCTCGTGGTTCGTGGGTTTGAGCCCCGCGTTGGGCTCTGTGCTGACAGCTCGGAGCCCGGAGGCTGCTTTGGATTCTGTGTCTCCCTCTCTCTCTGCCTCTCCCCCATTTGCACTCTGTCTCTCTCTCAAACATAAATAAACATTTAAAAAATTAAAGAAAATAAGGTAGCTCTTAAAATTATCGGATAAAGAATGGATTTATTCAACACATTATATTTGTTTAATATTTCAAAACTAATTTAATTCCCTACCATAAACTATACTGCAAAATAAAATCCAGGTGGATCATAGAGAGAAATAAACAGAAATCTATAAGAAAACTAAAAGTATTGATTTGAACATTTACACAATAATAGGGTTAGAGAAGGCTTTTAAGCAATTAAAGAGGAACGTATTCACATATATGATTACCTAAAAATAAACGTTTTCCCCCCAAAACTATAAAAAGCATAAATTAAATTATCAAGGACAGATTTTTTTTTTAGACATTAATGAAATGATGCTATTATCCTCAATCTGTTGAGCTCTTAGAAATCAATAAGAAACACACACACACACACACACACCACCACCACCACCACCACCACCACCACCACCACCACCACGACAGGAGAAATTAAAAGCAAGGGCATGAACTGGCAAGTTACCAGTGAAGAAACATAAATGACCAATAAAGCGGTTTAAAATTTTTTTCAACTACGGTAGTAGCCAAAGAAACGAAAATCACGATAACAATGGAATACTGTTTTTGTCTCAAGTTGGCAGTGGCTGAAAGGAATAATTATGTGAGTGGTAGGCAGGATGCAGAGAAATGGACACTCTCATATTCCAGTGGTGGCTATGTAAATTGGAACAACATTTCTGGAGGGCAATTTGGCAGTGTATTTCAAACCCATTAAAATGTGCATATCTTTTCACCAACGCATGCCACATTTAGGACTTGATTACACATATATAGAAAAATATCCGGGCAAGGATGATCACCCTTCTGTCTCTCATTACTGTCAACATGTGGGCCAGATTTAACTGTTGAAGAAAATCAGAGGGATTCAATAAGCTGTAGTATGTACCTAAGATTCTTTTATCTAGTCGTTCTGCAAATATTTCTTCACGGGAGCATAGTATGTACTCAGACATCTAAAAGACAAAGGGCTCGGGAAATGTTCACAGGTTATTGCTGGGTGACAGAAGCAGTCTATGAAACCATAGGCTTGGGACATCCCATTTGCAGGGAACCCAGATGCCTCAGTCCTCGAGAGAAAGAGGACACAGATGAAGTTTTAGCAGTACTGACACCCGCAATATGCCGGTTTAGGGAGCCCATGCCCATCGCTGCAGGATTTTAGATCCCTTCTCCAAATTTCCCTCAGTAATTATTCTTAGATTCACCTAAAATTGACTCGAACCAACTATCCCATATCTGGTGTTAATACCCAGAGTTTTCCAGAGAAATAGATGAATGGATATCTATATCCTTTCTATATATTACATACATACAATGTATGGGTGCATATATATAAAAAGGGATTTATGATAAGGAAACGGCTCATGCAATGTGTAGGCTGAGAAGTCCCAAGATCTGTCCTCTGTAAGCTGGAGACACAGGAAAGCCAGCGGTGTGGACCTGTCCAAGTCTGAAGGCAGAACATTGATTCCCATCTCAAGCAGTTAGGCACAGAGAGAGAAAATTCTCCCTTCCTCTGCCCTTTGGCTCTATTCATGTCCTCACAGGAATGGATGTTACCTGCCCACACTGAAGAGAGCAGTCTGTTTCATTGAGTCCATTGATTCAAATGCTGGTCTCTTCCAGAAACTCATACTTCACAGACGCATTCAGAAATAATGTTTAGGGGCGCCTGGGTGGCGCAGTCGGTTAAGCGTCCGACTTCAGCCAGGTCACGATCTCGCGGTCCGTGAGTTCGAGCCCCGCGTCGGGCTCTGGGCTGAGGGCTCAGAGCCTGGAGCCTGCTTCCGATTCTGTGTCTCCCTCTCTCTCTGCCCCTCCCCCGTTCATGCTCTGTCTCTCTCTGTCCCCAAAATAAATAAACGTTGAAAAAAAAATTTAATAAGAAATAATGTTCAGGGGCGCCTGGGTGGCGCAGTCGGTTAAGCGTCCGACTTCAGCCAGTCACGATCTCGCAGTCCGTGAGTTCGAGCCCCGCGTCAGGCTCTGGGCTGATGCCTCAGAGCCTGGAGCCTGTTTCCGATTCTGTGTCTCCCTCTCTCTCTGCCCCTCCCCCGTTCATGCTCTGTCTCTCTCTGTCCCCAAAATAAATAAACGTTGAAAAAAAAAAAAAATTAAAAAAAAAAAAAAAAAAAGAAAAAAAGAAATAATGTTCAATTAGCTACGTGGGCGTCTTCTGGCCAGGCCAAATGGACACCTAAAATTCATCCTCACACAGCGAAAGGTTGAAAACCTGTCCAACATTCCTGAGAGGTTTAGGGATTTAACTTTTCATGGTACCCTCAATGTTCCCATCTTCTTGTCTCACTAAACTCTGAGCCTACCAGGTCTGCACCTGGGCTCTCCTCTCTGACCAAAGCCAACCTAGACATGGAACATTGATTGCACTCTCCAGTTTTTAAATAAATATCTCTAGCCCGCCGTCCACGCAGAGCATATTTGTGTGCAATGCCTTTACCGGACACTTGGGTGATACACAATTACACAATGCACAGCACTCAAGGCCCTCTGGCTAGCCTCCTACCCAGGGTGCCCTGTGTTTGGACACATCTCCCTCAAAGCCTAGCCTGTCTCTTGTGACCCTTTGTATTCTCCATGATTCTCCAGAGAAATAGATCCAATAAAAATTTTTTTTAAATTATACCTGTGGGGAGAGGTGGGGAGACAGATTTATTTTTTATGGAATCGATTTGCATGATTGAGGGGGCTGTTAAGTCTAAAATCTGTAGGTGGGGGCGGGGGGAAGCACCTGAGTGGCTCTGTCGGTTGAACATCCGACTTCAGCTCAGGTCATGATCTCGTGGTTTTGTGGGTTGAAGCTCTGCGTCGGGCTCTGTGCTGACAGCTCAGAGCCTGGAGCCTATTGTGGATTCTGTGTCTCCCTCCCTCTCTACCCCTCCCCCACTCGCACTCTGTCTCTCAAAAGTAAACATTAAAAATAAATAAATAAATACATAAATACATAAATCTATCTATCTGTAGGGAAGGTCAGCGGACTAGAAATTAAGGCAGAGTTTTTATGTTGCAGTCTTGAGGAGAGTTCCTTCTTGGAAAGCTACGGTCTTTGCTCTCAGGCTTTCAACTGATGTGGCCCACCCATGCTATGGAAGGTCACCTGCTTTACTCAGTCTACAGAATTAAATGTTTATCTCCTCTAAAAAATGTTTCACAGCAACACATAGACTGATCTTTGACCAAAAAACCGGGCACCATAGCCTGGCTAAACTGACCCAAATAAATGATCGTTATCACTCAATCTCCTTCTTCTATTTACACTTTTTCTGTACTTTTTTTTTTTTTTTTAATTTTTTTTTTTTTTAACGTTTATTTTTGAGACAGAGAGAGACAGAGCATGAACGGGGAAGGGTCACAGAGAGAGGGAGACACAGAATCTGAAACAGGCTCCAGGCTCTGAGCGGTCAGCACAGAGCCCGACGCGGGGCTCGAACCCACGGACCGTGAGATCATAACCTGAGCCGAAGTCGGACGCTTAACCGACCGAGCCACCCAGGCGCCCCCTTTCTGTACTTTTCATTATGTACTCCCATTAAGTTCTCATTTAGACTAGTTTGAGTTCTTCAGACTGTATCTTTTCAAATAGGCCATAACCTGGAGTCTCTTTTTGTATCTCTTCAAACTCTCCAGAGTGTCCTGTGTGCTACATTCTAGAGTGATTGCCTCACGTGGTGAATCACCTGTATTTTCTCGTGGCCTTGAACAGAAGGTTCAGTGCTTTAAGCAATATATAATTTTGTAATGGGGAGAGGTTATAGAAATGCGTTTAGTTAGCAAGTACCGTAAGACCTTGGATTGAGAGTAACTTGTTCGTGAGTGTTCTGCAAGATGAGCCAACATTTCTAATAAATTTTAACTTGATAAACGAGCGATGTCTTACAATACGAGTAGCACGTGATGCCAGACGTCACATGATCACTATTGAGCCAATGGTTCTTGAAATTCACTTTGATCTACAAGTGCTTTGGAGTACAGGCAAGTTTCTGGAACAAATTACGCACGCCAGCCAAGGTTTTAATGTGTCTCTGTTTATACTTCATTGGTTGCGTATTTAAAAAATAGACCTGAAAGGGACTTAGAGTGATTCATGTTTAAATAATACGTTGCTTCTTACATCTGTTATTTTCTTTTGTATCAATTATTTTAATGTTTATTCATCTTTGAGAGAGAGACAGAGTACGAGTGGGGAGAGAGCAGAGAGGGAGACAGAGAATCCAAAGTAGGCTCCAGGCTCTGAGCTGTCAGCACAGAGCCCTGTGGGGGACTCAAACTCACGAACCATGAGATCATGACCTGAGTCGAAGTCGGACACTTATTGAGTGATCGAGTTCAATCACCAATAGCCAGTGGTTTAATCAACCATACCTATGTTAATGAAGCCTCCATAAAAACTCAAAAAGACAGGGTTTAGAGAGGTTCCTTCCATTCTGGGTTCACCGAGGTCCATTTTGGTCGGTCGGCGGTCATGCTTGATGTGCACATGGGATCTTGGGCTGGCGTGCCTGGAGAGAAACGTGAGCATTGGGTCACTTCTTCACATTAATGCCGTGTCGTTCTGAGTGACTTATTAATGTCATATGACTTTAGTGACTATCATTTAAGCAACAGCAGGGAGATCTTTTTGAGATATTCCAATAAAATCCAGGGTCCGAATCTGGCGGATGGAGAGGGTAACCCCGGGCTGCCTTTAGTTTCTGAACCGAGGCACCTGCAAGGTCCCTGGGCACATGCTGACAGCAGTCGTCCGACCTCACCATGATCCGGGTCTGCTCTCCCTCTGCCGGAACCACTGTTGTCTCATAGCTCCTGCCCAGCACCACGCTTGGCACACGGTACCGACTCAGCAATTATTTGGCACGTTGAATTGAATTGAGCGTTTTCCAGATGTTTCCGTCGATCAAAGAATCCTCCACTACCCTCCGCGCCGTCCGAGTTTGTCTCTTTCTAGACATAGTTTATCCTCAAAGAGCTCAAGGTCTAAGTATCTCCCATGACCAGTGCTCCCTCAGTAGTGATCAGCTTCCTGACAGGCCCTTGACTCCCTTTTTTTTTTTTTTCTAATTTCTGTTTTTAAATGAAGGTATAGTTCACAAACCACGAAATTTACACTTGTGTTGCAACGATCACTAGCATCTAACCCCAGAACACATTCATCACGTCAAAAAGAAACCTCCTAGCCTTCAGCAGTGACCGCCCGTCCTTCTTCTGTCTCGGCCCCCCAGCCCTCACCAGCGTACCTCCGTCTCCATAAATTTGCCTGCTCTGGACATTTCGTATAAATGGCACCATGCAATAGGTGGTCTTTTATCCCTGACTCGCGTCTGATTTCAACCCAGTAATTTACTTATTTTTTAAACGTTTGTTTATTTATTTTGAGAGAGAGAGAGAGAGAGTGGGCAAGCAGGGGAGGAAAAGAGAGAAGGAGAAAAGAGAGAATCCCAAGCAGGCCCCACGCTGTCCACACAGAGCTTGACGCAGGGCTCGATCCCCCAAACTGCGAGATGGTGACGTGAGCGGAAACCAAGAGTAGGACGCTGAACCGACTGAGCCACTCAGGCAACCCCTCAGCTCAATAATTTAATCATCCATCCAAATAATTCACTGATAATCACCAGTAGGGGGAAAATATAGTCAAATAGAACTGGTTCGTTTCAAAAAAGTGCAAGCCAGGTGAACAAGGGTACCTACCTCTAACATTTAAATAGGAAATTAAGTCACATTAACAATTAGGTCAGACCGTCCCAACACTAAATCTCACTCTGATTTATTATTATCTAGAAAGAACCAACAAATACAAATCTACACTCTGGATCCACATTCTGCCCCAAAGAGAGTTTTCACTCTGGAGATAGAGAGCTTGGGTTCTAGAGTGGTAGTGTTTCGGCTCAGACTTAGCCAAATCTCCCCTGCTTCCTGGCTGTTTGAATTGGGGCCAGTTTAATTCACTTCTCTGTTCTTCCTTCTATAGGATAATACCTCCAAGTATCAAAGAGGACTTCTCACTTAACATGCACTTTAGAGGTGTTACTATAAGAATAGATTGCTTTGGAAATACATGTTTAGTGTTTATGTCCATTCTATTAACTATACTTCATGTGGCTTACATCAGAGAACATTTCTCACAATTCTTAGGACTCTGTCCCTCTTCAGCAAAATCTATGCTCCTATCTAGGACAGAGATTCAAAATCTATAATAATATGTAAAAAAAAAAAAAAAAAAAAAAGGCACTGACCAATCATAAGGGACAGACACCACCCTAAAGGACATCTTAGGGGCGCCTGGGTGGCTTAGTTGGTTAAGTGTCCAACTCTTGGTTTCAGCTCAGGTCATGATCTCCTGGTTCATGGGATCGAGCTCCTGTCCAGCTCTGTGCTGACAGTGCAGAGACTGCTTGGGATTCTCTCTGTGACCCTCTTCTCCCTAAGTAAATAAAGAAACAAACAAATAAATAAATAAATAAACGTGTAAAAGTTTTTAAAAAAAATACAGGAGCTTCCTAGCATTAACCTTCTAGATGCCAGATTTTGGGAAGTCTGGGGCAGGGACCTAATGCTGGAATGGTGACAGAGGGCCCTCCACGCACCCCAGGGAGCGTCAGTCACCCCCCCTGTAGGAGAGCATTTCCCGTATTTCCCACCCCGGCAAACTGGATGTCAGCCTGGCTTCCCAACTACCCTCTGAATGATGTTCTTTCTTACTATCCCAAACCAAAATCAAGCGGGAAATAAATACAGTTATAAAACAGTGAGCGTCTTTTATACTCCACCCTATTCCAGAGCAGTGAATGCCTCTTTCCCTTTAGTGAAAAAGGAAAAAAAAAAAAAAAAAAAGTTAACGCAGAGCTGTGTTCAGATTTTGCATCTCTGTTACATTCCCCGAAAAGGGTAAATGGACCAGAACTGGGTAAATGGCCCCGCACTATCCAGTGGCCTCTGTTTGGGCATCTCTGGGGCATGAGTAAGTTACCTTCGTATCTTTGCAACTCTGTTCCTTTTTCTTGGTTAATGACACAGGCCCAGGTTGAGTGATAGCCCCAGGCCCCAGAGCTTTGCCCTAGTGCCAAAAGGTAGGAATGTTATGATAAATCTACTGGGGAGAAAAATGCACCCAACCCACAGAGTGATTCCCTCGTCCCTGAAAAGGGTTTCGCTGCTGCAAATTTTTGTCCCAGAACATTTGAGCCAGCAGTTCAGTCTAGACGCAAAGTGGCCAACGTGCTTTGAACAAATCTGCTTTTAATGTGCCGAGTGCTCGTTTCCCGTTATTATTCTGAGTGATTAAAGAAAACTTCCAAGCCTGTGCTGGGCCAGTCATCATTTATTACGGAGAAGCTTGTTGCGGATTTCGGTGTCGTCCATCTGAGACAGTATCTTCAGCCTGACGAATTCAAAAGAAAAGTGATGTGTTTTTGGCACAAATTGATAGAGTTTCAAGATCTCGGTAACAGATACATACACAATCGTATTGCTGAGCTGAAAGAAATGTGTTTCCAATAAACGGTATTTACTGGGGTTTAACAGCGGTATAATAGTTACCTGTCTATTACATGGTAGTCAAAGCTAAAAAATGTGTTTTTAATAATCAGTTGGCATTTCAAATAACGTAAGATAACTGCCATATGAAATTCAAACCTCGAGACAGCCACATTTTAGACCTGCTCTTGAATCCCATTCATGAACTCAAGGTATTAAGAGACTGGCCATTGTCAAAAAAGGATGTGACCATCAAAGGGCTGGAATTTTTATTCTCTTCTCTGCACTTTCTCGGCTTTTCTCTTTTAAGTCTTCCTTTTCCTCTGCTGAACATGGATTTCATTACACCTTGTATTAACTAGCAGAGGTAACACCCTGCCTATCAAGAACATGGATCCTTCCCCCCAACTGAGAAGGAAAAAAAATAACAATAACCGAAAAAGTAACTCCATACCTGGAGAGATAGATGGGACACGTCTCAAGGTCACAGTGATGTGCGTGGAGTGACAGATTCCCTTGGGGGTAACTTTGCAATGAGAGTTTCACAAGTCATTTTGTCCTGTGGCTTACACTTACATGGTGTTGTATGTCGATTGTATCTCAGTAAGACCGGGGGAAGAAAAGGAATGTCAGCCCCTCTCCCTCCTGCGGGCTCCTGGAGAGGAGCCTGTTGTCCCACACCCCGGTAGATGTTGTGTCCTTCATTCGTACAAATATTTATAAGGTGCCTGTCGTATGTGAAATTGCTCTATCAGGTATGAATGCCTCAAAAACAAAAGGCGACATACCTGCCTTCGGGGAACTCTCAGTCAGAAGGGGAAGAAGGACAGGACAGTCCATAATGACAAACTCTGCAGGATAACTGAAGGGACCCACCCGTATGAGCACAAGGGGTACGGATACCCAGCACCCCTGGGTGCAAGACAAGGACCGTTTAAATAATGATGCTGATAAAACATTGCTCTCTCATGCCTTGTGGCTTACAAAGCCTCTCCCCGTGCAGTCCTTCGCTTCCAGAGGCTTCTCCCTTTCCCGTGCACACATCTCCCTACCTGGCATGCTCTTTGCCCCCTCCATGGCCAAGCCCCACCCATCCAGCCTGGAGCTCAGCTCCAATGTCGCCATCTCCAAGGGGTCTTCCT
The DNA here is from genome assembly GCF_018350155.1 of Leopardus geoffroyi. NCBI lineage: Eukaryota > Metazoa > Chordata > Mammalia > Carnivora > Felidae > Leopardus > Leopardus geoffroyi. The sequence goes on from NC_059330.1 coordinate 7,131,542, forward strand.
CTGCCCTCCCCAGAGTGGTGCTCCTAACACCAGACCCCTTTATTCTCTCACATCATCCTCGTTTTCCTCAAACATTAGGCATACTCTTTGTTATCCGTCTCTCCCTGGTAGAACCCGGGCTCCGCAAAGGCAGGAGCGGTTCCGGCACCGATGATTGCCCGAAGCCCCCACAGGGGAGGGGTTAGAAGATGGCCTGACAGCAGTGAGGGTTAAGTCTTCGCTTGAGTGGATGGATTCCAAGCCTATGGTGCCATTTAAGCATCAGAGCGATAGCCACTGGGAGAGCCATTGTTGGACACGTTTGGGGGCAAGGGAATGCTCTCTTCTTGAGCACATAAGATGACGTTCGGGGTCTGACACGGAAGGCTGGATGTCCCATGTGACTTGCTGCCCATCGCAGGTGGGTTTCATCAACTGTCCCCCCCCCCCTCTGCCCCGCAGAAGATACAGATCGCTGAGTCCACCAAGGATCCCTGGAGTCTGCACTGATGATCACCTGTTCTCCCCTCCATCTGAAGCCCGACAACAAGGGCTGACACCCAGATCTCCAGCCAGACGTGGCCTGATGCAGTATCTCTGCCGGTAGCGAACTATGGCCCCCCGCACCCTGAGAGCAGGGGCAGATAACTGGAGGAAGCATATGGCAGGAGGTATGCTTCTGTGACGCCAAAGCCTCTTAGGAACGAGAGCTCGTTAAGAGCATGAGCCTCGGCTCCCCACCTCTGCCAAGTGTCAACCTTCATTAAAGGGCTGAGGGAAGATGAGTTGCAGAAGATGGAGAGTCTGGGCCAAGGCGGGAGTTCCCTCCCCAAGCTCAAGAGGGCTTGGTTAGCGTTTCTGCGGAGATTGGCAACTGTGGTTGAACTTGTCAGACCGTGAGCTTTCCTGAGGATTTAGCCACCCCAACACGTGCACGTTTTGAAAAGCAGGGATCTGTTGAGAGTTGATTCACCCCTCCATGGGGGCTTCTGATTCCACCTCCCACCTCTGTTAGCCTGTCCCGCCCCTTTCTTTGCTTCTGGAATTCTCAGAGCCCCGTGTTAGGAGGTGTTCTTTGCTGCTTAAGGTTAGTGTTTTCTTGGAAGAGATTCATTCCAACAATAATAGTACACTAAATTTGGTCCTCTGACAAACGAGGACTATTATTTCTAAGGGCACTTTGGAAGACGTTGCTCTACAAAATTAGCTCACATTGGGTTTTTAGCCTCATTGAAAATCGCGAGATAGTCACATTCCAATTTTCCACCAAAGGGAAATGGAGATTCAGAGAGGTTAAAGTTTTCCCAAAGTCACACAGCTGATGGGGAGTACAGGGTTGGGGGCAGGGGCGGGGTGGGGGGCAGGAGGGGGAGGAAACACAGGACTTCTCTCTGCCATTCCGTATCAGTACAGATCTCTTGGAAATTTCCTTCCAAGACAGGACCTAGGGAGACTGAAGTTGACAAGTTGCCTCCTGGTTTGCGAAATACTCCCTTTTAATCTAAAAGAAAACAATAGCTTATTTGCAAATAAGCCGTGAGATTAAATGTATCGGTAGGCATTCACATATAAGCGTGTAAAAGGCAGCTTGCCCAATGAAGCATATGTGGTTTGCAGATATTTTTAATATTTCAAAATATGTCCCTAAGGATGAATTCTTTGCAAATGCACACTCAAGTTTCACTCTCTTTAAAAAGGGCCACAACTCTGTCATTTGAGATGTAAAAGGAAGTGATATATAATTTTTATGCAGTTTATGCTGTTTTACATGGTATTAAAATTATTGCTTGATATTTTAAGCTTTTGTGAAGACTGATCCCATCTCATTAGTTTTATTAATACGCCTAGAAACAATTTAATCGGAAGTCTAGCAATTTGAAATTCATGACCACTCAAACATACACGTTTACCTTTGTTTGGCTAATGGGGAAAACATGTAGGCAAATGGAAAATGCAAACCCTACATGTTTGATATACTTAAGAAAATACCTATTTCAATCTCTTTAGAACCAGATGCTTCTCCTGTATGCACATCTTAACTTATTTATTCATTAAGACCAATCCTCAAGGGTTCCTATGTGGCAGCAATTACTGGCTTAAGTACAAAGTATGGCGTAGTCTTGAAAGTAATTGTTATAAATTCGTTTTTTCTTAAAACTTCATTTGCAGAACTTTACTATTCAAGCTACGAGTCTAGATTAGGGATATTTATTAGCAGTAGAAGGAATGCAGAATTTGAAGTCTGACAGACCCGGTTTGATTTCCAGTGGTGCCATTTTTTTTTTAAACTTAAGTGTGAAGCTTGATGAATTTTTTTTAATATATATTTTTTTTGAGAGACAGAGAGACCAGAGCACAAGCGGGGGAGGGGCAGAGGGAGAGAGGAAGACACAGAGTCTGAAGCAGGCTCCAGGCTCTGAGCTGTCAGCACAGAGCCCGATGCGGGGCTTGAACCCATGAAGTGTGAGATTGTGACCTGAGCTGAAGTCAGACGCTCAACTGACTGAGCCACCCAGGCACCCTGATGCTACATTGTAGCTGATTATCCTTGGACAGGTGACTTGATCTTCATGAGTTTCATCATTGTCCAAGCTGGGCCACTTCCCAGACTAAAAGAAGTGTTGTCAATAATTACTCTGATAAAGCAAGCATAATCAGGTACTGGCCTGGGCAAGCCAGACAGATGGTTACTCTTATCAAAATGTGACTGGTCTTCCAAGTTTCTAGCCTTTGGCATATCTGGGCTGTTGGCAGATGGTGTTTTGTTTCAATTTTTCTATCATTGCCCTCAACTGTAAGGAATGAAATCTATCCAAGCCTCATGACGCCATCTTGAATCTGTCCCATTCAGTTGTAAGAATATTCCCACTAGGGTTATTGAGTCCCATGTTCATGTGGAGGAAAGTCCTAAAGACAGATTTGGAACTTCTTACATAATTCAGCATTTTACCCCTCCCTGATACCAGGCCCTCAGGACCAGCAGAGTAAAAGGGCGAATTCCGTTCTATGTCTCTTGTTCTTTGAATCCTCTGTGTTCTCCTCAGTTCACTGCTTCTGGCTCCCCCAGGGGCAAGGTTGGGGAAATGGGGATTGTAGGAAAGGGGCCTTATCCCAGCCACCCCAGGCTTCGTGGGGCAGTATGCCTACTGTGCACCCCACCCTTTATTAAAAAATCTGTACCAATTGTGGTTTTAATTTGCAGTCCGTTGGCTAACGATGATGTTGAATACATTTTCACTTGTACTTCTCTTTTGCAGATTACCTATTTATGTGCTTGGTCGGTGTATCTTTCTTGACTTTTCAAAATAAGATTTTCTTTCACTTTCCTAAAATAAAAAGAACAATGAAAACCATACCCGTGCCTACAAATGATGATGATTAGCATTTTAGAACATTTTCACTATCTGTCTTTAATAGAACTAAAGCACTGCGGATAGAAGTGTACGTTACAACTACAGCAACCATGAGCGCTAAATAGTATATTACTTACGTGTGTGTTTTAAATTTGTATAAATGGTAAAATTCCATACCCATATTCTGTAGTGCTTCTTTATGTGACAATATGCTTTTTAGCTCTTCCCATTACATGTTAAAAAGAGAAATACATATTTTAAAGGTTTATTTATTTAAACAATTTTTTTTAATGTTTACTTATTTTTGAGAGGGAGGGAGAGACAGAGTGCAAGCGGTGGGGTCAGGGGGCAGAGAGAGAGAGGGAGACACAGAATCCGAAGCAGGCTCCAGGCACAAAGCCCGACTAAGGGCTCAAATTCACGAACCGTGAGACCATGACCTGAGCTGAAGTCAGACGCTTCACTAATTGAGCCACCCAGATGCCCCTTAAAATTAGTTTCTTTTAATCACTGTGTAACGTTCCACTTGAAGACAAGATGATTTAAGACCTTGTAACTGCCGTATAATATTCTATCATGTTTGTAAAGTTTGATGGTTCTAAGCAATGATTGTAAACATCCTCGCACATGTTTCTCCATGTTTGTGTCCAAATAGTTCTTGACGATAATTACTGTAAGTGGAATCCCTGAGCGATAATTTTGCAGACTACTGACAAAATGCTCTTTGCGTGAGTCAAAAAACCTTCTGCTTCTGCCGACAAGGTGTGACCCCACCCATTTCTCCACATTCTTGCCAGCAAGTGATATTGCCAAACATTTAAATCTGTATAGATTTGATGGGTGAGATATAAAAATGTATTTTTCATTTTTGATCATCTGATTTCAGTCCTGCCTTGCTGACCATTGATCAGTTAGTACCAAATGTGAACAGTATTTGTTGCGCCCAGTGGGCACTTCTGTGTCTCCATTTGTAAATTCCCCATTTGCATTCTTTGTGCCTTTTGCTTTTGGGGTAATAGTTCTTACTTGTGTGGGTGGTGTTTTTTGTTTTTTTGTTTTTTCTTGAGAGAGAGAAAAAGTGTGAGTGGGGAGGGGCAGAGAGAGAGAAGGAGACACAGAATCCGAAGCAGGCTCCAGTCTCTGAGCTGTCAGCACAGAGCCCGACGCGGGGCTCGAACCCACGAACCACAAGATCATGACCTGAGCTAAAGTCAGACACTTAACCAGTTGACTGAGCCACCCAGGCACCTCCCCCATACTTGCGTTTTAATAGATACACGTTTACTAAAGATATTTGCCTTGATTTTTTTTCCAGCTCGTATTTTACGCTTACGTTTTCTTGTGGTGTTTTGGACACTTGGGAGATGTTAGCTTTTTGTTTAGTTAGCACCCTCTTCCTTTATGATTTTCCTACTGATTTTATACTTCACTATACTTGGATGGGTGAACAGGGATTAACATGGCAACAACAGAGCTGTTTTGCAGATGAAAAGACAGTTTTACAAAAGAACCCACGTGGTATAGCTTTAATATTCTTCAATGAAATAGAAGCCAAAGTTATATGAGAAAGGGAACACACGAGGTAGGAGGAAATAAAAGTGTTACCTGATTTTTTTTTTTTTTTTTTTACAACATACGTAATTTTGTTTTGCTGGGGTGAGCATAGCTACTCAGTTAATTCGTTCTCTCCAGGTACCAGTATAGTCTCAGTTGAATGAACTCCAATACCGTGCATACTGTGATGATGATTTCTGGACTTTGTGTCAAACACAATAAAATATTTCTTGGAGAACCGTTGGGTGACATGGTGGCTTTGAATAGCGTGCTCCTTTCAGTGTACAGATGACCAGCAAAATAAGGTGACCCCAGGAGTCGCCTGTCCCGAACACAGCACAGAAAGAAGGGAAATTGTCAAGTAGACAAACAACAAACATCAGCATAATCAGCCTCCGCTGACAAGTGACACTAAAAGCTCCTGGGTTAGCAGAGTGAGCTTTGCTGATATTACGCAGAGACGTTCTCTGACTGACATTTCCTGTGTATAAATTCTCCATCTGTGATTGTCGGAATTGATTATTTTAGAGCCGGCCGGATGCCGTGCTTTTCTGGCCCTGGCGTGTGTCTCAGCCACTGCCTCCTAGGACGCTAAGCTTCCTGCACTGTTTCTTGCTTTCAGTGTCCTTCCAGGACTGAACACCCAGAAAAAACCCGAACGGAACAGACTTGGACGGCGTGGGACCTTGTACGGAGAAAACGCTAATGGGCTGCTGGATCGTCCGTAGATCAAAGTTCTAAGTGTGTTATGTACTCTCCAGTGATTGCCCTGAAAAAGGAAGGGGAGGAAAATTCTGACCCACAGTTAGAAAATCTTAAAGTGGCTCCAAATCTAAGTCATTAAACTGCCCACATTAGAGGCACTCCGTGCTGCTTTAGTTGTAAACAAGCTGTAGACTCGGACAGGGACTCCGTAGCAATGTCCCCATGCCTGCCACTAATCATCTTCAAGCTTTCAAGTTAAAATATCTTCTGCTGTCTTGGGGGCTGTGGTAGGGTCCCCTCACTAAGGAAAGAAAAAAACGTATCAAGGCAACGCATACGTGACAACATTCTTCACCACCTCGTAACATGAGACCACTTGATCAGGCTACGTGTTTGTGTGTTACCACGTATGGGAAACAAAAAAGTAAAAAAATATATAAAAAACTACGCCACACGGCGTTCGGGGCTCAGTTCTTTGGGTGCGGACCCAGCTGAGCGGGGCCAGCACAAATAAGGTTGCTTCCTGGGAAGAAAAGCCTCTGTGTCACGATTCTCTGTGCGAGAATCCTGCTCTAGGGCAGCCTCATTATCTTACTTCCAATGATTCTTTTGAATGAAGGGTATTTTCTCAGCTTTCCTTGTGGCTGTTGGAATAATGTCATCACTCTGTTTCATGGAGAATTCCCTTCGGTATCTGTTGGCAGTAACCATCCTAACCCCAGATGGAGATGGGGCAGAAGGCAGACAGTGTCATGTGCTCAGCCGGGAGCTGGGTGCTTTTATTTTTAATGTTTGTTTACTTTTGCGTGTGTGAGAGAGAGACAGAGTATGAGCCGGGGAGGGCCAGAGAGAGAGGGAGACACAGAATCCGAAGCAGGCTCCAGGCTCCGAGCCGTCAGCACAGAGCCCAACGTGGGGCTCGAACCCACGAACCCCAAGATCATGACCTGAGCTGAAGTCCAACACTTAAGCAACTGAGCCACTCAGACTCCCCGGGAAGCTGAGCTTTTAATGCAATTTGCTATTAATCCTCAGGACAGCCCTCTAAGTTTAATGTTATGGTCCAGAATGTTCACAGAGCAGGTGACTAACCTACAGAGAGGCCGTAGTTACTCGGTTTGTATGTGGCAGTGTGCGATTCAACCCCCTGTTTATTGGACAATAAGCCATTTCTCTTTTTACTGTTCCACTCTTATGGTACCTGTGGATGCCCTTGTAAAAAAAGAATAATGGGGTGCTCTTGGCCAAGGCACATTATCTTTCCCGGCCCGCTTCATAGTGCATAAAAATGAGAGGAATGAACTAAATAATCATAAGCATCTTCTTTAATCTTGTGAGTCTTCCAACTCTATAAAAGAGGAATAGAAACGTCAAGGTTTTCAGATCAGTAATTGATATAAAAAGATAAACTGTCAAAATGAGACAAAGCTTTCAAAAAAACACGTTCGCTTGTGATAGCTCTGCATTTAAAATAAAACATTCCTGAGGCGCCTGGGTGGCTCAGTCGGTTGAGCGTCCGACTTTGGCTCAGGTCGTGATATCGCGGTTTGTGGGTTCGAGCCCCACGTCAGGCTCTGTGCTGACAGCTCAGATCCGGGAACCTGCTTTGGATTCTGTGTCTCCCTGTGTCTTTGCCCCTCCCTGGCTCACACTCTGTCTCTCTCTGTCTCAAAAATAAACATTAAACAAAATTTTTTTTAAATAAAACATTCCAATTTTTAAATTTTGTTGTCTGCAAAATTAGCAGAACATTCACAGTGTGATTTTCGCTTCTGGTAGTAGCAATGATTTTTTAAAAAGTTACGAGTTTATAATACAATCTTGGTTTTTTTTTTTTCTGTCAAATGTTTGTTTAGTTTTATGATGCATTAAGATCAAAATATGGGGGCGCCTGGGTGGCACAGTCGGTTAAGCGTCCGACTTCAGCCAGGTCACGATCTCGCGGTCCGTGAGTTCGAGCCCCGCGTCGGGCTCTGGGCTGATGGCTCAGAGCCTGGAGCCTGTTTCCCATTCTGTGTCTCCCTCTCTCTCTGCCCCTCCCCCGTTCATGCTCTGTCTCTCTCTGTCCCAAAAATAAATAAACGTTGAAAAAAAAATTTTTTTAAAAAGATCAAAATATGAAATAATAAGTTGACCGTTCAGTAGAAACAAAATTTATAAAAAATATCCAGGAATTGACTGTATATTAATTAACCTACAACTACAGACAGAGAAGAAAACTTGGTTAACTACTTGGAGATATTTCCTTGGGCGAAATGGTTTAGTGTAGAAAAGTGATAGATTCTCTCTGAATGAACATAAATTTAACGAACTGCCAAAAAAATTCAACGTGATTTCTGGGGAAGCATAATGTAATGATTTTAACATTTACCTGGTGGGATAAAGTAGTAAGAAAAGCCAATTAAACAACAACAAAAAATACATGCGGTTGTGGAACTACTCTGGCTACATTTCCAGTTGCAATATTAATTATGGTTCTTAAAACTATAAACAAAGTTGGGGCATCTAGGTGGCTCAGTTGGTTAAGCGTCTGACTTCAGCTCAGGTCATGATCTGGCGGTTTGTGAGTTCGAGCCCCATGTCAGGCTCTGTGCTGACAGCTCAGAGCCTGGAGCCTGCTTTGGATTCTGTGTTTCCTTCTCCCTCCCTCTCTCTCTCTCTCTCTCTCTCTCTCTCCCCCCCCCTTCCTGTTCATGCTCTGTATCTGTCTCCTTCAAAAATAAATAAACATTAAAAAAATAAATAAATAAACTATAAGCAAAGTTTTGATGAAAAGGGTAGAGAATAGATGTTCTGGCTTATCCAGCATATCAATTTATCCTTCTAAAACTTTAATTGGGGCATCGAGGAATCTGGTCGTGGGTGGGTTAGATCACTGAAGGATGAGATTAGACCTCTTAAGACAAAGAGTGAAGACAAGAGTTGTAATTTATTAGCCATCTCATCCCAACACAAACTTTCGATGTAGCTAGTTATAGTGTTAGGGAGGAAGGTATATTACTTAGGATGGAATTCAGCTGTGAGCATTTAGGCTAGGGAGGCGAGAAGCTCTCCTTGGACTTCTTATTCCAGACCACATTTAGTGATCCCTAGAATAGAGCTCTCATCTTTGTGATCCAAGATGGCAGTGTCCACGTGCCAGGAAGCAAGATGGGGGAGAAGGCTAAGCAGAGGGAGAAGACAAACAGCCCCAGAGGAAGATTCCTGAAAGTGGTCTTCTTCCATCACCTGGACCGCCACTGAGCCACACGTGATATCTAGTTGCCACCGAAGCCTGGAACGTTTGCCCTATTCTGAGGAGCCTGGGATCCAGCTCAAATCCTACTATCCCGGAAGGAATGGATACTAGGAGAAAACCAACACTCTCCACTGCTAAGCGAAGGGAGAAGGAACTGAAGGGGGGTGGTCAGGGCAAGTCGTGTAATTTTGGGATTTGGGAACATTTTTGGGAAATCTCTGAAATAAGCATACACGGGGATATTTCTTGGCTCCCTTAATGTGAGTGTGACCAGGAAGTAACCCCAAATCTCCCAACATTCTGTCAACCAGAGTCACAGCCCTCCTAGAGCATTAGTTTCTGTTATTCCAGAACTTAAACAACACAGCTTTAGGTAAAAGAAGCTTTTGTTTTAGGAAATGAAAAAAATAACAATAAAATAATTTATGAAGCCATGGAATCACGCTGTGTATCATACCTGAATCTGTTTTAAAGCTTGAACATTTGATAATACCATTTGATCTATCACCCATATAAAGCGAGAAATTCCCCAGAGAAATAAGTATTTTTCTAAATCATGCCTCTCATGCCCGCATAGCGTTTCACTGTAATTCATACCCCATTGTTGGATTACCGATACATGTAGTTTCATCATAGTAAGTAAAGCGAACCCTAACTCAACCTGATTGAAGGACCCCAAGAACACCTCCTGCTATCAAAATCAGACAACTGTTCTACTGCTAGAGAAGCCGTTTACTTTAAGCCTCTTGCTCTGTTTTCTCATTATCAATTGTCCTGGTAAACCGTTAATCCCGACTGCTCACTTGGCTTTGAAGGATTTCTTTTTCCCTTCCCTTTAATCAGTGCAACCAAAGGAAACCACAAGTAACTTTGACTCTCAGGTATCAAAAGCTGTCTCTCAGGTTTGTGACAGGTTGAATTGAATGTGTACAACAGGGGATACAGATTGATGCGTGGGCAGGTCTGGTGCCCAGATGGCCTACATGGTCTTGTTTTGTTTTTCAGTGGAGCCAACCTACACAACAATCAGGATATTTCACATAAACATCTAGTGTTCTGGCTTTTCTTTGAATGTCAAGAGATGTGACAGTTCCTGACCATACCCCTCCCCAACGACATATGACAGCAGAGAGTTGAAAATCTGAGTCGAAGTTCCATCTAACAAGAGACACCATCTCTGTAAGTCCATCCATCCCATTCTCCCTCTGAACATGGCTCTTTGTCTAGGTGACTATCTCATATCTGTGGCTGTGCTTCTGATTCTGTTCATGCTCAGCAGCCGGGAGCTTTGCCTCCAATGCCACGCCCATCTGTTTTCCATGTCTCTACTCTTCTTTTGCACAGATCCCGTCAGCTATAAAGAAAACTGCTTTTCTTCTTAGCTGTTGCCGTCTCTTCTTTTTACTGCCCAGACCCTAACGCACATAGTGAGTTCCCTGCACCAAGCTTTGGCTTGCACATGCCATCTGCTCAAGCTAGCCTTGACTCAAGTGGTGTGGCGTTCTTGCCAACAACTTCCCCCATAATTCTCTCATCAAGACGAACAACGGTCTCCTTCTAGTCACTTCCAGTTACTTTACTTTCATGGAACTTTCTAGAGCTTTTAATAACGTTGACTTTTCATGGTTTCTTAAGACTTTGCTACCCCTTGGAGTCTGTGACCATATACTTCCCTGGTTTCCCTACTGCCTAACTGCAAGTGACTTCCTTGCTTCTTTATGTTTTCTCTGTATTTATATTTACACTCTAAGTTTTCTCCTATGGAGAACTCACTGATTTTTATGGCTTTTGTTATTCTACATATTTATCTTCTCTTTTTACGATTTATTTATCTTATAACTGGGAGTTTGTGCCTTTGGAACATTTTCACCCACCCCCCACCCTCGCCTGGCAAACCACCCATCTCTTCTGAGTTATTTATTTACTCATTTATTTTTAGATTCCACCTAGAAATGAACTTATACAGTATTTGCCTTTCTCTGTCTGACTTAGCTTAATGCCCTCAAGGTCCTCCATCCACGTTGCCACAAATGGCAGGGTTTCTTCCTTTTTTATGCCTAATACTCCATCGGGTATCCGTGCATTTCTGATGCCCTCCATGTACATGTCTTCACAGAATCTTTCACCCAGATATGTAGATAGCCTGCTAGATTTTGAGAAGTACTCTTACAATTATCCCAATGATTCATGCGTCATTTTCCCAACCACTGCTAATGTTGATATTCTTATTACTATCCCCACTTCAGGAATAAACTCTAGAGAAGTTATACTCCTGAGTGATCTGGAATTAGTGCAAGTTCCAGCTAGCAGAAGGACCGTGGTGCCGGAAGGCATAGAGCTGACAAAGGTGATTGAGCACAATGAATTAATAGCAAGAAGGCCATACGATGATGGAGACAGAGTTTTAACTCTGTCGCTTAAGAGTTGCATGACTTTATTAGCTCTATTAAGTAATCGCTCTGACCTCTATTAAGTAATTGCTCTGACAATATAATAATGACGAAACTACCTGAAGCTGGGGTCTGGAACACACACTTTTGGCTTCAGATATGAAGAGGTGTGTGAGAGTCTTTCTAAGTCATTGTGTGTCCTGTTCACATCACTGGGATTTTCTGTCTTCCTTTCCATACCCCCTGTTCCCCATGCAACATTGTCTTGAGTGTGATAGAGCATGTGACCTGACCCTTATATCTCCTGCTGGATGCTTGGACTGTCCTCCTGTCCTCTGAGAGGTGATTGGCCCATGGCTCAGCTGGAACCACGATGAGGTTACCTGTCTACACTGGTGATTATTATTCTTTTTTTTTAAATTTTTAATGTTTATTTTTGAGAGAGAGAGACAGAGTACAAGTGGGGGAGGAGCAGAGAGAGAGGGAGACACAGAATCTGAAGCCGAATCCAGGCTCTGAGCTGTCAACACAGAGCCCGTCACAGGGCTCAAACTCATGAACCACGAGATCATGACCTGAGCCGAAGTTGGGTGCTTAACTGACTGAGCCACCCAGGCGCCCCGGTGATTATCACTCTTGACATGCTCCTGTAGGTGTGACCCACCTTCACAGGAAGCTCCCTGGGATACTGAAGTTAGATTTCACTGGTGACACTTTGTTGTCACTTCAGAATTTCTATACAAGAGGGCCCTAAGCTCAGCCTTTCCTTTTGGGGAAGGGGCTTATCTAGGAGCCTTTCCTTAAAACTCCACATGCATGGCAAGTTATATTGCTTTTATGTGTATTGCATGTTTGTGTGAGCTAATTTGGAAGACCTATTCCCAAGCAACTGTAAGCATCAGGAATTTCCTCCTTGTGGGGGAAGTGGGGGGCGTTTCCCCCAGTCCTGACCCGGGTTGGTCCACCTTCTTCCCCTGCATCCCGTTACTGCTAACATCCGGTGAAGATGTTAGATATTCTTCTAGAAACTCTCTCATTCTCCCCTCTGTTAATAAAATGGCCACCCGTGATCTGCAGTGGCTCTTATCTGTCATTCCTGTAATGGGGTCAATTCATCCACTAAATTCAATAGACTCTATGGGCACCTGGGTGGCTCAGTCTGTTAAGTGTCTGACTTCGACTCAGGTCTTGATCTCGTGGTTCATGGGTTCGAACCCTGAGTCACGCTCTGCGCTGCTAGCTCAGAGCCTGGAGCCTGCTTCGGATTCTGTGTCTCCCTCTCTCTCTGCCCCTACCCTGCTCGCTCGCTCTCTCTCTCTCTCTCTCTCTCTCTCTCAAAAATAAATAAACATTAAAAAATATTAAATTCAGTAGACTTCCCTGTATCATTCTTTTTGTCCACGGGATCAGTAATGATGCCCCTCTTTGACTTCTGACATTGGTAACTTGTGTCTTCTTTCTTTTATCCTTGGTTGGCGGGGCTATCAGTTTTATGGATCTTTTTTTTTTAAGAACCAGTTTTGGGTTTCACTTGATTGTCGTTTTCCTGTTTTCAATTTTACTGATTACTGATCTAATTCTTACTATCTCCTTCTTGTGTTAGGTCTAAATTGCTCTCCTTTCTCTAGTTCCTGAGATAGAAGCTTAGATGATCGATTTTAGAACTTTATTTGTTTCTAATATAGGCATTTAAAGCTATAAATTTCCCTCCAATTTCCCACTGCTATTGCTGTGTCACACACATTTTGATCAGTTGTATTTTCATTTGGTTCAAAATAATGTTGTTTTTTTAATTTGGGGTCTTCTCCTTTGATCCTTGTGTTATTTAGAGGTTGTTTAATCTCCAAACATTTGAGAATTGTCCCCACTCTCTTTCTGTTTGTGATTTTGGTTTAATTCCATCATGATCCGAGAGCATACTTTGCATGATTTCTGTTCTTTGAAATGTGGTAGGGTTTGTTTTATGCACAGAAGTTAATCTGTTTTAGCAAATGCTCCATGTGAGCTAGAGAAGAATGTGTAATTTGCTGTTGTTGGATGGGATGTTGTGTAAATGTCAGTTAGAACAGTTTGATTGATATTACTTTCAGGTCAGCTATATCCTTACTGATTTCTTGACCCATCATTAACTGATAGAAGTGTGGTAAAATCCCCAAACTAGGGTAGGGATTTGTCTAATTTTCCTCTCAGTTTGTACTTCAAATATTTTGGTGCTTTGTTGTTAGATGCATCCACATGTAGGATTAATATATCTTCTTGGAGAATTAACGCTTCACCACTATGCAGTGTCTCCCTTTATCTCTGATAATTCTCCTTGATCTGAAATGTGCTTTGTCTGAAATTAAAATAACAGCGCCAACTTGTTTTGATTAGTGTTAGCAGGATACGTCTTTCACCATCCTCTTGCTTTTAAACTCTATGTGTCTTTAATGTGCATTTCTTGTAAATCACATATAGTTAGGGTCTCGTGTGTTATCTGCTCTGACAGTCTCTGTCTTTTCAACCAAGTATTTAGATCATTCACATTTAACATGATTATTGATGTAATTGGGGAAATAGCCAGTATGTTTGTAAATGTGTTCTCTGCATTGTCTTTTTTTTCCCCCTATTTCATCCCATCTTTTCTGTCTTCCCTGCTTTTAACTGAACATATCATGCGATCCCATTTTATTTCCTTTCCTTGACTATAAACTATGCTTCTTTAAAAAAAAAAATAGTGGTTGCCCTAGAGTTTGTAATACATATTTTTAAGTAACCTAAGTCCACCTTCAAATAAGACCATACCACTTTACATGTATTATAGGTACCTCATAACAAAGTATCCTAATTCCTCCCTCTGCTCTTTATGACTTTGTTGTGTATATTTTTAAGTTTATTTATTTATTTTGAAAGAGAGAGAGGGAGAGAGCATGCACGTGCGCGAGCCAGTGGGGTAGGGGCCAAGAGAATCCCAAGCCGGCTCCACGCTATTAGCACAGAGCCTGATGCTGTACTTGAACTCATGAACCATGAGATCATGACCTGAGCCAAGTCAAGAGCTGGATGCTTAACCACCTGAGCCACCCGGGAGCCCCTATGATTTTGTTGTTATTCTCTTCCTTTACCCGTAGCTTTATATAATAACTGAATATGTTATTTTATTAATATATTACTTTAAACAAACAGGTGTCTTTTAGATCGACTAAGAGTAATACAGATAAAATATTTTGTTTTCCTTCATAGGATCCTTCTCTGATGCTTTCTTTCTTCCTTTCTGGAGATCTGAGTCTGTGACCCATGCCATTTTCCTTCTGTTGCAAGTGCCTCTTTTCTTGCAGGGAAGGCCTGGAAGTGATGAATTCCCTCAGTGTTTATTTGTCAAAGAAGGTCTGGATTTCCTCTTCACTTTTGAGGAACAGTTTTGCTGGATTTAGAATTTTTCGATTGTTGTGTTGATTTATGTTTCCTTGTAATACTTTGAATACATCACTCCATTCTCTTCCTGGTTGTGGGGTTTCTGATGACAAACCCACTGTAATTCTTATCCTTTTTCCCTCTATTAGAAGAACTTCCCCACTCACAGCCTGCTTCAGGACTTTCAATTTGTCTTTCATTTTCTGCAGTTTGAATATGAAATGCATATATGTCAATTTTTGGATATTTGTCTTCCCTGGTATTCTCTGAACTTTCTGGATCTGTGATTTGGTGACTGTCAGTCTTTCTGAAAAAAAACTGTGACCTTTATTACTTTCAGTGTTTTTCTGCTGTATTCATTTTCTCCTCCGGGTATTCTTTTTTAAGATATTTTTTCTAAAAAAAAAAAAATGTTCATTTATTTTTGAGAGATAGGGCGAGTGGGGGAGGGGAAGAGAGGGAGACAGAGGATCTGAAGCAGCGTCTGCACTGGCAGCAGCGAGCCCGGTGTGGGGCTCAAACTCACGAACCATGAGATCATGACCTGAGCCGAGGTAGGACATTTAACCGAGCCACCCAGGAGCCCCTCTCCTTCTGGCATTCTAGTTGAATATAGCTTATACCCTTTGAAATTGTCCCACAGTTCTTGAATGTTCTGTTCTGGGTTGTTGTTGTTTTCCCCATTCTTTTTTCTTTTCTTTGCATTTCAGTTTAAGATGTTTCAGTCGACATATCTTCGTACTTACTGATCCTTTCCTAGGCAGTGTCCTGTCTACTCAGGAGCCTATGAAAGGCATTCTTCATTCTCTTACAGTGTTTTTGATTTCTAGCATTTCCTTTCGGCTCTTAATGTTTCCATCTCTCTGTTTTCATACGTCTTCTTTTTCCTAGGTGATCTACGTTTTCATGAGAGCCCCTAACGTACTCATCTCAGGGATTTTAACTTGGGCGCCAAATCCGACCGTTCCAAATCTGTTCCCGTATCTCAGTCTGGTTCTGATGCTGGTGTTGTGTCTTCACATTGTGTTTTTTTGTTTTTTGTTTTCTCTTGAGTTTTGGCATGCCTAGTGATTTTCTGTTGAAAGCCAGACATGATAGAAAGAGATAATAGGAAACTGAGGTAAGTAAGCTGTTCATCTGGCTGGATATTGAGCTGTGTTCAATGGATGCTGTAGCTGCAGTTGCTAGAGGTTTCGATTACCTCTAGCATCCTTGTTTTTATCTCCCCTGTTGACTTGGAGCTCTCTTAAGAACTTCCTAGACAGAATATACGTCTTGTGACTCTTTCAGCTGTGACCGATTGTTACTCTATCAGAGCCCTGTTGGTGTCACAGTGTGGGGAAGGAAGGTGTTCTATGATATTATGATTAAATCCCGTTCTTTGTAACGTGCCTGTGTCCCTGAGCTGTGACCTTCAGTTTCACAGGCTGGTGATTCTAAACTTTCTTTCCCCTCCCTACTCTGATAGGCGAGACAGAAAGCATACAAGAGGCTACAATGGCAGGAGCCCCCCCCCCCCCCCCGCCCCGCCACCCCCAGGTAAGATGAGGCTCTGTTAGGACTTTGTTACAGAGACTGCTCAGGTTGATTTCACGGTACTCTCTCCCTCTGCCTGCCTGGACCAGGAGGAGATCTTTTTTAAGCTCTTTGCTCTGATAGCATGATCGGGTTCCTAGAGGTAAAACCTATCAAAGTACGTCCCGCCTCCCTAAGACTGTGATTCTCTCACTCTCAGGCTAACTTCCTCCCTGCCTCCACCATTTCCTCAAGTTTAGACATTCCTACTACTTGATGGCTCCAGGAGCTTCTGTTCCAGGTGACAGACCTGGGCTGTGACTCTCAGGATGTCCCTCTCCAGATGTGGAGGTTTGCTCCGTGACCTCCACTCTCTGAAAAGTCCATGAAAAGGCACTAATTTTCAGTTGGCCCAGCTTTGTCCTGTTGTAAGGATGGGAGTGACAACACTCAAGCCTTCCTTATGTCCGAGCCGGAAGCGGAAGCTTCTACGTCTTTTGAACCATTTCTTTGTGTCTCATCTCAGTTTAACATATACTTCTGTCTTTACCCAGGGCTTCCCAGAAGCCACCTAAGTGCACATTCCACCGCATGAATTTTATGTTTCCTAACATCCAGGACATCCCTTCTACTATGCCATTTCTCAGCTCAACCATCAGCGACCTCTGGTTGCTTACTTACACAAATCCAACATTTTTATCTTGACATATTAGGCTGTTTTCAGTCTTTGCTCATAATTTGCCTCTGGGTACTTTCCAATAAGAAACTGGTGACTCAGTTCAGGAATATTGTCTCATTGTCCCTCCAATATCAGCTGTGTTTATTGATGGCTGGGGTGCTTTGTCACATAAGTTCTCCCTTTTCCTTTAGGTACTGATCAAGTCCCGTATTCTCCATGAGGCATTTTCCAATTATCTTTTGTGACCTGCATTTTTACATGGATAGAAAGAATAGCATGAAAGAGACCTGAGAAGTCTTATGATTCGTTGGACAGATGAGGAAACTGATAGGCTGAGTTGAAGGGGCTTTCTCAAAGACACACAGCTAGTGAATGTCTGCACTGAGGTTAAACCCACTTTTCCTTTTTATCCCCCCATCAATTTCAGGTCTTTTAGAGTCGTGACTCTCAAAAATCGGTGTGCGTAGATTTAGCAGGGGAACTAGTGTTTCATTTTGTTTCGTTTTTAAAGGTTCCTGGAACACATAACACATCTCTTGAGATTCTGACTCAGTGGGTGATAGCTAGGGCTCAGGAATCTGCATTTCGATCAAAGGACTCTGATGCTGGTGGTTCAATAATTCACTCTGAAAAACGCCATCCTAAAAAGCACTCATGGAACATAGAATCAGTGGGCACCATTCAGAGAGTAGCTGGGTCATCAAACCAGTAAAAAGCTAGTGCTACAAGAAGCAGTTTTCATGTGGCTCTGTTAAGTTTGCTCAGAAAATAAAAATAGGTCCGCTGTTGCACTTTGGATCCTTCGACTACAAATAAAAATCTTGTTAGCTTTTCCTAAACACGCATACCTTTATTTATGGCTCAGTGCAATTCAGAATTGCCATTTCAAATATATGGATCCACTATTAAAGATCCACTAACTTCTCCCCTCCCCCCTCCACTTAGGTAGAAGTAAAATACATGATCACTGAGAAATTTGGGGAAATACTGGAAATTAGAAGAACGTGAGCTACTCTTTTTATTGGACTTGCTCTGTGACAGTGCATTGTGTTTCCTTACATTTAATTAACTGATTAATTAAACCAATCTCGCTTCATTCTTACAACTACTCTAGGGCATAGATTGTGAAAAATTTCTCTTTCGTAGCTTGAAAAAGTGAATCTTAGGAAGGTGAAGTGACTTGCTCAGAGACAAGCAGCAAGTAAGCAACAGCATCAGGATTTAAATACTGCAGATCAGATTCTGGAAACTGTGTAGTCCCCACTGGGCTCTCTTGTATGAAGATCCCATCATTTGTAATCCTGTGACCATAGGTAAACCCCATTAATATCCATGCAGTTCCCTTCGACCCTTTTCTTTTTTTTTATTTTTAAATTTTTTTTTTCAACGTTTTATTTATTTTTGGGACAGAGAGAGAACATGAACGGGGGAGGGGCAGAGAGAGAGGGAGACACAGAATCGGAAACAGGCTCCAGGCTCTGAGCCATCAGCCCAGAGCCTGACGCGGGGCTCGAACTCACGGACCGCGAGATCGTGACCTGGCTGAAGTCGGACGCTTAACCCGACTGCGCCACCCAGGCGCCCCCCTTCGACCCTTTTCAAAGCATAGGATTGTTAGGGGTGCCTGGTGGCTCAGTCAATTAAGCATCAGATTAAGCTCCCGTCAGGGTCTCACAGTTCGTGAGATCGAGCCCCACATTGGGTTCTGTGCTGACAATGCGGAGCCTGCTTAAGATTCTCCCACGCGTGCATGCATGCGTGCTCTGTCTCTCTCTCTGCCCCTCCCTTGCTCTCTCTCTTTCTGAAAATAAATAAATAAATAAACTTTAAAAACAAAAACAAAAAGAAAGCATAGCAGTATAACATTGAAAAGTCTGGCTTTTGGAGACAGAAGGGGGTTGGTTCAATTTCTGGCTTTGGCATTAATTTCGTGAATTTGAGTAATTTTTTTTTTTAAATGTCTTTGAGTCTCAGTTCTCCCAGCTGTAAAATCAGGAGAACAAGATTTACCTTGTGACTGAGAACAGTTTAATAATGTAATAATGGTGGTGAAGCACTTAGCACTGTGTCTAGCTAGTTATAAGGACTCAATAAATGTTAGTATAAATACGTGTGTGTGTGTGTGTGTGTGTGTAATTTAAAGTTGATCTATTTAAGATTTGGAGTCATATGGAAAATACAGTGTTCTGTACTTCACATTCTGCTTGTATTTATGACCTATTCTGGCCAAGTGTCCAAATGTTTGCACTGCACACCCTCCTGTCTCAGAAAATCTACCCTGCCCACAGCCCCTGATACTTAGATAGCCATGGTTATCACATGTAACTCTACTCTTCTACTCCTGTCCCCATGTCCCCAGCTGATTAGGGATCTGGTACAAAGAGAGGTGATCCAATAGCTGACCAGTGACCTATGGCCTAGTACAAGTGGGTAGGCTGAGATTCTAGAAGAGACAACTGAGAAATGTTAAGAAACTAGACCCGTTGACAATAGGGTCTGCAGTGAAGGAACAAAGGTGTAATGAGATCAGGACAGCCACGAGAATTGTTGCTACAGCAAGAAGGGATGTGGGAAGCCCATAGACAGTGAACAAATGAGAAAGGGAGAGACAGTAGGAGAAAAGGAGAGAGAGGGAGAGGGAGAGACAATGAGAGAGGGAGAAGGAAAGGGGGACACAGAGAGAGAGAGAGGGGGAGAATAGAGTCCCAAAGCTATATTTGCCTCCACCTCTGATTCCCTCATTCCCAGAAAGATCTCAGGGGGATTTTACTTGTAATCCCCAGCATGATTCTTAAGTGGGAAAAATAAACACTCAGAAATAACTACAAAATGAGTAATGAAGAGGGTCTTTCTCTGTCAGTTACAAGATACACATTAAAATACCGAGATAGACTGTGGGACAGACAGACAGACTGATGGATAGGGGACAGCATGTGAAGTCCAGAAACAGATTGTGAGCATATAAAAGTTATTATATAATAAAGGTGGCATTTTCATTCAGGGAGGACAGGATAGATTTGCCAAGAAAAAAACCTCACATATGACATTGAAGTAATTGGCTCATCTTAATGAAAAATACAAATCACTTCTTCACTATGAAGAAAATATATTGATTTGTATTTATATATATATATAAATAAAAGAAAACTATAAAAGTTTCACGGGGACAGGTGGTTCTTTTTTTAAAATTTTTTATACTTTTTATTTTACTTATTTTGAGAGAGAGAGAGAGAGAGAGAGAGAAAATGAATCCCAAGCAGGCTCTGGACTGTCAGCACAGAGCCCAATGTGGGGTTTGATTCCACAAACTATGAGATCATGACCTGAGCCAAAAGCAAGAGTTGGATACTTAACCGACTGAGCCACCCAGGTGCCCCGGACAGGTGATTCTTTCTATATCTTTGGGTGGATGGAGAGTTTTAAGGAAAATATAAGGCATTCAACAACATAAAAATTACAAACACTTGCATGCAAACAGGATTGGCCAATAAGAGACTAACATTTGGGAAACCATTGCGATATATATATAACTAACAAAGGATTAGATCTCCTAATAAAGAACTCACCAATAATGAAGGAAACACGGCAGAAAAACAGGAAATACATACCACATATGCAATAGGGTCTACTTTAGGCCAGAACTTTTTCGGTAACAACACATTTGTAAGTATTCTTTTTCTGTGTGTGTGTGTACCTAAATATGCCTTTTGTAAAAACACGCATTTCTGTACAACAAAAGAAAAGCAATACATTTTATAGTTAAATAATTTTATTTATTTGTAAATAACTGAAGAGATGTGCCCCAAATTGTTAAAAGTGTTATATGATCACGGATAATCTATATTTGCTTCTTTTCTGCGTCTCTGGATTTTCCGAACATTCAGCAATAAACGCATTTTACTCCCGGAATGACTGATGACAGCTGTAAAAATTAGAAGAAATATGAACAAAGGGACGACTCACTACCTAATTTTCTTGCGCTATTTGGTTTCCTCAACATGCTTTCGTTGGGGTGGGGTGGGGCAGCAGAAGCTTCGGGACTCTGACTGAAGGTCCTCAGTATGGGGGTTTTGGCCTCGAGATTCTGATGTCTTACACAGGGGAAGCCATTGTGAGGACTGGGTTGGCCCACCCAGCCTGCCTCCAAATGGCATGTTCCTGGGACCAAACAGAGCACAATGAAGAAAGAAGGGGAAATAGCCATAGGCTTGTATCATGCTAAAGAGAGAGCATGCCTGGCTCCAAGGACTTTCCAGGGCGTTTCCTCCTTGACATTTCCTGCCTTGACCTTTCGGCTCCCCACTGTCCTTCACGTAACACTGGCCAAGAGCTAGATTTAACATTATCTTTAGAAAAAGGCAATTTCCACCCAAACTCAAACTGTAGATCCCTGAATTCAAGAAGGCAGATTCAAAGACAGTGTGTGAGGGTTGGTTTAACAGGGTTATATATAACCTTGGAAGAAAGCTCTCCGTGACTCAGGAGAGTAGGCAGATAGCTTCCCAGACTTGAACAAGACTTGGGTATCGGGTGGTCTTTTGTAGGATATCCCTGAATATGAGTGTAGCCTCGCAAATACATCACTCTGCGTTTTCTCTTCGTTGATTTCCCTTGACCTGCCTCCAAACATAAGATGTTGCTGTTGCCTTTAGCACTGATGAGAGGCTCGATATTTTTGGTGATCTGGGTGAAGGTAGAAGTCAGCCAGGAGGGTCCGATCTTTATGGCTTCGAACCTGACTGTTGGTCCATTATCTCTCTCAACAAGGCCCAGCCACTTCCCATCCCTGTGTCTCAGTCACGCACAACTGCGTGGGTCCTCTGAGCTACTCATGGGTTTGGAGAGTGTCCGGTCTCCATCTTGGAACAATGGCTCTGCTTTCACACTCTCCACCCGGAGAGTTCCCCCAGCAAGCCATGGCTGACCCTCAGCCTTGTCCAGATGTTCCGCGAGCATTCTATGATTTTGTGGAGCCAAGACTTTGTATTCTTATTCCTTGTTTCCTTCCCTGGACCCCCTGCCCCTTGAGTGTCACCCAACAACCAAGGAACAACATAGCAGATTAAGTGACCGCGCTCTGGCATCCAAACGCCTGGGTTCAAATCACTGTTCCCTGACCTACGTTGTTAGCTGTGTGCGTTAGGCAGTAGACTCAACTTTTTACTCTCTTTTCTCATATGTAAAATATGGATGCTGATGATGATGCCTATCTCATACCTTTGGAGTAAGACGGAGCATGGGGATGGCTTAGCCTAATGTGTGGTTACGTAGTAAACAGTTGACAGATGAGTTAGCAAATAGGGCCGCCTGAGCGGCTCAGTCGATTAAGGGTCGGACTCTTGATTTCAGGTCAGGTCATGATATCAGGGGTTTGTGAGTTTGAGCCCTGCTTGGGGCTCTGCGATGGCCGTGCCGAACCTGCTTGGGATTCTCTCTCCCTCTCTCTCTGCCCCTCCCCTGCTCATGCTCCTCTTTCTCAAAAGTAAATAAACTTTAAAAAAAAAAAAAAAAGCAAATATAGTTAGCCAATATTCATTTCTGTCTTGCCATTCCCCCCCCTCACTAACTTTATCTGGCCATGGTAGCCTACATGCCCCTAAAACAGAAACTCTTTCCCGCCTCAGGACCTTTGCACTATCTGCTTCTCTCCCCATGCCTGCTGCACATTTCCTTGACTCTTTCCCTGTGTGGCTGGTTTCTGTTCTTCCTATTTTAGCTCAGTCGCCACTTCCTCCAGGAGGTTTTTGGACTAATTTTAGGTGGAGTAGGTAAACGGATTCCCTGCCTTATCACAGTACTAGATTTATTTCTCTGACCATTTATTTACTTACTTCTGTATTAATTGTCCCCCACACCAGCCTGTGAACACTCTGAGAGCAGAAGCTCTTCTGTTTTGTTTTTTGTTTTTTTGTGTGTGGTTTGTTTTTTGGTTTTTGGTTTTTGTTTTGTTTTGTTTTGTTTTTTTGGTAGCCCCAGCCTTATGCCGAGTCTGGCTCAGTCTTTACTAAGCATTTGTTGAAGGACTAACAGAATAGGTTAATAAAGGAAAGGGCTGAAGGAATGCATTTCTTTTACAAAATTTATCAAACGAAACAGTCTGCGAGCACTGACAAGCTTAGCAGGAAATCCAAGTTCTCCCTGAGTTCGCCGCTAACACTGAAGTCTGTCTCCATTTTCCCTTATCAAGACCGACAAGCTCTGCAGAGTCCTTTGAGCTTCTTAGAGAGGAATGGTGATGCATAAACACAAAAGATCATCTCGTTTCTTTTTACGAATTCGAAATAATTTTTGAAAAGGAACAGGCCCTCTCAGTGCCTTATGCCACACAGTCTTTCCTTTAAGTAGCAAAAAACCCCAAATAGTTTTATGATCCATAACGTAAGGCAGATGTAGAGGGTAAGAATTTGATGGTCAATTAATTTAGAAAATAGCCAGGGCCTCACAAAGTTGACTTTGAAATTTGACTCATGATTACAATGCCCTTCCCCCCTCTGCTTTCCCCCATTCCTAGATATAAAAAGAAAGGCAAGCTTGTAATATTGCTTATGGAATGTTCTAGAGAGGTTGTTAAGCTGCTCTTCATAAAAACTCTTGGACCAAGTTTTCCTGGCCTTTTCCAGTTGGGACTGTTCCTGAGCATTGAAGTGAAGCAATATTAAACCGGCAGGCTGCTGAGAGCCGATTATTGTGGCTAGTTGAAAGGAAAGGGCTGGCATGCTTGTGCTTCATTAATCTTCGAAGGAAAGAAAGCTCTGGCCACTGGACCAAAAGCCCATATGTCAGAGCTTGATTTCCTGTTCTTCTGGGTTTGGTCTGAATGCAAAGCAAATGTTTCAGAGAGCTCCGGGCAGCTAGGGGGCGTGCTCCTCTCCCATATGATCTGGCCTTGATTTCATGAATTAATATCCAACTCTGAGAAAGCCAAGAGCTACTGAGGCTAAAAGCAATATGGTGCTGAGCCCCAAAGGCAAGAAGGTCGTCAGTCGGCCAATCCATCAATTTGCAAATGGTTGTTGTGCTTCCTTGAAACCCGTAGACAAAATAAATGCCCTCCTCTGCTCTGCGTCCAGAGTTCTTTGCCCAAGCAAAGAACCATTGTACTTTCCGCTTTCTTTGAATACAGCGTTTTCCTCCAGAGGGAACAAACTCCGTAATAGCAATTTGGAGATCTGATTGGCACACCGTACGATTCACCCATTAGAGTGTGCAATTCACTGGTTTTTATTGCATGCACAGAGTTGCGCAACCCTCACCGTAATCAGTCGCAGAACGTTTTTATCACCCCTAAAAGGAGCTCTCGTACCCTTTTGGCTATCATCCCACCAAACCCCACATCAGCCCTCCCCAAGCCCTGGGCCATCACATGTCTGCTTTCTGTCTCTACAGATTTCCCAAGTCTGGACATTTCATTTAACTAGAATCATGCAATATGTGGTCTTTTGTAACTGGCTGTAACAGCATTTTACTTATGACTTATTTATCTTTGCGCCAAGTACAAAAAAGGTTCCCAGTAAGTAAAGGTTGTTTGAATGAACAACTGTGCCTCTATCAATTCGCCACTGTGCAATCACTGTGTGGAAGGAAGGGCAGACAGGAATCTTGACCACAAGTTCTTTTCTTTTTTTTTTTAATTTATTTTTTGTTGTTTTTTAAATATTTATTTATTGTTGAGAGACAGAGCACGAGCAGGAGAGGGACAGAGAGAGAGAGACACACACAGAATCTGAGGCAGGTTTCAGGGTCTGAGCTATCAGCACAGAGCCTGACACAGGGCTCAAACCCACAAACCATGAGATCATGACCTGAGCTGAAGTTGGACACTTGACCGACTGAACCACCCAGGTGCCCCCCCCCTTTTTAAATTTTTTAAATATTTATATTTTTGAGAGAGAAACAGAGTGCGAGTGGGGGAGGAACAGAGAGAGAGGGAGACACAGAATCTGAAGCAGGCTCCAGGCTCTGAGCTGTCAGCACAGAGCCAGACGTGGGGCTTGAACTCACAAACCATGTCCAACCATGTTGAACCATGTTCAACCATAACCTGAGCTGAAGTTGGACGCTTAACTGACTGAGCCACCCAGGCGCCCAGGACCACAATTTATTTTCAATTCAGATGATGAGAGATTGATCTGAAATACTAAAATTAACTAAATTCTGTGACTGAAGATGCCCAATTAAGTGGTACATACACCCGGAAGAATAAGATGATGCATCGCAAGGTGATGCAAAAATTGGTTAGCAATTACAGATGCAGTTTTGGCTTGATCAAAAAGGATTATACGTTGGTATTGTAACTTCGCTTCTCATCCAAACATTTCTCTTGACCTACATCCGTATCTAGATCATCTATTTGTACTTCTGTTTGTACCACGTCTCTACTTCTTTCTATATAATATGTATCACTTTTTTTTTTTTTTTTTTGAGCAACATCACAAAGTTTCTATTCTTTCAGTCATTACTGTAAGTTTCTTCTCCTGAAACATGAATAAGGAAACTTATAATTTGATGGGTGAATACCAGGGAACCTCCAATGAAACAACTCTTCAATGGCTCCCCACACTCTTTTCCTCCTCTTGTTTTCTGATGGTGTCTTGTCCTAATCTAGTCTTAGTACACACCACACCTTTCTCTGAAGCCAGGGTTACATTCTCTGACCATCTTGCCTCACTTGGATATTCCATCCTTCTTCAAGCTCCGAATGTTTAAAACAGACTAATCTCTTTCTTTCCCCCCATCCCATCCCTCTCACTGAATTTCAGTGAAACCATGCATGCTGAGATCGTATTTCACTCCTGCCAGTCTTCATAATCTATGCCCAATTCATGATCAAAGTCTGGTAATGTTTCACCGTGGATTGTATTTGACCAGTTACCCACATTTTCTTGTGTCCAGCTCCCTAGTTACAAAATGCAGATGAATGTCTTCGGCCCCACAAAGGAAATATCCCCACAAAGGGATAAAAAGCCACGGGCATTCGGTTCTTCCCTTTACAGGAGAGAATGCACATTCTTAAGCATCACCCCTGGACTCTGAAATCTCCCTGAGTGTGGCTCTGTGGCTTTGGAAGAGTAATGAAACTTCTCTGTGTCTTTGTACAGTGGAAACATTTTATGTTAATAATAGCGTGGGATGGTGGTGGTAAGTAAGGGTTAAAGGAGATGATCAATGGAAAGTGTTTAGAAGGCTGCCTAGAGTAGAGGAAGAACTCAGAAAATGCTACCCCTTGGCAGATGTACACATTTTGTGTGAGCCTCACTTTGTCAGAAGCAGGGGAGCCCAAGGTTCCCTTTATGGGGTGTCCTGTGCACAGGTAGGCAGACAGTTGGCCTCCACCCGCACTTGCATCATCATGAATTTACCCAGATGTGTAGCTGTGGCTCCTTTTTTGCTCTGGCCGATAAGGGAAGGGCGGGTCTTGTTGCCGATGGGCTTTTCTAAGATCATCATTAATGAAAAGACAAATATTTATAAGGGCTTGATGGCATTCCTTGCTTTAGATTTTTTTTTAAAAGAATAAAACTTGAAGTTCGGTATAGGGAGTCTTGTCTGATGCTGAATGAGTTTCACCTGGGCACTTTAAACCATCAGAACTACTTTCCATTAAGCCAATTTCTAGCCTAAGAACCAACCTTGAACTTCCACAGGGACCCGAGGGCACAGCCATGTGCTAAATCCCTCCGTGGCATTGCAGTTATGTCTCACACCGACTTGGTCTTTCTCTGTCTTCTCATTCTTCTGTCTGTAAGAGAAAAATACCTTTTAATTACCCACCCTATTCACCGTTATAATTCTGAGTGATTTTTGACTCTTTCCAAAGGAATGTGTCACAGGCTCAGGGGCCATGCCCGCAAGGGGCTCCAGAAAGGATGTGAGGAAAGGAAGCGTGGTTTTCATAAGTGCATGGCTTCCCAAGGGGTCTACATTCAAGATCCCTGAACTCATTTATGGCCTTAACGTCTGGTATGTTTGATAAAAGAAATCAGAGTCATTACCTCCATAACTTGGAAAAAAAAAAGTCTCATTATCTTTGAATAAAATCAACCTGTATTTATCCTGGTACGAAGCCATCTCCAAAATGCATTTTCTTTGGCTGTTGATTTTATGCATGTTCACAAGGAAAATCTAAAAAGCCCATTCAGCAGGAATGCAAATGTGGGTTGAGAAGGAGCGTTCTTATAAAACTTTCCGAAAAGGGCCAATTTGCTATTCGACTCTCAAATCCTTCCTCCACTGTGAATATCAGTTACAAATGCATCGAGAAGCCTCCTGGTTTTGCCATCTTCTCCTAACACAAACAGCCAACATAATCACACAGAGAACTGCACAGGCACATTGCAATCTGCAAGCCTTTGGCTCGACTGTGGCAAGAAGCCGCTGTCCTCGGAAGCAACAGCACATTCTCTTCCTGGAGGCTCGGGCCGGCAGCTCTCGCTAAGGCCACGCCGTCGTAGATACGAGACTTCCCCACTCTGCGTTCCAAATGGCAAGGAGGTGGCAATCATTAAAAAGAGATCGCTGCTAATAGCATATTTAGAAAACTCAGCCAACAGCCTGGTTTCCTTTTTTAGCCCTCATGAAAGAGTAATGTAAACCAGGCCAACAGCATTGGAACTTTGTGCTTGAAAATAATGCCAGCTCCTCTCCAGCCACAGCCCAAGAAAGAGGATTGATTTAAGAGTTATTTCTTTTGCACCCTTTCTTCTTCCTTTTCATATTTTGATGAGTGTTTAATGATCATCTGCCGTGTACCAGAAGCGTATGAGCAGATGGCCATTGTACCTTTCCCCAAAGAGCTTACGGTCTAGTGTGGCAAAATGAAGGAAAGTGCTATTAAAAGACAAGAAGCATTTGACCCAACGGTCAGGGCCTCAAGGAGGCTTGCGAGGGCAAGTACAATCTCAGCAGAGACTTGAAATATGGAGAAGAGAGAACCAGAAAAATAAGAACATTCTAGGCTCAAAGAAAGCTGGTGCATAAATCAGAATGTGAGAGAGAGCCTGGTACGTTGGAAAAGCTCAACTTAAGGAGAGAGAGCCACCTTGCATAGGTTATATGAAGTCATGTTGAAGAATCTGGGATCTCTGTGAGCATGTTGGCAGGGAAGGTGTCATGGAGGGATGAATTTATTATAAAGTCTGCATTTCAATGTTTAATTTGTTTTGAGAGAGAGATGGACAGACAGAATACGAGAGGGAAAGGGGCAGAGACAGATGGAGACAGAATCTGAAGCAGGCTCCAGACTCTG
Organism: Leopardus geoffroyi; assembly: GCF_018350155.1. Classification (NCBI taxonomy): domain Eukaryota; kingdom Metazoa; phylum Chordata; class Mammalia; order Carnivora; family Felidae; genus Leopardus; species Leopardus geoffroyi. The sequence continues at coordinate 7,159,593 of NC_059330.1, forward strand.
AGCTGTCAGCACAGAGCCCAATGCGGGGTTCAAACTCACACACCACAAGATCATGACCTGAGCTGAAGTTGGATGCCTAACTGACTGAGCCACCCAGGTACCCCTGGATCTGCATTTCGGACAAAGCAGTGTAACTTCATTGTGCAGAACGGATGAAAGGGATGTCAGTGGGAGGCTGGCATCCAAATCTACTCAGGGAGATGGCTGTATGAACCACAGTGGCCACAGTGGTAACGAAACGACATAGAGTCCAAGGTGTTCAGTAACAGTGCCAGGTGTTCCCAGCATCCTAATTGCAAGAAGATTCTTCTGTTGAGGTTGGACCCATACCGTTGATGGGACTGCTGAGATCTAGAACACATGTATTACCAGAGATGCATTTTTGTGGGTGATCATGCCCAGCTGGGAGTTGGTCAGGTCTGCCTTGTGAGCCCCACATGGAAAGAAATGACCCTTTAAAGTGGTTGAGATTTGGAAGATACCCAAGGCATTGAGTTCTTTGTTTATCTTTATACCAGTATCACACGTTATTGAATACTATAGCTTTAAAACAAGCCTTGAAGTTTGGTGCAATTAGCTCTCCAAGTTTGTTTTTCTTTTTCAAAGTTGTTTTGGTTAGTGTGGGTCTTTCTTGTTTCCCTATGGGTTTTAGAATGAGCTTGTCAATTAGAAAGAAAAAAAAAAATACTGCTAAGAGTTTCATTGTGAATGCCTGATGGCAAATAATAAGGTTTCCAAGTATGCAAAGATTAAGAAACGTCGCCTTTCATGTACCATTCTGAGGAAATTATTTGAGGATTTACACCAGCAAAAATAGAGAGAGATCAAAGGGAGGAAATAGTGGAATGCAGGAAACACTGATAGACCCCAGTGGTGTCCATGAAGCCTAGAAAGCATCTGGTCTAGATTGTAGCAAGAGGTCAGGGGGCGGATGAGTGTCCCCAGGAAGAAAGTGGATTCCATGCAGTCATAATGGAAATTCCGTGCACATAATGGAAAGGCTGAAATGTTTTGAAGATGTAGTGGGACACACCACATTTTTTCAAACAAGAAAAAAGAAAGGCACGTAGAGACTTCTGGCAAGGTGAGGGAGAAACCGCACAGGAAATCTGAGGTCAGAATATGAAACAAAAATTGACAATAGCATTTTTAAAAAGCTATTGTTAGAACATAAGAAAAAATTCATTTAACCTTGATTCAAGAGGGATTCTGCTTTTAGGTGGTCCAGAGACAATCATGTCGAAGCAGTAAAAATGTGATGCTTACATATGACTGGGCTAAGCAGTAAAGAGTAACTAACATATAGTGAGTCTTTACTGCCTGCCATGGGTTAGTGATACCACCTTCACAGCAACCCCAAAGATATACATTATTTTCCTCTTTTTAGAGATGAAGAACTAAAGCAAAAAGTAGTTAAGCAACTTGACTAAGATTACAAAGCTAATAAGTGATGGGGCAAGACTCTTACGTTATTATATGATATCGTTAAAAATATACAATAATAGTATATTATATATAAGTATATAATAATTATATATATATATATATATATATATATATATATAACATTCTAGAATGTAATGTTCATGCTGTCAGTCTCACAATATGCAAACATATATACAGTTCACAGAAGTCAGTAGGTAGGATGGGGGGAAGGTGGAAGAGAGGAAAAGGAGGGTAATAGTGTCATCTCATGTAATGGGTAGTAAGGGGATAATGTCTAAATTTGATGAACCAGATGCAGAAGTATCAGCATTGGTTTTAAATTCTAAATGCAGCCAATGGAAAACATTTATAATTATGTAATTACCCACAGTGAGAAGCATGTGGAAGGGGAAAGATAGGGATTGTGTAAGCAAACGAAATCTTCAGTTCTCATAACAGAAAATTAATAAATAGTTCCTAAAACGGATAGGTCAAGCAATTATTCTGTAAGCATATTATATAGCTCAGTGGCTCTTAACTCTCAAGATGCTGCAAAATTACCAACTGGGCATTAAAATTAATATCATTGCATGAGTCCTGCCCCCAGGAATCCAGGTCAGTTAACATTAAGGAAGGGCTAGGATGCAGAAATTTAGAAAATTCCTGGGTATTTTTTTAATGTGAAGTTAGAAACCAGACCTCTGACTTAGAGACAAGAAGATCTACCAGAAGTATCTAATATAGAAACTGTTAAAAGTGGTCACATCTAGGGGGTAGGATTTGAGTTGAGAAAGATTGCAGTGGGAGACTTTATGCTTTTTAGTATAAAGTTATTTGTATCATTAGATTTTATAATGTGCATAACCATATTTTATAAATTACAAAGAAATACATATAATAACAAAATAAATAGTGAAATATTTGGATTTAGCTAGTAGATTACAAAAGAACCAGCGAAAACAATAGCATCTCAGGCTTGTGAGAAATGTATTTCCCACAAATACATAGCAAGATGTTAACAGTGGTCATCTGTGCATAAAGTGTTTATGCACAGCCTGTAGTAGAGTCTTAGGTTTTTCATACCTTTAAAGGAGAAGTGACACATTGACACATATCTTAGAGATGCCAGTGAGCCTGTAAGGGTGCACATTTCTCAACTTGAGAAATAATTACTCAATGATACTGAACTCTTAGGCTATGAAAATATCTTCTGTGAATTACCTGCGTAAAATGTTTGCTCACAGCAATTGAATGACAGAATATTGCCATGAGACTACCAAGCTTCGTTCCCCAAAGCTAAGAAAGGTGTAATAAGTCCCAAGGATCCTCATTCCCAAATCAAGGGGCAGGGAGCACCAACAGATTGTGGATTTGGTTCTGCCTGCATTAGCCCGTCACCCAACCTGAGGGTATCAGAAGAGTTGACATGGAGCAAATTGCTTTGGAGAGAATGGTGGAAAAAGTGATGGCAGTTATTCCTTCTTCCTTTCCTCCTTTGTCGATCTGGAGAGGAGGAGAGTGCCTCCATGCTCCCCAAGGCAAGTAAAAGTCCTTGACGACTCAGATCTGTGTTCTCTGACCACGGAGATGCAGAGTCTGGGGTGTGATAGAGACCTAAGAAAATGGAGCTGACAGAAAAGAGAGATGAATGCACAGGTGGGCGGGGGACGGGTTGCATTTCCACTGGTGGCAAAAAAAAAAAAAAAAAGGGTTTCCCTTGGGATTAGATGTGGATGCAATGGAAGGGAGCCACCATAGTGTCGTCTTTCAAAGGGTTCCCATCCAAGACGATATCTGGAATGGGGGAGGAGCACCAACACAGCGTTGGGTTACATTGAAGCCCAGCCTGCCTAACCCTCCTTGAGTCATAGAAACCACAGCTAGAAGACCCCAGAGGAGGCTCTGTGGAAGACTCACAAATGATGCCACATCAAAAGAATCAGTCTGGAACCTGCCACCGCTGGAGGGTACCAAGACACGCTGTCATGATGCCATGCAAGGTCCTTTCTGCCCTCCCTTCCTCCCCTTCTGGTTCCAACACTGCGGGAGCTTCTTCCTGAGGAAGAGCAGTGGAGCCAGGACTCGGCGAAGAGGCAGCCCAGCCCCCTGCCCTCTGCTCTGGGCTTCGGGTCCGGAAGCAGGTGAGCCACGCTGAGGGCGGGGGAGTATCTTAAACTTGAATGGAATTTGGGGTTTTGTCACTGCTCCGAACTGGAGTTGCTTGTTCACGAAGACAAGGTTGGAGTCTTCATTTTATGAGAGAGACAGAAAAGGCTGGGGAGCCCACATGAGATGAGAGCTAGGAGTGGACAGAGAGTTTTTCCACAGAACAAGGTTAACGGGAGATGGTGAAAAAGATGGCAGCCCACAGTTCGTGGCGTCCGGCTCATTCCAGTTGCGAAAATAATATCCCTGAGTTATTGTTATTAATTTAAGAATGTTGTTCTAGGGGCTCCTGGGTGGCTCGGTCGGTTAAACATCAGACTTCGGCTCAGGTCATGATCTCACGGTCTGTGAGTTCGAGCGCCGCATCGGGCTCTGTGCTGACAGCTCGGAGCCTGGAGCCCGCTTCGGATTCTGTGTCTCCCTCTCTCTCTGACCCTTCCCCGTTCATGCTCTGTCTCTCTCTGTCTCTCAAAAATAAATAAATGTTAAAAAAAAAAAAAAAAAAAGAATGTTGTTGTTTTGTTTTTGAGAATTAACCTGAGGGGTGGTTTTTGTGCACAGAAGAGACTCTTCAGAAGTTTATTTAATTTCTTTAATGTTTTATTTTGAGAGAGAGAGAGCATGAGTGGAGGAGGGGCGGGGGGACAGAGGATCCAAAGCAGGTTCCACATTGACAGAAGCCAGCCCAGCGTGGGGCTTGAACCCACGAACCAAACTGTGGCATCATGACCTGAGCTGAAGTCAGACACTTAACCAACTGAGCAACCCAGGTGCCCCTATTTAATTCCTAAGATTAATATTTGACATGTTTCAGTTACAAAGTTAAAAGCTTAGCTCTTCCTTGCACTTTTAAGTGTTTTTTTTTAATTTTTTAAAAATTCTTTTAAATTCTGATTATAGGGGCGCCTGCGTGGCTCAGTTGGTTAAGCATCCGTCTCTTGACTTCCACTCAGGTCATTGTCTCACAGTTCATGTGTTCAAGCCCCACATTGGACTCTACACTGACAGCACAGAGCCTACTTGGGATTCTCTCTCTCTCTGTCTCTCTGTCTCTGTCTCTCTGTCCCTCCTCTGCTCATGTGCTCTGTTTCTCTCTCAAAAATAAATAAACAAATAAATAAATTCTACTTATAAATTGTATTATTCTCTTTATTCTCTTAGCAATTTTACTATTCACTCTTAAAGTTCTTTTGATTAATGCATGGTCCTGGTTATAAATTTAAATAATTTAATTCCCTGGAGTATCTCAGATTGCATATTTAAATATGATATGTTTGACTTCCTTAACTTCTTTGTAACTTAAGCCATCCCTTAGACCTCTAATAAACAAGCATAAATGTAATGTTTAACAGTAAATATTAAAACCATTGTGTTTTTTTAAAGTTAATGTTTGGTTTTTTTTTTTTTTTTGGAGAGAGAGAGAGAGAGAGCGCACACACATGGGGGAGGGGCAGAGAGAGAGGGAGACACAGAATCTGAAGCAGGCTCCAGGCTCCCAGCTGTCAGCACAGAGCCCGATGCGGGGCTCAAACCCATGAACCACAAGATCATGACCTGAGCCCAAGTCAGGCACTTAACTGACTGAGCCACCCAGGCGCCCCACCACTGTGTTCTTTTAGTTCCACATTTGAATGCTGAGTTCTGACTCTTTGGGGGGGCGTGGGGGCGGTTTATAAGGTGCACACCACTAAGGAGGCTATTTTCCCTCTCAAGTAATCTATGTGAAATTGAGCAAGATATTTCTGACGGGTGGGAGGTCCAGAGTTGCATGCATTCAGGACCGTTGTTTCTGCCAAGGAAGGACACTATTATATTAATCCACGGATGATGTGGAGTTGCTTTTTCAGCATGTGACAAAAAGAAAAATTTCAGCCAGGATGCCGACTGGATTCTTGTCAGCAACTTTGATGGGGTACCTTAAACCATGTTGATAATTGGTACGCGTCAGTGACTCTGTAGATTTTCATGTGGTGCGAGACCTCTGGACTCCTGTCTTGGGCATTTCTCAATTCCTTCTACTCATGGACACCTGCAACTTGAACCTAGGTTGATTACCTCATCAGATTTTCTCTTGCCTTGTAAGGCAAGATCTTACATTATGTAGGTGTATTTTCTGTCTACTGCTGAACGCCTTTGAACTTGATGGAAGCCTGCATTCTTTCATCCTCCCAGACCACCCAGTGCTTACAGATATTAAAATGATAATCGATAGGGTTTTGAATGCTTCACAGAGCTACAAAGCCATTCTCCTAAAGATTCATTCAAAAGAAACTTCAAATAAACAAATGAATGGAGACCTCAGTTTGTTGGTCTCTGTTGTAACCAGTTCTGTGGTTTTTCTATTTAACATTCATAGGAATGAAGCTGCTTAGATATTTCTATTTTATAAATGAGGGCATTTGAACGTAGAGAGACTTGGTAACTTACCCCAAAATATGTAGATAATAAGCAGAATTAGGACCCAAACCCAATTCTAATTACAAACATTCCTTGTATTCTTCTGTCATGCCTCCCTGCCTCTCCTTAAAAGTTCACTGAAGGCAGGCCAAAAGAATAAATGTCGACAGAAAATTTTGCAGTATTTTTTAGTTTCATGAAGAACAACAAAAAAAAACCAACTTTTTATTTTTTATTTTTTTTAACATTTTTATTTTATTTTTGAGACAGAGAGAGAGCATGAATGGGGGAGGGTCAGAGAAAGAGGGAGACACAGAATCGGAAACAGGCTCCAGGCTCTGAGCTGTCAGCACAGAGCCCGATGCGGGGCTCGAACTCATGGACCGCGAGACCATGACCTGAGCCGAAGTCGGACGCTTAACCGACTGAGCCACCCAGGCGCCCCAAAAAACAGCTTTTTAAAAAGGGTGTGAGCGGGCACCTGGACGGCTCAGTCGGTTAAGCATCCAACTTTGGCTCTGGTCATCTCGTGGTTGGGGAGCCCAAGCCCCGCATCGGACTTGCTCTCTGCTGCCAGTGCAGAGCCCGCTTTGGATCCTCTGTCTCCCTCTCTCTCTCTGCCCCTCCCCCACCTTCTCTTTCTTTCTCCCTCAAAAATAAAGCCATTAAGAAAAGGATGTATGTTATGTTTGGTAAGCATTTCTGACCCACCTCTGCTTCTTCAGGAGCATGAAATGCTACTAAATCCTGGAGGAAGAGAAGATCTCTGTTACAAGACATTGGTTGTCTGTGTAAAGTGGGTTCATCAAGGGTTGGGACTTTCCGTAGTCAGGAACACTGGCATTTTTCTCTGCTAGATTTCAAATCTTACAGAAATTTCTCCAAACTTATAGAAATTTTTCCAAACTTACAGAAATTTTCTCCAAAAATATTGCTACCCGCAATATTTTTTAAGTTTCTTTATTTTTGAGCGAGAGAGAGAGAGAGAGACAGCACAAGCAAGGGAAGGGCAGAAAGAGAGGTAGAGAGAGAGAATCCCAAGCAAGTTCCACACAGTGTGGAGGCTGATGCAAAGCCCGACGCGAGGCTCAAACCTGCGAACCGTGAGATCACGACCTGAGACGAAGTCGGGTGCTCAACTGACTGAGCCACCCAGGTGCTCCAGGGGTGGCCCCAGACATCGTTCCTTTTCCTCCACGTTCCCACGGGGACCTTAAGTCCTTCTGCAGCCTTCATGGTTCATGAAAGACGGTTTACCTACTGCCCTCATGGACAGGGCATGGCGTTCTGAGCACAGCATTTCTCCAGAAAAAGTCTAGAGAGGACGCTCTTTAGAAGACGTCTCTCTTCGTCCCAAGGAGGGAACCTGCACCCAGGATCTAGAAGGGGCAGACGTCATTCTGACCCCACATCTACCACTTGATACTGAAAACAATGCCGTGATTGTTCAAGCCGTTCAGAAGCTTCGTGAGATGTTTGCCAGATGGAGCATCTCTCAACCGTTTTGTCTAAGGCAAATATGTATTTGTCAGAGAATAATTGGTAAGCGCGACTGTTAGAAGCAGTCTCTGTGGGAGAATTTCTCCTCCCCTGTTTTATCTCATGGCTAATATGCTTTTTGCAACTTAGGGGAGTATATCAGAACAAAGCTATTCTGTGAAAGGGGATTAATCTAGTGACTCCCTAATTCTGCGTTTCTCACCAGATCTTACGTGGCTTCTGGGCATCAGGGTAGAAAAATAATGGGAAAGGAGGAAACTGTTGTCGGGGCCAACCTTGCTGGTTAACCTTGGCCTTGCAGAGACTCTGGCAGACTGTAATGCTTGAATGCTCAATCCAAATATAATTTATATTACAGTTATTGATTGCTTCTGCTACCTCAGAATGATGGAAACAGACTTGGAAGTCATCAGGAAAAAAAGGTAGAGACTATTATTAGAGCGCTTATACATCCAACAGTTTGTGGTTTTCCCTTCGCATAAACTTGGGACTTGAAACCCAAGGCCAAGTGGGAATCGTAGCCATAAAAAACATGGGCATCTATTTCACTCCCTCAAACCATTTTGAAGAGCTCTGATTATAGTATCCACCCCACCTCCCCCCCCAAAAAAAAAATTCAACCCCAAATCCCCTTAAAGATTAACAAGCTGACAAACCTTGCTAATGTCAAGGAGAGGAAAACAGCTCCCTGCTAGCTGCCGGAAATGGACTCCAGACTTCCTCTTTCTTCAGCTGAGGACACTATGTAACTGTTCAGAAATGTGAAGGTTGCTTAAAACATGATGACTATTACAGGACAGAGACACAGGCTTCTAGGGAGCCAGGTAGCAGCCTGCAGCCAATGAATCAGACCCCAGCCGGGCCTGATGTTCAGCAAGGAGGTGATTTATAATGGGATACGGGGGCAGCCGGCGGATACACCTCAGAGGTTGGATAATCCAGACCAGCTGGGCATAGATTGTGACACTTCCCTCCCTGGCTTTTGCTCCCTGCGGAATGTGGGCAGAGCAGGTCTGTGCAGGGACCGCTCCGAGACATCCGACACACAAACGCGCAGGTTTATTAGGAAACGGTCCCACTGTATGTCTTTCTGAAACCCGTGTCAGCCCAGAGGAAATATCCCCGCAGGAGTTAGACTCATCGGAATTCTGGAAACCATAAGAAAGTCATAGCATATGAAAGATGGCTTCTTCCCCCTCACCCTGTCGGGTTTTCCCCCCTTTGGTGTGTGTTGGGGGGTACTTTGGCCGAGTGCACAAAAATCATCATTTATAGCATTGTCTATCTCAAAAGATTATTAGCTCTATAGTCTATAATATACTTCGGGCCATAATTTTTATTTTGGGTTCCTCAGCTATATAATACTATATTACACTTACCTCCCATAAATATACATGATATTTACCAGCAGAGCAATATACTCGGTATGTAATATTATTCCAATAAACAGAACACTTAAATACTACACAACTGTTACTCTAAAAACAGAGAAAGTCCATAGACACAATCATAATACGAAGGACAGTTTTCACAAAGTGGCAAAACATACATATTCTATTTTCAGAAACATTTCTAGACCTCTTTCTATATAGGAAGCAAATAGGACTTTTTGTTGTGATCTTATTTTCAGCACTTTAACCAAACCCGTGACAACTGACTGAACGTAGGTCAACTGGTGGTGATTTCACATCTCCACCACATTTCCTTGTTCTCTGTTCACGACCACCCTCCTGCTTCCCCTGCACTCTCCTGTTTGCGACCAAGGGCTAGGGCAGGAAACTCGTTTCCCTAAACCATACCATACATCACAATCTTATTCCGTCCTTTGGGAACACGTGCTCTGAGCAGGTTCATCTTGACTTTTCTGACAAGTTACCAGGACCACGTTAAAATGTAATTTAAACTTTTACAACTGATATTGTCGAGTCCACAGGCTCAGTATGGGGAGCTCATTGTAGGAAGGAACTTGTCTAGTAAATTCTTTTGCAGAGCAAACAAGGACCAGGATGGGTTGAGGCCGCTCCTCTGTGACATTAAATGTGTCAAGTCGCTGGAGAAATCCATAAAGAGTTTTGAGAGGAAAACTGACTAACCTCCCAATTCCTAGGCAAAATGCTACTCACGTGTGAAAATAATACGAAAAGCTCCGGGATATGCAAACAGTCAGAGCATGCAACCCACATACCTATCCAGAAAAATGTTACCCCAAACTGAACTCAAATGTAATAAGAAACTGTGGCAATCTTTAAAAACTCAGACTCTGTCATGAGGAAATAGTATAAAGGGCTAGAAATGAAACTTGGAATTGTTTACATATATAATTAAGTCTTAATACATTTAAAATAAAGTTGCAAAGCACTGTGGAATTGCCATAAGTGATTTTGAAAGATTAGAAGGCTTTAAAATGAGGAAAAAAACAATAAGCAGCTTCTAAAATCTCCTATTTCACATAAAACAGAAAGTGGAAAAAAATAAGGAATTTTACAATTTTCCGAACTGAAAGAGAAATGGTAGATAGTGTTTCCTACTTGAGATTGATAATGAAAGTGCTAATGGATGCAGTTTAAAAAAGAAAAAAACAAACTTAAAACGAAGCTATAATTGAATTAAAAGCAGGATTTATATTTTTAAATTCCCTAGAGAAAACAAAGAAATATATATGGCTCATATCCCAAAGGATAGGAAAAGAAAACCAATGTATGAGCATAGAGAGGAGAGAATAAAGCAGGATGGCATGGAGACAATAAATGTAAATTGGAAACTGGTTCAGCATAAGAAAACAAAGACCATAAGCTCACAGCACAAAAGGAGAGGTTAACTATTTTGAGTGTAATGGAGACAAAGGAACCTGGAGAAGTTACATTCAAAGGATATGAAAACATGTCAGTTAAACGCAAAGGGAAAAGAAATCACGTGTCACATTAATATCGAGAAGCATAGAATTGGCAACAACCTCAATAGTTAAAAGATATGGGAAGGATTCCAGGTTATCTACATAGATGTTTCGGTCAGGGCTCTCCACTGGATTCAGTTCCCAATGCAAATGACCAAATGAGTATATTAGAGAAAACTCTGGATGATGACCGGAACTCAGAGAGAGATGTTACTATCCCTTAACACTCAGAGAAGCGTGGCAGTTCATGGTACAAGCAAAAGACAGACGGAGGGGTTGCCCGGATGAGAATCTCCACCAGGTGAGACTGACCAGGCAAGAAGATACTGGCTTCCTGCTGAACCTGTGTGAATGATCTGTAAAAAAACTACACCCAGGGACAAATGGTACCAACGATAAGTAACTATTCATCAAAAGGAATTATTTAGGGGCAACTGGGTGGCTCAGTGGGTTAAGGTCTGACTCTTGGTTTGGGCTCAGGTCATGATCTCACAGTGGGTGAGTTCAAGCCCTGCATCAGGCTCTGCGCTGACAGCACAGTCTGCTTGGGATTCTCTCTCTCCCTTTCTCTCTGCCCCTTCGCCACTCACTCTCTCTCTCTCCTTCTCTCCTCCCCCCTCCCATCTTTAAATAAATAAATAAATAAATAAATAAATAAATAAATAAATAAATAAGAAGCAAGGTTTAAAATCACAAATCAAGTTCCATCTTAAGAAATTGTGAAAAGGAGGATAAATCATACCTTAGACAAGGAGCAAGGATAGAATAATAAAGACAACGTCAACCAAATAGGAAAAACTAATAGAGAAAAGCAACAAAATTCATGCTTGGTTTTGTTTTGTTTTTTTTTTTTTTGAAAAGACTAAAGAAAATTGATAACAGTGTCTAGGAACACTGATCAAGAAAAAGAAAAAAAAAGACACAAATGAATGCCAGAAATTACAAGGGTGATATCATCACAGATTCTATAGATTTTTTTAAAAAGGATATTATGGGGGACTTTATGCCAATAAATACAATGACTCAAATGAAATAAGCACATTCCTTTGAAAACATAATTTACCAAAACTGACTCAGGAAGAAATAGAAGATCTGAATGGTTTCAACTCTTTTAAAGATATTTTTTTCATGTGTTCATTTTATTTTTAAGAGAGAGTGAGCAAGCAGGAGAGAGGCAGAAAGAGAGGAGGACAGAGAATCTAAAGCAGGCTCTGCTCACAGCGCAGAGCCCAACTCGAGGCCTGAACTCAGGAACCTAACTGTGAGATCATGACCTGAGCTGAAGTTGGTCACCCACCCGATTGAGCCACCCAGGTGCCCCTAAAGATATTTAATTCATGATCAAATACCTTCTCCCACCAAAGAAGCTCCAATTATGTCAAACATTTAAGGAAAAACTGCTGATTTTATTTGAACTCTTTTTTTTTTTAATTTTTTTTTTTTCAACGTTTATTTATTTTTGGGACAGAGAGAGACAGAGCATGAACGGGGGAGGGGCAGAGAGAGAGGGAGACACAGAATCGGAAACAGGCTCCAGGCTCTGAGCCATCAGCCCAGAGCCCGACGCGGGGCTCGAACTCACGGACCGCGAGATCGTGACCTGGCTGAAGTCGGATGCTTAACCCACTGCGCCACCCAGGCGCCTCTGAACTTTTTTTTTTAATGTTTATTTGTTTGTGTATTTATTGGGAGGGGGGAGGGAGAGAGAGAGAGAGGGAGAGAGAGAGTCCCGAGCAGGCTCCACACAGTCAATGCAGAGCCCAGTGTGGGGCTCAGTCTCATGAACTGTGAGATCGTGACCTGAGCTGAAATCAAGAGTTGGGTCCTTAATTGGCTGAGCCACCCAGGCGCCCCTCACATGAACTCTTTAGAAATGATAGGAGCCAGCCCTTAAATTACTGATTCTATTATTTACTTTCTTCTAATTATTTTTCTGATTTTAGACACGTTCATTTTCTCCTGCAGTTTGTAATTCCCTTGCCCATTTTCCATCTCATTGAGTTCATCATCTCATTTAGTTTTTCTTATTCCATTTTGAAATAAAATGACTTAATCTGTTAGCTTGCATTTGACTGCAGTTTGGACTGCATTCTGAAGTTTTGCTCAGTTTTGTTTTCATCCAAATACTCTGTAATTAAAACATCGTCTTTGCACACACACTTTATAGGACGGTGTTAGGTTCTTTTCTCCCCATTTCTAAGTATTTAGGATTTTGTCGCTTTGTCATAAATTCTGTCAATTTCTAGTTTTATTGCATCGTGACCACATTAGAGTGTCTGCACATTCTTTCCTTTTAGAAATTATTGAAGGCTTTTTGTACTGTAGATTATGATCAATTTTCAAAATTCTCCCTGGGGCTTTGTAAAGAATATGTATTCTCCGTTGGTTAAAAAGTTTGACATATCTAGTAAATCAACCTTATTTCTTTTATTATCCAATTACGCATGTTATGTCTACTTGACCAAATGTGGTATGTTAAAATCATCAACATTCATATTTCTGTTAATGTTGTCTACACTTACCAAGAGTCTTTCCTTTATATACTGCAAAGACGTTTCATTTGATGGATCAAGTTTCATGCAATTATACCTTTATTGAGGCTGATAATTACTATCAAGCTGAAATGGATTATTTCCCCTTAATACACTCTACCCGGCGTTGTATGTCGTCTAATGGTAATGTCCCGTTGTCTTCTTTTTTGCTCAAACTTGCCCTAATGCATTCTCATCCATCACATATATATTCCATGATACTTGACTTTGGTTGTGTTTCTTACAGTCATCATCACATAGCTGCAGTTCTTTCAATTAATTGAAGCGTGCTTGTGCTTTAAGAAAAACAAACGTTTTGAAAGAATTTTAGATTACCGGATTTCCAGAAGGTTACAGAGAGTTCCTACACCTTCTTCATTCGGGCTTCTCCTAATCTTAGCATCTTAGATTGCTGTGGTATAATCCTGTTAACTAAATTAATACTTCACTGGGACTTCACTAGTTTCTCCACTGTTTCTGGTTCCAATCCAGGATGCCGGGTTGCATTTAGTTAAAATGTCTCCCTGGTTTCCTCCAATATGACAGTTTCTTAATCTTTCCTTGTTCTTCAGGTCAACGTTTTGCAGGGTACTGTGCAGACGTGTTGGTAGAATACCCTTCACCTTAAGTTTGTCTCGTGTTTTCTCATGCTTGGACTAAAGTTACAGATTTGGGGAGAAAATGGTGCAGAGGAAGTCGCTTCTCATCACATGCTATCGGGCAGCATCTGATACCACGACTTACAACTGGTGATATTGACCTTCTTCACTCACTTAAGATGGCGTCTTCTGGGTTTCTCCACCACAAAATCATGATTGGCCCTTTCTGTGTGTTAGTCATTAGAACCAGTCACTGAATCCAGCTCAAATTCAAGGGGGGGGTGGTGGGGGGTGGAAATGAGATGCCACCTCCTGGAGGGAAGAATACCAAAGAATTGTGTGGACACCTGTTAAAACCACCACGGTAATGAACAAATACAATGGGAGAAACTCTGCGGCTGTGCAAATATCCTGTTTAAGATACCCTTCGTGTTTCATCCGCTAGCTTTACCATTTATCAGTGGATCTTGTCTGCAGCAATCATCACTGTGGAACTTTAATGGTGGTGTTAGCTCTCCCTGATCCCTTCTGTATTTACTTACTAGAATTTTTCTTTCAGGGCTGTCTGTCCCTTCCCCACTTATAGATTGACAGATGATCATTTTTTAATTTTATTTTAAGTCCGCCATAGCTCACGTGCAGTGTGGTATTAGTTTCAGGTGTACAATAGAATGATTTGACCCTTCCATACACTCGTCCATGCTCATCAAGATAAGTGCACTCTTCACCTATTTACTTATTCCATCAAATATTGAAAGCGGTATGGACTTGAGAATATTTATTTTATTCTTCGGTTATGATCCAAAACTAAATGCTATTATTATATATTTCGCTGCTCACCTTGCTCGAGCTTGGCCACCAGGATCTCTTTGGGGTTACCCTGTGTCTTTTTGACATGCCCCTATTTTGTTTTTAAGGATTTCATTGGTTTTTTTTGGGGGGGGGGGCGCTACAAGACCCTCATCTTGTATTTTCCCCGCACAGCCTTAGAATCAGCCACTGTTCTAGAGAGACTTGATCCCTTTTATTGAAGAACAGTATTCGGGTAATGCTATACATTCAATATTTGTGTTCCCCGCCAATTCATATGTTAAATCCAAACGCACAATGTGGTGCTATTTGGACGTGAAATCTTTGGGAGGTGATGCGCTCGTGAGGGGGCAGTCCTTATGAAAGAGACCCCGAGGAGCCCCCTGTCCCTCCTGCCATGTGAGGACACAGCCAAAGGATGGCCATCAGCGAACCAGGGTGGGCCCTCACCGGACACCAGATCTGCTGGCACCTTGATCTTGGGCTTGCCAGCCTCAAGAACTATGAGAAATAAATTTCTATTGCTTCTAAACCATCCAATCTGTGGTATTCTGCTAGAGCAGCCCGAATGGAGACAGAAACCAGGATCTGAGTGCACCTGTCTGTTGCCAATGGGGTGTTGCTTCTAGGAAGCACTCCGCGTCGAGAGCAGGATAATATCCGCATGTATTCTAAGCCTTGTATCCGAGCCTGGTCTATACTTCTGTACCTACTTGGACCCATATGAAATAATAGCATCATGACAATTATAATCATGAGGTGGTACCAGCAGCCTCTGCCTCTTACCAGCAACGGAAGCTTCATGCTAGCATCTTCTACTTGCTTGTTTCTAGCCATTCTCCCTCACCGAGGGGAACCTGACTCCCCTTATCTACAGTAGCTTATTTCTTTGTGCAAGCATCACATACACGTGGCTTGTGAAACCCTTGCCCACGTGAGAAGCAAGCTCAACGATGTGCCTGAATGGTTCATTTTGTGTTCAGTCTTGCAGTAACCAATCCAAACCTCATTTTCCAACATACCGAGACCCTCTCCCACTCTTTGCTGCTGTGTTTGTGTTTTCGTGGAGTGGTTGAGCCATTTTTCAAACTCTGTAGTTTTTTCCTCACTCTTTTATGGAGTTTTAGAAGTGGAGAAGAAGGGGCGCCTAGGTGGCTCAGCTGGTTAAGCATCCGACTCTTTTTTTTTCATGCTTGTTTATTTTTGAGACAGAGACAGAGCACAAGTGGGGGAGTGGGAGGGACAGAGAGGGAAGGAAACACAGGATCCGAAGCAGGCTCCAGGCTCTGAGCACTCAGCACAGAGCCCGACATGGGGCTCGAAGCCAGGAACCGTGAGATCCTGACCTGAGGCGAAGTCGGATGCTCGACCGACTGAGCCACCCAGACACCCCAAGCATCCAGCCCTTGATTTCAGCTCAGGTCATGATCTCACTGTTCATGATTTCAAGACACCCCCCCCCCCCCCCATCGGACTCTGTGCTGACAGTGCAGAGCCTGCTTGGGATTGTTTCTTCCTCTCTCTCTGCCTGTCTCCTGCTAGTTCGTTCGTTCTCTCTCTCTCTCTCTCTCTCTCTCTCTTTCAAAAATAAAGGGACGCCTGGGAGGCTTAATCGGTTAAGCACCGACTTCGGCTCAGGTCATGATTTCACGGCTTGTGAGTTCCAGTCCCACATCGGGCTCTGTGCTGACAGCTCGGAGCCTGGAGCCTGCTTCAGATTCTGTATCTCCCTCTCTCTCTGCCCCTCCCCGGCTCACGCTCTGTCTCTCTGTCTCAAAAATAAATAAACATTAAAAAAATAAATAAAAACTTTAAAAAGTAGAAGTAGAGAAGAATCTGATATCAGTCCACTTTTTGTTTCTTTGGGTTTAGATTTTTTTTTTCCTCCCCTGTTTGGATGTATTTGTAGTAATTTTCTTGAAACTCTAAAATGTCATCAAGTTGGTATCTTACCACCCCCTTGGGTGGCTCAGTCATTTAAGCATCTGACTTTGGCTCAGGTCATGATCTCGAGGTTCATGGGTGCGGGTCCCGTGTCGGGCTCTGTGCTGACAACTCGGAGCCTGGAGCCTGCTTCGGATTCTGTGTCTCCCTCTCTCTCTGCCCCTCCCTGCTCTCTCTCTCTCTCTCTCTCTCTCTCTCTCTCTCAAAAATATATAAACATTTAAAAAATTTTAAATATCAAGGTTAAGTCTGGATCTTAGCCCTGTTTCTTAAAATGTACACGGTGCTCAATAAACCAATTAGTTCTGCCGACTCAGGTCTTTCTTTGGGGAAAAATTCTTGCTTTTTCCTTTGAAGCTAAAATGAAAATGTTCTAAGTTTAAAAGACCTGTGTGCCTGGGCAGGTGATTTCCTCTTAGGAGCAATGCAGGTGATTTCCTCTTAGGAGACGAATATAAAGATGGAGAAAGGGGTGCCTGGGTGGCTCAGTCGGTTGAGCGTCCGACTTCGGCTCAGGTCATGATCTCACTGTCCGTGAGTTCGAGCGCTGCGTCGGGCTCTGTGCTGATGGCTCAGAGCCTGGAGCCTGCTTTGGATTCTGTGTCTCCCTCTGTCTCTCTGCCCCTCCCCCACTCATGCTCGGTCTTCTCTCTGTCTCAGAAATAAATAAACATTAAAAAAAAAAAAAAGATGGAGAAAGAAGCACCCTTTGTCTTTATCCCCAACACATTTTCCTCTCTTTTTTCTTTTTAAAATTTTATTGTGCTAAGAACACTTAACATATTTACCCTTTTAATAGATTATTAAATGTACACTACCATAGTGTTATCTGTAGGCACAAGGTTGTACAGCCGATCTCTCGGACTTACTCATCTTGCATAAATGAAATTTTATACGTGTTGATTAGCAGCCCCTCATTTTTCTTTCTCTCCAGCCCCTGGCAACCACCGTTCTATTTTTGTGTCCATTTTTAACATATTTTCTCTATTTAATTATCTCAAATTAGTGGAAGCATACAATATTTGTCCTTTTGTGTCTGGTTTATTTCATTTAGCACAATGTCCTCCGGGTTCATCTGTGTTGTCACATTGCAGGATTTTTTTTCTTTTTGAATTCTGCAATATATACCACTGTGTGTGTGTGTAATTTTTTTTAATCCATTCATTTGTCAACGGATACTTAGGTTGTATCCACATTTTGGCTATTCCTGTCATGAACGTGAGACACAAGTGTCTCTTTGAGATCCTGATCTAAATTCTTCCAGGGGCGCCTGGGTGGCTCAGTCGGTTAAGCGTCCGACTTCGGCTCAGGTCATGATCTCGCGGTCCATGAGTTCGAGCCCCGTGTTGGGCTCTGCGCTGACAGCTCGGAGCCTGGAGCCTGCTTCGGATTCTGTGTCTCCCTCTCTCTCTGACCCTCCCCTGCTCATGCTCTGTCTCTCTCTGTCTCTCAAAACTAAATAAACATTGAAAAAAATTTTTTAAAAATTCTTCCAGATAGACACCCACAAGGGGGATTGTTGGATCTCATGGTAGCTCTATTTGTCGTTTTTTGAAGGATCCGCCATAGTGTTTTCTATAGTGGCAGTACCATTTTGTACTCCCACCAACAGTGCACAAAGGCTTTAATTTCTCTACAACCTCGCCAATCATCAGGGAAATGTAAATCATGATGTGCTGTGGCCTTGGCAGGTTTTCAGGGGGTTCCTTAGACACAGCCATTCCTTCTGAAAACCCCGATGAGTGCCAGAGAACTAAAATCCTCTACCACTGACATCGTCTAGGCTGCATTCATGCAAACCAGGACTGAGAACCACTGCAGAAAGTCGGGCAGCTGTGAACGAGTCAGTTGGAGACAGCGAGGACTTGTTGGAAAACCGGCTGGTAGTTTGGTCCCGTTACAGCACCTGATTCAACATCGGCACAAATCTCTGGTTGGAACTTGGTGGAAAGGCATGCATTTCCACTCTCAGGCAGACACTGTGGGGACAGGGCAATTCAGAGGACCGGCCAGGAGGGCTCCAGCACTGCCAAGCATCGAGTATCAGAGACTCCCTTACATGCTCCTGCAGGCTGTGTTCTCCCCATCAGCTGCCAACACGCTGGTCCTGTCCCAAGAACTCAAGTGCCATCTGCAAAGTTGGCAGAAGATTATGGCGGAGACTGTTGGTTATGTGCCATGGGGAGCGTTCTGGAGCAGAAGGGAGTGAGCAGGTGAGTCTTCCATCTGCAAATAATGTGCTCTTTGCCTCCAGCCCCAGGACAGACAGATCACTCTCCACTCCCCGCATTAGGGGCTCGGAGTACCTGAGTCTCGGATGCTGAGTGCACACTGGGTGATTTTATGGCATTGGTCTATGACGCTGGTACGTGCCCTAGCAAGACACTGCATTGTGATCAGAAAGTCTGGATTTGTGTCCTGGATCTTCCTCTTTGCGCTCTGGGCAGACCCTTCACTTTCTCCAACTATAGAATTGGGACAGTGATCCCGGTGCTACCCCGTCACAGAGATGTTCGGAGGCTCGCCTGAGAGACAGACCGAAAACATGTATGAGAAGCTGGTGTTGCCAGTTCAGCCGTCCACAGCCAGGAAGATGCCATCGTTACAGAGAACGGCCTCTGGACTCTGCCGACCAGATGACTCTCAGCAGGTGTGAACTCAGAAGGTTGATGAATCACTGTGCCTCAGTTTTCTGGGAAAGCGATGCTACCAGTCCCTGCCCCAGAGCTGTGTCGTACAGATAATACGTGTTAAGTCCTGTTTCTCTGTGCCTGGCACAGAGCAAAGGTAATTAAACCGCCCCTATTGACTTGGAGCTGTTTTCCAGCCCCACAGGGTTCTTGCACCTGCTGAACACCCTAAACGTTCAGAAAGGTCTTATTCCTCCATTTCCCCAGATTAATTGGAAGAACATCGTGGAACCGGCTCCCTGGGAAATGTATACCTCACGGACTCCACCTTATTTTCTACTGCACACGAGCATCCCGTGGCTTATTTGCGATAACGGATAGTGGTGTTTTTAAAAATAAAAGGGATCTTCTTTTTTTGCAGCCTTTTAAAGAAAGTTTGGTTTAACAGGCATTAATCCAGCAAAGCAAAAACAAAAACAGATTCTTCCTGTTTTCTCACGTAGAGCAATTCAACTCTCAGACTCAGCTCTGGACCACTTCCTTCTACCACCAGAGCTTAGAATTTGCCACTTGTGAGTACTTGGATTAAGCTTGGAGATCAGGAAATTCTCCTATGTTGCACGAAATGGCTGCTGTGGCCCCTCAGTCACAAATATCTGCTTAGCAATTCCAACTGGAAGGATTTCTTCAAGAGTTCTTAAGAGTCTAGGAAAGACTCAGACTGTCCCGACAACTTAGGACACATGATCCCTGCTAGATGAAAATTTACAGTCAGAGGTGCGGTTCACTCCACCCAGACCTGCTTAGCCACGTCACTCTGTGATGAGAGGTCATCCTTCCTAGCCACGTGAAGAGGGTTCCGTGCCAGGGAGAGGACCTCTGGTATTGGAAGGAGTGAGGAACCTATGCAGGACCGACAAAAACAAAAGACAAAGACCCCCTCAAGCATCAATGTTAAGGCCAAGAGGTTCTTGGTCTGAGCCATTGACCACACCACCAGGGTAGGGGAGCAAATTTTGCCACCCCCAAAATATGTCTCTCTGGCATATTGATTATTTTAAGCTAGTTTTTTTTTTTTTAATTTTTTTTTCAACATTTATTTATTTTTGGGACAGAGAGAGACAGAGCATGAACAGGGAGGGGCAGAGAGAGAGAGACACACAGAATCGGAAACAGGCTCCAGGCTCTGAGCCATCAGCCCAGAGCCCGACGCGGGGCTCGAACTCACAGACTGCGAGATCGTGACCTGGCTGAAGTCGGACGCTCAACCGACTGTGCCACCCAGGCGCCCCTAAGCTAGTTATTTTTAAGAAACTAGAGACACAAAAGAAGCTGTGAAAAATCAAAAGTTGTCCTTTTATAGGAGACGTCTATGTTTATAAGAGAAATCCATTTGTAAGAGAAATCTCCATTTGTAAGGGTGTGTCCCTCGCTGTACCTGGAAGGGAGTATGACTCAATCTCTAGAAATCCTTATCAATGCAGAAATTTGCATAAAATCCTTATCCTTGTTTACTCTGCTTTTCCTGGTAAACTCCCACACCTGACTTTCCACCCCCAACATCTTTTGTCTTTAGCTGAACATGGTATTTAAGGTGATGGTGGCTTTGGCTATTTCAGAGTTACTCAGTTTTTCTGGGTCTTTCCCCCGTATACAGGAAGTACACGTGGTATTAAAGTTTTGTTTGTTTTTCTCCTGTATGTCTGTCTCCCGTCAATTTAATTAGGCCAGCAAAGAACCTAGAACAGAAGAAGGAAAAACTTTTCCGCCCCTGCACCCCTATGTCAGTCTTTCTGGAATACTGCTGTTCTGAATTTCTCCCATATTCAAAAACTTGTAATGATTTCCCATTGCTCAGTAAATAAATCTGGATTGGTGATAGTTAAGGGAAAGCACTCAAGGTCATCTATGACCTAGCACCAATTTATCTTGAATTTTAGATTCCATATCCACCCCCCACCCCCCCCCGCCTTCTGTATAAAGACTTCCTTAGGGACAGAGAGTATATAGTTGCTGTCCCACAAATCCACCTTGCCTAGTCCTGCTCCTGGGTCATTATTCAAGCTGTTACGCCATTGAAATGCCTGCCGTCTTTCATCGTAGCATCCTACAAGGCCCTTTCTAACTCCATTGCTTTTGTGAAGACTTTCATGACCTACTTTCTACCATCCAAGATGGTAATAGGTAGGAAATGATGGTAGGAGACAGTGGCTGTGGACAGAGCTCCCTCCTCAGAGTGTCAGAAGGGAAGATGCCTGCCACGAATGCATCATTTTTACATTTAAAAATCATGTCTTTCACGCTTTATGCACCCCGGCTACTGTTCCGCCAAAGAAGAGCATTGGACTCTATGATTTGTAAGGTTCTATCTCCATTATTTGAGAATCCATTCATTCCTTTTTCAGGAGCTATTTGTCCTTTTTCAGGAAGACATAAATAAACACCTACCCCTCACAGTGTTCACTGCTCCCTCAAAAAATGGATGGAAGAGACATAAATGAATGGAAGAGACAAAAAAATGAATGTCAGCCTCTCTGCCTATATGGGGAGAACAGAAATAAAGTCCCTTTTGATACATGTCTCTTCTCTCCAGTGGAATCAATCAACCTTTAGAGCAACATTTGTGCATCCATTTGCTTTCCTAGGGGGTGGGACGGTGCCAAATTCTGCCAAGAAAACAAGAAACAGTATAATGGGTGATAGTACCGTTTTAGAAATTTGCATGCAAGGTGATTTTTAAATTATGGTTTATTAAGCATAGCATATGCATAAATTTCCAAGAAACGGGCTACTCACAAAGGTGTAATGAATATAACCATTGTCATTTCCAACATTTCATTTTGCAGCTCCATTTACTTGAGACGATCGGATGCAAAAAGATATTGTATGACATATTTCCTTTTCATGAGTATACTTAGACACTGTGGGAGGAAATGGGATCCTTGTAGTTTGGTAGTGGGGTGAAGAGTTAAGGGAACATGAAGGGTGGGTTTCAAGCGTTTTTTGTTCAGTAGTCAAAAGAATTTCACATTATCTTGCCCCAAGGTATTGCCCCAACCGATGCGTCAGGAGATGTCATTACACTGTCTTCTGGGCTGACAATCATATTAGTACACACCGGCAGTCCCACAGGTCATGTGCCTCTCTGGCAAATGCTGATGAGTTTATTAACATATACAGCATCACTTGGCCAAGTCTCCTTGTTAATCTACACTTACAGATGCACAGTGGTTGATGGAGTTGAAATGCTTCCCTGGTTAGGGTGCACAATGGCCCCAAATCAAAATACGTAGCAGAAACAGCAAGCCGACTGCAGGGTCGGGGCGTGGAAAGTCCCTCCTTTGTTTTATGAATTCAGATACCTGTGGGTTGCCGATAAGGTCTGTACACTCATGTTTTTCTAACAAATCGTTCTCATGAAAAAACGTAAGAACACCAAACAGATACGATTTTTCCTTTGCTATGGTGTAGAAGGTGCGGTAATCTACAGATGAGTCCGCTTACCGCATAGTATCTGCGTGACCTTTGACCAGCAAGGTTACTCAAATCCTCAATCTTGGTTTTCTCATCGGTAAAATGGGATGCATCTAGCTACCCACTTACTCGTTCATGGACTTCCTGCTTCCCTCCGCAGACCGGAAGTTTTTAGAGAGTAAGAACTCTGTTATCTAGTTATTTTCTCCCTTAAGCAGGTCTCTGTCCCTTGCAACCTGACCATTCTCCCTCCTGCTACAGATGTGCTGGGTCCTACATTCTCCTGTGCTACAGGTTACCATGTAGGTACCCTCCCCAGGTTTATCGTGGATGTTGCCCTGTTACCAGCTCATTTGCATCCCTGTCACAAAGGATCACAGCCAGCAACATTATGCCTTCTATTAGCTGAAGAATCTTTCCTTGTCAGCCCTGTGATTTGTCCAGGGTCATTCGCGGGGGGTCCCCTCACCCATGCAGAATGTCTTCTGCCTTACTCAGGCTAGTTTCATTCAAGCCCACACTGAAAAAAACACACAAGCCCTATGTAAGAAGCCAACAGCACTTGGCTACACAGGAAGGAAGGTGCAGCTTTGGAGTCCAGAAGCATCCCAGCCGCGGACTGGAAATGCTACCCAGGAGCAAGATGACACCTGAGTCACAGGCAATGGCTGGTCCGAAACATGCCAGGCCAGAGGAATTAGCAGAAAGAGAACCTGAGGGTGTGGAAGCCAAGGGTAAAAACAAAAGAGATGTGGTCAACTGGAAAATAAAATGTCAGTCCTCAGAGCAGATGAAAATGATAATGACATTGGATTGATTGAAACTAACCAAGTATCAGGCACTGCGCTAAATGCTTTTCATGCATCATCTCATTTAATCCTCAGAACATCTCCAAGGGTATGATTATCCCCATTTGAGAGATGAGGAAACTATGCTTCATAGTTAAGTATTTTGCCCACAGACACACATATAACCAAGAAGTGGCAGAATCAAGAGTCGGACCCAAGATGTCCAGTGCCAGACCTCAGCCTTAACCACTCCTGGCATAGCCCCACTGCAGCCAAAATCAAGAGCAGTTCCCAGAACAGAGCGATGTTTCAGCTCTACACATGTCAGAAACATACTCTACACTTTTGCAGCCTTACTTCATCTGTCTTAAAGAAGTAATTTCTGTTTATACCATTTTTCTTTCTAAGGAGCAAGTTAGGAGGTATTAGGCTGCTTTGGACCACGAATAACCAACACCGAACAAGAGTGTCGTATGGGCTTCGTTCTCTCTATCACAACACGTCTAGAGACAGGTCAGTCTGGAAATTTTAATTCAGTAGCACAACTATGTCCTGTGTTTCCTCTCTGCCAGCTCAGTCGATCAGGGCAGTTGTTCCTCATAGTCACAAGATGGCTGCAGCATCTCCAGGCATCAAACACAAGTTAAGGATGTCCATTAAAGAAACAGAGTATTTCTCCCATGCATGTCTATTTAGTAGAGAGGAAAACCTTTACTAGAAGCTTCTTTGAATACTGCCTCTTGGGCTTTATGTCCGTGACCATGTCGAAACCAATCACTGGCAAGGAGGGGAGCATTGCCATGAGAAGTTTCCAGCAATGGTGATTCTTGGATCCGGTGAGGTTTTACCCTCTTTACCCACATGGGAAAGCAAAGTCCAAAACAAAAGTGGGCAGGAAGAAGGTGTGTTTGTAGGGTAGGGCGGAAGGCGACTGAATAATCAAAAAGGGATAACTGTGACGCTGGGGTGAGATGAGATTGTTGGATTATTTAATCCCTTCCTGTTTTTGTCTGTAAGGTTGATTATGTAAACTGGGGATAGACATACACCAGAAACGAAACCTCAAGGAATGGCAATGGGCATCCCATCCACAGCACAAATGATCTCCACTCCATTTTTCTGACAGATCTACATGTTTGTGTAGACCCTTGGGACGCTTTAAAAACAAGCTAATGGTCAACGCCCACCACGACTGCGGTTTCACTCCCAAAGAAACCTCCTCCTGAGGGGCGCCTGGGGGGGGCTCTGTCGGTTGAGCGCCTGACTTCAGCTCAGGTCATGATCTCACGGTTCGTGGCTTCAAGCCCTGGGTCGGGCTCTGTGCCGACAGCTCAGAGCCTGGAGCCTGCTTCGGATTCTGTGCCTCCCACCCTCTCTGATTCTGCCTCAAACATAACATCTTAATGTAAGAGATGCTGGGAAAATTAGGATGTGGGCGACTTTTAAACATCTCTGATGTATCCTGTGTACCCGAGTGGTTCCAAACAGAGCTTTGCAGTTTGCATGCAAACTGCATGAGGATATGTAAGCAACAGGGTCCTCTGTGTGGTGGCAAACAAAAAACCAAATAAAATGACTCCATGGAAATTTGTTAGCAGCAGAATAATCCTTCGAGTCAGCAGATTATTAGGCTGATGTTAATACAAACACAGTTGTGAATTCCCCTGCTGTCTTTCCCTGTACTTAATTCTAACCACACACTCCTCAGGAAGACTGACCTAGTTACCAGCTCTATTCTGTGACTCACTCAGTGCCGTACCTACCTCCCGCTCTTGAAGCCTGGCCATCAGCTTCCATATCTTTAGGAATCCTATAGTCAGGAATGGCCTCTGGCTCCAGATACCCCGTTCTTAATATTTCGCATCTCTCCATGAGGCATACAATGGGTACGGATATCCAATATGGGAGACATGGCGTGGGGGGTACGGGGCAGTTGATAAGGTTGCCCATAGTGGATAACCTGTGAACTGATTTGGACACAAATCCACTTGCATTTAAATTCTTAACTTTTCCTACTATACCGGCCTCCTTCCCATGTTTCAGGACAACATGTTCTGGGGAGGAAAAGAGACAGCAAAACGATCCACTAATAACTAAGAAGTCCAAAAAAGCCATCCCCTTTCCCTAGCTTCCTCCAACCCCTGTGGAGAGAAAATAACGATCAATGGAAACCAAGCTATTAACAACATGAGTTGTCACGCTGTTTATAAAAAGCCCTTGTTTATTACACTGGTTGCCATTTTGAGCCTCACATTCCAGTGGTGCAGTGGTGTTACTGTTACCTGTCTTACAGAATCCCTGATTCCTAATTGGAATCTGCTCTGTGAACATGAAGTCTTCTTTGTTGACCAGCCCTCCTCTTGGCTCCCCAGCAGTAAATGGTTATGGTGAATTATACACTGCTTCTCCTCCTCTGGACACTCAAATGGAAGGCATTTCCATTGGAAGTATTTCCATTGGAAGCAAGGACACTGAAATTGATAAAGTGCCCCATACAGATTCTGCCCCTTCTCACCAGCTGTGGAAAGACTACGATGATCGAATACATACTCAATCCTGAGTATCTGTGACATGTGGGGCACACTGCCGGGCACCTTTACCTGCCATCCCCTTTAAATCTGTTCATGAACCGTGTTTGTCTTAACAAGCGAGCCCCGAGAAATTAAGGAATTTGCTCAGGTTTATTCAGGAAGTGGCAAAGCTGTGTGATGCAGAGCCAGGCTTCTCCCCTCACGGGTCATACTTTTCACACGACATTGCGTTTTTTCCATCTACGATGACATCTAATAGGGGACAAACTAATGAAATAAAACTGTATTTATATAGAACTACTTTAGGCATGACTCCAAGTGGTGGAATTTAAGCCTTTTGATCTGGGCAGGGTTCAGATAAGAAGGGAAGCAGAGAAGCCACTGAGGTTGGAAGAGAAGTAATTGAGGTGTTTACTTTTTATTTGCTGGGGCATATTTTACTTTTTTTTTTTTTTTAAAAAGGAAGTACAAAATGAAATTCAAATCAGATCAGAACTTCTTTGAGCGCCAAAACCTGGTGAGACGGGCACCAAGCCTTAACCTTGACCTTAAGTTGGATTTGGTCCTCCAGGCAGCATCCTTGTGAATGGATCTGTTTATGCTGTGAACCTCCCACAGGAATGTGTTTGTTTTAGGGGAGAACTTAGGGGGAAAATTGTAAATAAAAACCAAAAAAAAAACCCCAAAAACCCAGTTTTCCAGATGTTACTTATCTTCCTCAATTTTTGTTTTCTATCAGATTTATGTTTCCATTTTCTTATAGACAAAGAAACCAGTTGGCTCAGGCATTGGTCTGTGGAATTTCTGGAATTCCAGTGGAACAAGGAAAACTTTGTTATTTTTATCTGCGCAGGTGTATCATCAGGGGTTGGGAAGCTCCTTTCTCAGTAGGAAGGTTCATCTATTTTCACAGGTCTGGCAGTGGCCTGGTAAGGACAATATGGAGGAAAATACAGGGACCGCCATTAACCCTGACTTTCTCGTGATGTATATTCAGGTCTTATCCCTTCTGTGCCTTGAATGTGTCCTCACAGTCCTGACGTGTGCTTGCCTACAAAAGGATAGATGGGCATCCCCTCCCTGCTTCGCCCACACTGGCATAGAACCTCCATTGCTTCCTCTTGTGTGTCCTGATATACAACAGAATATAAACTATCCTTTTGAATAACCTGCAGTGTCTCAGGGTTCACCAGGGAAATCGGAGAAATGATCTCCGCGAAAACGCTTTAATTATAACGGTGTGGTTATGACAGTTGGCGTTAGGAAAGGCGAATCACAAGCTGTAAGAATGGTTTCACATTATCCATCCACCCAGTCCTGTTGCCTTCACTGAAACAGCCCATAATGAAGATAAATGTGCTATTTGTAAACCTCAGAATGAAAAGGTGGAGAGTGTTGATCTGAGAGTATGCAAGATCATCAAAAGTTGGAATACATGGAATTAAACAATTGAAGCTCATAATTTTTCTTCAGAGAGGTTAGTTAAGAAAGCATTATCATGGAAAAATGAAATGTTGTCGCGATCACTCCGGATTTCTCAAGCAAAGTGAGGAAAGCACAAGAGACAGGTGTGACAAAGGAGTATGAGTGTGTGTGTGTGTGTGTGCATTCAGAGGTGACACAAATCACCCTAAAACCTAATGGTTTGGAACAGCAACAACCATTTATTTGCGTATGATTCTGCAATTTGAACAGGGCTTTGCAGAGATGGCCCAAGGCTACTTCACAAGGTGTTAGCTGGGGCCTTTACAAGGCTCATTCAACCAGGAGCTTGGCTGAGGTTGGACATCCAGAGAGGTTTCACTGTCATGTCTGGAGCCTGAGCTGGGCCTCTCTCTCTCTCCAGTAGGACAGTGTGGCTCAGAGTTCTGCAAGAGTGAAAGAGTTCTTAAGGGGCAGAAAGTTCTGCTGCATTCTGTTGATCAGAACATGTTACCAGACGAGATTTAAGGGGAGGAAAGTCAAATCCACCAGTTGTTAGGGGGACACGTAGGTAGAGGGGTGGGAAGAAATGTTGGGGGCCATATTTGAGACCATCTATTACAATTTTCTTTTGCAGTAGGGTACCGGCAAAGACTCTTTTCTATTCTTTGGTGATGTTTATTTATTTTTGAGAGAGAGAAAGAGTGTGTGGGGGCGGGGAGTAGCAGAGAGAGAGGGAGACACAGAATCCAAAGCAGGCTCCAGGCTCTGAGCCATCAGCACAGAGCCCAATGCAGGGTTCAAACCCATGAATGAGAGCATGACTGGAGCCAGCGTTGGATGTTTAACTTGAGCCACCCAGGTGCCCCAAAGACTCTCTTCTTGATCAAACTCTAGCCAAGCTCTAAGAAGGAGGCCTTCTTGGGGCACCTGGGTGGCTTAGTCAGTTGAGCATCTGACTTAACTTCAGCTCAGGTCATGTTATGATCCCACAGTCGTGGGAGGGAGCTCTGTTTCAGGCTCTGCACTGAGCATGGAGCCTTCTTGGGATATTCTCTCTCTCTCTCTCTCTCTCTCTCTCTCTCTCTCTCTCACACACACACACACACACACTCTCTCTCTCTCTCTCACTCTCTCACACACACACTCTCTCTCTCTCTCCCCCTCCCTCCCTCCCTCCCTCTGCTCTTCTCCCCTGCTCATGCTTTCTCTCCCTCTAAAATAAAATTTAAAAAGAAGGGAGACCTCTCTTCAACTAGTCCTCAACTTTGGCCTATGGCAACTACAGCCTATAATATAAACAATTTCCTCTACCACCAACACTTAGAGACTTCAATAAATACTAGCATAGCTTCTATCGGCTCAAGACTGTGTCTCTAGGATGATGACCCCCCATCTCCTTAAAAGTCTGCCTGAGAAAACTTATTGTGGCCAAGATAATTTACTCCTTGTTCTGGCCAAAACCTAACCATAAACCCCTGACCTCCCCTTTCTTAGAGGATTTACTTTAGAAAACTTGCAGTTGTAAATCCTTTCTCTGTTCCTTTGAGGAACCCTAGAATGTCTTTCACAAGAACCTGGGGTCATCCTTTTGAAATATAATCATCAATAAATACAGAACCCTTGTCTCCCAATCTCTGTGGGTGAGCAGGAGGCTAACTTCAATAAACACCAGTCAGCGGACACAGATGGCTTAATCACATTGTGTAGTCCCTCTACCTGATACGTATGATTTTCCACTTGATGGGCCCTATGAAGTCCTGTTCTCTCCTCTTCCCTCATTCTCCCTTTCTATTTTAATTTTTTTAATGTTTATTTTTAAGAGAGACAGTGCGAGTGAGAGAGGGGCAGTGAGAGAGGGAGACACAGAATGTGAAGCAGCTGTGAGCTGTCAGCACAGAGCCCTATGTGGGCTTGAACTCATAGACTGTGAGATCATGACCTGAGCCGAAGTCAGACGTTCAACCAACTGAGCCACGAAGGTGCCCCCCTTCATTCTCCCTTTAAAATACCCAGTCACCTCTGTACAGATTGGAATTGAGCTCAGTTTATCTCTCTTACTGCGGTAGCTTTAATAAAATCTGTCTTACAATTTTTAACAAGAGTCTGGTAGATCATTTTTCTTTTTTAAAATTTTCTTTCTCCCACAAGTAGGAGAAAGGGGGAGAGGGAGAGAGAGAATCTTAAGCAGGCTGCAGGCTCAGTGCAGAGCCTGACACGGGGCTCGATCCCACAACCCTGAGATCGCAACCTGAGCCAAAATTAAGAGTTGGACGCTCAACCGACTGAGCCACCCAGGTGCCCCAGTACTTTTTCTTTGACAGTCCTCCTAGTGAAAGATAATGTTGAACTAGGGTGTTTACACTGAGGATGGAGAGAGGTAAACAGAACTTAGATGTATTTAGATGCTGGGCCCAAAGTTCTTGGAGATTGAAGAAATGAGAAAAAAAACAAAAACAAGAGTCCCAGAAGAGGTTTAAGATTCAGATGTTGGGCAACTGCAGGGTTGGTGGTGCCATTCATTGAACGTGGCACCACAAAGAGAGTAGTAGCTTGGGTTCAGTTCCTACATGCTGCTTTGGAAAAATCTTCCCGATGGAGATGCCACTTAGGCATTTGGGTACATGACTCTGAAGCTCTGAAAAGAGAGGAGCAGGAGTGTATCTTGAAATGCTAAACATTTCACGGGGCCAATTAAAAGTCATGAGAGTTGTAAAGAAAAACTAGAGGGAGTGCTTAGAAGAAAAAGAAAACAGGGCTTCAGGCATTTGGAGATGAGTGAAGAGAAGGGGCAGCCAGAGAGAACCCAGGGAGTGTAGAGAAGACCACCAGACCAGCACCCCTGCATTTGACAGCGGCAATGGAAGTGAAGGCTGGCCTTTCTGACAGCCTCAGTGTATCTGGGAAACGAGGAAATTTTGACTGCTGAGAACAAGAGAAGTAGGAAGAATAGGACAAGTTAGGAGGAAAGTGGGAAGGTTTAAAATGTCTGTCATAGGAAATGAGAGACAAAACTAAATCAGGTTCAAGGTTATATATTACCAAGACTCCACTTCCGATGGTGTAGAGGTAGGAATGGTCTGCCCAGCACCCAGGCTAAACAGGACTAACTCAATGTTCTAGCACAAAAGGACAGAGTCTCTCCAAACCTCTTCCCCCAGATACACAATATACACATGGGTGTATTCCTTATTCTTGGAGATTGTCTGTCGAGAGGTTGGAGAACACATGGAAAACAAGTCCTGTGTTTTGGTAAGTTTGCTTATTTTCTGTTACTGCATTAGAATTCTCCACATCACAAGATGGACTCTACGGTGAAACAGTGTCTGGAGGGGTTTCTTGACTTTTCATATTTAATAAATCATGCCAATAGAGTCAGTCCTAGGCAAGAGACTGTTCTGTCTACCCCTCTGTCTCCAGCTAGAAGATAGGAATTAGGTACGTGCCCAACGCTCTTGGGTTCAACGTCTATGACCTAATCTTGCAGAGTGTGATGTAGACACCTTAAAGCAACTGCAAATACAACTGAATGCCCATTATATGCTGACACCGTGCATATATTTAAGAGTTCTTTAACTTACAGGTATTGAAAGATGAACTTAAGAATAACTGCCTGAATGAGATTTACTTTAGCTACTAATTCATTCCAGGCACCAGGCTAGAAAAATTCTAGTTTGAAGGCCACATATGACCCCCAACCTGAATTTATCCATCCTCAGAGAAAGGATCAAACACTAAAACGTTGAGATATTTCCAGAAATCAGAAAATACAACATCACTGAAATGCTGACTTAGCCCCAACATCTGAAGTGGGTATAAGAGAGACAGCTTTTATGTGTCCCTCTCCTCTAACTTTCTTACTTACTGGCAGTGAACATGGACTAAATGTACATTGTTTTAGCATTTGTGACTAGGATTATATAGTCCTTTTCAAAATTAAATAAAAAGGTGGTCTTTGTTGTAAATTCTCCCTCCGTGTCTCTTACTAATTTTTTCCTATTGCTTATTGGCTCATGAAAAATGAAAGAAACCTTTCATGAAAGAAACGTACCAGCCAACAAGGTTCACCTGATGATTGGTCAATAATTCAACTTTTAAAGGAAAAGGTGCCATAAGTCAGATATCTCCAGAATATTTCTTTTTCTTTTCTTTTTCCTTTGTCTAATTAGCCTCACGCAGCCTCTTTGAAAACACACGGGGGTTAAACACGATTTCAGGTGACATCAGCTGGCAAACAAATGTGGCTTTCTTTTATCCCCTCTGATATTTATTTTTATTTATCTACATCTTAGGTAAATGTAATTTTGTTCATAGAATGTAAACCATCACGAGGGCCAAGATTGTGACTTTGAGGTCATTTTTTTCAGTGAGAGCCCAGAATGATTCTACAATCTTGAAGAGTTTCGGTGTGTGAAATAGTGTTATGATCTGTTTTCTTGAAAAAAGATTAATTCTATTTGGACACTTATAGGTGGCCACTAGGACCATGGGTAGCGTAGCTTTCCAGCCAGAAAGCAAGTTGTATCTTCCTAGAATAAAGCATGAGACATAGGTTTAATTTTAATCCTTTCTTTCTGCCTTAGGGTTATGCTGGAATTGCAGATAGAAAGAGAATAATATTAAGAACAAATGCTTTTACATAGTGATGGTTGTGTGCTAGACATTGTTATGAGCTCTCTGCATGCATTAACTAACTTAATCCCCCAACAACCCTGTGGGATAAGTAACATAATGGTGTCCTCGTTTTTCAGAAAAGAAACAGAAGCACCAAGAAGTTAACAACTTACCCAAGGTCATAGATTGTGAGTTGTGGAGTCGGTCTATGCTGTTGACCATGCTGTCTGTACTGACTTTAATAAAGTCACTGTCTGCAAAGAGGGCAGTCTGGTGGGTGACACAGCGCCCTGCATAGATATTTATAACAAAGTGTGGAAATACCATAATCGAGATACGGCCTAATATTATGGGAACCCAGATAGGATATACCTGAGCTGGAAGGAGGAGAGGGTGGTCTGAGAAAGCCTCCTGAAAGGGGGGTTCCTGAGTTGAGCCTCAGAAGACAAGAAGGCATGAAATGGGCAAAGGTGGAGAAGAGCATCCATCAGCAGAGGGAAATGTGAACAAAACAGCCAGGTGGGAACATGCAGGGGACCACCGTCCTTCATCAAATCTAAGAGGCGATTGACTGTAAAATCTCCATTTTCATGTGTACGGCTAAGCAGAGCAAATCCTTCATTGCAGCATTTTTCATTGCACCCTGTGATTCGTCATCCATTGAAATAAGCCTGCTGACTTCAGAGATACTACAATGAGAAAAAATGTGCACCGTAGAATAATGAAATATGATACAAATAGTGTGGTATAGCTGCTGAATTAAGTGAAAGAGAAAGAGAAGGAGGCTGTTGCAAAATCTCACCCTTTGGCAGTGGGGGTAGAGAAATAAGTCCGAATTTAAATAGTTTGTGAGCTCAAATCAACAGGATTTGGGGATCACCTGGTATCTCATGGACGTCCAAGTAGTTGCCAAGTAGTTTTGATAATACCGGGTTTTCTATTTATGGAAGAGATCTAAAGCTTTATATGTATGCCCATATATAATATACATGCTATAGGTAGGTAGTTAGATATGTAGATAGATATAGATATATAAAGAGTAAATCAACATAAAGAAAAATATTAAGACAGTTATAACACAAGTAGCATATGACCATGATAATTTTTGTGAAGACAGCTCTGATGAAAACTCATGAAGGATAGCACGGTTTGGGTCCAGAGCTATGGAGGTGAGAGTTCAGCACGGAGATGGTAGGTGGACATGTATGGGAGGATGGTCACACCCAGAGAAAGTGCAGAGCTTAGCTACAAACTGAGATGGAAAAGAAGCATCTTCCAAATAATAAAAAAAGAGTGAAACATTTCATTGTTCCTCCAGGTGGGATAAGCTACCTTGGCATCCAGTCTAAGCAAAAGATACCAGATGAAATTCATCTTTCATTTCCTGAAATGACACTATGAGCTCATAAAATCACTTTTGCCAGATGAAATGTGTCTGGCACGGGAACGCTCAAGCCTTCATGAATGGTGGCTATTGCAGAAGGTGGTGAAAAGAGGGACCCAGACTCATTAGTCACCGAGGGGATAACAGAGCTATTTATAGAGTGAATGGAAAGTTCTGAAACTCAGCTGATTCCCAAGGTCAGTAGGTCATATCCACAAATACCGAGCACCTACTTGGTGCAAGGGTGACTCCTGATGTGATTCCTTCACCAGGCAGCCCAAACTCAGAGACATTGAGTATGGATCTCATTTCATCTGATAACAGCAGTGGTGATGTCACTTTTGGCTCTTTGCAGACGTCCTTCAAAGTGCTCGTTCACAGGAGCCCACAGAGGACAGTTGTAAACCTCGTGGCTTGCCAAAAGCGTGGGTGGCAGGCCAGGTTCCCTTGCTCAAGTCACACTCAGAAAACACAGAAATCCAAGCTGTCGCCTGACGTTCAGCTAAAGAGTATTTAGATTGCACGCTGGGCTTGTGTTCTTGCTATGAAGTCTCTTTCCATTTAGGAGCAGACCTCTGTTCAGGAGGCCAACATGACACCATGTCTTGCAGAAACAAGTCCCTCACATTCCTTTTGGAGGAGGAAAGTAGTGTCTTTCTGTTTTTACAGATAAAACGCCTAAAGCCCTAAGAAGTAAATTGAACTGCCTGAGTTCTTCTAAGTTAATCTCTGAAGGGGGAAAAAATTTCATAAAATTGTGAGTTTAAGGAAAAAAAATTCATCTTAAATAAAGGTCAATCAGACTTGGCTCAGGTTTGTCTGACACACAGGCAGGCAGCAAATGCTATAAAAAAATTATCCAATCATTGTATGATTAAAAATCCTATATATAAGATGGAAGGATGGATGGATGGATGATGGATGGATGAGTGGATGGAGGATGGATGGATGGATGGATGGATGGATGGACCAGTGGGTAGGTGGATGGATGGATGAGTGATGGTTGGATGATAGAGAATAGCTACATGGATGGATGAATGGGTGATAGAAACATATAGGTACATGGATGGATGGATGGATGGATGGATGGATGGATGGATGGATGAATGGATAGACCAGTGGGTAGGTGGATGGATGGATGAGTGATGGTTGGATGATAGAGAATAGCTACATGGATGGATGAATGGGTGATAGAAACATATAGGTACATGGATGGATGGATGGATGGATGGATGGGTAATGGATGATAGAAAGATAATAGGTCCATCAATGGATGAATGGATGGATGATAGAAAGATAATAGCTACATGGGTGGATGAATGGATGATAGAAACATATAGGTACATGGAGGGATGGATGGATGGATGGTTAGTGGATGGATAAATGATGGTTACATGATAGATGATGGATAGATGATACAGATAGATAATAGATATATGGATGCAGAGAGAGAGAGAGAGACAGAGAGAATGGCCAGCATTAACTGACACTGAACACTGAAATTGAGTCAGTCACAACACAGTGAAAAGAGCACTTGAGATCACTGCTCCAGTGTGTGATCTGGAACCATATCCTCAAGTTCTGGAGCCTACCTTGCCTGTGTATGGCCCCTGTGGAGTTATCAGTGACAGTGCCCTGATTATTAGTAACCAAAATTCTGTTTAATACCAGTCAACAGGTTAAGAATTTTAAATTATATTTATATCACTTGGTTCCCTAAGGCAATCCTATTCGATGAATACCCTTTCAGGCCATCAAGTTGAAAGGCTAGGTCTATCTCTAGCAAAGCCTATGTATTTTTTTTTTTACCACTGGGTTTGAGACACTGGGCAGGAGAATGTTTGGGAAGTTGCCGAGTGAAATGCATAGCAAACACGTATCAGTAAAATATATTAAAAAGTGCATAAACATACAAAATGAAATTTCCTGAAGCAAATGGCACATCATCAACTAACATGCGTGTCTTGCCTGTGATATGGCTTAATTCCAGAGGATGCCAAATACTAGCATATGTTTCTGCATAGCCATTGGTGCCCTGGAGGGTGCTAGGGAATGGAGTGAGGTCTGGGTAGTATCTTCTGAGGAGCCGCAGATTCTCATTCCCTGCCCTCCTCCTCCTGACATCAGGGCAAGGCTCCAAAAGCAATTCTATGCCTGGATGGAGAAGTAGACAATGGATTTAGCATTCTTGCCTTTGGAACTCAGATGGAGTGATGTGACCTCCAGTCATAGCATAGGAGGCAATGACACAAGAGGAAAAACCAGTTGCAAACCCAAAAAGCAATGACTGGAAAGACCAAAGAGCACCTCACTGGGAGTTACAGAGTTATGGGGAGTCAGAGGAGTCAGGAAGGAGGAAGAAAGTTTACTCTCCATTCCCCCAGCCATGCATGTCCTCAACTCCCCATTGACTGCTGAGTTATATGAAGATATTGAATGAATATACACCTTGAGAGAGCTGCTCTCCATGCACCAACCAGCCTTACAACCCAGGCAAATCAAATGTGCAAATGCATACCAGAAGGGCAATTCCATTATTACTCTTTATTTTAAAATCATGTTACCATTCCCATTAGACATTATT
This sequence comes from Leopardus geoffroyi, assembly GCF_018350155.1. Classification (NCBI taxonomy): domain Eukaryota; kingdom Metazoa; phylum Chordata; class Mammalia; order Carnivora; family Felidae; genus Leopardus; species Leopardus geoffroyi. Next base: position 7,195,285 of record NC_059330.1, read on the forward strand.
ATATTTTATGGGCTTTGACATCATACACAAATAACAAATACCAGACACAAAATCATCTCGATTCTATGGAGCTTACCTGCCCTGTGTCCACCTCTGTCCCAAGTGGCAACGTTAAGTATCTCTGTAATCCACTCTCTTCATTTTATCTTGTCATCTGCTACTTTGTCTTCGCTGAGTCAATGTCCACACTGGACACTCAAGGTCACCCCTTCCAGATTAGCAGACTCTCCCCACACTCAGCCTCTTCACAAACGTTGTCTCCTCCTCTGTGCTTGACTGAAATGTGACCATCCCAGGATTTCTCACAGAGAGACACAGCCCACTCCCATTCTGGGTATCTCAGGGTCAAAGCTCAGGCTTGCTTTTTTCTCCTCAGAGCTGCTTCCAGAATTCAGTGAATTCTCCAACTTCAAATAAAGCTCTGTTTCTTGAAGATTCATGGTAAACAGTGATGTCTACTTGTGCTCACCCTCATCCTTGTCATCTAATAATAGTAGGACAGGGCCTAATACAACCACACAACCACAACCCGGGACCACATCTGATCCTTGGGAAATGCCAACCAAATTTTCACTCTTCTCAACCCCAAGAGTGTGAGCTGAATCTCTCTTTTGACCAGTCTATCAGCAGTTAGCCTTTGCGATTTCTCAGGAAGAGACAAGACCCTGGTACTTTCTCTCATTCCACGGGGATCGCATAGAGAAGTAGTTCCATTGCCCACCCCCACCCCACCCCCCTTCATGGAAGAACTTCAAGCATCACTGACTCCGGGGAAAGCCCTTTAACAAGTATCTCTCCTTATAGCTAACAAAGGATAATTTCATTTCATTCCCTCCATAAACTGATCCTGGTTTTTGTGGTTTTGTGTCTGTTTTAGATATTTTCTCTGATAATCTACACTCCCTCAGGCTCCTCACTTTGGAATCTGATATCTGTTGTCTTAGAGTTTTGGCATCTTGACTGAGCATTCATCAATTTACCACGTGCCATTATTTTCACACGACAGTGCAAATGACCAATGAGGGTAGCGTTAAGATTATCCCCCACTCACTGATGAAGACCAGGAGGCTTAGGGAGCAGTAGGATGAACTGTCCGGTCTCACACAGGGACAAGTCTGGATGTTAGGCTGTGTTTCTTGGACTTTGGAGCCCAGGCTATTATACTTCTGTCCATTATTTCTTGAATGTATTGTCTCAACCAGCTCTCTTCCTCACTTACTGAAATCTTCAGTGCATGGCTTACTGATTTCTTTCCCACCCCCAATGCTGCCTGAATAGGTTCAGGTTCCCTGTTGACAGTCTACCCAATGGTCAGGTGAGCTCTGCTGTCCTGATGACCCCAGCTTCAACTCTTTGTGGCCACTCACGCCCATGTGGCCACCACCTCCTCTCCAAACAACTCTCTACGTACAATTCTCTCTGTTAGTTGTTATCACACTATTCCTTGGGTCATAATATCCAGACCTCCAGTCCTTGGAGACATCTAATTATTTTGTCTCTATCAGTCAATTGCTCTACTGTCCCTATCACATCCTCTTTCTTTCCAATCTTGCATGGCCAATTTTCTTGGAAGAGTTGGCTGATGTGTTTTGTTTTGTTTTGTTTTTTTCTCTATTTCATTATCGCTCAATCTTCAGAAACAGGACTCCGCTTCCGTTGTCTCTTTGTTCCGGATCGCCACTACTGTGGGAAAACATTTGTAATAATTCCTTTTATTTGTTTATCTCAGCTAATATATCATACCCTTAAGGAAGACGTCCCTAAACCAACATAACTGAGTGGGACACCTCCACTAAATGCGTCCGTAGTTCCTGTACTCACCCGGTCATAACATTAGTCCTTACCGTATTGTAAATTATTTTAGGGCAGGAATGGTATTTTGTGGAAAGGGGGGTGGTTCCCTTCACTTAGAGAAATTGACAAGCAATATATAGGGCTACCCAAAGACCTGTTTGGTTGGGTTTTTCATTGTAGTTTTTGATACACATTTATGTAAGTTTAAGATGTACAGCTTACTGATTTGCTACACTTACATTGCAAGATGAGTGTCGTGGTCACATTAGCTAACACCCCTATCATGTCGTAACTGTCCCTTCTTCTGGTGTTGGGAATACGTAAGATCTAGTCTCTTAAATTTAATGTTTATAATACAGCTTCGTTGTCTATAATCACCGTACTGTGTATTAGGTCTCCGGGTTTTATTTTTCTCCTGAATACCTTCCTTCGCTTACAATGGGGTGACATCTTGAGAGGCCCAGTTGTGAGTTGAAAATATGATAAGATTATGCACCTAACTTACCAAACATCACAGCTCAGCCTGGTCTCCTTTAAATGTGCTCAGAACACTTACAGTAGCCTGCAAGTGGGCAAAATCATCTAACATAAAGCCTGTGTTTTACCAAAGTGTTAAATATCTCGTGTATTTTATTGACGAGCGTGTGATAAGTGAACCCAGAATGGCTGCATGGGTGCGGAATGGTCGTACGTGTATTGTTGGTTTGCCTTGTGATTGTGGGGCTGTGGCTCGCTGCCCTGGATCACGACAGAGGATCGTACCACATATTGGTAGCCCCAGAAAAGATCAAAATTCAAAGCACAGTGTCCACGGAATATGTACTACTTTCTCTCCATCGCAAGTGTGGCATATCCTAAGTGGAAATATCGTAAGCTATAAGTTGGGGACCATCCACAGTTGCAAGTGGGTGTCCTTAAACTATGCCCCTCCCATTTCCCACCCCCTCCCCTGGCCCCTGGTAACCAACACTTTATGTTCTGCTTTTACAATTTAAGTGTTTCTTTTAGATGCCACGTGTAAGAGATATCATACAGTGTTTATCTTGTTGGTCTGACTTACTTCACTTAGCAAAATGTCCTCAAAGTCCATCCATGTTGTTGCTCATGGGAGTTATTTCCTTTCTTTCCCTAATGGCTGAATATATCCCACATTTTCTTTATTCCTTTATCCAATCATGGACTCTTAGGTTGTTTCCACATTTTAGCTATTGTGAATAGTTGTGAATAATTGTGAATAATGCTGTGGTGGAAAACAATTTGGAGTTTCCTCAAACAAAACGAAAACTACCATGCAATCTAGCCATCCCACTTCTGGGTGTGTATCCAAAGGAAATGAGAGGCATCTGGGTGGCTCAGTGGGTCGAACGTCCAACTCTTGACTTCGGCTCAGGTCATGATCCCAGGGTCATGGGATTGAGCCCTGCCCTGGGCTTCGAGCCAAGCGTAGAGCCTGCATAAGATTCTCTGCCCCTCTCTCTCTCTGCCCCTCCTCCTCTCGTGTTCTCTCTCTCTCTCTCTCTCTCTCTCTCTCTCTCTCTCTCTCAAAAAAAATTAAAATAATAAAAAAGGAAATGAAAACAGGTTACAGAAGAAACATATGTATTCCCACGTTCAGTGCAGTGTCTATTCACATGGTCAAATACTTGTTGAATGGATAAAGGAGAGGGCCATAAAGGGATACAAGTAGACAGGCAGAAGGACTGATGAAGAGGCAGGTAGATGTAAAGTTAAGAATAATCCAGATGGAAGGAAATATGTGGAAATTGGCTCCAAGACATGACCGTGAATCTTGCCGGAAGGAATGGAGGGTGAAGCACTCGTGAGCAGTTGTCAGGGCAATTTTCACTTTCCAGAGGGAGAGGGAAAACTAAAGCAATGCCTCATGTTATTATTCATGAAAAGAGCTTAATGGCCGAGTGGGAACATTTGTTAGGGGAAAAATTGAAAGGAAGGGTTTAAAAGCTAAGACAGCCTGGTGACTATTTTAGAATAGCTTGCTAAAAGTCCAGGATAAATGCATGCCAAGGAACCAAATAGACCTGGCACTTTAAAGGAAACAACAAAAGCACACATACAACTCTTCATGGTCAACTGGCAAAACAAAATAGGTTTTTTCTCCTGCCATTTTTCAAAAATGGTAAGACAGGCTAAGTGAGGACAACAGGAAGGCATACACTAGAAATTAGACATGCCCAAAAAAAGGAATTTAAGAGAGTATTGGTAAGGGACTCCAAGGCTAAAAATAATAGACTCTTTATATCCACAAAAAGGGCAAGGTCAGCTAGAGGCTCAGGGAGCTGGGTAAATGGATGTTGTGCAAACGTAGAATTCAAACTACAGCAACAACACAACATTTTTAGGGACCGCCCGCCATCCGCCATCCGCTACACCAAGTATCCGATGTACGTTGCCTCATTTAATCCCTGCAACTTCCTGCTATTAATTTCATTTTACAGATGAGCACACTGAGGCACAGCAGAGTTAGGTATTTGTCCCATGTCACACAGCTGGTAAGTAACAGATTTGAGTGAGGAACACAGGTCTGAGTCTGCTAGTCTGTGCCTTCGACTTTGCTAGCAAATTGCCAAATACATCAGAGTTATTGGATCAATTACTGGGAAACACACAAGGTGAAACTGTCAAGCCAGATATAAATATAGCACGTAAAGACCAGATGGCATCTACATGAGGGGTCACTGGAAAATTGTGGGGTTATTGACATAGCCTCTGAGCTGGAGAGATGAGTAATGTGATCTATGCTCCACCCCCAACCTGCTCCCCACCCCCAAAATAAGCCCGGAGGGAACTACAGGCCAGTGAGTTTAGATTTCATACCCGATAAATTACAGCCACCTATAACCAAAGTTAGTTACTGGGTATTTAACAAAATATCATCTAGCTTAGGAAAAAAAAAAAAACACACACACACCACACAAAGAATGCATGCTTGTCTCATTTATTAAAGGGAGCTCCATGCCTTAATTTCCCCCTTCAAAGGGTTAAAAAAAAAAACACTAATGGCTTTGATAGATTTTGACATTATTTATTTTGACATTATTTGAGACCCTGCCTTGTTCCAAAGGGGCTTAGGAGAGATGAACAAAACACAAGCTAAATTAAGAGAGAAAGCAAGAAAAGAACGAGAAGAACGAAAACTATGGCTGGAAATTGGGCTACACCCTTGTTATACTGGGCCACAAATTTAGATTCTAAGTTTTCTAGCACTTAACATAGGCACACGTACAAAAAGAAACATGGTCGATTACAGAATTTACTGTTTCAAAGCGATGAAAGCAATTCATTTGCTCAGGGGAATCTATTTGTGGTTGATAATCAGCACCAGGCAGGAACTTATTGTGGGGGTTCTCATAAAGGGGGCTCTGTGATACAACAGCTCATCATCAATTATGGTGAACACAGCCCTGAGTTTCAGAAAGCCATTTCTAACATTTTACTCTCAATATAGATGGAAAGCATCAAAACAAAGCATTGTATTAAAAAAAAAAAATCCCACAAGGGGCAGACCTTGATGCCTTTGACACAATTTTGTGCCAGAGACTGATTTATTTATCTGGATTACTAAAGGATTGTAAACTGATTTAATTACTCATTACTTGGCAGGGGAAATTAGGGATAAATTGTCAATTCTCTGAACCAAGAAGTACTAATATCTTTCCCAGGAATGAGTACTCTTACAAATGTTCTGGAGGGATTTAGTCTTTAGAGCAAAACCTTTGGGACTGGTGTCGGTGCTAAGTTTTCTGAGGTTGTATACTTATTCATTTACTTATTCGGCAAATATTTATTAGACACTATTATTTTCCAGGCAAACCTGGTATTAAGCTCTGAGGCTACATCTGTCTTCATCCTCATGGAAATTCCATTTTGCTGATAAACCACAGGACTCTTTCATAAAACTGGACAAGAAGGCAAAATGTTGTCAGATGCTTTTAATGAAAAATGCAGGGCGGTTGAACTTTGTGCAAAAGATGCATTCCTGAAAACCTACCATTATTTAAGACTAATTTTCCCCTAGGAACAAATGTAAAAGGGGAGTGGAGAGCAAATTAAATTCGGAGACCATATACCCTTTCAACTGTTATTACATGGTTTTGCTTTAAGACTGCTTTTTATTTCCTCAGCAGTGTCTCTAATGTTCTCTTAGTACACTCTCCAAAATTAACAGCACAGCACATTTTGGTAGTTTGACCTACTTTATAGTGTTTTTATCACATCCAACAAGTTTCTAGAACTTAGTGACTTCCAGGTGCAATTTTCAGCTGCAGCTGTAACGCCACAACATAGTGAACATTTGGAGGATATTGTTAAAGGAGTTACTTTGTCAGGTTTCCATTAGTAATAACAATGCGTATTAAATAGTAAATTGCAACGATAATACATATCCAGATCAACACAAGCCTTACCAAAATTGCTCAGGAGTACAATACCTGTTAATTGCAACATGCTTCATGAAATACTGACAAAAAATGGTGGCGTGTGTGTGTGTGTGTGTGTGTGTGTGTGTGTGTGTGTGTGTGTTTAACCAGCCAAATTACAATACTGTGTAGCAATGGGATAAAAACTTACTATTGAGTCCTATCAATCAGTTTCAAAATTCTGCAGTTTTGATTTAAAAAATTGAGATCTGTATACTTTATTTTAGCATAAAACATGTTAGGGGTGCCTGGGTGGCTCAGTCAGTTAAGCATCTGACTTCAGCTCAAGTCATGATCTCACAGTCCATGAGTTTGAGCCCCATGTCATACTCTGTGCTGACAGCTCAGAGCCTGGAGCCTGCTTCAGATTCTGTGTCTGCCCCTCCCCTGCTCACACTCTGTCTCTCTCTGTACCAAAAATAATAAGTAAACATTAAATAAAAATTTAAAAAATTAAACATGTTAATGTACACACTATTTCAGATTTGCCTAATTCAGATTCACATAAAATGCGACTGCCTTCTTACGGACAGGCAGGTTTGATTCCTAGCTTCACTACTTAAACCTCTGGTCAAGATTCATGCATCATGTTTTTTAAAGCTTATTTATTTTGAGAGAGAGAGAGGGGGGGGGGGGGGCGGGGAGAGAAGGAGAGAGAGAATCCCAAGCAGGCTCTGTGCTGTCAGCACAGAGCTCAACGTGGGCCTTGATCTCATGAATTGTGAGATCATGGTGATCTGAGCTGAAATCAAGAGTCAGATGCTTACCTGACTGAGCCACCTACACACCCCAAGATTCATACATCTTTAAGCCTGAGACTCAGCAGTCATAAGTTAGAAAATTAGGAAGTAAATAAAGCAAAGGAGACAGGTCTCAGAACTGACCTGCTACACATTTGTCCTTCATCCCATTAAAGTCTGTCTTTTTGTTTAATTAGCCTCAATTTTACAAGTAGTGTGGACCCCCGTTATCTGAAGGGGATATGTTCCAAGACCCCCAGAGCATGCCTGCAACCACAGACAGAAACAAACCCTATATGTGCTATGCTTTTTCCTGCACGTACATACCTATGATGAAGTTTAATGTATAAATTCGGCACAGGAAGAGATCAACAATAACTAAATAAAATAGAACAATTACAACAATATACTGTAATAAAAGCTATGTGAATGTGGTTTTTCTCTCTCAAAATGTCCCATACTCACCCTTCTTCTTGCGATCATAGGAGATGATAAAATTCCTATGTGATAAGATGAACTGAGGTGAGTGACGCAGGCGTTGTGACGTTAGGCTACTTTTGACCTTTTGGGGATACGTCAGAAGGAGGATCATACGCTTCGGGACCACGGTTTACACGGGTAATAAAAATGGAGGAGAGTGAAACAGAGGATAACTACTACACTGTTGTGAAACAAACATCTTTATTGGAATCTCCCGGAATCTTGCCTGAATCATCGTTATTTCCAACTTAGGAGGGTTCGAATGAGGTTTTTGTGTCCCAACAAGCCAAGCTGTATTAGGTAGAGCGTTACCCGCTATCCACATTCCTATCTAGTCTGCAATTGCAGAAAGAAAATCCTTCCAACTAAGTAGTAAGCGTGTGTGTCATGGAGGTGGGAGAGAACTCATCAAGCTACTGGAGCTAGGAGCCTTAAAATCCTTTTGATTTCTGTGGCATCAATGACAATGTCTCCTCTTTCATTTCTGACTTTATTTGAGTCTTCTCTCATTTTTTCATAGTTAGTCCAACTAACATTGATGAGTATTGCTGATCCTTTCAAATCATCAACTCTTAGTTTCATTGATTTTTTTTCTATCACTTTTCATTTCTCTATTTTATTTCTGCTCTTTTCCTTATTATTTTCTACCTTCTGTAATCATATGCCAGTGAATCCGACATCCTAGAAGAAATGGATAAATTCTTAGAAACATAGTCTACCAACACTAAATCATGAAGAAATAGAAAAATCCGAACAGACCTATAACTAGTGCAAATATTGAATTCGTAATCAGAAACGTCCCAATAAGGAAATCCCAGGACCAGATGGCTTCACTGGTGAATTCTACCAAACATTAGAGAAGAATTAACACTCATCCTTCTCAAACTCTTCCAAAAAATTGAAGAGGAGGGATGACTTCCAAACTCATTGTATGAGGCCAGCATTATCCTGATACCAAAGCCATAAGAGGACACTACAAGAAAAACAAAAACAAACAGAAACAGACAGACAAAAAAAACCCTACAGACTGACATCCCTGAGGAATACACATGCAAAAACCCTCAACAAAATAGTAGCCAATGAAATTCAACAGCATATTAAAAGAATCACACACCATAACCAAGTGAGATTCATCCTTGGGATTCAAGGATAGCTCAATATATGAAAACCAATAAATGTGATATACCATATTACCAGAACAAAGGATCAAAATCCACATGATTATCTTGATAGATGCAGAAAAATATTTGACAAAATTCAACACCATTTCATGATAAAATACTCAACAAATCAGAAATATAAAGTACTTCAATATAATAAAGGTCATGTCTGAAAGTCCATAGGTAACATCATTCTCAATGGTGAAAATCTGAAAGTTTTTCTCCTAAGATCAGGAACAAAGCAAGGATGTCTATCGCACCACTTCTGTTCAAAGTTCTAGTTATAGCAATTAGGCAAGAAAAAGAAATAATAGGCATCAAATTGGGAAAGGAGAAGTAAGTCTCTCTGTTTGTAGATGACACAATTGTAGAAGTAGAAAACCCTAAAAGATTCCACAAAAATACTTTTAGAACTAATAAAGTCACTGAAATTTCAGGATGTAAAATCAACACATAAAAATCAGTTGCATTCCTATATGCCAGCAACAAAAATTCCAAAAAAAGGAAATTTAAAGTTATAGAAGCATAAAAATACTTAGGAATAAATATATCTAGAAGGCAAAAGACTTGTACACTAGAAACTGCAAAATACTACTGGAAGAAAATTAAAAGCGACACAAATAAGCAGAAAGACAGCCCATGTTTATGGATTGTAAGAGTTAATATAAACAATATGTCCATAGTACCCAAAGTGATATACAGATTCAGTGAAATCTTTATAAAAATCCCAATGGCATTTTTCACAGAAATAGAAAAACAATCCTAAAATTCACATGGAACCACAAATAACACAGAAAATAGCCAAAACTGTCTTGGAAAAAACAAAAACAAAATCAAAGCTAGAGACCCCACACTTTCTGATTTCAAAACACATTGCAAAGCTATCGTAACCAAAACAGTATGGTACAATATACAGAAATGCAGGCATATAGGTCAGTGAAACAGAATAGAAAGCCCAGAAATAAACCTGTGGTCAACTGATCTTTGATACATGTGCCAAGAATATACACTGGGGAAAGGATAGTTTTGTTAATAAATAGGGTTGAGAAAACTGGATATCCACATGCCAAGGATTGAAATAGGACTCTTATACCACACACAAAAATCAACTCAAAATGGATTGAAGACTTAAAGGTAAGACCTGGAATCATAAAATTTCTAGAAGAAAACATAAGGGAGAGTCTTAATGACATTGGCCTTGACAATGATTTCCTGGAGAAGACCCCAAAAGCACAGGTGAGAAAAACAAAAACAAACAAGTGGGACTACATCAAACTCAAAAGCTTCTGCACAGCAAAGGACAATCAACAGAGCTATTTGAAAACCACATAAGGAATTGATATCCAAAGTACATAAGAAATTCCAACAACCCAAAAGCAATAAAAACAAAACAAAACAAAAAACCCTTAAATTACCTGATTAAAAAAATAGGCAAAGGATTTGAATGGGTATATTTCCCAAGAAGACAGACAAATTGCTGACAGACACATGAAAAGACGCTCAACATCACTCACCATCAGGAAAATGCAAATCAAAACCCCAATGAGATATGAGATATTATTTCACATCTGTAAGGATAGTTATTATCAAAAAATCCAAAAATATAAAAGTGCTAGTAAGGATGTTAAGAAATTGGAAGCCTTGTGCACTGTTGGAATAAAAAAATGGTGCATCATATAGAAAACAATATGAGAATTCAAAAAATTAAAAATAGAACTATTTGACCCAATAATCCCTCTTCTGTGTATTTATCCAGAAGAATGGGAATCATGATCTCAAAGAGATATCTACACTCCCATGTTTATTGCAACATTATTCACAATAGGTAAGAGGTGGAAACAACCTAAAATGTGTGTCAACAGATGAACTGATAAAGAAAATGTGGTACATACATACAATGGAATATTACTCAGCCACAAAGAATGAAATCTTGACATTTGCAGCAACATGGATGGACATAGGGACTATTCTGCTAAGTGAAATAAGTCAGATAGAGATGAACATTATAGGATTTCACTTATATGTGGAATCAAAAAAACAAAGCAGATGGACAAACCAAAAAGCCAGAAAGAGATTCATAAATACAGAGAACAAACTGGTGGTTGCTGGGGAAGATGGGCAAAATAGGTGAAGGGAATTAAGAGGTACAAACTTCCGATTATAAAATAAATAAAATAAAAGTGCAACAAAGGGAATATGACCAATGATGTTGTAGTAACGCTGTGTGGTGTTGGATGGTGACCACACTTGTGGTGGGTGGGCACTGAGTAATGTATAGGACCGTCTAATCACTATGTTGACCACCTAAAACTAATAAAACATTGCATGTCAGCTATATTCCAACAATACAAATTTTGAAAAATTATTTTTGAAAACTAAACTAATTTTTAAAAGACCACGAACAAAAAAATAAGTAAGAGCCTTAAGTTCTCAAATAAGTGTTCCTCCAGGAAGAGGAATTTGGTATCTCTGGCCACAGATCTCACAGATCCCCCCCAATTTAAGGACAACTTGGCCCGCGTTCGGCATTCCTCTTCGAGCAGTGGATGTGCAGGACTGTTCCCCAGGCAGCGTCTGGACACCACACTCACCCATCGTGGGAAGGGACTCAAGCCTCTTCTGTGGGCACTCAGCCCACCCTGTCGCTGTGGTTCTGGCTGGCAGTGAGCTGTGTTGGTGGCTTCCCAAGAAGAGACAGTAGATTATAACCTCAACTCTTTTTCTTGGTCAGCTCTTAGTAACATAACCACTCAGTTTTTCATATTTAAATTGGAAAGACTTGTATCCATTCATCCTTCCCTTGTGAAGAAACTGAAATCCACAAGAGACTTCTTTTTTAACATCTTTTTAAAAGAAATGCGATCTAATTGAAACATAACACTAGATTTAGGTGTATGACATGAGTTGATACATGTATATATTGTGAAATGATCACCACGACGAGCTTACTTAACATCCATCGCCTCCCATAGTTATTTTCTCTTGTGATGAGAACTTTTAAGATCTACTCTCTTAGCAGCTTTCAAATACATAGTAGACTTTTGTTAACTATAGTTACCACATTGTACATGACATCCCCAGGGCTTACTTATATTTTAAGTGGAAATCTAGACCCTTTGACCACGTTCGCCCATAAGGAACCCTCTTGAACTCTGATTAATTCTGGATTAACGTAAATGTATAATTTCCCGAGATAATATATTGAACGATGACTGTACAGTTGCTCATAGAGAGAACTTTACAAATGACTGTGGTCCCAATTTAGTTTCTGCATAGGAAAATAACCACATAACCATGAAGACCAGAGACTCTAAGTGTGTGTTGCCAGTGAAAGAATCAGACAGGATATGAGGATGACCAAAGATGATTGCTTCGATGACTTTGAATCAAGTCAGTCAACGGTTGATCTTTCCATGAAAGTTACTTTGACTTTCCTCAACTTGTAAGATTCATATGAAAGGCACATTCAATTTCCAATATGCATTCAACTTGACTAAATTGAGGTATGACTAGAAATCGTTTTAAGGTAATAAGAAAATCTAATGTTTGATGTAGTCTGAGTCTCTTTCATCTTATTTTATAATAAAAATAGAGATTGTCAGGGCGCTCGGGTGGCTCAGTTAAGTGTCTGACTTTGGCTCAGGTCACGATCTCGTGGTTCACAAGTTCGGGCCCTGCGTCGGGCTCTGTGCTGACAGCTCAGAGCCTGGAGCCTGTTTCCAGATTCTGTGTTTCCATCTCTCTCTGCCCCTCCCCTGCTCACGTTCTGTCTCCCCTTGTCCAAAAAAGAAAAAAAAAAAAAGTTAATTAAAAATAAAAAATAAAAGCGACCTACAAACAGGGAGCCCTGTAGGTAGAGTTGCCAGATTTAACAACACTAGCAACGACAAAATATATAGCCTACCCAATCCAATTTGAATTTCAGAGAAAATGAATTACTGTTTCTGGTATGAGTGTGTCCCGTGCAATAATGGGGAAATCCTAAAGAAAAAAAAAATTACTTCTTGTTTTCCTGAAACTCAAGTTTAATTGGCCCTCTTGTAATTTCTCTGGCAAACCTACCTGTCTGCCAAAGATTTAAAGTAGAAAAAAAAAAAAAAAATTCCCTCATGGTCCCGACCATAGTGAATTTGAATTAAGAGCAGGATCTGGCTCAATGAAGCGATCTTCCGTGTGGAGTCACATGAAGGAAGCCATGACCGTAAGCTTCATCTGCGCTCCCTCCGATATTATCATTCAGCTCACCTTGTGTGAGGAATGAGCGGAAAGGCAGGAGGCCACAGCCAGCAATGCGTGAAGGAGCTCAACACGGGAATTATTTTAACAGACTTAGGCTGCGTGATAAAGCAGATGGGAAAAGGCCGCTTCCTCACTCTTCCCTCCAAGCCAGAATATTCCGAGTCTAGGGCAACAGTTTAGTCTCTTGGTGTTTTCTGCCATTCTCACTGCAAACACACGCAGACACCCCCCCGCCCCACGCCCATCGAGTGGGGGCAGAAGCGTTTTGTCCCCGTCTTCCATTAGGAGCATTATGAAAACACGTGCCCACCTGCCATCTCGTGACCCACTTGCCACCTTCAAAAGATACATCGCGTCCTGTTTGTGCCTCGATACCCCCAGCCTCAATGAATGGATCTAATAAAAACACCGAGACAGTCAAATGAAATCAGTGTGATAAAGTTACAAGAACATTCCAGATTTCCAGTTCAAGATGGCAACTGGCCTCCATGCCCATAACTTCGTGTGTAAAGACCCGAGAAGACAGAAAAGAATAAAGCATCACCACCACCAAAAAGCCCAAGACTAAGAGACAAATGAATTCGTATCCAGGGGATGAGGCAAAAGAGCTGTTTTGTTTTGTTTTTTAAACTTGTTCAACTTTCATATCATTGCATCCCCCATACCGCTTCTGGAAAGAACAGCCGTCAGTATTTTCTCTTCCGCTGGCCACATTAACTAGGGTCTGTGCTAACCAGGGACCAGGGGACTAGGCAGCCATTCTTGATCCCCTTTGTGCCATGCTATGAAAAAGGCAAAACACTGCTTTTGAATCTCAGGGTCCCACGGACATCTTTCTGCTTCTAGAAACTTGAATCCCAGAAAGCATCTGGGCAAGCGGGTGCCACCAGGGCATTCTGGAACTTGCTCTTGAATGGGCTGTGCCCAGGACACGGCATGTTAGGGATGGTTTTAAACAGAATGTAGAAAGATTCCCAAGAGAATGAACGGAAATGCACGATGGATAAAAATCTGTGATGCGATCAACATCTGAATTGATCGCATGGAGTCCAAATGCTCCTTTCAATCCCCTGAGGAGAACTCTTAGCAAACTCTGTTCTGATTATTTCCTATTCGTGTTTTCTTCTGTAACCCTTTCTGGATCTATTTGTGGATCCGAAGGTGACTCTTGCAAACTTGGAGCTGATGTTTCATTCTATTCATTCGGCCCCTAAGACAAAGGATTTCAAAGGAACGCGTGCTTTTTCTCCTTTTAGCGAGACTGAGACTCCGCATGTCAGAGCAGAAGCAAACTTTTGACCCCAGAATCAGAACACGGAGGGCAGATGGTAAGCAGGTCAGTCCCCAGTAGCTTATGAAAACCAGCTTCTTCTTAAGATTATTTTTGGGAGGTAGAGCATCAAAGAGGAAGTTAGCTGGACTCTCGAACAAATGAGTGTACTATGAAGGGGACCTCAAAAGGCATTTGGTGTCCATTAGCAGGCATTCAGTAGCTGCCTTGTCATTTTTCTTGTTTGTCATAAAAAATAAATAGAGTTTAATAGATGATCTAACCTAGCAGGTTTTGGCAACAAAGTGGACTGTGTCCCATTATGATCTTGATGTGTATAATTTACAGTAAGATGGAACATAAAACCATTCCCAGCGCACAAAGAGGAGTGAGTGACATAGATTTAGTCCCTGATTGGGCAGAAATGGAAACCAGCGCTGACTTGGATGGTGTGTTAAATCATGTATTCTGTTTTATGGAGTTTGCGCTGTAAACAGCGTATTTCAGGATAATTAACCCTGTCATTTTGGACTTAGAAGTTTGTTTTTAAAAACAGGAGTGTTTTATGTAGAAGGCAGGAGCTTAAGTGCCTTAATAGTTTGCATGGAGGCCAGAAGAAATTCGAAGGTCAGTTCCTGTTCACTCATGGGTCAAAATTGCCATCAGTTAGCAGGAATTAAGACATGCCCAGCAAACCCAGGGGGAAATTCTGTGCTTGGTGGGAAAGAGCTGGGATTCCAGCCAGGGCCTCTCGCCTGGCCAGGGCGGAGAGGTGACCGACAGGGCTCACCGAAGTCATGGCTTTGGCATGACACGTTGGATAATCATCTCCTTCTCCACAGAACAGCATCAGGAATGGGTTAACCTCTGCAGCAACGGGGGGGACTCTTATCAGAGAACTGAGCAGATTTTCTGCCTGGTAGGTGAAGCGACCTGACCGTAGTCACCCCTGGGGGATTTTCCTTGAGATGTATTTCTTGATTCGTTCTCAGATTTGTAGCCTACATTTGGTTTTCTTTGTTCTCAAAATACAGACATTTTTTACGACCAAATTAAGCCAGGGCTTAGTTGCATTTCTAAAGTGCTTAAGTTTTGGTGGAAATCCTCAGCAGGATAACTCAGAAAAGTCTTCTGCTTCTGCTTCCCTTCCCTTTTTCCTCCCGTGATGCTTGAAGAACATCTTTCTTCTCCTCTCTCTTAAAAAAAAATCTAGGCGATATATGCCTACTGTTGGCGTAGAAACATCCTGATGATGTTTATAAATACACGGTATTACTGTTTATGCAAATATCCCTGATACCTTGCAAGAACAGGTGTATCTAGATAGTTCCATCTTGTGTATGGGACCAAAAGATTGGGTGACATGCCGAATGCTCACCAACTAAATGGCAGACTTGAAAAATGGGTCACCAACGTCCCTCTCTTGGGGTCTTTGTTGGCAGACTTTCAATGGCACTTTGCTTTCAGATTCCATGATCCTATCCTGATTACTTTTCCACATCATAAAACCAGTGATTCCATCACTCAGGCCCAAGCATGCATAAAATTTATTTCATCTGGTATTTATGAATATGACCAGTATTTGCTGTCTTACAAATGGACTCTTATGAAATGGAGAGTTTTTCTTGGGAGTTCAGTGATCCAGCAAGAAAAATCAATATTTACCCAAAGAAAAGCACATACACACAAACACTGACCACACAGCTACATCCACTCTTCCAAAAGACAACCCAGTAATGAAAAATAGTAAAGTTTGTCTACGGCCATCCTCCCAGGTTACCTAGGCCATCAGGTATATCTGTCATCTAACCGGTCGATTGAGTATATTTGGCTGACAGAGTCCCAATACCACACCTCTGGGCCAGGAGCAAGAATGCGATCAGTGACGGAAGGCTTCACGTTAGACATGCAGTGTCTACAAGATGTGGAAGAAAATATCCTTGGCATATAGGAAGAAATTCCTCTATAATTTCAGAAAACTGTGTTTTATCTTTTCCATAGAATCATGCACTCCCGTGACAAAGATTTTTACCATTTTACAGGTGAGGCGACTGTGGTTTGAGAGGAAGTAATTTGGCCAAGGTCGTATATCCTGTATGGAACAGGGTTGAGACTTCTGCTCAGACCAGAAGACGTGCCATCTTTATGCCACACCGGGGATGTAGCCAAACAGCCATACATCTTCCAGAAGATCATCGAAAGGTTGGAGCCTCAAAATAATGATACTTCTGTCAATCACATTCAGAAAACATTCCGCATATTCTCCATATATTTTGTTTTCATAATCTCAAATATCAAGAATGCCTATTTTTAGTTCCACTACCTGAAATTTGGTATGAATTGACCTCGTGTTTCAAGTGTTCGGTTTTATTAATTTCACAGCAGTAGTAATACAACCCAGTTTCTTTTGTTCTTTAAGTTTTTAAATTCCCGTTAGAAAGGGGAGCGCTCTTGCTCTGTCGGTGTGAGTGCAAACATGGTGTAGTCACCGTAGAAGACAATGTGAAGTTCCTCAAAAGTTAAAAATAGAACTACCTTACGATCCAGCAAACTACTGGAATACAACAATACTAATTCAAAGGGATATATGCACCCCGATGTCTCTAGCAGCATTATCTACAATAGCCAAATTATGGAAACAGCCCAAGTGTCCATCGACTGATGAATGGATAAGGAAGATACGTATATACATACATACACACACATATACACACACGTACAGGTACACATACATACACATACGATAGAACTTAGAAAAATTTTGAAAGTAATTTGAAATCATGCATAAGGTTACAGAGTTAACCCTTCTTCAAAGTTAACTACTCTAAACTATTTTGTTCTTTTTTGCATTTTTTCTGAAGATTCTTTTTTTTCCTTTCTTCCTAAAGAGTCTTATGCACAGGTGTGTGTATGTGTGTGTGTGTGTGTGTGTGTGTGTGTGTGTGTGTGTGTGCATGCGCATGTGATGTGTGTAAAACATTTCAATTTTTCACAAAGCGATTCATCTCTGTGGACCCTGTTCTGTACCTTGCTCATTTCATTCATTAACATACATTCTAGGCCCTTTCTAAACCAGCATATTTATTTTACATCAATATTTTGAAAACTGTGTAGTGTTATAACTTATATAACTTTCCTTCTGCTGCAAAACATACAGAATATTTTTAAAATTTTGACAATTCGATTGATTTTCTCATATCAAATATTGTTATAGTCAATATATATTTGCCAAGATATGCATAGAGCAAACGCTTACAAAATAATTGGGTTCACAGTTGGTGCATTTTTAGTTGTGGTAGATAATTGTCCTCCAAATAATGTTTTATCAATAGATTGTTTCCAACAGTGCATGAGAGAGTGTTTTATCCCAGACCCTGGTCAACCCTGCAGTATATCAGAGCCTGATGTGGGGCTTGAACTCACAGACCATGGGATCATGACCTGAGCTGAAGTTGGATACTTAACCGAGCCACCCAGGCACCCCTGAAAACTTTTAAACTTTCACCAGATTAGTAACAAACTATGATGTTTTATTTGCTCTTTAATTTGTATCTCTTTAGCTATAAGGGAAGATAAGCATGTTTTCACTAGCTGTTATTTTTTGTTCAATTATTTGAAAATGGCCTGTTTATTTTCTTCTGACAAGCTTTCTTAGAAATATTGCCAGTAGGGGTCCACAGGTGGCTCAGTCAGTTTAACGTCCGACTTAAGCTCAGGTTATGATCTCGCGGTTCGTGGGTTCGAGCCCCACATCAGGTTCTGTGCTGACAGCTCAGAGCCTGAAGCCTACTTTGGATTATGTGACTCCCTCTCTCTCTACCCTTCCCCTGCTTGCACTCTGCCCCTGTCTCTCTCTTCTCAAAAATAAATAAACATTTAAAAAGTTAAAAGAAATATTGTCAATATAATTTCTAAAACCTTTGCAAAAAGATTTAGTGCGTAGTGTAGGGTGTATGTCGTAAAGTGTTTTTGTTTTTTTCTTTTGTATATGGCTTCGTTTACAATATTTTTAACAGCTTTAACTGACATCTGATAAACAGCACACATCCGAAGTATACAGTTTGGTAGCTTTTGACATCTCTATATCCGAGAAGCCCTCACCAGTCAAGATAGCGAGCATGTCTGTCACATCTCTTGGTGCCCCTCCGTAAGCCTCCTTCCCAACTTTCAGCCCCCTATCTGCTTTCTATCACTATGTATTAGCAGGCATCGTCTAGAATTTTATAGAGAGTCATACCGAATGTACCCTTTATTGTCTAGCTACTTTATGCAGCATATCTATCTGCTATTTTGTTTATTGATTCATCTGTCCGTGGACATTTAGGTTGTTTCCATTTTTATGAACATTCGCTATAAAGTATTGTGTGACCGCATGCTTCCTTTTCTCTTAGACAAACGCCTAAGAGCGGTGTGGCCGAACGACCCGGTAGATGCAAGCTTAACTTTCTAAGGAATTTCAAACTGATTTCCAAGGCGGTTACACCGCCTTACATTACCAACAGCAGTGTATGCGAATTCCAGTCCCTGTACATCCTTATCAGCACTTACTGTGGTCATTCTTTTTTACTTTAGCCATACTAATAGGCGGTTAAAATAGCCACAATATCTCATTGTGGGTTTTGGGTGCATTCTGCTAATGATTAATAAATCTGGGGTCTCTTTTCTTATGTTTCCTTGCTATCCATACGTCTTCATTGGTAGGTGTCCATTCAGATCTTTTGTTCATTTTCTTATGGGGTAGTTTGTTTCCTTATTATTGAGTTTTGAGAAACATTTGTGTGTTCTGAATACAAGAACATACTAGATGTGTGCTAATACACTCATTATATTTAGATGTGTTAGATGTATTCTTTGCAAATATTTTCTCCCAAGTCTGTGGTGAGTCTTTTTCTACTTTTAACGAGCCTTTCAAAGAGAAGTTTCTGATTTCGATAAAGTTCAATTTGTCTTGATCTTATCCTCATTTATTTTATTTTTTAAAAAATATTTATTTATTTATTTTTGAATGGGAGAGAGAACACAAGCAAGGGAAAGGCAGAGAGAGAGAGAGAGAGGCAAGGAGACACAGAATCCGAAGCAGTCTCCAGGCTCTGAGCTATTAGCATGGAGTCCGACATGGGGCTCGAACCCACAAACCATGAGATCATGACCTGAGCCGAAGTCGGACACTTACCCGACTGAGCCAGCCCAGGCACCCCATCTTCATTGATTTTTAAATGAGACATTTTCTTTCATCTTAGTTTCTATCTGGTTACCATTTGTATCATGGGACTCTTATTCCGCATGATTTTATTTTTTCTTTGACTCAAGAGTGTTTAAACGAAAAAGTAGTGATGAATTTACAGCTAGTAGGACGTGTGTTTGATGATTTGGGTTTCGTGTTTTTGTTTTTTTGTTTTTTGATTTTAAGGATTAACTTTCAGTTTTCTTGGACAATGATTAGGGAATGTATATATAATATATCAAATTTTAAAAATCTGTTAACGTTTTTTGGTAGTCTGAGGATACTTGCCTTCTTTTAGAAATGGAAAGCACGAGAGCTTTGGCGTTAGAGGTTGAAAGACAGGTCGTTATGTTTAGATCTTTTTCTGTAAAGGAAAAGATAGTAAAAATTTTAGGCTTGTGGGCTTTCTAATCTGTGTCACAACTACTCAGCTCTACCATTGCAGTATGAAAGCAGCCATATTCCATAGTTAACAAATGGGTGTGTCTGGGTGCCAATAAAACTTTATTTATAACAAACAAACAAACAACAGCAACCAAACAGGCTGCTGATGCCAGGTTTAAAAGACAACTCTTAACAAGTTATGGAACCTGAAAGAGGAAGTCCGTGGGTCCTGTTTCTTTTTTATATAAGGTTCATGTACTGGATAAGTTCTCTGTGTTTGTTGAGACTGAAATCTGCTGGGGGAAGATAGAGAAGCAGGACAGCCCTGGGGAGCCAGGACTTCTCTCCGACAAACGGAAGCACAGAGGCGGGCTCCATTCTTACCCCTAATGCCTCCTTCACTGGAGTGACCCTCAAGAGCCACTTAAGGGAAGGGACTGAATTAGAAGGCCTTTGGACAATACCTTTTGATGTCCAGTAGGTAGAGTGACAAGAACACAATCCTAACTTTGCATCCTGATTCTTAAACACATGAGCTGTGTGACTGTGGGTAGGTTACCTAACCTCTCTGAGCCTGTTTCCTCTCTTTTTTTAAATGTTCATTTATTTTTGAGAGAGAGGGTGCGCGAGTGAGCGCACGAGCAGGGGAGGGGCAGAGAGGGAGACACAGAATCTGAAGCAGGCTCCAGGCTCCGAGCTGTCAGCACAGAGCCCGACACGGGGCTCGAACTCACGAACCGTGAGATCATGGCCTGAGCCGAAGTCGGACACTTAACCCCTCTGAGCCTGTTTCCAATATGTCAACCGAATATAATATTGCCAACTTTGTATGGTTATTCTAAGGGTAAGATAAGTCCCTCACATATAATAGACACTTTAACAAATACAGCTTCATCCACCTTTAAACACACACGCACACACACACACACACAAACAGCTTGTCCTTTGCCTTCATTTTGGCCTGTTTTCTTTGGATGGGGGAGGGAATGGTCTGATTGCTCGCTTACCCGTTGTTTTTGACCAGTTGTTCATGGTGTCTCACCCCACAGCAGATCAGAACTGGTCCTAAGACTGCCTCCTGGGGTGCCTGGGTGGCTCAGTCAGTTAAGCGTCTGACTTCAGCTTAGGTCAGGAGCCCACAGCTCGTGGGTTCGAGCCCCGCATCAGGCTCTGTGCCGTCAAAGTGGAGCCCGCTTCAGATCCTCTGTCTTCGTTTTTCTGGGCCCCTCCCCCTGCTTAAGCTCTCTCTCAAAAATAGACATTTAAAAAAAAAAGAAATACACGTTTATTTTTATTTTTTTTTTATTTTATTTTATTTTTTTTTAAATTTTTTTTTCAACGTTTTTATTTATTTTTGGTACAGAGAGAGACAGAGCATGAACGGGGGAGGGTCAGAGAGAGAGGGAGACACAGAATCGGAAACAGGCTCCAGGCTCTGAGCCATCAGCCCAGAGCCCGACGCGGGGCTCGAACTCCCGGACCGCGAGATCGTGACCTGGCTGAAGTCGGCCGCTTAACCGACTGCGCCACCCAGGCGCCCCTACACGTTTATTTTTAAAAAAGAAGTTTAGGGGCGCCTGGGTGGCGCAGTCGGTTAGGCGTCCGACCTTAGCCGGGTCACGATCTCGCGGTCCGTGAGTCCGAGCCCTGCATCAGGCTCTGGGCTGATGGCTCAGAGCCTGGAGCCTGTTTCCGATTCTGTGTCTCCCTCTCTCTCTGCCCCTCCCCCGTTCATGCTCTCTCTCTGTCCCAAAAATGAATAAACGTTGAAAAAAAAATTAAAAAAAAAATAAATAAAAAAGAAGTTTAACATTGTTTCAATTCATGCAGCTATATTCCTATTTCCCCAATACTCCCCCAAATGTCCTGTTTTCTTGCTTTTTTTTTTTTTTTTTTTTTTTTGTCTGTGAAGGGATGATTTCTAATATTTGGTTCTCTTTCTTCTCTGAGGTGTGTGGCCCCAGTGGCATGCATTTATTTTGCCCACAGTAAGAAGCTCTCTGCTTCTTATTTGAGCCCAGTTGGCTGTTAAGATGTGACCCTAGTCTGGGGTGCCTGGGTGGCTCAGTTGGTTGAGCATCCGACTTCGGCTCACGTCATGGTCTCACAGTTCGTGGGTTCGAGCCCCGCCTCGGGCTCTGTGCTGACAGCTCGGAGCCTGGCACCTGCTTCCGATTCTGTCTCCGTCTATCTCTCTGCCCCTCCCCCGCTCGTGAACTCTCCCTCTCTTTCTCTCTCTCTCCAAGGAAACATAAAATAAATATAAACATAAAAAATAAAAATAAACATAAGAAAATTAAAAAGATGTGACCCTAGTTCTTTATAGAGCTAACTTTATCTGACAGAATGTGGGTCTGCCTCTGGCTCTCACTGATTTCCCTTTCCCAGGTATTGGCGGGATGTCGTATTTTTTTAAACTTAGCATTTATTTTTTTCCAAGCAATAAGCAGTGCTTTGAGGTCCTATTTTATTAACGAGCCATCAGATTACTTTGGTTAAAAAATAAATAATAATAATCAAGGCTTGCTTTTGAACGGGTAAGGGACAGCAGAGGCCATCGCGGGGAGTAGGGGATCAGCCCCCTCGCTAACATGAAGCTTATCCTTCCTTTTTTTTTTTTTTGCAACTATGAGAGCACACTCTCGCGAGACATGTGGACAAACATTTCTTTTCAGTTCTGTTTCGTGACTCTGAGACTTGGGGCGTGCAAACAGGAGTAATCACTTAAATTGGTGAGGCTCAGAAAGGCAATTGAGCCGGCCCCGGGGTCTGATTTCCTCAGGGATGCCTTCTGGAACACCAAGGTCTCTGGCAGAAATAATTACTACAGGCTCTGGCAGACCCCCAGCCCATAGTTATTTTCTATTCTATCCAGGTAATTGGCCAGAGTAAACCCTTCTAGATGAATGGGGCTGTCCCCACTCTCTTTTCCTCCAGCGATAGTGTGGTATGACCACAGTACAGATAATGGAGGTCCAGTCCCTGGAGGTCCATTCCCCCCTCCCAAAGCAACAAGTCCAAGTGACCCTTGGACAACAGGGGTTTGAACTGCACGTGTCCTTATGTACACAGATTTTTCACAGTATGATGCTGTCAGTGGATTTTTCTCTTCCTATGATTTTCTTTTTTTAATTTTGTAAGTTTATTTATTATGAGAGACAGAGAGCAATTAGGGGAGGGGCAGAGAGAGAGGGAGAGAGAGAATCCCAAGCAGGCTCCGTGTTGTTAGCGCAGAGCCCGACGCGGGGCTCGAACTCGCGAACTGTGAGATCGGGACCTGAGCTGAAACCGGGAGTCGGATGCTTAACCGACTGAGCCACCCAGGTGCCCCACTTCCTTATGTTTTTCTTCATAGCAGTTTCTTTTCTCTAGCTTAGTTTATTGTGAGAATACGGTATAAGATATACATAGATCAAACAAAATGTGTGTTAACGGACTGTTTATGTTATTGGTAAGGCTCCTGGTCGACAGTAGACTCTTCGTAGTGATGTTTTGGGGGCAGTCAAAGTTACATGTGGATTGTTGACTGCGTGGGTGTGGAGGGAGAGTGGGTAGGTATTTGTGAATCTGATTTCGGAAATTACCCTGTTTTGTCAAATCTCACAGGGATAGCCCCAAGGTCGGACTGTGTTCTCACTCCTGTTACAGGTTTGGCACTATGCTTCACACAGCTAACACAGCTCCAATGAAGCATATATAATCTTTGAATTTTACTAAGGTTTGGAGATGTGCGGAGGATGTTAAAAGAAAGGGGTCTCCAGTTTTTCTAGCTTCTGTCTTCTCTCCCCCGTCTCTGAGTTTCTCACCGTCTCTCCCCAAAAGAGAAAATTATACAGTGTTAATATCCAAAACAACTCACTCACCGGGGCTTCCGCGTTTAAATTTGTAGATGTCTGCCCATCTCTGTGCTTAATGAACAAAATCCTTTAACTTGTACGGAGAGTGTGCTATAGGAGGAAAACAAAGACAATTAGGGTTCTGTCCTCCAGGAATCTACCCTCTAGAAAGGGAGAGTGATTTCCATTGATTAAGGACAACAGGAAGCAGAAAGAAATACACCCTACAGCTTTATGTGTTCGTGTTTTACATGAACATTTCTTTTATTGACAAACCACGAAAGAAGACAACCTAACCTTCTCCCCACCCCCCAATAGAATTAGGGCCTTTAGATTCCAAGATGGAAACCCCAACCCCAACTCTAAGTAATTTAAACTGGAAAATACAGGAGGTTGAGCTAGCTTTAGACATGGCTTCTTTAGACATGGCGGGCGTAAGGCCAGACTCACATTATCTTTGGGGTTGTGTCCAGAGTTAAGCTCTAAGTAGTATTACTCATAGTTTCGGGCTCAGATGAAGCAGAGAAGAGTTGATTCCCCCACAGATCAAATGAAATCCTCAAAATAGAATTGTGGGCTCTGAGTAATCTGACTTGGTTCATCCTGGAACCACTCAGTTGTGGGAGAGAGGGATTGGGTATGGGGGCAATGATGTACTGACTGCCCTAGCCTGGCTCATGCTCGACTCCTGAAGGTAGAGCCAAGTCCACACGAGCTGAGAGTAGGATGAGGTGGTTCTTCCAAAAGGCAATGGACATCAAGTGATGAACAGGTGCTGGGTGGTAAGGTAGCAGATATCTACAATGATGAGTGATATACAGTAAATTATGGACAAAGGAATATATCTTACCTGTGAAAACTTGAGCTACCCCTAGTCCCTCAAGACGATG
The DNA here is from genome assembly GCF_018350155.1 of Leopardus geoffroyi. Taxonomy (NCBI): domain Eukaryota; kingdom Metazoa; phylum Chordata; class Mammalia; order Carnivora; family Felidae; genus Leopardus; species Leopardus geoffroyi. The sequence goes on from NC_059330.1 coordinate 7,219,738, forward strand.
TAAATCTTGACCTGTCTTCTTAGGCTGCGGGTCTCAGATGTCATCAACGCAGCCTGGCCAGCTGGTCATCATGATCCCGAGGTGTGCGCCCATGTTCATGGCAGATTGCCTCCAGTGGACAGAGTATTCATTTCCACCTGTAGCCTAGTACCCCCAGCCAAGCAGCAGCACGCAAAGACTTTGCTCCCTTGACATGGGATGGAGACCATTTTCATCCTTTGGGGTTTGAAAGACTTTCCCCCCTTTCACTACCCCAGAACCTCATTCCCCTGAGCTGACGTGTGGGGTCAGGTTCACCGATGGACAGTACAACTTTTCCACCTCACTGTGTTGGGCTTCTTGGGTTTTCTTTTTAATTTAATAGTAGAAGCCATACCTTGTATGTTTCAAAAGCCACTATTGCTGCTGCCATCTGCTATTACTAGTCCCGTTCTATTCCTGTTATCGTGGCTGCTGCCGTGGTTGTTGAAAGTGGCAGTGAAGACCGAGAATGCAAGTTGGATGGTGATCTCCCAGTGTTAACTAAGGCAAAGAAACAGCACCCCTGGCAAACCAAGTCGCGAAACAGTTCCACGTTTGTGATGGCTCTCTGAAAGTCAGGGGCTTGGTGCATGAGCACGCTCTGCTCAACTAAAGTCTTTTACCCACTAAGTTGGTAAGAGAGCCCACTCTTCCAAATCCATCTGGAGTGAGTCATTCCCCCAGGTTCTGATGATACTTGGAAACCTGACGGATTAGACTCAGCTAGAAGTAGCCGCCTGACTGGCTGCCATTTGGTTTTTGCTTCTGAAAACTGATGACTTTAAATATTGCCTCACCTGCCCACGTTGGTGTCGTGGCTTCAGAGAAGCTCTTTAGTGTTTGATTATGAGTTCCTTGGTGTCGTTTATAAAAACCGGCTGCTTGAATGTTTTGTGAACAAAACGCTGTCTGGGTTTTGAGTCTGGAGGTGGGGGGTATCTCCCAAAACAATCTAACGAAAAAGCTTTTCCTCCAAATCAAATTTGCCAGATGATTGACTCTATTATTTGAATTTCGTGTGGCTTTTGATACGTTGGGAAGGGCAACCCTGAGAAACGTGGAGATACGATTATTGTATCACATTTGAAAATCCCTGTGCTGGCAGACGCTGGCTGTTTCCACCTATTTCCATAACTGCATTTAAAAGGCATTAAGTGTTGTGCTTGTGGGGGTTACTTTTGTTTGGTTCTTGTCCTCAATTCGCTCTATAGTGTAATGCATTTCAAAGATACACTTTGATGGTATTGCACTGGGGAATGAGAACGTTATTGTTTTCCACGGGACTCATTGAAAAGATGATGCTGCGTTGATGATAATGACCTGTAGAAACGTTCCACGTTCAAGAACATTCCCATCCAAAGCTATGCCCTTTCACTCATTCTCTCAGCTTGCGCCATCATTTTAGGAAAACAGCGCATTAACCTCCGTGACTACCATCATCACTAGCCTCATTTTATCGGAACACTTCTCCAGAGTCAACACAGTCCAGAATGTGGAATGACGTGGAGTGTTCTGCCTCATTTTCTTAGCTAGCTTATGGGGGCTTCCATTACCTGCTAGGTTAAAACTCCTGTTAGCCACCAAGCTGTCAGTGGAGATTGCTGGGTCAGGCCATAAGACCCGGTGTCACTATACAGAAACACCAAAGCCTGAAGGCCGCCAGCCTCACCACTGTGGCACACACCAATTTTGCGGGAGCAAGAAGGGACCAGAACAGTTGTCTTTACGAAGAAAACACACACACAAGGGCCAGTCCCCCCACCCCAAATCTCGAAAGACTCATGAAAATGGGAAGGTGCAATAAAATCCCAGGGGTGCATGGGTTAAGACAGCCTATGTGCCACTTATGCCGGAAAGAAAGGAAGGAAAAGAAAACCTCCCATTAGGTACCTCAAATTCGATAGCTACAGGGACGTGGTAGGTGATGTGAGTGACACAGACCAGCCCAGTACAAGAGGTGGGTGCAACGAAGGACTGGAGAGGACATCCCCAGTAAAAGATTGGTCCTTTCTGTCTGCAGCACCAATCGTGGGCAGATATTTGGAAGGTTTTGTTTTGTTTTTTTTAAGTTTACTTATTTATTTTGCGAGAGAGAACGTGAGCAGGGGAGGGGCAGAGAGAGAGAGGGGGAGAGTGGATCCCAAGCAGGCCTCTCAGCACGGAGCCCGTCACGGGGCTCGATTCCACGACTGTGAGATCATGACCTGAACCGAAATCAAGAGTCAGTTGCTGAACCGACTGAACCACCCAGGCAACCCCAGATATTTGGAGCTTTAAAGAGAAACTCAGGGTGCCTGGGTGGCTCAGTCGGTTGAGTGTCTGACTTCAGCTCAGGTCATGATCTCTTGGTTCATGAGTTCGAGTCCTGAGTCAGGCTCTGCTGTCAGTACTGAGCCCACATCAGATTCTCTGTGTCCCTCTCTCTCTCTGCCCCTCCCCTGCTGGCTGTCTCTCTCTCTCTCTCTCTCTCTCTCTCTCTCTCGGAATAAGTAAATAAACTTTAAAAAAAATAAAGAGAAACTCAAGTTTCAATTTTCATCGGATATCTAATTTTAAGATATCTTAAAGATTGTGTATGTTTGCGTGTGTGCCCCCACATTCATGTATAAATATCAGTAAATGCAAATGGGGGGCTATCGTTATGAGATCTTCACTTTAAAGCGGACGTGGGCACAAGATTTAAGAAATTAGCTTTTCGACACACGTATTATGAGAAATAAAGGTAAGACACTAGCAGTAAGTAAGAGAAAAATAAGGGGGCGGGAGAAATGCAATCAACATTGTGCTTGTAACCCCAGAGTCTCCTGGGACCACTAAGCTTTTTTGGGACCAGTGAGGTGGCATGTGTCAGCCCCCACCACCATATTGGTAGGACTCCACTCAGGCTTCCTCTCTTCCAGTTCTTTCTGGCAGCTGCGAGAGAAAGTTCCCAGGTGTGGGATGACATCAACTCCTGGGTCTCTCACTCCAGTTGGACTCACGTCCATGCAGAAAAGCCATCTCAGGGAGATGTTCTGCCTCTTTCCCTGCTTTGCAAGCCTTCCCACTCCCCACCAGTTAGTGCTCTGGGAATAGCAAGAAAATGAAAAATGCCCTCTTTCCTACCCTGTGTCTCACATTATCATGAACCTTCCCTGTCAACATGGCTTCTTTGGATCTTGCCATCACCTTGCTCTCCCCCGAAGGTCAGGAGGAGCTATGCTGTGTCGCTGACGTTACAGAGCGACCCAGCTGAGCGCAACGGAACCGTGTGAAATGCAGGGGGATGGCTTTTTTTTGGACAAGAAGGGTGAGGGAGCTGGCCTTTGGGCACCGTGGGAGGGACAGAGAGAGGAGGAGGCTCCATCTGACCCTAACAGAATAGAAGGTGTTGGCAACGACACCTGTCAGCGTGTACTAAGCGTCGCACTTGGTGTTTGACATCTATTCTCTTGCTCAGTCTTCATCTCCGCCTCAACCCAAGTTTGGTATCATAATCTTTATTACTTGGGTGAGACTCAGAGAGGTTGATGAACTCAGCTAATGCACGTGCTGAAGGCGGAGCTGAGATCCTGGTCAGACAGCTCTTTCCACAAATTTACTCTGCACCTCCAGAAGAGGTCAAAGATGCTTCACCTTGAGCCGGGGAGACATCAGACTCAGGACTCATGAATTCTCGGTAACCCTATTGGAAGAATATTAACACGTTGCAGGGTCTACAGAGAAGAAACACCAAGAGACTCAAAACTAAGCCTCTGAGGACCGACAGAGGTAAATGGGGACTTTTAACCTCAGAGTCAGAAGATTTTTAAAAATATTTTTTTAATGTTTATTTATTTTTGAGACAGAGACAGACAGAGCATGAACAGGGGGAGGGTCAGAGAGAGGGAGACACAGAATCGGAAGCAGGCTCCAGGCTCTGAGCTGTCAGCCCAGGAGCCCGACGCGGGGCTTGAACCCACTGACTGAGAGATCATGACCCGAGCCGAAGTCAGACAGTTAGCCGACTGAGCCACCCAGGTGCCCCAGTTTGTTTGCTTTTCATGAATCCTTTCAGAGATTTCATACTTACACAAGCATTCACACACACATGCACACACTAAAAAAAAAAAATCATGGGGCGCCTGGGTGGCGCAGTCGGTTAAGCGTCCGACTTCAGCCAGGTCACGATCTCGCGGTCTGTGAGTTCGAGCCCCGCGTCGGGCTCTGGGCTGATGGCTCAGAGCCTGGAGCCTGTTTCCGATTCTGTGTCTCCCTCTCTCTCTGCCCCTCCCCCGTTCATGCTCTGTCTCTCTCTGTCTCAAAAATAAATAAACGTTGAAAAAAAAAATCATACTGTATCGTCTCTTCTGTCCCTTTTTTCTCTCCACTGTGTATCTAGAATCTACATTTACACAAATTCACCGAGTGATTCTTCTTACTCTTGGTGGGAATGTAAGTTGCGGCCACTATGGAAAAGTGTAGGGAGGGTCCTACAAACATTAAACGCAGAACTACCGTAGCACCCGGTAACTCCACTTGTGGGTATGCATTTCAAGGAAATCAAGGAATTTCAATAAATTCAAAAAGATATCTGGAGCCCCATGTTCAGCATTAGTTCTAATAGCTAAGACTCAGAAGCAACCCAAGTGTGAACAAACATTTTGGAATTACATTTTGAAGTTTAGGACAGAATTTGAAAACCGTGCCTATACGTAAGCTGTATAGTCTTCAGACATTTCCAATTTAAGTATTAGTTCATCCCATATCTAGGACCTCACAAATCGTGAATTAATAGGATCTGAATGAATGAGGTGATATTTGATTTATGCCTTTCTGACATTCTCATTCTGCACATTGCCACGTGCCTCCCTCATGTGAGATAAAGCCACTTCTTTTTTTTAAATGCTTATTTATTTATTTTGAGAGAAAAAGAGAGCACCGAGTGGGGAGGGACAGAGAGAGAGAGAGAGAGACAGAAAATCCCAAGCAGGCTCCGTGCTGTAAGCACAGAGCCCGGTGTGGGGCTCGAACTCATGAACCGTGAGATCACGGCCTGAGCCAAAACCAAGAGTAGGACGCTTCACCGACCGAGTCACCCAGGCGCCTCAAGTAAAGCCACTTCTAAGAAGAGACTGTGTCTTTTCTTTCTGTTCCTACATACCCAACACTCAGGACAGTGGCACCTACAGCATGGTGATTAGCCGCTGGGGGAACGAGCTAAGTGTGCAGTTTATGTGGCTGAGCGTCAACAGGGTTGACTGAGTGGTATGGACCTAGAGGCTTAGCACAGTTCCAAGTACCGACGTTCCGGGGGCTTGTGCAGGAGACAGACGTTTTAAGCCTCCGTGCATCACTTCACACCTTTCCTCTTTCTAGATGTGAAGGGCCTGATGCTTTGCAGTGGAGAGTTGACGGCAAAGAAGCAAACAAAATCCATAAACCCAGCAAACCAAACCGCCCTCCGTCCAGCCAGTCCCTCAGGGCAAGCACCAGCCCCAACTCTGGCAGGGCTCCCCGGCTTCACAGCTTGGATTCGTAGCCTCCTGATCTCTCAGACTGATGTATAAATAACAGAAACATCTAATATTTCTAAACGTATGCAAGTTATCTTTACTCTTAGTCCAAAAAAAAAAAGGAGGAAAGCAAATGGAACCTATGAAGAGCATTTTTTTCCCTTGTAATTGATCCTCCCTAAAAAGCAGTGGTTGAACTTAAAAGACCCTCTGTGAAGCTTGAGACTACCAACCAGCTCCTCCCAGGGCTTTTTAAAGACAAAACAACAAGCCGGGGTTATTAAAGATGAGCCTCGAGCTGTAGTGTAAGACAAGGGTGTGTTAGGAATGGGAGTAAATGACCCTGGAACTGTAGGAGTCTAGAAGACAAGGAGGTATAAATAGCCGAATCAAAGGGTGCCTATTCAAAGCTGTCCTTTTGGCTGGACATTCTGGGGGAGAGCCGTGCCTGGGGCGGCCCCACTGCATCTGGGGGAGGGAACCAGAGTGGACCAAGGAGGCACCGCATTCATTCTGCTGTCTCATTTTCTGGTTTGCAGTCATCCCTTCCTTCTGCAGGAATGGACTAGAGATAAAATGCAGACAGAGCCTCCCCCAGGGGTAGAGAACCTAGAGACTTCACAACAGTGTGGACACAAAACGACTCCAGTGGATAAAACCAACTAAAACTTGGCAAAAATCAAATATGCGATAGGGAGAGTTGAAATCATATTATGCTGAAATGCTTTCTTTAAAAAAATCTCCAGAAACATTCCATGGATGACATTTATGCCTCTACAATGTCTCCGTTACATAGTAGAAAAGTATCTGCTTTCATTTGATGGGTTCCCAGAATTCTGCCTCTGTGCCTCAAATTAACTCTCTTTCAATTCACTTCAGTTTAATTCAATTCAATTCAATCCAATCCAATCCAATCCAATCCTATGCAGCAGATACTCAGTCATCACTTAGTACAGCCAAGACATACATTAAACACCTTGAAGATGCAAAAATGAACAAGACGGGAGACGTAAGTATTAGTGATGAAAGGGTCTTAGAAGCCATTCATTAATTCATTCACGTAGATACTCAATCACTGCTAGGTGCCTAGCCTTGTGTCCCCTAGAACACTCAGGAGATAGCAATAAGCCACAACAGGCAAGTCTCTGGTTCCCATGATCCAGGCGTATGTTCTAGCATCACTTGAAGAGCTTGTAAGATGCCCATGCCAGCACTCCACACCATCCTGAAGATTCTGATTTGGTCCGTTTTCATAGAATCATGGCAGGGCAGGTAATTCTGATGTATATTCAGACTTGGAACCAGAAATGTAGCCACTTTGCCATCATCACATTGAGGGAACTGGGGATTAGAAAGAAGTTGCGATGCTCCCAAGAATTTATACTGCTTATACTGCGACATGCTGGGACCTTGAATTTCATACTACACTACGCACAGCCTTGTAAGTAAAAAGATATATACAAAATGACCGTTAAAATAGGTAAAGTGTGACCAGGGCTTTAGGAAAGGTGCAGAGTACATGAGGATATGGAGGGAGAGACCACATCTAGGATGGTGTTCAAAGGTGCCAGATCAAAGGACCTTAAAATGACAAGGATTATGTAAGTGTTTAAATACGGAAGGGAAGTGCGAGATCTCCAACTTTGTTCTTTCTCAGGACTGTCTTGGCTAGATAGGATCCCTTGTGACTCTGTATGGGTTTTATGACTGGCTCATTCATTTTTGCAGATAAAGAAAGGCCACTGGGGTCTTTACAGGGATTGCATTGAATGTATAGGTTGCTTTGGTGCATTGCCATCCTAACAGTATGAAGGGCTGCGATCCATAAACAGGGACGTTTTCCACTTATTTAGGTGTTAATTTCAGCAGTGTTTTTGTTCATTTTCAGTGTGTAGGTCTTACCCTCTGGGTTAAGTTCATTTCTAACTATTTTATTCTTTTTGCTGCTATTATAAGTGAAATTGTTTTCTTGATTTCCTTTTTGGATAGTTAGCTGGCCAGGGTGTAGAAATCCAACCTATTTTTGTATGTTAATCTTATATCCTGCAACCTTGCTTTATTCGTTTACTAATGCTAATGGGTTTTTTTTTTTTAATAGACTCTAGGATCTTCTGTGTATAAGAGCATATCATCTGTGAAGAGTTTACTTTTTCCTTCCAATTCAGAGGCTTTTATTTCTTTTTCTTCCCAAATTGCTCTGACTAGCACATCCAGTATTACGTTCAATGAAGTGGCAAGAGTGGATGTCCTCCTTGTCTTATTTCTGACCTTAGAAGAAAAGCTTTCAGCCTTTCACTGTTAAGTATGATGCCAGATGTGTGTTTTGTGGTTTGTTTCCATAAGTGTCCTTTACCAGGTGGAGGAAATTTTCTTTTATTCCTGTTTCTGAGTGTTTTTATCATGAAAAGATGTTGGGTTTTGTCAATGGTTTTTCTTCATCAACTGACAAAGCCGTTTGGTTTTTCCTTTTTTCTATTAATGCACACATCGTCTTGGCTGATTTTCATGTGTTGAACCACCATTGCATTCCTGGAATAAATCCCACTTGGTCATGGTATATAATCCTTTTAATAGGCTGCTGGATTTTGAGGGATTCTTTCTTAAGTAATTAAATGAATCTAAGACCTAAAGGGGCTCCCAGTGAGACGCCTGGGGATGGGGGAGCATATCATCTAAGGAGAAAGGTTGCAGTTGCTAAGAATAGCAAGCAGAGAAATTAGAAAGGACAATGCATACTTTCTTCTTATTGGCTTGAAGAAGTCTTAGAAAAGATTCTGTGAAGGCCTTAGGTTGTCCAAAATAATGGCTGCTGACAATAAAAGTCCTGACACATGGCGACGCTTCAAAGTCTCAGGTGAGTAACATGGTCCACATACCCATGGAATGGGTGTCCTGAACAAGGTCTGGGCAGTAGGTTACAATGAACTGAAAGTAAGTGGAGTCATTTCCATGACCGTAATGATAACTCTGTGATGCCTGTTACTTACCGTATTCCTGTTATTTATTGACGCCCACCAAGCCACTCTGAAACATAGTGGCTTAACCTAAAGGTAGTCGCTTTATTCTTTCTGGGAGTTTCTGAATGGTAGGAATCCGGAAACGGTTCAGACAGGGAGTCTGGGGGTTGAGATCTCTCATTTCACACAAATGGGCTGCTGGATGGCTCTCTCTCACTCTCTCTCTCTTCCTTGAGTCTCAGAGCTTCTCTTGTGCTTTTTCCACACTGGTCACCATGTGTTTCCTCACAGTGCAGGGTCCACAGAGTGGTAAGACTTGGTGGGTGACACAGCTCTAGCTTGAGGGCTCCAGGGCCCCAGGCTAGAGCCTCGTACCTCTAATGACCAGCCTCCAAAGCCACACAGCATCGCTTTTACCACAGCCTGCGGGTTAACCCATCACTAAGGTTGGCCGGATTCAAGCTTCTGACTCCCCAGCTCAGGAGCGTCAAAAATTTGCAGATAGGTTTTCACACAGCCACGATCCCCTGGACTGATGACTTGAAGGGAATGTAACTGATTGGAAAATTTAATCCCCTGATAGTGCAGCACAGGCTTCGTCATTTGGCCCACAGAACTCCCAGCAAAGCAGAACTGTTCAGTCAACGGCAAGCAGAATGTCGAGAGATCCCAAGCGATCAGCTTCTTGAGTCCTGCATTTGCGACGCACGTGTAAGTTGGGAGTTTTACCAAATATCACGACTCCCGCTCCAGATACGCGAAACCCGTCTCCCAGAAAACCATGTTCCATTCTTCTTCATGTCAAGTGTAAGAAAATATCATCAAACATCATCAAATCGAGGCCCTCACAGTACCCGTGGCTGACACTTATTGGCTATTTTCATTTGCATGAACCATTTCCCCTACTCCACAGATCACAGAGCCAACAGCTGGTAGCCCTTCAATGAACACGATGATACAAGAATGATGTTCGGTATGTGTGCAAAAGAGGTCTCACTGTATAAATAAAAGGTTGCTCATTTATTTATGATGCAGAAATCCATTGTGCATCCAGCAGAAAGAACCATCAATTATTTATTCAGAACTCCCTGTCTCCAAGTACAGCTTTTTTGTGTGCATGAAGCATGTCTGCTTTTATTACTTTAAAACATGTAATTTTCCTTTTCATCATGGTGGATGTTCTCTCTCAAAGTGTGTGGCATTGTAGCAACCTGAACGTTTGATAAAAGATTTCTAGCTCATTAGACCTTTTTCTTTTTCTTTTTTTTTTTTTTACTTACCTGAACCCTCTGTTGCCCTGTAGTCAAACACCCAGGAGTTATGACAGATGGATATTGGGAGTTCATTCATTCACTGATACCCATCCCCCCACCCCCCAGTAGAATTACTGCACAGCTAAATCCTTAACTATGTTCTGGGAGCAAACATCTTCTCAGGCATCACTGGCTTCTCCTAACTCTAGTGAGGGCACGATCAGAGTGACATTAGCTCTCAAGTGTTTCTTTTGTAGGGCTTGACTCATTCACGTGAGGTCTGGGTCCACACGTCACATTGCCGGATCAGACGATTCGGTTTCTACAGTCCGTGTGGGAACTGCAAATACTGGGAAGTGAGATGTCCACGGCCTCCTGTGCAGGTTCTCCAGGGGGCTTGTCGGTCCACAGATCCGTGTACCCCAGCCCCTCTGCTACAGCACGCAGCTGGATTGTAACTAAGGGCGGATCCCCGGTGTGGGCCAGGAATTCCTTCTCTTCCTGCCAGCTATCCAGGGCTTCCACGACACAGACGCTGTGAAGTCCTCTCATGTAAGGTTTGGGTGGCTGGCTGGCAAAGATTCTGATCCAACACAGCTCTGAGTCACTTGAGTAGTGCCAACAGTAAAAGGCAGCACTTGGGTTCCTTACCCAGCACCCCCAGGGGGCAGTCTACTCTTGGGCCGCTTGTTCTGGCTTGAGGCTCTCCAGATGCGGGGTTCCATTAGGGTGCATGGCTCAGATTTCCCTTTGGGTGAGCCTACTGAGTGGAGAGTGGTTGAATAACAGCCCGGAGATGCCACCTTTGGATCCATTGCAGCGTGTATGTTGACGCTATGTTCCCCCCAGGCTGCTTCCGGTAGATGATGGAATATGGTGGAGGAAGGGGAGGGTGGCTAGAGGCAGGCCATTTCTTCCCTGATGTGGAACCCCCTTCAATGGGCAGTCCATGCCCTAGGGCTTTCCATCAGAGAGGCTTTCTCAGGGCTGCCTTGGAGTGTGAGGCTCTTCCTACCCAGTGTCCTTTAACAGGGGTGTCCCCTTCACTGAAAGATAAAGAGGCATCCTCCCCCAGAAAGCCTCTCCTCCTGTGCCATTTCAGCGTCTGCTTTCTGGAGAACCTGAACGGATAAGGCTTGGTTTCCAAATTTCCTCTTCCTTCTTACCCTCGTTCTTCATTCTCCTCCAGGCTCGTAGCCGCAATCCTATATCTGCCCCCACGATAGCCTTTTTCTTCCCTCCTTTCCTTTTCTTGTGGAAGATCAGAAAGAACTACCTATCCCACCTAGCTAAGCCCAAGTCATGAACACACACAAAACAACTGGTTTGCCTTCCAGTCTCCACTCTGTACTGGGTAGATCTTGGTCCTCTGTCCTCCACTCCCTCATAGGACAGAGGGACCCTTCTAACGAAGCAAAGAAAACAGCAAACATCAAATGGAACTTTGCAAAACAATTGGTGAAACACTCCTATGCTGTTGCATCTGAATTTTACCTGATCATGTTTTATTCATCTTTATATTATCATTTCTAGCACCTGGAGTAGTCCTAACACAGTGGTAGTCATTGGTGAACAAAGACCCCACAGAATTTATGTCTGCTGTTCCTCGCTCACCACACACACACACACACACACACACACACACACACACTCCTCTTTACATAATCTCCCAGGCACCACCGGGTATCCAGTGACTTCCAGCTTCCTTCTGGCATTTTCTAAGACCTTGATGGCTATGCGCAAATCAGAACTCTCACCATTCCAAACGTGTTCTTGGTGCTCATCTAAAATCCATATTAAAACCCTTATTCCCTCAGTCCCCATTATTCTAGCTTCCAGAAATCTGATTAAACTCAAAGTAGGAAAAGAATTTCCATGGAAGTCAGGATCCCACCTTTAACTAGCTGAAGATTCTGGATAAGTAGTTTCATTTCCCTTGGCTTCCATTTTCTTACCTGTGCTACCTAGTTTATAATCCCTATTGTAAACTGAAAGCAATTTCCGAGAAATGAATTCATACAACAATATGAATTGTTGAAATTTTATGTTTTCTGGGAGATAGATAATAGGTAGGTAGGTAGATAGATATGGTATATTTATACATTTTTTACACTTTTAAAAGCCTTTTAAATTAAAAAAGACTATTTTGAGAGAGAGAGAGAGCAGGGGGGAGGGGCATAGGGAGAGAGAGAGAGAGAATGAGAATCTTAAGCAGGCTTCATGCTCAGTGCAGAACTGACATGGGGCTCAATCGCATAACTCTGGGATCATGACCTGAGCCAAAATCAAGAGTCAGATGCTCAACCAAATGAGCCACCCAGGCATCCTTATTTATATTTTATTGTATTTTATTTTATTTTATTTATTTTGAAAGAGAGAGAGGAAGAGCGCAAACAGGAGAGAGGCAGAGAGAGAGGGAGAGAGAGAGAATCCCAAGCAGTCTCTGCGCTGTCAGTGTCGAGCCTGATGTGGGGTACGAACTCACAAACCGTGAGATCATGACCTGAGCTGAAATCAAGAGCCAGATGCTTAACCCACTGAGCCACCCAGGCGCCCCTATATATACATTTTAAAAGATACTTGGTAAATCCTATAAATCAGTTGCATTCAGCCTTTCTGTTGACAGGAGTAAAGAATGTCAAGGAGTGTTGCGGCCATCCTGGGAGAATTGAGAAAGTGATTTTCCTGGCATCAGAGTGTATCTGTCGCTGCCTCACCATACACACTCACACACACCACCCTTCCCAACCCCCCATCTCTCGAGACTCACATTCTCACCTGCTCTGGAAGGGGCAGTGGTCTTGTTGATGCACTTAGCTAAGTTTGCTAACTCTGGGGTTAGATGTTAGTCCTTTGGTTGTCCATCAAGTCACACAACAAATGTCCTGACAATGAAAGACAGAAACTAGTACATGACATGTGGGAGGATTGAAACACAGGGTTAAACCTTGGCTATGCCTAACCACGCCAATGTTCTAAGAGAAAGGAAAGCAGACATAAACCTCCATATTTCTTTTCCCCACCAGTGGGAAGAGACCCTGAAATCCACACACCTTGGGAAAAATGGATCTTGCCCCCTACTCATCAGCTTTAAGTCCTCCAACATACTGGGATGACAGACAGGCTGGAGACACTTCAAATATTCCTCAGTAAAATGTGCTATGAGGTAAGACCGTCATCCACCCCACCCCCCCCATTCTGAGAAATTGCAAGAGAAATGAAGAGCCTATTTCCCCCTTGTCTAAAGTTTTTGGCAGGATCTTTACATTTCAGGTTCTTTTGAATCTCAGAATATAGGCAATATATGTTGGACTGTTCCCCTAAATATTCCTGAGGGCCACATGGGGTCACAGGAGCGGCAGCCTCAGGACAGGCAACAGCAAATTCTGAAGGGGAACGAGACGGGTATGTGAGAAGAAGCCTCTTGGCTGAGACAAGAATGTTGAAGCAACAGGCCAAATAGTCAAATAACTGCACAAGTGATGAGCACAGAGTCCACTCGTTGAATGCTGGCAGTGATGGACAACAATGTAGGGCCAGACACGTCGCCCCCTGTTCACGCACACACTGCCACGCACACTCGCTAGTGTGCCCACACCCCTGCCCTGCCACTTGGCAAGAAACTGAGTCACAGACACACACGAGCTAGGAGCATCCTGAAACTCCCACATTTGAGAACTTGCTTCTTGCATTCTACACATCATTTTAGGATTCTGGGGATACAGAGTGCATAAAAAAATTTAGTTTCCACACCCAGTGGCATAGCATCCTAAAAGAGAAAATAGGATAAGCTACAGAAAAGAGTCACATGTCTTGCAAATGTGAGTTTGTGGCCTGAGATGAGTATTTGTTCCAGAGGAATCTCACAGGTGTGGCAGGAATCAGGAGGCATGATGGGAGGGACATTGACCTTTTGCTCTGATTTCCACACCTTGAGAACTTTCTTGTGCCACCAGCCTGATCAACAGTATTCTTCAGCTCTCCTGGGGGGACATTCACAGCAACCTTCTGATAGTTTAACCTCAGAGCAAGAAAGAAGAGCTATCTTGATAGGTGGCTCAGAATAGGAGCAGAACCCATGGGACTCTAGATTTCTCAGTCTTACACTTTTGATATCACCACTTTGCCCAACGTTCACCCTCGAGTAGCTTGTGTATTGGCTCTTCCAGAAGGACTTGTCTTTTGGCCCAGATGCTGTTATTCCAAATGGCCAGCCTCTAGCTACTCAGCTACCAGCTACCCTAGCTAATAAGTCTCTAGCTCCCTGAGGCTTATGGACTCCTGCCAACTCTGTTTTGATGGAAACCATATGTTTGTAACTTCGTGTCCGTGTCAGATGGCAAGACGTGGAGTAGGAGCTATGGTTTCTGGTTCCAAGGAGTGTTTGCTTGCCTCAGGCTCAGAAAGATCCATCCTACAGGCTGCTGGGATAACTCAGCATTCCCAACTGCATACAAAAACCCTTTTGCTAGACTCGCCTTTGCTCTTGGTCCTTCCAGACAAGGAGTCAGAACAGTCAGCTCAAAACTGAAGTTGTTCATGCATTGTGTCACCCACCCCAACGTTGCTCCCTACAGGGAGACGGTTTACCTGGAAGGCAGTGAGGATAAATCTGGGCTTTGTTCATTAGGGTGGCGGAAAATACTAGTCATCAAACTCCCAAGTCCCCCCGAGTGCCTATGGTTGATTATAAACAAAGAGGAGGGCCTGAGATGGGCAGAGTCTAGGGTCGGGACCACCATCTCGGGTGTGAGCATAGGAGGCCATAAAGACTCCTATTGTTTACACTGGGCCTCTCTGATGCCCAGTCAGGAAGCCCCCTTCACAAACAGTCGCCTCTGCCAGCCCTGGGGGACCTGGGGAATACATTCGCCTGGCCTTTGGTCTGTGTTTAGACTCATGCCACACCGAATTTCATCTGGGAGGAAAAGCTGTTTCAGATGACCGTGAATAGCAGCTTTCATCAGCTGTCACTTCCCATTACGGCCAGCATGACATGGAAATGTACTAGAGACTGCTGGAGGCCTGGAGCGGGAGCAGCTCTTTCTGTTCCAAACATTGATTGACTTCATTTATCCTTTTAAAAAAGTTAATTAGTCTGCTTTTGCTTCCCCGCTCCTTAGGTTCTTCTGTCTCTTCAGGGCAGAAAGACTGGGTAGCTTAGGCTGACTCTGGGTGGAATTGAGATACCAGTCCAGCCAATCCAGATGATTTCTGGAGCTCCACTGCATGTTCTTTCCCCAGGAGCCATCAGCTGTGCTCCACCTTCCTCATACGGGCTTGACCTCAAGAAACAGGATGCCTTCTGTGTATTTGGAGAAATGGGATAATGCTTTTGTGGCATGTATTCTGTCTTATATTTGTTGTTGGGAGTGGTCGTTTGGGCTCAATTCAATGGCATTTGGTAAAACAGCTCTCTAAAAAAAGAAAGGGAAAGAAAGAAAGAAGGAAAAGAAAGAAAAGAAAGAAAGAAAAAGAGAAAGAAAGAGAGAAAGAAAGAAAAGAAAGAAAGAAAGAGGAAGGAAGGAAAAGAAAGAAAAGAAAGAGAAAGAAAGAAAGAAAGAAAAAGAGAGGAAGGAAGGAAAGAAGGAAAGAAAAAGGAAGGAAAGAAAGAAGAAGGAAGGAAAGAAAGACAAAGAGAAGAAAGAAAGAAAGAAAGAAAGAAAGAAAGAAAGAAAGAAAGAAAGAAAAAGAGAGGAAGGAAGGGAAGAAGGAAAAAAAAGGAAGGAAAGAAAGAAGAAGGAAGGAAAGAAAAAGAAAAAGGGAAAGAGGAAGGAAGGAAGGAAGAAAGAAAGAAGGAAGAAAGAGAAGGAAGGAAGGGAGGGAGGAAGGAAAAGGCAGGCTGGCCATATTTGTAGTGTTTGCCAATTTCCACAGTGTAAATACTCCCGCCATGGTCAATTTCAAGCTACTAGCATACCATCACTGAATTCAGAGCCCATGAAGTTGGGAAGAGATGGCAAAGATTTGCCTCCGGTGAGCCAACAGGAGTCAGCTCTAGGCCAGCTCATGAGCATGTTGGTTGGTTATACAAAGCTGTGTGATGGGTACACATAGGAACTTCTTATTGGCCTATATTCTTCAAGCCAGAACAGGTAATAAAAGCTCTGAATCCAAGTGATGGGGGCAGGAATGGGGAGAAGTGGGGCATGACTGGCTATAGCCCAAGCTAGCTGATACAATGGGTTTTACTCCAGCCTGAGACCAGACTGGTAAGAACCATTCATTGGCCATTCAAGACGTTGAATCGGGTAATGGGGACAGGTCAAGCTCTCCTGTCTTGGTCCTCAAACTCCTGCTTCGGTTTGGCCATCCCGTGAAGAAACACAGAATTCGGACTCAACCTTTTTTCATCCAGCCTTGAAAACAAATCACCAGATTTGTAGTGCTGTACTGTGCTGGGCGGGCAGGAAAATGAATCTAACTGCCTTTGAAGAAACGTGGTGAGTTTTCTGTATAAGCTGCTATGGCTAAAGTGAACTTGCATGAGGCACCTGGCCTTCCCTGCTCATCACAGATTAGTTCAAGGATTAGTGCTTGATTCCAAGCCACTGTAGGTAGGGTGGGGCCAGTGGAAGTAAGTCAATGGCCTCTGGGGTGATCTGGGACAAACATGTCCCAGTGGGGGGCGCTTATACAGCCTGGTGGCAAAATGACCCCATTGGTCCTCCTTGGGAAAACATATAAATGTAAAGTAAACACAGAAGATTTGAGTCATTTCCCCTCAGCCATTTCTCTGTGAAGTGCTGAGAAGCTGTTCCGGGTCTTTGTAGAATGTGAGGCACGCCCAGTGCAGTAATGACTGCACCCAGGCTCTTGTTCCCTTCATCACCACAACCTGTGTCCGCCTCTACCCCAGGGTGAAGCCAGTCCTATGCGTAAGGACACTGCAGTCTAGAAAAATGAGTTTTGTATATAATTAGCATACAAATAACAGCATTGAATTGATCACCAACAGGTTCACTGAAGGGTGTGGAAAGAGGGGGGAGAGCTTACATTATGGAGTGGTTGGGGAGATTATGGAAGAAACAGCATCACAACCTGGCCTGGAAGGATTCACAGCACAGAGACCTGCAGAGAAATTAGGAGGTTGGGGAGAACAGAAGAACACTCCAGAAAGCATGAGCCAGTGTCTGAGAGGCAGGCAGGCATGGACAGTAAGATGGGGCGCAGGAAAGGAAGAAAGGAAACCACAGAAAGTAACATCAAAACTAAATAATCCAGACTGAAGTATGGGAAGACAAATAATGAGTGCATGAGAACTTCTGAGCAGGAGGGAGTCTCTCTAAGAACGTCTGGAAGATGACTGTGCAGACAGTGTGAAGCCAGGAACATAAAAGAAACAAGATCCTATTTCGCCCCGAAACAATCTGACACTGAAACTTTTTTTTTCTGGTCAGGATGCCAGTTGAATTAAAAGATGACCACAGATATGATATCTGGCATCGATGAAAAGCAAAGGAGAAACGTGGAATGCCATCTCTGGAGGTAAGTGAACCCAGCTTGGACATCTTGCCAGGACTTGGGTAACTGCCACGGGGGAGAGCTGGTTCCTACAACAGGAATGAGGTATGGATAATCAAAGGAAGTGGAGATAATAGGATTCACTCATTTAAACTGTTCTTTGGGGTTTTCTTTATAAAAGTGCTGTCTCCAGAGGAAACAATAGCACTTCAATTATAGACCTACTCTCCGGAGAACATGACTTGGAAGAAACTCAATAGATTCATCACAGGGTCGTTGCAAAAAGTAACATAACACCATCTAACACCGTAACTATAGGAACTGCTTAGAAATGCTTTCCAGTATGACTCATTTGACTTTGAAACTCTCAAGAACAAAGTCCTCTGTGATGAGGTGCCTGTCATGGACCAGAGGTAGTGGAATGGTGGGCTACGGGTGAAGGCTCTGGAGCCTGACTGTCTAGTTCGTAGTCTGGCTGTATCGCTTGCATCCTTTGGAAACGTAAACAAGCACTGAGCGACTCCGTGACTCAGTTTCCTCTTCCATAAACTAATGCTGAGGTGCTGGGAACACTAAGCAAATCCACATGTGAACTTAGAATACAACCTAACACATAATAAGCACTCAATAAATATGAACCTGAGATACCTATCAATTTTTCTTTATGGAATGTTTATCTTTGTTCATAGCAGGTGGGCGTTTGTTGAAGTTCTATAATATCCAGAATGGAGGCGGGCCATGTTCAGACCTCCCGATTCTGCCTGTTGCAGTACATCCCCTGATGCTTATAAGAGAAATTGTCTTCATGATAAATTGTTTTAGTCTGCGGACAATAAGGGCTTTTAATTGCTCTCTGTCAAAGTCATCCTTGGATGTTTTCCTGGAGCCTTTAGGCTCCGATCAGTTCTTCTGAATTGGTCCAGATCACTGACCTTGCTCTTCCTTCCCCTATCCTGTGCAAGGCCAAATTCCTCCCCCAAGGGAATGGGAAAATGGAATGGGAATGCATTTGGAAGTGCATTATTTAATAGGAGCGTAAGAATTCCTGAGTCTTTGCCTCTTTCCTCTGACAACATGTCTCCTTTATTGTCTAAGTGGGCTTCTTAATGCGGCCACGTTTCTTTTCTTCTCTTTTCTTTTCTTTTCTCCTCTCTTCTTTCTTTCTTTCTCTCTTTCTTTCTTTCTTTCTTTCTTTCTTCACCTCCTCTTCCTCCTCCTTTTACATTTTTAGGTCACCTCCAACATTTATAACAGGGTTCTATTTTGTTCTATTTTTTTTAAGTTTATTTATTTACTTTGAGAAAGACAGAGACAGCACAAGACAGACAGAGGGAGAGAGAGAGGAAATCCCAAGCAGGCTCTGCACTGTCAGTGCAGAGCCCAATGTGGGGCTCAAACTCACGGACTGTGAGACGATGACCTGAGCTGAAACCAAGAGTCGGATGCTTAACCGACCCACCCACCCAGGTTCCCTATAACAGGGTTTTAAACAAAACTTTAAAGCTGCTTCATTTCGTGCTGGTTTACAGAGATCTGCGGAGATCTGTGTCCCTGACTCCATTGCTATTTGCTGACCCAACAACACGACTCTGGAAATTTGGGCCTCTTTTCCCAACCCCAATTCATAGTACTTTCTATTCTGGAGCTGATTTTACTTCAGGATAATATATTTGCCCTCCCCTCTTGTTATTTGGTTTCATTTTATTTTATTTCATTTCATTTATTTTATTTTATTTTATTATTTTTAATGTTTATTTTTGAGAGAAGCGGGGTAGTGGGGTGGGGGGGGGGGAAGGGGACAGAGAGAGAAGGGGACTGACGATCCCAAGGAGGCTCCATGCTGACAGCACAGAGCCCGACGCAGGACTGGAACTCACAAACCATGAGATCATGACCTGAACCGAAGCTGGACCCTCAACCAACTGAAGCACCCAGGCACCTTGCCTCTTTCGTTTTTTTTTTTTTTAAACCAATGTGCGTATGCAATTCATGGGAAGACTTCATTTTTCCTACTTGTTCCTCCCTCAAAATTTGCTCTTTCTTACATTCCCCCCACACTTCCCGTCTCAGTCCAGCTTTCTTCGTAAATGCCTGCCAGTCTCCCAATCTGAAGATAAATAAGCCATAAGGATGTAACACACAACGCAGTGACTGTAGTTAACAATAGCGTATAGATCTTGGAAGATCTCACATCACAAGAAAACACATTGTAACTATGTGTGGTGATGGGTGTTGAATAGACTTTGTATGGCGATTACTTCACAATATACACATATATCAAATCCTACTCTTGTGTACCTTAAACTCATACAAAGTTATGTGCCCATTGTATCTCACTAAAACTGGGGGGGTAAAAAATTCAGTGCCTTTCTCCACTTATGGGGAGAATTTCTTCCAGCAATTCCTCATTGTCCGAAGTGAGTATTTTGAAAATAACTAATCCCTTTCTCATACAGTTTCTTTTTAAAAATTTTTAATGTTTTATTTATTTTTGAGAGAGAGAGCGCGAGTGGGGGAGGGGTGGAGAGAGAGGGGGACAGAGGATCTGAAGCAGGCTCCAGGCTCGGTGCTGACGGCACAGACTCGGGGCTCGAACTCATGAACTGCCAGATCATGACCTGAGCCAAAGGCAGACGCTCAACCGACTGAGCCACCCAGCCATGTATTCTCAAATACGATTTTCAAAAAGACCAAATCAATAGGCGTGCCATGGTTAATTCACAGGGTGGGAGGCAGGCTTGCAGGTGGGGAGGGGAGCAAACACAATGGTTTCTAAGGTTCTCTTCTCCCTCCCACACTTGCCCCACAAGCACAGGATTTCTGAAGCATGCAGACTTTGCAGACCCTCCTAATATTTTCTCTGACTTCCTTTGGCAATTTTCCCCGGCAGGGCATGTTGATGTGGGCTGCTGTACCTGGCCGGGTCTCACCAGTTGTCAGGACCCCGCTGGAAAATGACTCTGGTCGTTGTCTTTCCCACCGTCCTTCCCCGGAGGTTAGAACGCCTTTCTGAGTTCCATCGCCCTCTGAAATGCGAGCAGGCGCAGGATGATATTCAGATGAATGGGATCCATGGGTATAATCCAAACAACTAGGTGAGGGGGTGGAGGGGAGAAAAAGGAGAAGGATTTTCACCAAACTAGGTTGAAGTTTTCATGGACTGGGAGACGGACAGGAGAGAGAGAGAGAGAGAGAGAGAGAGAGAGGAGTTTTGAATTCTCTTCTAAGATGTTCCTCTCACTGACCACTAAATTCAAGTTCACCTGTTTCTCACTGTCAAAGGTCAGAGTGGTCCGTGTGTCTGGCGTGCCTCCATTTCAGCGTGCGTCGTAAGTGTCATCTGAAAGCCCTTTAAATCGCCTGACAACGTCATCTGAATGGTCACTAGGTGGTAATGGTAATGCCACGCCAAAAATCACACGTGAAAATCAGCAGGTGTCCGTGTGGAATTTAAACGGCATACATTGCTATGATAAAGGCCAAAGAGGCCCTGTGATGCATCGTGCTGTTAGACAGCAAGAAAATTCTAGAGAATATTAGATCGTGTTGGGGGAAGACAGAAAGCATAACAACAGAACTGTTGCCAGGGATGGCAGACTTGCGGAGTCCGGGAGTGTATTTCTCCTGCCTTAAGTACACTTTTAAAATAGGCGGGTTTTCCAAGAAAGCATCTTTGCACCAAACGTGGCATCCACGGTCACTGATTTCACACCTCGGGACTGCTGACCACGAGGGACATTTATCTCGGCTCGAAGAGCGTCGCCCAGTCCCGGTCTCCTCCTTGCTGGTGCGAGGTCCCAGAACAACCACCAGCCCAGGTGAAAAGGAAACCTGGGGTGCTGGAGGGGACAGAAGGTACCAGGAGTTGGGGAACCCTCTCTCGTGTGTCCTTTGGTGGCAGACAGCACTGACCTGAATGGTTCCAGAAACCCATGAGCCGTGATGAGTAACACTTCCCTTTCACTGACGATATAAAAGAATCAGTTAAGTTTCTCCCTTCAGAGACACTGTGATTGGATTAATTGAAGTGAGAACTTCTCGTTCAGTATCAAGGAAATCTTCAAGCTGAGAGAATAATCAGAACGTGGCTCGAGTTACCGCACCAGAGGCATGTAGGTTTTGACGTGGGGGGAAAAAAGCAAATGCAGAAATCGGGTATTGTGTCATGTGTGAAAATACTCCCTAGTGGTCGGTAGTCAGTCTTCTGCGGCACGATAGCTTAGCATTAAAGATTTACAGAAGGCACTGTGGGTGGGCACATTTCCTGGAATTGGGGCACAGCCTCCGGGGATTGTGCCTGTGATGATGGCAGCCACCACCGAAGAGTGATATCCTTTAGAACAGGCATCCATGAGGGTGTCATGAGTAGAGTGTAGACTGAAGCCAGAAATAAACCACAGAGAACTCACAGAAGAACCCAGCACGCAGCCACTAGGGTCAGAGCTGCAGGGTATTAATGATAATTAGGGAGATCAGTAAAGTGTTAAAAATAAGGGCAACAGCCCATCCACCAGGGATTCCTACTACAACCACTTGAAATACTTGTGTAGACAGATTGGGGGAAAAACAAGGCAATTTCCTGATTTGCTCCGTTGGGCAGGATGTCCTCAATTCTTCCGTAGATGACTCTTGGCAGACAGACCTTAGTCATTCCCTCTGCCAGGAGCTTCTGGGATTAATGGGGTGACATCCTTTGGCTGGCAAGGATTTCCTTCTGGAATAAACCAGGAGTTGAGGAGTAGAGCCTTACTGATGAAATCAATGCACGTCTCACAACCCTGACCTTCTCATCTTTTCCCAAGTCCCTTTGGCCAATGCTGTTTTCACACTGTCTTATCTTGATTTTTTCTTTGCTTTCTCTCACCCAACTCATGCCATCCCTGCATCAGAGTGAGTTTAGCATGCAGTAAACTCCTTCCATCTTTAAGCTTTCTGACTCTATAACTACAGCTTTATTTGTGCTAGACTCTGGCTGTAGGAGTTGGAGCAAACCTCTCTCTGTCCCCACACCACATGTGGTTTGCATTAACATCAGGAAGAATGTCTCATGCCAACACTTGAGCTGAGCTCAGTGTGCCATACAATGCAATGGTATCCATTTCTTCCCTCCCACTCTGAAGCTCTCTAGTCATTGCAGGTAAACGCCCTGATGCTCTCTGTATTGAGTCCAAAGGTAAGTCAGAAGGAACCTAGAACTCAGCAGACAGCTCGAATAACCCACGGGCTGTAGACATCATGACTAGGAGTGTAGTATGCCAGGAAAAGAATGAGCTAAAGGTGTGATGAGTGAGACAGGCGGACCAAATGACATTGCTCGGGCAAATTATATAGAGTCCACAAAGGCAGGTCTGGATGGATATCCAAAAGGCCAAAGCAAGGGTGCCTGAACTATGGAATTGTCAGTGGTAACCGGCAACTTCTAGAGGAAGTACTGGATTCTCCCCTCCTAATCTAAAAAAAAGTGCTTCCGCAGTGCTGCTGGATGCAACTTGAAGTTGCAGAAATACAGTTAAAAGCTCCCGTTGTGTCATGGAGGGCCCTTCTAGGATGTCTCTTTACTTCCGAACTGTTAATAGAGTAAGAGCGGCTGAAAGGGTCTTCTCACTCTGTCCTCTTAGAAGGTTGAGAAAATCTGGATGTGACCCCTGGAAAGAAGTGCTAAGATAGACCCTTGGGGGCTTGGGGTAGGTCTTGACAATGCTGGAACGGTTAACCCCAAAGATCCCTTTGAACTCCAAGATTAAATTGAATTCAAAGTTAACTGAGATTTTCTGCACCGCGGTTGACATTATATCAACAGTTCTGGGCATTTGCTTATGCCCCCGGCCAGTCGTATCGAATCCTTGGATTTGGGTCCATGGGGTTGGGACAAAGATCAGATTGCTTTGCTGTCTTTCAAATTCTGAGTTGTTAGAAAACTTTAAAAATCAATGTGTCTTTTGTTATTCCTGAAGAAGGTAGTGTAGGTTGAGGATATAATTAGGATTGAAGCAGAGAACATTGTTTACTGTCAATAGTTGGAGTCACTGAGTTCATGGAGGGTTTTTTTTTGGTTTGTTTTTTCATTGCCTTCAAATACTGTTTGTTTGTTTGTTTGTGTTTTAGAGCACGGGCAAAAGAGAAAAAGACACTGATTTGCCAAATTCTTTTTTTTTTTTTCAATATATGAAATTTATTGTCACATTGGTTTCCATACAACACCCAGTGCTCATCCCAAAAGGTGCCCTCCTCAATACCCCTCACCCACCCTCCCCTCCCTCCCACCCCCCATCAACCCTCAGTTCTCAGTTTTTAACAGTCTCTTATGCTTTGGCTCTCTCGCCAAATTCTTTAATATCAACCCACCTTCCCTATTACAGCCCTTCGGAGTGTTACAGTGAGTGGCCCAAAGGAACAAGGAAGAGGACATGATGTACCTTCCAGGTCCAGAATGGAAGTTGAAATCTCAGAACACTTCATAAATCTGGGGGGTGGGAGGGGGTCCCTTATGCCTGTTGCCAACACTGAGCCTCCAATCCCAGGGCCGGGCTGAATAGCGCCTTTCCTTCCAGCCTCTCAGACCTGGAGCGTGACCCCAAGGTGCCACAAGAAGGTCCCTGAGGGCCAGCTGGCTCCACCTTTCATTGTTCTACTGAAAGGAAGTCAGAGTGTTCATCCATTCTTTTTATTTTTAGGAAGCAAAATGGAGACAAAGATAGGCAAAGAGGTTGAAACCCTGACCGCCATTAGCTTCAACCCCCAAAATATAGTAGAAACCTGTGACCCTTTTGTGCTTCAAGGCTCCAGCTAAGCCCACTGAAGCTGCCATGTATTGCTAAGAGTATGATGACAAAATTGCTTTTCTTAATTGCTCTTAAATGTAATGAAGCAGAAAACGGAAGGCAGGCCTTTCGATTCTTAGCCTCATCAGTAGCTAATGAATCAAGCATTCCGTCCCTGGATACCATGGGTTTTAACTAGCACTAGGTGCAGGATTTATTGGGGCGGATGGCTACGACGTGAGATGCCGCTCTGGAAAATTCCCTTGGAGTTGGAGAGCTGTGCACCCACCGGGGCAGCCTGGGGCTGCGGGACAGATGCATTTCCTGCCCTGGTTCCTTCACTTGGGCTCTGTAACTAAAGAGGTCCCTCATGACGAATTCCTCCAACACTTTTAAAACCACATTTCCCATGAAGGTCTTTCTGAGGTGAGGTAAAAGCTAACGGGAAGCACAGTGAGGGGCCAGGGTCAGGTTGCACTTGAGAAGTTTATTATGATTCACACAATGCTGTGGACCCGGCAGACATATCCACTCCTCTGTGGCATCGTAAATGTAGAGGCAAGCAAGTTTGACAGTCCCTTTCCCTGACTTGTCCCTGCAGCAGAGACAGAATCCCTCCCAGCCCACACAAGGAAGGCTGTGTTAGTGGGAAAAGGTATTTCCCAAGCCTCATCGGAAGGGTAACTTCTTGGAAATCCTAACCAGTATTACTGTCGGTGATAGCTAATGTTTATCAAGGACCTATGACATACGAAGCACTACTCTAAGCACCTGATGTACATAACTTAATCGAACGTTTACAACAATTCTACAGACTTGAAGCCATTGTTGCTCTTGATTTACCAATGCGAAGGAAGCAAATTAAAACCACGATCATCCACTTCTGTGATCTTAGTGGACCCAGATATCTTCGGGGTACCCATATTTGAGGTATAGGGTGGGAGGCTGAGTGTGGTGAAGTTAATCAGGCTATAACAAGAGTAAGCTGTCATTTGAGATGCCAGGAATCCCGTCCATTTTCCTTTATAAACCTCTTTTCCTCGTTTTATCCCTTTGTATTCCCTGAGCTCTAGAGCAGGGGTAGCAAAGAACTTGTCATCACATGCACCAGCTTCAATCAATTGGTAGTGGCTCCCCAAAGCGTATGGTTGGGGAAGATTCTTGGGGCAAATTGGGGTTTGCTATGTCAAAGTACTATGATCAGCTAGCGATGTCTTCTGTGGGTACGAAGGGAGCATACAAGGCATGTGACCCAGGTAATGTACATACCCACAGTGGTGCCATTGTACCTCTGCTGATGCTCCACTAATGACCCAAAACAATAAACTCACGTATTAACTTAGGTATTCTGAAGAGCTTCTCTGTGGTGGCACTGTGCTGTTTCCTGCCCTCACGCCACCAAAAATAATCCCACCTATCTTATGAGAGCACAGTCAAAGACGACTACACTGAAGAATGGGTTCACTGTCCTAAGGCTAGAGATTCAAAGAAAAGCCTCAACAGAGACTGGCCAGCAATCCGAATTATTTAACTGGAATCTCAGAGTAAAACTGACCTAGCTCTGCATTGTATCTCAGGTTTGAGAATGTTTTTCTCTCACCAGGGAGGCAAGAGGTGGAGTTGGGGGTGAGCGTGGAGAGTAGAACAGACTGAGGAGGAGAGAAGAGGGCATTATAATGGGCTTCAGGAACGGTTCTGTGAACTTAGCCCAGGAGTTAAAGAACCTAGTGTCCCAGGTGGGGGTGGAGAGGGGGAGGAAGGGGAGGGAGAAGGTCTTCCCAAGTGTATGGACAGTGACCAGAGTGGCAGCTCAGCAGGAAACTGGAAGTAGGAGCATGTAAGTTCTGAGCTCTTCGCTCCCGGAGGACATCATTTTGAATCATAAATAATATAGTAAAACTAGCTGCATCCGTGCAAGAGTAACATGGAGACCAGATATGATAAAAGCAACCCAGGGAAGGGAAAAACAGTATGATGGGGACCTTCTTAGCAACTAGTAGGTTATATCAAAAAGTCATAGTTCTAGAATTCACCTTTTTAGAAGCAAGGGATTTGATGATAACTTCAGATCAGCAAAGGAAGTACTCTTATTCTTCAAGGGACTCCACATGAGAATGTATCAAGAAAACAAAAGACAAGAGTGCTATAAATTCAAGTTATTCTACTCAGTCAGAGGAACTTGAAAGCCTTGTTGTACACAGGAATTAAAAGCCACCTTACGTTGGTTATAGAAGCCTTTCTATGAGTGGTTACCAATCTTAGCAAATGTAGTTGATAAGTCTGGGTCTTTTACTGACAAAAACGTGGGTACAGTTATGAACGGCTCCGTGCTTACAAGTCAGAAGTGGGACGTAATGGGTGGGGGAAGAGATTGCCAGCAGATGTAAACTTAGGGGTGAAGGATCTCCCTAGACATTTAGATACTAGAGCTGAAGGAAACCGTAGCATCAACTTTATTCCCTTCATTCATCAGACAAGGGAACGTGTGGCAGACAGACTCTAAAGTGCCCCCCAACATCCCCCACATCCTGGTGTACATGCCTCTGAATAATCCCCTGCCCATGGCGTGTGGTCAGGACTTTCTTCTGGCCAACAGAATATGGCAAAAGTTATGAGTCTCATTCCTGTGATCAGGTTATGTGACACAAGATTTCATCTTGCTAGCTGACTCACTCAGGAGACTCTTCTTGCTGACTTGATGAAGCAGGCAGGCATGTTGAGGAAATCTACATGGAGAGGAACTGTGGTGGCCTCTAAGAGCTGAGTGGCTTCCAGCTGACAGTCAGCAAGAACTAACTGGGTCCTTGGTTCTATAACCTCAAAAAAAACCAAAATTCCACCAACAAGTTGTATGAGCTTGGAAGCAAATTCTTCCTCAGACTAACCTCCAGATAAGATGGCAGCCTGAGTGACTGCAGCTTTGTGAGACCCCAATCAGAAGATTCAACTAAGCTGTGCCTGGACTACTGACCCACAGAAACTGCGAGCTAAGAAGCTTGTGGCAGTTTGTTCTGTAGCAATAGATAACACACACACACACACACACACACACACACACACAAACACACACCCCAGGGGAAATAGATAATTATTCTATGGTGAATTTAGTGTACCTCAGTAAATATTTATTTTAAGCCCTCTGAATGTATGGTACTTCTCAAGATTGAATTGTGTTCCCCCAAAGAGATCTGTTAAAATCCTAATCCCAGTTACCTGTGAAACTGGCTCTGTTTGGTCTTTGAGAATCTAAACAAGTTAAGATGAGGTCATACTATTTAAAAACAGTAAAGTTTGAAATAGAACTATCATATGACCCAGCAATTCCACTTCTTGGTGTTTATCTGAAGAAAATGAAAACTCAAAATAATACATGTACCGCCATGTTCACTGCAACATTATTTACAATAGCCAAGATAAGGAAACAACCTAAATGCCCATCGATAAATGAATGGATAAAGAAAACGTGGAATACATACATGATGGAATGCTATTCAGCCACGAAAAAGAATGAAATCTTGCCATTTCTGACCATACAGAGGGACCTAGAGGGCATTAAGAAATAAGTCGGATAGAGAAACACAAATACTATATAATTTCACTTATATGTGGAATCTAAACAAACAAATAAAAAATAAGCTCATAGTTACAGAGACCAGACGGGTGGTTGCCAAGGACAAGGTGTGGGGAGTTAATGAAATGGGTGAAGGTGGTCAAAAGGTACAAACTTCTAGTTATAAAATAGGTAAGTTCTGAGGATGTAACATACAGCATGATGACTATAGCTAATAATACTGTATTATAGACTTAAAAGTTTTCTAAGAGAGTAGATCTTAAAAGTTCTTACCATAAGGAAAAATTAATAACTATGTATGGTGATGGATGTTAACTAGACTCACTCTGGTGATCATTTCACAATGTATACAACTATCAAATAATTATGCTGTATGCCTGAAACTAATACAATGCTATATGTCAATTATACTCCAATAAGGAAAAAAACCCAAAGAGCTTAGGGCATACTACACTAGATGGTGGGCCCTGAATCTAATGACTTACAATGTTTTTATAAGGACAGTGCATTTGGACAGAGAGGGCTCACAGATACATAGAGAAGGAAGATGGCTATATGAAGACAGAAACATAAATTCCAGTGATACACCAAGGAAAGACAAGGATTCTGGAAACCACCAGAAACTAGAAGAGGCATGGAACAGATTCTCCTTCAGAGTCTACAGAAGGAACCAATCCTGCCAACACCTTGATGTCAGACTTCTGGACTCTTTACCTATAAGAGAATAAATTTCTGTTGTTTTAAGCTACTCAGTTTGTGGGGATTTGTTAGGGCAGCCCAAAGAAACCAAAAAACATGCCTTGGAAGTAAGCTTATTGATGCAAATTCTCAATGTTCCCAAATCTGAGTGCTTTTTTAAAGTGATAAGATCCCGGGACAGAGTTAGAGAGGTGAAAGACCAAATGAGAGCAGTGCAGAAATGAGGTGTGTGCACACGCTTATTTAAACCACATGTGATCAACCGTAACAAGCAGATGGTAAGTAGGATTTAATGTTAGATGTTAAGTAGAAGAAACATAGTTCTTTTGTTTTTGTCACGAAACTATAAAGACGAGGCAATGTGACAAGCCCACTTTTCTTACACATATCACATAAGAATAAAACTCATTATGTTAAATAATCCACTTCCATGAGCAAAAAAGATAAGTTGGAATCATAAAAATAGCCAGTTAATCCAAAGGAAGACACCAATACATAAAGAAAAAAGCACAGATGAGTCAGCTAGAAAACAAATATCAAGGTGATAGATTTAAACCTAATTATATCAATAATCACATTAAATGTGAGTGTTCTAATTACCTCAATTAAATTGCAGAGACTGTCATAATGGAAAAAAAAGGAAGACCCAACTATATGCTGCCCACAAGACAAGTATTTCAAATATAATGACACAAAGTGATTAAAAGAAAAAGAATGGAAAAATAAGACTTGCCATGCTAACACTAATCAAAATAAAGCTTGAGTGACTATTAATTCTAGACAAAGTATATTTCCAAGAAAAGAATATAACCAGGGGTAAAGAAAACTACTTCATAATGGTAAAGAGGTCAATTCATCAAAGGTACGTAGCAATCCTAAATGTATATATGTACCTAATAAGAGAACTTCAAAATGTATAAAATAAAATCCAATAAAACTGTAAGAAGAAATAGAAAACTTTTTGGACTGTTGGATGTATTTGTTATTTTGAATATAGTGATGGTTTCATAGTTTTTATGTATCTCAAAACTTCTCAAGCCATAAGCTTTAAATATGTATAGTTTATTATGTTCAAGTATATTTCAATAGAGCTGTTAAAAAGTATTTTTGAAATCCAAAAGAATAAAATGAACAAATAATAAATAAATTAGCATTAATTTTTGCTTTATCAAAAAACCCAAACCCTCCCATGTTTTGCTTTTGGACCAAAAGGAAGTTAGACATAGTTGATTTTAAGGAAGGAAAAGAACATATACAAGTCTAAGGTTTTGGTCACTTTCATTGTCAAAGACATAAGACTAACTTTAATGTTGAAATAATGTTTACCTCATCAGTAATATTGGGATCTGTAAGCATTATGTTCTATAAATAAGCATCAATAAATGAGAGCAACTAACCTATTGTATGAAATGGGTGCCTTTTATTAAATAAAATAAAAACAGAAGCAAAATTATTTTTTTAAACAGAAATAACACTGAAGGGAAATGTTCAACAAAACCTGTGAAGATGAATGTTTTAAACTCTTTAAACCTTTATCACAGAAAACATACGTATTTCTGGTTACATAAGAGGAGACAGAAAACCTGGTGTCATGATACAATTTGATAAATACATATAAAATGAGATTTTCCAACTTTAAGTTTAAATTTGTAATCTGTTGTCATTGTCTATAATTTTCCTGATAGTTTTGCCATAGTGAATTTACATGTAATACATGAAATAGTTCTCAGTTTAAATTACTGAAGTAGAAAAGGTACAGAATTAAGAAAATTCTCAGAGAAGCATTTTGAATAAGAGACCTTCACAACTTTCGTAAGAAATTATCAATGAGGATGGACATAAAACAGGAGAAGAAATTGTATTTCCTCAGAGAAAGAACCTGATGAGTTCTCTCAGATGGGCTAAAATTTTGCAATACTAAAAAAATTCAAAGACTTGAAGCATATAAAAGCTACCTTTTTGACGACTTAGTCATAGAAAAATATTTTAAAAGACCTTTGAGAGGAGCTTTTTTTAAATGTTAATGATCATCAAATATGGTCAAAAATCTTGGAACTTCAAATAGAGCACCTCCTTAATATAGCATATGCATAAATATAATTACTACTTCAACGAATATGAGAAAACAAATTGCATCAAATCACCACCCACCACCACAAATGATCTTTCAGTTCCCTTTCCACTACAGGGGGAAGAAAATAAACAGAAATATACAATCGGCTTCACAGGACCAAACCAATAAGGGAAACTATTAATTTTCTTGTTTTTTATGAACCTTGATATATTTGCAAAAATCCCTGGGAAGCCCACGTTTACCCTTGAAAAGCTACAACTTATAATTTAAGAAAAGGCACGGAAGCTAAAACTGTTGAGCCAACTTGATAGATATATAAAATGCTAATCGCCCTAGTCTATAAAGCTGGGAGCCTTGTAAAGTTTTATTTCATAGCATAGAAGTCCTATTTCATGGTAAATATCTTCATCTTGTGAAACCACTGCTAAGACCATTTCATCATGTGGAAGTTTTGCAACTGTAAGCATGAATTAATTCCATGACCTCAAAGCATTCTGATAAACAGAGCATCCCCGTTTGATTAACCTAGTGTTTAGAGTTGTTGGGTTGAACAGCAACCTTGCCAGGGTATGAATCATCTCCCATCAAGCCTTTTTCTCTAAAGCTTATTACTTGAAAAACCAATCAATTTTTAACTTCTGTATCACCATCATTTTCCTCTTCTAATGAAAATATATGTTTCTATCCTAGATGATTCTATACTAGATGATTGCGGGGTGTGGCATAGACTACTTAATCTACCCGATTGCTGTGCCATGAAATGATTCTTTTTAAAAAATGTTTATTTATTGGGGCACCTGGGTGGCTCAGTCGGGTAAGCATCTGAGTTCGGCTCAGGTCACGATCTCACGGTTGGTGAGTTCAAGCCCTGCGTGGGGCTCTGTGCTGACAGCTTGGAGCCTGGAGCCTGCTTCAGACTCTGTGTCTCCTTCTCTCTCTGCCCCTCCCCTGCTTGTGCTCTCTCTGTCTCTCAAATTTTAAAAAATAAAAATAAAATAAAAACGTTTATTTATTTTGAGAGAGAGAGAGAGAGCGCGCGCTCATGGGGGAGGGGCAGAGAGAGAAGGAAAAAGAGAATACCAAGCAGGATCTGAGCCACCAGCACAGATCCCAACGCAGGGCTCAACCTCACCAACCATGAGATCATGACCCGAGATGCCTTCGAGAGTTTGGCACTTAGCCACCCAAGTGCCCCTGAAATGATTCTTTAAATAAAGAAAATACTCTGCCACGTTGCTGCCAAGGTGTTACTGAGGAAGTGTCGTTGAACTTAGGTGTTTTAGGAGTATACAGTAATGAAAATGGAAATATCTCACCTTTAGGGAGACTGACCTCTAACCAAAGAAAACCTGTAGTCTGTGTCGTCAAGACTTGTGCAAACTCTAATGTGGTCTACAAGTGAAATGTGACATCACTAGGATTCCCCCAGCAGACAGTTTGATGAAACCTGCATTTATATATTTGCTCACAGCTGGTAGGGACCTTCAAAACCATTCAACCTACTCCTTGATGAGAAAATGGAGACTCTAAGAGCCCTGAAGGATTGATGTAAAACCACAGGATAGTTCCAGGCAGAGCAAAACTCTAGGACCTGCTTGGGGTTGCTCCTTACAGAGCCTCACAACTGTGTAGTGGGATGACCTACTCTATCAAGCAACCCCAAGTGTTTACCTTCTTTTTATTGAAAAAAAAAAAATGTTTTTAAGTAAGTCTTACCCCTAAAGTGGGACTCAAACTCACAATGCTGAGGTCAAGAGTCGCCTGCTTTCCTGACTGAGCCAGCCACGGAGCTCAGGGATTTGCCTTCTGTTGGATGACTGATGGTGGGGAAGCCTAGCTGGTGCTAGGCTTGTTTCAGGAAAATGTGGGGATGTAACTCCTGCCCACGACTTGTTTCAGGAAAATGTGGGGATGTAACTATGGAATGACGAACATGAACTCTGTCAGTGAGTTGAAATGACTCCTCTCTGTCAGTGAGTTGAAATGATTTCTCCTTAGTTAATTAGACAGATTTAAGGTTTGGAAACTTTTGGTGCGTTTCTGAACAATCTTTTAGTTTCAAGGGACAATGCTATTAAAGTGTAATCCAGTGATCCCAAGTTGCATTATCTCTGCGCAAAGAGGCCCGAAAGTGTGTAGAAAGATAGGATGTGGATGTATGTGGGCATGTTCATGCAAACTACAGTCCTTTTCCAGAATCCAGAATCATCCCCAAATCTTCTAAACAAAAGCTGAAACTCATGTTCTCTTGGCTATGTCCCAGGCATTGAGATAAGCACTTTTTTCACATAATATTTCAATCGTCTTAACAACTGTATGGGGTGTTACTATTATCTTTCTTTACAGGATAGAACACTGGGGAGCAGAGAGATTAGGTGTGCTTCCCAGAGTCACACAGCTCGACATTGACAAATTTAGAATCCAAATCAAATGCCCACCCTCTTAACAATCCCCACTAACTCTCAGGAATAAAGACGTATGGCGGAAAAATCAGGCCCTTTCAGAAGGGTCTAAGAAGGGTGCGAGGTGATTTTTTGTTGTTATATTAACATATCTAGTGTCCTTGGTATCACTGTGGGTTCAGGCCTGTGCTGGTCAGTTTCATCTGGCCCTATCAGTTCAAACTAAAATACATCATCGGGTGCCGGGGTGGCTCAGTTGGTGAAGTGTCTGACTCTTCATTTTGGCTCAGGTCATGATCTCCCAGTGGGATAGAGCCCCACGTCGGGCTCTGCGCTGGCAGCACGGAGCCTGCTTGGGATTCTCTGTCTTTCTTTCTCTGCTTCTTCCCCCCTTCGTGCTGTCTCTGTCTCTCTCAAAATAAATAAATAAACTTAAAAAAAAAATAAAATGGGGCACCAGGGCGGCTTAGTCTGTTAGGCATCCGACCACGGCTCAGGTCAAGAGCTCACGGTTCGTGGGTTCGAGCCCCACGTTGGGCTCTGTGCTGACAGCTCGGAGCCTGGACCCTGCTTCTGATTCTGTCTCCCTCTCTTTCTCTGCCCCTCCCCCACTCATGCTCTCTCTCTCTCTCTCTCTCTCTCTCTCAAAGATGAATAAACGTAAAACAAATTTTTATAATAAATTAAAATGCATCATTGCCATTTCTTTCCAATGTTGCTGACAGGATGCTATTTCTTTGCACCTGTTTGTCATTGTTTTTTACGTGGCTCCATTGGCCTCTGTGGAAGTTAGCACTGCAGCTGAAAGAATGGGGTGAGGGGGGAAATATCAAGTCCTGCTGATGTGGCAAATTTATCCTCCCGAAAAATCACACAGACAGAAGTGGAGGCAGGTTTCACGGGGCCTGAAACTCAGACCATTTGGGGCGTTCTTTCAAGAAAAGAATACACAACCGCAGACACAAAATTGGGGAAAGGATCTTTAAATTCACCCGCTTGTGGGTAAAGGTCGGAGATGACAGAAGGTAGTGCTGTCTGGGTGTCCAGGTAGACTGGAGCTTGCTTCAAGAACACCCTTCAAGAGAAGCAACAGCCCCCCCCCCCCCCCCCGCCCAGGGAGTATCAATCAAATTGGGAGGAGCTAAGGCCACATGAGCTACCCTTCAAACTCCTACAAGAAACACATTCAATTTGAGAGAGAAAACTGGCTTGTCTTGGAAAGTGCATGAAAAAGAAAATCAGCCATGGTCATTGAAACATGGTCTTTAGAATTAGGCTTCCTTTGGCTTTAGCATAGGCCAACAACACTATCACTAACATAATAAAATAAACAGAGGGGCGCCTGGGTGGCTCAGTCAGTTAAGTGTCCAACTCCTGGTATCAGCTCATGATTCATGAGACTTATTTATTAATAAATAAATAGAGAATACTACAGGCACAGGTCAGGTGCTCTGGCAAACTCAAAAGGAAGTCTATCGTCCCTTCTTCTGACCTACCTAGGTAGACGAAGCAAGGGAGGTCTGGCAGAAGACATCAGGAATGTGGTCAAAGAGACAGGCTTGGGGCACACCTGGGTGGCTCAGTCGGTTGGGCATCGGAAACTCGGCTCAGGTCGTGATCTCACAGTCTGAGGGTTCGAGCCCCGTGTCGGGCTCTGTGCTGACAGCTCGGAGCCTGGAGCCTGCCTTGGATTCTGTGTCTCCCCCTCTCTCTGCCCCTCCTATGCTCATGTTCTGTCTCTCTCTGTCTCTTAATAATACATAAACATTTACAAAAAATTTTTTATATAAAAAAAAGAGGCTTGGACATACCTCCTGAGCCTGGAGTAACTGGAGGAAGAGGCTAGAAAGGAGGAAACCCAGCTATAGAGATAGAAGACAACACTACTGGGCGGAATTATGTGAGATTGGAAGCTTGATCACAGAAAAGCAAAATGAACCTAATCGTTAGAATTTGAAGCCTATGTTGGGGCGCCTGGGTGGCTCAGTCGGTTAAGCGTCCCAACTTCAGCTCAGGTCAGGATCTCACAGTCCGTGAGTTCGAGCCCCGTGTCGGGCTCTGGGCCGATGGCTCAGAGCCTGGAGCCTGCTTCCGATTCTGTGTCTCCCTCCCTCTCTGCCCCTCCCCCGTTTCATGCTCTGTCTCTCTCTGTCTCAAAAATAAATAAAATGTTAAAAAAAATAAAAAAAAAAGAATTTGAAGGCTATGTCAAGGCAGGCGGGACCTCAGTGTGTGTGGCTGTCTACTTAAGACTTAGGCATCTATTGGGGCACCCGGGTGACTCAGTCAGTTGAGCGTCCGGCTTCGGCTCAGGTCATTATCTTGTGGTTCATGAGTTCGAGCCCCACATCGGGCTCTGTGCTGACAGCTCGGAGCCTGGAGCCTGCTTTGGATTCTGTGTCTCCCTCGCTCTCTGCCCCTCTCCCATTCATGCTTCGTCTCTCAAGAAAAAATAAACATTAAAAAATTTTTAAAAAACATTTAGGCATCTATTCCCATCTAAAGACAGGATGAGGCTGTGAACCTGGGGTGGCTCTGCATTTGTTCCCGGTTGTATTTTTCTGATCTGCATTTTTCAAGAGACAGCAGCAAGAATTCACACAGATTCTTTATTCGTGGTAACACTTGTTTTCTGATGCTTTTTTTAAAAGCGAAAACCATGAATAACTTTTATTCACAGTGATTCTCCTAAGGAGGCTTAAGTTTACATTTTGCTTATGTCTTCCGAATAAAGGAGAAATCATGACCAAGTAAAGAAGCAGTGGCTGTGTTTACAGTTCCGAGGAGGCCAACAAGCCAGCCCAGAGACTCTACTGGTGAATATATTATGTGAAAAAGGAAATGTGAATGGCATCTGCTCTCTGGAACTTGCTTGGTCACGGCCGGTAGCCAAAGACACGGACCACTCACTGAAGTCCAGAGTAGGTGGAAGGAGGTCTCCTGAGTGTTATATACCAACAAAAAAGCATCTCCAATGTTCAAACCAAGAATCTGGCAATCCTTGGGGTAAAGGCGAGATTGAACATGGTCTTTGGGGGAAGGCTGTGTGCCAGTGTGTGCGTGTGGGTTCATGAACGTGGGCGCCCTTTCCGCGTGCTTACTGTGACGAGGCAGAAAAAGGTACAGGGTGGTCAGCTTCGAGAGTCTAGAAGGAAAAGGACAGACAAGTTGGGCAAATCAGGCACCAGTCAGTTGAAGCTACCATATGCTTTCATGGTAGATGATCAGCAGAGTTTCCAAGGTGTGGGAAGTTTGAAAGAAGACAGAAAAAGCAGTTGAAGAAAGTAGAGGAGTTGCAGTGTCCTGTTGTGGTAAGAAAAAAAGGGAAGCTGATTTCATCTCAGGGACAGAGATGGGGAGAGAGGACAGAAAAGGGCAAGAACATGAGAAGCAAGTTTGGATATTACTAGTTTTTAAAAGTCCCCCTAGAAAAATTTTAGGAAAGGGGCCTCCAGAGACTTCGAGTTAAGGAATAAGAACAGAAGAAAAAAAACCCTCCTTTTTCTTTATACCTATTAGGATGACTATTATTTTAAAGAAGGAAGGGAGGGAGGGAGGGAGGGAGGGAGAGAGAGAGAGAGAAAGAGAAAGAAGAAAGAAAGAAAGAAAGAAAGAAAGAAAGAGAAAGAAAGAAAGAAAACAAAAGAAAAGAAAAAAGAAAAGAAAAGAAAAGAAAGGTTAAAGAAGGAAGAAAGGAAGGAAGGCAGTAGGAAGAAAGGAAAAGAAAGAAAAAAACAACAGGTATTGGGGAAGATGTAGACAAATTGGAAACTCATGCATTGCCGTTGTGGAAAATACTTTGGTGGTTGTTCAAAAAGTTAAGCATGGAACGACTCTGTGATCCAGAAATCCCACTTTGTGACATGTACCCCAAAGCCAGAGACCCTAGCACATATTTGCACACCCATGTTCATAGCAGCATTATTCGCAATAGCCAAAAGGTAGAAACAACCAAGTGTCCATTGATAGATGACTAAACATGTGGAATACACATACAATGAAATACTATTTAGCCTCTAAAACGAAGGACACTCTGACCCATTCCACAATGTGGATGACCCTTATCAACATTATAAGTGAAGTGACCCAAGCACAAAATGACAAATGGCAAGATTCCGCTTCTATGAGGTACCTGGAAGGGTCAAACTCACACAGACAGAAAGCAGAACAGAGATCACCGAGGCTGAGAGTAGTAGGACGGGGAGTTATTGTCCAATGGGTACAAAATTTCTGTTAGGGGTGATGACAAAGTTCTGAAAATGGTTGGTGGTAATGGTTGCCGAACAACACTGTGGATGTACTTAATGTCACTGAATTATCCACTTAATAATGGTTAAGATGGTAAATTTTATGTGATGTGTATTTTATCCCCAATTTGTTTTAGATGATCCTTTTTGGAAAAGGGAGTTCAAAAGACACCTTGGGACCTGAGGAAATTCCCACAAATGAAAATTGACTGGATTTAATGGTAAGGACCATAGAGGCAAGGACTCAAAGCAACAGATACTGGCTTTTGTGGTCACTCAGTGACACTCTTTGGACAAACTCTAGACTCAGAAGTCATCTTTATGTCCAATCAGGAGGCAAGAAACACTGTCCCCAATTCCAAATGGTTGTCAAGGGTGAATTCTCTCAGTAGGAAAGGATTGAAGGATTCCTACCTCTTTCTTTTGCAAAAGTAAGGGATAGTGCAGGAGGTGGGGGGAAACAAGAATATGAAAATTTGCAGAGAATAGCACATGTGAAAGGAAAGATATGCCCTATCCGGACCAGATCAAAGTGATGGTGAAAGCAACGCTTAGAGCAAGAATGAATGAGTTTCTTTATATTTTACTGTTCAAGGTGGTGGGAGAGGGGGTAGTCTGTAAATTAAAGGGCTAAGAGGGATGGGTTAAGATAGGCTCAATTTAGAAGCTGTCATTAAGGACTTCGTTTTCCCCAACAGAACTTTTTCAGAATCCAGAAAAGATGGGACCTCAGAGCCAAGGGGGCATGGTAATGCGTGGACTTCAAGGAAAATAGGCAGAAACTCACAGTTCAAAGACAGTTATCACTC
Source organism: Leopardus geoffroyi (assembly GCF_018350155.1). NCBI lineage: Eukaryota > Metazoa > Chordata > Mammalia > Carnivora > Felidae > Leopardus > Leopardus geoffroyi. The sequence goes on from NC_059330.1 coordinate 7,257,470, forward strand.
CTCCAACATTGACAGGTGTCACCAAGTGATACAAGGAAGAAGGTTCCGTGGCCAGCCAGCACTGAGTCTTACTGATAAAAGCACATTTTGATTACAGTTTTCAGTGGCCCATGTGAAATAGGTAAGATGATTGATTTAATGACAACCGTTTTGAGAGACAGAAGAAAAATAATTATTAGCGATGGCCCCAACCCTAAAATGTTTCCAGACATTTCAGTTGTGACGAGCACAGTTTATTCTCTGCATTTTTTTTAGTAAATCAAAAAAGTAAAAATCCAAACAATAACAACAACAACAACAACAACAAACCACCCTGAAGTTCAGTGGCACTGAATGATTCATGCAACACTTCCTTATTTGTGGTCAAATCAAGACTATTCACTGAATTATGCACAAGATATAGGGTCTCATCATTAAGGCACAGGAAGCTGATGAATTAAAGGAACATCCTTTTTTTTTTAAGTAGGATCAAGAAAATGGGTGATTTGGATAAGCTATGGTTTCCTTTCAAGGTATAAATAGGTGTGAAGAGCCAGGGAAATCTCATGAGTACATAGTCACATTATTTATCACGTAGCTGTTTCCCAGGACTCAAACAGTGAACGGACAAACGAAGATGTTCCTGCAGACAGACAGACAGACAGCACTGGGGAAAGGCAGATTCGGCGCAGTTTTAGACGCCTAGGAAGCATCGTAGTGGTAACAGCAGAAATAAGGGAGACGATAGTAAAAATGATGGCGATCGGGCTGGAAAAATTCGAGCTAGAGTAATTTCAGTGTAAACGTGGCAGGAATGAATGGGCATGGAAGAGTGGAGAACAGGCTGGTGACAAAGCTAGGGACGCACACTGAAAGACTGATGTGCACAACCGACTCAAGAAGGGATAACACGGCTACATCCCCAGAAAGTTTCCAATGCCATATGCTGGAAGGCTGGCGGAAAAGAGATGTTTCTCTAAAGAGAGCTTTTCTCGAAATGGAAAGGCACCATCTGAGAAAAGGTAAAGGAGATCAAAGGAGGTAGAAAAAAAAAGGCCAACTTTTGAAATGAAAAATAAGGTATAATGCTGGGGCCAGATGGTTGCCAAAGAAGGGGAAGGCATAATTATGAGTCCCATTGAAAGCCAAGGAGGAATAATGACAGAAATAACTTTTCACTTAAGGATCTGGATACAGGGAAGTAGGAAAATATGAAAGGGTAACAGTTCACGCAGAAGAGAAATAATATGGTAGGAAGGCAGGTGGAAAGAAAAAGAATGAAAAGACGTCTGCAAGGAATTCTGTGGAGGGGATATGTGGAGTTTGTTGGAAATGAGAAAATATGATCACGTATAGACTTTTTCTTAATCTAGAAAGAAGGGAAAACAAGAGCAAAAAAGTTATTCCAGCCTAAAGTTGGATGTAAGAATGCTCGGAATCATTTTACATAAAGTAAGTTGTTGTTGTTATTATATTTAGTTGGATGTTGCCTAACAAAGAACGGGTCTGGAATTTAAAGACTAACATCAAGTGGTCCAGTAGAATTAGGTTGGAACTCTAGGTGCGACTGGATGGCTCGCTCGGTTGGTTGAGCATCCAACCTTGATCTCAGCTCAGGTCTTGATCTCAGGGTTATGAGTTCAGGTCCCGTGTTAAGCTCTGTGCTGTGTGTGAACCTGCTTAAAAAGAATACGTTTGACCTCTAAAGGTCTCGGTTGATGGGAGACTATCAAGAACTCTTGTTCATGCTGAAAAATGGCAGTGAAAGTCTTCTCGCTTCCTACTGCTCTCTGGTTGACCAGCTGTTGCTGGCTCGAAATAAAGAAATATGAGCTTAGAGAAGACTTTCTGGGAAAGCAGGTGGTGCGGGGGGTGGGAGGGGGATGCCACTGCCCAGGCCAGAGGCAGACAGCCCTTCAGAAGTGGGTTGCCAAGTTGTTGACCCCGTTCTTCAGGTCTATGGTGAGAGGTGGGGTACTGGAAACCTGGTTATGTGTCCTTCCAACAACGTCTCCGTCTCCCATCAAAAAATGTGCCCACATTCTTGCATTTTCTGTTTCATCCCTCCTGGTGTCTACATCGTTCAGACTATCTTCCGTTTGTTGTTAGGAGCTCCTGGACCTCGGCTGGAAAAACTCAGTTCAGTGATGTTTCTCTTTCGCGCTCCTCCTGACAAAGTGTGACACGAAACATAGATCTGCTTACTACGATGGGATCACTCGGACTTGGAGAAAGAGGGGTTTTCAAGAGCAAAACCTAGAGTGACAAGGGTAAGAATTACTGGGCAAGCATTCAGTAGAATCTGGTTTTTACACCCGCTTTAGACCCGTACTTGCTGGATATGCTTTGCTTCTTCTTAAACCAGGAATCTCAGCACCGCCGAGATTTGGGGTAGGATGATTCGTTGTTGCGGGAGCTCACCTGTGCATCATCGGTCTTGAGCAGCATCCCTGGGATCTGCCCACTAGAAGTACCGTACACTCCATCACCTTTGAGTCAACAGAAGTATCTCCAGAGACCCTTACTGGGAAGCAAAGGCGTCTTTTGTTCTCTTAAGTGTTCCTTTCCTTATCTGTAAGGTGCAATTCAACAGAGCGGAGAGCTGCTGTTGGTTTAAGGGGATGCCTCTGACAGGGTAATCTGCCACGTGAATGGAACGTGCTATTATCTAATACACATGTTTAGGTATTCACACATTGAATTGGAGATATCTCCATGTGGAACAGATTGAGCAGGTCTTGGCCGACAGAACCAGATGAAGGGGTTTAGGAGAAATTATTCCTCTTCGCAACAACAGCAAAATCAAGAGTGAAGAATGTCCAGACCCAGGAATGGTTTAAACCCCCACGTAACCAGTTATAGAAAGGATTTAAGTGCCAAATGGTGACCGGATCCGTGAGGTTTGTTCCGACTTTGGAGCTCTTTGAAGATAAAATCACAGTGGGATTAATACTCTGCAATAATGGAGCTTATTAATGTCCAGTGGTTAGAATAAATGAGTTCCCCTTGAAAGTTACCAAGTTACCTAGAGAATTATATGCTCTTCTGGAGACAGAATTCTCCACCTCTAAGAAGCGTGTAGGAGGTCAGCATGGCTATGGAACAGACAACTGAAGAGAAAGCTTGGCTAAGATGTTCACAGCAAGGACAAAACCTGGGGCGCTTAGGTGGCTCAGTAGGTTGAGTGTCTTGAGTCTTGATTTTGGCTCCGGTCATGATCTCAAGGTCATGGGATGGAGCTCTGTGTCAAGCTCTGCACGGAGAGTATAGCCTGTTTGGGATTCTTTTCCTCCCTCTCCCTTTGCCCCTCCCCCACTTACTCTCTCTCTAAAAAAATCTTAAAAAACCCCCTACTATTTGATATAGCTAAATGGACAAAAGAAATGTGAAGCCAAGTCCACACACAGCAGGAGTTAAGTGCAATTTCTGCTCTGGAGGAAACTTCCAGTACACTGACTCTAGATCTGTTTGGCTGGGATCTATAACTTCTGACCCTGTTATGAAACTTGAGAAGTTAGAAAGCTCTCCTGGCGGGCTCTAGAGTCATTCATTTTTTTTTTTTAAATAATATGAATTTCAAAAAAAAATCTACATGCAAGAAGAGGTGCTTTGAACTCAATTCCGTTCTTTTATTATTTCTTAACACAACAAGAGGAAAATGGCGGAATACAACTGTCAGATGCGCTAGTTTCCCTGCACAAGGCACATCTGCGCAATGCCAGGCAAAGGCTTACCAAGGAATCAGAGGCATGAACAAAATGAGTTAAGAGAAAAGATGCAAAGAGTTTCAGATGAGTATCTCGTTTCTCAAAGTGAGGATTTAAGAATAACAAAACCAGGGGTGCTGCCTTGGAAAATTAAGGGCACGGAAGGCAAGGCAATCAACTGGGCAAAGGAGATGGGGAATTGGGGTTTTCTTAACTCTCCTAAGTGGTATATTCGTACAGAAAATTCAAGGGTTTGGAGCAATGTTGGAACACCTTGAAACTTAAATAATTTTTTCCCCTTCATTTGAATCCTGTGTTAGGTCTCTCCGGAAAGATTTACTTCCCTTGAGGCAGCGTCTATGGTTGAGGCACATTTGGCTGCACATTTGCAGACAACTCTAGTTTCTTTTGATTGACCGCGCCGGAGAAGAAAAAGAATTATTATTTTAGGAGACTGTAGGGTCTGGTCCTTTAAATTTTTGGCAGATACGGAAAACTTCCAGGAGATGGGAGACATTTTCCTCTTGGGTTTACAACTGTAATAAAAGGTTGCTGACAGACTAATTATAAATGTTTTATATATTTCGTGCATATGTGCTTCTCTCTAAACCAATTTAATTCCCATTAATGCTAATCTTGTTAATGCCCACTCAGAGAGGAAAGGAATACTCTTAATAAACTATTGATTTATTTGAGCTATTTAAAGGGAGGGGGAGGAGAGAAATAGATGGGGAGAAGGAAAAAACTGCCATTTTACCCACATCTTTGTTTCTTAGAATATTTCCCAAACATTAATGAATATTCGGTTATCCCTGGTATGAACAGGAAGCAGGGGGAGAAAGAAAGTGACGGTGACAGTCTTCGACCTGTGAAAAATAATGACATTTATTTTTTTTTCTTAGTATTAGCTCCAAGATTAGAAATGACACATTACAAAGAGAAGCAGGTTTTCTTTGTTAAAAAAAAGAGGTAACAAAAAAGGAGGTTCATACTCATAAGCTCTTGCTGAAGTGGGTTTTTCTTTAAAAAAAAAAAAAAAAAAAAAAGACAGTGAACACCACACATAGGTAACTTATGCTCCTACCATTTTTTTCCGGTTCCTAGTGTGAGTGTCTGTCTGGTTCTCCAGACACAGATCCAGTAATTTCTCTCAACCTCAACAAAACCAAGATTTCTAGATCTCAGGGTACTTCCACAAGCTAAGACTGGCCCTTGAAAGACGTTATGTCCACGTCTGAGCGGTGTCCTCGAACACGGGTGACTCCTTGTGACTTAGCGTGTCACAAAGCTAGCCTGGAACTTCAGAAGGCGACAGGAAACCCTCGCTGTCCCATCTCCGATCGTCCTCAGACTAGCTAACCGTCTCTAAAAGGATACATGCCTCACTTCCAATTCTCTCTGGAACAAGTGGCAGGATATAGGGAACAGGTAGAAGATGGGGTTTTGCCCAAGGTCCACCATCTGGCCTTACGAGAAGTCATTTAACGTCCCTGAGACTCAGTCACCTTCTCTGTAAAAAGGGAATCATAATCTTTATGTGCTATGCGCTTACCCCACCTTCAGATAAGGACGGCAAAAGGTGCTTTATTCAAAAGTTCTATGGTAACTGGGAAGCGGTGTACAAACATGGGAATATTATTAAGTGGGAAACGCTTTTTGAAAAGCGGTGCAAGAAAAAAAAAGTGACAAGGGAGGAAATAGAAGCAGAGATCATTTTATCTGGGACCCGTGGAAAGACAGACAAGAGACAGAGAGGCAGAGACAGACACCGAGATCGATCGATTTACCCTCAGGATTTCCCTCAATGGCCACCAACGCTCGTGGTTTATAACTGTGTATAGAACACATAAAATAAAAGTAGAAAACTGAAAGTATTTAGACCAGTGAGGTTTTCCTTTTTTGCTGGTCCAAATGTCGGCACGTGGAAGGCGAGACGCGGGCGGAGGCCAGAACACTCTCTTTAACATTCACTGGGGGAAAAAAAAATACGGAAACAAATATTTTCAGCACAAATATTAAACTGCCTTTTCCCTACCGAGTGGTAAAAAAATATATTATATTTTGATATTTTTCTTTTTCTTTTTAAATTATACTGTTATCCATCCCAGCCGAAGTCCTGGCCGGTCATCTGGTAGAACTTCAAGTTGAAGGGCCGGTAGAAGTCGCGCAGCAGGCGCACCACCTCGCGGTCGATCTCCGGGTGGGTCCTGCCCTTGGTCTTGCCCAGGCAGTGGGGCTTGCTGCTGCCCTCGGCCTTCTTGAGGCAGGGGAAGCCCTTGGTCTTGTTAAAGTAGAAGTGCTTGTCGGTGATGATCCTCTTGAGGCCCAGGAAGTCCTGCACGCGGCCCAGCTCGCCGGCCGGGTCGCTGATGAGCCGCTCCCCGCTCACGAAGAGCATCTGGCCGATGGGAAAGTGGCGCAGCCAGTGCTCCAGGTGCTTGGCGTAGATGCCGATCTGGATGGCGCTCCACGACGTGTCGATGAGGCCCGTCGTGCGGTTCTTGAACGTCAGGCTCTCGAAGGTGGGGATGTCGGGCCGCTTGGACAGCGTCTGCGTGTAGTCCGAGATGGCCCGGGTCACCGGGTCGCGCACCACCACGATGAGCTTGGTGTCCTTGGACATGGCCGAGATGCGCGCGGGCGCCTCGCGGGTCACGAAGTAGCTGGGCGTCTTCTCCATGGTGATCTGCCCGTCCAGGGTCCTCGGCATCAGGTCCCTGGGGAAAGCAAAAGGTCACGTGAGAGCCTAAAAAAGGAGCGACCTTCCCAGCTGTACAGAGAGAGCGCATTCCGAGGAGGGACGCGTCCTGTAGACTCGGGAGCCAGGGTGCCGGAGCTCAGGGCTGACTCTCCCACTTCCTAGATGGCGAGGTTGATCGAATACTGTGCCTCGAGGGAAACAATATTATGGATCTCATACAGCGTTAGTGATGCTTAAGGGAGTTAATATATCTCAATACCTTAGAAGAGTGGCACAGAATAAGAGCTATGCAATTTATTACTATTATTATTATTATTATTATTATTATTATTAAAAAAAAGTTAACGTTTATTTATTTTTGAGAGATTGAGAGGGAGAGAGAGGGAGCATAAGAGGGGAGGGGCAGAGAGAGAAAGAGAGGGAGACACAGAGTCCAAAGCAGGCTCCAGGCTCTGAGCTGTCAGCACAGAGCCCGACTTGGGGCTTGAACTCAGAACTGGGAGATCATGACCTGTGCCGAAGTCAGACGCTTGACGGACTGAGCCACCTAGATGTCCCTTATTATTATTATCATTATTATTATTATTATTATTATTATTATTGTTAGCCCACAATGCTGTAAGAAAATAACCCTGATCAAATTCTTCAGGCAAATTAGACATAATAAACACATGACTACCATGAGATGGTATTAAAATACCCTGAACACTTTCTGTAGTTTTCTTATAAACAAAGCAATTAGATTTAACCTAACGCCACTGCATAGTACACAGCATACTTCCCTTTAGAATTTCTGAATGTTCCTGTAACAGACAAGACTTATTAAACTTAATCTAATAATTTGAAAAGGTGTCACTCCAACAGTCTACATCCATTGGCTCGATTATGGCATTATTATCATGTTATATTTTCACGACAACAAAGTGAATTCTGGCTCTCTGTTCAGAACATTCTTGATTCTTGTCTGCTCATTTTTCCTGATGAACGTTAGCATCACTTGGCCACGCTGAAAGAAAAATATGCCCCTGGAGTCTTGATGGAGCAGACATTGCTATCCAGTTCAAGCACGTGGTCTTACTGGGAACTGATGGGTTTCAGGACCAGTCAAAAAGTGTAAGAGAGGGGCGCCTGGGTGGCGCAGTCGATGAAGCATCCTACTGTTGACTGCAACTCAAGTTATGGTGTCACAGGTTGTGGGATCGAGCCCCAGGTCGAGCTGACAGTGCAGAGCCTGCTTGGGATTCTCTCTCTCTCTCTCTCTCTCTCTCTCTCTCTCTCTCTCTCTCTCTCTCCCTTCTCTCTGCACCTCCCCCACTCATTCTTTCTCTCTCTCTCTCAAAATAAATAAATAAACAGGGGTGCCTGGGTGGCTCAGTCAGTTACGTGTCTGACTTCAGCTCAGGTCATGATCTCACAGTTCATGAGTTTGAGCCCCGCGTCGGGCTCTGTGCTGACAGCTCGGAGCCTGGAACCTACTTCGGATTCTGTGTCTCCCTCTCTCTCTCTCTCTCTGTCCCTCCCCTCCTTGCTCTCTGTCTCTCGAAAATAAATAAAAGTTAAAAAAAATAAGAATAAACAAATAAACATGTTTTTAAAGTGTGAGGAGGAGAGTTAACCTATTTATTCTTCCATTTTAAACGTACTACTTACCATTAAACCCCCCATCTGATATAAAAGCACTGTCTCCCTAATTACAAGTTTTGTAAGAAATAGCTGTTGCACAAATCATTACTAGAACAAATGTATTTTGGAGATTTATTTCAATGACTAAATTTATTCTTTGATCCGTCATAAGAAGAATCGAACTTCTAAATGTTCTTACACTGGATTCACTTTTATTCCTGGAATACAGACCGTTTCTGATCTATTTTTCTTTTTATATAGACGTGGATTTGGCTCATCATTATTTTCTTTTGGATTTTCATTCATATTCATTATGAGCTGTTCCGGTCATTTTTCTCTTGATCAATAGCTTAATCAATTGTTAGAATATGAAATATTACACAAATGAGTTGGGCAATGTTTTGTATTTTTCCATATCCTAGAGAAGTTTAAGTAGAAAATAATTTTCTGTTCTTTAAATTTGGGGGGCATTACCTACAAAGCCATCTAATACTGGTTCTTGTGGGAGGCAGGATAGGAAAGAAACTAGAATTTTCTTTTTTTTTTTAACATTTATTTATTTTTGAGACAGAGAGAGAGACAGCGCATGAACAGGGGAGGGGCAGAGAGAGAGGGAGACACAGAATCTGAAACAGGCTCCAGGCTCTGAGCTGTCAGCACAGAGCCCGACGCGGGGCTCGAACCCACGGACCGCGAGATCATGACCTGAGCCAAAGTCGGACACTTACCGACTGAGCCACCCAGGCACCCCAGAAACTAGAATTTTCAAAAACCTTTTCACTTTTACTTACTTATTTTTTGTAAATACTCTGTCTTGTGTCAATTTTGGCAATTAAGATGTTTCTAAGTCACCCAGCCTTACATCCCAGTCTTGACCGTAATTTTACAGTCTCCCGTAATTTTGTGTTTTCTGCCCTTCTTTCTGCTTTCTAGATTCGTTTATCTTTTTAAATTCATTTATTTGCATTTTAGCTTTTTTAATGCTCCCTTTTGTCTTTTTCTTTTTCTGCTCTGTTGTTCTTCAAATTCATTTCGCAGGATGCTTCATTTATTTTCAATCTCTCTTCTCCAGTAATAAAATCATTTTGAGACCATTATTTCCCCTTGACATAGAAATTTGGTCAAGTTTCACGTTTTCACACACTGTTGTCATTTTCATAAATATGTTAATTGTGTTTTATACTTTTTATTTCCTTTTTAATCCAGGTATTATCTGGGATTGCTTTTTACTTTTATTTCTAAAGGTGGGTTTACTGTATTTTCCCCTTAATTTGGTTATGCGTTTCTAGTTTGCCTCTGGAGTAAAATAATGCTAACGTTGTATTAAGAAAAATTTCAAACACACCCTGAAGTAGAGAGAAAGGTAATGCAAATCTCACGTACCTTACATCCAACGTCAAAAAAAATAAAAACTAGTGGCTAATTTCACATCATTCATAACACCCTCCATTTCTACTCCCTCCCTCCACAAATGAATTACCCGAAAGTCTGTCTCAGATGTCGTATCAACTGGTTCATAAACATTCTGGTTCCCCAACAGCTGTTGGCAAGGATGTGGAGAAAGGGGGATCCTCACACACTATTGGTGGGCACGCAAACTGGTGTAGCCACTTTGGAAAACAATAGGGAGGCTCCTCAAAAAATAGAGCTACCCATGACCCAGCAATTGCACTACTAGGTATTTATCCAAAGAATAGAAGAATACTAATTCAAAGGGATACATGCACCCCAATGTTTATAGCAACATTACCTACAATAGGCAAACTATGGAAACAGCCCAAGTGTCCATCGATGGATGAATGGATAAAGAAGATGTAGTATATATACAACAGAATATTACTCAGCCATCAAAAAAGAATAAAATCTTGCCATTTGCAATGACATGGATGGAGCTGGAGAGTATTATGCTAAGTGAAATAAGCCAGTCAGAGAAAGACAAATACCGTATGATTTCACTCATATGTGGAATTTAAGAACGAAAACAAATGAGAAAAAAAGGAAAAAAAAGAGAGAGAGAGAGAGAGAGATAGAGAAGCAAACCAAGAAACAGACTCTTCTTAACTGTGGAAAACAAATTGATGGTTATGAGAGGGGGGATGGGTAAAATGGGCGATGAGGATTAAGGAGGGCACTTACAATGAGCACCCGGTGATGTATGGAATTCCTGAATCGCTATATTGTACACCTGAAACTAGCATTATCACACTGTATGTTAACTAACTGGAGTTTACATGAAAACATAAAAAAAAACAACAACAATTCTGCTTCCTAGTGGCAGATTCCTCAATATTTGTGGCAATAAGCCACTGACGTTGGGTTAGTTTAGTAATGCTGGGTATTCTCAGATTCTTGCGGTCTTGGCTACTTCAGTCAGGTTATCTTCATTTTCTTCCTTGGAGAAGGACTTGATAAGTAGATATCTGATTTCTGTTGCTTTTTGTTGTTTTAAGAAATCTGCAATTCTTTCTGCAAAAGAACCTTTCACGTTACCCATCCTCTCCCACTCCTTAAATACGCCTTCCGGTCGGGGTTAAGATTCGGCAAAGACCAGAGTTCAGTGTTGCCATGAGGAAGACACAGATTGTGGTCACTGCTTTATGCAGCACTGGTGTCTTTGTGTGACCTCCATTCACGGACTCGTCACGGTGACGCTCCCCACAGAGATCTGACAAACTGGCTAGGCCAATCCCCTTTGGAAGCTTAGGTTACGCTTTTCCAAGATGAGCCAGGAGATCCATCCAGATACTGTTGGCATAAATCAGTGAAGGAAATTTGATCACCTGTGTGAAAAGGTCTGGGGTAGCAAAAGCAAACGTTCAATGTCAGTGACGTTATAAGAAAAAGGATTGGCTGATGAAAAAAAAAAAAGTACACATTCTTGCCTCCTTTCCTATGATCTCGGACTTTCAAACTACTCTACCTCCTTTTTTGGCCAGTAAAATAGAGAAAACAGAGTTTGCTCAGAAGCTACTGGTTGGTGATCTCAACCCGCCCCCCCCCCCTCCTGTCTCTGGAGAACACACAGATTCCCCAGCAGCCTTTCAGCAGAGATTATGGCTACAGATTGTGCTGCACCAGAGGAAACCCGGCTAACGTCCCTGAAAAAAGAAACCATATTTCAAATGATCTCAACAGAGAAGGGGAAAGAGCTCTCCAAGATAGGCGTTTAAAAGAGCAAACAGCTCAAATGGGATTTCAGAAGAAAAACACATTCGTTACTGTCATCCACAGGATGAAGAAACGGACTGGTTTTAACAGGGCGGGTGGGGATGGGGAGTCCGAGTTAACTGGAAGCTGCCTGCAGGCTACTTTCTTCAGAAACCAAGTAGTCATCGTCTGCGCAGATCCTTAACCCAGCTGGCACTGTAAAAGGACTCACGACAGGATTCGCTGAAGAGGAATCTCCTTTTTAATTTCTTTATTCCTTCCCACACTGCAATTTGAATTGTCACGTTCAAACTCGAGCTCATCTATCACAGGAAAGGAAATGCACGTGTAATTTGGAATATCTTATTTCAAACTGTTGAGGACAACCTGCAAACCAACCTTCCTGACTGAGTGAGGCATAGACTGGGACCCTACGCCATGCCAGGACTTGGGCCCCGAATGGACAGGGAGAAAGCCATCCCGGTATCATGAAAGTTTTGAAGAAACACCAGACAGGCTAAAGGAAAAGAAAAGTGTGTGCAGTAAGATGTGTGAAGTTTCCCTAAAAACAGAACGAGTTGGGGTGGGGAGTGAGAAACTCAATTGGTAGACAGAAGGGGTACATCCTACGAGGCCTCAATTCCCAGCTATGTACCCTATCCCAACCTCACCTCTCAACAGTGACACAGATTTAGAGACAGGGGTAGCAGGTATGGAGATAGGGAAATGGGTAAAACCAGAATTTCGAGGGGCGCCTGGGTGGCTCAGTCCGTTGAGGTCATGATCTCACAGCTTGTGGGTTCAACCCCGCGTCAGGCTCTGTGCCGAAAGCTCAGAGCCTGGAGCCTGCTTCCGATTCTGTGTCTCCCTCTCTCTCGCTGCCTCCCCCTCCCTGCTCATGCTCTGTCTCCCCCGGTCTCAAATAAAAAACATTCAAAAAATTTTTTAGAATTTTGAGGAAACATTAGATAAGCTTGTTCCCCCCCCCCGCCCCGAGGAAGCCAAGGGTAAGAGGGGATCTCACAAGCAAATGAAGGATTATTACAAAGTGGATGGCACCAACAGGGACACAACAGGAATCACAGCGGCCAAAAAGCGAAAGCAACCAAGTGACCATCGGCGGATGAACGGATACACAAAACAGGCTCCATACGCACAATGGAATATGCTGCAGCCTTAAAAAGCAAGGGGAGTCTGACATGTGCTCCAACAAAGGACGAACCTTGACGACATTATGGTCTGAAAAATAAGCCAGTCACAGAAGAACTGTGACTCTATGTATGTGAGGTCTCTAGAGCCATCACGTTCACAGGAACAGAAAGTCGAATGGTTGTTCCCACGGGCTGTGGGGGCGGAGGGGAGAGCTGTTTAACCACACACAGTTTTAATTTTGTGAGATGGAAAGCGTTCTGGGAAATGATTGCTCCACGATGTAAATGCACTCAACACTACCGAACTGGTCACTTAAGAGCGGTTAAGATGGCAAATATTACGTTCTGTCGATTGTATCATGTTGTCATTCATTAAAGAAACAAACACAACGCACCAAGAAGACAAGGCCTCCAATTGCATCCACAGAATTTAATCAGACAGAAGAGCCTTTCTGGTTTTGCAGATCATGAAGCATTCAGCACAAGGTCCTGAGAGAGGCTGTGGTTTTCGCTCTCCTCTTGCTAGACCAAAGGGGAATATAAGAATTTATGTCGTATCTGGAACTGTCTGGTTAAGAAATGAGGTTTTTGGCCTGCTTCTTGCCCACTGCTGGCTGGGTGACTGTGAGTGAGTCATTCAACCTCTCTAATCTCCGCTTACTCACCTCACCCAAAAATCAAGCCAAAGGGCTCAGAAATCTGGACCATAAGCAGTATTGACACGACCATTATAGCAAGGGACATACCAAGAATTGTTCTCAAGAAGCGGATGCCTCGTGTTTAGAATTTCCAGCTTCCAGGAAAACCCCATCCAGTCCAGATCACAAGGGTCCAGAGAAGATCAGAGACCCTCTGACATGTTCCCGGGATATCTGCACACCTGTCCACTAGAGGCCCTGTATGTATGATGTTCAGGCAAGGACAGTGCCTGGTTTGAAAGCCACAGCCTGGCAAAGCCAAGTTATTTGGAAGGACTGGCCTGTTCCGGTGGAAGAGAGGTGAGCTCAGTTTTTCAACTCCTTCCCATGCCATGTGGCACACCTGTCCCCAGAAGGAAACTGTTTGGGAACACTTCCATGTGCCTCGGGATGTTGTGCTACCCAGATGCCCTAGGATTTCATTTTGGATCTGATCAGTCTCACTGGGATGAATCTCTATGGGCCTCCAGTTATATCTGAGCAGTTTTCCAGATGTCTGTGGTACAGGAAATGGCCAAGTAGGAACCATAATACACCTGCTAAATAGTCTGTTTTTTTTACCTAAGCCCTAAGTCAACTGAGTACTTTGTGATAGGAGTACTCAGGTGACCCAGAAGACTTTTCCTTCTGCCACACTGCTGAACAGATAGATCTGCCTCCATGTCCAGTGACAGTCCCAGAGACAAGGCCACCCGCCACTCTAGTGCTGTGTGCACGACCATCACCTGGCACGGTCAAGGGCACCACTGAGAGGTAGCCCTTGATGGCACTCAACAACACATATTCATCGCGCGTGTAATACATTCAAGAAAGTATAAAAGAGAGGGGCGCCTGGGTGGCGCAGTCGGTTAAGCGTCCGACTTCAGCCAGGTCACGATCTCGCGGTCCGTGAGTTCGAGCCCCGCGTCAGGCTCTGGGCTGATGGCTCAGAGCCTGGAGCCTGTTTCCGATTCTGTGTCTCCCTCTCTCTCTGCCCCTCCCCCGTTCATGCTCTGTCTCTCTCTGTCCCAAAAATAAATAAACGTTGAAAAAAAAATTTAATAAAAAAAAGAAAGTATAAAAGAGAACCGACCTCATCATGTGCTTCACCCTTTGTATTCATTTGGGTCATTTCCTCTGAATTCACACTGACCTCATACTGCCTTCCTGCTGGAACTGCTGCTGGCCCTCTCCAGAGGCACTTCTTCCTTAAAAAATTACCCTCCCTCATTGTATTTTTAGTTTGGTTAACCAGTTATTCACATGGAAAAGTAAATCTTGGTCTCTCCCCACAGAGAGAAGTCAACTCCAGATGGCTGGTACACATAAACACGAATGACAAAATAATAAAAACTTTTGTAAGGAAACCTAAGAGAGCATCTTAATGATTGAGGGGGGCAAGTATTTCTGAAGTGTCTTAAAAGAATAACCACAAAGAATGATGAATTGGACTATATTAAAAATAGGAACTCCTGTTCATCAAACGGTTCCATTAAGAGTAAGGAGACAGGTGTTAAAAGAAGATATTTAAAATACATTTACCTGACAAAAGATTCATATCCGTAATACATGAAGAGTTCCTACACATCAACGAGTTAAAAAAAACTAGACATCATAAAAGAAAAATGGGCAAATGTCTTGAACAGGCACTGCATACAAAAATTAAAGTACCCAAATCGTCAATAAACATATGAAAAGGTACTGCATTTCATTAGTTATCAAGGAAATGCATATTAAAACACAGTAACACACACCCAACGTGGATGGCTAGAATAAAAACCACAGAGAATTCCAAATATGGGCAAAGATGTGCAACAACTGGCTCCCTGTTGGTCTGAGTATAAACTGGCATAAAGACTTTAGGAAACTATTTGGAACTATTCACCAAAGCAGAACATATGCATACCCTATGGCCCAGCAATTGTACTCCCAGGATCATATGCAATAGAAATCATACCCTATGTATGCATAGGTGGCTGGGTGGCTCAGTCGGTTGAGTGTCCGACTTCGGCTCAGGTCATGATCTCACAGTTCGTGAGTTCAAGCCCCGCATTGGGTTCTGTGCTGACAGGTCAGAGCCCAGAGCCTGCCTCAGATTCTGTGCCTCCCTCTCTCTCTGCCCCTCCCCTACTCATGCTCTGTCTCTATCTCTCTCAAAGGTGAATAAACATTAAAACAAAAATTATAAATCATACATATGTTCATCAAAAGACATGGTCATGAACATTCATGGTTAATCATAAGAGCCCCAAAGACAAGCTCCCCAAATATCCATCAAAAATAGAAGCATATATATGTATATATGTATGTATACATATATGTAAATTCATGTATGCATATGCATATACATGTGTGTATATATGTGTGTGTGTGTGTGTATCATTTTTGATGATGTAAATTGTGAATGAATCCCCAAAACACAATGTTATTAACAAACACAAGCCAAGACACAAAATTGTATATACTGAATGATTTCTCTTCTAAAAAGTTCAAAAACAGGCAAAATCCACGTACAGTGTTAGATGTCAGGACAGTGGATGCCCTTGGGGGAGTGAGAGACTGGAACGGGGCACAAGGTGCCTGTGGAGAGATGGAAGTAACCCCCCCTCCATAATGCAGGATTTGTGTCCTTTTCTGGATTCGGTTACGTTGCGGTAAAACGTTTCCAACACTTATAAAAAAATAAATGGACCAATTCTCCCTAATTCTCCAAGAAAAACATGCCATTCAAAACAGTGCATTTGCTAAACCAACCACATCTCCAACTGGTGGAAATTCAGATCATAAAGGAAAAGGAGCTCAGCTCCCATACACGGGAATCAGTGGTCCTCTCAATGACCTCTCCCCCCGCCCTCGCCCAGATCAGTGATCAGAACAGGAGCCACCTAACCTCTGTCCCACACCCGGGCCACTGATTCTCATGGCTCTGTAAGCACAGCAGTGTTCACAGCATCAGGCATCACAGCGGATGTGTCTCTAGAGCGTCAGCAGGGGTACAGAGATGATAAAGAATGCATTATGTTTGCAAAAACAGTTTAGCAATTGCTTTAAGCTTTACCCGGATCCAGGAGGGATAAGACAGGCATCGTGCTCCCCAGTTTTTCTGACGAGCAGGCTGAGATTCAGAGAGCCTAAGTGGCATACCCAAGTTCCCATAGGCAGTACGGAAGGTGACGGATGGGTGCCCCAATGCCTAGTGCAAGGTCATGTCCACTGCATCGGATAAGAGGAAGTCAGCAGACAGAAGGAACGGGATGAGAATACACTGAAGATGGCTTGGATGGGCAAATCCGACAGGTGGAGAACGTGGGATCGTGAGACACCTGCCCAGAGGGTATCTGTGAAGACCCTTGGAGCCCCAAACTCTGAACTGAATGCAGATGAAGAAATGTGTCTGCACACTGGGATGGACGAAAAAACAAAGTAGGTGGTTAGTTGGGGTAGGAGGCTCTGCTAACATGAGCTAAAGACCTGGACTGCGGGTGGGGGGGGGGATTTGGGGGGAGGCTTAGGCGGGAAAGGAAGAGGTCTTTTGATGAGGCTGAAAAGCTGAATTACGATGGGAACAAAGCAGTTTTCAAAGAAGATCCCAAAGGCTTACACATGGAAAATGCCAGGAAATTTACTGAAACAAATCAACACCCCCCCCCCCGCCAAAAAAAGTTATTTTGAAGAAAGAAGTGGGCTCCCTTTTCCCCAAAAAAGGAAAAGAATATGTTTTTCTTTCAGTAGAGTTGAGGCTAATTTTTAAAGGTTAGGATTTCTGCCTAAGAATTCTAATGAGGACAAAGCATTATTGATTTTACAATAAAATATGGCCCGGATGGATCATCTACCTCCACGAGGACAACATAGTTTAATAGGAAACTCAAAACTGGGACTAGGAAAGCGAATTCATCTTGATTTTGCTGTTCCTGAAATGTGCGACCTTGAGCAAATCACATCAGTTCTCTGGGCCTCGACATCAAAACAAGATGTCACTGCTAGACCGGCTAGGAGACGAAGATTCACAGATAGGGCTTTGTGAAAAATAACAGACACAGGGCAGCCAAAAATTCAAAAGGAGGTATCTGAAGACAGAAGCCATTGAACACTTACTAAGCATTTACCGTAGGCAGACCCCAATCTGACGTGTATTTCTCGCATCTCACGACAGCAGCGAAAAGCTAGAATTGTTGATATCATTTCCCAGTTGGAGATCGGTTCAGAGAGGGAATGGGACTTGTCCAAAGACACACGGTGACGAGTGAAAAGAGACAGAACATGAAAATCTTTGAACCTCCCCAGGCATGCCAGCAGCCTTAGCAGGACTCTTACGGTTGCCGTAACTGGCCACCTTCGATATTCTGTCAAAACGTATCAGCATGCCTGACGTTTCTTCCCTACTCATCACACCGCGAAAATGTTTCTGCTTGGAATCTTGCCAACAGGCAGGAAGAGCTAGAACGTGGTTTCCAAAGGCTTTCTTCGTAAAGGAAAGTCCCCCTGAGCTGTAACACACAGGTAATTTACCTTGAGGAGTCAATAAATCTGGCCCTGGCGCTCACGCTCACCACGCACTTTCTTACTCTGTACAACCAATGTGTCTGCTTTTGGAAGCCTCTGGCAGCAGAAAATTCTAGGAAACACATGCTCTTTGCATGGCCTTGGCGTGAAGGTGGTTCCCAGGGGTCCCCGATGCCGTGAGCCTGGAGCAGGAAAGCTCCCAGCGCTGTCAGCCCGCCATCCCTCGGGCCAAGGTCCCAACACATCAGTATTTCTTTTCCTGCTGCTGTGATGTCGGACCCCCCTCCAAACGTGACTTGTAAGGCTGGAAATAAAACTCCCTTTAGCTGTTGTTTGAGTTGGCTTCTGTGGGAGAGGAAGACTTATGTTTTTGAACCGGCTCCCACACTGACCGAATCAAGATATGGGATTCTTTTTTTTTTTTTTTAATGTTTATTTATTTTTGGGGAGAGACTCAGACCATGAGCAGGGGAGGGGGGGAGAGAGAGAGAGAGAGAGACAGAATCTGAAAGCAAGCTGCAGGCTCTGAGCTGTCAGTACAGAGCCCGACGCGGGGCTCGAACTCACGGACCACGAGATCATGACTTGAGACGAAGTCAGACGCTCAACCGACTGAGCCACCCCAGGCGCCCCTAGACGTGCGATTCTAGTAACCAAACCGTGGTCAAGGTACGTCAACATCAATGCTAAAAACCTGGCATACTTCCTAGGGCCACTGATAGCAGATTCCTTCTAAAACTGTGAACGACCAAGTAAAAAAAGAGAAAGGATTCTTCACTCTCCCCAGGCTTGATGACAAAGGGAGAAAGCTCATTTAAAAGAACCGACTGGGGCACCTGCGTGAGTCAGTCAGTTGTGCGTCCGACTTCGGCTCAGGTCATGATCTCACAGCTCGTGAGTTCGAGCCCCGAGTCGGGCTCTGTGCTGACAGCTCGGAGCCTGGAACCTGCTTCTGATTCTGTCTCTCTCTCTTTCTCTCTGCCCCTCCCCCACTCATGCTCTGTCTCTCTCTCCTTCAAAAATAAATAAACATAAAAAAAAAAAAAAAAACCCGACCAAACAGGGGCACCTGGGTGGCTCAGTGAGTTTGACACAGGTCAAGACCTCACGGTTTGTGAGTTCAAGCCCCACACCAGGTTCTGTGCTGTCAGCAGGGAGCCTGCTTGGGATCCTCTGTCCTCTCTCTCTCTGCCCCTGCCCCGCTCATGCTTGCTCTCTCTCTCTCTAAAAAAAAAATAAATATTAAAAAAATAAAAACCAAGCAAACAAAATACACATTATGTTCCTTGGCACTCCAGGGGAAGAGAGAAAATTCAATGCTTCTTGGTTGATAACTGGAGTGAGGCGGGGGGGAGGGCTTCATGAAATGGCAGAAAATACAGCTGTATCCAGGTCAGAGAGGAGGATAATCCTGAAAGGGAAGGAGCCAGAGTCATCCTAGATCATAAATTCAAGCACTAATCCTTTATGTCTGTGTAGGACCATGGGTTTCCTAAGCAATGACACAAATTATCTTATTCATTGACTCTTAGGAAATGCAGAAATAGACCAGTTTTTTTACAAGGCTCGTTGCCTCAACCCCCTGATTTTCTCCTTCCAAGTTTACTTCACTGGGGAATTTAGGCATCTGTAAGATTTAAAATATCATTTTTAACTCTGTATCCATGGGTCCCCAATTCTGTTCTTAAAAGGCGTCTGGCTCTTGGGAACTGACACACTTGTCCCAATGTTGTATGAAGATATCGAAGAATATCCAGGGTCACCTGCGGGGCTCAGTCCATTGAGCATCCAACTTTGGCTCAGGTCACGATCTCACAGTTCCTGGGTCATCAGGCTCTGAGAGCCTCACATCAGGCTCTGTGCTAACAGCTCGGGGCCTGGAGCCCGCTTTGGATTCTGTGTCTCCCTCTCTCTCTCCCCTTCCTCTGCTCGTGCTCTGTCTCTGTCTCTCTCAAAAATAAATATAAAATGAAATAAAATAAAATCAGAGTAGAAATAAGTCTTAAAGAATGATTCTGCATTTAGTTACAATAAAGGACTATAAATAGCAAAGGTAAAGTATAATTAAATTAGTGAGGATCTCAAGGTTGTTATTTATAGACCCTTAGAAGTGTGTGTGTGTGTGTGTGTGTGAGAGAGAGAGAGAGAGAGAGAGAGAGGGAGGTTGGAAGAGAAGGAGGCTGCTTATAGGGAGACAAAGAAAAGATGGAGAAAGTGAGAACAAAGAAGTCAAGAATGTTCTAGAAAAGGCTAGTGCTGAGTATTAGAATAGGAAGGATCTCAGAACTCCCGCTGATCCAGCCCCGTCATTTCAGGCGCAGAAAGGTCTGAGAAGTCAGCTGAAGGGAGACAAAGCTTAGCTTAGACTCTGGTCCACTGAGCCCCTCCGGTTCCCTCTCTTTCTGTAATAGGACATTCTTCTCTAATCCTAGAAATACCCTATGCACAGCGCTCGACCACCTTTACGTTTCAAGTCCCTGGAAGATAAAATCCCCCCCCATAGAGGGAAAATTCCCTTACAGTGCTTCTGAGGCAGAAAGTGACATTGAACGTGAGCCCTGATTACAAGAATTGGTTTTTCTTGGTCCTATCTGGTAGTTTACCCGGTGTTAGGAGATCAACAATCTAGAAGGGGAGTATGGGGTTGCTAACCGAAGTGGGGGCCGAGGGTGGGCACGTCTCCCGGCTCTGTGGCGGCTGCCCCCACAAAGCCCCATCAAGGCTTGTCTTGGCCTTGACAGGAGTTTTATAAATGATCCGTTTGAGAGCTGTGCTATCAGCTGTGTGCTACTGTGGACAGCTGCTTCGATGCAGAGCTCTCTCATAGCCTGGAATTATCAGCTCTTTGCATATGTGCTGCTGGAGATAAGGAAAGAAACGTGTTTTCCTTGCCTGGAAATGGACAATCTAAGGACAGTGGGAAAGGTAAGAGAGAGGTGCAGAGGGCAGGATGCAGAGAAACCAGAAGGAAGGTCCATTGTTACATTTGTGCAATGTTTGCTTCTTTCCATTGCTTTATTTTTTCCCTTCTGTTTGTTACAATCCGGACACAGAGTAGGTGCTAAGTCAATGTGTCTCTCTTCAATTTTTTTTTTAAAGTTTATTTCAAGGACAGAGACAGAGCACAAGCAGGGGAGGGGCAGGGAGAGCCAGACACAGAATCCGAAGCAGGCTGCAGGCTCCGAGCTGTCAGCACAGAGCCCGACGTGGGGCTCGAACTCACGAACCGCGAGATCATGACCTGAAGCCAAAGTTGGACACTTAACCGACTGAGCCACCCAAGCGCCTCTCAATGTGTCTTTTAAGTTTCCAACAGGAAAAGCGACGCTGCGGTTTTGCATGATCTGGGGGATTAGGACTGCCTGGAGGTTCTTACTAAAATTGCCAGCAGGTGACCCCCGCCACCAGCTTTTGGTTTTGAACAGTAGAAAAGGATACGCAGTCTGTCCCACGCACAGAATGTCACCCGTATGCTATAAAGAAAACCTCCAAAGTCATGACATCATCGTGAAACGAGGCACGCAGACAAAATAAACTTCGGGAAAGCCATCAACGAGTGTCCATTAGACACAGTCGATGTGGCTGTCCCACACGCCATTCTGAAGGGGAAAGCCATCATCGCTCCTCCAGGGACCCCGGGGAACGGCATCAGCGGTGCCCTTCGACAAGAAACAGCCCTGCTCAGAGCCCTCCCCTCGCCCCAAATTCAGAAAGTGCCCGCTGCACACATACAAATTTATTAGCCTATTGACACACCTATTACCATAGACATCCACTCTCACGACTAACGCTGCTCAGGTCCCAGAAGAAGCTTCCACAAGTCTCCCCCCGTGGCTTTAAAGCAAACGTCTGAATGCCGACAACTGACACGGGTCTGCGCTTCTGCTGACGCGGATACGAAGGCGGACACAGATCTGGTTCCGGGAAGGTCTGAGGGAGGGAAGCAGTTCGCGGCGAGAAGAGACAAGTCGCTTATCGAATAGTGCTGATCAGAGAGCACGCGGTACCTACTGGGTACGAAAGTAGCAGTTGCACCAGCTCGGCTAGTGATGCTAGTGCTCATTTCCTGGCTTCACCTCTTCTTCCAATTCACGGCCCCAGAGGTGCTCACAGGCCAGCCCTGTGCTCACAACAGGGGCACTGGGAGGTGGAGGGATGTTCCGCATCACAAAGCAAATGGTGCTACTCAAAACCTCGTGAATACGTAGGGTCCAGGGGAAACAGGCAAAGCAGGACACGGAAGTCTTTGCCTGGGCAGCCCGGTGGATGCTGAAAGCCAGGCTTCGGAACGGTTCTGACTTTATGAAAATGTTTCATAACGTGCAATCCCCATTTTTAAAAATGAAGCGTTAAGGAAGACGTTTGTTGGGATGAGCACTGGGTGTTACGCATAGGGGATGAACCAATGGATTCTAACTCCTGAAATCATTATTGCACTGTAAGGTAACTAACTTGGGTGTAAATTAAAAACAAAACATCGGGGCGCCTGGGTGGCACAGTCGGTTAAGCGTCTGACTTCAGCCAGGTCACGATCTCGCGGTCCGTGAGTTCGAGCCCCGCGTCAGGCTCTGGGCTGATGGCTCAGAGCCTGGAGCCTGTTTCCGATTCTGTGTCTCCCTCTCTCTCTGCCCCTCCCCCGTTCATGCTCTGTCTCTCTCTGTCCCAAAAATAAAAAAACGTTGAAAAAAAAAATTAAAAAAAAAAAAAACACACAAAACATCGGGGCGCCTGGGTGGCTCAGTCGGTTAAGCGTCTGACTTCGGCTCAGGTCACGATCTCACGGCTTGTGAGTTTGAGCCCCACGTCGGGCTCTGTGCTGACAGCTCAGAGCCTGGAGCCTGCTTTGGATTCTGTGTATCCCTCTCTCTCTCTCTCTCTTTCTCTCTCTCTCAGCCCCTTCCCTGCTCACAATCTGCCTCTGTCTCTCCAAAATAAATAAATTTAAAACATTTAAAATAAAATAAAATACTATCTGGGCCCTTTCAAAAACACACGTTTGCCAATCCCTGCTTTGGATAGTTTTTGTCAATAGGACAAAATTATAACAGAATTAGCATCTGCCTGAAATTAAGCATAAAAAACGGAAGATACTGCCGAAGTATAGACTAGCTCATGATTTGTGTGTGTCCTAATTTTACGACTCGTCTAAGCTTTGCTGACCCATCAACAGAATACCCAGCTGAGCAATAGAATGACATCTAGTTATCTCTGGCATTTGACCAATACTTTCAGACATGTAAAAAAAAAAAAAAAACAATAGATTTCAACATACTTTTCTGTTCCGTTGTTAGGAAGGAATATCCCTAAATAGAGGAGAAGAGAATATATGTCATTTAACAGTTTATTAGCTTGATTTAGGACTTTTTAACCATTCAGACGGATGGGATACAGGACCTCCACTTGCGTTCGTGTTCAGGGACCGGACGGCGTGGATGTCGGGGCTGAGGGAAGTCACGGGGCTTAGAAATGTCATCCTAAAAAAGAAGCAGGCACACAAAGGAGGCTCTGGTTCCAATCAAGCCCGAGGGCCCTCAGGAGCTGGACTTTCCAAATGAGAGATGTCACAGACATGCTCTCACAATATTTGAGTGATTGCACAGGGGAAGAAAAAGTTACAGGATCTAGGGTGAGACCATCCAGAAAACACCTGCATTCCAAATATACGTTGTTTTAACGTTTTTAAGTTTTATTTATTTATTTTGAGAGAGAGAGAAAGAGAGCGAGCACAAGCAGGGGAGGGGCAGAGAGAGAGGGAGAGAGAGAGAATCCCAAGCAGGTCCCCCTGCTGTCAACACAGAGCCTGATGCGGGGCTTGAACTCACGAACTGAGCCAAAACCAAGACTCAGGAGCTTCAGCGACTGAGCCACCAAGGCACCCCTACTCTGAAATCTTTACTAATTAGAATAGCAGGTCAATAGTGGAAAAGGGAGAACAATACAGTAGTAACTATTGAAGTCTGAAGTTTAACAAATAAGAAACAAAGACAACGGAAGGGGTACGTTGTCTTTTGTCTCCAGAACATTGGCAGATCAGACTTCTAGATTTTTAATAATTATCGCAATTTCCACCTACTAATATTCCAAGGAATGTTCTACAGAGTTCTGGGGCCAAAGCACCTTTCCATGAGTGAGTGATAAGACTCTTTCATGGAATTTTGGGATACGTGGAGGGTTTTGTTTTCTTTGGTCTCTTACACCAAACAAATGCCAGTAAAGAGAAGGAGATCTTCCGGCTTCCGACCAACAGAACTGTGACAGACCTTAGGGCATAGAATTCTGGCAACAGTGAGAGAAATCTGGAACCCCTATTTATAGACAGACCCTTGGGAAGGGGGCCACACTGGTCTGGGGTGGGAAGGATCACAACAGGCAGGAGGTTGGAGGAAGGATGCTTTACGTTTAAAGCCATGAGTATATTTTTAATATAAAAAATGAAATAAAACTTGCACATGTCAAAAAGCTACACCATAGAAATAGGAGAAAAATCAGAGAAGCATACAATCCTAAAAAGGAGACGTACCCACCACCCATCACTCAGATGCAGCATTTTAAAATATATCCGTCTAGACTATGCATTTCTTCATAACTGATTTGCAAAATGAAATCATTTTGTGCATATGCCATTCTACACAGCTTTTTAAAAGCACTAGGGATAAACAGAAAACATCACTCCTGGTATGAACTACGCATCAACTTCATTTTAAATGACTGTGCAGTATCCCATTGTACGGATCGCCATAAAGTGTTTGCTGAATCCCTTATCGTTGGGCACTTAAGTTGTTTCCATAGGTAAAGATTCTAATGTTTTATTATTTTCTTGACCCGGAAAGGAAAGCATGTGTATTTTGTCTGTTATTTATTTTTATTTCTTTTTTTGAGAGAGCGAGCGAGTGTGTGAGCAAGGGAGAGGGGCAGAGAGACAGAGAGAGAGAGAGTCTCAAATAGACTCCACACTCAGCTTGGAGCCTGGGAGCCTGATGTAGGGCTCCACACTATGACCCTGTGATCATGACCTGAGCCAAAGTCAAGAGTTGGACACTCAACTGACTGAGCCACCCAGGTGCCCAAGGTAGGTATGTTTTGAAAGTTTTTAAATCGTGTTGCAAACTTGTCTTCTATGAAGGTATTTACACTTTGTCCTTGAATTTTAATGTATTTTTTGAATATCTTATTTCCACTTCAGTAGATTAAGGTACACGTTTTTCATGGCCTAATTAATACTATGCATTTTGGCATTGCACAATTACTGCTGATAAACATAGGAAAATGATGTTTCAATATTTTAATACTTACATTTTAAACTAGTGAGCATTTTCCCAGATGTTTATTAGTTATATGATTTTTTTAAGACATTTCCTGGTTATGTATTTCTTTTGCTGGGATGCTTTCTTCCTTAGATTTTAAGCATTTTCCTTATATTGACAATACTTACACATTTTTATGTATGTGTTTATATACACTTACATGTTTTTGTATATATGTAGCAAATGTTCTGATTTGTCATTTTTAATCTCTTTTGTTTATGGTATTTACAATTTTTTAGTATTTATTTAATTTGAGGGGGGAGGGGCACAGAGAGAGAGAGAGAGAGAGAGAGAGAGAGAATCCCAAGCAGGCTCCTTGCCATCAGCACACTGCCTGTCGACCAGGAGATCATGACTTGAGCCAAAATCAAGAGTCGGTGCTTAACTCACTGAGCCACCCAGGCACCCTGGTATTTACAGAAATTTTTAATTTTTTTAAATGTTTATTTATTTTTAAGACAGAGAGAACAGAGCAGGAGCAGGGGAGGAACAGAGAGGGAGGGAGACACAGAATCCGAAGCAGGCTCCAGGCTCTGAGCTGTGAGCACAGAGCCCGACGCGGGGCTTGAACCCATGAACTGTGAGATCATGACCAGAGTCGAAGTCGGACCCTTAACTGACTGAGCCACCCAGGAGCCCTGGTATTTACAAAAACTTTTAAACGTCTTTAAATCTTCCAGATCTTTTCTTTATGACCCTTGTTTTTCTTTTATGATGTTTTCTACGTAGGGTTGTGCTGCTAACATGAAATAGACATTCATCCCTGATTTTAATTTTATTCTGAAATTCATTTTCAGTGACTGCTGAGATTGAATTCTAATTTTTTTTAAATGACAGATAACTGACTTTTCACCCAGGACTGACACTTACTCCATATTTGAAATCCCATGTCACTGTCGTGTGCGTTAAGTTCTGCTATTGTATGTTTATGTTGGCACTAGGAGGACACTTCTGAAATTATTATAACTTCAGGATATGTCTTAAATTTAAAATGACATGGCTTCTGTCTTCTATTCTTGAAAAAGATTTTCTTTTTATTTTATGTATTAAATGGGTTTTCTTCCAAAAGAAGGAATTATAAAATATGTGCATCAACTCCTCTTCCCCTCTTCACTGCCACTGGCACCAACAACACCATTACACGCACGGACTAATTTAGGAAGAAATGACAGCTCGCTGTATCAAATCCGTCAATCTACAAAGATGAGATGGCTTTCATTCATACAGATTTTCTTTTACGTTCCTAATAAAACTTTTCTTTTATTTCGTATTTAAATGAACACACGGCAAAACTGGCTTTTTTTGGGAGCACGGTTCTATGAAATTCGATAGGTATCTAGATTCGTGTGACCACGACCTCAAGTCAGCGTATAAAACACATCTATCACTCTGATGTTGTGCTCTCGCTTGGTAGTCTTACCCTCTCCTTCATCCCTAACCCCCAGCAAATGTTGATCTGCTTTCCATCACTGTAATTTTGACTTTCTGAGAATTATCAGATAAATGGAAATTTTTGTCATATAACCTTTTGAGCCTGGCTTCTTTCACTCAGCATAGTGCCTCTGAGATCCATTCAAGCAGCTGCATGCATCAAGAGCTTGTTCTTTTTCAACATTGAGTAGTATTCCACTGTATGGACATACCACAGCTTTTTTCTTATTCATTCACATGTTGAGGACAGTCGCGTCAGGTCCAGTTTTCAGCCATCATGAATAGAACTGCTATAAACCATCTGGTGTAGGTTTGTGTGAACTGATTTTTTTTTCTCTCTCACATAACTAGTAAGTTGTCTGGTTTCCGGGTCGTTCAATAAGTTATATATTTAACTTCCCAAGAAACTGCCAAATTATTATTTTTTACTTTATAGAGAGAGAAAGAAAGAGAGAGTGTGGGCAACAGAGACAGAGAGAGAGAGAGAGAGAAAGAGAGAGAGAGAGAGAGAGAGAGAGAGAGAGAGAGAGAGAATCCTAAGCAGGCTACATGCTTAGTGTGGAACCCGATGTGGGGCTTTGATCTCACAGCCCTGGGATCATGACCTGAGCCAGAATCAGGCGTCAGCCACTCAACCTACTGAGCCACCCATGCTCCCTGCCAAATTATTTGAAAGAGTAACAATACTATTCACATTTCCAAAGCAATATATGAGAATTCCAATTGTTTCAGCCCTTGTCAACACTTGATACTCTGTGAAGGTTGTGTTTTGTTTTTGTTTTTTTTTCTTTAGGGTGTGTGTGTGTGTGTGTGTGTGTGTGTGTGTGTGTGTGTTTGGTCTTTCTAACAGTTATGCAGTGGTATCTCATCGTGGTTTTCATTTACATTTTCCTAACGGCTAATGAGACTGAACATCTTTTCATTTGCTCAACTGCCTCTTTGGGGAAATGTCTGTTGAAGTTTTTGGCCCATTTTTTAAATTGGGTTGTTTATTTATGTTTTTTTACTTCTGAGTTTTGAAAGTTCTTTATATATTCTTTTAAAAAAATTTTAAGCTGTACATTTATTTATTTTTTAAGTAAACTCTACTGGCAACTTGGGGCTCCAACTCAGGACCCCAAGATCAAGGACCACATGCTCTGCAGACTGTGCTGGCCAGGCGCCCTGTAAAATTCTTTATAAATTCTACCTAGACGTCCTTGTTTAGATACGGGATTCTGAAATGTTTTCCCAGTCTGTGGTTGGTCTTCTCATTTTTTTTTTTTCATGACTGCTTGACTATTTTGTGATGATTAAATTTTGAACTTTTTTTTTCCGTTCTTTTTTATTTTGGGGGAGAACATTTAAATGCTACTCCCTTAGCAAATTTCAATTATGCAACTGTGTTCCCAACTACAGTCACCATGTTTTATGTTAGATCCTCAGGGTTTACTCATCTTGTAAATGAGAGTGTGTGCCCTTTTACCAGCCTGTCCCTACCTCCCCAACCCCGAGCCTTCAGTAACCACGTTTCTTTTTGTTTTAAATATGATTTTAATGGTCTATTTATTTTTGAGAGAGAGGGAGAGACAGAGTATGAGAGGAGGAGGGGAAGACAGAGAGGGAGACACAGAATCTGGAGCAGGTTCCAGGCTCTGAGCTGTCAGCACAGAGCCTGACGTGGGCTCGAACTCATGAGCTGTGAGATCATGACCTGAGCTGAAGTTGGACACTTAACCAACTGAGCCACCCAGGCACCCCAGTTTTTCTTGTTCTTAATGTTTAGTTTTGGGGAAGAAGGGGCAGAGAGAGAGGGAGACCTAGAATCCAAAGCAAGCTCCAGGCTCTGAGCTGTCAGCACAGAGCCCGGCATGGGACTCAAACTCATGAAGTGCAAGGTCATGACCTGAGCCAAAGTTGGACACTTAACCAACTGAGCCACCCAGGCACCCCTGGTAACCACTCTTCTGTTCTCTGTTTCACTTTGACTTTTCTTTTTAGGTCCACATAAAAGTGAGACTACATAGTACCTGTCTTTCTTTTAGCAGCGTCTTTGGCTGAGAAAAAGTTTTAATATTGATGAAGTTCAATTTATCCATTTATTTCCTGGATTATGCTTTTGGCACCATGTTTATGAACTCTTTGGTCACAAGTCCCCAGTGAAGTCTTTTATAGGCAGGTTGTGTGTATTTCTTGTTGCCATTATTCCTAAATAGCTTTTATTTTTGCTACTATTTTGAATGGGTTATTGACTTTTCATTTTATCTAAATATACCTTAAAATGTTTATTAAGATGCAGAAGTCCTATGTCCTACGTGGCAATTTTCATTGAAACTCTTTCTTCCAATAAGTTGAACATATCTTTGTTTACACAGAATTATGGTTATGTAATGTCAAACAGGTCACACGGCATATTTGTGACAGATGTTTCCATTTGCATCTATCTCATCAATAGCCTACAAGAATACATGAGTGTCAAAAATATTTTAGGGGTAGACTAGGTATCTAAAATATAGATTAAGAAAAATAAAATAAAATATAGATTAAGATATGGATATGACAGAATCCATATTCTGGCCACTTGCACACTTGTTACGAGGTAAGAATTAAGAACTATGACGGATGGGCAAGTCGGTCATAATGATGATCTAACCTCCAGTACCCAGATCTGCCTCTGGTGTAGTCAAGTCTGACATGGGGCCATGCTCCTACGAACTGAAGGCAGTAAGTTTTTAACCTAAGTTCTGAGAGTAAGAAGCGAGAGGTAGCGAGCCCACGTGAGTGTATGTAAAAATGTGAGGGTGAGCATATGTGCATTTTTCTGGGAAAAAAGACTGAAATTTCATCACTCTCTAAAAAACACCATTCCATTTCAAGAAGGCACATGCCTGTTCTCTCCCCATTCTCTCATTTCAAACATATCCAACTCACTGTACAAATTCAACAAGTATGTTTGAACGAATGAACGAATAAATATTTACTGAATTACTCTTATATGGTCAAAACATTACAAGTGTATCTTACATCTGCATCTTACAAGCGTAAGATTTTTCTTGTTTATTCATTTATTTTGAGAGAGAGAGAGAGAGAGAGAGAGAGACGCGCAAGAGGGGCAGAGAGAGAGAGAGAGAGAGAGAATCCTAAGCGGGATCCAGGCCGTCAGCATAGAGCCCGACACAGGACTCGAACTCATGAACCTGTAAAATCATGACTTGAGCCAAAACCAAGAATCAGAGGCTCAAATGACTGAGCCACCCAAGCGCCCCATGATTTTTATTCAGCAAACATTTAGTGACTGCCTCCTTTGGCCAAGGACCCTACTGGAACATGGAACTTCACGGACAAAAGGGCAATGATCCTCCTCTCAAAGAGAAAGGCGTAACAACAAATGTATTTCAGTGGGAGAAGTAGGGAACACTCCAGGATGGGAGTGTTCATTATGTTTGGAGAAGGAGTGCCTGACCTGCTTAAGGACTGTGGAGAAGAAGCTTCACAGATACAGTGGTGCTTGGGTGGAGACCAGAGTGCCGATGACCACTGAGCTCTAAGTAGCTTCCAGAACACGTCAATGGCTCACGCTGGGAACCTGAGGTTATTGCAGAGTGAGTGTGATACGGAGGCTGGGAGCCCATCTTCAATTGTGTACATTCTCTTTACCGTGGATTTTGCTAGTGTTTATCAAAGTCAAATCAGAGAAGCATGAGCATTCCAGAAGAGATAGCGTTTGAAAACACAGAAGTGTTAAGAGACAGTGGCTCAGTCTTGCAGGAGGATAAAGTGCGACGGATCCCTAAGTCCTGAATATACAGGTTCAATTTCCAGAAATACCAATATAAACACACAAGCATTTATGCAATCAGGTGCCCACCACAGCACTGTCAAAATGGTCTCCAAAAGAGGAAACGACTTAAATGTCCATCATTAAGAGACCGGATAAAAACTTCTGGTACGCTCCTATAATGGAATATTTTCAGTGTCAAAGAGATCGAATTACATCTTTTCAAATTAAGATCTTTTCAAATCTGTCTGAAGTTAAGTAAGGTCTTCAAACTAGCGTAAGCCATGAAGTGATAGGATATTATCTCATATTTTTAAAAGCCTACAATATAAAAAAAAAACAATGCTTGTGTGTTACGATACGTTCAGTGATCATTAGGTGGGGTAGTGCTGATGGCCTCGATTTTTTGCACCTGTCTCCATCCTTGCCTTTTGCCATGGATTTTGCAGCTTTTTTGAATCCTGAGTGGAATCTCTTTTCCCGTTCCTTGGTACTGAGTTCAGTCACGTGACTTGCTCTGGCCGGTGGACATTAGCAAGGGTATAGTTATTTCAAGGAGAGGCTTGAAAAGCCTCCGGTCTATCCCACTCGTGCTCTTGCACATGGCCACTACTGTGAGGACATGTCTGGACCAGGCTTCTGGAGGATGACAGACAAGGAGGACAGAGTTGAGTCACCCAAGTTATCCGAGCAAAGACCACCCTAGATCAGCCTTCAGCCAGCTGATTCCCAGACATGTGAGCAGACCCAGACAAGATCAGAGAGCCATCTGGCTGAATCACGGCTGACCACAGACACATGAACAAGGCTGGCTCAGATCGCAAACCAAGCGTGGAACCCAGCAGCCTTGTAAAACAAAGAACTGTATGTCTCTGAGGTTTTGTGGTAATGCCATGGAATATTATTTCAGCCATAGATAACTAATACGCTGTATTTGTATATACCACAGGCTTACCAAATATCTGGACAGATGCACACCCGACTATTAATAGTGGTTACCTCCAGGGAATGGAATGGGCGGTCAAACACTGAAAGCATTGCTGTACTCTCTAAGAAACGGGGTTGCTGCTTCTGATTTGATTCGTTGTCCTTCTCTACCCTGTTCTTTAAATGTCAAAAATAGAGTAGATAAGAAAATAGATCCTGATTCTGGCAGCTGCCTGCCGCCTGAAGGGTAAGTCTAAATGGTTACAGCACCGACTCTATGTGCAAAAGTGTTAGAACAGCCAGCTTTTGTTCTGGTCTGGACACTAATAGAACATCGGTGAATGAGCCACGTAACCGCTCCTTTTTTAGCCCATTTTTCTTCTGTAAAGATGCAAGGGGTTCCTGCGGGGGGTGGGGTGGTCACTGAGATAATCATGGTGTCTACTCTGAATGATAGAAGCCATGACGGAAACTGTTCAAGCTACCTGAAACGATGTACCAATGAGCAAATACTCTGAAAGTACTTAGCATGGCGATGATGAGGATGATGACGACGATGGCGGTGGTGTGTGTATTTCTAGCCCCAGGGACAGCCACCTGATCTCTTAAACCCCTTGAGGTTGATCTGGTTTGTGGACTAGGTGATTAAAATAAAATGAGATCAGGTGGCTGGATACTGATGCGTACAGTTATTTCACTCATTCAGACCAACCATCCAGGAGAAGATGCGGTTAATGCTTAACCTTCACCAAGTCTAGAAAAAGACAGTAATTACAAACTACTATTGATTTGGTTGGACTTCCCTCCCCACATTAAGCTTCAACAAGTGCTGTTAACTGCCTGCAGGGCATTTAAAATAACTGTAGAAACCCAAAATATCAGGGAAGCATCCCTTGGTGAGAAGCACAGAACTGAGAGGTAGGAGGTATTTGGTCCCATTGCCTCATAGGTGGATGACCCACAATATCAAAATTTCTCTTTGTCTATGTGTCCTCATCCATTTAATGGAAATAGCCAAAGTTCTCCTGTTATGAAAATCAAATTCAACCATTTGCCATCATCTCCCTACTTCCACATTAAAAATAGTGAGAAGTCTGGCAAAGGATCAGTAATGAACTGATGAACTATTGCTATGGACCCTCTCCCTATCTCTTATAACCAAAAGATTTTCACTTTATTATTATTATTATTAGGAAGTACGAATGGGGGGAGGGGCAGAGAGAGAGTGAGAGAGGGGGGGGGAAGGGGGAGAATCCCCAAGCAGGCTCCACACTTAGCATGGAGCCCGACATGGGGCTCAGTCCCAGGATCCTTGGGATCATGACCTGAGCCAAAATCAAGAGTGGGAGGCTCAACCGACTGAGCCACCCAGGCGCTCCTTGACTCGTTATTAATGTCCCTTTCTGGTATGCTTTACTTTCCAAATGTCCACTTGGGGAGATAGAAAAGATCGGCTAGAGTCAGGGAAGTTCCATGATTACCCAGTCCTCTTAAATCCATCATACAGTCAAGGGAAAACACACCTTTATGAATCATACCAGACCAACCATACACTTACATTTAAATATAAATATAAATGTTTATTTACAAGTGCCTACCTAAGAGACATAAAATAATTTGTCCAACATCATACGAATCAAATAGGGACAAAAATCCAGGACCCTGCCCTCCATGTCAGAACAGCTTCTCCAACATTCCCCAACCAGTGCATGTCTGTAGAAGCAACCCATAGCAATCTGTAGAGCTAAAAATGCTAAAGAATGTGCAAAACATTTCCACTCAGATAAATCGCTTATTCCCAGAAAAACTAGAATAACATCCCTACATGTTGAGTTTGTTGAGAGCTTGCAGAGACAGCCTCAAACCTTTTATTTTCTAGTCTAAAAAAATTTTTTAATGTTTATTTATTTTAGAGAGAGAGAGAGACAGAGACAGAGCATGAGTGGGGAAGGGGCAGAGAGAGAGGAAGACACAAGACTCCGAAGCAGACTCCAGGCTCGGAGCCATCAGCATAGAGCCCGACGCGGGGCTCGAACTCCCAAACGGCAAGATCATGACTTAGGCTGAAGTTGGATGCTCAACCGACTGAGCCACCCGGGTAGCCCCTCAACCCTTTTAAATAAAAGCAACTTCATATGCTTCCTCCCAGGTTCTCAGTGGCTCACGCGAGCTCTGATGAACGTCCCCAGGGTCACTGTCATCCCTTCCTCCTCCCCAGCAGCAGCTGTCTGTGGTGGCACAGTCCCTAAACCCACATTACTGAGTTGTACCCACAACCTGCTTCTTGGCCATGTTGTTCTTTCTCCAGATCATGTTAAAAGTCCTTCCACCTTGCATGGCATCTCGCCTTCCGATTCTTTGCTAAACGCCCATTTCTTCTGAAGGGTACAAAACTGCCTCAGCGTCCCCACCCCAGCAGTCAGGATGTTCTCTGCTTCCAGATGTCTCCAGCCCTTTCCAAACTCTAGTCTTGATCTTGGGAAAAGAAGTAATTAGCCTGATGGGGAGTAAACTGCCATGTCAGCAATTTTCTCACTACTGGGTTTTGAAGACACAGAGGCGCAAGCAGGTCAGGAAAAAGTGGACCGCTGCTGGGTGTTCATGCCCCACTAAGCTCAAATACCAACCACTCCACCCAGAGCTCATTAGTTCTGACCCAACACTGCTAATTGCCCTGAGCGCTGAATCAGCTTTCATGGACACTTGGAGACACACTCATTAACGTTTTAACCTCAAAGTGCCCTGTACTTTGAAGACCTAAGTCTCACAAGTTGACGTAAACTCAAAGAAGAGCATACACCGGGCGCTCGAATGAAGCAAAACGGGTCTGCTTTGTGGGGTGTCCCCATGAAGACAAAAGTTGTTATTATCCCTCTGGAAAGACCCCTGGCATATTATTATTATAGGCAACGTTCCCCCTCTCTTGGAAACGCGAGCAGAGAGGTGTTTCTAGATTGGTGGGTTTTCGATCAGGATTTCTCAACCTCAACGCTACTGACACTTTAGGATGGATAATTCTTTGTTGTGGAGCTGTCCCGTGGAACGTGGGGTTTGAGCAGCGTCCCCGATCCCCACCCACCAGATGCCAGTAACACGCTCTCCCCGCCCCCAGAGCACGACAACAACCACACGTGTCTCCAGACATGGCCCAATGTCACCTGGGAAGCAAAATCACCCCTTATTCAGAGTCAGTGCTTTACAAGATTGTCACCTGCATTAAAAAAATAGAATAAAATAGGGGCGCCTGGGTGGCTCAGCCAGTTGAGCGTCAGACTTCCGCTCAGGTCACAACCTCGCAGTTCATGAGTTCGAGCCCCGCATCGGGCTCTGTGCTGACAATGCAGAGCCTGCTTGGGATTCTCTCTCTCTCTCTCTCTCTCTCTCTCTCTCTCTCCCTCTCTGCCCCTCCCCCGCTCGTTCTCTCCTTCTTTCTCTCTAAAATAAACATTAAGAAAATTTTTAAAAAGAATTGAATAAAATAAGATAGGATAGAAATTATCAGAATCAACTAAGGGAAAGTATTCTTTCATGAACATATATTTCACACTTGTTTACTTGTATGATTATGCATGTAAATAATGTGAATTTTACAAGTATGAATAATACTGATAGAGTACATCAACTTTCAAAAAAGTATTTATCTGTGTTACTGCTAAATTTCCCACTTAGAAATGTCTAATTTTTTTCTCAGTGATTTATGGCATGCTTTTTGGGGTTGTTTTTAATTTAATATAGTTTTCTACCAAAACTAATGAAATTTTGTCTTCTATCAAGTTAAGGCAATTATGGTAATATATCTGTACCATAGATACACAAAACTACCAAAACAGAACATCACGGGTCATCTAGCAAATTAGCGAGTCTTTACTCTGTGCTGAAGGACAATGTGTGAAGCCAGATCTTGCCATGTGAGGATTTATCGTCTATTTCAGGATAAAATCTATTAAATAATGTCTGTGAACATTTCACTTTGTGGACAGATCACACAGAGTTCGTTGGTGAATATTGGAGTCGTACAAGAAATGGTATTTGCTCAGTTAAGGCCATCCGACACAAATCCATACAAACTAGAACAAGAATATAATGGTCAAATAATGTTTAACAACACCAAAGCTATTTCAAGTTTCATAGGCCACTCATGCACACACACACACACACACACACACACACACACACAAAGTGAGTTCACAAGAGGACGCTCCTGGTTTGTGCCATATTACCACAGAACATTGAAGTGCGATTTTGTAGGTATTGGTAGAGCGAGTTTTTAAGCTGAAATGGGTATCTGGAATGAGCTATAAATGCTGAGTGTTTGGAAATGAAATAAATGGGGGAAGACAGGAATCAGAGGCAGAAGGAATATCAAAAGGGAGAAGTTATACCAGCCAGGAAGTTCATCAAGGACAGCGGAGGAACTCGATCTCAAGGGTCCAGCATGTAAGACTCTGGGATCAAGCAAAAAGATCAAGCCAAGTTTTGTCCATTCTCTTCTTACGTGCGATTCTTTCTGGGGGAAAAAAAAAGTGATTTCAAGATCTGGTCATGTAGTTGTATAGAAAGCGGGTGAAATAATAAGAAAAAGGCCAAGAATGAGGCCAGTCCCATTATTTTCTTGAGAAGGAAAAGGATGGGTTCCTTGAGACAAACGATTTAACAATTGGTAACGACAAAGCCTGGACTTGGGGTAAAATCAGAAAGAAAAGACAGCAAAGGAAGAGGGTGGTGTTGGTGGGGAACAAAACCAGTGGGTGGATCTTTTAAAAAGTGGTCCTGGGGGAGCCTGGGTGGCTCGACCGTCAAGCATCCGACTCTTGGTTTTGGTTTAGGTCATGATCTCATGGCTCATGGGTTCAAGCCCCACATTGGGCTCTGAGCTGACAGTGTGGAGCCTCCTTGGGATTCTCTCTCGCGCGCTCCTCTCCTGCTCCTGTGGTGGGGCAGGGTCTCTTAGGCTTCAGATAAGAGATGTGGGTTAGTTTTATAGGGAGAAACTCCTAACAGTTTTCTCTCCCTTAGTTTTGCCTGCTCTTCTTTAGTCGTTTTCAATTTAATTTGGATTCTCTTTCAACAGCTGATGTCCTCTCTGCTTTCTGCAGACAGTTTTGGTGATGGGTACCTTTTTGATAGAGAATGTATTTCTAGTCTGTTTCAAATTCATTATCT
Organism: Leopardus geoffroyi; assembly: GCF_018350155.1. Lineage (NCBI taxonomy): Eukaryota > Metazoa > Chordata > Mammalia > Carnivora > Felidae > Leopardus > Leopardus geoffroyi. The sequence goes on from NC_059330.1 coordinate 7,293,543, forward strand.
TAAAGTTATATAGTGTGTGTTTTCCATGGTCGTCGATATTTCTGGCCATAGCTATTCTCATCGTTTTACTCTATTTTGCTTCTTTCTTAGTTTTTGGATTTCAACATTGACTCGGCTCATTTCCATTCTTTTCTAGAGTGATATTAAAATATATAAACGTGAATTCATTCCACTTACATCACTGACTACAGAGGCATGACAGCTATTTAGTTGATCATCTGGCTTTTCTCTAACTGACCTGTAACCGAAGATTTGATTTCCTCTTGAATTCAAGGATCTAAAGAAAAGAGGTTTTAATCTTGTCATTACTTTCATTTGTCCTTGTTACTATTATTTCTTACTTGTGGTCAAAGTGTGAGTTTCATATTATTTAAACTTTCAGGGAACTTACTACACTTTTTATGGCCAAGTATATAAACATTTCTGTAAATGTTTCACAGACTTTTGAAAAGACCACCTGTTTTCTGTTTGTAGGATTAGGTAGCCTTCTGATACTTATTTTTTTAAGTGTATTTTGGAGACTCCCATGTTTTTTATTCATACTTTCCCAACTGCTCTGGCAAAGATTCAAATGGATGTGTTGGAATATTTTACTGCTATTGTGATATTTTAAGCAATTTCTGCTTGTTCTGTGAATTTTATCAGTGCTAATTTCCTGGTTAGGATATTGTACTATAGTGACACAAGATGTTTCTATTGAGGGAAGTGGGTGAAGGGTACACAGGAACTTTCTGTCCACTTATTTGCAATCCTGCAAATCTATAATTATTTCAAAATAAAAAGTAAAAAAAACCCCACAAAACATAGAATGTATTTGCATTTCTAACAGCTTTCATATATCTTGGTGCTACATGGTTATGCCATCTGGTACATAAAGGTTCACGAAAATTAAGCTACAGGTTGTACTCTTGATTATTGTTTAAAAAATTTTTTAACCTTTATTTTTGAGAGAGAGAGAGAGAGAGAGAGGGAGAGCACGAGAGGGGGAGGGGAGAGAAAGAGGGAGACACAGAATCTGAAGCCGGCTCCAGGCTCTGAGCTGTCAGCACAGAGCCTGACACGGGGCTCGAACTCACAGACCATGAGATCATGACCTGAGCTGAAGTCCGACGCTTACAGACTGAGCCACCCGGGCGCCCCATCTTGATTATTAACAGTAGATCTCATTTTAAGTGTTTGATCTTGAATTTTATATTGATGCCAATTCTGTCATGCCAGCTAGCTTAATTTCCTTTCTTTTTTTCCTTTGAGTGTGTGTGTATGTGTGTGCGTATGTGTGTGCACATGCGTATGTGTGTCCACGTGTGTGTGGGCATGCATATGCCCACACACCTAAGTCAGCTTTGGCCCTTCTTCTATTTGTAAACACTACTCCATATTGTTTTTTTAAGTCTCTTGAAAACAAGAGTAACCACAGATTACTAACTCCCTTTTCTTTTTAAAATTGTTAACGTTGACTCATTTTTGAGAAACAGAGCGAGATTGAGCAGGGGAGGGGCAGAGAGAGAGGGACACACAGAATCCCGAGCAGGCTCCAGGCTCTGAGCTGTCAGCTCAGAGCCCGACATGGGGCTCGAACTCATGAACCATGAGATCATGGTTGAGCTCTAGTGAGATGCTTAACCGACTGAGCCACCCAGGCGCCCCTACTAATTCCCTTTTCTACTATAGAACTCCATCCAGTTAACTCGTCTTTCTTTTTTTTTTTAATTTTTTTTCAACGTTTATTTATTTTTTGGGGGACAGAGAGAGACAGAGCATGAATGGGGGAGGGGCAGAGAGAGAGGGAGACACAGAATCGGAAACAGGCTCCAGGCTCTGAGCCATCAGCCCAGAGCCTGACGCGGGGCTCGAACTCACGGACCGTGAGATCATGACCTGAGCTGAAGTCGGACGCTTAACCGACTGCGCCACCCAGGCGCCCCAGTTAACTCGTTTTTATCGTAAACTGTCTTTACATTAACCATGTCTTTTTCTCCCTCAAAAGTCTGTAGTATCAGGCTACTGCTTTTTGAAAGACGATATTTTGAGAAAGACGTCTCAGGGAAACATCATTTTTCATCTTTTAGGGGAACCTGTGCTTGTCATCTAGATGATTAAGATTTTTTGTTTTTCCCCCTTCCTCCTTTGAGAAACTTTTCTCTGTGGAATCAGGATACATGGAGGGCCGTGTTCATTCCTTCTGCATGGTATTTGGTTAGCCTTTTGAACTGAAAACTTAAATCTTGTTGGGAAATGAATGAGAGATTTTTCCAAGTTTTCTCTTATTTCACACTGAAACTCTAGATCCTGGGGGATTCTTCCAGTCGGTTATATTCTCTGAAAGGACTAAGCCTTATGTTTGATCATGTGCCCTTGCTGTTGCCCTTACAGGATGCCAGAGGTGAATCCATATTTGTTCACAGTTAGGGCAGGGATGGCTTTTGTTTTTCTGAGTTCCTGCTGAAATCTGCCAGGGCCAGAGGAAGGGAAAAGAGAAATGTTACTTTATTATCTGGGCTTTACTTGGTCTAATTAAAAGTCAAATGGGGCGCCTGGGTGGCTCAGTCAGTTAAGCGTCCGACTTCGGCTCAGGTCATGATCTCGCGGTCCGTGGGTTCGAGCCCCACATCGGGCTCTGTGCTGTCAGCTCAGAGCCTGGAACCTGCTTCGAATTCTGTGTCTCCCTCTCTTCTCTCTTCCTCCCCTGCTCATGCTCTGTCTCTGATTCTCAAAGATAAACGTTAAAAAAAATTTTTTTTAAGTCACATATATATATGAAGAAGGAGGGGTGTGAGCACAGAAGCTGCTGGGTCCAGAGAGGGGACACCAGGCATGAGCTGTGCTGAGCCCCCACCTGCCGCTGGAGGGGGCGGGATCAGGGCGGCAGGACCCACCTAGTTGTCTGCAGGTGTGAACGCTGCCCCATCAACCTGGGCCCTTGGGGTCTCCCCACGGTACACCTGTGTCTGCCCTTGGGTCACTGCACTACAGCCTACTCTCCCCAAGGTCCCAGTATCTGAGGGTACAGGCTTCCAAGTGGGTCCTTCTGTTCTCTTCCCTGGCTCCTGGCCTGCCTGCCCTTTCCCTAATCCAAATTCCCCTGCGTTGTATCTCAGAGAGGTTTACGAATTTTTTGGTAGATTGACGGCGCCTTGCTTTTGTTTCATTTCGGATACTGTTTGCTCCTCATTACCATTATTTCTTTGGCCATTTCATTGGGGATTTGGGAGAAGGGGAAACTTGCATTCATATTAGCATATTACCACCATTCTACCATATTCTCTGGTTTGGCCTGTGATTTTTTTTAATGTTTATTTTTGAGAGAGAGAGAGAGAGAGAGAGAGAGAGAGAAGAGAGAGGGAGACACAGAATCGGAAGCAGGCTCCAGGCTCCGAGCTGTCAGCACAGAGCCCGACACGGGGCTCGAACTTCCGAACCATGAGATCATGACCTGAGCCAAAGTCGGATGCTTCACCGACTGAGCCACCCAGGCGCCCCCTGAGGGAATTTCTGTAGTAAATGCGGCCCTATTGAGACAAGCGCGTCACTATTCTGGGGATAAGGAGCCCCATTTCCAGAGACTTCCTGCACATCTGGATGTGCCAGCCTGAAACACCCTGCCCCCTTTCCACGCTTCAGCCCCAAGAGCTGCAGCCGGCCAGGAGAAAATACCAAATCCCAACAACTGGAACCCGGCAGTCTCCGTCTGCACTCAAGCTTCCGCTCCTCACGTTTATCCCTTTCAGTTGATTTTTCCCCCCTCTTCTGCCTGGGCTTTAAAAACACAGACAGAATAGAGGCGTCCTATGTCCACAAAATGACACTTTAGGAGAAGGGGAGGGAGGGAATGGGGCATGAAAAAGAAAAAAGACATAGAATGCTCAAGGGACCCAGAGTTGATTCTGTCTAATTATACTTTTTAAATTCCCCTAATTGCTCTGTTTAATTATTGATGTGGAAAGTGTTCCCTTTTAGGGAGTTGAGCCATCAAGAGCCCTCAGGACCAAGAAGACAGACATCACCTGCTTTGGGTTGGGTAATTAAGGCATTACTGGTCACCAGTAGAGGGGGGCAGACCCCTGTGGGAGAGTGGAGCCCCCCCCCCTTCCCCACCATCACGCCCTCAAAGAGCACGAAGAGCCAGTGAAAAGACAGCAGAGCTTTGAAAAGTGCATCTAAGACAGCCTTGGAGCCACTATGGTTTCTAGAAAGAGCGATGGATAAACAGAAAGGAAAACAGACACTCTGCTGTGATTCAGACCCACTCTGCTTATGGATTTTCCTCCTTCTACAAACAAAAATCTGTTCCAATTCCCAACTATGGCCGCAGCTGATCTGCTGTTGTTGGGTTCCAGGTCCCTTCATTATCCATAATTGGGGACTGCAAGTCATAAAAGCCTACTATTTAAAGTGTCAGGGCTGGGTTTTTTTGATGTGTCATTGAACTATTATAGCCTATTATAGATATCACTAATATTTGTCTCATCTTCTACCCAAAATCCATCAACAGGATGGATACGGTATCTTTTGGCCCCCAGGAAGAGAGTGCTTGCTGGGTACAGATAAATGGATACACAGATGTCCCTGGAATGAAAACCGCTAGACTGACCCACTAGATTCTGATTTGGGACTCAAGTCAGTATGGATCATACAAGGAAGGAAGTCATAATCCAGTGCGGGTGAAAAATGGTGCCGTGTCCTTGTCTGTAAAACGTGGAGGCTCACCTGCATGATAACGAAAGCCCCTTCGAGTTCTCACACGCTGGGTATGTGGGTCATGGAATAAAAAGTCCGAGAGGCAGCAAAAAGAGAGAAGACACAAGATGAGCAACTCTGATCCTTCTTCACGAAAAGGACTCGTATCGTAGCCCAGCTGTGGGAAGTGTCATCAGCTGACAGCTTCCAGCCGTTGGGAGTCCTTCCATGGGGTCAATCTCAGTGGCACAGGAGCTGAGCCCCGTCTGCAGGAATTGGGACCTTCTTCGATGAGCAATCTTTACTCTACGTTGGCTCTGTCCAATCCAGCTTACTTCCCTGTTCCTGTGCAGGTGGCTATCTCCAAGACATCATTTATACTCCTAACCCCTTCTAAGGATCTGCTTTCTGGAGAGTTCAAATGGTGACAAAGCATGAATTACAAACGAAGTGGCCTACAGCTCCGGAAAGGAAGTCCGGCCACTGGAACCACACTGGGGCCAGCCAAGTCGTGAAGAAAGTGGCATGTGAATGTATCTTTGAAGGATGAGTTGGTGGAGGGGGGATGCCTGGGTGGCTCCGTCGGTTAAGCATCCAACTCAGGTCATGATCTCACGGTCTGTGAGCTGGAGCCCCACGTCCAGCTCTGTGCTGACAGCTCAGAGCCTGGAGCCCACTTCCGATTCTGTGTCTTCCTCTCTCTCTGCCCCTCCCCCTTCTGTGTCTCTCTCCAAAAATAATAAACATTAAAATTTTTAAAAAAATTTTTTGGAAATAAAAAGAATGAGTGGGGGTTGGATGGACAGAATAAAGAAAACAGGCATCTCAATCACGGGGATGGACACGCGCACAAAGGAACAAGGACGTAATAGCTGTAGATGTGGGACAATGGATAGTGCCTGGGAATGAAGTATATGCAGTGGTGGGGGCGGGCAGGGAGATAAAGCTAGAAAATATGGGGTCCAAGATATACAGCTGTCACAAATGCCTTATATATATATACACAGTCCTATTGGTTTGTAGACTCTGATATAGGGAAATGGTAACCCTGGGAGAATAACGAGGCACCCAAAGCAATAAAATATGGAAAATTCCATAGCATCGTACTTTTGACAGCCCTAGAGAAAGATATTTTATCTCTATGTAGGTGGTTTCCTTGAACCAATAGCACCTGTTATTTGTTAGGGAGAAAATAAACTGCTTGTCCCATGGTACAAAAAAAAATCAATCATATCATAACACCAACCTATCATGTAAAATTCAGACTCTAGGCCCATGTTTTCAGGAACGAAACTGACAGTCAACATTCCTCTTGGTCTACTATTCAGGAGAAGAAAAGGACCTGCCTATATGGGTCCTCAGTTAACCTCCCAAAGGCCACAATCAAAGTCTAACAACGAAGTTCGTCTATCCTCATGAAGTTTTCATTTTATCAATCACAATTTTTGCTTTAATTAAAAAAAAAAAAAAAAAAAGTAGCCTTTCCCAAACTGTGTTCCAAGGAACACACCGTCCCGACAGATGTTCATGACAAATGCTTTTGCGCCGTCACTGTCCTTGGAAAACAGTGCCGACGACAGATCCCATTTGGTTGGTCACAGTGAACCTTACACATACAACTATTAAAAGTCCACTGTCGGGGCACCTGGGTGGCGCAGTCGGTTAAGCATCCGACTTCAGCCAGGTCACGATCTCGCGGTCTGGGAGTTCGAGCCCCGCGTCGGGCTCTGGGTGATGGCTCGGAGCCTGGAGCCTGTTTCCGATTCTGTGTCTCCCTCTCTCTCTGCCCCTCCCCCGTTCATGCTCTGTCTCTCTCTGTCCCAAAAATAAATAAACGTTGAAAAAAAAAAATAAAAAAAAAAAAAGTCCACTGTCAAAAAAATCTGCCCCAGAAAGAATTAATTTCCCATTCATCTTTGACCATAAATCCTCCTTCCTTCATGATACCATAAAACACTATAGAAGTAACATTATAAGGAATACATTTTGCAAGCTGACTTTGAGGATTTCAAAAGCATTTCATATCAAAATGGGCTAGCAGTAAATAAAAGAATTGAACTTATTCTTTTTCTTAAAGTTTATTTGTTTATTTTGAGAGAGAGGGGGGGAGAGAGCACGAATTGGAGAGGGGCAGACAGGGAAGGAGAGAGAGAGAATCCCAAGCAGGCCCCACACTGTCAGCTCAGAGCCTGATGCGGGGCTTGAACTCATGAACCGTGGGATCGTGACCTGAGCTGAAATCAAGAGTCAGACGCTTAACTGACTGAGCCACCCAGGTGCTCCAGAACTGAACTTATTTTCTTGAACTTGCCTCTGGACTCAAGGATGAAGTTAAAGAGATTTGTCTCCAGCTAGATACGAGGGCAGTCCTTCCAACTGGTCATGACGTGGAAGGTCCAGTGAATGGCGGGACTGGGGAATATTCGACGTACTCTTCCTGTGGTCGAAAAAGAAACGCTTAACAGCCGGGAAGCACACTTGGAAGGTATGAAAGAAAAGTGCCAGGCCTACGTTTGGCTGAGTCGCCGAACAACCATCTACGGAAAGAATTTCCCGTTGTGCGAAATGAAGGAACATTTATGACGGCAGCACGATACTCTCGTGTTCGTTTCAAGTTGCAGTGATGTGATAAAAATTGCACATTACTAAAACCAAGATGACAAATATGACCAACACATGCTAGAGAAAATGTGAGCCGGTGAGTTATGCATTCAAACCAGGCTGAATACAGCCCTAGAGGTCCCCTGGAAAGGGTTTAGGGAGACCTGACCAAGCGAGAGGGTAAGCCGGTGGGTTCCTGACACACCCCTCCCTCAATCAACTAGCACGTATTCTATTATACAGTAAGAGTTGGCAACACGGTGTTTGTTTTTGTTCTTAATTTTAAGACTGAGTCCCAGTGGCACAAACATTTAAAACCACAACTGTACTCTATCCATCTACACACACACATACACACACACGCAGAGGAACATACATCAGTCATTAGGAAAAGAGACATGAGGAGAGGCTAGATCGCCAGGAAAGAAATGCTTTTCTTTTAATCTCCGAAGAGACAGAAAACAAAGTTCCCAAGGAATTCTCTTGGTTGCATATACACAATTCCACCTACACTATTATTTTTATTTTAACTTTGAAAATAAGTAGAGAGTAGAGGGTCCAATGTCTCTAGTCATTGGACTAGGCACTCAAAGTTTAGTCACTCAAAGTGTGAAGGATGCTCACAAAGGATCGGTCCAAAAATGATGGCTTCATGGTGTCATGGGAGAAAGGATACAACCACAATGATCACAGTAAGGTAGTTCACATACACATCTCTACTCCTGACCAAAGCCAAACAAGGCAGACATTATGATTTCTACTTTTCCAGAGGCTAAGTGACTTGTCCAAAGTCACCCAAGGGATCACAAAGGGTGTTGGGACTTAAACCCACGATGGGCAGAGTCCAAAGGCAGTGGGTCACATTAACTAACTTTTAAAACACACCATGTGCCACGATCTGTTCAGATGTAGGACAAAATAGATCCTCAGTTCGCTCTGTGGAACATGGGGGAATCTGTCACCATCCAAAATTAAACGATGCTTCAAAAAGCTTAGATCCCTGAATCAGGGCATCTTCCTAACCCTCCCACTGGCCTCAGTCAGTACAACCCACAGTCATCGAAAACGGAAACACTTTGTAATCTGAGGTTTTATTTTATTTAATGTTTATTTATTTTTGAGAGAGAGAGCACAGCAGGGGAGGGGCAGAGAGAGGCAGACACAGAATTCGAAGCAGGCTCCAGGCTCCGAGCTGTCAGCACAGAGCCCGACACTAGGCTTGAATCCATGAACTGTGAGATCACGACCTGAGCCGAAGCCGGATGCTTAACCCACTGAGCCACCCAGGCGTCCCTATCTCTGTTTTTATTTTTATTATTTATTTATTTATTTATTTTCCTATCTCTGTTTTGAAACGTGGCTTTCCGTGTTGTCAGTGTAACAGGAGGGTAGGAGGGAGGCATTTCCTCTCTTCTTTCCACACAGTGGTTTTACAGCATTGACTCAAATCCTCCTCTCTCTTTCCTGGAGACCTCAGTGAGGGTCCTGCTCACCCCAGTCTGCCCAGGAATGAATCCCCTGGCTTCCCCACTCTGAGAAAGAGCATCAAACACTAGAATTTATTTCCATTTGACCCTGTTAAGCAACTTCTCCTGAGGTCACTTTAGTGTCGTGCAGAGTTCAAGAGACTCCGTCTACTGCACGAGCCTGAATGTCTTGATTAATTCAATCAAACACTTAGGGAGTAAAGCATACAAAGATGCCTGTGTAACTGCATCATGACTTCTTTCCTAAGTGAATTCAAAGCAAAGCTTGGGTTGAGTTTGTTCAAGGAATGGCCAGCTCCTTAGTAAATAGCTCGTGAGTAAATAGCTCAGGATTCAAAACCCAGAACCCAGCGCTGGTTTTCAACACTCCATCTGCTATAGGTGCGATTCCCGAGTGACCAGCCACCCTCCACCAATGTCGTTTCTGGTCCTAGGAGCAGGATTTTGCAAATGGCAGCTGTGTGCATGGGGGTAGAATGGGGGCGGGGGGTGCGGATCCTAACCACATCTCAATATCTGAGAGAGCAAAACTAAACAGGTTTTGTCCCTTTTAAAAGTGTTTCGGACAGGAAAGACCTCCTTGAATGTTATGAACTTGAATAGGAAAAATGTCCATTCTCCTTCCCCACCCCCCACCCCGTTCCCAGAATCTTTGTTTGCACGAGCCTCAGAAAACATGTAAATCTTGGCCCAGACTAAGCAAATCACCTTAAAAAGGAAGGTTAGAGAACTGTTTATTATTTGAAATGTCTCTCCCTAGACCTTATTTTTGATAAATTGGCTTCAGCTTCATTACTTCATGATCTATCTCCCTTGACATTTAATTATACTTACTCCAAACACATTAAGCGAATCAGTCTGAACAGCTTCTTATTAATATGCAAATTTCTCCTTTGAAAACCCATGAATCTGTGAAAAATCTCTTTAGACTTCCATTAAACCCACTCAGGAAGTTGTATATCTCACACAGACCCTTGCTCTATTCACTGACTCAATGATTCAGCATTTACTAATTGTCTGAGTTAACTATTCTGGCCACATCAAGGGGAGGTGGGGAGGGCCAGGAGGGGGGACAGGGAACCAAATGGGATTCAGAAGCTGAACACTTAAAAGACGAATGATCAGAAGGCCAGGCCTGAATGAGCGGCTGTAATTAAGAGTTCCGAATCAAGCCTCTTTGCAGGCACAGGGAGCCAGACCAGCCGAAACGGCCCCCGCCCAAGTGGAGACGCCATAGACACAGTTCACCAGTGAGTGACTTCTCCGGCCACCACTGTGAAGCCCGGGGTAGGGAACGTGGTCTCCCGCAGACGCAGGCAGAGGGCTCTCGCCTGCACTCATGAGTGATCCCTGCACACACGGTCATTTACAAAAGACCTGGTTGTCACGGAACAGGGAGAAGGCCATGGGTAGGCTCTCCTGGTCAGCAGAGGGACCAGGGGAGACCAGGAATGGGCCCCTGGGAAGTTCAGATTTCAAGCGGGCCAATGAATGGTCCTCAGGCTGTCAGGGGCCAGAAGTAAATTCCAGAAGAAGGAAGCTCAACACCTGGGACCAAAGAAATGGAGACCATGAGATGGGCAAATTGAGCTTTCCAGGAGAACCCAAAGCCCGAGGTGTCAGAAAGAACGTGGAAAAGTATGGGGCGTCCAGGTGGCTCAGTCGCTTGAGGATCCGACTTCAGCTCAGGTTCATGATCTCGCGGTTTGTGGGTTCGAGCCCCGTGTCGGGCTCCGTGCCGACAGCTCGGGGCCTGGAGCCTGCTTCGGATTCTGTGTCTCCCTCTCTCTCTGCCCCTCCCCTGCTCACACTCTGTCTCTCTCTCTCAGAAACTACATAGCGTTAAAAAAAGATTGAGAAGGAAAGTGAAGGAGAGACCCACAAAGAAAAGGGATCTGGATGTTCAGAGTTTAGAAGAGGGTTAAGAAATTCTCCGGTATCCGGAGAAAGGATACCCAAGATGGAAAAACGCAACCATTTTCTCTGGCATCCTCCAATAAAAGTGTGAAATGTGGGACATCTGGGCAGTGCAAGATAAGAACATCGAACAGTAGCATTCTGCAGTCCGGTTCTGGTGATTTCCAAGAAGCATCTGCAGCTGGTAAACAATTTGGTGACATATGTACTTGGACTCATAACGAAAATGGAAGAATTCTTGAAAATGGAAGAATTCTATCAAGTTATTTTCAGTGACATCTTCGATCTTATCCCGAATAACCTCATCCTCTGTAGACCCCGGCCTCACCATCTTACCTTAAAAAAGACAATGGCATCTGTTCTGTCCTTTTCTCAGGGATGCTGTAAGGATTAAATTGAATGAAATATGTCTGAGAGTGAGAAGGGGGCTCTGTAAACTATAGAGAAATCTACACGTACAAAGTTATGTGTGGTAATAGCTGTACAAGTTAGGCTTTCTGATTTATACACTAGCCTTGTAAATGACTTTATAAATGCTAATTGTCACTGTCCTAAGTCCTGTTTGGAGGGGAAAGGTCTGAAACACAGACCCTACTTTAAAGAGAGTCCCCGGACTTTTCAAGGAAAGACGACAACAGTAAGAACAAGAAAAAAAAAAATAAGTCATAATCTGAAAAACTACTAAACTTTTTATTAAGTCCACAGGAAATCCCCCTGTATCTGTCCTTTGAGGCTGGTGACATCCATTGCAAATCGGTTAATTCAAAATAATAAATAATAGGGGCACCTGGGTGGCGCAGTCGGTTAAGCGTCCGACTTCAGCCAGGTCACGATCTCGCGGTCCGGGAGTTCGAGCCCCGCGTCGGGCTCTGGGCTGATGGCTCAGAGCCTGGAGCCTGTTTCCGATTCTGTGTCTCCCTCTCTCTCTGCCCCTCCCCCATTCATGCTCTGTCTCTCTCTGTCCCCAAAAAAATAAATAAACATTGAAAAAAAAAAGTTAAAAAAAAATAATAATAAATAATAGGAAGAATCTGTATCTCAATAAACAGATGTTACTTTCATAAAAACAACTCCCTAATGCTTTAAATGTGGCCTGTAAATTGATCAGATGAGACAGCAATAACCAAAACAAATGAACAAAAAACATTAAATGCTATTTACTATGATCAAGGATCACAGACTAGAGTATAAAGTTCTTTTCTTGTTTAAAATTCTTGTCTTATATGTATTGCAACCAATCAGAAGAAAAGGGACAAATGAAGGATGGTAAATTCTAGAAAAGCTTCTCTCAGAACAGCTTTACAGGTATCCCAAAGCAGCCCGGAGAGAGAAATTAGGACGAACTTGGGGGTGTTTTTTATGAAAACCAACCAGAAATACCCATTTTGGTCCCTTCTTTTTCTAGGCCCAAGAGTGACAGCAGGTGAGTGGCCTTTTCCTTGGCTAGCTAGACAGAAGAGCATGGGACAATGAACTGGGAGAGCCCATGAATCGAATCAGGTCCAAATCCTAGCTATTCCATTAGTAGCTGTGCCAACTTGAGTCTTTGTTCCTATAAATAGTTTAATGCCCAACTTAACGTTATCACCGAGATAAGTTAAGGCAGGTACTGTATTCAGGTGCTTGGAGTGAGTAATGCTCAAAATGGTTACTACTGCCTTTAAACACACTTCTTGAGAACAGGATACATTCTATTTCACTTCAGGGCTCTTGAACAGGGTGGGCTCTCCACACCTCTAAAGTCTGTTCTCATTATCCGAGGTCATTACGGTCCATAAAGTCCCGGGAATGCTGAATTAGTGAATACTGAACCGATGAATCTCAGGGGAAATGTAGGGTTAGCTTCCCATGAGCCTCTGGTGACACTGCTGTCAACAAATTAATACAAAATCTTGTTTTTCTATGTGTTTCTGTTTAACACCTCCTTATTTAATAGAGACTACGGATGCATTAACCTCGAGCTCACAGCCAACCGCACTGTAACTCTTGCCTGAACAAGGCTTATCTAACGCACGTATTTTCTCCACGGGGAACATCACAGCCTTCCTTTACTTAGAAACACAAGGCAGCACTTTGGCAGTATCTTGGGGGGGGGGCACTAACGAAACACAAAGAATATAAAAAAACATGGCATCCTACAGACCACGAAAAGGACACTTCTTGACAATCTGAGGCGTAAAACAAGAAGGCAAAGCACTGCTTTGTTTGACTTCAACTCGGAACACACGTCCAGGGTGACTGAAGTATCTTGTTGCTCTGAGCATGTCCAAAAATGGCCACCAAAGCACCGCAGGTGTTAACTGGGGGCTGCAAACAAACTGTAACAAGTGGGCGAATTCACAAATAGAAACCGGGGAGTAACAGAGGTCAACTTTATTCATTAGGTGGTGGAAGAGAAAAAAAGAAATTAAAACCCTGTAAAAGTGGACCCCAGGTACTGCAGGACTCCTGCTCCTCCCAACTGGGGCTTCCTCTCTTCCAAAAGAAGGAAAACATCCATAGGTCGGAAACTCATCTGTTCCTACAAAACAGCCAGCTGATGTCAAATTGCTATCTTTATGCTAATGAGGGGGATTTAGTGACCCACTGTTCTCTGGGGCAAGAAAGGGGTCAGGGGGGAGAGAAAAGAGATCTGCAGAATTTTGTTAGATTCTCTCTTCAAGACCAGAAACTGGAAAATCAGCATGTTTTTGTGGCGACTCCAGAACCTTTCCCAAGTGACCTGGAGGACCACAGAAAGTCACTCACTTTGCAGCTGCTGGACAGAGAGTGATGTTTCTCAGAAGTCACAGGCCAAATCTCTATGTTCACGTTTCATGATCCTTTTATGGCGAGAGCAAGAAAAACGTGATGCTCCATCCGAATCTCATCTATCATCTCCCCGAGGGTCAGCCTCAAGACCTAAGCTTTAAAGAAGGTACTAGGGTTTCAAGGTCTCTTTTCAAACAGACAGACCTGCCAACATTGCCTGCAAAGCCAGTTCTAAGATAAATGAGCTTATGTTATTATTTTTTTAATTTTGTTTGGGGGCAAAAAGTGGTTTACGTTGCCTTAGAAGAAAGGCAAGAAGTAGTTTTTAAGGCAACTGAATAGACTTGATTTTATTTTATGGATATGAGAAGATATGTTCTTTAAAAAAAATTTTTTTAGGGGCACCTGGGTGGCTCAGTTGGTTGAGCGACCGACTTGGGCTCAGGTCATGATCTCGCGGTTTGTGGGTTCGAGCCCCACGTTGGGCTCTGTGCTGACAGCTCAAGAGCCTGGCGCCTGCTTCGGATTCTGTGTTTCCCTCTCTCTCTGACCCTCCCCGACTCGTGCTCTGTCTCAGAAATTAACATTAAAAACAATTTTTTTTAATTTTAAATGTTTACTTATTTATTTTTGAAAGAGAGAGCAAGCGAGAGTGGGGGAGGGACAGAGGGAGAAAGAGAGAGAGAGAGAATCCCAAGAAGGCTCCGTGCTGTCAGCGCAGAGCCTGATGCGGGGCTCGATCTCACCAACCGTGAGATCATGACCTGAACCGAAATCAAAAGTAGGGCGCTTAACCAACCGAGCCACTCGGGCACCCCTGGCTCTTTGGTTTTTCAACTAAGTTCTCCTTTGCCTCATGAGACAATAGCCACACACTCTCTGTTCCCCACCTCCTGGGGACCCAAGAGGGTCCATAGATAAGTCTCTTTGCACAGATACATCAGATACATGGTTTGAAGAACGGCATGCCAGGAAGGTTCTTTGGATGAAGATCTGGATTCTATGACGGAGAGAAGATCCAACTTAACAATACGGCTAACCGCCTTCACCAATGTTCCAATACCATCCCCAGCCCCGATCGGTTTCTTTTCATACAATGGAAACTGACGACTCCAGACGAGAAGCTTCTTGTCACAAAGTCCTAGAGCCAGGATGGGCTTTCGAGGCATGACACCAATGTGATCTCCCAGGAGCCACGCTTCGGAGAGCTTCAGCCTTTGTTCTGTGTCCCACTGTCAAAGCCACGATATTCAGCCCTGTAACCAGGAGCCCTACGCTTGCTCTGTGAGCTCTGCCTCCCACACAATAAGCCTGATCGCTGACGGATGAAGAATCCTCGGATTCCTGGAGGAGTGCTTCTCTCCCACCCATACTGAGCGATCGACGTCAGGTCCGCGAGACAGACAGGTCGCATACACAGACTTCCGTGCGGCATCAACTTTGCGCCCACAGCCCACCCGTCTGGCCCAGGGCGGGCCGTGTGCCCATCTCTCTTGCACGACCTGATTCAAACACACAGGAATGACAGCCTCAGCTCGGCTCTGCACCGACCCACTTTATCTTTATGAAAGGAATGAGCCGACAGACAGGCAGGTTAGGAATACAGTCGTTTCCCGGATAAACAGCCCGGCCCCCGCTCACTCCTTCTGTGTCATGGGGCGTATTTTATGCATATGTATTTTTATAAAGCAGCTAAAGAAACAAAGCAATCTCAGATCATCTAAGAACAACAATGAGACTTTCTGTTTGGCAGGCTGCCCCAGCGTCCTTCCTTCTGCGGGGTCTGGAACAGTATCCCTCACATGCCCCTTAACTTTGCACAAGGATGAATAAATCAACGTGAAACTCTGATTATCTTATTTTCTCTCTGCGCCCTCCTGTTCTGTCCTCCCAGTCTTGAATGGGTTGGGAAAAATTAATGCCCGTGTCTCTGGCAAATGTATTACGCCTATAATTCAGTTTTAAAACAAGCATTCGAGCAGTGGCCAAACCTTGGGTAGGACGTTCATTTCTCATACGAGTAATTGAATCCTTCTCTTCCATTTTCTTTCAAGTCTTAAAGACAAACTCGTGCCCTTCGAAAAAATCTTCGAAAATTTCCACCAGATGCTTATCAACTGAGGGGAGAGATACCTCATGCACAGGATAGGGATGAAAAGGGCAGGCGGGGGGGGAAGCATTTTCCTATACTGCACAGGTAGAAGGTTATTCCAAGGTACCAAACGTGATGACAATTATTTATTTCATCAGCCTCCACTTCATGCCATCGATATTCCAGGAAAGCGAAAGTCTGGGCTTTGGTGTTTCCTTAGGTGACAACAGGGCTGAATGTAACGGAGGTTTTCGACTAACACGATAAACATTCTTGAGACGCTGCTTCTCCCTGCCAAGGTCTTAAAAGGCGTTTTCTGTCAAGAATTATCTATTTGGCCTATAAAGTGCTACGTTTGTGTATTTTAAGTGACACGGTGATTTTATAGTGTTTCTCTATCCCACAGAAGTGACGCGTCTCGCTACTTAATCTTCAGACATCTAGCAACTGTGTTTCACGGAACCAAGCTCCCTGTGGGTACTGCCTGCGAAAATCATCCTTTTGTGTTTACAGATGGTGTTTCCACCTTTCCCCCCCCGCCCCGGAAAAACTTCTTTTCTAGTTGACTGAAATGGCTCTATGATGGACTTACTCCCAGCCATTCAGAAGGCCCACTGAGTCACCCAGGAGAGCTGGATTTACCATCCTGCAAGCCGCTGAGGTTGTTTCTTGACGTTTTCATGGTGGCCCTTTGTTTTCCTAGAAATTCATTTACCCTTCCTTACCCTGCAAGTGTCTAGTTTTCCCATTTCGGATCCTTATCGCTGACTCCTTCTCCCTGAGGATTTGAATCCTTTAGAAAGTAACTGTGTGCCACCTGTCACCGGGTCCCTTTGCAACAGGAATTGGAAGAAGAGTCTATTTGGAAGAAAGAGAGAGAGCAGCGAAGCGGCTACGAAACAAAAACCCATTAGAAATCTCCTGGCCAACTGTCTCGATCACCTACTGCTGCTTTGCAACATGCTCAAAACGTAATGCTTAAAACTATACAAAGCATTCACGTGTTCATGCTTCCGTATTTTAGGAAGGGCTCGACTAAGTGGTTCTTCTGTTCCGTATGATGTCAGTCGTACCCATTCACCTTCGCTCATCCCGGAGCTCAGCGGGGGCCAGAATGACCAAGATGGCTACCCTCATGTATCTAGGTGCTCAGCTGGGAGGCCAAAAGACCTGGGGGCTGGCTGACCTCTCTCCCCAGTGGGGTGGCCGGCCTCTGGAGATGGTGGCTCAGCGCTCCAAGGCTCAACAGAAGCCGCCATGCCTCCACATGGCTAAGCCTAGAACTGACACAGCATTGCTTCTGCCTCATTCTACCAGCCTCTGCAAGTCACAGACCAACCCAGATCCAAGGGGGAGGAAATAACCGGATTCTACCTCTTGATGGGAGACGTGGAATGCCCAAATGTGGATTGCCATTGTTGGAGTAATCCCACAACTACTGTCAGTGTTCTTCTAAATCCAGACCCTACTTCACAGGAGGGTACTAACGGCGAGGTTTGGGGGTGGGGGTGGGGTCATGGTGATTCTCCATAATTTCACTCCACAGGTTAGAAACACCACCCAAGAACACTCTTCTCCTTGTATTTGTTAGTATGTCCTAGTTTCAAATTTATTTAAGTCACAAGGTAGTTCCATCACCATGAGTCAACCTGTGGCTAAAGTAGGACATCTGTATGGTGGAATCAGATCATGTGCAAACCCATCCACATACTCAACCAATCAAGGTCACAGAGAACAAAACGCATAACATATTTATGCTACCTTGTTCCATCCAAAAGAGACCCTGGCTTCCAACATCACAGGAAAAGGAACATCTCAGCCAAATTTTCAGAGACACAAATAACAGATGATAGGTCTTCGAGCTCCTAAGAGTCGAAAGGACGTTTAAAAAGGGTGGGGTGATGCCTGGGTGGCTCAGTCGGTTAGGTGTCCGACTTCAGCTCAGGTCACGATCTCTCAGTTCCTAAGTCCGAGCCCCGCGTCAGGCTCTGTGCTGACAGCTCAGAGCCTAGAGCCTGCTTCGGATTCTGTGTCTCCCTCTCTCTCTCTCTGCCCCCACCCCGCTCACTCTCGGTCTCTTTCTGTCTCCCGACGATGAATAAAATGTTTTTAAAAAGTGAGTCCAAAGGATTCTCAGAGATCATTTTGATTTTGTAGGATCTTTGCCTTTTATACTGATTTTAGAAACTCACCAGCAACCACATAAGATGCAAGTCCACTCTACATTTTCCAACATGTATCACTGAAGAGCTATAAAGAGAAGGAGGGTGCCCCTGTGCTCCCCAGTTTGGGCTTAGGTCAGTCAGCTTCCATGCCCTCCATGAACAGGCTTCAGACTTACAGGTCCAGTCTGATGGCCTTGTCTTTTGTGTACCAACAACAAACAGTTCCTTGGGATTCATCTCAGGTAGAGATGAAACACACTTTTTATATGAGAGAAAGTATTGTCCTTTCTGACTGGCCTCTGACCAGTAGGCTTTTGTGACTTGATCAAAACGTCCTCAAGCAACAATCTATGTTCTAGCGTCCCCTGTGTCACTGACTAGCTGCTTGACCCTGGGCAAGATATTTTCCCCTTTTCTGAGCTCCATTTAAGGGGGTCAGGGGCTAAACATCAAAGGAATATTAAAGTTCCAGTTACAGGAAAGGAGGGAAACATCACTATCAACACTTGCTCTTGCAAAACGTTCTAGATGTTACAAAACATAGTTTTATGTAATGATCTCATTTGATGTCAATATATAAGGTCTCCTCCATGTTCAAACCCCCCCCCCTTTTTTTGAGCAGTTTGTTTTAAACAGTCCGAGTTTTAAATGTTCCCGCTGTGAGGAAAATTCACCTCCTTTCGTTTCTGCGTTTATGTTGGAAGACCGCATCGCTTTCAAAATATTTTTGCAAAACTTAAGGAGAGGTGTGACTTACTATTTAATGATCGACTGTCGTTCACACATGTTCTGTGGTTCACTGGGAGACATTCACTGTTGAGTAATAATCTCTAAGAGAACAAGTATTCAATCTATCGTCTTCGAAGATCTGGCATTTAAGGGTTACCCAAAAGGGTGACACAGGAACACTGGGGTCTCTGAGACCCCATATCCCGATCTAAACAAATCCACTTTCCTTGTATCTATCAATTATGTTTCATTTCACTTCAGTGTAAAATTTCATTTGAACCAAGACTTCCAAGGTCATCAAATATCTGAAAACTACTGCTTAAGGGAACACATGTGGATTTGTAAATCCTGCTAAGTCTACTTATATACTGTGATAGAATTCTCCCTACTGATGTTGTAAAAGAATTTTTTTTTTCCTGAAAACTATGATAGAAACTATTCAGACTGACCCTACATATCCCAAAGGCCACCTTTATAGTTCTACCCTGTGGTTTGAATGAGCTTTGAATGGATGCCAAACATTTCTATCTCCCTGGCTAAAAAGACTACAGAAGAAGTCAAGCCAGGAAAAAAAGAAATCTCAGCCCTAAAGTTTTAAAGAATTTTCGGATGTTAATTTTGACCCCAGTGCCAGAGTGATTCACTGGTCGGTGATGCTGAGTAATCTGACTTCGGGCTTCCTAATCCATGTTCTATTAATGGATTTTAGCCACAGCTCAAAAGGTTAGGAATTAAAGGCCCCATTTCCACCTTTTTTCTTATTAAATTATTCTAACCTCATCGCGGGTAATTCATCACTGTCTCACTCACTCTTGGGATACACGTTGGGAATGGAAGGGTCAGTTTCTGTAATTACCCTCACCACCTTCCCAAAAACAGACTGTAAGAAAACAAGATCTGAGTCCAGTGTCTTTGAGATTTGAGAGGGGTGGGGGGAGCCTTCTGATTTTACATCCTGTGCTGCTCTGAGAGACTCGGGTTCCTGGAGAGCTCTCTCTCCTTCATGGAATCGTACCCCTTGCCTTGGGTGTGACCTTGCGATGGGTTTGATCATCCTCAATGCTGATCCAGCTTGAGTTTTTGAGTGCCATGGCCAGATAGACATCTGTTGGCTACTGACACAGAATGCACACAGTGGGCACGGCCCCTGAAGGCCACTCAAATCTACTCAAATAACAGAGATGCACCTCGGGGCCTTCTCCACCTGTGAATGGTGCTGCCTTTCCGTTTCCTGTACAGGTGACAACACAGGCTGAAGAAACAGATGCCTTGACTTAACTGTACCTTTATGGACTGAGTCATGACCCCCCCCCCCAAATTCATGTGTTGAACCCTCAACCCCCAACGCGACTATATTCAGAGGTAGGGCCTTTAAGGACGTGTTTACAGCTAAGTGAGGTCCTAGGGGTGAGCTTTTGTCTAATAAGACTTAGAGACTCTTCTAATAAGAAGAGAGAGAGAGGGGCGCCTCGGTGGCTCAGTCGGTTAAGCGTCCAACCTTGGCTCCGTTCATGATCTCATGGTTTGTGGGTTCAAGCCCCACGTAGGGCTCTGTGCGGACGGCTCAGAGCCTGGGGCCTGCTTCGGATTTTGTGTCTGGGTCTCTCTCTGCCACTCCCCTGCTCACACTCTTTCTCTGTCTCTCAAAAATAAATAAACATTAAAAATATATATATTAAAAAAAAAAAGAAGAGAGAGAGACACCAGGGCGCATGTGCACAAAGGCAAGGCCATGTGAGGACACAAGAAGGCAAGGAGAGAGGCGTCAGGAGAAACCAGCCCGGCTAACATCTTGACCTTGGACTTCTAGCCTCCAGACTGTGAGACAACAAATCTCTGTGGTTTAAGTCACCCAGTCTCTGGTACTTTGTTATGGCAGCCGTAGAAGACAGAGACACCACCACATACCTCCATACCTGAAATTAGCCTGAAGGAAAGAAGATTCTAGACTCCTCTGTCTGTCTTTAAACCTCTGGCGGGCTACCAGAATCAGATTTTTTCCACGTGTACCTAGGAGGAAATCTAGAATAGGTGGGAAATGGCAAAGATAAAGATTTTTGGCTCAGGGCACCTGGGTGGCTCAGTCAATTAAGCATCTGACTTCAGCTCAGGTCATGATCTCATGGTTCGTGAGTTCAAGCCCCGAGTCAGGTTCTCTGCGGTCAGCACAGAGCCTGCTTTGGATCCTGTGACCCCTCCTCTCTCTCTGCCCCTCCTCAGCTCGTTCTCTCTCAAAAAAATAAATAAACAAACTTAAAAAAAGATTTTGGCTCAATTATTAAAAAGAGGATTGCGGGGCCCCCAGTGGCTGTCAGTTACGTGTCCGACTCTTGATTTTGGCTCAGGCCATGATCTCACAGTTCATGCGTCTGAGCCCCACGTGGGTCTTCTGTCTCTCCCCTCTCTCTGCCCCTCCCCTGCTCTCGCTCTCTCTCTCTCCCTCCCTCTCAAAATAAAACTAAAACTTTAAAAAAATTATCCAAAATGAAGAAATAAAGAAAAAGGTAATCGCCGAGACTCCTTAAAAGCCAAACTCTGAAAATCGTTGGTCCTTCAGAAGAACAACAAAAAGCCTCGGTGAAATCGGACGGGGGGTTCTTCCCCAAAATGGGTGAGAGATCACCCCAAACCAGCTGTGGATGCAGAAACCACCCATCCTTCATCAGAAGGGTCTAGAACCAGACTAGGACAACCTCTCAATCGTGGGCAAGGCCGTCTGTCCTGCCTCTCCCTTCCAGGGCAGTGGCTCTCTGCCTGGGAGCACTTCTGTGTCCCCCTGCTCCCGCTCATCCTTTGCAATGTCTGGCCCGGCCCCCTCCTCTTTATTTGCTCTGTTTGGCTCGTGCTGCTGTGAAGTGATGCTGGGAGGCTCTGACCCAGGTGACCCGTGAGGGGCAGATGGCACCCTCCACAGCCCTGGATCCTCTCCCCGGGCCCCCGCTCCTTGGAAGAAGAGTTAATTATTACCAACGGGCAGCGATGGGATGAGCAGAGTCACGTTTTCCACGGGGATCTGGAGAGCGGCCTCCTCCAAAACAGCCAGGCAGCCGCTGCCCAGGGCAACACAAAGGCACCCTGATTGGCTATTGTTTACGAACGTGGTGCCCACTCCGTGGGTTATTGTCCCCATCTGATTAATGACACGGTGACGCTGACGGGGTGGCCGGCCTGCCGCATCCCACGGCTGACCCACACTGGGCGATGCCCCCGGAACATCAATTCTCGGCACCCTTGTCACAGGACTGCTTACGGGAAGACGGATGCGTGCGGCACTCTCGGGCGAAGGAGGCTGATGCATGTGTTGTTCATGATCGAAACGATCAGTTGGGTAATAAGTGGCGTGTGGGTTTGTCAAGTGGCGAGCTGAAGAGGATTAGCATTCTTCAGGCGCCTCGCCTTTATCTCCGGGCTGGTGCCTGACAATTCCCCAAGATCCCCATGAATAAATACCGAGCCTTACCCAGAAGGTAATGAAACTGCCAATGCAGATACACCTAAATAGCGTTGATATCTTAATGACAGCAGATAGTGTTCAAATAACGAAAGCAGCGTGCGAGGGGACCGTGCACAACGAATGGAGACATCGATTGCTCCGCGCGCTCCACAGAGAGCGCCACCCCGAATAACTCGTCCTAGGCTCTGCTTGTCCTCATGGCGGAGCTTTCACGTCTCGAATTTTCTCTTCCATTGGTTTGCCTTCACCATCTGAGAAACCTTTTCTCCCTTCTCCCTATCTATGCTTGGGAGCTAAGCATCTCTCTGCGGGGAGGAGGTTTTATAGTTTCCAGAACAGTCCACTGGCCCTGGAGGAGGTAGTCCTGTGATCTCTGAAATGACCCAAGTGGGCTTGGGACACGGAATACGGTTGATCCCGGATCTGAGGCGGAACTGCATCTCCCGCGAGATCATGGAGAAGTCCTCTCTTCCACGGAAGGGATACGCTGTCCTCCTCGTGTCTGCGTCACCCAGGGCACCTAACACAGTAACTCAGAAAGTATCAGATGAATCCTTAACTCCAATCCCTTGCCATTTCGGAGGCCGCCTGAGGGTGGGATTATGCATATGTATTCCTCTACTTAACTTCTACCAATCCTTTTACACCGATTCTCTACGAGACCAACCTTTCACAGCACCGTGCCATCCGGTAGATGTTCAGTAAATAGATGTTAAATGGATGAAAACACATGTACCATGAAAAATCTCCATTTCTCCCCTCAGCATCTAACACTATATGTCGTGCCTTTTCAAGTCCCCGTTATTTAATTACACTAACAAGTCCACGTCTCATGTTCATACTCTGATGCTTTCCGATAGTCATTTCCACGGTCTTTAACTGACTTCGCAGCTGTACTGCTTTTATGTATCATCCAGCGTCGGGCTGCTGTTAACAGAAGTCTACAGACTAGGTGGCCTAGGCAACAGACTTTTATTTCTCACAGTGCTGGAGGCTGGAAGGTCCAAAATCAAGGCGCTGGCAGGCCTCGTGCTGAGTGAGAGCTCTTCTTCCTGATTTGCAGATATCCACCTTCTTACCGGGTCCTCACGTGGCACAGGGAGAGAGGGTTCTGTCTTCCTCTTCTCATAAGGACACTAATGCCAACCTGGGTGTTCGCCCATCATGGCCTCGTCTAAACCTAACCACGTTCCAAAGGCCCCACCTCCAAATATCATCACGTATGAACTTGAGCGGGATGCCTATTTTCCATCCGTAGCCTATAACCACCATGTTTCTTAACATCCTAGATAGTATTCAGGTTAATGGAACCATCCATCACCTTGACCTTGGTTCTACCATCTTCTAAGACTTCGCTGATAGCCTCCATTCCACACCTGCCACCCATCAACAAAGGCACAAGCTTAGTTAATGGTACAGCACCAATCAGTCTCTGAGCTCTCAGATGCCTCTTATGGGGATATTTTCTCTTGCTGTATTCTGTTTGCTCACCACCACTCAACAATCCCCTGACCTCAGGGAAACTGACCTGACACTGATCCCTCCCCCATGAACCAACTGCACCGTTCCTCACCCTGTTGGGGCCCTGTAGTTGGACTCATCAACACTACCATACACAAATCCCCTCAACCAGCACAAAGACTTCACTATTTACAGTTCTCACAGCTGGAACTCTCTTGCCAGGTCTTTTTCCATTCTAGCCTCTAGGAAACTTACTGCAAGAAGTCACAAAATCTGCCTACTGTAAGTCCCAACAAATCCTTTAAAAAAAAAAGATTTTATTTTTATTTTTTTACGTAACCTCCATCCAATGTGGGGCTCAAACCCGTGACCTCAGGATCAAGAATCAAGACGCTCTACCGACCGAACCAGCCACATGCTTGAACATAAATTCTTGCCAATAAATATAACTGGGCTGTTAATGGTTAATGATTCTCGGAGGACCTTTTATTCATTTCCTATTGATTATCTGAAAACTTTCCTTTCCTCTAGACACACCATTTCCCAAAATGCCCACAGGATATTGACAGACATTCTATGAGAATGTCCACAGTCCTATATATTTGGGGAACATAAGGTTAAGTGAAAACAAGCTTGTTTCATTTACTGTCAGAGCTTTAAAATGTTATCATGCATTATGAATCTGCTAAAGGGTACAACAGAAATATTTAGAAGTTTATTTGATACTTGAACCTATTTATTAGTAACCTACCAGGTACACTACATTTAAAAATTGTTTTAATGTTTATTTTTGAGAGAGACAGAGAGAGTGTGTGAGCAGGGAAGGGGAAGAGAGAGAGAGAGAAAGAGAGAGAGGGAGGGAGACAGAGGGACTTCACACCCAATGTGGGGCTTGAATTCACAACCCTACTCCAGCAACTGAGCCAGCCAGGTGCCCCCTAATGCAATATTTAAGAAAAAAAAAAAAATCAAAACCGGTGCTAAAAATATCCACCATGCACAAACTATCAACATTTTAAAGAAAGACAGGATCGCCATTTATTTGCTCCAGTCGCCATGTTTCCCAAACTGACAGAAGTTTCGACCGGACACACAGCAGCAGGTTAAACTGTCCTGTTCTAAGGGCACCAGATAACGCTAGACTACTGAGCCAGAGTCCTTCCCTCTCAGGCTCCAACCCGTTCTTCCTGTTTAAATAGATCTCTCATTCTCTGGGGGGAGAAAAAAGGAATTTTCTAAAACATTCTTTGGAATAAATTGCATTTTCTTCCATCTTTATGTGGTACTTGAACAGCTTCCATTCCTTAGCTCTTTTTTCTTTACCGTCTTCATCCGACCAAACCCCCCTCGGTGAAGGTCCAAACGTCTCCTCCACGAGACTTCATCATAACGATCTACTTGTCTTGTGTCATTTCCTTGTTCTCTTTTATGGCTTCCTTCCGTACCTTATGTAACCCAAGAATTACTACTGAACGTTCCGGGTCTGAGTCTACTCTGTCCAACGCAGCGACATGCTTTGTGAAAAGTCAAGAATCCTGTCTGCCTCCTCCTTCTAATCCCCAAGCACAAAGATCTCAATTGATGGGCACTTACTGATTTGATTTAGACCTGAGTTTATGGCTGTCTGACTGGCAATTGCTGTATTTGCTTCTCGAACACTTTAATTTTCCCTCGGCTGACCACAGTGCTTATAACCTAAGTGCCAGGTATGACAGGGCGAAGTAACGACTGCAGCACTGATCAATATAGCTTCCCCAAGAAAGCGTTCTCAAGGGCAACGTCAAACGTGGATCTGTGCGTGCCCTGCGGGAGGGGGCTCCTTCTGCCTTCTCTTGGGTGTCTGGCTTCAGCCCTGTCACCTCTGTTCGTAAATATGGAAGAAGTTCCCATCTGTACCGAAATGTATTTTTCTCCAGAACTACGTCTCCCTGCCGAGGGGCTCGAGGGAGAGTGTTAAAATCTACCTTCGTTGATTTTTCAGTGGCGCATCGGCTAGGAACATTCGAGGCGGGTCTGGGCGACTTTTGAAGACTAAGAAAGGTACAGAGAAAACTTTTCCTCATCCAGCCTCGTCACCAGTCATTGTACTTGAGGTTATTCCAACAGCAGAGGGGGGTGAAGGGCTTCCCACGGCTTACCTTTTCCACAGCAAGCAAATCTTTTGAACCTTGAGTAAACCCAGTCAACTACTTCTCTCCGTGGTGGTTCCTGACTCACACATAATCCTTCCCCTTGAGCAGGGAGGAGAACTGCAATCGACTGGCCCAGAAAGTGGCCTTTCAGCGTCATTTGGACTTCCGGTTCCCAGGGTCTAAGGGTTCCTGCCCCTTCCGTGATCACGTTTAACTTAAATTCGTGTTTTTGTTGTTGTTGTTGTTGTTTTACATTCCCATGGGGCAGAGTCTACAGAATAAGCCTAGACTTTTCTAGAGGCCCAAAGGCACATACCAAATCCAGGGCCCTGTTAAGGAGCGGTTAGACTGTTTTTAACGCGGAGTCATACAGCGGGGGCCCATTCCTCCGGCTTCTTGCTGGTAGGGAGAGTACAGGTGGGACAGGAGAGTGAGGAGGGGGCCCTTCGAGTCCCAGGACAGGACACACGCTGCTCCCCACCTACAACAGGTGCAGCCAGGATGGCCGAGGAGAGCCCCTGCGCAGACCCGGTGCGTGCAGAGCCCCTGCTTGCGGGAAGGCGCAGTTCTCCGCCGCTGCACCTGCTAACGCGGAAGCTGCCAGAAGCCATCACCGTGCCGGCGGCTTTACACCAGCACCAGTAAAGAACCCCCCTGTGAGAACGATACCGTGCTCTCTAAGTGGACGCAACTGATAACCGGTCTACTGTGCTTGGTGCAGGGTCCTGTCCGGATCAGACTACTTTGTGAACCACCTCCCCCACCGTGGGCCACAATTCTAAGCAGTAGTTCACATCTCCCTAAAAATCTCTGAGATGAGGATGCCTCACCAATCAAGATCAAGCTCCAATTCAAAGCAATCTCTGCCTTAAAGACGTTTCTTCTGGGGCGCCTGGGTGGCTCAGTCGGTTGAGCATCCGACTTTGGCTCAGGTCATGATCTCCCAGTTGGGGAGTTCGAGTCCCACATCAGGCTCTCGGCTGTCAGCACAGAGCCTGCTTCAGATCCTCTGTCTTCCCTCTCTCTGCCCCTCCCCAACTTGCTCTCGGTCTCTCTCCAAATAAATAAATAAACTTAAAAGAAAAATAAAGACTTTTCTTCTGAGGTGCCTTGGCCAGTTAAATTACTCCATTCTCAGTCCTCCTAGAGTTCTAAACATATGAAATAGGATGGATTCCTCAAAAATAAAATAAAATAAAATAAAATAAAATAAGCTCTTGATCCCTTTCTACCCTTCTTCTTTCAAGTACTTTCTTTGAAAACTGTTCGTAGGCTCATAGCCTACCTACCCACATCTTTATCAAACTTCCCTTAAAATGATATCCAGAGGGAATTTTCTTTCTCTGATGCTGATGCCCTTTACAGATAGATACTTGATTTTTCAAGTGTTTTTATATATTTATTTTGAGAGAGAGAGAGAAAGAGAGCAGGGAGGGCCAGAGAGAGAGAGAGAGAGGGAGAGAATCCCAAGCAGGCTCCAAGCTGCCATTGCAAAGTCCGACGCAGAGCTCAATCCCATGACCTGAGCCACAAGATCATGACTTGAGCCGAAACCAAGAGTCAGACACTCAACTGACTGACCGCCTAGGCGCCCCTACGGATAGGTACTTTAGAGCAACGGACAATCTGATTAGTTTCCTTTGCAAAGTCTAGGCAAGAATCTCAAGGAAAAGTAGACAGCAAGATACAGGAATGAGGCCATTGACATGATCACCCCCAAGGATGGGCCCTGGGCACTGTGAGAAAACATCAGGGTTCAAAAGGAAAAACCACACCCTTGGAGAATTAACCAGAGTTGGGGATTTCCTGCCTCGTAAACAAGACATCATATCCATTTGACTGTAGGTTTATTTGGGGGGGGGGGCGGGTTGTTAGTTTGCTTTGCTTTGTTTCGCCTGGTTTCCGAGCGCTTCTGCTGAGTGGCCAGCCTGTGCTCCAGGCAGGACGGGGCTCAGCACTGTCCAGCCAGCCGTTTGGGGAGCTCAGAACCTTCCGCCGAAGGCAGACGAGTAGCAGAGAAATCCACAACGCTCAAAAGAGTAAATTGTAAATTGCCGGGTCGCTACTCTACTGGTTGCAATTTTAGTAGCAAATGAGCACTGTATAATGTATCCAGCTTATTAAAAACAAAAGTGGGAAATCCAAGTACTTACCAAGGGAAATGGCAAATCCACAAAGTTGTCCCAGACATCACCGCTCCCGGACCCCCTAGTGCACAGCACGAGGTCCTGTGTGGTGCTGATGTCACCGCGATTCGGTCCCTGATTGGACACCTGCTCTTAGCCTTGACCCGCACTCCTTGCTAAGTGCTGGTGGCTTAGGAACTGTCAAGTCCCAGACCTATGAGGCCAACCTAGCTAGAAGCACGTTCAGCCTTCCTTTGCAAGAGAAGCCAGAGTTGCGTTTTCCAAGCGAGAAGAGGAGAAGCACATCCAGATTTTCCAAGCCTGCCAGCGTGGGATAAAAGTGCCACCCCTGAGATTAAAACAGATCCCACCTCCCTGGCCATCCATCCAACTTCCTTACTGCCTTATAATCTCGAAACGCAACGATGGCAATATCTTCCTAAGTTATCTCCCTGCAGACACACGGCCCCCTTTCTGTTCCATCCTACATCCGGGTGCTGTCAACTTTGTCCTCCCTAAGTCCCACAAGGATGGTGTCACTTGAAGCCATTCAGTGGCACCTGGCTGCTTAGCAAATCGTGATGGAACCTTTCAGTCTGGAATTCACAGTTGTCCTCCAGTAGAGCCCCAGACCGCCTGCCTCTCTGGCGTGATCGCGCACCCCTCCCCAGCTTGAGACCCACGTTTCTGCTGATCTGGAACACCTAGGGCTCCCCGAGTACAGCCTGAACCATCATGCCTCTCTGCGGAGCCCTCTGTCTGCCTGAAGCTCACCGTCCGGCCACTCCCCTTCCCCTGATCCTTGTCCTTCTAAACCCGACCACGGGCTACTTGCAGTGTGGGAATGAGAAGGAGCGGATGGAAAAGCATCACCAGCCCTACCCTTGTTTAATCGGTGAAGCGTCCGACTTCGGCTCAGGACGTGATTCTCACGGTCCGTGGGTTCGAGTCCCGCATTAGGCTCTGTGCTGATGACTCAGAGCCTGGAACCTGCTTCGGATTCTGTGTCTCCCTCCCTCTCTGCCCCTCCCCTGCTTGCACTGTCTCTCTCTCTCTCTCTCTCTCAAAAATAAATTAAACATTAAAAAAAAAAAGGTGTCATACTAAACCCAAATCCCTTAGATAGATTTCAACTTGGTGGCAGAGAAAGAACATAAGTGAAACAGAGCAGGGGATTCAAACTGACAGTCAGCTGGGAGCTCATGACCTAGAAGGTTGGGAAGGGGCTGACACTCCATGATTTCATGGTTCGTGGGTTCGAGCCCCGCATAGGGCTCTGTACTGGTGGTTCAGAGCCTGCTTGGGATTCTCTCTCCCTCTGTCTCTGCCCCTCCCCGACTCACACTGTCTCTGTCTCTCTCAAAATCAATAAATAAACTTTAAAAAAAGAAGACCTAACACCCAAACAAGACATGAACCACCCCCCCCGACCCCCCCCCCCCCACACACACACACAAAGTAAAGGTGGGACGATCACGTAACTATTTGAAATAAGAAATAAAGTTCCATCTGTACCTCTGGCCACACACAGAAGTTCGTTCCAGATGCGTGAAGAGTGAAATGTGTATATGACTGTATTATATTACGGCAGAAGACCTTGAACCCAGAGATGAATGCCCAGGCATCCCTGGAGAGGTTTTTGTCTGAAGTATAAATGACAGGAACAAATCACGAAGGTCAAAGATACCTCTGGCTTCGTTACCACCCCTCCTTCTCACACCCTTCATCCATTTTAGGCAAAACGACCAAAGGAAGATCAAAGTGTGGGAAACCTCCCTCCAGCACTGAAAGTCACGTTCAGTGCCCAGGTCCTTCTGCAGAGGGGACACAGACGGAATCAAGCCAAGGGATGGTCACAGGGCTATGGTACCCGGTATCCTTCCTAAAACAGCAGTGTGCTGTGACAAGCGGTAAGCAGGGAATATCCTAGAAGAACATCTGGAAACATCTGGAATCCCCCTCGATTTGGGGAGGGGTCAGAGAGCAGGGAGAAGTCCTAGGATCCACAAAGAACCACTCAGAAACTCATTGGTGCTTGCACCCCGCAGAAAATCCTCAGGGCAGCAGAAATTCTCCCTGGAAGAAAAGGCAGCCACACAGGAGTATCAGACACAGTCACATCATCTACCCGAAGACAGGGCTCAGCCCAGCGAATCGGACAAAATGCACAGACTCGCAAGGGACGCCCATGGAGAAGGAAGCCATCTTGTCCAGCAGATCCGCAAGAGTGAACAGGGGTCCGAGGGGCAGCCCAGAAAGGCTCTCTTGGTGGGTGCTCTGCCCTGTGGCCTCTTTTCCCTCCCGGCTGCTGCCGAAGCACTTCATCAGAATGTGTTTCATTAACTGGACATCCTGTTTATCGGAGGTGACTCGCCCACCCTGTCCTTTTGAGCAAATTAAAGGGCTGAATAAAACCTTGAGCATTCAAGTATGAGTCAACAGATAACAACCGACATCAGTTCTAGAAAGGGAAGCCACAGAATTAAAGGAAAGGAACAGAGCCCTAAATAGAAAGAGACAACAAAGGTATGTTTTGGAGAAGAAAAAAAAAAAAAAAGCACAGAACAACAAAACCTGAATTAAACCCCATATGCTCACAAAAGTGAAATAAGGACTCTAAAAATAGAGCAGGCATGAAGCATGAAGACTAAAAACAGGCTAAGAAGGAGGTGCTGGAGGGGGTTGAATATCTGACTTCAGCTCAGGTCATGATCTCAAGGTTCGTGAGTTCGAGCCCCGCGTCGGGATCCGTGCTGACAGCTCAGAGCTTGGAGCCTCCTTCGGATTCTGTGTCTCCCTCTCTCTGCCCCTCTCCCACTCGTGCTCTCTCTCCCTCTCTCAAAATAAAAGAATAAACTCTTTTTTTTTTTTTTAAGAAAAAAGAAGGAGTTGCTGGATAGAGAGACAGAAATGAAAAGCAGATAGGTCAAAGACATCAGTAAAAGAAACCAAACGAGCTGACAAGTTAACCATTGGAGGCCAAACTTGAAGTCCTTTTGGGCTGCTCAGAAACGCCATCAGGAGACCAGAACAGGAAGGGAGGAGAACAGAGATTAGAGCTAAGGGAACAGAGTCTAAGGATGCAGGTGACTCGACGTTCCAGAAAAATCTCTCATAATCTGGAATCTGCAGGCAGAAGGGATTTACCACTGACGAGGCAAACTTACCGAAATGGGACCATCGTGGGATGTGGCCCGGCAAATGTTTTGAATTTTAAGAACAAAGACAGAATCCCGTAAGTTACCAGACAGCAAGACACAAAGAAGTTGTCCAAGGCACCGGTGTCCCAACATTAAAGTGCCGGGAGACCGGGGCCTCCGATCAGGAAGAATTTCTGGAGGAAGGATCTGTGACTCAGGAAAGCTATACTCCACCAAGACTTCACTATGAGAAGACTTTTTTAAAAATTGATGTTCAGAGGCGTCTGGGTGGCTCAGTCAGTTAAGCGTCCGACTTCAGCTCAGGCCATGATCTCACAGTTTGTGAGTTTGAGCCCCGCATCGGGCTGCTAGCTCCGAGCCCCCTGGGGATTCTCACTCTCTCCTCTCTCTCTGCCCCTCCCCCACCTGGACTTTCTTTCTCTCTCAAAAATAAAGAAACAGGAACAAAATCGAGGTGCAAAGATTCATAGCGAAATGCTGAAAATATTACTTAAAACTAGCACTACAACGAAGACAGAAATCAGCCCTTTAACCAAAATCGAAATGCCAAATATGTGATACGAATTTTAAAATAAAAAAAAACAGCTTTTACAGTATACGTAAGTAATAACAATATCAAAATATGCAAGCAAAGGACTCAAAACCAGATTGAGGAGTGTGGTTTCCTCAAGAAAGGAGGGAGGGGAGAAGGTACAAGAGGCCTACATTTAACTACAAAGTTTATGTCTCTTAAAAATATCTCTGCCCATCTCCAGCTAAGTCTGAAGCAAAGCATCAAGTCTAATACCCAAAAGATTATCTGTATCGTGTGTATGCTTGAAGAAATACATGTGTCTTTTTAAATAACGGCATAACGGAGAGAGCAGAGAATAAAAGGCTTATCAAACAAGCGAAACCCAAAAGTCCATATCATTGTCATAAAAATGTTTATACAGAATGCCAGTGTCAGGAACAGCTCTTGAAAAAATGGCAACGACATTGAAAAGTAATAATAAAATGCCAGGTGGTATAATACAGTTAAAGATTTGAGCTCAGGAATAATACGGAACCGGGTTCACAGCCTGACTCGAGCCCTTAATGGCTGTGTGACTGGAAGAAGTTGCAATGCCTCTTTATCCCTTTCTGTAAAGGTGAATAATGCCACCTCATAGGGTAATTATAACAGATCTGTAAAACAAAGACTACAAATCTCTTATCCCACAGTCCGGAAATACGAACTCTCAATTAGTATTAGTTATGGATATTATTATCACCACAACAAAAGAAATGGGACCAGGTAGAAAAAAATGTGCTAAGAGGTAAAAGCAGGAATATTAGTTCATTTTATTTTATTTTTTTAATTTTTTTTAACGTTTATTTATTTTTGAGACAGAGAGAGACAGAGCATGAATGGGGGAGGGTCAGAGAGAGAGAGGGAGACACAGAATCTGAAACAGGCTCCAGGCTCTGAGCGGTCAGCACAGAGCCTGACTCGGGGCTCGAACTCACGGACCGTGAGATCGTGACCTGAGCCGAAGTCGGACGCTCAACTGACTGAGCCACCCAGGCGCCCCAGGAATATTAGTTCATTTTATAGAGGGAGAGTAAATAGATACTTTCTCTCTGTGCTCTGATGATAAAAGAAATGCATTTTCCATTTTAAAAAATATTAAATATAATTAGCAGATAAGAAAAATGAATACCATTCAGATTATGTTTACAGAGTTAGCAAAAATCATAGTCCATATAAGAAAATGATGATCGCTCGGTCAAATGCACCACTTACAGTGACATCAGTGAAAGAAAGTGAGGTAATCCTATCAGACTGGCAGATGTATTTTTAAAAAAATGCGGGGCGCCTGGGTGGCTCAGTCGGTTAAGCGTCCGACTTCGGCTCAGGTCACAATCTCTCGGTCCGTGAGTTCCAGCCCCGCGTCGGGCTCTGGGCTGATGGCTCAGAGCCTGGAGCCTGCTTCCGATTCTGTGTCTCCCTCTCTCTCTGCCCCTCCCCCGTTCATGCTCTGTCTCTCTCTGTCTCAAAAATAAATAAACGTTAAAAAAAAAAAAATTAAAAAAATGCACGAATACATTTCTCTGAAAAGATATATTAAAACAAAGTGGCACCAAACGGCTTTTAAAAGCAAAACTCGGGGCGCCTGGGTGGCGCAGTCGGTTAAGCGTCCGACTTCAGCCAGGTCACGATCTCGCGGTCCGTGAGTTCGAGCCCCGCGTCGGGCTCTGGGCTGATGGCTCGGAGCCTGGAGCCTGTTTCCGATTCTGTGTCTCCCTCTCTCTCTGCCCCTCCCCCGTTCATGCTCTGTCTCTCTCTGTCCCAAAAATAAATAAACGTTGGAAAAAAAAAATTTAAAAAAAAAAATAAAAGCAAAACTCAAGGCAAAACTGACCAAGCAAAAATGAATAAATTACTGAAGCGGAAAAGGAAGAGTTAAAGGGAAGATGCCCTAAGGAATGGTTACGAGTTAAAACCTCTAGGGTCTCCTGGGTGGCTCAGTCGGTTAAGCATTTGACCTCAGCTCAGGTCACGATCTCACGGTTTGTGGGTTCGAGCCCCGCGTCGGGCTCTGTGCTGACAGCTCAGAGCCTAGAGCCTGCTTCGGATTCTGTGTCTCCTCTCTCCGTCCCACCCCTGCTTGCACTCTGTCTCTCTCTCTGCCTCTCAAAAATGAATAAAAAGTTTAAAAACTTTTTAAGAATTAAAAAATAAAGAGTTAAAACCTGTCACCCCTATAGTACCTTGATGCAAACCTAAAAAAGCACCCCCCAGGCTGTGTGTATATATATATATATATATATATATATATATATATACACATATATATGTATATATATATGTATATGTGTATATATACATATATATGTATATATATATGTATATGTGTATATATATATATACACATATATACGTGTGTGTATACGCATACATATATACACACAATATATACACACACATAATATATGTATTATATATATTATGTATATGTGTATGTATATATATATAGGTTTAAGTAATTTATCATCTTTCCAGCATTCTTCCTCTTATAGAATCACAGAAATTAGCCAACCATGAACAGACAGCCTCAGTGAAGAGCTGACAGCGGCTAGCACGGTCTTCCTCGAATTCTGGGCCGGGAACGTAGGAATGTACTATCCTTAAAGCAACAGAGGAGACTCCTGAACAATATGACAAGATACTGATTGATCGACGGGACAGATTTTTGCTGGGCCTGTGCAATCAGCACTCTTCATTTTTCAAAGAGTCGCTTTAGAACTGGAATGCCAACTTTTTTAATCGACCCCAAATTTTCATTTTGAAAACTTTCAAAGTTGTAGGAGAGTCGTCAGGGCGAGTGTCTGTAATACTCCTCGCCCAGAATCACCAACTGTTGTTGATTTTTTTTTTTTTTGGTTCTGCCACACTGGCCTCGGCGTGCGTGGGAATGTATCTGTTCTTTTCGCGGAGGCGTAGCAGAGATGGTCGGAGGCCTGGTGACATCTCCCCCCTAAAGACTTCTGAGGACACCTCTTAAGAACAAAAACATTCTCTGGGGCGCCTAAGTGGCTCAGTCAGCGGAGTCGTGATCTCCCAGTTTGTGAGTTCGAGCCCCGTGTCGGGCTCTGCGCTGTCAACACAGCTTGGGATTCTCTGTCTCCCTCTCTCGCTTTCAAAAATAAACTTAAAAAAAAAAAAAACAAAACGAAAACATTCTCCTAGGTAACCAAACCATGATCACACTCTGCATATTTAACCCGGAGAGACTTCTGCTTTTTCGTCATAACACGTGTCTGGATGTTTGGTTTAGAATATAGGGTTTTCGTTAGTCTGGATACCCCGGGTCTTCTGCCCACGCTAGTGAGCTGACCTCTTTCAGGACAAAACGAGACAGCTCCATAACTCAATACCATAGATGAATATCTCTAAGTAATTAAATGCTCGAATTCTATTTTGCTCAAAATACACCTGCAGTACAAGTCCCGGGGAAGAACTTCACGTTGAACTACAATACTTGGTACTTTGGAAACTTTAAAAAATTTTTTTTTTTTTTTTTAAAGACAAAGACACCGGGGCGCCTGGGTGGCGCAGTCGGTTAAGCGTCCGACTTCAGCCAGGTCACGATCTCGCGGTCCGTGAGTTCGAGCCCCGCGTCGGGCTCTGGGCTGATGGCTCAGAGCCTGGAGCCTGTTTCCGATTCTGTGTCTCCCTCTCTCTCTGCCCCTCCCCCGTTCATGCTCTGTCTCTCTCTGTCCCAAAAATAAATAAACGTTGAAAAAAAAATAATAATAAAATAAAATAAAATAAAGACAAAGACACCAACGTTTGAGAAATTAAAGAGGCACGCCTCAAGTTTACTGGCTGAGGAAACATCAGTAAAATTCAGACTTAAAATTCCAGCAGTCTTGTCCAGCAAAGCCCAAAACCCTAAAACGCACAGCCTTTGGGGATGGGGGGTGCGAGAGTGTCACCCCAGGCCAGGCGCAAACTGCTTCCATGTCCCATATTTCTGTTCATAACCCGTCTACACAGAGGTGCCCATCCATCATGCCCTTTAGAACCATCTCGAGGGGCGCCTGGGGGGCTCCGTCAGTTAGGCGTCCGATGTCGGTTCAGGTCATGATCTCACGGTTTGTGGGTTCGGGCCCTGGGTCGGGGTCTGTCTTGACCACTCAGAGCATAGAACCTGCTTCGGATTCTGTGTCTCCCTCTCGCTCTGCCCCTCCCTGCTCACGCTCTGTCTCTCTCTCAAAAATAAATAAACATTAAAAAATTTAAAAAAAGAAAAAAAAAAAAAAACCCAGGACCTTTGAAAGGACACATAGATGCCTGGGAGACTACCCTGGGCCAATTAAACAGGAGTCCCGGGGAGAAAGCCAAGGCATCAGTATTTACAAGCTCCCCAGGGGATTCGGAGAAGCAGCCAGCTCGGGGACCCAATGTCCTGAAGGAACAGAAGCCCAGGCACTGGCTGCAGCTGTTCATTTCTGTCCGCCTCCAACCGTCTCTGGTCTCAGCACATCATGCTACTCTGCATTTTTCTCTCCCCTACTGCTGATCTCCTCGCAAGCATTCACCCCGAGATGCTGCCGGGCCAGAACTGTTCCTAAACGCACTGACCGCAGACCTCCCACCAGGCCGGAGACACCGGGGAATTCTCTAGCAGGGTGGACATGGCAGGTCTTTGGGTCCCACCAAAAAAGAGCTGTGCATTCTGCCAGTGGGAAGGTCCCGCATCGCCGGGGTGGGGACGGGAGGAACCAAAAGCAAAGGGAGGACGAGGTGTGCTGGTCCGTGCGGGGCTTTCTCAGCTAAGTCCTTGGCCGTGAAGGGTGGTCACTGGGCCAGGATGCTCAGCGACAGGAGAAATCTGTAGGCACCGAAATGTCCCTTAAGGACAGTTCAATCCTCAAGCAAAGCCGGGCGTTGGTGCTAAAATACCGAAAAATGAGAACACAGGGCAGTGCGACTCTGTCCCTTCTTTCCCTTCTGCCCATCACAACTGCCACACTGTCTTCTCTAGAACCTGGGCTCCGGCTCCAGGGAAGGCGAGCCCTGCGATGTGCCAGGAGTTTCCTGGGCTCCCGCGACAGGCCAGGAGAGGAGTCTGAGACAGCCAACTCCACAAGACGTGGGGACACCCAGACCCTTCTGTGGACACCTCACATCCTGTCACCAGGGAGGCAGCCGGGGCACACACGGACAAACAGCGGGCCGGGCCGGTAACCCTATCCGATTCCTGACATTGCGGCCCCCTCCCGCCCCCTCTGATCTCCCTTACATCCTGGGATTGAATGGCCCTATAAAAATGTCCAGCGTGAAAGACAGATTCAAAAACCGAAGAAACATTATCCTGATGGCAGTCTTTTAACATCCTCTGTCTTCAGGCCCTTCCCCCAACCCTCCCCCCCACCCACCCCCAGCCAGGCAAGAGAATTTATGGGCTGTAAGTCCTGTTTTTCTACATTGATGGAAACGGCTGGCAAACATTTCCACTGGGCCAAACTGCATCCAAAGAGTCAAATATCAAGGCACCCAGCTGAGCTCCCGGAGTCAGGGTTTATGAAGCCAATCGATGTGCCCCGCGACCGTAAACCATCTTATATTTACTATGACAGGACAGTATTTGAGTTCATAAAAAGATGATTTTTGTCTCACTTCGGGTGCCTGCAAGGAGACTGTGTATCAGGCGCAGATACAGAGCCTGAAAAGCTAAGTCAGCCAGCTGCTGTGGGCTCATTTTGTTGGAGAAAAGGGGTCGGCGTCAGAGGTAAAGGGGCCCTAAGCAAGATCCCAGTGATCGGGGGTGCGCTCAGAAGTGGGAAATAGTTACCTGGTCTGAGCGCGCTCCAGATGCAAGGTGGGAGGAAGAGAACCGATTTCCTCAACCTTCCAGACCCTACTTCCTCCAGGGATGGATCCCATCGGGAAAGGAAGAAAGTCAGTTAGGAACCTCTCCAACATGCCACCAGAATCCCGGGGCAGGTCAGAATCATTGGTCATCATTTCATGGGGGGCCGTGGTACCAAAAGGGAGTAAAATTAAACTACGAGGGGTGTTTTGAGCAGGGGGGGTGACAAGGGCAGCGCCTGCCACAGAAAAGGGCAGCGAGTTCTCTGCTGTTTCAGTAAACTGCAGGATCTGTGTGTTGGTTAGACCAATGTCATGATTCACTAAATCATTAAGCCTCGTTACAGGACCTGGCGTCGGCTGGAGCCAGCGAAACCCGAGTAGGATTTTCATACGTCATTTATTTTTAAATGTTTCTTTATTGTTGAGACAGACAGAGAGAGAGACAACAGTGTGAGCCAGGGAGGGGCAGAGAGAGAGGGAGACACAGAATCCGAAGCAGGGTCCAGGCTCTGAGCTGTCAGCACCGAGCCCAACGTGGGGCTCGAACCCGCGAACTGTGAGATCATGATCTGAGCTAAAGTCAGACGCTTAACCGACTGAGCCACCCAGGAGCCCCTTGTACCTCATTTTGTAATAGGAATTTGGGCAAACTATGAAAGTATCAGATGTCCAGCCATTCCCCTGATCCCATGCGGGGGCTGGGGGGGGGGGGTGGAGGTGTAAAGTTTTCTTCACCTTGATAGTGGCTTGACGGGTTGGAAATTCAGAAGGTTCCTTCCAGCTCTGACACTCTCTGCCTCTAAGGAATCAGTAAGTGGATGGAGTCCAGAGGGTTTTTAGCCTAGCAGAACATGAGGAAATGTCCTTCCCTCAAGACATATGTCCATGATGCTGAACTGAAGGCTGTTGTTCTCCCCCCTTCTGGCGGTGGACATTTCTCCCTAGAGAACATGGCTGGCACTCCTTCCTTTCCTGAGTCTACGTTTCTGAACTTTTTAAATGCTTTTTCATGAACTGTTGGAGGGCAACGTAAAAATCACGAAATTGCAACTGTTAGCACTGGGGCCAGGGTTATGGTTTTTCTTAATTAATTATTGTCGAATGAATGGTCCAATCTTCTTTTACACAAAGAAACATTTGGACCCGTCCCACTGACCGAAAAGCTGCCTTACCACTGCTCTGTAGGAAGTTTAAGAGTTTAGAATTGGTTTTAGAAAGTTTTTAATGTTAATCCAAGAAAAGCAGTCAGTTCTTCCATCAACAACACCTCAGGACATGTGTTCATGTGTTTTTGGTTTTTTTTTTTTTTTTTTCTATACGCTGATTTTATTCGCCCGTGCACTGCAACATGTATTTTTATCCCTTGCTGTAGAAAACACCAGAAGTGGAATGCATTGAGGAAGTTTGCAGGGCGTAAGGATCTTCTCTAAAGACCCAGGTGCTTTTTGACAGAGATTTATTTTTCTGAGGAAATTACTCAATCCAAGAATCTTTCCATATTTGAGTTTAATCCATTTACGTTTATTTTGATAAGTTACACATCTGAACTTGTTTTCTACCACCTTATTGGGTGCTTTCCGCCTGCTAGGTCTGTTTCTTTGCTCCTTCCTCAACTTCTATTGGATCGAACAAATCTATTTGTATTTTGTTCTATAGTCTCTCCAGCTTGCATTTTATTCTTTTAGCGGCTGAGTTGAAATGTTGTGCATGACAAAGGACTTAAGAACATCGAAAGTTAATGTCGCTATCCTTCTTGCCATCCACACAAAGACTTTAAAATGCCTTGACATTGTCCCCTCTTCCCCGCCCCACTTCACTTCTTTATTCCTTCTGTTAATTTTATATTCATTGCTCATTTAGACCTCCTAGTTTAACAATTTCTTGCCTCAACACTGCTTTAATTACACCACGCTTTCTTCATGGGGTCAGTCTTTCTTGCTAAAGTACGTCATCGAGTAGTGGTTTCATTCAAAGCCTGTGTGTAGTTAGTTCACTGTCCACATTCTCCCTGCTCTGTCCTAGGGAAGTCTTACTAAACAGATCTTAGACCTACGTGGTCTATTCTCTGTGCCTCTAAACTGCCTGATCTCAGTTCCTATCTCATTACCTCTTCGATAATTTTATCAAATCTTTTAGTTATTCCTATTTTTCAGCTCTCTTGCTCTGCTGTTTGGAAAACTTATCAGGGTGATCCTTTATTTACGACTGCGTTTTCCTGTTTCACTCCGAGGGTTATCTCATCCACAGAGTTGCTAATCTCAAGTCAACTTTTTATTTCACATTCTCTCTGGTTCTTTTTCAAATCTTTGTGCGGTCATGAGTCTTCGTCCTGGATTTTATATTTCATTTGACTTCTTTACTCATTTGAGATAAGCATTTCTGTATCTTTGGGATGTATTATATGAAGTCTCTCTTGAGGTTTACAAGGCCAATAGCCCCTCCCTCGTGGTTGATGTCTGTCCTGAAGTAACTGAGATTGGTAATGGTGCACTTGTCCTCAGTCGTGGTTGTTCATTCTGGGGAAGTGGTGAAAAGCAAGGGAACCAAGTTACGAAATTCACCCAGGGGCACCCGGGTGACTCGGTTGAGCATACACCTCTTGATTTCGGCTCCGGTCGTGACCTCATGGTTCGTGGCTCTGAGTCCCACATCGAGCTCTGTGCTGACAGCCCCAGAAACTGCTTGGGATTCTCTCTCTCCCTTTCTCTCTGCCCCTCCCCCGCTCTCTCTCTCTTTCAAAATAAATAAATAAACATTAAAAAAAGAAGAAGAACAACAACAACAAAGAAAATCACCCAGGGTAGTTTCAGGTTTTCTTCTGCCAAAGATACGGGGTGTTCAAGGCAGGTTCTTATGTTCATTTCTCAGCTTGGACTTCTCACACTTCACAGGAAATATAAATTCAGACCACATGCAAACATACAACTCCTATAGCCGTGGTTTGAATTCCCTGGGGGCAAATTTCTTCTTGTGTCCAAAATCCTAGAGAGAGGGAAAGCTTCCTCAGCACTTTTTGTTCTGAGCTGGGAGGCGAGCCATGAGGTCAAAGAGCACGGAGTTTGTCAAAGCATTTTGGTTTTATGTCGGGGGCAAAATCTGGATCTCCCAGCAAACCCAGGCCAAATCCCAGAACCCCAGCCTTTCCACCTGCGGGTCCTTTTTCCCGCTTCGCCTCTGTGGGTTCCTGCGGCCTCGGGCTCTCCTTACTGTTCTGGCAGGATTTCCTTTCTTTAAACTTTGACTGGGTGTACTTGTTTTTTACTGTGGTGGTGGTTAGATTTTTATGCAACATTCCTATGTGTTTATTGTTCATCGTTGGAGGGAGGCAGGAAGGAGATCTCATCTTTCCCCAGCTCCATCCATCTCCTCGCTGGAAGTGTTTCTGAGATAATGAAAGGCTTTAATAACGAGGTTATATTTGTACAGCATCTCAGGAGCTGAGAGGCTAACGAGCACCCAGCACCTACATGCAGGGCCCCCACACAGCAGACGTCCGCGACAACACAAGCCCTCTGGTGGAGACCGCTATAGAATGCCGTCGGGGGCACAAAGCCCGATGCCCCGAGATGATACCAGAATGAATCAGATGATTCACTGCTCACGTTCCCAAGCTGTGCCTTGCCAGCTCCTGCAATCTCTACCTCTCTATGTAACCATTAACGATTTTTAAGGCTCTCATTTTTCACAACTATCGGCTTCTGAAAACTTTAGTGCGGGAGACCAGACTGGAAGTCAAATTCTGATGTAAATTCAATCCCTTGGAAACGAGAGCAGGGGGAAAAGGGTAAAAATGGGAACTTCTGAATCGCACACCCGAAGAATCTCAATGATGCCTCCCCTGTGACCTTCCTGGGGTTCACATTCTGTGCTCTACAAATCTCAAATGGATCTGTAGCCGTTCCACACTCCTCCCACCTTCCTGCTCACATAAACTGTGTCCTAGATGGGTAGACTGGAAATTCTATTCTGGGAGTCACCACTAATCCAGCTTGGAAAGTAGCACAGACAGCAGTTAGCAGGTTAACCAACAGCTAACCCCACCTCACAAAGTCGTCTTCTAGCTGAAAAGTGGTAAAATCTGCTAGAAGTTTTGACTTTCAAATATTCTCAACACATTTGAGAGATCCCAGGCCTCTCCCCTTTGCAGGGGTGCAAGTAAAGGAATGTTCTTAGGATGTGGAAAGCATAAATCAGGAGTCAGTGTT
Organism: Leopardus geoffroyi; assembly: GCF_018350155.1. NCBI lineage: Eukaryota > Metazoa > Chordata > Mammalia > Carnivora > Felidae > Leopardus > Leopardus geoffroyi. Next base: position 7,334,844 of record NC_059330.1, read on the forward strand.
CGTATTAGGCAAAGAAAGGTCACCTCTATAATATTTCAATTTCTCTCCCAAATGACTGGTCATTTTCTTCTTCAGCTATCTACTACAGAGATCATGTTTTGCCTTTTGTCCCCAAATGGTAAGAAAAGATGCTTAGTCCTAATGCATTTTTTTTAAATGTTTTCTTTATTTCTGAGACAGAGAAAGACACAGCATGAGCAGGGAGGGGCAGAGAGAGAGGCAGACACAGAATCCAAAGCAGGCTCCAGGCTCTGAGCTATCAGCACAGAGCCCGACGTGGGGCTCGAACTCACAAACTGAGAGATCATGACCTGAGCCAAAGTTGGACACTCAACGGACCGAGCCACCCAGGTGCCCCTGCATTTAAAAAAAAAAAAATAATAAAGATAGTATCACCTGATAAATAACTCTGGAAATAAGAAGAGGAAATAATCCCTCATCGATAATTCTAGCATGCTAGCCTCTTAATATCTTTCCTTCTAGTCATTTTTTTTGCCTTATGATTTTTATTTCAATAGTTGAAATTTTTCATGTATTTATAGGAGTTTTAGGTTCCTAAAGTTCCTCTTCCTTTCTTCCTTCCCTTCTCCCTCCTTTTCTTCCTTCCTCCCTTTCTATCTCTTCTCCTTTCTTTTTCCCTTTCTTTCTTCCTTTTTCCTTCCTTCCTTCCTTTCTTTCCTTCCTTCCTTCCTTTCCCTTTCTCTCATTCTCTCTCTCTTCAATCACAACAACCCTCAAACTAGAGCAAGGTAAAAATTCCTGGCCATATTTTACAGACAAGGAAACTGAGATCCAGGCATCTGACAGTCCGTTGCTCAGTATCAGAGAGACAGGAGGCGTCTGTGGTTATTCAAGCTTTTCTTTGCTGACTGCCGACCCAGGGAGCTCACATTTGCTACTTCAGCCCACACAAACTCCTGGGTGGTGAATGGTGAGCCACTGCCAGAACTACAGGGAGAGAGGAGGACAGGTGGTGACTTGAGAAGTGCCGATGACGAGTCTAATCAGCATGTGCCTACCAAGAGGCAATTAAGCCAGTTTTCTTGTGAGCTGGACAGTTGTGAGAAGAAAAAAATCCCTCTCCCCCCCCCACCCCTGCCCCCGCCCATACTCTGTGTGATAGCAAGGCTGCTTTGATGAACTTCAGTCATTTAAAACCACAAATCTCGTGTTTCATAAAAAAAGGCCTCCGTGTCCTTATGTTCGTGTTTTATGTTATACAGTTGACACATTACTTTAGTAAATGCTGGCCTCTGTAGACTGAAGGACGACGATCTCCCGCACAGGACATCCAAGATGGCGCTGGTGACCAATTGGCCAACTCCAATTTGTCTCAGAGGTTAACTGGCAACTTTTCCTACCCTTCCCATGGCCCTGTGGTGCCTCAGAAGATTCCTCATGCCCTGAGGGCTATGAAAATGGAAGAGAATTCACACTGGACAGAGGATAAAGAGATGGAAAGGTATGCGACAACACAAGTGCAAATGTTAAGTAGAACGTAGGCGGTGAGTGGATGCACATGCCCTGTACAATTCTTTCCGCTTTGCTACATATCGAATTTTTCTTTGTAAGAAAATGCTATTTTAAAGAAGAAAACTAAAGGGAAACCGTCTCCCCAGAAAATGCTTTCCTAAGTAACAAAATGCTGCTGGTTAGACTTTTTTTCCACGTCTCCTCGTCTTTGTTCACCTCGCCCCCTCACCGTGTCCTTCTTACCTCCACGAATTGCTTGGGAACACTTCTCTAGAGATGACCAAACATGATCAAAAAGCATTGAGCCGAACCCATTTTGGGGAGGACAAAAGTGAGTCCTAAAAAGGGGAACCGACTTGTCCCAAATCAAGCCGTCACACGGCAAGTTCAGGAGCATAAGACAAATCTTCTGTGATCTAGAACATGCAGCATTGCTGTATACTTTCCTTCCAAGGGGATGAACAGTTGGACTTCCTTCTTGTGGGACCTTAATCGGGAGGGACTAGAACACTACGTTTAGAAACTTTAAGTGGATGTTTTAAAGACGCTGGGATGCTGAGCGCAACCTACGAGCTAGCCAAGGGGACGGGAGTGATTTGATTTGATTCCGTGGTTGACATCGGGCGCACAGCTAAAGTGGTTGTTCTTGAACTTCTGTTCGTAAAGGCTGGGCTCCCTAGAGGGGAACGTCTGGGCTGCCCAGAGGCGATTGAGGTGACACTCATCTGCTAAGGTCATTCCACCTGCCTGGCATTCAGACCCACTCTCTTATTTTGCAAGAACAAGGAGATGGGGAATTCAAGAGCTAAGTGTCTGAGTTTCTACCAGGTGTGGGGCACTGGGCCAGAAACCACAGGAATTTTTTTTTTTTAAAAATTCAGCAAAACACACACTCAAGGAACTAACCATCCTGTATTAAGGATACAGGAGACACGAAAAAAGTAAGTTAAAAGGTTATGTATTGAATTGCAGGAAAGTGATGACCCGTTTTCCAACCCTATGATCATGCTTATTTAATAGCTCAATCCCAGTGGGCAGGAAGTGATTTTTACGTGTGGGCCTGGAGTTCAGGAGATCCTGGAGAAGCAGAACAACCCATTCCATTGGCGTTTTCCTGCTTACATCTGGATTTCGGTCAAGATATCGAATGCCCATCAGATTGCTCACCCTGACCTCCTAACCGCCGAACCTACTCGATTCTCACCGTTCTGGGTTCTCCAAGCCTCCTGCCTGTCTGCACAGAAGATGAACACCGTCCTGGCCTCCGCGGCATGGCAGTGACCCTTCATTTCATCTGACCCCTCTTGGACGCATTTCAAATACCCTTCTGTGGCCCAATGGCCCCGACGAAGGCTTCTTCCAAGGCCTCCTGCTACCCATCTCTTGTAAGTGCAATCCATCCCTGGTTTGTCCCCTGTGATGTGCTCCAAAACATCACTCCAAGTCGGCCTTGCAGTGTCACTCCTCCGGCTGATGACGGTTCCGCCTGGAACTCACCTCCTGACCTCTCTGAGAATCCAGAACCACAACCTTTAACCCATGCTCGCTTACCTTCCCCTGTTGCCATACAATCATGATGAACACCTAAGAACGCTCACTTTAAGTTTATTTACTTATTTTAAGAGACAAAACCCAAGCGGGGAAGGGGCAGAGAGAGGGAGAGACAGAATCCCAAGCAGGTTCTGCGCCATCAGCGTGGAGCCCGATGTAGGCTTGAACCCACGAACTGGGAGATCAGGCCCTGAGCTGAGATCAAGAGTCGGATGCTTAACGGACCACGCCACCCAGGAGCCCCAACAAGGGTCACTTTTAATTCCTTGTTACTCTCCCAAACCAATCAGACATCGACATAGGTGATGATTCGGCCCCTGCAGGTGTCTTCCTGATAGGAGACTGTCTCTTCACCGCCTCTCGCTCAAATGACAGAAATGGTGGCCTGGTGGGAGTTCTCACCCCCCACTATGCTCCAGCCCACACCCAGCACCCCCTCAGTTAATTCAATCTATCTTCAGTGCCGTAACAGTCTTCCGAAAACACTGAAGGGCACCCGTCATCACCCTGCTCTGAAACTTTCCCTACTTCCGTGGGAAAAAATTTCCAAACTTTTCAAGGGACTTTCAAGATCGCCCACCACGAGGTTCTAACTTTTCTGTCTCATCTTGTCTCATAATCCCCTTTGTCGCCAAAATATCGCGCCCAGTTAAATGAATTCTCTTGCTTCCCCACTACGACAGCCCCCAAGTATAATCCCCCTTCCCACTTTGCCATTGCCCCTACCTGGGATTTTCCCCGATGTTACCTTGTGTATCTAATTTCTATCCGTTTGTTAAAGTTTATTTATTTTTGCGGGAGAAAGAGCATGAGTGGGGGAGGGGCAGAGATGGAGGGAGATTTGGATTCTCACCTGACATGAGACAGCCTGACGCAGGGCTTGAACTCATGAACCGTGAGATCGTGACCTGAGCCAAAGTCAGATGCTCAACCGACTGAGCCACCCAGGTGCCCCCTACCCATTTTTAATGATCCAGGAGGCTTTACTCCAATGCCCCACCACACAAAGATCTCTCCTTCTCTCTTAGCTCGAAATTCTCTGATATTTGCCACCTGTTCCCCCTCACGGGGCATTGTGCCTCCCACCCTCTACCGCGATTCTTTCCCGACTTCTCCACCAAACTGCAAACTCCTGCACGAAGGGGTAGAAAGTACCAAAAAAGTCGGGTAATGAGGCTTGAGGTCAGAAAGGAATGCAATTCCCAGCCTTCATCCTGATTTCACCCTCTGCCAAATTCATAAGACAATGTAAACAGAACTGCATCGCTTAGATAAAGACGGAACCACAGAGGCGCACAAAGGAGTCTGGATCCAGTGGATTCCTAGCTCCAATCGGGGAGTTCTTGCACTCGCTCTCGCTCTCACTCTCTCTCCCTCTCTCCCCTAATTAGGTGACTCGTGTTGGGAGAACAAAAAGTAGGAAAACCATTCTTACCCTTCAACTCCCTTCCGTTGTAGCTTACAGCTTATTCTATGGGTGTTCCGAGATTTTAGTTCTTTTGCATTTGTCTAAGCGATTCCCAGACAGCGCAAGACCATGCCAAGGGTTGGCAAAGGGTTTGCCAAGATAAGAGAGAAACTGTACTGGTAAAGAGTGAGTGGGAAGGTTGACGCATTATTGGAATGGCTACCAACACACCAGCAGATTTAGAAGCCGCAGAAGGCTTCACTATAAGTATTAACCTTCATTCACAGCTTCAATGCCAAATAGCAAGCCTCAGGTAGATTAGGAAGGCTGGAAAAATTCCCCAGGACAGTGCCATGGAGAAGCTCTGCTCTGCTGTGAATGAGATGATCACAGCAATGTTTTCCAGGAAGGAGATAAAGGCCTTTGCGCTTAACAGACGGTCCCTGACCATCGTTTAAACAAGAACTTGTTAGAAATGCAAAGTCTGAGGCCCCACACTAAGCCTCCTCAATCAGATTCTCAGGAGCTGAGGCCAGGAGTCCGTATGTGTGTGTTGGGGTGGGGGCGGGGGGGGGAGGTTGTGGTTATTGAGACATATTTGACATACAACATTGTCTTAGCTTCCGCTGTACTCCATGATGATTCGATATTTGTACGTACGGCAAAATGATCACCGCTGTAAATCTAGTTAACGTCCTTCATCGCGCAGAGTTACAGAATTATCTCTCGATGAGAACTGTTAAGATTTACTCTCTTTCTTAGCTGGGGCGCCTGGGTAGCTCACCCGGTTGACCGTCCGACTCTTGGTTTTGGCTCAGGTCATGATCTCACAGCGTGTGAGTTCAAGCCTGACATCGTGTTCTGTGCTGACAGTGCAGAGCCTGCTTGAGATGCTCTCTCTCTCCCTCTCTTTCAGCCCTTCCCCCCCTGTATATACTACATTCTCATGACTGACTTACTATAAATTAAGGTTTGTAACTTCACCCATTCTGCCCACCCCCGCCCTCTGGCCACCACCAGTCTGCTCTCTGTATCTTATCATCTTGATTCTTTTTCTATTTGTAGATTCTACACAGAGGTGAGACCATACGGTATTTATCGTTTTCTGACTTCCATCAACTCAGCATTCTGCTCTCAAGATCCATGATGTTGTCACAAATGACGAGATGTCAAGACTATACTTTCAGGGATCATTTCTATAGTTCGTTACAAATGAAGAGATGCCACTTTTTTTTTTTTTAATGGCTGATACATATAGCTCTTGAAATTGGTGTTTCTGTTTTCTTTGGATAAATATCCAGAAGCGGGATCTCTGGATTATAAGGGTGGTTCTATCTTTAACTCTTTAAAGAGCCTCCATATGGTTTCCCAGGGTGGTTGCACAAAATTACATTCTTACCAACCATGTACAAGGGTTCTCTTTTTTCCACATCCTCACCAACACTTGTTATGTCTTGTGTTTTTGACAACAGCCATTCTAACAGGTGTGGGGTGACAGCTCATTGTGGTTTCAGTTTATAACTTCCCTGACAACGAGTGATGTTGGGCAATTTTCCACATACCTGATGGCCGTCTATAGGTCTTCTTGACAAAGAATGTTTATTCAGATCCCCTGCCCATTTTTTAATCAAATTGTGTGTTTTTCTTGCTACTGAGCTGTTATGAGATCTTTATGTATCTTGGATACTAGCCACTTCTCACACATAGGATTTCCAAATATCTTCCCTTATTCAGTGGGTCTGTTCATTTTGTTGATGGTTTCCTCGGCTGTGCAAAAGCTTTTTAGTTTGGCGTAGTCCCAATTATTTATTTTTGTTTTATTGCCTTTGCTTTTGGTTGTCAAAATTATCTCTAAGACTGATGTCAAGGAGCCTGCTGCCTATGTCTTCTTCTAGGCATTTTAGGATTTCAGGTCTTACGTTCGAGCCTTTAATCCATCGTGAGTTACTTTTAGTATAATGCAGAAGAGAGAGGTCCAGTTTTCCCATCACCATTTATTGAGGACACTGTGATTTCTTGGCTCCTCTGTCATAAATTAGTTGACCATCTATGCATGGGTTTATTTCGGGGCTCTCTATGCTGCCATTGAGCGAGGTGTCTGTTTTTATGCCAGTACCATACTGTTTTGATTCCTATAGCTTTGTAATATCATTTGAAGTCCAACAGCATGATGCCTCCAGCTTTGTTTTTCTTTCTCAACATTGCTTCCACAGTACAGGGCCTTTTATGGTTATGTACACATTTTAGAACTTTCTTCTATTTCTGTGGAAATTGCCATTGATATCTGATAGGAGTTGGACTGAATCTGTAGATTGCTTGGGGTAATAGAGACATTTTAACGATATCAGTTCTTCTGATCCATGAACATAGACCGTCTTCCCACTTATTTGTGTCTTCTTCAACGTCTTTCATCAAAAGAATCTGTGCTTTCATGGCTGTCTCTAGGAAATCCTAACGCCTACTTAGATTTGGGAAGGAAGAGCTTCACAAATGGTGCTACGTTGTGTTAGGAACGGCCATGGAGCAGGTAACTCTAGAACTTAGTGACTGAAAACAGCAGACATTGATTACCTCTCACAGGTCCAAGACAGCTTGTCAGGCTCAGGGTTATCTCTTAAGATTGCAGTCGAGTTGTCAGCAGGGGCTGCAGTCACATGGAGGCTTGACCATGGTGAAGGACCCACTTTCAAGCCACTAATGTGGCTGTGGCAGGAGGCTTCGGTTCCTCACCGTACGGGCCTCTCTACCAAACGTGGCAGCTGACTTCCTCATGTCAAGTAATCCCAGAAAAAGGGCACACCCAACCTGGAAAGCACAATCTCTTAATAAATGAACCCTGAGAAACAGCATTCTATCGCTTCGGCCATACTGAATTTGTTGTCATAAGCCAGTCACTGGGCTCAGCCCACACTCAAAGGAGCAGGATTAAGCTCCACCTCTTGAGGGAAGGACCATCAAAGAATCTGTGGCCTGGTCTTCAAAACCACCGGAGTAGTGTTGGGGGCGTCCAAAAACCATTAAGAGCGCACAGCACCCATTTTAATGAAGACCTCTGCAGCCTATGAGATCAAGGGACGTGGTCACCATCGGTTAGTTATTCTGAGAACAAGCAACTACTCTACTTCTTTTCTTTGCCATTAAGCTGATGAGTGTCACTCCTCCCAAATTCCATTCCTGCAAGAACAGGCATGGGGGTTTGGTAGGATGGCCTACCCAGCATGCTGTCATTTAGTGGAGTTGAGGGATGTTCATCCTGATCCTGCCTAGTCTGGATTAGACGCGGTCCTCTGAGCTACTGCGGGCTCTGTCTCCAACATGGGTCCATGGGCTTGCTTCCCAGCTGCTTCCATAGGGAAGCCTGTCTTCCCCCCAGCCTTTCACCCTGAAGAGCCTTTAGGGAACAAAGCCCACTGCCCCCTCCTAAAAGAAAGGAAGAATGGGACCTTGAGAATATTGGTCATGATAGAAAAGCCCAGAAGCTTTCCTCAGCCTATATTCATACAGCACAGTACAGGATACATGCGGAACAGCACAGTTTTAGGCCAAGGGAACAGAAATCCCTTCATTTGATGTAATTCTGCAGAAGAAGGAATTCGGCCACAAGGAAGTCAAGTTTAAGTTCACTCATCAATGTCAAAGCCAGGACTAGATCCTGGGCTTCTCAACTCCACAGTGGTTGGTTTTTGTTTTTGTTTTTGTTTTTGTTTTTTTAATGTTTATTTTTGAGAGAGAGAGCGCGCGCAAGCACGGGAAGGGCAGAGGGACAGGGGGACAGAGGACCTGAAGCAGGCTCCATGCTGACGGCAGAGAGCCCGATGTGGGGCTCCGCTCACGAACCCGTGAGATTGTGACCTGAGCTAAAGTAGGACGCTTTACAGACTGAGCCACCCAGGGAAGTGACGCTTAGTTTACTAAGCCATCCAGGTGCCCCTGTTTTGTAAATGGTCAGATGCTTAACTGACCCGTGTCTTAATGCATTGATTCCGTTGGGACACATTCGTGCTTTCAAAACAAGCCTGACCGCAGAACTGACTGTATTCTCTTTCTAACAAGTAAATAAGCTTTAATAGGAGCTAATGAAATATTTGTAATACATTCGTCTACACACTCCGCAGGGTCTCAGAACACCGAGTCCCATGAACGAAGAATAAATAGATGTGAGTCTGCCTGGCACCCAGTAGGCAAAAGAAGCAACAGATGACTTACTGGTTCGCTCTGCAAAGAAGTTGTGTTAGATTAGTGTTTTGGAGACATCTCTCAAAAGCACTACTTGATGATTAGAATAGCTATGAAGCTGTTTTGAGAAACTTCCGTCTATCAGATAAGAATTGGGACTAGATGACCCGGAGGTCATTCCCAATGCTAATGATGAGATTTTATGAGAGGGTGCTGTTTTTCTCTTAATGTAACAAGGTATTTATTTTTGGATGAAGAGTAAAAGAGTTCATGTCCCAAAGGGCTGAGATTTAGTACAGGCTCCATAAATTCCAAACAGGAACTGAATATAATAACAGTAAATCCAATCACGCCATTCTGAGCCCAAATATTTCACATTTTGCAAACAAAAAAAAAGCCCCCAAAATAACATTTAGAATACATTTTGTGTTTTGTTGGGGCAGCATCTTAAACAACCGCAAGCATGTGAAACACGTCTTATCTCTGTCATTTTTATATGAACATATGCCGTGAAATAGTCCAAATTACTTTCTTCTGATTATGGAAGACACTTCTTTCCTTCGACTGCTGTCTTACCATCTCTGTGCCGATAGAACAGAATCCACAGACTCAATCCTTTCCACTTCCTGAATGTCACCGGAGAACAATATCAAGTTTTCCTCTGATTTTAAAATTACCTTGACTTCAGCAAATACACAAAAAGGCCTTTCCTGGGAAACAGTTTGTCTGACTGGACACTTCCTTTTTTTCTGATGGATGTTATAAAAGGGGAAGCGACTCATTTGGCAAAGTATAGTACATCATTACTCAGATCTGAGTTCAATAGTTCAGATTTTTAGAGGCCTTGGGGAGGAAGAAAAAGAACTTTCTGTTTTCAAGGAAAATGATGTTGCCCAAGCCTTCACCACTAAGCTGACATATTCTACAAAATTCTGATAAGCATATAGAAGTCAGATGTCCAGATCAATATACTGAAATTGCTTACACATCTGATTACTTTCCAATTTTTAAGAACTTCCTGTTTTGAAGGGCAAGGATTTCACCCAAACCTTTCAAATGATGCCGGCATATTATGATAACGGGTATACATAATTCACATGTTCAAGCCAATATACTAATAGAGTTGTCTAAATGAACTATTACTTATTTGATTTTTTTTAATTTTTTAATGTTTATTCATTTTGAGAGAGAGAGAAAGAGCTTGAGCAGGGGAGGGGCAGAGAGAGAGAGGCAGAGGGAGTGAAAGAATCCCAAGCAGGCTCTGTGCTGCCAGAGCAGAGCCGGATGCGGGGCTCGAACCCACAAACTGTGAGATCGGGACCTGGAGCCGAACTCAAAAGTCAGATGCTTAACCGACTGAGCCAGCCAGGCCTTCCTATTTGATTTTCTTAATACATGCAGGTGAGAGGCCTGAGAAAATTGAAACTTAAAAGCTTAAGTTACGGGAAACTGAAACCTAACCAAGCTTAACCAGCTTGTTCCGCTTCTGTACAATTGCTTGGCGTGCCCATGTATTCCGGATCAATCATTATTGCCTGGCACATCCGTATATTCTTGATCAACCATTGTTACTTGGCACATCCGCGTACTCCTGATCAATCATTGTGATACCCGTACCCCCGGTTGTGGTCTGACCTAAAGGCAGGAACCAATCGAATACTGTTAAGTGTCCAACTTTAAACACCAACCAATCGCAGCTCTGTAACTGTGGAAAATTCCTGATTTCCCCATGACTTGTTTGTACCTGTCTATAAAAGGGGTGTAAAAACCTCTCTCAGGGCCTCTTGGCGTCACCGGCAACGGGGGCACAGAGGTCCAGGTTCGAACCTGCAATAAATGACCCTTGCTGCTTAGCTTTGACTCTGGACTCTGGTGGTTCGTTTTTGGGGGTCTCTTAGACTCTGGGCGTTTCACAGGTGAAACATGCTTGTGAAAACAGAGCCAAACTATAATTTACCCATTTGAGGTAGTTTGCTACCCAATCAAGGGGTTACACGCGGAAGCTTCAACGTCCCATGGATTTCTAAGCATTTTCTAACAATCATCTTTTACGCTTACAGAGCACTGCTCCCACAATATATCATTTGATTAACAATTTTCATGCTTCCTCCCCCTGAGAAATCAATCATCTATTATCAGAAACAGTATCTGAGATACCAGCCATGTTTCTGAACGCCTTACTTTTTTAAGCTAGCATCTCCATGTAGAGTGACCCCGGGCACGCGCTCTGATAACGTGTAAAGAGATCGCACAGTTCGTGAGATGCTGCCATTTGCTAATTTTTGTAGAAGCGGATGATTTAAATTCCTACGAAAGACAGCACAGCCATTCGGCATCCAGAAACAGGGGGACATGTTTCTTTTCAAAAAAGAGCCAGGGGAAAAAATTATGGTGGAAACTGAAAAGGCAGTACCTTGAGGGTCTCGGGAAATTTACTGGAAACCCACGGCTGCAGGGAAAAAGCGTGTGATCGGGGACACAGACACAGAGGGGCAGGAACGACATTTCTGCGGCTGAGAACTTCAGGACGCCAAAGCGTCTCCAGAGGCTTCTGCTGGAAATGCCAAGGTTGGCCATGCACAAGGCCTGTGTCTGCTTTCACATCCCGCTCCCCTTGGTGGCGGTCCCTTCGCCCGGCGGCCGGTGGCCCTCCGAAGCATCTGTCCACTGCTGCTTTTTCTTTCATTTTCCCTTCTGGCTCTCTACGTTCTCCTCTGCTGTCATTATGCAGGGTGTCTGGACATCCAAAGAAACGCGGTCATGTTCTGTCACATACACACAGAGGCCACATATGGTAGCTGGCTTTATCTCTATCAGGATATTCGATGTGTAAAGATTTCATGCAGGTCTTTGTTTCGACTCGAGCCCCCTAGCTCTTTTCATTGTTTTCTCCTCTGGGCTCTGTACCCTCTCCCCTCTAGGGAGAGAGGAAAGGATCAGTAGCAGAATAAGGAATGTCTGATCCTTGGTGTTCATAGTGAAGAAATGAGAGGTCACTGATGAAAGAATATTTTATGGTTGAAACTTAAGAAAAAAAATTCCAGTGCTGATGATAGAAGAAGAAAACACAATGCAGTTAAATTTCTGCCTTCTCTCATGGAACTTCCAAGCGAGTGTTCAAAAGATAAATGCTCTTCTTTTTTTAAGATTTATTTATTATCGAGAGAGTGCAACCAGGGAGGGGCAGAGAGAGAGAGAGAGAGAGGCAGAGGATCCGAAGTAAGCTCTGATGGGCTCTGAGCTGACAGCAGCGAGCCCAATGGGGGGCTTGAACTCATGCACCGCGAGAGATCCATGACCCGAGGCGAAGTTGGATGCTCAACCGACTGAGCCCCCCCCCCCCAGGTGCCCCAAAAGATAAACACTCTTAAGGCAAGTTAATTTTCCTTTGCACATTTGCAGGGGAATTTAGGATAGGCTGCTGCAGCGTTGCCTTGAAAACTGGCTAAAGTTTTCAAGAAAACAGGCATAGCAGACACTACTTGTGTTCGGTAATTAATGCTGAAAGCCTTAAGCATCCGGTAAAAAAAAAAAAAAAAAAAGTCCTAGCTAAAGCCCTCTGATTAAAAACAACAACAACAACAACAAAAAAATCTCCATCAGGGGCGCCTGGGTGGCGCAGTCGGTTAAGCGTCCGACTTCAGCCAGGTCACGATCTCGCGGTCCGTGAGTTCGAGCCCCGCGTCGGGCTCTGGGCTGATGGCTCGGAGCCTGGAGCCTGCTTCCGATTCTGTGTCTCCCTCTCTCTCTGCCCCTCCCCCGTTCATGCTCTGTCTCTCTCTGTCCCAAAAATAAATAAGCGTTAAAAAAAAAAATTAAAAAAAAAAAAGTCGTAAGAGACTCTTAAGTATGGAGAACAGACTGAGGCGTACTGGCGGGGCATTGGGGGGAGGGATGGGCTAAATGGGTGATGGGCGTTAAGGAGGACACCTGCTGGGATGAGCTTTGGGTGTTACTTGTAAATGATGAATCACCAAATTCTACTCCTGAAACCAATACTGCACTGTATGTTAACTAAATTGAATTTAAATTAAAAAAAGAATCTAGGGCCGCCTGGATGGTTCAGTTGGTTAAGTGTCTGACTTCCACTCAGGTCACAATCGGTTCACGAGTTCAAGCTCTACCTACATGGGGCTCTGTGCTGACAGCTCAGAGCCTGGAGCCTTCTTTGGATTCGGTGTCTCCCTCTCTCTCTGCCCCTCCTCCGATTGTGCTCTGTCTCTCTCTCTCTCTCTCTCTCTCTCTCTCAAAAGTAAATAAAGATTAAAAAAAAAATTTTTTTTAAGAATCTATATTTGTATTACCACATTACCTATCCATCCCTCCATCCAATTCATCCTCTCTTTTTTACTGTGTTCCAAAATAAATTATAAACATGAGTCCTGTTCCCTCTAAACGCTTCTACATGCATGACATAAACTACAGAAACTATATTCCTTTGGGGCAAAAATATAAACATGTTTTCCTGGTCCCGCTCTCTTCTCCCCCCTTCCTTGCGTCTGCTACACTGTCACGTCTCAGCTTTGTGACAGCTGGCAAAATCTCAACAATCATGCCTTACGTGCTCCCAAGCCTGACCTCACTCACGAGCTCCAGCTTACCCCAAAAGCCCTTTCCATTTCACGCCTAAGACACGTCTAAGTTGTTTGTTCTCGATGGTACCTGTTGTTTCCGTGCTCCCTACCACAGTCACAGTTATTCATAAATAAACCTGAGCTAGCAATCTTCAAAGATTCTCCAATTTCTCCTGCCTCCCTCATGCCTAGAATTCCACGGGAAGTTTTGTAATCCCTACTACCAAAACTTCTAGCAAATCTTTCTCCCACTTACCCACGCCCACTGCTGTGCTCCAGTTCAAGCCTCCTTCATCCATCTTCTAGACTCTGAGACAGCCACGCAGCTCGGTCCACCTGTTCTAGTCCTCTTATGCCACCTGGGATTAGATGTCCACAGCAGAACCAAAGGCGGTCTGTAGGATCAGTCCTCTGCTGAAAGCCTTCACTGCCCTCTCCCCCCACCCGGGCCCGGCTTCCAGAGCTATGCCGTCCAATATGGTGGCCACTGGCCTCACGGGGCCATTCAAACTGTATGACATGTGGTTAGAATGGAGATGCACTGCAAGCATAAAACGTGTAGATTTGGAAGATGCTGCATGCAAAATGCAAAATGTCTCCTCGAGAATGTGTTTTTGATTATCTGTTGAAATCACTGTATTTCAGACGTACCGCCTTTCAATCTAAATAGTTATTGGAATTAATTTCACCCCTTCGGTCTTACTTTTTATAAGGTGGCCACTAGGAAATTTAAAATGACATATGTGGTTTCCATTATATTTCTATTGGACAGTGCTGATCTAGAAGAAAACCCCTCAAACATGCCACTTACTAACCCTCAAAACTCTTTCCCCCTGCTTGCTTCCCAACATGATGTCTCACCCCCCTTCTACAAAGACAACGTTGAATTAAACCACATAGTGGGATTGTTCCTCATAATGGTGATCCATCAGGGGATAAGTATGACCTCCTTGTGTCCCCCGTGACTCCTTTCAAATGCTTCATAGAATGCCCGGGCATAGCACAAAAGAGAAAATGGAGGTGCAAGGGAAAATCTATAAACCAGTCACGCACTCAAGTACAAAGTCAAGGAAACCTCAAAATGGATTATTAAGGTGCCCAAAGGCTGCTTTGATTTGTTTTCATAGGGTATCTCTTCCAAAATAGAATGCGTGTAGTTGAGCATATAATCCCCTTGACATGAAATGCCACCATCCCGAACAAATCCGCAGATTTCAAAAAGTTCCCACAGGTCGCTGCCATGCTGTTCTGGGGTAAACTATTCTGCTGTTGCACAACCACAAGGAGGTCCTCTATCTGAGTCGTATCTCAAGTGCAAGGTTACTTCTGCATCATGTGTTCAAGACGCCTGCAATGAATGTTGGGTGGGGGTACTCACCTGAGAGCAAGGTAAGTAAAGAAAGGGAAATCGGCATGTTTGAAGCCCTCAGCTTCCCCTAGAAGTCTTCAATCCATAGCCAGGGAGCCAAAAGCCTATTTTGCTAAATAAAGTTTTATTGGCACACGGCCCTGCCCATTCATTTACATATTGGCTAAAGCTGCTTTTCTGTTACAGAAGCAGCACTGAATAGTTGAGACCTGAGAGCCCAGAAAGCCTAAAATATTTACTACCTGGCCTTTTCGGGGCGGGGGGGGGGGAGGCTGACCTCTGGCCTAAGGGTCAGTTTTTCTTTACACCAATAAAGAGGGGCGCCTGGGTGGCTCAGTCAGTTGAGCATCCGACTTCAGCTCAGGTCATGATCTCTTGGTCTGTGAGTTCGAGCCCCACGTCGGGCTCTGTGCTGACAGCGCAGAGCCTGGAGCCTGTTTCAGATTCTGTGCCTCCCTCTCTCTCTGCCCCTCCCCCGCTCATGCTCCGTCTCTCTCTCTCTCTCTCTGTCAAAAATAAATAAACATTAAAATAAAAAAAATTAAAAAATAAAATAAAATAAACTAATAAAGAATGTCTTAGGCAGAAGGAGAGCTTCCGGCCCTGGAGATACAAGGTTGAAAAACACAGAGATGATAAATCTGCAGCCTGGAACACTCCCATTTAGTTTCTCGAGGAACCCCGAAAACACATTCTTTTTGGACTTTTCAAACAGGACTTCAGTTCACACTCGTCAGAATTTTTCAATTTTTTTTTTACATCGGGGGCCACTGTTAACAAATACTCTGGCCTTCACCACAGACCAGAGGCTACGTTTCACCTTCAGATGAGACTGAGATGCTTCACCCACGCAGAATTTTGTTTTTAGCATTGCTTCGGGTTTTTCATTACGATTAAATTATTTCCCAGTATTTTTTTTTTTTTAATCAAGAGTCCAAGATTCTTTTGAAACATCCAAGGGCATGGCCATAATGAGTCTACTTTCTTACTTGGTAATAACAATGAGCTAGAGCTGAGAAGTAATTTCTTCAATGCTTAGTTCAACGCAACTCACCACCCTTTGCCACAGGGCAAATGCACCTGAAAATCCCAAGAATTTCCACCACCCCATCACAGGCATTAGCTCCCCATGACTTCCCCCCCAAGATAAATATAAAACAGATCCAATTTGTTTTGTTTCCATCATTAAACCTTCCCAGGGCATTCTAGTAGACCCGCTGGGTTGGGGGTAGGGCTTTTTTAACAGATACTTTTGTAATCCCAAATCCTCCCACACTAAGAAGAAAGAGTGAGAGCTCATTAGAAAGAAAAACAAGTAGCTTTTATTTCTTTAAAAAAAAAAAAAAGCAACCACAGCATTTGATGAAAGAAACTACAGGAATAATTAGCGTCCGCCAGGAAATTAAAAAAAAAAAAAATCAAAAAAACAGACGCCAGATTTTGTTTACTGAAAAGCTTTGCTGGGGAAACCAAGTAACTTCATCTCTGCAGCATCATCCTACAGCCAGAGCTTTCCAAACCCATCAATACAGCAAACGTGGCCTCGGTCTGGAAAGGTGAGGAAGCCCAATGTTTAGCTCCAAGGACGTCACTTTAGTTAACTGCTTAATCCAGTTCTCTCTTTATAAACCCCTGAACTTCGTGAGAATCTATAAAGATTTATGACAGCACCAAACACACCGTTTTTGACTCTGTCCTTCTACCCAGCTTGATCCTTTTGTTATTTCTTATTGAAAGGAGAGATCTACTCCAAGTAAAAACGCTGAAACAGGGAAAAGGAATTTTATTCCCATAATCTGATTGATTACTTCCTACTCTGAGCACTCAGGAGAGAAAAAGCAAACTAGAGAAGAGAAGAGAAGAGAAGAGAAGAGAAGAGAAGAGAAAAAAGAAAAGAAAGAAAGCAAACTTTTACCTGTCTGTACTTGGATTTCCCCCACTAATCTTCTACAAGCAGGCAACATCCATAAAACACAAGTTACTGACGAGAACCCACAGGCCAGTCGTGCTAGCTGGGTCCCCTAATCTATATGCATCAAAATATGGGGGAAGACATCTGAAATGAAAAGCAGACATTTAAAGATGTCCTGACCGCTGACTCAGGTGAATTCGATGCTTTAATTCACCCATTCTGGGAGGAGGAAAAAAAAAAAAAAATCTGTGACTTGTTCCATTCTCTGGAATATTTTTAATATTTTCTGTCATTGTTGCAAAACTTCCCAAGTGGAATTTTTATCATTTGGAGTCTGTAATTTTATTCTGCAGAATTCTACCCTGGGAATTAGAACCCCTGGGCTCCTATTTAGCTGAACCTTGAGCGAGGCACCTTGCTTTCTCCATAAACCAAAGACCATCTTAATCTCTCGGATACCATCGAACGCCAGCATCCTTCAGAGTTTATGATCCTATCTGGCTCGAACCAATGGAAATGTGAATCAGCAACCATGTCTTACGCAGCAATGAATGACCTGACCACTACAGCAAAGGGCTTGGGGACTGATAACAACCAGCTGCCAGGAAAGCAATTAGATGACGGTTATTGAGAACAACGATAACGAAGACAGACAGGGCAGTGCTGTGGGGTAACAACTGGGCTGTGCCCTGACTGGGAGGACTAGCATACCTCAAAGAATTAAAAAAGGAATGTCAATCAAAAGAGGCACGCACAGAAGAGGGAGAGAGCTGGGCTTCGGCAGTGACACAGCCACGTCCGGGGGAGGGGGGTGCCTGCAGGGAAACAGAGCAGGCACCGCTTGGTAACGCCAGCAACTGGGCACAGCCACCAGCTCGGCTGGCCCCAATTTCTAGGAGCAGGGAGAAGCCTTCTGACTGTGTTTCCGACAGTATTTTGGCTTTCCCACACGGCAGGGTAGGAGGAAACTGGCTCTTTGGGGCCACGTAATAGTTAAGAGTTGTTTTCACGGATACTGGTCGTTTTTAGAGGATGGGGAGAAAAATCCACTGAATGGCCCAGGATGTTTTTCGTTTTGTTTTGTTTTAACGTTTATTTTTGAGAGAGAGACAGAGAGGAGACACAGAATCCAAAGCAGGTGCCAGGCTCTGAGCTGTCAACGCAGAACCCAACACGGGGCTGGAACTCGTGAACCGGGAGATGGTGACCTGAGCCAAAATCAAGAGTTGGACGCTTAACCAAATGAAACACCCCGGCGCCCCCAGGGCTTCATATATGCTCAATAAGATGAATTCTGTGATCAAATTACTTTTTAAAAAGAGAGAGGGAGAAAGAGAAGCCGAGAAAAAACACAAGTGGTTTTAAGTTATTCCATACAGGCTAACGCTCACGAGGATATATAATTACCCTTAAAATTTTACTTTTTCAACTATGCTGATACATTGCCCAGTCTTTTTTTTTTTTTTTTTTTTTTTTTTGAAAGAGAGAGAGAGAAAGGTAGGGGCAGAGAGAGAGAGAGAGAGGGAGAGAGAGAATCCCAAGCAGACTCTGCACTGTCAGCACAGAGCCCGATGCAGGGCTCAAACTCATGAACCCTGAGATCATGACCTGAGCTGAAATCGAGTCGGACCCTTCCCCACCCGAGCCACCCAGGTGCCCCTACACTGCCCAGTTTGGAGCAGCCTTGACCCACAAGCTGTGAGCCACTGATGGCTTGCTGTCTGGGCAGGAACCACACAGAGCAATCCTGAGAACATGACAGATTACCCCAGTGGCAAAGCAGTGACACGCGGGAGGTAGACAGACCCGGATCCAGCACTGGTCTACCATTCACTTGGCTAAAAGACCTTGGGCAAGTTACTTCACCTTTCTGGGTCTCTGTTTCCTGATCTCTAAAAAGCAAATGGTGACATGATCTCCCCAATATTAGTCACCGCATTAATAAAATATTCAGACTACACACAGCAGACCATTCAGCAACAGGGTGAAGCCGCACCCCAAGTGGCTATGGTTACCTTTCGTCTAAAATGATAGATCATCCATGGGGAGTTCCGGTGGCTCAGTCGGTTAAGCGTCCGACCTCGGCTCAGGTCATGATCTTGAGGCTCGTGAGTTGGAGCCCCCATCGGGTTCTGTGCTGAGAGCTCGGAGCCTGGAGCCTGCTTCCGATTCTGTGTCTCCCTCTCTCTCTCTGTCCTACCCCCCTCTCACGCTGTCTCTCAAAAAGTGAATAAATATTTGAAAATTTTTTTTAGCAATAGATCATCCAGACAGAAAATCACAGAGGGAACAAACACTGACTTGAGTGACACTTTAGACCAGATGGACCTCACAGATACACGCAGACCATTCTACCCAACAGCACCAGAAACACACATTTCATCTCTAGGACACGTAGAACATTCTCCAGGACAGATCACCTGCCGCTCCACAGAACAAGTATCAACAAATTTAGGAAGACTGAAACCCTATCAAGTATCTTTCCCGACCAAATCACATGAAACCAGCAGGTAATAACAAGAGGCAAACTGGTAACCTCACAAATATGTGGAGACTGAACAACGTGCTCCTGAAACAGATTTAAGAGGGACGTTTATAGCCACAAACGCCTAACTACCCTGGAAAAAAAAGAAAGCTCTCAAATAAGCAACCTAACTTGACATCTCAAGGAACTAGAAAAAACCCACCTAAGCCCAAAGTTAGTAGAAGAAAGAGAGTAACAAAGATCAGAGCAGAAATAAATGACAGAGAGACTAAAATGATATATTTCATCAGGGTTGAAATATTTTGCTATTTAAAAAATTTAAAAAAAGGTTCAAGATGGGGCACCTGGGTGGCTCAGTTGGTTAAGCAGCCGACTTCGGCTCAGGTCATGATCTCTCAGTTTGTGAGTTTGAGCCCCTCGTCAGGCTCTGTGCTGACAGCTTAGAGCCTGGAGCCTGCTTCAGATTCTGTCTCTGCCTCTGTCTCTCTCTCTCTCTGCCCCTCCCCAACTCACACTCTGTCTCTGTCTCTCAAAAAAAATGAATACACGTTAAAAAAAATTTTTTTTAAGGTTCAAGATGCATAAAGAAAAGCATATGCAACTGAGATGGAAAAAAGCCAAACAAGTAAGGAATTAAACCACAAAAAATTATTTTACCTACATCAGCATGAGTAGCCTGTCCTTTGCACAAAACAGGCTCATAAAACTGATCCGACAAAGATAAGTGAGGAATGATTAAAAGGAAACACTAAGTTCTCGCGATGCAGTCGAGGCTGTTTTGTTTTGCTTAAGTCAAAACGTAACGTGGATAAAACTATTTTTACAGTCGTTAAAAATATCAAAGGAAACGTTTCGAAGGAGATTTTCATTACTGTGTCAAACCAGAATCTCAGACGCACAACTGTGTGTTTAAAAACAGAAGCGGAAGATGCCAGCCTGTCACCTGGGCTGGACATGGGAGTCCAAACGGACAGTGGCACCGGGCTCAGCAGCCCCGGCGGGAAGAACCACCCAGGACACCCTGGTCCGGGTTCTCCAGCACTCTAGAAGTTGGATTTTCTCCGATCCTTCCTCGTCCGTGAACTCTGTGGTCATTCCACGTCTGTTTTGCTCCCAGTGGCTGGTCTCATAAGCCACTCACCAAAGCCAGTGTCTAAATCAAAGGCGGAAAGCACCAAGTCAAGCAAGCAGATAGAATAGGGAAGCTGGTCAAGAAAACGGGGGCTGTGCTGTCACCTCGAGCCACGAGCCACAGTGCCATGGGTCCACCCCATAACCAGCTTTCTAACCCCCCACAACCGCTCCTCCTACATTGTAGCAAAAAAAAAAAAAAAAAAAAAAGAAACCCAGATGCCCCAGACTGATTTTCCTCTGACCCCTCCTTCAGTTGTGTTCTCAAAAACCTTGTCCTTTACATCAAAGTTTCTGCTCTCCAGCACGAGGATCCGGTCAGGGTGGGTGACTTTTCACGCCTTCTTCACTTTACATGTGCCAGCCATTAGAGAAAGAGAGAGAGAGAGAGAGAGAAAGAAAAACAAAACTGTCTCTGTGTCTGTTTCAGGGACAAGAGAGTAGGAGGGGAGCCGTGAGCCAATTTTACTACGGAATAAGCCGAGAGAAAGATCAGCATGTCTGGAAGCAACAGGTGCTGGCAGTGCAGGGGAGAAGCTGGCAGGGCTGTGCCGGGGGCCTTCGGAAGGAAAGAAGGAGGAAGGCACAAAAGGGAGCTGGCGTGCGAAGGAGTAGAAGCCTTTATCCCTGGATGCTGTCGGGCATCCTTTGGTTTTAGAGTAATTTGGGATGTTAAAACTGCTCCCAAATAATAGCACCGCAAAACCTCAGATACCCCTCCACCCAGATCCCAAGGTGATCATCTTACATGACTCTACGACGGTGATCAAAACTAGAAATTAATCTTCGTCTAATTCCATGAACGAAACCTAAACACGCACAATACCCATCTCACCAGCTTTTCCACCAACGTCCTTCCTCCAACAGGATCTAATCAGGTCCCGCACTGTTTTTACTCACTGGTGATTAGTCTCTGATCTGTGACAGTTTACCGGTCTTTGGTTTTCACCATCGTGACTTTATTCGTTTTGAGAAAGAGAGAGAGAGAGCATGAGCAGGGCAGGGGCAGAGAGAAGGAGAGGGAGAGAATCACAAGCGGGCTCCGCACGGTCAGCACAGAGCCCGACACGGGGCTCGAACCCACAAGCCGTGAGATCGTGACCTGAGCCGAAATCGAGAGTCATGATGCTTAACTGCCTGAGCCTTCCAGGCACCCCATGATCTTGATTATTTTTTTAAGAATACCTTTGGGGGGCGCCTGGGTGGCGCAGTCAGTTAAGCGTCCGACTTCAGCCAGGTCACGATCTCGCGGTCCGCGGTCCGGGAGTTCGAGCCCCGCGTCAGGCTCTGGGCTGATGGCTCAGAGCCTGGAGCCTGTTTCTGATTCTGTGTCTCCCTCTCTCTCTGCCCCTCCCCCGTTCATGCTCTGTCTCTCTCTGTCCCCAAAATAAATAAACTTGAAAAAAAAAATTTTTAAAAAGAATACCTTTGGGGCACCTGGGTGGCTCAGTCACTTAAGTGTCCAACTTCGCGGCTCAGGTCATGATCTTGCGGTTCACGAGTTCGAGTCCCAGGTCGGGTTCTGTGCTGACAGCTCAGAGCCTGGAGCCTGCTTCGGATTCTGTGTCTCCCTCTCTCTCTGCCCCTCCTCTGCCCACGGTCTGTCTCTCTCTGTCTCTCAATAATAAATAAACGTTAAAAAAAAAATTAAAAAAAAATACCAGTGGTCAGGGGTTTACTTTGTAGCTACCCTGCCATTTGGGTTGGTCCAATGTTTTCTCATTAGACTGGGACTAGGGATTTGGGGGAAGAATACCCCCGCAGGTGAGGTGCCCTCCTTGCTGCCACATACCAGGGGGTGTGTGATCTCCACGTGATACAAGGCAGTGTTAACATTATCGCCTGGCTACACTTGGGGTCTGCCGACCTCTCCGCTCTAATGTTCCTATTTTTCCCCTCCCCCCTGCCTTACTTTCACCTGACCGCCACCCCTCTCCCCCCGCGTCCATCCTCCCCAGGCACTGGGCTGCAGTCACAGGAAGGGCTCTCCCATTGGGACCCTGAAAGCATCTTCCCGTGCAACTGTCCTCATGGGCAGGATCTTCACGGTGTGTCTGTGGAATCGGGGTGAAACAGGCTTCTGTGCGGTGCCTGTTCCTGGACGGCTCGGGGGAAGGAATACGCCTGCATCACTACTGTAGAACTAAAATCATCTGGAAGTATTTTCATTTGAAGCTGGCTTACAGAAAGGGAGGGGGGGAAAAACACACTAACCAAACTAATCTGGGGCACCAGGCATCCCGTTTCACTCATGCATGTTTCCAATATAAATCTCCTAATCACTTATATCTTGTTTCTCAGGTTTATTGTGAAGGCAAGTCTCTTTGATTTCTCTCCAAAGGATCAACCCCCTGCCTGAAAGGAGCGAGCTCAGGCAGACAGGCAAAAAAACACTGTTCAGCCACGCCCAACAGACCATCCTTGCTGTAAGATGCTACCTAAAGGCGACCCGCCCCCCTTTCCCTAATTAAGACTGCACTTTACTCTCTGGTAAGGGAGGTTTTTCTCCCCAAGTTCAGCGGCTTGGGTCCCTTGCAGACTCTCCCTCCCACTAGGTGGCACCAGATGTCACCTTCAACGTGGGCTGCTCTCCACTGATTTTCTTTTTCGGCTGTGCAAGAGGGTCCCGTGCCTAACGGCAAGCACTAAATTTCACTCGTAATGAACGCTTCCTCTTTTCTGACACGCACGGTCATCTGATGGGTTCTGAAACAGGTCAAATCTGAACTTCTGGAATACGGTCCTCAAGTGATCACGGGGCGCGTGTTAACGGTCACGGCCACGGTACTCACGACCGCAGGAGCAGAGGCGAGCAACCGGGAAGAGGTTTCAGACGGCACTGAACGCAACGCTTACCCAATTTCTAAGCTCTGGTTTCACATCAGTTTATCTACCAACTGTATCACTATCCCCCACCCCCCAGAGAGGGTTCAACTGTGTCCAGTTAGCGAATGGGCTATCAAACATTTTAAGATGTGCCTTCTACATTGCCCGTAGTTACAATATGACTCCCATTACATATTAAAGGCACAGATTTAATGATAAACCTCGTTTTCACCACTGTTAACTCATCCCCTCGGCAGAAACCAATTTTCCAAAAGCGTGGAGGCAGACATCACCGGGAAACGTACCAAGAGAGGACGCTCTCTATCAGCCAAGTTACCATTACCTGGGTGGAAGAGGATGTCCCCTCCCCCAAGGGAAAGCGTTACGTGTGTGAAGTTCCCAACGGGGCCGGCAATCTGACCAATGGTAACTGCGATTCACAGTTGTTGGAATGCATCCCTTAGAGATGTGAGGCCCTTCGTTGTTAATATTGTAGCAACTCTGTGACAGCCTCCTCAAAATGTGAGCATCTGGTCTGTGGAAGGTCGCCCCTGATGTCGTTAATTGCACAGGCTTATTGTTTTATTCTCATGACCCCTCCAAAATACAGACCTGGCATCTATTCCTTCCTGGGCCGATCAACAGACTTACGTAGAAGAGACAAATATTTTGGCCCCAGGGCTTTCTTTTTAAGTGGAGAGCAGATCATATCAAGGAGGAGTTTTCAACCCAAGAGGAGTTATGCATCCCACATCGAAGGTATCCACAAAACGCATCCGTACGTGATAAATCTCATTGTTCTAAACGAGTATTCGCGCCCGCAAAGTATTCCAGTTCTGGGCTACACCACCTAAGTGTTTTTTGTTGCTGTTGTTTTTCATGCCTGGACTCAATCATCAAGAGGCTGTTCCATATGCTGGCTGTCTGATCTTGTCCAGAAGCTCCTCCCCCAATTAATAACTTGTCTGTTACCAATTTCATCACCTTCCCTACCTACTAGGTGTCTGCTTTTGCACGTACGCGTGGACACACACACACACACACACACGAACTAGGCTGTCTGACTGGTACTGCTGGGGCAGTCTACTGGGATGCTAAGCCCAAAGTACAGACATTCAGCTAACAAAATGACAACACTGTGGCTTCTCAGCCCCCAGGAACTATATGCGCCAGAGAAATTACATCCTCCCCCCTGTACACGTGCACCCTCAGCTCGCGGTCCAAAGCAACGTCTTCCCGCTTTCCTCCTACCCCACACCCCTTCTCAGCGTTCTTCACTCCGATCTAAGGACAGAAGAGCCTCTCTGGACTTCAGTCCACATGACCTTGCATGGGTGGCCACAGACTTCGCAGCTCCCTTGGCTCGAATTTCATTTCCACCCCTTCATGCAGAAGGGGCGTGTGGCTCGGGAGGGGGGAAAATGGCACAGGGAGGTACTCTGCAGCTGCTCCCAGCTGCTGAGAAATGCCGGTTTCCCCTGATAGGAACCGAAAGTTCCTCTGTTCTGTCTGCCTCTTCAGGGGAGTTGAAAAACAAGGCACTGATCATTAGAGGCCAGAACACTTGAAATTTTGACGAAGCTGTGGTGGGGAGTGGGGGACGGGAGGGGGGAAGAACTCATTTCTACTAAACTACAAGCTGAGTGATCTTTGATCATCCTGGATCCTGTAAGAGTACAATATTTTAGTGATATTCTTCTCCACTCAAATTATCCAGTATTACTAAAAAAACACATCACAGCGTAGGAAAGAAATATGCTATAAGAGATTAGGTACGTCCAAACAGAAACTGAAGTGTTACGTATATGTACGTTCGCAGTCCTTTAAACACTACATCCTTTAAATACTTTATAGATACATATCTCTTATCTTATATACACATACACACACACACACACACACAAACCGCATCTTGTTGGTACAGAAACACACAGGGAGAGAGAGGGGCCTCTTTATTCCATTCCAAGCTCACCTGCTCTTAAACTCCCAAAGTTTTAAAGCTAATAAAACAGTTCCCTACTTTCATTTACGAACCCACCACCCCTATAATGGAAACGCAGACTGTTCGTTGCAAAGGATTGCTTTCCCATGACACGTAAGCCACAGACATTTGTTGTCCTGATATCATGTCTGCTAAATTAAGTAATGCGGAATGTTGTTTTAAACCCCATCAGGGTGGAGTTTCATCCCCAGAACACTCCACTGAAGCCATTTTTTTAGAGATTTGCAGTAAAATTTCATTTTCTTGCCATCACTACAAATCTGTTCCCACGAAGAAACAGATTATACTATTCTCGGGATGCAATTTACAAAGTACTTTATGTTTTCTCTCAGTGAGAGAAATTTACCGAGATATCCTGGCTGGGGTGGTTTTAATTCTCAAACTCATTGCCCATGGTGTTTTTTTCCAACTTCCTAACAGGAACATACTTCTCCTTCTGTCACGACGGTAGGGGGCGCTGCCACAACGAACTATTATGGCCTACTGAGCGATTTCACCAGGCAAAAAAAACAAAGCTGGGTTTACAAGATTGTCCCATGTCAACGAGCATCTAAAAAATATCTGACAGGGTTTTTTTTTTTTTTTTCCATAATTCACTTCACGGCGCAAACACTGGAGTTTTCCTTCTGTTCATGTGTGGGGAGGAAGTGAGGTGGGGAGGTGGGGGGAGACAGAAGTATGTGATAGAAATCCCATATTACAAATTTGGGGCTGACTCCGGAAGGTCTCACCGAATCCCTAACTGTAAATATGGGCTAAACACAAAGCTGTAACATGCACTTAATATAGGTAAGTAGCATTCTGCGTAAGAGATTTATATATATATATATATATATATATATACACACATATATTTGTCTTCAATCTTTCTCATGAACATCAGACTCGCAAGTTCAGAGACAAGATCAAAGAGAACTGTGGCAAAATTGCATTAAGTAATCGCACGATGTTGGCTCCATAGGTGGAGAGTTTTTTTTTTTTTAATAAGATTTTTATACGTAATTGAGTTAAACTTAAATTTATGCATCCAATAAAACACCATTGCGAATGGTAAAACAAAGACATTACTCCAACACTTAGAAAATTAAATTCACCAAACCATGAAGTCTCCTGTATTTTTGTAACCACCGTAAATTGCTTTACAGCACTCTTCTGCTGAAATAAACAATCCAAGGAGAGATTTACTTTACAGCGTGCATCTAGTTTCCAAAAGAGAGAGTGACCTAAAAGCTTACGGCTCTTTCTTTTGTTAATACTTGTGTTTCTAGTTACCTTGAAACCTTCCTTCTCTTACGTGAGCTTAGAAAGATTCACGTAAAGTAAGATCCAGGTCTGTAGAGACACTGTGCCCTCAAGGACTCCCTTCTGGAAGAAGAAACCATCCTACTTTGTGGAAACAAAGGCTACACAGCAATACGAAAATAAAGGGTTTTTAGGAGTACATATTTCACCATATTTAATGGCACCTCAGAGTCAAAAGTTGTCTTAGGCGTTCCGCGAAGTTGGCTTGAAATGTGTTCACTTACAGCACCGTGCAAGGCCCGATTCAATGCAAACTGCTACAGATAAGAGTTTTAGGGGTCTTTAATCACTTCTTTCTTGTGTCCTTGATGGAAAAAACAGAGAAGTCTTTGTGCTAAAAAGAAGGACCTGTTGTTTCCAGATTCAACAGGTCATTTTTATAAGAACTTCCCAGAGGATACAACATAAATGTCAGAAACACAAGGGGATTTTTTAAGTGGCTGATGATTTTAAATGATATATATTCTATATTAAGGGAAAGTTGTTTGTTTTTCTTTCCAACAAATGGAAAGTTACTGTTTTAAAAGTGTTTAATGTTTGAACTTGACTTTTAAGACCAAATGTTTTCTCATGAGTTGGATTACTGTAAATTCGGCTCCCGAAATCAATCCGAGGGGTATGCATGACCCCTCAAGTAAATAAACTTGTCAGATCATGTTCATTTTTGTTTTGGAGATGAATTATTTACTTAGTGGACTTTTGAAATAGATCTGAATTGTGTCATAACTTTTGTAATGTTTCAGTTAAAATAACAAAAAGAATGCATACTTAATGAAATAGATTACACTTTAAAAAATGAAAATTCTGGCCACACGATCTTTCCTTGTTCTCCGAGAAAAAAGAACACGCCAATATTTTATGGCAAACAAAATCCAGGTGACACTTGGATTTACTGGAGTTTGGCTGATTCCTTTATTAAAGGTGGTCTAAATTTGAGAAGACTGGCAAATTTAAGATTAAGATCTGAATCAGACCTGTTTCCTAAACTTTATTAGGAGAGTTGTTCACAATGTGACCAGTGTCATTCCCACCCCCCCACCCCCCCACCCGTCTTTCTTCTTCTTAAAAAAAAAAAAATTGTCTATCTCATTTGTAAAGAGAAGTGCTTGAAGATCTTTAGAAAAGTTTCAGCCAGGCCCAAGACACAAGGTACTTTTTTTCCCCTTTAAATATAGAAAACACTTTCCAAAACTCATTCCTCACTCCAAACAAAAGTTATTATCCAGGAAGCCTTTCCTTAAAGCACGCTGCCTGCCCGGACATAGACATAGATTTCCCGACTGCCTTAGCCTCTGGTTCTTGACACTTTTACTAAGTCTCCAGATTACTTACCACCTAGGACAGTGATCTGGCAAAGGGTCAAGGGAAATGAATGCCTGATGGCAAAGACCAAGCGTGAGCCACGGGGGTTTGTTCGGCAGATAGAGAAGAAATAAAAACAGGCTTTCTTGGGAAAGGCATGGAGTAACCGACGTTGCCTAATAATTGACGAACAGGTTTCTAACTTAAGTACCCCCCCCCCCGCCTTTAGCCCACAACAGGGATACTTTCGCAGAGCAGAAGAAAAAGAGGAGGAAGATTGGCTGTTTGAAGGAAAGGAAATCCCAAAAACTAAAGAAAAAGTCATCAAGGCCAAAATGTCCCTCCCACCGCCCCCCTCAACACCTACCTCCCTGCAAACAGAAGGCACGGTGGGGAACGAGACCCCCGAACCCAAGAATTACTGATGACCCTCTGCCTTCTGCAGAAAATGGGGAGGGAGGTGAGTAGGGGGGTTTCCCCCCCCCACCTCGCCCACCAGAAGCCCCGGCTGCCCCCCACCCCCCACCCCGGCGGCACCCAGAGCCAGCTCACCGGTACCAGGCGAGGCCCTTGTCGTAGCTGCGGTCGAAGAAGTGGGGCTCGGCGCCCACAGCGCGCACGTCGGGGTGCACGCGCAGGAACTCGAGCAGCGCCCGCGTGCCGCCCTTCTTCACGCCGATGATGATGGCCTGCGGCAGCTGCTTGCTGCCCTCGTCCAGCAGCAGGGCCAGGGTCCCCGGCGGGGCCTCGGCCGCGCTGCTCCCGGCCCCGGAGCCGCCGGGACCTCCGGCCAGGCCGGGGGGCTCCTCTTCCCAGGCCGCCTCCTCGCCGTCGTCGCGTGGCGCGGGCGGCCGGCGCCTCCGCCGCTGCTGCCGCTGCAGGAGCCGCTTCCTCTGCGCCGCCGCGGGCCACACCGCCAGCTCCCTCGGGCCTGCGGCCAGGGCGCCGCGCCCCGGGGCCCCCGCCTCCTCGCCGCCGCCCGACGGCCGCACCACGGGGCCCGCCAGGGTCTGGCAGCGCTCGGCCAGACAGTAGAAGACGTAAAGGGACGTGAGCAGGGAGCAGAGCATCAGCAAGAACTTCCGGAAGATGCTGCGGGACAGCGGCTCGGCCGGGGTGGGGTGGGCGCCGGCCGGGCCCGGAGGGGCCATCCTAGCCGGAGGCGACGTCGGGCCGCGCGCGGGCCATGCTAGGCCGGGACTCCGCCGGGGGCCGCGACCTCGTGCGGGGGGGCCCGCATCGCCCGTGCGTCCCTGCGGCCGTGCGCGCTGCCCCGCGGAGACGTAGCCGCGGGCGCCCGGCGCGGGATCCCTGCCTCCGGTCGAGGGGGCGGGAGGGGGACGTGGTGCGGTGCTTAAGAAACCATCGTCTCAGACTCCCCCGAGTCTTGGGGACGCGCTCTGCGACAGTGACCGGAATGGGGAGTCCTGGCGGCGGCGAAGGCGCGCGTCTCAGCCCCGGCCCCGAGCGGCCTCCCGGCCTGGATCCCTGCTCAGCGATCGCGCATCCCTCGCTCGGTCGCGGGGAAGAGACTCCAGGCCCCGGAGCCGCGGAGCTCCGTGCGCTGCAGACGACAGCGTGCGACAGTGCCTCTTCCTTCGTGACCGTGGCCGCCGGGGCGCGCCCTCAGCGCCCCGCTGCGAGGTCCCGCCGAGTCCAGCTGCCCGAGCGGGAGCCCGAGGCCCGCGCCAAGCCGTGCGCCCCTTTCTGTGCGCTCCCGGCTGCTCCAAACTGCACTCGGTCCCCACCTGGGTGCGGCGTGCCGGAGCCCGGCGGCGCAGGACCTGTCAGCGGCCGCGGCCACAGCGCTCGCAGACGCTCCCCCGCCGCCTCCGGGCGGTCGCCGCCGCCGCCACACGTGGGGCGCGGAGGGCAGCAAACTTGGCGGTGACGTCAACGTCCCGGGCCGCACCAGCCGCCTGACGAGCGCAGCCGGGCGGACCGGGTGGGATGGAGAAAAGGTGGCGCGGACCCCGCAGCGTCGGCCCAATGACATCGGAGAGGGCGGGGGCGATCGGGGCGACGCCCCTTCCCCACTCCGCCCTCCCTCCCCTCCCCGCACCGCCGCAGCCTCGCCCCCTTTCCGGCGAGCTGGGGGCTCCGGGGGAGTCTGACTGACAGCTAGGACCGGCCGGATCCCCGGGGGCCTGACTTCCACCCGGCGAGCCACCTCTCAGACTCGGCTCAGCCCATCGCAGCACTGACCTCCTCCGAGTCCCCGCTCCCGCCTGTGTCCCTACATTCTCCCCTACCCCGCCCCGCCCCCTGCCACCTCCCCGGCCCTCTGGAAGTTTTGTTGGCTTCAGTTGCTCGTACCGCGCTGCTCGCCACGCCCCCGTTTGTCTCGGGCGACCCGAATTCCTCCCAGCAGCTCCTACTTGACTTGCACCTACGGAGTTGGTCCGCTGCTGGCCAAAGGGCGAGCGAAGCCTTTTCTCCCGAGCGCGGTATTTCGTCTTTGCTTTTGGTTGTTTTGGCTTGTGTTCGTCTAGGATGATCGAGAGTTCCCCAGGACCGAAAAAGGAACCACCTCTTGGGAAATGAGCCAGTAGAATCAAGGAGAGAAATGAAGAGGTTTATAAAAAAAAAAAAAAAAAAAAAAAAAAAAAATCAGCTCCAATTCCAAATCCATATGCCCAGCTTTTGACGAAGGAATTTTTTTTTATGTTGTTTGTATTGCTGCGTGTGTGTCTGTGTGTGTGTGTGTGTGTGTGCGCGCGCGCGCGCGTGTGCGCACGCGTCTCGGTAAAGGAGTTCAATTGCCTTCCATAAACAGCGGTTTCCTCTTTCTCTTGCCTCCCCTGACCCTATATCCTCTTCGCGCGTTCCGCTGAGAGTAGGTCAGGAAGGGATACAAATCACCTTGCTGTGTAATGGAGGGAGGTGGCCCGTGGAACCTGCATGAGGTAGGGTTTTTTTTTTTATTCCATTCTGATTTGTTGCTGATTTCCTAGCTTCCTGGTCTCAGCGGGACTCCCGGCAGTGTGGGCGGTAGCCTGGCAGCTGGGCACCAGCCCGTGTAAATTACAGAGGCAGCTCTCTGGGCCCGCTAACCTGGCCCCGCAGCAGGCTCGGCGTCCTGTGCCTTCCAGGGAATTCTGCTGCCCACTGCTGGGACTTTCCAGCCTTCCTCTTGCCTGCCTTCCTGCGCTGCGTGCTCTATTTGACCCTGGAAGTGCAAGTCAGCGAAGACCGCCTCGACCTTCCAAAGAAGAGCTGGTGATTCTAACTCTATGCTTGGGTGGAGCTTGGGGGGTACTTGTGGCTTGCTAGACACGTTTTTGTGTTGAGAAGTACCAATCCCAACCTATTCTACAAACGAGCCAAGAGCTTATTAGCTTCTGATGCCTTAAAGCAATGAACTTTTACAAGGATGAACACCAAGGTCTGAGGTCTCGTTGTGTCCTAAAATTGGATATCGACAAACCAGTTCAGTTTTAATACTGTTTTGAGCTGTAATATATTTTGAACATTTTCTCTAGACGTTTCAGTCCGATTTGCAGGGGGGGGGGGGGAGATTTAAAAAAATCAAACACCATTTTAAAGTTAGTCTGGAAGCATATGCTGTCTCACAAATGCTGACAAACAGGCCTTGGTTTCCTCCTTGGGGAAATGATGGTCTCCAAATTCCCTTCTGGCTCCAACAGGTTACAATGTCGTGCATTTCTGCTTTAACATTTCAAACACAGGTATTTTCTTTATGTGGATATTGAAGACCTCCCCTACTTAGGAGACATAGTTTCAGGATCATTCACAATACCTAGGGCGGCTCTGTACATTAGAAATTTAAAAATCTAGAGGGAAAAAGTCCTTTGGAGGAAACCCTTCACAGAGGAAGCAAGCTTCATTGCTGGGACCCAGACCACCTAAGGCAATGAATAGCTCAGGGAAACAGTCCGGGAAAGAAAGATCTTTGACAAAACAGCAGGAGGGAAGACTGTGGCATTTTGTCTCATCAGGAAAAAAACATGCAGAAACCTGATTAAAGTTTCTGGATAACATGTGTGAGAGTCCCACTCCACAACTCCTTAGAAAATGCTTTTTCTTTGATCCACTCAGATGCATTTGTTAGAATGGAAAGCAATTGCAGCTAATCGTTATCGGGACTCTGAGAGAGAAAAAATGGCCCTGAAAACAAGTACAACAGACTTAGTTGCAATTTCTTCTTATTTCTCCCTTTCCCCTGTCCTTCCATGGCAGAGCACATAGCCACTCCTTGAAAATGATCAGGTTGTGCCAGGAAAAGGGTCTGCTGTCATAGAATCTGGTCTCCTACTGGTGGGAGAGGGGGAGTGACATAGATGAGGTTGATGTTTGGCGACTTCCAGCTTCTTTCATTTTCCTTAGTGAGCACTCACTCCTCCTCTGGCGTCCTCGTCTGGTGTCTTATCCTCAGACCTTTCCCAGCCCTGGATCTCAAAAACCCGTTCACTCTGCTGTACAGGCACTTGCTTACCTTCTTTCATGTGGCACCCACAGTGGATTTACATTTTAGGGTGAGGAATCCCTTTAAGAATGACTTTCTCCTACCTGCCCCAAAAGCAATCATTTAAGCTATTTTTAAAAATGCAGCACCCAGGGGCGCCTGGGTGGCCCAGTCAGTTAAGCGTCCGATTCTTGATTTCGGCTCATGATCTCATAGTTCATGAGTTTGAGCCCGGCATGGGACTCTGTGCTGACAGCGCGGGGCCTACTTGGGATTCTCTCTCTCTCTCCCTCTCTCTCTGCCCCTCCCCCGCATGTGCTCTCTCCCTCTCTCTCTCAAAGTACATAAAAAGAAACTTTAAAAAATGCAAAACACAATAAAGCATAAAGAAAAAAATCATACCCAAAATTTCAAATTTTTTTGGCCCAGAAATGACCATGATGAATATATTGGCCAGTTATTGATATATATTATACATTATTTATATATATTTCTGTATAATGTTATATACATAAGTATATGTAAGTTATATATATAAGTAGTATATATATATAACTTATAGTATATATATACTACTTATAGTAGTATATATATAGCTTATAGTTCTATATGCTTATATATACTAATCATAGTATATATATATATATATAACATATATATAACTTGTATATATATGTGCTATATATATACATAAGTATATATAAGTTATATATAATGTTATATACATAAGTATACATAAATACATATAGACAGGTGGACGTAGGTATATATGAGACAGATAGATAAAAAGATAGATGAGATAGATGATAGATAAAGATATAGATATATATAGGTAATAGATAGATGGTAGGTAGATATAGATGACAGACAGATGATAGAGCTAGATAATTCTTTAAAAATACTAAGACTTTCTAGCAGTGTGGAGAATACAGAGAGCATCCTTTGGACATCTGTAATAATGAGCCCAATTGATGTGTACGAACCCACAAATGGTCCTGCTCGAAGAACCTGCATGCTTCACTGGACCTGTGTTACCTCCCTTACCCCAGAAAACATGCATATAGCGCTCCATTGCCCCATTCCTTTACCGTCCGTCCTACACTCCCGGCCCTCCTTCCAGGTCTTTCCAACCCCACTGGCCACACCAACATGGAAGCCAGAGAGTTCAGGAGCCCATTGATACAACAGATGAAAGTCACCTCCTCCTGGGGCTGGAACAGGGGGTAAAATGGATCTGGCAGAGCAGAGTCTGTCCTGCAAATGGGGAAACATGAGCCTTAGGAGCTTATAATCTTAATGAGACGAGACACGCACACACTCTTTAGCATGCAAATTTGCATTGTGTTCTACTGAAGTAGCAGATATTTTGCTGCACGTTCACCAGATTCATTTTCAGTTCTTGGCTATGCGTTCCCCTTCCTGTCTCAGCATCCCCGGTGTCTCTACCTATAATATGCATCCCCTTCACCCTTCAGCTATCAGCTGGAACACATCTTTTTTTTTTTAAAGTTTTTTTTTTTTTTTTTCAGCGTTTATTTATTTTTGGGACAGAGAGAGACAGAGCATGAACGGGGGAGGGGCAGAGAGAGAGGGAGACACAGAATCGGAAACAGGCTCCAGGCTCTGAGCCATCAGCCCAGAGCCTGACGCGGGGCTCGAACTCACAGACCGCGAGATCGTGACCTGGCTGAAGTCGGACGCTTAACCGACTGCGCCACCCAGGCGCCCCTCAGCTGGAACACATCTTAAGGATGCCTTCTGTGTCCCTCCCCCACCCCTATTTTGATCAAGTCTCCTGGCACAGATTCTCTGGAGTCCCCAGCTATCTTCCTTACAGACTCTATGAGGGTTTGTAACATTAAAGGTATGAGCGTACGCTATGCACCCCCCCCCCCTTAGACTAGAAGCACTCCAAAGAGCCCAAGGCCATCGCTCAGTAGTGCCCGTGGACATCTAGCATATCACTTGGCGCAAGGAGATGTCCAGTAAAGACGTGTTGACGAGCTAAGGGACCCAGGGAAGAATGGACCTGGGCATTCCCGTCAGAGAGCACCTCACAAAAAGGCCGAGTCAAGAGAGGGCACTGTGTGTTGTAAACTGCTCGTGTTTCAGCCTGAATGAAGCATGGGCTTGGCCTGGGGAAGTCACTGGAGGGGAGCTAGAAGGAACACAAGAAATGACGACAGAGATGAAAGCCAGGAGCCAGATCCCGAGGGCGTCGTGTGATTTTTCTTAAGAGTTTGTACTTTTATAGGACATCTGCGGAGATCCACAGGCAAATGCTTGGCTTTTTAAGGAAGATTTCTCCAAGAGAAGGATTCCTCAGCAGCGTCGAGACTAGAGGGCGGGATTCCAGCTCAGTGACCGATTCCTGTTAGCACAGAGCCATTGTGGCAATAAATAACCAGCTAGAAATTAGGGGAGGGTGGATTTTGAAATGGGTCCTGAGGAATTGAATGGGGGCAGGGGCCTGATAGGTTGGATCACAGGGGAAATTCCCAGTGTGGCGGTCACAACGGGCAGCCAATAAATGTTGAATACGTAACTGTGACCAAATCTTTATTTATACTTGTTTTAGCCCCCAAGAAAGTATTTCTCTTAATCAACTAACTTATTTTTAATGTTGATTTCTTTTTTGAGAGACAGCATGAGAAGGGGAGGGGCAGAGAAAGAGAGGGAGACACAGAACACAGAACCGGAAGCAGGCTCCAGGCTCCAAGCTGTCAGCACAGAGCCCGGCGCGGGGCTCGAACTCACAAACTGTGAGATGGTGACCTGAGCCGAAGTCAGACACTGAACCGCTTAACCGACTGAGCCACCCAGGCGCCCTAATCGATGAACTTCAGGAAGTTTCCTAGAAGCCGGAGTGTGATTTTAGTAGCCTCAGAACTTGCCTTAGGCTCCTGTATTGCTTTAGTCTCTATTTAACCACATACCCCTGTCTTGTCTTTAGGGGACTCACTATTCCTGAGAACGAAGTTACCAGATAAGATGCCATTCTCCTTTTTTTTCTTCATGTTCTCACCTAACGCTTCTGTTTTCATCAGCTGTCTCCCTCTCAAGACCTGCATCAGACATTTTGCATCTAGGAATTTTCCTGAAGACCCAAAAAGATCAACTTCGGTCAGAAACAGCCTCGAAAAAGCCCTTGTTCGTCAGAAGGTGGGAGGCCAGGACCAAAGGAATATCTACCGTGGGCCAGACTTTCGACGTACAGGCTGTCCCTTCCTTCAAGAATGCCAGGAGACACGTCCACATGGTAATCACTGCAGGGGTACAATTCCTTGTGACAGCTTCCTGCCCGATGGCAGTACAGTGTTTTGGGGATCACCTTGATCATTGTCAACGGCACTTATACGGGCGCCGAACGCCTCCAGGATGAAGTTTGCTTATGACCTGTGTGGGGTCCTGGGAAGAGGTGCTTTCTGCCCCAAGTGTTGACAATTCAGACCAGAGATGGGTGGCTGTTGCAATGGATGTCTATAATGTCTGTCTGCCCTTTTTTCTAAAAACAGCTCCCAAGGCTTCCTCTAGGCAAAAACTCCTTCTTACGCTCATGCCGTGAAATCTCAGTACAGCTAAACTCACCATTGGCTTTCGATGTCAGAGTAATCTATCTGCCAGTCTGTAGCATCTGCTTTTCCAGACTTCGGGGAAATAAGCCAGATGCAGAATCCTTCAACAACAGGGCTTTGCCGGGCGGGGTGACTGCTGGACGATCCGTGCCCTTGCCCTAGGTTTCCAGGCCGTTACATTTCCTCACTGAGGGGGAACATGCCTGAGGTTGAAGTCAACACAGGAATACGAAGGTGAGCCAGGGAGAGAGAGCGATTCCAGGAAACTTGCTCTGAGACCCTGATTCATCTCCACCGCGGAGTAAAATCTGCTCTTTCCAGCGTTCTTTGAGATTTTAGGAAAGCATGCCTGTCTCTGTGTCATCAGATCTGGTTTCGTATTCCACCACACAGACTCTCTTGCCAGCCGACCAGACCGTCCCGCCAGTGATGTTATTAATGACCCCAGCCTATACGGGGCGTGCTCACCATTGAGACCGACCAGGTGTTACCCCATGCACCTGACTGATCGTACCTGCCCTTTTGCCCACATCCACCAGCCAGGCCTGAACCGCTCACCACCTACCTAGCCTGACTCCAGAAAGTGTAGCCCAAACACAGTAAACTAATTCCAACATTTTATTTTTAAGGTCTATTTATTTATTTTGAGAGAGACGGAGATGGTGTGAGCGGGGTGGGAGCAGAGAAAGAGGGAGAGAGAGAATCCCAAGCAGGCTCCATGATGCCAGCACAGAGCCCAGTGCAGGACTCGAACTCACGAAACCGTGAGATCATGACCTGAGCCAAAACCGAGAGTCAGATGCTTAACCGACTGAGCCACTGGGGTGCCCCTCATTTTGACATTTTAAGTTATCTCTGTATTGAGGCACCTGGGTGGTTCATCAGTTAAGCGTCTGACTTCGGCTCAGGTCATGATTCACAGTTCGTGGGTTTGAGCCCCGTGTCGGGCTCTGTGCTGATAGAGCCTGGAGCCTGTTTCAGATTCTGTGTCTCCCTCTCTCCCTGGCCCTCCCCTGCTTATGCTCTCTCTCTCTCCCTCTCTCTTTCAAAAATAAACATTAAAAAAATTTTTAAACATAAAATAAATTGTATTTACCTGATGAGAGGTTTAACACATTGCTAATTTTTTTTTTACCATTATATAAGAATGTTAGCCCTTGAAATCCAACTAATGACTCTTACACAACAGATATACCTGTTGCTTTGAATTCTACCTGTGCGACATTCCCATACAGTTTGTAAAAGCTTTATCATTCATGAATGGAAACCTTTTGCCTCTCAGAACTTCCTTCAATCACAACAACATGAAGAGAACAGAAGGTTGGTACATCCTTGCTTGGGGTATGGACCTACCTGGTCCCACAGACTTGGACTTATTTATAAATCCACACAGACAAAAACAAAGAGGCAACAAGGAGGTCCAGGATCTTCAGACCTCAAACGCAAATGCCCAATTTCTGGTCCTCAGCCCCAGGCATAATAAAGGTAGCATTTTAGAAGAAGACGCTGAGAACCGAATTCGGGACAAGTGAGAAAAGCTTGCAGCCGATAACCTGGCAAAGAAGCTATAGTTAGATGCCAGCCATAGAATCATAGAATCCCAAACTGCAATGTCGGTAGAGGGTACAAACAGGAAGAGAAAATCTAAGATATCTCCCAGAGCAAGGAACTCAATAGAGTCGATACAACAGAGGAAGGAATAGCAGAAGTCGGGACCCACTCCACGTGGAAGGAGGGTCAAGTGCCATTCAGAACTGAAGGTACCATCTTGGTGTCGAGTCAGTTCCCCCCAGACATGGAGGCAGGCTTGCAACGAGGCCGCAAGGACTCTGCTGACCTTTATCCAAATCCTCTATGGTTCTCGCTAATCTCACGCCAGGGTAAAAATTGCTTCCTCGATCGCAAGTGACTTGATGGCGAACAATTTATTATTATCGAGCTGTGAGTTACTGAGAATTCAGATCCAATGGAGAGGTGACCAGGAATTTCCGAAGTAAGTGGAATTTAGAAAGACCTTGTTGAAGAAGGAGTACGATTTTTTGCAGTTGGGGATGAGCGAGGGGTGGTTGTTCCAGGTTGGGAAACAAATAAAAATTAGGGCAAGGCAATAGTAAGAAGTCTCGAGCATTCCTGTTCAATAGTAGCATAGTCTAGTCTCTGAGACGACTTTTCAGTAAAGAAGACAGAAAGGAAATTTGCTCAATCCGATGTTTGCAAGCCTTTTGGACCACGGGCTCTCTTTACCCGTGCCCTAGCTAGTTCCTCTGAGGAACACGGGTCAAGAAACATAATCCTAAACTGTACAGGACTTGTTATTGTCAGGAACCCCAGAGGACACGTGTTTTGTGAACGTCCCGGGGCCTCAGCTGCATACAGCAAGGGCTTGGTTTACTTTGAGACCAGGTGGAGGACAAGTCACCAAGTATCTGGGGTTTTCTTTGTTCTGTTATTTCCCCAGAGGCCCACCGCCCCCAAGGGATAGGGTTTTAACTAAGGACTTGACAAATGGCAATTTTCATGAATTATTGATTTGGCCAAAAATCATTGGAAAGATTGATAATTGCATAAAGATTTCCTCATGCTTCCTGCCTCTGGTCTGGGTCAATTATTTCACATATGAAAGGAAGGGGTGCAGGTTTTGAAAGACACCCTATCAAAAGCTGAATTAGCATGCAAAAGTGTGGAGACCTTTTTTTTTTTTTTTCAGGAGACTAACCATCCAGGCTTTCAAAATCTCTTGGGTACAATAATAATGATAATAAAAGAGCATCAAAAGAAACAACTGTTCGTTGAGAAACGGGTCCTGTTTAGATAAGTAAAGGAGAGATAAAAGTCGATTCATCGAGGGTCATGTTCTGCTTTTTTTTTTAATTTTTTTTTAATGTTTATTTATTTTTGAGAGAGAGAGAGAGAGACAGAGTGTTGAGTGGGGGAGAGGCAGAGAGAAAGGGAGACGCAGAAGCAGGCTCCAGGCTCTGAGCTGTCAGCACAGAGCCTGACGCGGGGCTCGAACTCAAGAGCCGTGAGATCATGACCTGAGCTAAAGTCGGACGCTCAACCG
This sequence comes from Leopardus geoffroyi, assembly GCF_018350155.1. NCBI lineage: Eukaryota > Metazoa > Chordata > Mammalia > Carnivora > Felidae > Leopardus > Leopardus geoffroyi. Next base: position 7,373,417 of record NC_059330.1, read on the forward strand.
ACTGAGCCACCCAGGCGCCCCTGTTCTGCTTCTTTTCTGAACATAGAAGACAGTCCACAAGTTTGTTTGTTTGTTTGTTTGTTTTAATGTAATTTAGGTACTTTCTTTTATTTTAAATATATCCTACACTTTTCATAGTAGATAACAATTATGTTAACCTTTTAAGTGAACTTTAAAGGATGTAGGATATAAATAATAAATCTGAAACATAAGGGGACTCTGGGTGAGTTTCCTTGGGTCCCCACCTCTATGAGAGATTAAATTTTTTTTCTTTGTGTTGTAAGAGAGGGGGATAAATCAGAGGGACAGGGAAAGAGTGATATGCTGATGCTTTTTGAGCAGAAACCAATGTCCTGTCACTTCTACTCCAAGGCATATGTTCGTCAGGAGCTGGAGGAGAGATGTAGACTAAACCTGAGGGAATCTCAGAGCAAAGGAGGCTTGTACCTCAGTCCTCAAGGAGGGTTCAGGGAAGGGGCAAGTCTCCGAGAGCAGAAAAGAAGGGCTGTGGTGCTCCTTAGCACAAAGGACCCACAACACCTCTTTAGGGGCCCCTCAAAGCTCTGGGGGCATGGAGAAGGGTCTGAAAATAACGGAGAGGGAGCAGAGGCTAGATAAGGGAGTGACATCCAGAGAAGCCTGGCAATCTGGAACAAGGCATAAAACACAACTGCTTAAAAAAAAAGAAAAACAGGGGCGCCTGGGTGGCTCAGTGGGTTCAGAATCTGACTCTTCTTTTGGTTTTAATTTTTTTTTTAATGTTTATTTGTTCTTGAGAGATAGAGAGATACAGAGCATGAGTGGGGGAGGGGCAGAGAGAGAGAGGGAGACACAGATTCTGAAGCAGGCCCCAGGCTCCGAGCTGTCAGCGCAGAGCCCGACGTGGGGCTCAACCTCATGAACCGTGAGATCATGACCTGAGCTGAAGTCCACGCTTAAGTGATGGAGCCTCCCAGGTGGCCATAAGTGACTGACTCTTGATCTCAGCTCAGGTCATGATCTCACGGTTTTGTGAGTTCGAGCCCCACATCGGGCTCTGTGCTGATGGCTCAGAGCCCGCTTGGGATTCTCTCTCTGTCCCTCCCCTGCTCACGCTGTCTCTGTCTCTCTCAAAAATAAATAAATAAATTTAAAAACAAACACACACACACAACTGTGACAGGCATGGACTAGTGACGGAAGATGGGTAGGGCAAAAGGGCAGCTCATCATTTGCCCTGTGGCTGGGTAACAATGGCCAAAGCCCAGATTCCCTGTGATGTCTTGGCACTCTCTAAGACCAGCCGGGAGATATTGGGTGGGAGCAGAGGGATTAAATAAGGGTACAGGGGGGAGAGGATCAGGGAGTTGCCCCTGAGATGACCCAGAATGTTCTGAGATCACATCTCTACCACTTAGGAAGATGGGCATTTGAATGGAAACGCAGTTCAGTTTTCAAAGGCGCAAGCAAGAGAGTTCTTTTTTGCCCACCCGATTTCGCAGCCAGACATTTTTGTGTCTGTGGCACTCACTGACGTAGGCATAGACGCTTATGCTTGGTTTTCTCATGAGAACCTAGAAGGCGTGCCTTCAAACACCCATGGATAGCACATCTTTCTGTAGATGGTTTTTATTTTTCTTTTTAGTTCCGCCTATTATGTTCTGCGTAATAATATAGTTTTTTCAGTCATATCATTAAGCACCCAAAAGTGCAAGATTCATTAGTCTGCGCTGTATTATTTTTCCAAGGCCGCCATAACGATTTACCACCAACGGAGTGGTTTTAGACAACAGAAAATTACTTTCTCGTAGTTCTGGAGACTGAAAGTCTGAAACAAGGTGTCTGCAGAGCCATACTCCCTCCGTCAGCCCTAGGGAAGGATCCTTCCTTGCCCCTTTCCGGCTTCCGGTGGTGGCACTAATTCTTGGAGTTTCTTGGCGCATAGATGCTTAGCTCCAGTTTCTGTCTCTATCATATCCCAAGGTCATCTCCCCTCAGTGTGTCCGTCTCTGTTTCTTCTTATCAGGAGGCCAGTGATCAGTCTGGGGGCCCACCTTAATCCAGCATGACTTCGTTTTAACGTAAATGTAAATTGCAGCCGTGAAGACCGTATTTTTAAACGAGATCGCGTTCACAGGTATTAAGGACGAGGAATCGAACATACACCTTTTGGGAGGACACAATTCAAAGCACAACAAATGTGTCAATGCGGTTAGTTTAATAATAACAGCTAACACTGATGAGCTCCCACCCAGCGTTAAGTGCGTTTCAACCAGGCTTTCACTCGATCCTCACGTGGACCCCTGAGAGTAGGTTTTATTACCCCTATTTGACAGATGGAGAAGTTGAGGCCCTGAGTTGTGCAGCTCAGAAGCACATTGCTGTATCTTGTTCATACCTGTAGGTGTCCCAGAAATGTCCTCAGGTGGTAGAACTCCCAGGAGATTTCTGCTCCGGAAGCTTCTGCTCCTTCTCATCATTCTCATTTCCTGGAAAAGACCGGAAGTTGATTCTCTTACATCCCCCATCGCCTCCATAATTCTTGCAGGCTTTCCAGGAAAGAAAGGGGAGAGATAGAGAAAAAGAGAGAGAAGGAGAAAGAAAGAGGCAGTAGAGGAAGAGAGAGAGAGAGAGAGAGAGAGAAACAGACCAATTTTGCAAATGTCACTTCTCTGCGGGTAGAGGACCATTTTATCCATCTGATCGTCTCTTCTCTTTAGCATTCTGCCCTTTAACTGTTGAAATAATATTAGCTGAGGCTGCAAAGAAACTGCTTATTTTTACTAACGAAACACTGGACGCCCAAGGTCACCTCTATGCTTTTTACAGCTTGACCTCTGACACAGGTGCAGTCTTGTAAAGGACTTAGAATAACTCACATCGCTACGTACGAATGTGACTTTTCACGACCCATTACACAGGACAAAATAATGTTTTTCAACATGGTTATCTAGTGAGTTTAAGAACAGCCCCTTCTTTGCTTGGATATGATTAGGTCTCTTTGTTCTCGTTTATAAACAGGGAGCAAGAGTACGACTAGGGAGAGTGACCAAGAAATAGATCCTCCCAGTGAGCTTCTTACCTGATCAATTTCTCTGTTTGTAATGAAGGAACCATCTAACTTTTTTTCTTTCCAAATGATGAACTAGTTTTCTTAATACCTATTCTTTTCTCGCTGATGTGAATCCACACATTTATCTTGTATTTAAATTGATACATACTTGAATCTCTCTTGGGACGTCTTATTTTGGTCCATCGATCTGTCATTGTCATCAGAACCTCACGTTGTCATCATAGTATTTATTACATGCTTTCACTCAAAGACTCCAAATGCTATCATTTCAAAACGTCTTGGTTATTCTCACATGGTTATTCTCCCCCAGATTTTAGGCCTATTAGGTCAGTCACCCTCAAAACATACTGTTTACATTTTTATTGGACTTTCATTACTCTTATGGATTGTTGCGGGGGAGGGAATTCACATATTTATAATATAATACATTATCACCCCTTCAAAGAACATGGAATGCCTTATTATATTGTATGATGTGGGAAAATTTTTCATTGCCTTCGTACAATGCCTGCTTTTTTTTTTTTTTTTTTTTTTTTTTTGCTGTGGTTGTTCCTAAACCATTTAGATAAATGATTGCTCTGTGAATGAATCTTTCCCCCTTGATATCTTCATGATTTTTCCCCCTGAATCTAAGCAGGCTATGAGCTTTTCCATATATTTTTAGGAACTGGCACCTTTATTGGCCACGCCTATTACTTTTAATGTTCCAGTAGACAATTACCTAATTTCTCGTTGATAAAAATTTTTTTTAAATTTTTTTAATGTTTGTTTTTGACAGGGAGAGAGAGAGGGAGAGGGCATGTGCACAAGCAGGGGAGGGGCTGAGAGAGAGGGGGACAGAAGGCTGACAGCAGAGAGCCCGATGTGGGGCTCAAACTCACAAACTGTGAGATCATGAACCCTTAACTGACTGAGCCACCCAGGCACCCCTAAGTGGTTTGGATTTTGTGTAGGACCTTTTACAGATGCTTAGATACTTGAGGTTTGGGGGGTTTGTTTTGTTTATTTGTTTTTTTTTTGTGTGATCTAGTAACATTTTACAGTGCATCACTTTAATGCTTTATGCATTATTTTATGGTAATCACGTTAACGCACTTTAATGCACTCACATTCACTTCTTTGGTAATGTGGTATTGTTATTATGTTATTTTGTTATTGTATGTTTTCTGCTAAGGTTTTATTTGCTTACATCTACAGTCATTTAAAAGGCCACCTTTTGCTGTGTTCAATTTTTGTCAGGTGTTTTAGTATGATTAAGCTGGCTTTCTAAAATGACATGAAAACTGTCTGTACTTTTGAGGGCTCTCCAAGAGTAAACATAACCGATGGGTTAACTATTTCTTGAGGGTAATATCAAAATTATCCATACAGCAATTCAGATCTGGGGCCCTAACAGAGACAATGAAAAATTTTTTCGCTGTTGTTATATTAAGAACTTCTAGCCTTTTTTGGAATCAGTAATGATTCCTTAAAGTCATTCACAAGAAATGAGGTCCAGATGGCAAAGAGGACACCCATCTCTGTTTTCACCCACTCAAAGTGAATCAATTACCTTAAGCGTGGGGGGGGGGGGGCGGTGGAAAATAATGTAACAAGGAAACCAGAAATGTTGCAGAATGCCGGCAAGCAGAATAGAAAAACAGATTAGTTATATGGAGCCGAGTGCTGTTCAAAATACTGTAGGAGACACTGATTCAGAGATGAGAGTGGTCCCATGTGGTCCCAATGTCACGGTCGACACGTGGGCTCAAAAAGCGAAGGGCAACTCCTCAGGATGATGAAATGGGAAATGACGCTCAACCCTCTCCCTCCTCCCCTTCCACCCACAGCCACTTGCTGTGTGGCCCAGCAGTGGGAAACCCTCAGAGGCTCCGGTTCACAAAGGGGTCAGCCCACCTCACCTGGCAACAGTTCCTAACCCCCCATCAGTGGCCACACTACAGAGAAGAGCGGAGGTGGAAAAACAAGAGATTCTTAAAGCTTTGCCAGATACGAAACTGCCCTTTTTGTAGGTTACACCACAGCAAGTATCAGTAATGACATTTGGTTTAACCTGATTTGAACCATCAAGACAGATCGATACCTAGTTGCACTCAAAGGAGAAACAGGGGCGCCTGGGTGGCTCAGTCAGTTAAGCGTCCCACTCTTGATTTCTGCTCAGTTCAGGATCTTACGGTTTGGTCTTTGTGAGCCCCGCGCTGGGTTTTGTGCTGACGGTGTAGAGCCTGCTTGGGATTCTCTCTCTCCCTCTCTCTCTGCTCCTCCCCCACTCCTGCTCGCTCGCACACGCGCGCGCTCTCTCTCTCTCAAAAGAAATAAATAAACTTAAAGAAAAGAAGAAACAATATTGGAGGAAAAATGGTTAACACAGGAGACAACTCCAAAAACCCTTTTCGAAAAACAAAATGAAGATTACCGGTAAGGATCAAGAGAATATTGCATTCATAGAAAAAAAGCAACTCAATTTCTGCCTTAAAATGGAAACGTCTTCACAGAAAGTCTCTTTCCCAATACCTAAAGAGATGAGTAAAAATGAAGAAACAACATACCTCTTCCGCATTTCAAAATTCATCAATTAAATTTTAAAAAAAGAAAGAAAGAGGAATCCTGATTCAATCAGAACAGGGCAGGGGGATAAGGCTTGATTCTGCCCTATAGCTGCCTTTCAACCCCCAGAGACCGTTCTAGTGAACGGACATAATCCTGAGAACTTTTACTAATATTCCCAAATCAGGAGGGAATAAAACTGTGGGGGCAGATTTATCTTTTTGACTCTTCTGATCAATGAGGAAATGCATGGAATGAATTACGGGGTGGCCTCATCCAATTAGCAGAGTAAAAACATCGGTGATAGAAAATGTTGTCGAGATGAGCAGAACAGAGAAAATCTAAAACAGCTATACGGAAAGTTTATTGGTGTTGACTTTTATGAAGGCAAGTTGCCACCATCTATCAAAATAGAGATGATAAATCCTTCCAGGAATTTATGCTAAATAAATACTTGCACTTGTATCCAAAGCTGCATACACAGAGATGCTCAGTTTCCATGTTGTTTGTAATAACAAAATTGTTAACATCCTAAATGTCCATCAACAGAGAAGTGGTTAAGTAATTTAAAAGGCAAGCCTTCCTGAGGGGCACTCTGAGGCTGTAAAATTGGATGAGATAGACCCATATGTCAACACCAGATTTATCATCAACTCATTTGCTTAAGCGAAAAAGTACGTTTCGGAGCAGTATGGATAATATTAACTCACATGTGGATTTTTCCATATAACACAGAAGGCACAAATACATACATATGTAAAGGCACCAATGGGGGGGAAAGAATGAATCCCCAAGTCTTGAGTGGTTATTTTTAAAAACAACGCAAGCAAAGAAATGTGAAAAAGAGGCATTCTTTTTCTTGCTATCTTTAATTGCTTTTTGTGATCATCTATTCATGCTTCATTTGTATACTATTTGTGCAATAAACATGATAAGCATGCTAAAAGCGAGTCTGTTTGTCAAGTCATTCAGATTGTGTATGTATTCAAAGATATTTTTTTTTTAATTTTTTTTTCAACGTTTATTTTATTTTTGGGACAGAGAGAGACAGAGCATGAACGGGGGAGGGGCAGAGAGAGAGGGAGACACAGAATCGGAAACAGGCTCCAGGCTCCGAGCCATCAGCCCAGAGCCTGACGCGGGGCTCGAACTCCCGGACCGCGGACCGCGAGATCGTGACCTGGCTGAAGTCGGACGCTTAACCGATTGCGCCACCCAGGCGCCCCATCAAAGATATTTTTTAAAAACAGGACATCTCTTTATAATTCTAATTCTTATGTAAGGCCCTTGTGCTACACATACCTGATTCATTGATTTTTGCTCCTAACTTTATTATCTCCTTTCTTCTTTCCTCAGATGCGTGTTTTTCGTGGCGTTCTAGAATCCTGAGCAGGCAACGACCGTATTTTATTCATTTGCCTTCCTTCTTGCTCAGTGGTACAAGTTTTGGGGGTTATGACTTCTTATCTCAGTAGATCTTGGCCCACATCCCAAAGCATTTCTGTGTGCTATTTGCATCTGATGGGTTCCTGGCTACATGCTGGGCATTGTGTTAGGTGTCTTACCTCAGTCCTACCATGTGTCACATATGTGGTAGGAACTCTTGCTTTGTTTTAGGTGGGAAGGACCCAAAACGTGTCTCTGGGGAAATGGTACTCCCTTATCCTTAGCCCATGTGGTTTAGGAAGCATGGGTGCACCCTGACTTTGAGGGGGGGGGGGCGGGCACATGAGCTGGTATGAGTCATTCCGTGGCCAGAGTCATTGATTGAGGACTAAGCAAATGACCCAGACCCAATTAGAGCTTTTCTTGGGACTTTTGCTAAAACACTCAGAAAATAATAAATGTTCTTTCCTGTGGGATCTTCAGCTACATAACGAAATGAAAACAGAGATATCTTTGCCCTATTGTGGATAGAGTTTGCCTCAGTTTGAACACAATCACGAGGTGCCTGTGGTGGTTTACGGAGAATAAGAGGCAAATTCTTAGTGATAGAGTCTGAGCACCTATAGCCAAATATACCTGAAGCCAAAAGAACTCCTGGAATTTCCTGATTTAATAAGCCGATACATTCTCTTTTTGGATTTCAGCTAGGTGAGGTGATTTTCTTTGTCTTTTTTTTTTAATGTTTATTTGTTTTTGAGAGTGGGAGAGGGAGAGGCAGAGGCAGAGGGAGAGGGAGACAGATAATCCCGAGTGGGCTCCACACTGCCAGCACAGAGCCCAGCCCGGGGCTCAAACTCACGAACCGTGAGATCGTGACCTGAGCTGAAATCAAGAGTCGGACACTTAGCCAACTGAACCACCCAGGTGCCCCGAGGTCATTTTCTATCTCTTAAAATCAAAACAGTCCTTAGAGAGTTAAATCTGACAGATCCCATAACTATTGGTTGGTGGATCTGAAATATGACCACAGGTAATCTAATACCAGAGCCCACACTTAGAACCATAAATTCTGTTGCCTTTATTTGTTCATTTATTTATTTATCTAACCACTTATTCATTGAACACTTACGACATCGAAGAGGTATGGGTTAGATCGTTTAGCGTCTCTTAAGACAGGGAAAAAGAGTATGGAGGTCATCCTAGTTGCGGTAGGAAAACCATTGAGGGAGTTTCAGTAAAAGTAATACAGTACTGTTTTCATATCTAAAAGATTACTCTAGTGATGCATGGTGAGCAAGGTCTAAGGGGACAAGAGAAAGCACAAGAATACCAAAGAGGAGACAATCACAGTTTTCCAGCACAGAAATCATCTTCTGAGAATGGAGTTGGGTGTTACTGGTGAAGGTACTAATAAGATATTGAAATGCACTTTAGAGGCAGAGTCAATGGGATCCGCTGATGGATTAGATGTGGAGCATAAGGGAAAGAGAAGAATCAAGACTGGCTTCTAGGTCTTTGGCCCAAGCAACTCAGAGAATGATTATTACACTTACATAAATGGGGAAACACAGATTAGATAATGGCTTAGAAGCAGGAATCAAGAGTAGAGTTTTGGTCTCGCGAAGTTTGAGATGCTCATTGGACATCCACATGGAGATGTCAAACAGATACAAATCTGGAGCTCAATGGAGAAGTTGGAACCAAACATATAAATATGGAAGCCACCAGCTCGTTGAATGTACTTAAAACCACGGAAGTATGTTCAATCATGGCCCAAGGGAAGAACATAAATTAAAAAATGAAGAAACCCAAGCTCTGAGACGTTAGACGTTCCATATAGTGCGTCCCAATAAAGACTGGAGAAAGGGGGGAGGTGGTCAGAAAAGAAATGCGAGAAGAAACAGCCAGTAGGGTTGGAGGAAAATGATAATGTGGAGGAAGAACTTGTTTTAAGAAGGATCATTGGGGTGGGGGGCGGGCGGAGCTGGGTGGCTCAGTCAGTTAAGCAGCTGAGTCTTGATTTCATCTCAGGTCATGATCTCATGGTTTGTGAATTCAAGCCTCACATCAGGCTCTGAGCTACAGTGCGGAGCATGCTTGGGAATCTCTCTCTCTCTCTCTCTACCCCTCCATTGCACTCTCTCTCTCTAAAAGTAAATAAATAAACTTTAAAACATTTAGAAAATAAAAGGAGGGGGGCGCCTGGGTGGCGCAGTCGGTTAAGCGTCCGACTTCAGCCAGGTCACGATCTCGCTGTCCGTGAGTTCGAGCCCCGCGTCGGGCTCTGGGCTGATGGCTCAGAGCCTGGAGCCTGTTTCCGATTCTGTGTCTCCCTCTCTCTCTGCCCCTCCCCCGTTCATGCTCTGTCTCTCTCTGTCCCAAAAATAAATAAACGTTGAACAAAAAAAAAAAAAAGAAAAAGAAAAGAAAATAAAAGGAGGATCAATTGGGTAAACCAGTTCAAATTGGGCTGTTAATCAAACTTAATATGAGATTATAGAAATTTGGGGCATAATAAGACCAAAAAAAGGGTCAATGAAACAAACTGTCACTGAATTGACACTATCCGATGCCAAATAGTATTTTCTCCCCCAGGGAATAAATTTAAAACTGAAATGTCTTCCATTTCTTTGTACATTTTCTTCTACTTATGGTCCTCTGCCTTGTAGTGAGTCTGCTGAAGTCAGAAGGCAGGAGACTTTTAAGGAAGAGTTCCACTTAAATTTCTTGGTATGGATAACAATTGATCCAATAATCTCTTGAAGCAAAGCTACGTCTTTCTGTTTGATCCAAAATCTACCTATGACCATGATTAAGTCCCTCTACACGAATCCCTTTGTCATCAACACTCAGTTATTAAAAACAGATCATTCTTATTAAAGTACAGAGGATAAGAACAGATGTTTAAGACACATTTTGTGTTAAAAAGTCCCACTTCCAGAAGAATGCATACGTTATGAATTGTTGAGTTTTAGCCAAAAGGGCATGTCAGCATTGTGCTAGAGTGTGAGATACTCGGGATGATAAGCCTTGTGGAAATGTCAAAAAATTCTTTTAATACAAAAAAACATCTAAAATATATGAAAATCTGAGGGAGTCCTTTAGTCCTGTGTCTCCATATCAACAACAACAGTTGCTATTATTATGATTTGTTTTTATTTTGTTGATTTAGCGAACATTTATCATGTGCCTTCCATGTGTGTGGTCCCAAAGGTAGAGTAGTATTGAATAAGGAGGGCAATTCTGACCCTCACCCAAGAGGCGGTATGAAGAAAGATAGAAACAAAGACAAGAAATCAGTAAGTTCCAACACTGAATGAGGGCTATGAATGCAAATAATATAGATGTGTGATTTGCAGAGGTTGGAGGGGAAAGGTCAATGGAAGAAGAATCAAGAAAGGCCATCTCCTTCTACTGAGCATTTATTACGTCACACATTCAGCCAACCAGGTTGCGTAAATTATTTCCTACTTTGTGTCACCATCACCCCTCCGGGTATCACACCCAGTTTTCAGATGAGAATACCGAGGGTTAGCTATCTAGCATAACCTGTCCAAAGTCACCGACCTAGAAAATGGCGGATCTGGATACATACCTCAGGTTGTAGAACTCTCAACCTCAAGGCTACGAGATTACTGCCTTGTGTTGTTGTTAATATCTATTCAAAATTACACTTAACTGTAACACATACTGGTACTACCTTACTGAACATGCAGTGGGTATTAGTTGTATGTGAGATTCTCTACCTGTAGCAACGCTCAACCTTACAGCCCTCCTACAGGATCTTAGAAACGCTAGACCAGGTTCAGAAAGTGGAACCGAGGTAGGTTGGAATGCATTCCAGATCTTTCTGCCTGTTCTCTTTCCCCTCTACTGCACTTGCAGTGGTCTGAGGGCCAAAGGTGTGCCCCAGAAGTCTTGTTAGCAAATGGCCTTTATCTGTTTGGCTACTGCACGCGACTTCACAGGGTAGCAAATGCCACCAGCCCACGGCTCCTGCTGCATAACTAGCCTTGCCAGGTGTACGTCTCGCGTACTTGGATCAAGTAGTAGTTATATCTGAAGTGCAATGTCATTCCTCAAACAATTGTAAGCTGCTGAAGTAGAACTCCATTCAATTTACATCACCAAACTGACACAGTGAAGGATTGCCAACAGAAGGAAAATAGGTACAAAGTATAGCTTCCTGCGCACTTGAATCATGGTTGAGCCGTATCTAATACTCAATCACCAACTGTAGACACTCTTAATTCAGTAAAGTTATCATTTTTTAAAAGTGCTTGGGACAGGAGCATCTGGGTGGCTCTGTTGGTTAAGCTTCCGACTCTCGATTTTCACTCAGGTCATGGTCTCATGGTTCATGAGATCAAGCCCTGCATCAAGCTCTAGGCTGACAGCTTGGAGCCCGCTTGGGACTCTCCCTCTCCCTCTCTTCCTTCCCCTCTCCCCCCAGTCTTCTCTTTCTCCCAAAATGAATACACAAACATTTTTTTTTGTTATTCCTTGGAACTTGTGTACAGGTGAATTTCTCATCATATGCCCATGGTAGAAATGAACTTGGAGCTATCAGATTGAATCCAACATCCCCATTTTACAGATGAGAAACTGAGGGATTATAGGAAAGAGCAACTAACATTTCTATAGGGCTGTTCGAGAGTCTTCACACATAGCAACTATTTTGATCTTCATTAACAACGCTGTGAAATAATGATCGTTCCCATGTTGAGGTGGGATAACTGAGGTATTTGATGATATAATGATCGTTCCTGTGTTGAGATGGGATAACTGAAGTATTTGATGAAATAATGATCGTCCCGTGTTGAGATGGGATAACCAAGGTATTTGAGGTGATTAAGTGATGTGGAAGTGGTCAGGATTTGAACCCCACGGTCTGGCTCTGGGGTCGTTGCCCCTAAACACTGCATGACATTGCACTGCCCTCTACACGCCTGCAAAGTGGAAGTAACCATTCACGTTGGAAGGAATGCAACTCACTGAGCTCTTCACCCCTTCTTTCCTCTTTTTTCTCCTTCCTGCCATTGACCCTACACTGACTTGTGTATGCCCCTCTTCTAAACGAGGAAGGGAAAAAATGGGAGAAATTACAATACAGCCAAACTGGAAAATCTCTTTACTTTCTTTCCCCCCGAAGTAGTTTTGGAACGTAGACACCTTTTTGTTCTTTGAGATGACATTTTCGATATTTCCTTGGAGGGGAAAAGTATTTATTTATTTATTGGGCACCAGTGAGGAAGGGGCAGAGAGAGAGAAAGAGAGAGAGGCAGAGGGAGAGAAGTGGGGCTCACCCAATGTGGGACTCGAACTCATGAGCCGTGAGTTCATGACTGGAGTGGAAGGCAGATGCTTCACAATTCAGGCGCCCAAAAGATATTTCTTTTAAATCAATGCCCTGAACCCCTAAAAGACGAGTGAGAGCACATTCTTATAATGAGGAAAATAATCAAACCGTTTTATTGGGGAACCCTATCAAAGCTCTGAGGTTCTAAAATATCTGTCTAGAGGCAAGGAAAGAACGAGAACTCTTGATGTGTCCGTGTGTTAAGAGCTGAGTGCGTCATTGTGAGCAGTAAATGAGCTCATACCTGTAAAGAGCTTCATAAAGCACCTGACTCATAGAAAGTGCTCGATAAATGCTACATCTTGTAATTACCATCATCTCACCGCACTTCACTCTTTAGACACAGCAATGGCAAAGCCTGGTAGCCCAACTTACGGCATGTGTGTTTTATATCTTGTTTCAAAGCTATCTTAGCAACAGGAATGAAAGGCTTTAAAGCATGCAAGTCCCTTGGAGGAAATAATGGTTTTTCGTTGGAGAAAACTGGAAGACTGTGAGCTCCATGGCAGTGAAAATGAATCTGTCTTGCTAACTGCAAGTACATGGCGGGTGTTTGGTAAGTTTCGCTGCCTGATGTACTAATTTGCAATGTAGTTGGGGACCGAAGACAGCCACTTGAAAAGCTCGTTTACCATGAAAGGAAGAGGGTGCCTGGCTGGGTCAGTTGGTCAAGCGTGCGACTCTTGCTCTAGGTGTTGTGAGTTCGAGCCCCGTGCTGGGGGTAGAGGTTGCTGAAAAAAATACAGAACAACTAAAGGAAGAAAATACATGCCCATTGAAGAAATAGAATTTGGACAACGAGGTGTCAAAATGGAATTTTCAGTGTTCGTGAATCTAATGAAAACGTATACTGGAACTGACATTGTACGATACAAAGGACTTATAATTAAGTGAAGGCTATGTGATAAAAATAATGCAGGATTAGGAATTCAGAGAAGAAGGAACTTTCTGATGGTTGGAAGAAGCAGAAGGCTGAATAGATTTTTTTTAATGCTTGGGGTTTGGATAGGTGGAAAGAAAAAGAGAGGCCTTCCAAGCAAGGGAAATGACATAAGTAATGGCCTCCAGGTAGGAATAAATATGGGTAGAGATCATTGACAAATAGGGTCCAGGAAGAAATGACAACTTTTTTAATGGGTGTGGCTCAGGGTATCTTGGCTGAGTTGAGTATATCAATGGGTAAAGTTTGTGGACACCTTTTTTTTTTTTTTTTAAGTATTTACTTATTTATTTATTTATTTTGAGACAGAGAGAGAGAGAGAGAGAAAGCAGGGGAGGGGCAGAGAGAAAGGGAGAGAGAGAATCCCAAGCAGGCTCCATGTTGTCAGCATGGAGCCTGACATGGGGCTCGATCCCACAAATCGTGAGATCATGACCTGAGAGTTGGACCGAGAGTGGGATGCTTAACCGACTAAGTCACCCAGATGCCCCTGTGGACACCCTTTTCTGAGATCTTCTTTGAATTCAGGATGGAGAGGGAGCCTCCTTATCGATGTATGGATGCTTGGGGTTCCCCCAAACAGGTGCCTGATTACATCCTCTCATTTGGATGAGCCCAACAGCCCTCTGAGAAGTAACGTGCACCTGTTCCAGAGGTAGGGCTAGATTTTGGAGGTTTGGAAGGGGTGTGTGTGTGTGTGTGTGTGTCTAGTTTACAGATATGGACAATGGGGAGGGATGCATAGGCCCAATTGGGGACAGAGCAGTCATGAGGTGGTGACTCCAATGTCAGCGTCATATTGTGATCCAATTGCTCCCTTTTCAGGGTCTCTCCAGGTGGTGAAACTAAAAACAGCCCTTTCACCAGGATCCCAAGTTGCTCTCCTAGGGAGATTTCTTCCCAGATGTGATTTAAAAAAAAAAAAATGTCTAAAATTCATTAGAAGCCTTAAAAACAAAATTTACTCTCAAGAAGATTGAATTACAAAATTGAGAGTAAAGAAGCTATTTCGTGGGGTGCCTGGGTGGCTCAGTCAGTTAAGCATCTGACTCCTGATTTCTACTCAGGTCATGATCTTACGGTTCGTGAGTTCGAGCCCCACATCGGGTTCAGCGCTGACAGTCCAGAGCCTGCCTTGGATTATCTCTCTCCCTCTCTCTGCCTCTTCCCTGCTCATGCTCTCTCTCTCAAAATAAAAAATTAACTTAAAAAAAAAAAGAAGCTAGGCCAGGGTGGCAAGAAGAAAAAAAAAAAAAGGTAATTTAAAAAATGAGAAAGAAGGTAAGAATGCAAACTGGCACAGCCTCTCTGGAAAATAGAACTACCCTACGACCCAGCAATAAGGCTACTAGGAATTTATCCAAAGGACACAGGAGTGCTGTGTACCCCATGGCACCCCAATGTTTATAGCGGCGCTTTCAAAAATAGCCAAATCATGGAAACAGCCCAAATGTCCATCAACTGATGAATGGATAAAGAAGATGTGGTTTATATCTACAATGGAATACTACTTGGCAATGAGAAAGAATGAAACCCTGCCATTCGCAACGACGTGGATGGAACTGGAGGGTATTATGCTAAGCAAAATAAGTCAGTCAGAGAAAGACAGATATCATACGTTTTCACCCATATGTGGAACTTGGGAAACTGAACAGGACCATGGGAAAGATAGTTACAAACAGAGAGGGAGAAAACTATAAGAGACTCTTGAAGGTGGAAAACAAACCGAGGGTTGATGGGGGAGTGGGGAGGTGGGAATTGGGTGATGGGCATGGAGGAGGGAGGGCACTTGTTGGGATGAGCACTGGGTGTCGTATGTAAGTGATGAATCACGGGAATCTGCCCCCCAAACCAAGACCACACTGTATCCGCTGTGTGTTAGCTAACCTGACAATAAATTTTCAAAAATGAAAATAAAAAAATAAAAATAAAAAATAAAATATGAGAAAGAAGACGATAGACATGGAGAAAAAAACAATTTCAGGATTTATTACATAAACCTTTAGCATTCTTGAGGTCTTCTCTAGAACAGACACAACCAGAACAGAATCAACTTAAAACACCTGAGGCCTTTCATGAGCTGAACGAAGCAAAGCAAACAAAAGCAAATCTTCAGATTCCGAGACCAGACGTAATCACCAAATGTCCCTGTGTCTCTCCTCTTCAACGTGGAGACAAGTAGCCAAGAATTTCAGGCCACAGCCCTACAGTCAACGGAGGCGTCCCATGGTATCCAAGGTCAAAGGCGATCCCCCAGAGCATCTGCGCTGCAAAGACTTCATAAGAGAAGTAGGCAACCTGGGTTGTATGTTAGACCCCTGCTTGTGCCAGAGGCTTTCACAAATGCAGTACAAGAGTGTGGGCAGTAGGCCACAGAATCTTCTGTTGACCAGACTCCCCTGGGACACTGGTGAGCCAGTAGAACCCCAGCTCGCCCACATCTACGGAGCCATAACCTCTATCAGAGGACCCAGGAGGGTCTTTAACAAGCACTCCAGGTTCCTTTTATCCCCAGGGCATGTTTGGACCACCTGATTTAAGGGACTTCTAGAAAGGTGCCAGGGTGCCAGGGTGGAAGGAGGTCCGGCCACTTAGCATGCAACGGGGTACTGACACAGCGGATCTGTTCCAGTGAGTAATGCAGGCCAGTGGTGCACAGAGGACATTGGGGTGAGCGCTGTAAACAATTCCGAGTTGGCATGTTCTGCAGATGTCAACCTGTGTCTGTGGCATGCATTAAACAGGCCACAAATCCTGGGCGGGAGGGACAGTCTGCCACCAGCAAATGTATCATAAGTCTTTCTCCCTGAGAATTTTTCTGATGACAGTGTAGGAAACAAATCTAGATATTCCACTGAATCAATGTTGTCATTAACAGATTTACAATTTAATCAATAATACAGGCACTCTGGTCAAACAAAGCGCACAGGAATAACGGTATTAAATGCCCGACAGCTTAAGAAGTTATTTATCTGTGCCTCTCTCTCTAAATCTATATCTATTTTTTTCCATCAGTAGAGGAAAGGAAATACGCATCGAAGTATCGATATATTCCTTGGAACAACTACCAGCTTCCACTTTAAACGTACCTCCGTCCTCCGATGGCACTCTGAATATAAAATAATTGAAGGGTGCCAATAATTTGTCAAGCAAATCTTTGGGGACTGCAACGAAGTCTCCATGCCCCCAGAAGATAAAGCTTTTGGGCAGGGCTCACTGGGGAGAATCTTCGAGATCTTTCTGCCTTTGTACGCCGTAAACGTTGTCCGCTTTGCAAGTTGGAGGTACCTACTATTTTAGTAGGAATTTGCACTTCCTGTCTGATATTGATCTGGCCCCCAGGTTCATGTAAACTGCAGAGGCTGCCCACCCCCCCAGGAGAGAACGTCATTAAAGAAAACTTTTCTGTCCTTCTGGAATTCACCCCATTCCCCTCCTTTCTTTCTCCCCTTTCACCTTCACCCCTCTCCCAGCCCAATTCGGCCCTTCCCTTTAAAAAAAGTGGCATTAGTTCTTTACAAGTGAGCAGGAACAGAACGAAATGTTTCACATCTGCTCTCCGAGTTCACGGATTACCATGAGAATGAGTAGCCAGTGTTTCAATGATGCACAGTCCAGTGGATGAGAATGGGGCTCAAGCCCGGTATCAGAGAGCTCTCTGGCTCCTGCCAGATGTCCTAGGCCCAGGACACAAAAGCAGTGAACCCAGGGCTTTAACAAATCACCTTTCTCTGGGGCTAATCACTCAAGAAAAGGTTTTGTCTCGGGTTTGGAGAGGGTCAGGTTGGTATTTCTCCAGTGAGCTGTAGCCTTGCCCAGCCCCTCCAGCCTTCACCCTCAAGCCTTTCTAAAGAGACCTCTTATTTCTTCCTCCTCCCTTCCCCCCCCTCCCAAAATGCAGGGCTCTGAGGGCAAAAGCTGCATGCCGGAGTCTCCCACAAGGGCGGCAGGGGACTCATTAATCAATGGTGGCCATGTTGCTGGTCTACCTCTCGCTCTCTGTCTCTGAACAATAAAGACTTTAGCAAGAATAAAATGGCTCAGTGGGCATGTACAAGGTCAGGCTTAGTGGCAAGATGGTTCCGGTGTAATCACAGTTGGAGGAATCCTGTATTTTTCTGCAGGGAAGTTCTGTAAACCGGAGAGCGGCCGTTCTCAGAGGATGATGCCCAGACCAGCAGCATCAGCATCGTATGACAACTGGCTACCCTGACCTCCTGAATCAGAGCTGTGGCGTGGGCTCAGTCATCTGCGCCTTTAAAACACCTTCCAAGGCATTCTGGTGTTCTCCTTAGTCCAAAGAAAAGGAAATGGAGGCAAATGTCTTTTGGGTTTTACATTCATCTTACAACCAGATCCTTGTTTATTCTCATCTCAGCAAGAGAAGGTGGCCAGCCACCCGAGATCCGGGATCATGGCGTTTTTCCAGGATGGAAAATCCCATGGATTTTGTATGAAAAACGTCTCCTTTGACAAATAAATGTTGTCTGCCTTTAGAGAAAAAGCTCAGAAGCTTCTTCGCAGACACAGGAGGAGAAGGCACAATCTTTTGTCACCTTTCTCTAACCTCAGCGGAAAATCGCTAGACCAGTTAAGTCTTTCCGTCTCCACTAACATTCTCCATGTTTCAGCTAGGGCTCTGTACTTTTTTTTTGGTCCAGATTTATCTCCTGTGCTGCTCTAGTAGGAAGTTATATATATGGATCTCAAGGTCAAAGGAGAGATGGGAGACAGAGATAAAGTTCAGGGGAGTTCCTGAATCTGAGATAGGATGTGGGAAGTGATGAGTTGCCTTGGAAAGTCAGGGATCTGTTAGTTAATGGGATGTAGGACACAGGTGGAGGGGAGGTTAGTCTCACTTGGGGCTGGAGGGGGTGCTTATGGGAAAGGCATGCAAAGGTCACAGCATCGCCATTGCTGAGCTACTTGACCTAGAAGTCTTCCATCCCAGGAAGCGATGGGATTAGGCATCTGTACAGGGTGAGAGAGGGAGTATTTGGTCCCCAAGGAGGAAAAGTCTGGTAAGGACTATGAGGAACGTGCTAATTTGCATAGATAGCAATGCATCAGGAAATTCCTGATCAGATTTGGAAATGTTCTGTTAAAAAATTATAGGAACAGAAGGGAAAAATCAGGGTTCAATGAAAGGAGCCTAGGTTTAGAGCTACACAAAGTCAGGTTCAAGTCTTGCCCTTTTACTTACTGCATGATCTTGGGTAATCTACTGAAGAAGCCCCCTTTCACAAGAAATCGGGACTAATAACATTTATTGCAGAAAGACTGAGGAGTAAATAAGGTAATGTGTGCAACATGCATCACAGAGTACCTGGTACAAGTTGGTGCTTTATAAATGTTCAGCAGCAATGTGAAAAGAGTAGCAACGGTTTTGGATTTTCGCTTCAATAGAAACTCAGGTTCCATTTCTAGCCCTGACCCTTTTGGGTATATGACTTTAATCGTTTAAGCTCCATCTGTGAAATTAATTGGACCGTATTTATCCCTTTGAGAATGGTTTCAGAAGTACATGAGATCCCATGGAGGTCAGTCCCCCTTCCCCTAACCGTGTTAACCACACCGTTCTCTGAATTCCCCCATCCCTGGGCTTGAACTTCCCCACCCTCCGCCATGAGTGATCATCCTAGGCCTGCCAGCTTCCCCATTTCTCTCTAAATTCCCTTTGCGTGTCTGTGTATCTCCAGCAAGGCATCTGGCAATGAACTCTGAGATGGACTGAGCTTTTAGAGAATGGACATCTGGTAATTAAGAGGACCAATTTAGCCTGAGCCCTGGATCTGGGAAAGGCAGGTCAGTGAATACCCAGAACTTCACTGACTTCTCTGACTGCCAATCGCCCCCACGACAGGCGAGGGGGCAGGACTTGGACTTAGGACTGGGCTCTCTTCCCGAAGGAGAGGGTTCTTCCTACTGGTGGTGCTTCTCTTCCCGCGACCCATGGCTCGGAATTTTTGGGAGCCGTGTAGGATGGCTCTGGCTTCATTTTTGTTTCTGTGCTTCTGAGGTTCTTCAGGCGGCAGTGGGACGAATCCTGGAGCTGGAGGCAGCCACTGGGTCGGCCCCCAACAGCCATCCCACCGCGCCATTCAGAGGGTGCTCATCGCTCCCACGCCTGTCATCCCAGGCGGTCCCGCCCACAGCCTTGTGAAGCAGGCACATGGTTGGACACCAGGGTGTGGGATCATGCCAAGATGCGACCTCGAAAGGCCACATGAGCTGCTTAGTGACGCAGCCTGGGACTCGCAATCTCTCTGAGTCCAGGCTGCCCTATTGCACTGCCTTATCTGAGGATCTCCACTCCGCCTTCACTTACCTCCTTTGCAAAATGAGGGAGTTGGGTGCTGGGAGCTCCAGAAGGTCAAATCAGACCATCTCTGGTCCCGGGGCCATACAGTTCTGAGACGTGGCTACAGATGTAGTCAAGAGCAGGCACTGGGGACCAGTCTATCAGCCTTGGAATCCTGGCCCTTGGCCATGGGCACAGGGGAAGTTACTCAGTCTTAGTTGACTCATTAGTGAAATGGAGATAATGACACACGTAGTTGCAAGCCACCCAGAGATGTGTGGCATCTGGGAAGAGTTAATACAGGTAAGCCTAGGTACCAAGTCCAGCACTAGAGTCGGCCATCAACCCTGCAAGGTGAAGACGGCCCAGCTCACGCTGATCTCGGTGGGAGGCTGGAAAGCAAGCATGTCTGGATTTACGCCCCAAGGCAGGGCTGTGCCCCCTGTATTTGCTCGATTCCCCGCTTCTCGTTTGGCTCACTAGCTGTGTTGGGAGTTGAAACACCACAACGGTAATGATAATTAACATTTACTGAGGGTTTACGAGGCACCAGGTCCCGTTTAATCGTTTCCATCAAGGAGAGGCTGGGCGGCTCGGTTGGTTAAGCATCTGACTCTTGAGTTTGGCTCAGGCCATGATCTCATGGCTCGTGAGTTCGAGCCCCGCATCAGGTTCTGTGCTGACAGCATGGAGCCTGCATGGGATTCTCTGCCTCTCTCTCTCTCTCTCAAATAAGTAAATAAACTTAAAGCCTTTTCATCAAAATGCTCACAGCCTCCCAAGCGTGAGAATAAGAACCCGGAGGCAGCGAGATGCTGACTCAGTGGCCCTGGGCGGCTAGGAAATGGCCAAGCCTGACGTGAGACCAGGAAGGCAGAACCAGCAGAGGTTTGCTGAGCCAAGTGTTTTAGAAGGTGCTGATGGAAAGTGAGGTCCGTTGACCCGGGGTTGCTTTCTTGTCAGCAAACTCTGCTGCTCCCAGAGGGCCACCTGCAGCCGCTTTTCTCCTGATAGAAGAAAAAAGGAGAGGGTGGGCTTAAGGGCTGATCTCTTAGCAGTATTTGCTTAACAGCCACTTCCCCCTGTGTTTATAAATCATAAACGGAAAGTGAGGTTTTTGCAAGCCGGGCAGCCGATCTGTGGAACAGCCGCTGGCCATGCCTCCCGGTGAGGACGATTCCAGATTTGCACGAAGCATCTCTGGCTCACTTATTCCGTTTTCCATGCCGAGCAGATCAGGCAGCATCACTGAGGGAGACAACACCAGGCTCCCACCTCGGGTGTTTTTGTTTTTGTTTTTGTTTTTTTTGTCACAGCGTCGCAAGCAGGTGGCAGCACGGGTCCTGCTGTGGCCGGGATGCATCGGGCAAAGTAGCAAGTACCAGCTTACCCGGGGCTCCCCCTCATGCCGTAAATCAGGGCAGAAAGCAGCCTGAGGCCCCAGCAAACTGAACAAGGACCAGTCCCATCACTGATCTAATTGCCCTCAAGCACAGGGCCAAGAGGAAGTGAAACAAAGGGCTGGCCCCTTGCAGAAGGGAGCCAGGAAGCTGCTCAGCCCCGGCTGACTTCCACAGGCTGCTGGGCTCTAAATCTTGAATCAGGATTCAAGTGCTATTTAGCGTTGGGTGGATTGGGACTTGAAGCAGAATTAATTGCCTCCAAATTGTATCTTTGCTCCCAGCCATCCATTAGTTTGCTCTGGCAGAGGAAGAATGACACTTCATGAAATACGGCCGCAAAATCCAGCCTCGTTCCTTGAATCCCTGGAATGAGCTCAAAAAAAGGAAAAACTCTCCAACAATGTGTTTCCCCCTCCAGGGCGAGAGTGCATGTAAAACCATTAGGTCACTTTTGTTTTCTCTTAAAAGAAACCTATATTTGTTTGTTTTCTAATAATCGTGAAATTTCAGAACCTTCCAAATAAAGGGCTGTAAAGGCATGTGTATTGTTTTACACTGTGGTGAAAGAGTGAGATCTTTTTTTTTTTTTTTTTTTTTAATTTTTTTTTTTTTTTCAACGTTTATTTATTTTTGGGACAGAGAGAGACAGAGCATGAACGGGGGAGGGGCAGAGAAAGAGGGAGACACAGAATCGGAAACAGGCTCCAGGCTCTGAGCCATCAGCCCAGAGCCTGACGCGGGGCTCGAACTCCCGGACCGCGAGATCGTGACCTGGCTGAAGTCGGACGCTCAACCGACTGCGCCACCCAGGCGCCCCAAGAGTGAGATCTTAACTTTGGTTGGAGTTCTTTTACCCAAGGTGGACCGTCTTCTCGGCGAAGCTTACTGCGCAGAGAGGAGGAAGGGGGGACAAGTGAGGTTGAGATGGCACTATGACACAGCCCCCCTTGAAGAGTCTTCTCAATCCCTCCGGGAAATCGGTGGTAAAGGTCAAAGCTAAATCCTGATTCAAATAGAGGCTGAGTGTGACATTCACGGAGCCACGGGCTTCTTTAGAGTGAAGGTTATGCCAACGTCCTCTTAAATCCCCCTGAAGGTATTTAGGGCTCAGAAAAAGTAGCAGGAAGATGCCCCCGAGGTATTGAATACCTGTATTCCACTGACTAGAGGCTGAAACTGACTAGCAACTGACTAGAGGCGGAAATGCTCCAGGATCTGTGATGCCCAAATGCAATTGAAAGGGAGCTAAAAGGATCTAACCCGTGGTATGTATGTGCATGTGTGTGTGTGTGTGTGTGTGTGTGCATGTGTGCATATATATATGCATATATGCGTGTGCGTGTATGTATGTATATATACACACATACATACAGTAAAACCTTGGATCGCAAGTAACTTGCCCTGCGAGTGTTCCACAAGACGAGCAAACATGGCTAATAAATTTTAACTTGATAAACGAGCCATGTCTTGCAATCCTAGTATGTGATGCTGAATGTCACGTGATCACAACTGAGCCAATGGTTCTTCTCTCTCTCTTTCTCTCCCTGGGATTGTGGGTGATCATCTCCCAGGCTTGGATGCTTGGTCTCAGGCCACGATGTTTGACCTGAATCAAGGATTTTCCAGAACGTTGGAAGGTGCCCACAACTGGCATTAGTGTATTTTTTGTCACTTCGAGGCACCTATGGACAGTCCTTTGCTTTTCCATCCAAGAGTGAGCCTAGGAATGCTTTGTTCCATTCTAGGTCGGGCTGCCTGCAGATAGAGACCCTTTCCTCTGCTGCCTTATGGCCAGTTACACTAAATGCAGTATAAGACAAGAGTTTATTAATACCGTACTGTAGTCAACTTCCGTTAGTGATAGTGAAAGTCGTCCTACGCAGTAACCCTCCTCTCTCTCGTCTCCCTCACACCAGCCACGAAGGTTTTGAAAGTAAGTGCAGGTGAATTTGTTTATTTTCCTTTATATTATGTATTTTCTTTATTATTTCATATTACATATATATTATATTCATATTATATTACATATTATATTCATAGTGTAATCATTTTTTTTTTTTGCAACGTTTTATTTATTTTTGGGACAGAGAGAGACAGAGCATGAATGGGGGAGGGACAGAAAGAGAGGGAGACACAGAACCGGAAACAGGCTCCAGGCTCTGAGCCATCAGCCCAGAGCCTGACGCGGGGCTCGAACCCACGGACCGCGAGATCGTGACCTGGCTGAAGTCGGACGCTTAACCGACTGCGCCACCCAGGCGCCCCGAATAGTGTAATCATTTTTATACGAACACTTGGGTTATGGAACAAATCATCTGAGTTTCCATCAGTTCTTCTGGGGAAATGCGCTTTGATAGACAAGTACTTTGGATTACAAGCATGTTTCCAGAACGAATTATGCTCGCAAACCAAGGTTTGGCTGTACGTATGTATGTATGCATACACACACACACACACACACATATATAATTTTAAAGTTTGTTTTAAGTTTCAGGGCATATTGTGTTTGTAAGCAGAAACTAATATGACCTAAGTCATGTCATTGTTTAAGTAAGGGCCCCCCAATCAATTGCCCACAGAGAACAGGCAGCCATGTAAATGAATGAAAGCCCTAGAAGGGACAAGGAAACGATAAGATGTTGCCAAACTGAAACGCAAACCCAAGATTGTTGTTTATCCTGATTCCTCAAGAGAGCTAGAGGCCCTGGTGGTTTTGGTTTTTGTTTTTTTCCTTTTTCTTCAATTGAAACTTTAAAAGAAATATACGTATGACCCCATCTCCAGGCCTCATCCAGCCCACAGGCTGCCAAGTTGAAACCTCTGGTCTAAATAAATGCTTTTGCCGGAAGGAAAGACAAAGCAAGTGAGGCAGTAATCAGTGGCATTCATGGATCTCAGTTACCTGTGCCTGAAGGAAGGGGGAGCAGAGGAAACCAGTGTGAGCTAACACAGAACGCCTGCAAGGAACCGGAGGCCCTTTCCAAATTTACACTGATCAGGCTCAAGCCTGGAGGTGAAGGCAATGTCATCCTGGGTTAATATTTTTTTCATGCCTCTCGGTTTCTTCAGCACCTGCCCCGACCCTGGCCCACCCCCAAGTTTACGATGTTTTCGTTTCTCGCCGATTGGCTCTTGGTAACTGGGCAGAGAGAAATAATAAGAACCGTGAAAGTCTTTTGCTTACAGGTTGAGCCAACACTGAAGTAATCTAAGAGTGGAGACTCATGTGGATTCTTCAAAAGTAGCCCTCGGGGTTTTCCAGGAGGCTTTGAGATAGAGGAAGGGTCTGTGAACAGGAAGGCGGGAGTCCTGGGATCAAATCATGGCCCTGCCACTGACTACGTGTGTCACCAGGTGAGTGACATCTGCTTCCTCCGCGGTGATGTACAAACTTTGGTTGGGCTGTGATGTCTAAGGGTTCTCAAAGTTCTGGCCATCTGCAATATTTACTCTGACTGTCTTTTCCTTCTTTGGATGGAGGGCAGAGGCCGAACTTGAGCAGTAAATGCAAAGATTTTTGTGTCCTTCACCTGGGCCAGTCTCTCTGCATTTTGTGTTAGAAAAACATCAGCAGTGGTTTTTAACCTGAGTGTGAAGATCCTTGAGGCACACTTCAAAAAATTACTGTTGACTGGATCTGGATCCTTTCCAAACCAATTAAATCAGAACCTATAGGAATGGGGGTGGGGGGGGCTGCCTGGGTGACTCAGTCAGTTAAGTAACCGACTCTTGATTTCAGCTCAGGTCATGATCTCAGGGTAGGTCAGATCGAGCCCCACGTTGGGCTCTGTGCCGATAGCGTGGAGACTGCTTGGGATTCTCTCTCTCCCTCTCTGTGCCCCTCCCCTATTCATGCTTGATCCCTCTCTCTCCCTCCCTCTCTCTTTCTCTCTCTCAAAATAAATAAACACTTAAAAAGAGAACCTATAGGGGCGCCTGGGTGGCGCAGTCGGTTGGGCGTCCGACTTCAGCCAGGTCGCAATCTCGCAGTCCGTGAGTTCGAGCCCTGCGTCTGGCTCTGGGCTGATGGCTCAGAGCCTGGAGCCTGTTTCCGATTCTGTGTCTCCCTCTCTCTCTGCCCCTCCCCCGTTCATGCTCTGTCTCTCTCTGTCCCAAAAATAAATAAACGTTGAAAAGAAAAAAAAAATTTAAAAAGAGAACCTATAGGAAAGGGGTGGAGTTGAAGCATTAATTTCTGAGGGGGTAAAATCGATGTTAGAATATTATGTGTGTGTATCTTATATACAGTAAAACCTTGGATGGTGAAGAACTTGTTCTGCAAGGGTTTTGCAAGACGAGCAAATATTTCTAGTAAATTTTAATTTGATAAGCGAGTGATGTCCTGCAATGCGAGTAGTACGAGACGCTGAACATCACGTGACCACAACTGAGCCAATGGTTCTTGAAATTCCCCTTGCTATATGAGGGCTTCAGATGGCAAGCATGTTTCCGGAACGAATTACGCTCACACACCAAGGTTTTACTGTATATTATGGATGGAATATGCAAATATAAAATATAGAGAGTATAAAATATGTATAAATTATAAAATGTATATATAAAACACACACACGCATGCATACGCTCCTCAGGTGATTCTAAATAACAGCCAACATTGAAAACCAATGCCTCAGAGGAATCTGGAGTGCTTACGAGTCAGTATTCTGGTGCAATAGACAGTTGTGTCATAGAAACATGGGGCAATAGAAAGATCAGGAAACGCGGGACTTCCCTACTTGCCCTGCCGCAGCCTAAAGAGATTCCCCCCGGGCAGGAGGCGGAGGGAAATAGTAGGGCAGCTCCAGCGAGACCCCAGTAGAAAGTAGCATAAGGTTGTACCATGAGGGCGAGCCGGGCTCCAATACGGACCCTGATGACCGACACTTCCTGACATTTATACTCTAGTGTGACTCAGGGATGCTCCATGGTCCAATCAGGTAGGTGACAGCGACAGCGTGTGACTTCCGAGACTAGTGGTAACAGGCACTGACGCTTGTGCCTTGACTCTCTTGCACGCTGTCTGTGGGGAACCAATGCCCCAGCTTTGAAGATGCTCAAGCAGTACTTTGGAGGGGCTCACACAGAGAGGATCCAAGGCTCATTCTTCCATTGTGCCCCGCCGACCGTGTTGTCTGCCTTCTCGGGGCGGGGGGGGGGGGTCTGATGTGCCCTTTTGCACACCCAGAGATGTAGGCACAAACCACTGCTGGGTAGACCAGGACTCCGACGTACAGCCATCCCAGTGCAGATACCATGGTGAAGTGTCCAAAAGAAGAATGGCACAGATCAGCCTAATGCCTTCTATCATTTTTTACTACCCGTTTGGTGTGATTTATGCTCTGGAGAGCTCTGACGATGACACTCCGGAGATCTGGTCCAGATAAGTGATGCAGAAACCGCTAAATGAAAAGATTTCCACCCCCACCCCCTTCCCCAAAGTGCCCGGAATTCTAAGATCAACGTATGGAACCTGATCCTTTAGTTCTACAAATTATTCCTTATTTTTTTTTTAAAAAGCGTTTTCTATTTTCTGCACGTGAAAAGACTAGCTTCTTATGCTCTGTTCAGAACTAAAAAGGATGTAAGTAGAAATAGATATATGTTAACAATACAGCACGGTATACTTGGGCAGAACAGCCCTATGAAGGAGGTAGTTTTCTGAATCATTAGATCGATTACAGACTAGCCTTAAACTGGAAATTCTTATTTATTGAAATGCCATCTGTCTTAGTAGGCGTGGGCTGCCACCACAAAACACCATAGACAGAGGACTTAACACGAATTCATTTTCTCACGGTTCTGGAGCCTGGAAGTACAAGATCAAGGTGCCGGCATGATTCAGTTTTTGTTCAGAGCTCTCTTCTCGGCTTGAAGAATGCTGTCTTCATGCCGTGTCCTCATACAGCCTTCCCTGAGTGCGTGAGAAGGTGGGAGAGAGTTCTGGTCTCTTTTCTTCTTCTTACAAAGACACTCACCCTATCAGACCAGGGCCCTACCCTTATGACCTTATTTAATCTGAATTAGTTTCCCCTATCTCTAAAAACAGTCCCATCGGCAGTTGTAGCTTCGACACTTGAGTTTGGGCAAGTGGAAACAATTCTGCCCATAGCACCTTCTCGTAACAAATGATCTGGGCGTGAGAAGCTTTTAAAGTACCAGTATGCCGGCATTCCATGAAAACGTCTCCATGATTGATGTTTGCATGATTCTATTGTCAAAAATATGAACAATGAGATTTTTTTTTTCCTGAAGCCTATATTGCATGAATGAAGTAATTCCCACCCTACCTCCATCAACTTAATAATGTCATTTTTAAACCAAATTGAACATGACATAAAAATGACACTGAGATACGTAGAAAGGAATGCATTTGGAGTTATTTAAAAGGTGTTTTCGTGTGTAGCTGCCGCATGTTAGGGAACTGGCTATTCAGAGTATTATTCTAAACTGACCGTAAATAAACTTCACAAGTCATACTTTATTCAAAACGCAGCACAAGATAGAAATTTATGGAACCTATGACTTCTGCTGGTCTTTGGCAAAATACACTAAAACTCTGAATTTTTTTAGGCAAAGGAAATTTTAAGTAGCCAGCCTCAGAGAAGAAAAGACCGTGTTTCCTTCGGTAATATGGAAGGGAACACAGCAAAGATAATTGAGAACAGGTGACAGTCGGGATTGTACTGCAGGCTTTATTTTCACAGGCTTTGACCTACACCGCGATGATGATCACCCTGTCTCTTTAGTTCATTAAGATTTTACCTTTTAACCAGAAGGACGCAAGGAGATGCGATGTCTGAGAACCGGGTATAGAATTTAATCCATTAACAATTTTTTTGTGTGAAAACATGCATGACATAAAATTTACCATTTGAACAATATTTTAAGTTTATTTATTTTTGTGGCTCAAACCCACAAACCATGAGATCATGACCTGAGACGAAATCAAAGGTCAGACGCTTAACTGATGGGTCACCCAGGCACCCCTACCATTTAAGCAATTTTTAAGTGCACAATTCAATGGCGTGAAGCACATTTCCATTGTTGTTCAACCATCATCACCACCCATCTCTAGAACATTCTCATCATTCCAACAGAAACAGCCCAAACAGAACAACATGAAACACCAACTCCCCCTTTGCACCTCCCCCAGACTCTGGTCATCTCTGTTCTGCTCTCTGTCTATGAAATTGATTATTGTAGGTATCTCCCATCAAGGAAATCATGGAGTATTTCTCTTTCCTGTGCCTGGATTCTTTCCCGTAGCATAATGTTTTCAAGGTTCACCCGTGTTGTAGCATACATCAGAATTTTCTTCTTTTTTTTAAGGCTGGATAATATTTTATTGCGTGTATACGCCCCATTTTGTTTACCCATTCATCTGTCAATGGACATTTGGGTTGTTTCCATCTTTTGACTATTTTGAATAATAATGCCATGAACACTAATGTACAGATATTTAATCAACATTTAAATTCTTGTTAATCTCCTATATTAAATAGAAAACCATAGGATTGAGGCGTTGGGGTGGTTCAGTCGGCTGAGCGTTTGAATCCTGTTTTTGGCTCAAGTCGTGATCTCACAGTTTCGTCAGCTTGAGCCCCACATTGGCCTCTGCTCTGACAGCGTGGAGCCTACTTGGGATTCTCCCTCTCTCTCTGCCCTTCCCCTGCTCGCACACTCTCTTTCTCAAGATTAAAAAAATAACAACAACCAAAATAAAACCATGGGACTACATTTGGGATTAGGCTTTCCTAGTGATATTAGGACATAGAGATTTCTAAGTCACCTCAGTGTTAGCAAATGTTGCTCAGATTCAGAATATTCACCACTTCTAAGATGTCAGACTATGGGACGCCTGGGTGGCTCAGTCCGTTAAGCGTCCGACTTCGGCTCAGGTCATGATCTCGCGGTCCATGGGTTCAAGCCCCGCGTCGGGCTCTGTGCTGACAGCTCAGAGCCTGGAGCCTGTTTCAGATTCTGTGTCTCCCTCTTTCTCTGACGCTCCCCTGTTCATGCTCTCTCTCTGTCTCAAAAATAAATAAATGTTAAAAAAAATTAAAAAAAAAGATGTCAGACTATTAGGAAACACTAGGAGAAGAAAGAAATGCTGTCTAGGTTTCAATATCTATGATGCACCAAGGTGATATGTCTTTTAAGAGCAAAACATCTATTGAATTGTCATTCATATACCTGAAACTAATATAGCACTGTATGTTAATTATACCGGAATTAAGAAATAAAACAAACAACAGCAGGGAAGAAAACAACTGAATTATAAACGTGTCCATCTGCAACCAAAACAGAGGGACAGGTATTAAGAGAAACGTGCAAAATGTATCATAAGAGCATGTGGAAGGGTGCCTACCCCAGACGTGAGCTGGGAGAGGGGAAGGAGATGGGGAGGTGGGCACGGGAAGAAGGAGATCATCGGGGAAGGATATCAGAGAGAAGACGGTGCCTGCATTAGGTGTAAGAGCCCTGTAAACGTGGGACGGGAGATGAGTCACTCCAGGCAGAGAGGAGACATGAATAAAGGAGATGTGATAAAACTGTGGCATCCGGGGCCAGGCAACACTAAAATGTAACCCGAAACTATCTTCAGAAGTGGTTCCTATTTGTGTCATGGGAGACTGAAGAGAAAAGAATGCCATGGCGGCTTTCTCGCTTTCCCCAACGCCATAACTGAAACCAGCTTTTCCTAAATGGGTTTCGGTGGTAAAGGGTCTTGTGGTTCAAATAACCTTGAAAGCTACATGCAGAAGTCAGTGGGTCCTGAAGGTTCTAAAAGCATTCCACCTCACAGTATATGTGTGTGTGTGTTTCATTTTATATATATCTTCATATATATCAATATCTTAATATAGATATTAATATAGGTCCACAATATAGATATTAATATAGATCTATAATAAGATAAATATCTTAATATAGATAAATATATCTCTTAAATATCATGCATATATTATTAAACACATACAATATATACATCTGTTATGCATATATTATACATATATTATGGATATATAATAATTACATCTATTATGCATAGATTATTATACATTTATATATCTATCTATATATAAATGTGTATTATTATACATATATAGATAGATAGATAAATAGATAAATGTATATAAAAGCTTGGTGCCACCAAGCACTTAATGGGTGGCTCAGTCGGTTGGGTGTCCGACTTCAGTCACGATCTCATGGATCATAGTTCGAGCCCCGCGTCAGGATCTGTGCTGACAGCTCAGAGCCCAGAGGCTGCTTCAGGTTCTGTGTCTCCCTCTCTCTCTGCCCTTCCCGCACTCGTGTTCTGTCTCTCTAAAATAAATAGACATTTAAAAAATTTTTTAAATCAAGTAGATAGAGATTTATATCTATATCCATCTATTTATCTATATATCTGTCTATGTAACCATGTTTATATGGTTAAACCTACAAACTTCTTTGCACAGGGGAGGCTTTCTTTTTCTTCTACTCCCTCTTAACGTTGTGTTTCCCATCCCACAACATTTCCCCCTTAAGACTAGTTTAAAAGAGACTGGGACTGAGGTTGCATCAGTGAACAAAACAAACAACTCCCTGCCCTCGGGGAACGTACATTCTAGTGGAGGATAGACCAAAAAAATGTGAAATATGTATTCTATTCGACATTGACGAAGGTGAAAGAGAAAAAGCCAAGTAGGAAAGGAGATTAGAGGGGCCAAGCATGGTTCATTTTAGAAGGATTGGCAAGGAAGGTAATTTTTGAGTGAAGGCCTTCAAGAAGGCATCTGGAGAAGCACTTTCCAGGTAGAAGGAACCATAAGTGCAAAGGCCCTGAGGCAAAAGCCCACCTAGTTTATTCCAGAGTCGCCAACAGGTCCACGGCTGGGGAGGAGTGAGGAGGCCACAGAGTAGAGGGAGGTGTGTTCAGAGTGGGAGCAGGGCAGGTTGTGTAAGGCCTTCCTTCTTCTTTTCATTTCCCTTAAACATTAATGTTTCTTTATCCCGCAATCACAAGTATTAATTCCCTCAAAGGCACATTTCTTTACCCAAATGTGTTTGCATTTTAGTGGCTTTCTTTTCATCATAAACAAGTGTTCTGTGTTTTCTTGGATTCTGTCCTTATCTATTTGACATCCGTTAACCACGGAGCCAAACGACCGAGTTATTTACATACGTGCCGCCATCCAGCTTTCGGAGGTGTGCAAAACTTGTTACAGATTCTCTTACCACAAACCCCAACACTTGTGTTTTGCTTCCTGCCCAGTAGGGGGCGTGCCACCGACAACTTCTCAACACTGTAGTAATAAAGACTCTGGCCTGGGCTCTTTCCTTACACCTCCTTTCTGCCTTCTGGACAAAACTGGTGCTTCCCCATGTGGCCCTACAGTCCCCATGGCACGCCCCCTCCTCTTGGGAAATATAAGTACATTCTTCTTTCAATGGCATTAGCCTCTCTGTGTTGTCACTCAGTCACCTCCACCGATTAAAGTCCCATGGGTACAGCTGAGACAAGTTCATGACAAGATACTACCCACTGGTGATGGGTAGAGTTGACATGCTTTTGCTCTGGAATGCGGTTTTGCTTGTATTTATGAAAGTGCATAATAAAGTCAAAGCGCTTTAGTCAAAGATGTCAGGTGCCATTTTATTATTAGTTGGGAGCCAGAAACCTCGTATGAAACCCTCAAAAAGCTGGTTTAGAGCTTGTGGTTCAGATTCAGTGCTTCAAAGACATCTCTTAGCCCCTTGAGTTATATATTTACAGATATTAACATCTTACCACCCTCTGGCAATCCATATGGTACAGGAATTCAAAGCAAACACAAATAAAATGAGAAATGCATGCAAAGCAGAGAGAAAAGCTGAGTGAAACGGTGGGTTGGATGTCTCCAGGATGCAGAAAACTTCCAAAGAGAGGACTGCACATTATCTTGAACATTTTGTTTATGTATTTATTTTTATTTTTATTTTTTTAATGTTTATTTCTGAGACAGAGAGAGACAGAGCATGAGCGGGGGGAGGGACAGAGAGAGAGGGGGACACAGAATCTGAAGCAAGCTCCAGGCTCCGAGCTGTCAGCACAGAGCCTGACGTGGGAGTTGGAACTCACAGACCGTGAGATGGTGACCCAAGCCGAAGCCGGACGCTCAACCGACTGAGCCACCCAGGCGCCCCTTGAACATTTTAACACTTTGGGACCTAGATTGTGGTAAAGGTAACCCCCAAAATGTCCCACATTTTGATAATTCGTGCTAGTACTCCCTTCTGTCTAGGAGGATGAACACAAGAGTTTCCACATTATGCAGTGACTAGTTAGCTAGTGAACCTAAGTCTCAGTAACTTCACTTCCGGAAGTATGGACTAAGGTAATATTCAGAGATATGGACAAACTTTCATGTGCAGTAAACTGATTGCACAGTCATTTATGACAACTTCAAAAAAAAACCCAGAAAAATTACAGAAATCTCTACATTGAAATAGTTGAAGAATAGAATAATACGAAAAAATGCTCAAGATACAATGTGAAGTGATAAAAGCAAGAAATAAAGCATGTATCTGTAATAGGAACCCAATTTGAATTTAAAATACACAGCATTTATAGATAGAGAGGGAAGCACAGAAGAAAACAGAGCAAGATGTTAATACTAGTGATTCCTGGGGCACCTGGCTGGCTCAGTTGTTATGCGTCTGACTCCCGATTTTGGCTCGGGTCAGGATCTCACAGGTCGTGGGATCGAGCCCCATGTCGGGCTCTGTGCTGACAGTGCAGTACCTGCTTGGGATTCTCTCTCTCTCTCTTCTCTCTCTGCCCCTCCCTGACTTGTGCTTTCTCTCTAAATAAATAAATAAATAAATAAATAAATATTTAAAAATAGTAGTGATTACCGGGCAGAAGGTTTACGAACAGAGTTCAGAGCAATTGCAGCCACTAGCAAGTAAGGCGGAAATCCCGGAAATAAGAATTCCATAGCGAGGAAGTCCCAGATTCTGTGTATAAACTCTAATCTTAGGCTGAGCCCTAAGCCACTTACCTGAAGAAGTCTCCAAGAAATCCAGCTAAAGCTAAAAGAACTGAATTGGCATTGAAACTTGGGCCCACCATGGGGGGGAGAGAGTTCAGGGTTTAAATGTAGCCAAATTAGTGGCCTGATAATAAAGTTTGAAAAAGCAAAACTCTTTCGAGCAATACGACAGAATTTGGAGTCCCTACAACATCAGTCACGATGTCCAGGGCACAATCCAAAATTACGGGACACACGATTAAACAAGAAAATGCAACCCATTCTCTGAAGAAAAGACAGCCAGCAGAGATTGACAATGAGATACAGGACACAACAGCAGACGTCTGGGTTAATGGACAGTAATTGTAAAGCCACCATTTGAACCGTGCTTGAGGACATCAGAATGTGCAGTTTACTCACCTGCAAACTGCGAGGATTTCAGCTCGAGCCAGATGCCCCCCTGCAGCGCCAGGATTCTCTCTCCATAGCCCTGCTGGCTAAGTGGTGGAGAGTAGGTCTGTACATCTCCCAAGGAGAATACACTCTATTCTTTTTTTTTTTAATTTTTTTATTACATTTCTTTATTTTTGAGAGGCAGAGAGAGACAGAGTGCGAGTGGGAGAGGGGCAGAGAGAGAGGGAGACGCAGAATCCGAAGCAGGCTCCGGGCTCCTAGCTGTCAGCACAGAGCCCGACGCGGGGCTCGAACCCATGAAATGTGAGATTATCACCTGAATCAAAATCAGACACTCAATCGACTGAGCCACCCAGGCGCCCCGAGAATACGCCCTATTCCATGCCACTTTTGCTTTGCTCTGAGAAGACTGTTGTTAATTCTGACAATTCCTCTGGCATCTCAGGCCCTGTGAGAAGCAGCAGTCATTTCCTTCTGAGGGATGGAGACCACATATGACAACATCCCCCTGTCTCAGGACCATCTGGCTGCTGCTAACACAATACTAATATATCCACACTCAATTAAACTAGGCTTCCCTTGGGAAAACAAAGATCCAAAAGAGACAATGTCAAAACAACTGATACAATCCCAATTCTGACACTACAGAGAGCAGCTTTCTGGGAGAAGCTAAGGGAGAAGACATACAGTTCCACACTCATGATGTGACCGTCCCTCTGACAGTGTAACAAGAAATTCTTTGAACTGTGACTTAGGAAGGTAAGGGGTAGCAGAAAAATCTGAGGGAGATTTCTCTGAATCCTGTTAACTCTTGGGTATAAATGTGACAGAGAACATCTAAGAGGGAAGCAAGAATGGCCCTTCCTTGGATCCACAGGGGCCATGACATGGCAAGTAGAAAACCTTGGATGTTGCATTGTCTGAATGGTGTACATAAGGATGTGGGACCCAGGCCTGATGCACTTACCGAGGTGGGGACAAGTGGTATAGCCCTCAGAGTGGCTTATTCTCTTTATCTTACAAATCAGAACAAGTCACTTTGATCTTTCCCACAGGAATCACAGGTCCTATAAACTACTGAATTTTAATATTGACCCCAGAAGCTATTTGAGTTGTATTTTTAATACAACATATGTATAAACAATATTGACACTGTATGTAATATCTAATTTAGTATTTAATTACTATTAATCTTAATAGTATTAAATATTATTAAATAAATATTATACTTAATTAGTATTAATTGAATATATTTATTTATTTCTAATGTTTATTTATTGTTTTCGAGAGACAGAGAAGACAGAGCGCAAGTGGGGGCGTGGCAGAGAGAGGGAGGCACAGAATCCGAAGCAGGCTCCAGGCTCCGAGCTGTCAGTACACAGCCCGACGTGGGGCTCAAACCCATGAAACGTGAGATCATGACCTGAGCCAAAGTCGGACACTTAACCGACGGAGCCACCCAGGTGCCCCTAATTACATATACTTAATTAATATTGGCATTAATTAAATATTAGTGCTTAAACTTAATTTAATTTTAAGTCAATTAAATTAAGTGGACTACTTAATAAATTTGATTTAATAGTTGACTTAATATTAATATATTTTCAAGTATATATATTAATACATTTTCAAGTATAATGTGAACTGTTGGAGTAGTATTTTTAACTCTCTATATCCCAAAGCTGTTCAAAGTTAAAATCTTCTCTGAGTATTAGATGAAAAGAATAGAGGAAAATCTCCAGGTCTTCTCTGGGTTTCATCTGCCACCTCCAGCCTAACACCTATGCCATTCTCTTTGTTATTTTTTAATTTTTTAATTTTTCCAAAGTGTATTTATGTATTTTGAGAGAGAGAGTGGGAGGGGCAGAGAGAGAGAGAGAGAGAGAGAGAGAGAGAGAAAGAGAGAGACAGAATGCCAAGCAGGGCTCCACACCGTCAGCCCAGAGCCCTATGTGGGGCTCAAACTCACGAACTGTGAGATCACTACCTGAGCTGAAACCAAGAGACGGATGCCTAACTGACCGAACTACCCAGGCACCCCAACACCTATGCCATTTTAGATTCAGTGAATCTAACTGAAATTTGGGCTTCTGTATCCTAAAGATAAAATCCCTTGACACTGTTTGGAGAAGGTGCTGGACAGCTCCTAAAGCAAGGCTCCCTGTAAAGGAGGGCTCTCTTGGGAAGATGGTGGGGAGAGAGAAAGCCTAGGAGACTGGATGGGGGCGGGGCATGCAACTTGCATCTGGAGAATCTCCCCGAGGCTCCCGGGGAGAAAGGATTGGATAAGCTTAGAACATGGGTCATTTCTGAGGGAACCGTGTAGATTGGGATCATAAGCTTTAGGATACAGGTTAGTTTGGGTCACGCCTTCATTACGAAGCTGACCGCGATTTGAACTAATGAGAGAATGTGCGAAACCAGCTCCGCTGCTATAGAAAGAGTTGATTTAGTGAACCTGACCTGAAGGGCGGAGCCATGTGAAACCGGCCTCACAACCACTTCGGTCATCACACACCTTCATTCTGACTTGGCATTGACAATGGTTGCATAACATCTTGGTCTTCCAGAAAGGTCTAGGAACAAAAGATTCCATCACCTCCCCCAAAGTGACAGCATTTCTCTATTTGCGAAGCACGATCGTTTCCCAGGGTTAAATTTTACTGACAAAAGGTAGTCCTAGTTGAAAGATTCCAAATGGAGATAAAGGGTGCATTTAATATTGCAAGACCAGTATCTCTGTATGGAGGTGTTCTCGGGATTTGCTTTCCTGGAGCTCCCTCCTCATCCTATGGTCATAAACCTGTCGATTATTCATGCTGACCTCTGTCCCTTACCTTCTTCTGCTTCCAAAGGGCTCCCATCTCACAGGGTGGAGAAAGTTAAAGATCATTGTTACCATCGCAATAAGATTTTTTGAGTGCACAAACATGGAAAAAGCAGAAAACTGTGTTTTCAGAACACCCAGAATATTGAACATCATTATGGGATTTTCTAGAGGAAAAATTTTATTTCCTTAAGAATTGATGTCTATCGGGATGACTGGGTTGGCTCAGTCGGTTAAGCATCCAACTCTTGATTTCAGCTCAGGTCATGATCTCAAGGTTTTGTGAGCTTGAACCCTTCATCGGGCTCTGTGATGACAGCACAGAGTCTGCTTGAGATTCTCTCTCTCTCTCAAAATAAATAAACTTAAAAAAAAAGAAAAAGAAAGAATCGATGCCTATCACTGAAACCCTAACATGTTTCTTTGTTTTTTCTCCCACTGAATGGTTCCACTCCCCTGGCAAGATGTCTTCCAATAATTTCTCCATGAAGATAAATTTATGACAGGCATCGTTCAGAATTTTCTTGGGGTTCCTGGGTGGCTCAGTTAAGCGACTGACTCTTGGCATCGGCTCAGGTCATGATCTCACAGTTTGTGAGTTGGAGCCTCATATCGGGCTTTGTGCTGACAGTGCGGAGACTGCTTGGGATTCTCTCCCTCTCTTTCTGTCTGCCCCTCTCATGTGCTTTTTCTCTCTCAAAATAAATAAATCAACTTTAAATAAAAAAGACCTTTCTTGAATTTGTTTATGGATGTTCGATATGAAAGTTTTCTTGGAAAATGGCACGAAAGAAAGAAAGAAAAGAAAATAAAAGAAAAGAAAAGAGAAAAAAGAAAAGAGAAGAAAATCCCAGTCAATTGAAGTGTGTTCAACTTCACTGCTACACATGATGGGTGATTTTGAGCCAGTCACTTTACGTCCTGGGGACTCAGTTTAAACATTTGTAAAAATGAGAATGCTGAACTAAAGTAAGTCTTGAGATTTCCCAGCTCCAGCATTCAATGCTTCTATGTTTTCAGTATTTGCTGATGTTTTAAATAACATTACTTCATTCCCAGAGGCCCTCTGATCTGCCATACCTCTCTCCAGATTCCTCCGCTGATAAATAGTTCCAGGTGGAATTAGTTTAGATTTATTATTATTATTTTAATAACTACCATATATCCAGTGCTTACTATGTGCAGAATATATATTATCTGACATAATCCACATGTAACCTAAGTACTAGGCTTACCTTCCTCCGTATTTTGGGAAAGGGGAGTGGTTGTTTTAAAACTGCTTCTTGTTCCTCCTGGCATCTCCGGGATGCATTCTGCTCTCACTTGCTCCCAGATACCTCTTGGACCACACTCACTGTGCTGCCAGCCAGTATCCCAAACTAAGACTTCGCTTCTCTTTGAGGAAATGCTGCTGCTTCTGGGCTGGAATCAAGAGATTGGGGAACGTGGGGTGACACGTGTTTTCCGCCTTGTAGTTAATTCCTTCAATCACAGATTGTGCCAATCTCTGTGTTTGTACCAGGTATGATGACAGACTTGGGGATGTTGTTTCTGCACAGCAGAGGAAGCAGTAACTTAAAACTGGATGTTTTCAAATGTGATGGTGCTTAGAGTCCCAAATGAAAAGACAATAAATAAACAGAAAGAAGGATGGCTAGATGGATGGATGAAGCAGCCCAGCACACTCTTGTTCTCTGTCTCTGGGGCTTTCCTACCTTCCCTCTGAGAGAGGCGCATTCTTTTATTCTTATTTCAAATCTCTACTTGTCTTTCAGAAAACCGCACCTGCAATCCACAAGGGTTGATCTCGGCTTAGATTTCATTGCCTTCCTCCTCCAGGTCAAACCACAGACCACCTTAACCTACAGCGATATTTTCCAAAAAAGTCCGAGTTACTAAGTTGAGAATAACATCAGTTTCTTTCAAAAGAGCAGTTGGGTTACGGGTCTCCAAAACAGAGTAGACAAGTTCAAGGTAAGTCGTGACCCTTCAAATACAGTCCTACTCAAATTCTCTCTTCTTGTGTGAGGTCTAGATATGCCTTCCTGAATCTTATGATTTACTTCACTATAAAACCAAAGATTTATACACATCTCCCAACACAAGCAAACACCGTTTTTTATAGGACAGATGGCCTAAATGGAAAATATGCAACACTTTTTCCCTAAGCGCAGCATAATCAACAGATTCCTTGGCCCGTGAGAGAAGTGGGGTTTTACGTTGTTATCGGTCGTTTCTCCTTGGCCCTTCTTCCAATCATACCCAGAAGAGAGGGGTGTGTACCACGTGGTGTTTATTTTTCATTTTGTCAAAGCACAAAGTCACCTATATCAAGTGCTTGTCTGTGATCGTGCTTTTTCGTTACTTTGAATCAAGGCAAATTGATGGACGAAATATCCTCTCCGGTTTTCTCTATAAGCACAAAGGTGGCAGTAAGGGAATCTATCATTTCCCTGAATCCAGAGCAGATCCCAAAGAACTGGAGGGAAGGGTTGGTCCAGGTGGCTCGTTACATTACATGTACAGTAAGTATTTGGCATAGCCATTACTATTCTAGTGTTAGGGAACTAAGGCTCCAACAGTCCACACAACATACCCACATCATACATATCATGAATAAAATTGCTGAGGTCGGATGTTGAAGTCATTTGCTGCAAAATAAAGACTTCATCTTGTTTCGGGGTGTCTTAACTTCAGGACTGGAGCGAATTTTTTTTTTTTTAATCTTTCCCTTTCTCTGGTGTCTCATTTTCTGGAAGATGCTCATTCCCTTCCCTGATAATCTCATTTCCTGCTGTTCCCTCCTGTTTTATCCAGTCCTTGGTTAATCCGTGTTTGTCTCTTTCAGAATAAATTAAAAAAAAAAAAACCCACAACCTCACATTCTGTCAAAAGAATACTAATACTGAGCCATCACAAGGAGGATTCTTTTGAGAAAAAGACATTCTATGTCCCCCAGGTTAGACCTGTCCTTTCTGCCTTTATTAGGAAATCACTTGGTTTACTTCAGTATTTCAATGACTACTTCAGTAGTCAATGGACTAAAAGCAGGGAATTTCTTGCTTATTTATTTATTTATTTATTGGCTTTTTTTTGTTTTTGTTTTTGTTTTTTACACAGAGTAAAATGTTTTGACTTTAAGAGTACAGTTTAGTGAATTTTGCAAATGTTCATACCCATCTAGCATCATCAAAATCAAGAGAGGGAACATGTCCACTACCCACGAAAGATCTCTCATGGCACTTCCCCGTCAGTATCCCTCTCTGAGAGGAAAATATTGTTCTGATTTCTATAACCAGGGATTACTTTTCCTGTTCTTGAACTTCATATAAATGTGTCTGGCTTCTCTCACTCGCATAGTATTTTTGCGATTCGTCCATGGTTTTGCTTTTGGCTTACTGCAATAATATAAAAATATTCTAATATATTTTGAAAAGGTTTATGCTATTAGCCCTTACATTTAGGCATATGGTTCATCTTGAATTGATTTTGTATATGGTATTAAAAAAAGGAGTGAAGGTTCATTTTTTTTTTCTCATAAAGATATCTAGTTGTTCCAGCACTACTTATTAAAAAGACTTTTTCTCCCATTGACTTTTTTAAAAATTTAAAAATAAACCAATGAACTCCTTGGTGTGCATCTATTCCTCAGATTTCTGTTCTGTACAATTGACCCATTTGTCTATCCTTATGCCAATCACTAATTGCCTTACAGACTGTAGTTTTATAATGTGTATTGAAATTAGGCAGTGTGAATCCCCCAAATTTACTCCTCCTTCAGAATGCTTTGGCTATTCTAGGTACTTTACATTTCTATACACATTTTAGAATTAGCTTGTAAATTTCTACAAAAAGGTCTTCTGAGAGTTTACTTGATAGTATTTGAATCTATGGCTCAAGATGGGGAGAAATGCAATCATTACAGTATTGAATCTTTGAATCCATGAACATGGTACACTTTAAAATTTACTGAAATCTTCTTTCTGTATTTTTAGATTTTTTTTAATGTTTATTTATTTTTTGAGACAGAGAGAGACAGAGCATGAATGGGGGAGGGGCAGAGAGAGAGGGAGACACCGAATCGGAAACAGGCTCCAGGCTCTGAGCCATCAGCCCAGAGCCCGATGCGGGGCTCGAACTCATGGACCGCGAGATCATGACCTGAGCTGAAGTCGGACGCTTAACTGACTGAGCCACCCAGGCGCCCCTTCTTTCTGTATTTTTAGATGTCTTGCACACCCTTTATTAAATTTATTCTTATGCACTTGGATTTTTTACTCTTATAAACGGTATTGTTTGTGCTCGCTTCGGCAGCACATATACTAAACGGTATCGTTTGTTTAATTTTATTTTCCTGTTATTTGTTGCTTGTGAATAGAAACACTTCCACATTTCCTTCTTGCTTTTTTTTTTTTTTTAGTTTCCTTGGATTTCTTTATATTCACAGTCATATCATGTGTAAATAAATATGGTTTTACTTCTTTTTATATAACTTTTATTTGTTTTTGTTTATTGTGCCTTCTATTTTTCTCTTGCCTTATTCCCATGCAATGTTAGGCAGGCTTGGTGAGAGCAGAGATAGTTGCCTTGTTCTTGATATTAGGGGAAAGGTGTCCAATATTTCATACTAAGTTCAATGTACATAACACTTTATCAAGTTGAGAAAGTACCCTTCTATTTCTAGCTTTTTGAGAGGTTTTTTTTTTTTTTAACTTGGATGGGTGTTGACCTTTATCAAATGCTTTTTCTATATCATATTGAGATGATCACATAATTTATCTCTTTTATTCTATTGACATGGTGAAGCATATTGATTGATTTTGTTAAGTAGGCTTCATGCCCAGTGTGGAGCCCAAAGTGGGGCTTTAACTCACAACCATGAGATCAAGAATGAGCTGAGATCAAGAGTCAGTGCATAACCAACTGAGCCACAGGCACCCCTGCTGATAGATTTTTGAATGTTGACCTAACCTTGCATTCCAGAGATAACACACCTTTGTCATGATATGTTATCCTATTTTAGTATTCTATTTTGTTCCTTTTAATAGCTTTTTGTTATGTGAGTTCTTTCTTAAGTAGTTGTTTATGGAACACAATATGTTTCCTTAAGTTATCAGAATCTATCTTAAAACTATTTTATTGCTTCACAATTTCAGATATTTACAATAGTATGTTTTTCATTGCTACCTTCCTCTTTGTGGTCTTGTTACCATATACTATAACTTTATATATTCTATACAACCCATGGTCTTTTGTATTATTTTCACTTTAAATAGACAATTGTCTTTAAGAAGATTTAATAATTTATGTGTACAGAAAAAAAGAAATCATTTTTAATAGACTTTTTAATTTTCTCTTACTGCTTTTTAGTTCTCCTTGTATAACTGGATTTCTATATGATGTCATTACTTTTAAGTCAATAGAAATTCTTTTAGCTTTTCTTATAAGACAGTTTTGCTGGAGATTAATTATTTCAGTTTTTGTGTATTTGAAAGTATCTTTATGCTCCCATTTATTTTTTAAACTGTTTTTGCAGATAGCACTTTAAAGTTGTTATTCTATTGTATTCTGGTTTTTATTATCTTTGATAAAATTCTTATCATTGTTCCCCTGTACATGGGATTTTTTTTTCACTCTGGTTACCTTTAAATTAATCTTTTTATCTTTGTTTATATACAGTGTGACTATAATATGCACGGGGTGAACTTCATCTTGCGTTGGAGTTCTCTAAGATTTTTGGATCTGTAGTCTTATTGTCTTATTTATATATTGCTAGATTCTACTTGCTAAATCCCATCTGGATGTAATGTTCTTTGTAGAAAAGATTTTGATTTGGTTAAATTTATTTAAAAGACCCAGGAATGTTAAGATTTTCTACTTGTTCTTGTATTCATTTCAAAGGAAGGATTTGTTCATTTCCTCCCAGTTATCAATATTTTTGGCATAATGTTTGTAATAATCTCTTACAATCTTTAATACCTTTAGCATCTTTGAAATTTCTCATTTTTCATTCTTGATATTAGCAAGTTGTCATTTTCTTCTTTTTTTATTTTTTAAAAAAACTTTCTAATGCTTACTTATTTTTAACAGAGAGAGAGAGAGAGAGAGAGAGAGAGAGAGAGAGAGAGGGCAGGGGAGCAGAGAGAGAGGAGACACAGAATCCAAAGCAGGCTCCAGTCTCCAAGCTGTCAGCACAGAGCCTGATGCGGGGCTCGAACTCATGAACCATGAGATCATGACCTGAGTTGAAGTCAGACGCTTAACCGACTGAGCCACTCAGGTGCCCCCCTTTTTTTAAAATTCTTGATCAATCTTTCTAAGGTCTTGTGTACTTAATCTTTTTAAAGAACAAATTTTTAGCTTTGTCAATTTTTTATTGTTTATCTCTCTTTTTCATTTGTTTTGGCTCTTCATTTTAAAATGTCTACTTTCTTTAATTTGTTCTTATTCTTTCACTTAATTGAGTTAGTAACTTAAATCATTGATTCTTTTTTTTCTTTCATTCATTATATGTGGCTTTAAACTTGCAAGTTTACTAAGCACTGCTTATCTACATTACACAAATTTTGATATTTTGTGCTTTCTTCATCATTTAGTTAAAAATATTTTCTAATTTCTCTTTTGATTTCTTCTTTGATCTATGAGTTATATATACTTGTGTTGTTTAGTTTACAGTTATAATTTTGTTTAGTTTACAGTTATAATTTTAATTTTGTTGTGTTCTAAGAATGTACTCGGTAGGATTTCAATACTTTAAAATGTGTTGGGGGGGGGGTGCGCCTGGGTGGCTCAGTTGGTTGAGTGTCTGACTTCAGCTCAGGTCATGATCTCGCAGCCCCGCATCGGACTCTGTGCTGACAGCTCTGAGCCTGGAGCCTGCTTTGGATTCTGTGTCTCCCTCTCTCTACCCCTTCACTGCTCATGCTCTGTCTCTCAAAGATAAATAAACGTTAAAAAAATAATAAAAAAAAATAAATAAAATGTGTTGAGACTTAACTTGTTGTATGTCCTCAGTACAATTGGAAAGACACTATGTACTATAAATACAGGGAATAGCAGTTCATAAATACCATTAAGGCCAAGGTCATTAGTAGTGCTGTTCAGCTATTCTATATCCTTAGTGCTACGATTTTATTACTGAGAGAAAAATGTCAAAACCTCCTATTATGACTACAGATTTATTTGTTAATCTTTGGTGTTATACCAGAATATACCAAAATATACCAAAATATATTGGGGATCCACATATTTTGAAAGTATATTAGCCAGAGCATATACATTTATGTTTGTTATGTCCATCTGAATTATCCCTTTTATCATTATAAAATAGCCTCCATTATATCTTGCATTGCCCTTTCTTTTTGATGTTAATGCAACTACAGTAGTGTTCTAGTGATCAGTGTTATTGGAATTACACTGAGTCTGTAGACCAAGCTGGAAAGAATTGACAACTTAACGATATTGACTATTTCAGTTAATGAACATAGACTATCCCTCCATTTATATAGACCTTTGACTTCTTTTATCAGTGTTTTGTAGTTCTTAGCATACAGATCCAGATCCAAAACTTACTTTGTTAGATTT
This sequence comes from Leopardus geoffroyi, assembly GCF_018350155.1. Lineage (NCBI taxonomy): Eukaryota > Metazoa > Chordata > Mammalia > Carnivora > Felidae > Leopardus > Leopardus geoffroyi. Next base: position 7,417,226 of record NC_059330.1, read on the forward strand.
ATACCCACATATTGCACTGGGGAACGTTTATTTATTATTATTTTTTGTCAGTTGTACTTTATTTTTACCTTCTAATTACAATGGCTTCTTGCTAGAATATAGGAAAGCAATAGACTTTTATAGAGTTGAGCCTTATTATTTTCAGATTCCATATTTGCAAATCTGTCTACTCACCGAAGCTAACTGGTAATCCCCAAATCAATACTGTCAGTGCGTTGACAACCATTCATGGATATGTAGAAAGCCTTATGACCCTCAGCCTTCCTACTGAAGCTCCTGTATTATGAATAAGGGTTCTTTTTGCGATCTATTTACTGCTACTTTTTCTTTTGCATTTCTGTGCTTTTTTGTGGGTGATTTCCCTGTTCAAAACGACACCTAAGTGTAGAGCGATGTGCTGTCTAGTGTTCATAGTGTATTAGATGAGATTCGTTTAGGCATGAGTTATATTGTTGGTGGCTTCAATTTCAGTGTCAAACAATAACATGGTACATCTAAAGAAATAGAAGAGGACACTCACCGATTCTGTATTTGAGGTGGTAGAGGAAAGTACTCAAGTATCAACTATAGTATGTGATGAAACTATGGAAAAGATAGAATGTCAGCTAAATTTCTGGATTCATGAGACGATGACTGATTAAAAAAAATGTAGTGGGACTGCACTTTTATGAGGTTAACAGCCAAGGAAATTTATGATCACATTGCTTAAATGTCAGGAAAATGGCAAACCCTCATTGGTAGGTTTTTAATTGTAAAGAAATGTTAGATGTAATTAAATATTTGCAACTTTACTCTTTTTAGTTAAAAAAGTTTTTAATGTTTATTTATTTTTGAGAGACAGAGAGAGACAGAGTGTGAGCAGGGAGGGGGAGGCAGAGAGAGAAGGAGACACAGAATCTGAAGCAGGCTCCGGGCTCTGAGCTGTCAGCACAGAGCCCATGCGGGGCTTGAACTCACGGGCTGCGAGATAATAATCTGAGCCGAAATCGTATGCTTAACCGACTGAGCCCCAATATTTGTAAGTTTATATATATGAAGTTAGGTGTCTTTAAAGAGAAATACATACAAAACAAGGTTATCTATTGATCAGTTGACAAAAATGCGACCAGAGGCTTGTAGGAATCTAACTCTAAATTTTCCCCTCAGTATTTGCCCATTCAGTTCATTATAACTTTATAGAAGACCACTACTGTGAACAATAAGAACCAACTATATATGAACCTTGTATTCTACAACTGTGCTATAATCACTTATTCATTCCATGACTTTCATTTGTAGATTTGGGGGATTTTCAATGTCGACAACCATGTTAATTGTGAATAAAGGCAGTTTCCTTCCTTTCCAATTTGTATAGCTCTTTTCCTTTTTCTTGTCTTACTGCACTAAGAATTCCAGTACAGTCTTGAATACAAGTAGTGAGAGAGGACCTCTTTGCCTTATTCCCAATTTTTCCAGGAAAGCATGATGTCAACTGTTGGGTTTTACAGATTCAAATCTGTTGGGTTTTACAGATTTTTTTTTTAATAAAATCGAGGAAGTTTTCCTTTATGCTTAGTTTGTAGAGGCTTGTTATCATAAATAGGTATGAGATCTTATCAAATACATCTTGTATGTCAATTAATGTAATCACACTTTTCTTCCATCGCCCGTCAGTATGATGGATTATATTAATACAAATATTGAACCAGCCTTGCATATTTGGAATCAATCCTACTTAGTCTTGGTGTACAATTTCATACATTTTGTTTTATACATAATTGGATTTGATTTGCAAATACTTTCTTGAGGATTTTTGCATCTATGGTCAAGAGAGAAATTGATCTATAGTTTTCCTTTTAACGTGTGTTTTCAGTTTTGGAAGTTTGTATTGACATATGTCCAAGCTCACCTAGCTTTCCCTTGGCTGGGTTGAGTTGTTGATCAGGTTATGAGAGGCATTATCCCATTGTTAATGTGTTATTGATTTCCTATCATTCCTTGATTTTTTTTCTTAGAGTTTCCATCTCCCTGCTTATATTACCCATTTTTTCTTTCACATCGTCTGCTTTTTCCATTAAATCCTTTATGTATTAATTATAGTTATTTAAATTGCCTGATAATTCCAACATCTATGTCATTTCTGAGTTTTGTTTGAATCATCATTTTGTCTTTCTAGGCAGGTTTTTTTTTTTTTTTTTTTTGCTTATTTTTTGTGGGCCTTGTAGTTTATTGTTGCTAACCAGACATGTTGTATTGGGTTATAGCAATGGAGGTAGTTAGGAATTTACTGTGAGGATTTATGGTAACTTGGTTAGGAGTCAAGCTGGATTTACTATTTGTTGTAACTATAGGTGCAAGAGTTTTCAAATTCCTCTAGTGTTATTTTGTCTTTCCTCTTGACCTTGGGCTTTTCTAAGTATTCATCTTCAGGGAAAGCACTTTCAGTCGTAATTCAGGTATTACACTGGCACCCTGTCGTAATGTGTGGAGGAGAAAGGGTGTTCTGTAATATGATTGAATTTATGTATTTTAGTGGGCCTCTGTCTTGGGTCCCATGTCTTCTCCAGTGCTATAGCATCCCCCCCACTTTATGTTCACTGCTGTCTTCCCTATGGTATTTCCAACCTATTAACTTGAAGCATGGACCCCTGTTGACTTTGTTTTCCATTTTTTTTGTTTTCCATAGGTGAGAAGGGTTAGAGAGAGAATGCTTTGCCTCCAACTGGGGTATGGCTCCAACAAGCCTTTTCCCTTGGAAAAGGCATTTGGTATAGAGATGCCTCTGAGGGTGTTTCCTGTGATTACTCTTTCCCTCTCCTTATCGAAACCATGAAGAGCACCTGGGTGGCTCAGTCAGTTAAGCATCTGGCTCTTGGTTTCAGCTCGGGTCATGATCTCATGATTTGTGAGTTTGAGCCCTGCATCAGGCTCTGCACTCAGTGTGTGCAGAGCCTGCTCAGGATTCTCTCTCTTCCTCTCTCTGCCCCTCCCTGGCTCATGCTGTCTCTGTCTCTCTCAAAATAAATAAATAAACTAAACACACACACACACACACACACACACACGAAAGGATCTTTCTTAGATCTTCACTGTGAGAACCTGGTGGGATATTCCTTCAGTAAAAGCCCAGGAATGTGTGGGGCCACCTCTCAGACTGTGGTCCCTATGAGTTTCTCTCAGACTAGTCCACAATTTGCCTGCACCTGAGCTGGTTAATAGCTGTCACAGCTTCTGCTCCAGGTATGCAGAGCTCAACTGCATCTGTCTACATGAGACTCTGACTCTAGATTTTTGGGTAACAGTTTGACCCGGCAGCCTCAGTTCTCTGACGGATCCAAGAAGAATCACTGATTTTTAATTTGTCCAGTCCTTTCTTGTCTTAAGAATGGAAGTGATGATTCTCAAGCTCTTTACATGTCAGAGCTGAAGCGAGAAGGTCTCATGTGTTTTTTCCCAGTGGTAGAATTCCAATTTGACTTCCATTAGAGTTTTCATTTCTCCGAAGAAATTCCACATGCGTTATTTCATTCCATCCGTATTTTCTTGTTGTTTCTTTGCATGTTTATAATAGCTACCGTAAGTCCTTATGTGCTCATTCTAACAACCATCTATCAAGTCTTCTATTAACCTTTTCCCCCTTTTTATTATGGATCACATTTCCCTAATTCTTTGCAGATCTAGGAATTGATTTTTGCTTAATCAAGATTGAGTGTAATGTGTTATAGAGACTCTGGATTGCGTTATTTTCCTGTAAAAGTTTTCGTTTGCTTGTGGTTTTTTTTTTTTTTTCTGATAGGAGGTTACAAAACCAACATTTCAACTTGATTTGGAAGAATTTTAAGGTTTTTGTTAATACAGGTCTCTTTTAATTTTCTCGTATTCTTGGAGCAGGGGTCAACAAACTTTTTCTGTAAAGAGAAAGATAGTAAATATTTTATGTGTTGTGGGCCAAATGGTCCCTTTGTGGCTACTCAACTCTGAAATTGTAGTGTGAAAGGAACCATAAGTAATAAACACGTGAGTGGGCATGTCAAGATTTGAGCCTCACCTATACAGATTTGGCCCATGGGCCATAGTTTGCTGACAGCATAGTCATTAGTCTTTGGATACATGGTCACTATTTTTACTAAGAAGCCCACTCTATTTACAATTTCCGCTACCTGACAAGTCCTCGACTCCAAACTCTCCAGCACCAGACAGTTCCCAAAATCTCTATCAAGTTATTTATTTAGCTTTCCAAATGCTGTTCTGTCATGGGTTCTTTGGCATTACTGTCCTGAACAGAATAGTTTAGGAATCGGTGAGGAGAATTTTTAGACAAATGTGAGGGGTCCCTCACCCATCTTCAGGGATTTCCCACCCCCCTCCATTTCTGGGAGCTATGACAATCCTGAAGCTGATGTGTTTGTTTTTCTTTTCCAGACCGATAAGACCATCTTTTCTCCTGGTATTCTGCTTTTCTGTGTGCAGATGAGAAGAGGGAGGGGTCTTCAGGGAAAGAGCTCACTTGATTTTCTTCTTCAGTTTCACATTTCTTCTCCCGTTCAGTTTCTGCCATCTTTGAGTTGTTATGCAACTCTTTCCAAGAGCTAATGCTTATATTTTGTATCATTGTTATTGGCAGGAAGGAGGGGGGTCTCAGAAAGTGGCTCTTAGAGCAGGTAAAAGTTTTATGCCAGTGAGATCTCATAGGTTGGCATGAGCTATCTGATAGATGGATTCAGAAACCTGATGACATCAGGCAGATCCATTAATATTAATCAATCACACAACTGACATACAAAACCAGAAAGCCATTTTATCAGTTTCCCAAGATAAATAAATAGGACTTGGGCCAGAGTCCTCATGGCGACATGGTCAGCAACTTCTTTTTCCTGTAGGCAGATCTACACAGGAAGTCAAATTACAACCAGGGTTTTGTTTGTTGAGCATGAAATCAGAAAAAGAGAAGTTGGTTGGATGCTTAATGGAATCAAGCTAATATAGCCTCAGGTGGACACCTCCACAAAGTAGAAAACTTGGCAATGGAACCGGTCTCCCCCAACTTCATTGACTGAGTTTTTCCTTTTTTTCTAACAGCACATGTTTATCTCTGTGTCTCTCTTTCTTCCTGGACATCCATGGCTGTCCTACACCCCTATCCAATGGCAGTATTCTTTAGTAAGAATGCTAATAATGTTAACAGGACTTCATATTGTACTGGCCTCAACACTATCCTCTTTCTTGTGACTTCTCATCTCTCTACTTGAATCCTATGTTAATTCATTCAAAGTTTAATCCTTAGAGATATATCCTATTTCCTTAAAGTTAACATTTTGGAGAAGGTCCTCCAACATTTCCCAAGCGGAGACGATAGTATTTACCACTTTGGGTTTGAAGATTAAATGGGGCAACATATGTAATGCTTCTGGCACTTACTTGATAAGCATTAAAAAAAATCCTTTCATTTCCTTCCTCTTACTTAATGAAAACAGGTGTTGAAGAAAACCCATCCATTTTCTCTTGTATGTTCCCCATATGATAATAGTTTTCTTAAGTTCTTGCTGGCCAGGAAACCAAGGGTCCTGAAAGCATTTTTCAGTCACAGCCTGGAGAGAGATTAAAAGACAAAACGAAACAAAAACTTGAAGGCTTTTAATTACTGACTCTCACTCATGAGACGCCAGTAAATCAGAACCTTACTCCCCTAAGTAAAGATCAGTATTAAAACATCAAATGTTCTGACTTCTGTCAATCATTAGGAGATTGAAAGAACAAGCCCAGAATCTCATTACGTATCTTGGTGCACGCTTGGTGAATTTAGAAACTGGGCAGTTGGGTGCCCGGGTGGCTCAGTCGGATACATGTCTGACTGTGGCTCAGGCTCAGCCATTCTACACCCATTGAGATTTACCCATAATGGTTAGATGTCAGCTGTGTGGAAAACACTAGGGTCATCATTTTAAACATCTTCATGGTTCCATTAATCTGGTTCTCCTTTCCAGATGAGGAAACTGGTACAGAGAGTGGACTCTACCTGTGTTTGAACAAATGTGGATGAGAGGGGGTGCACCTGGCTGGTTCAGTCGGTTAGGCGTCGGACTTTGGCTCAGGTCATGAGTTTGAGCCTCACATGAGAGCACAGAGCCTGCTTGGGATTCTCTCTCTCCCTCTCTCTCTGCCCCTCCCCTGCTCGTGCTCTCTCTCTCTCTCTCTCTCAAAATCAATAAACATTAAAAATAAAATAAAATGTAAAGAAGTGATGTTTATAGTGAAGATTTGGGGATCTGCAGCAGATTTGGAGTCACTTGGGAAGAGGAAAGTTTTTGGTGATGCCCAGAAAAAACAAAGGCCATATCTACTTTTCTACCAGCAGAGGTACAGTTCAAGTTGAATTTGGGTCATTTCCAAGCCCGTGCAATTACTATTTATACCAAAAAAAGCCCCCCAAAACCAAAAAAAAACCAAAAAATGCTTTTTTAGAAAAGCATTGTGGCAAATGGAAAAAGCGTGGAAGGAAGAGCCAGGAAACATTGAACAAGTTCAGGTCGTAGACCTTTACTGGGCCTCAGTTTCCTCATCAGCCAAAGATGGGCATTAGCCCAGCTGATGAGTTCGGTCTAAGAGTTCAGGATTCCACGCCTTGATCGCATCCATTATTCTCTCCTGGCCCGCGTTCCCAGCTGCATTCTAGTGGAACAGATTGACATCGGCAATCAGAGTCAAATTCCCATTTAAAACACACATCTTGTTATTTTGGTACCAATTACAAGGTTATGGATCATGCTTAAAGGTGTTTAATATGCTGTAATGTTTAGACACACTTGGCTCCAACATTTATGGGGGCTGTTTGTAGCAACAAGCGGCATGCTCTCACTCCCGAAGTATGCAAGCCTGCTGTAAAAACAGTGTAGATAGACTGGAAAGAGAGAAACTCAAACCAGCTACGAAGGAAAGGCAACAAGTGTTTTTGGCGGCCCCGTGGTTTTACCTGCTGACTAATCTCCCAGCAGCCAGGACCTGCTTTTATGGGTGCGGATTTTGTTGTTGCTTTTTACTTTGCTGCCATCGCTGGTGTGGAGCATTTGTAAAAATGGCATGAGGGTTTTTCTAGTCTCGTTTGGCCATGCGTTGTCCGGGAGTCAGGGGTGTGCACTGTTTTTGAAAAAATGAGACCACAGTTCTACGAGAGTGTTCTTGTTTACCTCTTCTCATCCTATCAAGGTAACGGGTGACGTCTCAGGTGATGGGAAAGTGTCCAAAGACTCTGGGTGATGCAGTGGTAACGGGGGGGGAGGGGGGAGTGGTGGCCTGATGTCCAAACATTGTTATTGTGTTCGAATCCAGACAGCTTATATTTTGTATTCCTGAGGCAAGCCCCGTATGCCTCCATGTAAAAGCCTCTATTCAAATATTCCGTTTTTTTTTTAAGTTTAATTATTTATCTTGAAACAGACAGAGACAGTGCGAGTGGGGGAGGGGCAGAGAGAGAGGTGAGAGAGAGAATCCCAAGGAGGCTCCACGCTGCCGGTACAGGGCACGACGCGGGGCTTGAACCCACGAAGCCGAGAGATCATGACCTGAGCGAAAACCAAGAGTCCGAGGCTTAACTGACTGAGCCACCCAGGCGCCCCTCAGATGTTCTCTTAAATACTGAGAGGGAAGGGGAATGTATAGTGTATTTAAGAACCAGACTCCTGGGGGCGCCTGGGTGGTGCAGTCGGTTAAGCGTCCGACTTCAGCCAGGTCACGATCTCGCGGTCCGTGAGTTCGAGCCCCGCGTCAGGCTCTGGGCTGATGGCTCAGAGCCTGGAGCCTGCTTCCGATTCTGTGTCTCCCTCTCTCTCTGCCCCTCCCCCGTTCATGCTCTGTCTCTCTCCGTCCCAAAAATAAATAAACGTTGAAAAAAAAAAATTAAAAAAACAAAACAAAACAAAAAAAAACCAGACTCCTGGCTGAAACCAAGTTTTGTCACTTAAGTTGGGAGAGGGGGTTTGCAAAGAACCCCTACAACAGTCATTAGTTCATGGGCATTGAGTGTGCCAGAAGAGCCCCGTGCACGCTCCTTTAAGCTCCCTCTTAAAAAAAAAATAAAATAAAAAAGAAGGAAAGAACGAAAAGAAAACCCTTCAATGCCTCTGTTGCAGGTTTTTGAACTGAAGACGCTGTGTTGACAGACAAGCACCCGGACTTAAGGGTCTAGTTCAACAGACTTAAATGTAAAAAATACCTCCCAAACCCCCAAACGCTAAAACATATAAAGTATCAAAAAATTGACAGGGCTATTGAAGGTGAGGAAGATTGGAGGAAGAAGAAGAAGTCAGCCTTCACATCCAGGGTTCAGTTTAGTTCAGTTATATTTTGCGAGCACCCTTGCAAGGATCGTGCTAGGCGCTGGGGGTGCAAAGCCAAATGAGATAGAATTCCGCCCTTAAAAAGTTTCCCTCTGAAGCAAGCATCCGCAAACTGCTGCCCGAAGGGCCAAATGGCCTGTTTCTGTACTGCCAGTGAACCAAAAATAGGTTTTACATTTTTAAAAGGTGGTTAAAAAAAAGAAAAACCCAACAACTAAGAATAATCAAATACAAAAGGTAAATGGAAAAGACTGTGCAAAACCGTATGTGGTCTGCAACGTCTAAAATATTTACGTCTGGCCCTTTTACAGGAAAAGCTTGCCCACCTCTGCTCCACGGGGAAGTGAGATCACTGCGCGTGAATTACAATCAAAGTGACAAGGGCCGGGATGGGGTAAACGTGTGGTTTATCAGGTTAGAGAAGCATCCAACCCTGAGTTGAGAAATCCGTGGAGACTTCTTGGAGGCAGCGGGATCTACAGCATGGGTAGAAATGAAAGATGGTGGGCCTGAAGAGGGGATATTCCAGGCAGAAGGGACAGCATGGTCTAGGTATGGAGAGGAGTTTTGTGTGATGGAGACCAGGTTGGAAAATGAGGAGTCAGAAGAGATAAGGCTAAGTACTGAGGTAGGAAGTGGGGTTTCGTCTCCTTTCCTAAGTAGGGGCTGTATCTACTGTAAGTCGGCTCAGTTCTTTGAGGGCTCCACCCCATCTCATGGCCTGGGAGCGATCAAGGCACATCTCTTGCCATGACTTCAAGGGAATGCATGGAAAACAGCATAAAGATCACCTAGGAAAGTGGGTCTGTAGATTAAGGCATTGAGTGTCCTTCAGTCTGGAACAGGCACTGGAAGTTTGGAGAACTTTCCCTCCATTGTTATAGGACCACCACCCAGGCTCCAAGGCTGCCAGAGCCCTGAGTCGTCACAGATTTCGTTTCCCCCTACCTCCCAAACTTTAAACCTCAACCATCCTCTCTTCCCTCAGCCTCTCCCTGGGAACTCAGAAACCTCTCCTTTTTAACCCCTCAAAATACAAAGATCTGTTAAAAACCTCTTTTCTGGACAGAGGAGCTCCCCCATTACATTGTCCATCATCAGCCCAAAGAGGCTTTGGCTTACAGGTCCCACTGGAAATACTAAAAGGTGAACACATTTGGAAGATTTGTAGCAAATCCCCATTCCGTGGTGACCCATTTTGGTGTCCAAAAAGTACAGCTTTATTTTCCGTAATCCCACTGGACATGTGACTCCCAGCCCCGTCTGCCAATTTATGGTGGAAATTTTGAAGGAAACGAATGCACTTTTGGAACTGCATGGGGTCAGCCTATGAATTCACCTTGATCCGTTCAGTATTTCACATGCTCTGTTGAGAATCCTCTCCCTCCGCTTTTCCTGGGGGCCATGATCTACATTCTGAGGATTTTCACGGCATGAGAAAAGAGACGGGCTCACGGCCACCAGCATTCACCTGTGGGCCTTGGTGGAGATGTACCAACTGTCATTAGTCTTTGGTTGTCACTACCTGTTCTTGTACCTCGCCCCTCCCCCCCAATGCCACCCTGAAGGTCACTGACCACAAAGGTCTGCTCTCAGCCAGTTCTGAGCCACCCTTAGGAACACAAAATGTTGAATGTTCTCTAAGGTCTTATAGGAATGTCTCAGGCCCACTCTGCTTAGAAACATCTGATGACCACGGCTTGCCTGTTGCTTTTGTAAGTGAGCTAAAATTTACACAACGTAAATTCAACCGTAACCATTTAGAAGTGCACATTTCAGTGGCCTTTAGTGCATGAACGAGCTTGTGCAACCCTCATGTTTATCTAGTGCCAAGACATTTGCACCCCCGCAAAGGGAACCCCGCACCCTTTAAACAATCGTTTCCCACTCCACCCTTCCCCCAGCTCCCCATCTTCATTCTGTCTCCATGAACTGACCAGCTTTGCGTGCTTCATGTAAAGGAAACCATGCGTGTGATGTTTTGTGTATGTCGTTGACTCTGCATAAGGGTTTAGGTTCACACGTTGTAGCATGTCTCAGTAATTTATTCCTTTTCATGAATGAATAATATCTGATCGTATGGATATGCCATATTTTGTTTGGCATTTGGGCTGTTTCCACTTTTGGGCTATTGTGAATTACGTTGCTATAAACACACACGTACAGGTATCGGTTTGAGCACCAGTTTCCAATTCTGGTGGGGGTGCATCAGGAGAGGAGTTGCTCGGTCATATGGTAATTCTGTGCTTAAATTTTTGGAGAGTGGCTCCACTGCTGTGCACAGCAGCTACACGATTTTATATTCTGCTGCTGCTTTTGCAGCCTTCAAGATACCGTGATGGAGAAGACGTCTCTTCTAATCTGCTGCCTCCTTGAGCGGGATCAGGAATTGAGACCCAAGCACCTTCTGTTTTGTGAGTCCCACAGATCCATCCGTCCCTGGCTTTCAGCACCCAGAAGCTCAGTAAGGGACAGGAGGGGCCCAGTACACACCACGGGGGCACACGAGCATTTGCACGCTAGTCCTATTCTTTGCAGTTCTGGGATCATTAGGTCATTGTGCCTTCTTTCCGGCTCTATTCTTTATGATATAAACTTCATGCTACATGTATCCCAGTTGGAGCCTTATTCTTTTGGCACTCAAAAACTTGCCTCCAAAAAAAACCCCCAAATTGTGTAAGGAAAAGCTTTCGCTTTCAAGACTTGATCTCGCCTAGCAGGGTCAAGAGTATCTTGTGATTTCAGGGGCGCCTGTGGGGCTCAGTCGGTTAAGTGTGTGACTTGGGCTTAGGTCAGGATCTCATGGGTCGTGGGTTTGAGCCCCGTGTTGGGCTCTGTGCTGACAGCTTGGAGCCTGGAGCCTGCTTTGATTCTCTGTCTCCTTCTCTCTCTGCCCCTCGCCTACCCCTCACTCTGTCTATCAGAAATAAAGAAACATTAAAAAAAAAAAAAAGAGTAGTTGTAGATTTTTACTGCCGGGATTGGATTAGAATCAATCCTTCTGTGGACAGCTAGAAAAGCTGGACAAAATTAAGGAGGAAATTCTTCTTGAAACCAACAGAGAGATGATAAGGGAGTGGATAATTATTGAGCCAGGATTAGAATATGGTGAACTTGGAATTGGGAGCCACTTTTCACCTGCGGTTGTTTGTTGATTCCCAAGGAAGCAGCTGAGAGGCTGAGTTGCTGAGCAGTGACTTTGATAGCCTCGTGGGCTAAGAGAACAGGAACTGGCACTCCAGGCCTAAGGCAGAGTGCATTACAGAATGAAGCCCTTCATTTGGTTTGGATGCCATTGGCTTTATCCATAGAGAAGGCACGAGCCAGAAATAGACAAGCTCTCCCGAGGACCTCACCACAACTTCAAGGCATCTCAGTTCTTGAAATGAGACGGTAGTAATTTGGGATTGGTAGCACTGCCTGTCAGCTGGAAGACATAGCTCTTCAGGAGACAACATCTTCTAAGCCTCATGTGATTTCCAGAAACTATTTTGCAAGTACAATATCCAGTGTGCACATGCACGCACACTCATACAGGCACACAAGGAAAGCAAGATGGTATTTTATTTTCTACTAAGAGTATATTTATTATATATTGTATAGTATATAATATTATATATTGTGAGTATATTTACAATATACTTATTGTAAATATATATAGTATTATATATTATAATATCTCATATCACATTATATTGTATATATACAATTGTATATAAATTGTATATATAGTATGTGTATTGTATACATTATATTATATTATTATATTATATTTTATATATTATATTATATATATTTTATACATATATAATGCACATACTATATATATAATGTATATATATGTATGTAAGCTAGATAAAATGTAAACCAGATCTTCCCATGCTTACACATACACATACACACCAACCAACCAATCAAACAAACCAAAAAACCTTGAATTTTGACTGTGGTTGCATCTAATTATTAAATTAATTTGGGGGAGAATTGCCATATTTGACATATTTGACATATTTATAATATTATGTTTTCCAATCCATGAACATAGTATAGCCTCCATTTATTTCAGTAATGTTATATATAGCATTATCAAGAAGAAATATAATGTGGACCACAAATGCCACTCACATATTAATCTTAATTTCTTAGTAGCCATATTTAAAAAAAAAGAAAAAAAACAGGTAAAATTAATTTTAATACTATTTTTGTTTAACCTGTTATGTCCAAAGTAAAGGTTCAACATGCAACTAACATTTAAAATTATTAAAGAGACAGTTTATATTATGTTTTGCATACTAAATCTTCAAAATTCTGTGTGTATTTTGCATTTATATCACGCCTAAGTTTGAACTAGCCACACCTTGATATTCAATGATGGCTAGTGATACTGCATTGGGCAATGTGGTTCTATAGCTTTCAGTGTAGGGAAAATTATATATATTTGGTAGATTTGACTTCGTGATGTTTGACTTTTTTGGACACAATTGTAAATTATATCTGATTTTTCATTTCATTTTTTTTTACTTGTTTGTTAATGATGCATAAAAATGTAGTAGATTTTTGTATGTTGGCCTTGTATCTAGTCACTAGCTAAATGTACTTATTACTTCCAATGGTTTGGAGATGATTTCTTCTATAATAAGCACTTTAATAGGACAATTAATCTTTCTTTTTCTTTAAACATGTTTCCCGTGTGTATGACACAGACTAAAGATGCCCTTTTTCAGTGGGATAAGCAGCTATGTTCTCAGGGATTTTAGTGTGAAATGGCTCAGAATTGTTTCTTGAAAAGCATTATTTCTTTCTGGATTGGGTTGTACCCTTAAAAATGTGGGAAACGTTAACTCTATGTTTTCCAATTGGCTGGTCATGGATTTTGTGTTCTCCTCCATATGAAATCTTTTTTCCTCTCATTTCACCCTCATTTTGAAATTTGAAGGCAAAGTTTCATTGAACAATTTAGGGAAGCCATACAAAATATAATAATATTGGCCACGAACATTAATTTCACAAGCCCACAGTCTTTCATCAAGGCACACGCTTTTGAACAGCTTTTCAACCATAGTGCTGAAGTGAGATAAGCAAGCACAAGTCTTGCCTTGGAAAGCCATATCCTTTGCAACTCATGATAAAAATTGTTGTCTTATTAATTTCAGTATCATTGGGCAGAGAGGCACTGTGCATAAGTGCATAAAGATAATTAAGGATTACTACTCTGGACAAACTTAAAAAAACACACAATATTATAAAATATTTTTAAACACGTTACATAATTTTAGAAGGTCTTTGACAGGCCATATTAAACTTCAGGTGACCTTTTATTGATGATTCACATCACTCTTATGAATTACAGTAATTGTTCCATGTTGTAAATCAGGTTTGCTCTCGGGGGAAATTGGAATATATAAACCTGTTTATTCTTTAGTTAAATTAATCCAGACTGCCGTAATGTTTAAAGTTTAGTTTCCAGATTGCTTTTCTTCAATCCTATTTCCTCCCTTGTTTTAAACTGTTCGAATCACATCTTACTTCCGTTAGCTCTCCATCCCCGTACCTTCAGCAATACTCTATGAGTCAAGAAAGAACATGAAGGTGGGAAATCAATAGAAGAGATAAAGTAGAGATCTAGGAGCAGTGCTTTTCTAAATTCTAGTATAGCTAAAATGCAATTAAGTAATGGGTCCGTGTGGGATGACGGACGCAGTAGAACTTGACTTCCTCAGCACAACACTTAGAAGCAAAAGTTACTGCAATTCTGTTTCCTCCCATTACTTTGGGCGCATCATTTCACTTGTCTGTTGCACAGACTGTTTGCTCAACGGGTAGCACTTGGAAAGCTTTACAGATGCTTGCCCTAGTATTTCCGTCTCTTGCTCTTACCCACTTTCAAGGAAATATAGCATTATGGGCTTGTTCTGGGAGAAGAAATGGAAAAAAAGTAAGCAGAGAAATAGGAAATCTTCTCTCAGTGAAAGGGTTTCAAAGCACACGTGTCGTTCAAGGGATAGAAAGGATTTGTTACAAAGACAAAATATTTGGTAGAAAAACTCATGGTCTTTCCTGTTTCTGTGGTTCTTTTTCCCCTCCCTTTCAGATTAGAAAATCAAGCCCTGGACTGGGGCGAGGCACGAGGGAAGGGCACTGGGAGGTAAAGAGCCAGGAACAAGTGTGCCTCCTGACGTCTGGTGATAGATACCCGAGAGGGAGCTGCATCTGAGATGGTGCCATTGTGCCAAGATGGCAAACCTTAACTCATGTAATCTTCATAAAAGCCCAGAAAATGGATGTTGTTTTTGTTACTTCTCTTTTATAGAGAAGAAAACAGCATGCAGAAATGAAATAACTGACCAAAATCCATGCAGTGGTGGAGACAGGATTTGACCCCACATCTACCTGCAATCAGAGACTATACTCCAAAGCAAGGTGCCTTAGACGTTTGACTTTTGATCCTAAACCCCCTGTATAGGAATGAGTTATTGAACTTTGTCGCTTCCTCGGTACCTAAGGCAAAAATATGAATCATCTGCACAATCGAAGAAGCTCACGTTTAGTATCTTTCTTTTTTTTTTTTTTTTTAATTTTTTTTTTCAACGTTTATTTATTTTTGGGACAGAGAGAGACAGAGCATGAACGGGGGAGGGGCAGAGAGAGAGGGAGACACAGAATGGGAAACAGGCTCCAGGCTCTGAGCCATCAGCCCAGAGCCCGACGCGGGGCTCGAACTCACGGACCGCGAGATCGTGACCTGGCCGAAGTCGGACGCTTAACCGACTGCGCCACCCAGGCGCCCCTAAGTATCTTTCTTGAAAGAGAACAAAACTCATCCCATGCGTTCAGATTACGATTGTGTAGAACAGTGCGATAACCTTGGCTTTATGGTTTAATTATTGCTCTCTGTGCTAATAAATTCCTACCCTGTAACATCGTAAGTGGGATCGTTCAGGCCATACAGTTGTAAACAGCTACCAAAGCCTTTTAATTACATAACACCATTCACTGCCTGCTGTCTCACAACAGAAACGCATGTGAGTTGATCAGAAATAGAAACGACTGTGAGTCACGGGTTAAGTGAACACAACAGTGGCTTGAAGGAGACAGAAATGTCCTCTTTCCAAGAAGAACCCAGAGGCACATAACTCAGGAATGGCAGGGCAGCTCTGTATCACAAAGTCCTCGGAGACCCACGTTGCTTTCCGCTCACTGCTCAGCCAGCCATTCCTGGGGCACTGCTCCATCTCATGGTGCGAAACAACACGCGTATTCCAGGCCGCAGGTAGACGGAGAAAAGGGGGCAGAGGGACTAACCAACTGCCTCTTAAAGAAAGCTCTCCAATATGGCCGTGCGGCCCTTTGCGTCTCATCCCCTTGGCCACAAATTGGCCCCAGGAATGCACCAAGGTGTAAGCTAAGCTGGGAAAGATACTCTCCGGGCAGCTGGGAATTCTGTGGTGATGGGGAAGGAAGGAGAGAAAGGAAGAAAGGGAGGAAAGAAGCCGAGTCTCAGGTGCCACATACTACTCTGTGTACACACATTCCACCACAAAACCTGAGCCCCAAGCCCAGGAGTGTGTTCCCCTAAAGCAGTTAAGGAATTCCAATCTCAATCTCCAAAACAGAATGCACAGAGCTGCTAAGTCCACAGCTGATCTCAGTGCCTGGATCTGTCTTAGCATTTACTTAATCGTATATTAGGGAACAAGGAATGAGGACTAGACCGTGTTGCCGAAGAACGTATGTGTATACACGCACATTCACATGCACATACACACATGTTTATATCATATGTTCATACAATATCTATACATTATATATAACATATATATAACTTAAAAAAATTTTTTTAACATTTATTTTTGAGAAGAGAGAGACAGAGCATGAGCGGGGGAGGAGAGAGAAAGAGGGAGACACAGAATCCGAAACAGGCTCCAGGCTCCGAGCTGTCAGCACAGAGCCTGCCACGGGGCTCGAACCCACGGGCCACGAGATCATGACCTGAGCGGAAGTCGGAGGCTTAATTGACTGAGCCACCCAGGCGTCCCTATATATAACTTTATATATAATATATAAATGCCTGTATCTACATATTATATAACTATGTAGATATTTATATATTGAATTTTTGACATTGGTAAGTATATAACACAATATGGAAGTACCTAAAACATAAATGAATGGTTTGATGAATTATTAGAAAGTCAGCACCTATGTACCCCTTCCCCAGGTCAAGCAATAGAACAGTGCCAGCCCCTAGGAGCTCCTACATGCCTTCTACCCCATCAAACCCCTGTCCTCCTTAAAGAGAGCCACAAATCTGACACTTAGGATAATCCATACAGTATTATGTTTTGAGATAGAAGACCTGAATGCTAATCCTATTTACGCCTCTAATTTGTGTGATTTTCGGCAGACCACCGAATCTCCCATGTATGTATAGATGTATTGGAAATTCTCCTTTTGTATCATAAATATTGAATACGTTTGCATGTCTGTGTGTGTGTGTGTGTGATGAAAATCTCCAACGACATGGCGTTTAAGATTATTTCTAGCTTTTTAAAAATTTTTTTTGTATTTATTTTTGAAAGAGAGAGAGACAGAGCATGAGTGAGGAAGGAGCAGAGAGAGAGAGGAGACAGAATTTGAAGCAGGCTGCAGGCTCTGAGCTGTCTGCACAGAGCCCGATGCGGGGCTCAAACTCACAAATCGAGAGATCGTGCCAAAGTTGGATGCTTAACCGACTGAGCCACCCAGGTGCCTGACATTATTTCTGGTTTTTTAAAGTTTGCCTTCTGTATATGGATCAATAATTACATGCTTTTTGTTTGTTTTGTTTTTTAATCCTTATATACTCTTCCTGATAACTTTTGGTATCTTAAAACACACACACACACACACACACACACACACACACACACACCAAAAACCTAACCACTTAAGGAGATGACTAAAATTGCTGTATTCTTATCAGAAATAAAGCTTAGTTCGTTTCTGCATAAAGTAAGCAACCTCACTTAATAATGGCACTCTTAAGTGACGAATTTTTTACACTCAGTGCTTCAGAAAAAGATCCTCGGACTTCTCAGTTTTTTGTGTGTTGTGGTGTCTTTGTTGTTTTTTAGGAGAACTTGGAATTTCCAACAACTTTCTTCAGAGAAGCTTTCTGATTTTAAAAACCAGAGTGTAAGAGCAGTGAGGGAAGAGAGAGAGGGGAAAGTTTTCAGGAAGAGGGGAGAAGGGAGAGCGGGAGGAATGGAGGCCAAGAAAGAGAGATAGAAACCAACAGAGCAAACACAGAGGAGAACGAGAGAGGGGTGGAAAGGGTTTAATGTGCTCCGAACCGAATCCATTAATATTAACACTCACACACCTCAGCGTTCACCTCCCACAGTGGGGAGCTGGGTAAATGGCCCCTTTTATCATCGTCCTGTGAATTGCTAATTGATTACCAGGGTGATTACACCCACGTTCCATCCAAAGAGCAGTGTCCTGTAGGGGACGTGAAGGGAGGACAGTGGCTCTGGAATGGCCCCTTATGTGAACATCTCACCACCGTGACCGTGAACCTAGTGTGTAAAGGTGTAAATGTTCATGTGTCGCATCGTCATTTGTCAATGGCTCTTTCCTGAGGAAATGACAGTCTGTTCCAGGCCCGGCGGGAGAAACTAGCTGTGCTGGGTTCGTCATGGCTCCATGTTGGGTCCCCCCGTGCACCTTCCTATAAACTTTTCAAGGACCACCTGCCAGTGTATCTGCTCTGGGTCCTAATTCCCGCTAAAGGCGCGACACCATGGTTTGGGGGGGAATGAATGCTGTATCGTCTCTGGAATTTTGAAACGTCATGAAAAATGGAATGGCTGAGAATTGTAAAATTGAACATTTGGAGTGGATCTTAGGGGCCCGTTAAAGCTGTGTCTGTCTCATTGAGCGGCCCATTCTGTAATATCGTCATCAGATGGCCAGCCAGCCTTCCAGCTATCTCCTGGGCACGCAGCCTGTTGCTATGATGGCCGACCATCAGTGAGTCTGTTTCCCCTTCTTCATGATGATCCTTTGTTTCCTCGCCTTAAATTTTTTGTGCCTAATTTAAACAGAATCCGTCATTTTACCAACAGTTGTTTTCAGACTATTTTGCCTTGCCAGATCTTCAAGTGTGATAAATTCAAGTCAGGGGATTATCCACGTACAATGTGAACAATGGAGGATAACAGGGCACCATCATTTCCTATGATAAGACACTTCTGTTTCTCCTCACGCAGTATCCTTTTTTCCTACTTTCAGCCCCCTAGCAACTGCTGATCTAATTACTATTCATATCCTCATATAGATTCACCTTTTCTGAAATATCGTCTGCATGAAATCATACGGTGTTTACTGTCTTGAGTTGATTTCTTTCACTTAGCATAGCAAAGCTGAGATTCTTCCAATCTACCAGCATTTCGTTCATTTTTTTGTTTCTCAGTAGTATTCCATTGTATGGATATACCACAGTGCATTCACCTATTCACCAATTGATAGGTATTTGCTTGTTTTCAGTTTGGGACAATTATTTTTTTAAATTTTTTAACGTTTATTTATTTTTGAGAGAGAGGGAGAGAGCAAGAGCAGGGGAGGGGCAGAGAGCGAGGGAGACGCAGAATCCGAAGCAGGTTCCAGGCTCTGAGCTGTCAGCCCAGAGCCCGATGCGGGGCTGGAACTCACGAGGAGTGAGATCATGACGTGAGCCGAAGTCAGACACCCAACCGACTGAGCCACCCAGGTGCCCCATAAACGAATATGATTTCTAAAAGTGCACTATGTATGTCGTGCTTGGTGCCTTCCACGCGTGCATTTCATTTAATATAACAGTCCCTTAAAACAAATATTTTGCCCACATTTTGCAGAAAGAGCAACGGACAGAGACAAGAAGTAACTTTCCCCAAACCGCTCAACTTTCCAGGGGCGTAAATAGAATCCATACCTCCGTCTTTGTGACGACGACGTGAGCTTTTGATGACAAACCGACCACAGGATCCTGGGAGGCTGGGATTCACGAGACGTAAACTGGGCAGTTCGCTGCTCATGGCTGGGTTTGCACCTGTGTCTGAGGCTCGTCTCACCGGTTATCTGATCCGGTCCAGCCTTCGCTGGGGCAGCTGGGTGACTTGGCCCTGCTTCACGCCTGTCTTCTTCCAGCAAGCTAGGTGGGGCATGTTCTCAGGGCAATGGTAGGGGCAGGAGAGAACAAGCCCCGGCGCGTGAACTCCTTCTAGAACTCTGCGTGTGTTGATCTCCCCATTCCCCCTTGGGCAAAACAAGCCACATAGCAGAGTTCAGGGTCAAGGGACAAGGCCAGTCACCCACAGTGCCTGTCCCACCCTGCCGCAAATGTGGGACAGCATGGTCAACGCTGCGAGGTGCTGGGATAATCTCCCACCTGCCACTGTCCAGGTTTGCCCACCACTCATTTCTTGCTTGGCTATTATCGCAAGAGCTTCCTCAAGATCTCCCTTCCTCCTTTGTACATCACATCCTAGGGGATTATTAAGTGCCCCTCCTTCCTTAATATCCACCAGTGCCCCCCTCTGCACCCCTATCTGCAGGGTAAAGAATGGCACGATCTATTTATCGTCTAATTCCCCAGCCCGTATCCCACAAAGTCTACCCCGGAAGCATACCAAGTTAAGTTTTTAAACCCCGAATCAGAGCTGCGTGCTGCTGAATTTCACGTGCCCTCCCCTCTTTGTGTGAATTCTCTCACCTCGTCTGATTGTGAGGGGTCCAGGGGGTTCATCGTGATGACCGCGTGATGCACCACGGTCATTGGCATACGGCAAGTCCTCAAAGAATATGCGTTAGATGTTTACGTGGATGCTTCAAGGAGCACTTTCTCAAGAGCACGGTTTCTGACTCTCACTCTTCTTCTGTTCGTTCCCTCCCATTTGCTCACCTCTGGTAGGATAGGTACTACTCGCTCAGACGCCTCCTTCCCGGAAACGATCCACTGTGCCGTTTTGCAGCAGCAGATATGCAGCTGAAGACCGCGTAAGCGAGCACTCTTGGCTTCTTCCTCTCTCCAGCCTGCGACGGGGTGGGGGGCAGGATTCACAGGGCATCTCCTTCAGGGTCGTTGAGGCTGGAAACCCGTGAGACGGGTGGAGTCCGTAGCTTCCTCGGCGAAACTCCCGACTGGCGTTGACCCAAAACAATCCAAATCCCGGGGGCTTGGGCTGAAACAGTCCGCGACGGGAATGTAATATTCCAAACGGCTTTCAGTTAGTTCTGGTTTCCATTCATCTTTCTTTCGTGGCAGGTAGGGCAAGGGTGAGAGGAAAACGGGACAGGTGGAGAGTGGAATCTGATTGAATTACCGGCCAGGCCTTCAGAAAGCCCCAGGAAAGAAACTCCCAGCTCAGCTTGGCATCTCTCTAGAACCGTCCTTTGAAGATTGCTGATGGGGATGCGGGTGCTTCGGAAAGCGTGAGGCTGCGCTCAGATAATTCACGTGACAGCTTCTGTATAAGAACATACTGTTCTTGGCAAAGGTGTAAAGCACCCGCTGAGATCCAGCCTCCCCTCTGCCTGTCAGCGTTATTTACACCCCTGCTTCCCATGTCATTGAACAGCTATGCCACGGTCTTCTGTCCTGTGAAGGTTTGGGCCCACAGTTTCCATGCGATATTTATTCCTCTCCTTGCTTTCACATTGAACTTCTTAATTTTGGCCCAACTTCTTATCTTGGTCCCTGAGAATTCGTTACTATTCCTCCTATTCCATTTGATAGTTACGAGCACGCTCTGTACGTCCCTTAGTGGCTGAGACCGTTCTCCTTACTGCTTGAAATATGCAGGTATCGCTTACAAGAGAATATTTATTATTTCAATATGATTTGAGCATCAAAACAGGTCAGTCTGTTTCCTCTGTTGTCTGGAGTCTTGGAACGTGGATTCTTTCTGACATGTATTCGTTCAACGGTCAGTCAGCACCCACTAATCTGCAGATCTTTATCGAGCCACTGCCCCTGGCGTGCCACTTAAAATGCAGCCCATGTCTCAATTGTAATATTGTCCTTTCTGGACACACACAGCACCCACACATTCCCAGACATCCTGCTACAACTGCATTTTTTCAGCAAGGACCGGGCGTCTTTGTATCACCAGGTCTGTCTCCGTGAGGGGAACATACTAGACACACGATAAATGTTTCTAAAACATCAATCCAAACGTCACCACTTCCTCACATCCTGAATAAAGACAGGATCACACGGGGCGCCTGGGTGGCGCAGTCGGTTAAGCGTCCGACTTCAGCCAGGTCACGATCTCACGGTCCGTGAGTTCGAGCCCCGAGTCGGGCTCTGGGCTGATGGCTCAGAGCCTGGAGCCTGTTTCCGATTCTGTGTCTCCCTCTCTCTCTGCCCCTCCCCCGTTCATGCTCTGTCTCTCTCTGTCCCAAAAATAAATAAACGTTGAAAAAAAAAATTAAAAAAAAAAGACAGGATCACAGTATCGGCGATCAATCCAAATAACTGGGCTGATTCTTGGACACCCCCGCCTTTGGAATCACAACCTCCAGCCTTCTATAAAATAGTATCTTCCATGTTTTAATGGGAGTTTCCAGGGGATGTGTCACAGGACCCCCCCAAAGAAGTTCTGTTTCCACTGCCCCGATGGGCCCTGTTTCCCACCGGAATAGTACTGATAGTCTACCAGCTGTCACCTGACATTTCTTTGCCCGCTTTCTATGTTCTACCAGGCTCCGCAGGCCCTCCCTACGTGTTCCACACCCACCAAGAGACAATGCCACTCTACTGCCCTCAAGATCCCAATGCTATGTGTGGTCGCGATAGGCTCTGTTTGAGACATCACAAAGTACTGTACCCTACTACAGTTAGCAAAACGGCTCCTTTTCAGCCACAGACTGTGTGACAGGAGCCCAGAACAAGTTTGAGATGGCATCCATTACACTGTTCTCACAAATACCATCGTGTCCATCAGTTTTCTGAAACACGCCCAGATATGTCTGAATCCCCGAATGAGCGCGCCTTGTGGCTCAAACTTCCACCCGTATTATTTTTCTCATTCCTTATTACACAAGTAGCACACGTTCACGGCACACAAAAATGAAAGAAGAAAAGACAGATCCCTTGGAATCCCACCACCTAGACTTAACATTTTGGCATCCGTTCTTTCGGACTTCCTTGCTATTCATTTGAAATAAACTCGAGGAAAATGATATTGACCACAATTCCTCTTATATTTGTTTCAAGATATACTTTGAGGATGAGACCCCAACAGGAGGCTTGGTAGCAAAAGTGGTGTTTCTAATGCTTGGGGAAATGATGGGGTGTAGAGTTAGAACTTCCTTGAAGAAAACACTGGGAAGAAGACTGGGGGAAGGTGGGGCTGGGACCATTCGGACATGGCAGAGAAGTAACTGGAAGGAACTGAAAGTTTGGGTGGAGGTTGTTGAGCCACAGCTGTCCACAGGGGACTGTGCTCTTGATTAGCATGACCTTAGAGAAACACAGAGAGATGTAGAATCCAACAGCATGTCATGGAAATAGATGTAAGAATTTTGACCGCATCACACAGAACGACCCTGAAAATAACTCAAAATAAAAATCAAGTAAGAGATAAAGTAGTTAGATTATCCCCTCATGGGAAAGCGACATATGTTTGTGAAGTCTGGTGGGAGGAGGGGGAGGTGACAAGGGAAGGGGGCACCTTAAAATCAAAAAGAAGATGGGGCACCCGGGTGGCTCTGTGGGTTAAGCTTCCGGCACTTAATTTTGGCTCAGGTCGTGATCTCACGATTGGTGAGTTTGAGCTCCAGATGGGGCTCTGCACTAAAAGCACAGAGAGCTCTCAATAAACAAACAAACAAACAAATGAATAAATAAGAAAGAAAAAACACTTGAAAATCAAAAAGAAGAATTGGGGACTCCCAGATAGCTTGGTCAGAAGAGCCACGCGACTCTTAATCTTGGGGTTGTGAGTTTGAGCCCCACAATGGGTGCAGAGATTACTTAAAAAAAAAAAATAAAATTTTAAAATAAACAAATCAAAAGGAAGAATTAGATACTGGTGTGTTTTAGCCCAAGGACATGGGCTGTGAGACGCCCCACCACTTGCAGGGAATGAACTTTCACAAAGGCTAAACAGTGACGAGTGTTTGGGGAACCTCCAAATTTCACATTCTGGCATAAACTCTCTGACCTGTAGACAGTTTCAGCCTATTAGGATGGTAACCCCAACTACTGTCATATTATTTCCTTAATGGGTATGGCTTAATAAACTGGAGAGACAGATGAAAGGGATAAATCAGTCCTATGATATGTATTCGATTGTTGTTTAGCAAGAATCTGTACACATGTGATATTTAAAATATTTCTGATGATTAGGAGAGACTGGCACATTGACTAATGTGACAGAATATTCTCACAATCCCAATTGAAACTGAACGCACAAGTAATTGATTTTAGACATACAAGATTTGGTTGAGAGGTATAAAAGAATTTTACTGAGTTTGTGTACAATTTTGGAATATTTAAGAAAAATTAAGATTTTCTGTAGGTACATTTGATTTGTTGGATTTACTGCACTGGGAAAGTTTCACCTGTAAGAGGCACATATTCAATTGGAAAGTCAAATATATTTAACTTATAAAGGCAGTTTAAAGTATTTAATGGAATTTAATGAACCACATCCATTGAATTGTTAATCAAAGGCCTCTTTCAAGATGCTTGTTAAAATTTACTAGATTTTACAAACAGGATAAGAAGATTTATAAGTTGCATTCAAACCCTCAATAAAAAAAAAACTGATATTTAAATCTGTCATTGAAATTTATTCAAGAGATTTTATTGGGTGTCCTCACTACATATTCTAAATGCTGGGAGTAAGCACTCAAGAAATGGGTATTCTAGTAGGATGATAGACATAAATAAATACATGGTGAAATATTTAGCTTGGGAGAAGATGAGAAACTCAATGGGGAAAAATAAGCCAGGGCAGGAGAGATAGGGTTTGCCCAGTGGCCAATTTGGGGTGTGGGTGGGGCTTGCAGCTTTTATAGAATGGGGTCAGGGGTACCTGGGTGGCTCAGTGGGTTAAGCGTCCAACTTTGGCTCAGGTCACGATCTCACGGTTCCTGAGATCAAGCCCCACGTCGGGTTCTGCACTGACAGTGTCGGGGCGGGGGGGGGGGGCTGCTTTGGATCCTCTGTCTCCCTCTCTCGCTGCCCCTCTCCCGCTCACACATGCACTCTCTTTGTCTTTCTGTCAAAAATAAATAGACATAAGAAAACGAAAGGGGCCAGAGAGAGCCTCGCTGATTGGGTGACTTTTGAGGGGAAAACTCTAAGAACGGAGGAAGGACATCATGGCGACATTCAAGGGAAGCGCTTTTCAAGGCAAAGCACCCCACCAAATGGAGATGCTCCAGTCAGGGACTCCTCTCCGAAGAGGACCTATGTGGCAGGTAATCACACTGATTACATCTTGAAGGCCGGTGCCCTTGCGCCCAGAAGGGGACAGAGCCAGACCAGAACCCCACCCACTGCCTCTCAGTTACTGGTCTTGTCTTGATTCCCTACGCACACAGTTCTCCAAGAACCTAAGACCTTCTTTCCGTCTAACTTCCTCCAGTAGCTCTTCCTGAAAACTCTGCTACTTACATCCTCTGCCCCTTTTAAGAGCAGGTTCTACATGCCTGTTACTTTATTATTCTCACATGTGTTAACCTGCCTTCCCAGATGAGTCACAAGCGACCCAGGTCACGTGTCACTATCATGCAAGACTCCGTAGAGTTAGCCCTTCAGGAGCGTTTCCAGGGGCGGGGGGATGTCACCGGATGCTTCTGAAAACTGGTTCATCAACAGCTGCTTTAAAGGCCAGGTCGCTTTGTTGTGTAAATCAATTCCAAACGGAGCCTTTCTTCAAGAACGTTGCTTGGGAAGCATTCACTGAAGGTTCCCCACTCTTGGTCTTGTTCTGGGCTGTCTTTCTGATCATGGCAAAGTGTTCCTGCAAAGCCCCGGGAGTCTGTCTCCCTCTTTTGGTAGTCAGACGTGTGAGGACAGGTCCAAAGCTTATTTGTTGCTAGTAAATACTATTTCCTGGACCACACAACAACAACAACAACATTTGTTCGTGGTACTGCTTGGGAAAGCTCCTTTATCATGTATTGGTCTCAAGCTCCCCAAACCCTCATCAGTTACGAAGCTTGCTCAGTTGCCCTGACTCCATTTTTTTTTCTTTTAATTAGGGCTGTCACAGAATGAACCAAATGGTTTTCCAAAGAGGGTAACAGGAGGGACAGGAGAGGAAGGAGGACGTGTGGCCGCATGCAGAAAGTAGAATGAGCACCAGTGCTCTGGCCAGTATCTCAGTTTGCAGCATGGACTATAAAAATCCTTTAACAGCAGCGGGGAGTGAGTTGAGAATGACTAACCTTTGCCATGTGTCACTAATGAGGACGGTTACAGCAGATTCCATCTCCATTAAGTTATATTAGAGTGGCATTCCATGGTCATTAACTAAATGTGCTAACTGCTAAATATTGTTTTTCCAAGGTTGAGTTTGAAGGCACGGCAGCAAAGGTGGCTTCTCTGGGGGGTAATCAAGGGGCATCTCACGATATAAAGTTGCCTGCCGTTCGATCAGTGGATGTCTGTCCAGTAAACTGAAATTAGGAAATGCCTTCTAGATGAAACATATATCAGAAAGGAGCCACTCTCATCCCCCTTGGTTTTGCTTTGACCAGCTCTCTCTGAGTATACCCTTGAATTACACTAGCAAGCTTTGCCTGATAAGTTAGCTGGGTACCTTTTGAGTTGACTAGATCAGAGTAGCAAATAATTAGTGATGCATTATATCTGAGTATGTATTGTATACTAGACTGTTGGGAGGGTGAGTGTCCTCTCCGACAGACTAAGCACTTTTAAATGGTTCTTTCTAATATTAACTTAATATCACATTTTTTTTTAAGATAGGGAGAAGCTGAGACCCTAGGAAGTAGGATGTCTATACATCTGATTACCTGTCTTTTCTGCCTTTTCCAATTCCCATCCAACTCTAAATGACCTTTCTGGAGCACGTGGTTGGACCAGATGTGGGGCTTGCGGAGGATTTATGCAGAGGAAAAGTGTCTTCCCTGCTGCCCATGTGTAAGCGGGGGGGAACGTGCTGTATATGAATATAGGGATGTGGCACAGGACAGTGACCCCACTGGACTTGATAAGCATTGAGAGACGGGTAGAGGGAAATAATTGAAACCTCAAGGTGTTTGCTGGAAAGAGCTTTATCTGAGAAGCTCCATATACCTTAGAGCGGGGTGAATGGTGGCCCCCCCCCCCCACAAAGATACATCCATGTCCAAATCCCTGGAATCTGTGAATGTTATCTCATTTGGAAAAGGGATCTTTGTAGCTGCGAGTAAGTCAAGGATCCTGGGATATAATTGTGCAAGATTACGTGGGTGGTCCTAAGTAAAGGACAAAGACAGGAAGAGACAGAAGAGAAGACACAGAGACACAGAGGGCATGACAATGTGAAGGCGGAAGAAGAAATTCCAACGGCGTGGCCACAAGCAAGAAAGCCAAGGAATACTGACCGTCCCCCGAAGCTGGAAGGATCCTCCCCTACAACCTCCAGGGGACCTGTGACCCTGCCAACACCTTGATTTGGGACTTGTGGCCTCCAAAACTGCGAAGAATACGTTTCTGTTTTATGAAGCCACCCAATTTGTGGAGGTCTGTTATGGCAGTCCTTGGAAAGTAATACATACCTGATGGAGAAGAGCAACCCAAGAGACGTGGGGCCACCAAGAAACTGTGAGGGACTGGAAGCTCACACGGTTCCCCTCTAATTTTGCAGACCTCTGCAGCAGAGGACACCAGGGAGCAGAGAGGGTTACCCTGGGGCCCCGGAAAGAACCCACAAGTGCCAGCTGGTCAAGGACCAGCCCAACGGGGAAGAAACTGACACGCCCACTTTCTGGTCTCCCAAACTCCACTTCAGGATCCTCGGTGAACTGTGCCCCAAGGGGACACAGAGCGAAGAATGAGGTCTTCGAGTGGATTCTCTGGAAACAGACCTTAAAACGGAGCATTGCGCGGGCAACGTTTACCGGAGAGAGCTCTTGGGAAACATACCTGTAAGGAAAGGGAGCCGGGAGAAGGCAGAGGGCAAATCTGATCCTCACCGAAGCCTCAGCAAATCCCATGAAAGCTGAAGCTGAAACAGCCCCTCAGAGTTGTCCCAAATGAAGGCGAGGGCCCAGATCTTCCTTTGCGACAGTGACTTCTCATTATTGGCCACCATTTCCCCTGGGAGTGGCCATGATTTGGATCAAAGCAGTTCCTTTGCTCTTGCATGCACGTCCCGGTGAGGGGTGTTGCCAGGAGCAGAAATGCACGCGCTGCAAAGGGAAATCTGAAAACAGTCCACCCCTGGCAATACTGAATTCTTTTCCAGACCTAGAAGTTGGGGATGGGGGGCGGTCGTGGTGCGGAGAGGAAGTGAAATTATTCCAAAGCTTCCTGTTTGGGGGCTAAATCGATCCAGAAACAGCAGGGGAAGTCAGAACCCAGGAGGAGTAAAGAGTTGGTCGTTTGTTTTTATACAGTCGGGACTGTGCTGGATATGGGAAGGTTAACCATCGATGGGAAGGAAATGTGGAGCATGCTTCCGGTTGAACAAGGAGAAGAAAGTTGGAGTGCATACCGATTTGCTCAAACAGCAAAAATAAAGTGGGGGGGGGAGGCAGAAAGAAAACAAGGAATGAAAATAACCGGGGGACGTAAAATAAGATTAAAAAAGCATAATATTGGGCATGCTAGCTGTTAAAAGTAGAAAAGCAAATTTCCACTATAAAAGAGGCGGGGATTGTTAAAATGGGTTACTCAGGATCACACTCATGCATTGCAGTTGTACAAAGTTTATGAGAAACACACGGTGTGGGATAGCTTTTTTGTTTGTTTGCCTTTACGAATTCACCGAAGCCCTGTCTCCACCTTGCGGTCTTGTCTGAGTGACTGACCTATAGAGACTTCCATCTACAGGACTCCTTTATCTCAGAGTTTCCGGTTAGTTTCTGTCACCGGGAGCGGTAAGGAGAGATCACGGGGAGGCAGAGAAATGGGGTCCTTCCTTCCGAGGTCAGCTTGGACTAGCTATGTGAAAATCTCTCCGCTCCTCAAGAGAATTGGCTACCCCATTATCTCTTCTTCCAGTTTCTAGTCATCTCTCTCTCCCTCGTCCGTCTAGGTCTAGGGTTGTGAGAGCTCAGCCTCTGCTAGCTCCAGGCACCAACACCATCCTTGTGATTCCCTTACACCCACACCTCATAGTGTGTCATTTGTGTTTCTCTATGGGATTACCTTAGTTTGAATGCCTCATGTTTTCTGCTGCGACTTGGCTAATCACTGGTTCCAGAAATGGCCCAAGAAAGAGGCCCTCAAGATGAGATTCTGAAACTGGGTTGGTCATAAATTCAAGGGGTGCAGGGATAACCGGAAACTAGAAGAGGAGTAAGCCGTGGGATTCAATAATTCACATGATCACTGGTGGCTAGAACGGGAGAAAATCCAGGAAAGAGGAGACTCATTGAGAGAACATAAATCTGTGGCAAAGAAGAAGAGTAAAGATTATGGAGACAACAGGCATCTTCTTAGACCTTAGGGAGCATACACAGAGAAAAAGAGAACTAGAAAATTGTGGACACACAATTGAGAACATTTGTGGAAAACCAGGAGGCTCCCCAGCAGGACTGTGGTCCTAGGAATGACGTGGCAGAGAGCTAAACCCAGAGTATGAGTGGAGGGTGATGGAGAAGCAGCTCAGCTCAATGCTTTACACACCACAAAACCTTGACTATGGCGAGGATATTAATGGGCGAAAATGGGACCCTAAGACCTATCATGAGACAAGCATGGACAGACATGGACAAAACTAAACACAACACATCCAAATTCTTTGAACCTCCACTGCGAGAAGAGACAGCCTCACTCTCTTCCCTATGTGAGTTAAGTAGCCTATGCCTGCATAAAAGCCTTTCAGTGACTGCATCTGGGACTGGTGCCCCACAAGATGATGCCTCCCCACTGAAGACCCACCCCTAGGGTGATTAAAGTGTCCCAGTTTGCCTGGGACTTTCTTGGTTTTAGTACTTTATGTCCTGTGTCTAAGGAACTCCCTCAATCCCGGGACAGCTGGGACAACTGGTCACCCTACCACACCCAACACTGTCAACTGCTTCTAGGTCCATAAGATGCTTTGGTACGCAACACAGCCCAAATGCAGAGACACAGGGTTTGCTCCAGGAGAAGACAGTTTATAACCGAAGGCAGTGACAAAATCTTGCTAACGTGTGTCTTCCGAGGCCTGGAGAATGTGTGTGGGGGTGGATGCCCATGGTGTGGGACCAATGGGGAAGGAATCTGGATTTCGATTTGATGTAACACTCCAACATAAGCGTTCTCACCCGATTTGGGGACTTTGCAGGTTAGCTCAAACACCTTGCCAAGGCATTAATAGTCTACTGGGTTGCCTAATCAAACCCTGAACTTGACCAAGATTTTAAAATTGCGTTCCTGGCATACAGTAGGGAGGAGTCTAGAGGTTTAGCAAGATGGGGATGATGTGAGAAGCTATTTTGTACAACGTGCTGGGCCACCCACCATGCCCCTAGGAGGGCCCATGGAAGTATTAGTTATTTCAAGCTTCCTTTGTCTAATTTGTATTGTCTAACTATTTACAGAGAGAATATGTTTTCAAACCAGAGAAAAAAGTTTCACGAAGTTAATTTTTGCACAGAGTAGATGTGAGAGAAGAAGACGGGAAGGGAAGTGTCAAATATCTCAAATATTATTGGGTGAGTTTTCAGACGACGTGGTTTTTATAGATAGGGATTCAGAGATTCCCTGAGAGGAAATGCAGGTGAAGCCTGTGGAGGCAATTCCCTAAGGCTTAGAAGGGCCTCCATGGGAATTATCCAATCCTAGGAGAAGGGGGGTTATTTACACAATGGATACTTTTTGGCAGCCTAAGATCTCACTGATATTTTTCACTGTTTGGCTGGTAGGGTGGGAGGACAGACACACGAGAGAAAGATCTGGAATCCTATCTTAGAAAAACAAAAAGAAAAGGGAAAGTTGAAAGAGAGGTCCTCAGAATCAGTCAACAGTGTGGTCCCGCATGTGGTCGAGAATGACAAGGACAGATTTGAGAGGCCGGTAACACTGTGAAAAACTTGATTGAACCACTGAAAATGAAACACCAGTCACATTTCTCGGTTGAAGGGTTTTCCTGATCTTTTTGGGAGGTGCCAACGTTTCAGAAGACTAGTTTGAGGGACCTCATAGCAGAAGCCATATTGATCCACACAGGGGTACTGACAACACAGATGTTTAATACATCAACAGTTTCAGTTCCAGAATTTATTGAGGGGGATCGTCCTGCTGGAACAAATCTCAAGTTGAAGCCAAAGCCCCCCTCGGAAGCTGTTTTTACAAGCCTAAAAAATTCCAGTGCAAAGATGTGGAGCGCAGAGTTCATGGGCCTTGAGCCGTTGCTGGGGACATAGTAAGAAAGAACAGAAGACCACATTGTCCTCGATGAATGCTTCTATTTCCCCACCACAAATCGTGAGGAATTCTTTCCAACAAGAAAGAATAGGAGTTCTGTCACTAGAGCCTAAATTCAGTTCAATACTCAGGTGCCCAGAAAAATACTCAGAGAGAGATCGAAATCACAAGGTTCACAATGGATGTGGCGGGCCCTGAGCGGGGGTGGGGAGGAAGCACAAATAATATCCCGTGCGTCAAAAACTTACACCGTGGCACACTTCGGAAGACAGGAATATCTGTCCAAAACGTAGTCTGGAAGGTACCAGAATTGCTTGTTGGGACTTTTCTCAGAAACTGTTCTAAGTTCCCATGTTTTGGCCTGGGTACAACGAGCCTAAAAATCTGCCTGGCATCCCAGGGCCTGAGGTCACAATGATGTTTTTCTTCTCTCTCACATTTTTTTCTGTCTATACTTTCCTTTCCAATATGTCATTAAGTCTCTGTTGGAACCAGGTACCAGGATCTGGAAGCATAATTTTATTGTGAGTAATCGCTGGAGAGCGAGGGCGATTCTTGTTTATTTCCCAACACTTCCTGGGGGCCCAGATTCTGTGATCGCTTACGAGCCCTGACGACCCTCACCCACTATAAAAACGTAGGACACATCCAGTCTTCGGGTGATGTTGCTTTTGAGTGCTTTATATTTCACTCAACATGGCGGAAGCTGGTCAATGCGACCAATGCTTTCTAGCATTACTTTTCTAAGTAATCTTGACTTAATCCAGTAATCTTGGATCTATTTAATCTAAAGTAATCATGACTTTAAATGGCAGCCACCTGAGAATGCGCAGAATATGAAATTTCAGAGGACAGAAACTTCCATTGATTTCCGTGAGATTTCGTTTGAAACTTTCGTTTCTCCTTCCAGAGTAGATAATGGGAAGGTGGTCATATTCAAAATGTGTGTGTGTGTGTGTGTGTGTGTGTGTGTGTGTGTGTGTGATTTCTGCCATTAAATTGGTTGGCTATTTTGGTGTTCCTTGGTACCCATTTATAACCCTCTCAGCTGATCCAGGTAAACTTAGACAAGGTGGCAAAATCAAATGGATTCACTGAGCATGAACTAATCGCCTTCGTGGTACTGTTTGTTCTCATTCAGTGCCATTTAGCTCCACCTTCAAGGTTAGCTCACTTTAAAAAAATTTTTTTTAACGTTTATTCATTTTTGAGAGACAGAGCGCCAGTGGGGGAGGGGCAGAGAGAGGGAGACACAGAATCCGAGGCAGGCTCCAGGCTCTGAGCTGTCAGCACAGAGCCCGACGCGGGGCTCGAACCCACGAACCGTGAGATCGCGACCTGAGCCGATGTCGGGCTCTCAACCGACTGAGCCACCCAGGCGCCCCCAAGGTTAGCTCACTTTTGATCCATCTGCTGTGTTTTCCCCTACCATACTGCGTTCCCTTTAAGGCAGGAATAATGGTTGTGCCTTTATTGTAACCCGAAAAATCAGCACAGCGCCATCCCCTCGATGGTGAGGTGAACTCGCCCAATCCAATAAGCGAGAGGAAGCCCCAGGAGTGCTTAGGACAACGCAGGGCACAGTGTGAGCCCTTCTCCGGTGTAGATCGGACTTGTCTGTTGATGGTGGTGATGCGTATGAGTAGCATTGATGGTGACCGTGGTGACAGGCGCAGCTAGGAAAATAGGACTCAGTTGCAAAGGCAGTCAAGGGAATAGTCAGCTGGAGACACAGATGCATTGTGGTGCCCGTGGTGGAATGGGATTCCCAGTCCGACCAGGAACTGTACCTCCCACCCGACATGCCTTCTCTTTTCCATCATTTATCACACGCAGAGGCATGGACTTTAGACTCACCTGCCCTTACCTGCCATGCTTAATGCACTTGGATGTGGGGCGAGGCCCTGCGCGGTGCTCTATCCCTAGGCAAACAGAGGCCTGGGGCAGGGAGGAGGGAATTTTAGCAGAATTTCACTTAAATATGTGCAGAGTGCTTTATAATATTTTTCTTGGCTCTGCTGCTCAGTAGTTACCTTTAAATTTACTTTATGTGAAACCAGAGAAACCTCACCCTGAATAACCATTTCAGGTAGAGTTCAAGCTCACACGCTTTGGATTACCTGGTCGGCCTGCCCACTGACCCGTGCCAAAACCATTGGTCAGATCGCCTGTACTTCTGACCCCTTGAAATCTTTTTTCCCCCTGAGCACACACCTAATACGTATACTACACACACACACACACACACACACACACACACACACACAGTGTATATCCCCCAAATATAGGGTGATTCTCCACTTTCTCGATGAGAGCAGAATATAATATTGGTCAATGAAAATGTTGCCAAACATGAACAGAAAAAGGAAAACCTTCGTGCGTGTGCAAATGATTTAGGTACGTGGGATACTTAAAAGTGCATACTGTATAGAAAATGATCCTTTCGTACAGAAATCTTGCTTTTTTCGCATGCACATTGGATGAAGGATGGTCTTCAACTTTTTCCCAGGCAGCTCTGAGATCACCATGTTCCTCCTCGTGAAGCCACCTTCCTAGAGTTATCATTGTTTCCCAGAAAATAGCAGCTCTGCCTCTTTTCTGAGACAAAGTACTCTTTGAAGCTGTGTCTAACCATGACTCTGAAATCCCAGGCCACAGATTTCCATCTTCGTGAGATAAAGACAGTTTCCTGTGGCTTTTTGGTTGTTCTCATTCACCCTCGAGGGCCTAATGTATGATAGCTATCACATATTCGCATACTGTTGTCTTTCTAAAATGATATATAAGTGGTTTGATTAAAAAAAAAATCCGGGGCACCTGGGTGGCTCAGTAGGTTAAGCGGCCAACTTCGGTTCGGGTCGTGATCTCACGGTGCGTGGGTTCGAGCCCCACGCCAGGCTCTGTGTTGACAGCCTGGAGCCTGGAACCTGCTTCAGATTCTGTGTCCCTTTCTCTCTCTGCCCCTCCCCCACTCGCACTCCGTCTCTGTCTCTTCAAAAACTGAGTAAATGTTTTAAAAAATTAAAAAAATAAATCTGATACCCGCCCCCCCCCCAGGAATAATCACTGTATGTGCCTAGATTTCCTTGCCTTTAAACAAAAATAGATTACATAAGGTGCCCCCTATAAAAATCCAAAATTGACATGAATTGCAACTGTTTTAGGATAATGTGTCTTTCCCAAATGGCGTGGTGGTGTTCAGATTCAAGTGGTTGGGAAAGCAGACACCATGTTGGAGAGTTTGTAAGGATTCAAAACTATCACGGCACTATCTTTTCTAACTGATCATTTGAGGGGCCAAAGAGACGCTGAGCTTTGTATACAGACACATGCAGAGGTAGATTTCGTTTCTTATATACAACCTGAGTCATATCTATTGCAAGGGAATTAACTTCCATTTAGTCCGGGCTCGTGGCTTCAAAGACAGAAACTCCGCCTAACAAAGCATAAAGAAACTTAGTGGCTCACGTAAATAGAGAACAGGAACAAAACGGGTTCAGGAGTGACTGAATCTAAGAATGAAATGAACATGATTCGCTCTTGATTCACTTCTCATCTTCGAGTAATCTGTTGATCAACTCATCCCTCTAGTCTCTACTTGTCTATGTGTTGGGATCATTTTTTTTTTCTCTTCCTCTGTAAAGTGCTTCTCCACATGGAAAAAACAGAGACCAGGCAGCTACAGCCTTGGACCATTTAAAAATTTTGTAACGTTTTTATTTATTTTTGAGAGACCGAGAGAGACAGGGCACGAGCAGGGGAGGGGCAGAGAGTGAGGAAGACACAGAAGCCGAAGCAGGCTCCAGGCTCTGAGCTGTCGGCACAGAGCCGGACGTGGGGCTCAAACTCACAAACCATGAGATCATGACTTGAGCCCGAAATCAGACACTTAACCGCTGAGCCACCCAGGTGCCCCCAGCCTTATACCATTTTAAATGAGCAAGTCTGTTTCTACCCACTTGGGGCATACGAAATCCCCAGGAGAAGAGTCTGGGGTTCATTGTCCATATTCTAGACTCTCCACAGTGTCCCAGCTGGTGAGCTGTATTGACCCAGAATAGACCTGGCATCTGCCCCTGAGAGCACGGCTGTGTGCCCACCAGCTCTCCCAGAAGAAGAAGGTTGCTTCCAGGAAAAGAATGCATAAGGGAAATCTGGGCGTACCCCAAAAATCACAGAAGTCCATGGGGACATGCTAAAAGTCATTTAAAAGTTGGGAACTTGAGTGGCTCAGTCATTGAGTGTCCAACTTTGGCTCAGGTCACGATCTCACCGTTTGTGAGTTCAAGCCCCAAGTCAGGCTCTGTGCTGACAGCTCAGAGCCTGGAGCCTGCTTTGGATTCTGTCTCCCTCTTTCTCTGCTCCTCCCCCCCGCCCAACTCATGTGGGCTCTCTCTCTCTCAAAAATAAGAAAAATTTTTTAGAAATTTAATAAATAAGTGAAGTAATCAGAACAAAATTTCCTTTAACTAAAATATTCAAAAATTGCGTTATTTTTAAAAATAATAAACGACTCAACACACAATTCTTGAGTGTGTTATACCTGCATTGACTCAATGTCTAAACTACTGTCGGGAACCAATTTCTGCTTTAGAAACATGACTAACTCGATACTATTACATGTCTGTGTCTGAACTTATGTAGGAAAACCAAGTAATACGTACATTCACTTTGCTCCCATTCAATCATTTCTACTATCATCATGCCTCAATTTTCTCCAAAACTTTTCCACCTCATTATTCTTTTTAAAAAATTGTTTTTTACAGCCTTGTTTATTTATTTTTGAGAGAGAGAGAGAGACAACAGGAGAGGGGCAGAGACAGAGAGAGGGAGATAGAGAATCGTAAGCACAGAGTCGGATGTGGGGCCGAACTCCCCAACCTTGAGATCATGACCTGAGCCAAAACCAAGAGTCAGACACTTAACTGACTGAACCACCCAGGCCACCGTCTCATTATTCATTAGCACCTGTAGGAGAAGTAAAGTCTACACGATCTTGGAAGTCAGAGCAGGAACGAAATCCTAATCCATATTTCACCCTACTGGTAAGCAAAGCGTTGGTTCTGCCTAAGGCTACGAACGGTGATGCTTCACAGTGAAATGAAATTCTGTGCCCCTCTTCTTTGCAAAAGCCTTCCAGCAGCCTCTCTCATCTACCGTAACTGCTTTTCCCAGCTGCAGGGGATTAAACAGGTTATGAGATTTTCCTACCAGTAAACTTTCTGAACAAATAGAACGGGTTTTCATGGCGGTGTTTGGGAATTTTTCAAAGCTTTACTTTTTTTTTCTTTTTTTTCTTTTTTTTCCTTTAGTCCTTTTCCATTAGGTTTTAATTTGCAAAGTTTTATGAGCAAAATTAACCAGGAGAATCAGATTTTTGATTTACAGAAAGTTTCCAATTAGAAAGCCTTAATTAAACAAGGCAGCCTGACCCTCCTTTCTTTCCTTCCAAGTGGTATGCACGCAGGTATGCCCACGGGGACCGGAGCGAGCTCCAAAAATCGGAACATATGTGACAGTGCTCGTGGTGCACGATGGGGATGGCGTGAGCCTTTTTATGAGTTCCCAATTCCAGTCACGGTGGGGTTACCTGGGATTTGGGGGAGCCATACTGATATGTCTGAAAGTTAAAAAGAAAACTATCTTTGCTACACGCAGAAGATCCGAACTAGAACATCGTTTACCAAAACCTTCAGAGGAAAGAGCTCTTAGGAGTTTGGGGGCTACTTTGATTTGGCTTCTTGTATCTATCAACAGTCAGCCACTTGCTGGCTGTCTCGGGAAGAGTAAAAGTCCAACTCCTCTAATGGCTAGCCGACTCCACGGAATCCACTCCCCACCTACAATTGCCAAACTTGCCAAGTAAATATGGAGGACACCTAGTTAAATCTGAATTTTGGATGAACAAAGAGTAGATAGTACGTTAGTCTGACATATCGTGTAAGGGTGTCCCAAATTTTCTCTGGCCACCTGACTGTGACACATCCCTTCTCAATCTTTCATTCACCCATTCCCTTTCAGGCTTAATTTTGCTTTCCCCCAGGGCGCCCGGGTGGCTCAGTCACTTAAGCGTCCAGCTTCGGCTCAGGTCATGATCTTACAGTTCGTGAGTTCGAGCCTTGCCTCGGGCCCTGTGCTGACAGCTCGGAGCCTGGAGCCTGCTTCGGAGTCTGTGTCTCCCTTTCCCTCTGTCCCTTCCCCACTCGTACTCTGTCTCTCTCTCTCTCAAAAACCACATTAAGAAAATTTAATTTTGCTTCCCCCCAGCACACCCCGCACTTCGTGTTGTCCGCTCTGTCTAGAATTCTCTTCTCCCACGTATTCACAGAGCCAGAGCTACCAGATCTAGCAAATAAACATATAGGATGCCCACTGTTAAATTTCATACCAACAACAGATAACGTCCTGGTGTAAGTATGTAGCATGTGAGGTAAAAATGTATTTTCTGTAGGAAATGCAGGTGTAACCGGGTATTACGTGGTTTGGGTGGATGTAACGAAATCCTACAGACTGGGTGACTTATACAACAGAAATGTATTTTCTCACAGTTCCGGAGGCTGGACGTCCAAGATGACAGTGTTGGCAGGTTTGGTTTCTCCTGTGGCTTCTCTCCTCCTTGGCTTGCACTTGGCTTCTCTCATGGTCTTTTTTCCGTGCATGTGTTTCCTGGGTGTCTCTTCCTCTTCTTAGGAGAACCCCACTCCCATTGGGTTGGGACCTAAGCCCTTGGGTCTTAGGGCTCCAACACATGAGCTGATAGCGGGGACAGTGTAACCCACAACACTCCAGCCAAGGACTCCCCAGATTCACGTAATTCTTAACACGCAAAATACATTCACCTCCATACTGACAGCCCCAAGTGTCTTAACCTACTCCAGCGGCAGCTAGAAGTCCAAAGTCTCATCTAAGTGAGGCAGGAGTGAGACTCAATATAAGATTCATCCTGAGCCAAGAGCCTGGGAAACCGGACAAGTCATGTGATTTCAAAACACAATGGTGAGGGGCGGTGCCTGGGTGGCTCAGTCGGTTAAGCGTCTGACTTCGGCTCAGGTCATGATCATGATCTCGAGGTTTGTGAGTTCGAGCCCCGTGTCGGGCTCTGTGCCGACAGCTCAGAGCCTGGAGCCTGCTTCGGATTCTGTGTCTCCCTCTGTCTCTGCCCCTCCCCTGCTCGCAGTCTGTCTCTCTGTCTCTCTCTCTCAAAAATAAATAAACATTAAAAAAAATTAATAATAAAAAACCCTACAGTGGTGAGACCGGAATGAGATGGACATTCCCATTCCAAAAAGGAGACATTGGAAAGATGTAAGGGATATGGGTCTCTGGCAGGTCCAAAATCTAGCAAGATAGATTCCATTCAGACTTAGGGCTCGACAACAATCCTTTGGTCTGATGCTCTGAAATGATTCTCTGGCAACACCCTGGGTGCTCTCTCTAGGACATACTTTTCTCATTTTTTTGCAACACGAATAGGCTGAGAATTTTCCAAATATTCCTATTGGGTCTCCTCTTTGTTTCACAATATCTTCAAGGCATCTCACATTTCACTATAAGCCCCAAGAAACCAAGCTTTCGAGACTTCACTGAAAAATCTCCTCAGCGAAACATCCCAGTCCGTCGTTTACAATTTCTACTTCCGCAAAGCACTAGACCACAATTCAGCCAAGTTCCTGGCTACTTTTTCACAAGGATCACCTTGCCTCCAGTTTCCGGTGACGTTGCTCGTTTCCATCTAAGACCTGGGCCTGGAAGCCCAAGATCAAGGTGATGACCGGGTTGGTTTCTCCTGGGGCCTCTCTCCTTGGCTGTGTCTCACCCAGCCCTTTCTCTATGGGCTCACGTCCCTGGTGTCTCTTCCTGCCCTTGGATGGACACCAACCCTATTGGATTAGGACCACCTTTATGCCTTCTTTTGATCTTGACCACCCCTTTAAAAATTTTTTTAATGTTTATTTTCTAGAGAGAGAGAGAGAGAGAGAGAGCATGCATGGACAAGGGAGGGAGGGCAGAGAGAGAGAGAGAGAGAGAGAGGGAGACACAGAGTCTGAAGCAGGCTCCAAGGTCTACGCTGTCAGCACAGAGCCCAATGCGGGACCCGAACTCACAAAACGTGAGATCATGACCTAAGTGGAAGTTGGATGCTTAACCAACTGAGCCACCCAGGTGCCCCATTGACCACCCCTTTAAAGGTCCAACTCCACCTACAGTCACACTGGAGGTTGGGGCTTCAACATGTGAATGTTGGGGACACAATTCAGTCTGTAACAGTGTCCTTATTTTATTGGGCAGCCCCACACATGATCGTGTCTTCTCCACTCAGTCATTGCTCAGATGTTTTCTTCTCCAGGATGCCTTCCTGGGGCCCCTATTTCAAATTGCACCCCCTGCCCTAACTCCACTCCAGCTCTGCCCCCCACCCCCTGTTCATGCCTCATTTTCTCGACACAGTTACCACTTTCTATTACCCATTACTCGTTTATCATTTGTTCCCTCCGCCTCGTATTTTAGCTTTGTGAGAACACGGATTTTTATCTGAATTGTAGCTCTACAGTCTCTGTGGACCTGGAAAGTACCTGTTGCATGGTAGGCTCTCAAAAAAATATTTGTTTCATGTTAATGGTTGGCAAGTGGGACAGAGGACCCCACTCCCTGGAGGCTGGTGCAGCGAACGGGTGGAACGAAAGCAGTGCAATTTTGATAACTGTAGAAGATTCTGGAACTGCCTCCAACTTTTGATGGCCACGTTCTGAAATACTCAGGCAATTCTCAAACATCCTTGGGTCTGGACTACTGGCCAATAATACAGGGTCCTGGGCACCACCCACAGATGTCCGATTCAATCGGATAAGAACTAGGCATGGAAATCTTCACATTCGGAAAACACCTTAGCCAACCCTGACACAAAGACAACACACCGAGAAACACAATGCTAGGACCAGCTCCAGAGCCAGTTCTGGCCAGGACCAGAGGAATATGGAACAGGGGAGGAGGGCATATATCAGGGAGTTTTTTTCAATTAAAAAATCATTTGTCTGGATTTTTCTGGATTTTTCTGGGTCCCTGCCTTCACTTCCCTGACCTTTCTCCCCAGAGCTCTAGCTTGGGTCTCACATTGAAAAGCCACAGCTGCTTCTGGAGAGGGAGAGGGTTGGCCTTCACTAGGTGGGTGGGTGGGTGGAGGGGAGATGGGGGTGAATTGCACGTGGATAGTGCCTACCTTGGGGGCCATGGGAGGTGATCCAGGGAAGGAAGTCCCTGATGGCGGACAGCACTAACCACAATGGAAACGTGCTTGGGATCTTAAAGGCAAAGCCAGGG
The DNA here is from genome assembly GCF_018350155.1 of Leopardus geoffroyi. Classification (NCBI taxonomy): domain Eukaryota; kingdom Metazoa; phylum Chordata; class Mammalia; order Carnivora; family Felidae; genus Leopardus; species Leopardus geoffroyi. Next base: position 7,457,411 of record NC_059330.1, read on the forward strand.
AAGTCACTAAGGCAGGGGCTCTACTTGGAAAGGAAGGATGCTGTTAGGGACACAGAAGGGGCGGACATTTTGCAGACTCTGGCGCTCTGCTCTGCCTCACTACACCCAGGAGGTCCACACTGGCATCAGTTTTTTCTCTTGAAACAGCTCCCTTGCCTGCTGACTTCAGAATTCCACCTTATCTCATCCCACTCAGGGTTAAGACCCGGAGCCTTCACTCCTCACTCACAGCAGACATGGCCTTGTTAATTTCTTTGAATTTCATGTACATTTCTGCACCACCCCCTCAGCTTCCCTTTCTCTGCTCTGTTCTCCCACATCTGGCATCTTGACACCGACCAGTCTCTGGAGAGATCTTTTGTTTCCAATCAGATGACTGAGTTGAAGACAGACAGTGCACTGATTTAGTCTGACCTGCTGGTAACAGATCGTATAGAACTGCAAGCATTTGAACCCCACCTTTTAAGGGTTTTATTTCCCTAGCAAATGCAGATGCTTTTCTTATGTTGCCTTCTGTCCACCCGCAACCCAGGACCATTTCTTTTTCTCTTAAAGTTTCAAATCATGCTTTGCTTTTCAGAAATGCTTTGCCACTTATCAAAAAGGATTTATGCCAGCGTGGGGTCCTCATCATTTTTGCAGTACCTGTCATTGTATGTAGATGTCCCACGTGGGCTGCCTGGGGAAACACCGCTATCTTCCTCTGGCATATTCTGCTTAACCAAAAGTCAACAGCACTATTTTTTGTTTAATGTGCTCAGCTGTTTCTTGTGATATGCATTGTCACTTTGTTAGACCTGTACCAGATTTTTAAGTGTATAACTTCCTAAAAGACGTGGTTTTCAGTTAAATTAGCCACTCAGACTTCACACCTATGTTAGAAAAATGAACAATTAAAGAAAATTCCAGGAAAAAAATCCAGTGTATGGGAAGGGAGCGTCCTGCTTTATAAATGCCACACGATCAAACAATATTTGTTAAATTAATGAAATGAAGGAAATGAAAGCATCGGTGGCTAGCCACTCAGCCACTAAAATGCTTTATGATTTCAAGTGAGTCATCAGTTATTTCACATTATAAGGATTCTGTGTCATAAATAATTAGAAACTGCTTTGAAAAAACATTAGACTGCAAATATAATTACTGGCACTTTTTTTTTTTTTTTTTTTTTTGCAGAAACAGAGAGATGCATTCTTTTGCTCGGGCTCATGGCTGGTCTCAACAATTGTGTATCTCTTTTTCTCAGCACAGATGACGCACCTTTGAATCTGGGTACTGACCCCAGTGATAACGCTGGGTGGGGGTAGGTTAGGTCTCCTGGGAACACCAAGCAATGGGTCCCAAGGATGAAGGAGATATGGCTGTTGACCAGGGCCTCCGTCCCCTCTGATGTCAAAACTTGCCTTTCCGTTACCTCCTCAAGAGCGTGCCCATCTGGATCGAGGCAGGAAACATGCCCTAATCGCAAGCCGGGTCTGTCTGCAAAGATGGGAACGTCCCACATCTCTTCTGCCCGTGAACAGCAATCTAGAAAGCCACTGACCTGGAGTCTCTTTCACATCAGGCTGTGCACACTGTTCGTGTGTTTCCTGTTATGAGCAAAAGCTATGATGGAATGCTGTGGAACCTCTCCGGGGCATGTTTAGTCATTCAACCGTGCACACACAATTAGCTCCTGCACGATATGCTTCTCACTTAAAAAAAAAATGCCTTTTCTTATGTATTCAGAAACCATTTTCGGTTCTCAGTGGTGACGTATAAACCCACAGGCAAGATGACCACAGTCTTAAAAGGATGAATAATGGAGAAAGGCTATTGAAAGAGAGGCACCAAGGAGAAAAATGGGAGAGGATGCTTGGGAGAGGAAGAAGGTGCAGATTATGAGGAAAAGCAGAGAAGGGGAATCACTTTTCCTTCTTGTTTCAGTTGGCTGTTGTCGCATGACAGACCGCCCCAAGGCCCGGGGACTTAAAACATTCATTATCAGTTACCACTCAACCAGTCATTTGGGTACCTCCGTTGACTGGTGATTTGTGCCAGGCGGACTCCTGTAGGTCTTCAAGGTGCAGGTGTATGTCACCGAGGGGCAGGTGGAGGATGGCCTGACTCACGTGTCTGGTGGGTTGGCTGTTCCAGTGGGTTGACTTGACCAGGGAGCTTCCATTATCCAGCCCACTCACCTGAGCTTCTTCCCAGGACCCTGCGGATTTCCCAGTGGGCGGAAGTGCGCAAAACCTTCAGAGGCGTAGGGTGGGACCGGACGCATGGTCACTTGCCCTGCACGCTCTTGGCCAAAGTGAGTCACGAGGCCAGGCCGAATTCAAGGAGCGGGGAATAAATTCCACGTCGTTGTAGGATTTTCTGGGGTGTCATGTTGCACAAGACGAAGATTCAGGGAGGGGTGAGAGGCTGTTTCCATGCCTGCGGTCAACGCGCCATACTTGCCTTTCAGAGAACTTGCAAAGGTCCTACGTAAGGTTGGATGTGGTTTTTGTAGAGTGCGCGAAATTAGAGGTACGGCTTCCTGGATTCCCAAAGAGCACGTGAAGCGGATTGTGGCGAGAAGTCTCTGAAAGATCTTCAAAATATTAAAAAACCAACTCCCCCCCCCCAAAAAAAACCAACCAACCAAAACGAAACAAAAGAAAAAAAATACAGGGGCTCTTGGGTGGCTCAGTTGGTTGAGCGTCTGATTCTCGGTTTCAGCTCAAATCGTGATCCCAAAGTCATGGGATCGAGCCCTGTGTTGGGCTTACAGCCTGCTTAAGATTCTCTCTCTCTCTCTCTCTCTCTCTCTCTGCCCCTCTTCCCTGCTTGCTCTCTCTCTCTATCAAATAAGATTAAAAAAAGAAACCTACCTGGTGAAACATTCTCTCCTTATGACGAAGCCTAGTATTCGAATGGCAAGCTACAGGTGCTTGTTGGGCATTTACCTATGTGTCTGGCCCTGGGGGTACAGTGGTGAACCACAGAGGCCTAGTTCCTGATTTGGGGCTAACGGAGAAGACATCGTAAATGATAACATTCGTGCTGACAAAGCAGAAGTTCTGCTATTTCTCCAGCACCGACCCTCAGTCCTTGCCTTTTCATATTAGAGATGCACATTGAACCACCCAGGCTCTGTCCCATCGCGGTGTGGCTCACACGGTCTTGTGACTCCGTATAACCTTGCCAATCTCTCCCTCAGAAGCTCTTGAAGGGGCTCCGAATATTCCCTTGTGGCATGAGGCTTATTTTGCCAAAGATATCTGAGGACCCACAGCGGAAGGAGGCAGGTTCTGCCGAATTCCCCTTCTCTGCCTGAAAGCAAAGCCCCCTGAAAGAATTCACCTGCCATTGATGGGGCTCAGATCATAGGAGCCCAAATATGGCACCTTGCCATATTGAATATCTTAAGCTGAAGAAGCTTGAGATGCTAAAAATAGGAGCCAGTGGGAGTCACTTCTGCTAGGCCCCACGTCACCAAACTGAGACTTAATTATAGTCTCGGCTCTCCCTGAAATAGAATCTTAAACGGATCAGGAATCACCTGATCAGCCCTAGTGAGGCCACCCGCCTGGCAGACCCCTGCCATCCCCTAAAGGAGACAATAACCAATAACCGGTAACCAATCCACTTTTTCCCTCCTGTGACTTCCTTGTTCCCCTCCCTCAGTCTAGAAAAGTCTTTACAGCTCCTCAGAGCTCCCTTCTATCTGCCGGCTGGGAGGCTGCCCAAGTCAGGAAGCACTGCGTAAAGCCAGTAAGATCTTTAACATTTACTCTAAACTATGACATCTGCTTTTTCCAGAGAGAGAACCCCAGAAGCGGGAAGGTCCACGCTTCTCCCCTAAGACAGGTCACACAACCAGCGGGGAAGAGGTGCCCTCCTTATGCCTGGAGGAAAGGAGCATCCTTATCTCTGGAGACACAGAGGCTGCAAACAATTGACCAAACCTAGCCTCGCATTACATCAAGCTTAACTATTTTGTCAAGACTTCATTTCTGTATGAAGCCTCTTGGGTAAAACTTCTATTAAATAAATGTGTATGCTTTTCTCCTGCTGATCTGTGTTGGCTTAATTGTGAGGCCCGGCCAGGCACCCTAAACGGGTCGAGGAAAAGTTTGTCCTCCCGTACAAGGTCTGGAGGCAGAGTTACAAGCTCAAATGCTCCTGAGGTCCAGGTGAGAAATGCAAGTGAACCAGACAGGTAGGACCTAGGAAAAGACCTTCGCTGTCTTAATGTGTCCCACTTTGTACGGACGCATCTGTATCAGAAAATCTGTCTCTACTAAAGGAGGAAAAAAATCAGTTTAAGAGTAATGAGAATGGCTAATGACCCAGCTTCAGAGGTGGGGGGGGGGGCACTGGGGCAAGGAAATGGGGAACACGCCTCCCTTTGGTGTGCTCCTAAGAGCCCACACGTTGGTAAGTACAGCCCGTTTTCCCACATCTCCCCATTTTCCAAGAGAAGCTATTCCTGCGAAATAGCCCCTTTTAAATATTGGCTTGTGGGGCGCCTGGGTGGCTCAGTCCGTCGAGCCATCGACTTCGGCTCAGGTCATGATCTCGCAGTTCGTGGTTCGAGCCCCACGTCAGGCTCCGCCCGGGCTCTGTGCCGGCAACTGGGAGCCTGGAGATGGCTTTGGATTCTGTGTCTCTCTCTCTCTCTCCTCCTCCTCCTCCCTCTGCTTGCGCTCTGTCTCTCTCTGTCTCGTAAAAAAAATAAAATTAAAAACCGTTCAAACAACCAAAACTTTGAAATAACAAATCCCTGTTGGCTTGAGCTTCTTAAGGATCATACAGTAGGGCTAAGAGGTCACAGCTATGGGCTACCCTGAGGTCATGAGGGCCCTGAGCTATTGAGGCTCCCGCACAAAGGGTATTGTATGTAAAGCATGTATTTAGAATGTCATTTCCAAGCATTTCAACAACACAAAATTTTCCAGCAGATGTGTTACCCACTTGGGTTTGGCGGCCTCTGGCGTGAATGCCAATGGGAGGCAGTGGTTTGCTTGGAAGAGACTTGACCGTGGCTCTCTGCAAGGCTGTAGAGACCGAAGACGTTGTCTATGGTGCCTTTACCTCTGCAATTCTCCTGGCTGGGCCTCCCCATTCCAACAGGAGCCTAGACTGAATCTTCTTTTTGGTTCCGGCTGGATGTCAGCTAATCATGCCCAAAGACATTAGCTGATGATGGCTTAAGGCCTTACATGTCCAAGAGATATTTAAATTTTAAATGAGGGCCCAAAGATGGAGATTTCATCTTTTTACTTGGCCATCCTTCTCCCAAGAACCAGAGCGTCATTTAGTGACAAAGCATGGAAGGGGAACCGAAGGCCCTCAATAGGTCACAGTGACAGCACACGTTCTTAGGTTTTGCGTAGCATCAGTTAATTCATTTCTTAATAACGTAGCTTTGTTCACATTCTGGGGGTGATCAGGAATCCCTACCGGCACTCTTGACGACATCCTAGCATTCTTAAGGAAATAAAGCTAATTAATGGGGGGTAAATGTGAAATTTCAAATTGAAAGAGAGTCTTTTTTTTTCCTTACTGGGAGCGCTGACTCCGTTTACTGGAAAGATTGTGTTTTAATGTTGGCCACTCACCCAGATGAGGTTGATTATGAAAAGAGAAATTGTTTGGTTCATTAGGCTTTAATTATAGAGATGAATTATTCTGGATGAAAAGAGGGAGCCACAAAATTATGGAGATTGAATTCCAGTTCAATAAACAACTTCAAATATCTTTACTGGAGACATAAGCTAGTCATGTTCTTCTTCTTCTTTTTTTCTTTGCCAATTTAATTTGATGTCTGCTGACAAATGATGTTAGAAGGTCCCTGGAAAAATTGTAGTATCTACAGTGTGTTGGTGACTATCATTTGAATTATACTTTTTTCCCTAATTATCTTTTCTGATGGTAGTACGGAGATAGATAGGTCTTACTTCTGCTTTAATTTATTTTGTGTAATAATGACAAAATGTTATACTCCTGTTTTGCCACTCTCCATGAAGCTAAATTGCTTTTATAATAGCTCAATGGCCTTCGATGGCTCCCCAGTGCATGCAAAGATAAGCCGAAAAACCCTGAGCTTGATATTTAACGACTCTCAGGATCTGATCCAACCGAACTATCCAATCATATCATTCAGTATTTTGTAGGGTTCCAGAGCTTGTGCTGTAAACAAATGCTCTGTTCAGCCTCTCACACGTAGACCTTGCACGTTTTGCATCTGAGATTTTAGGCCTGTTTCTCTCTACTCTGTATCTTCCCCCTTTTAAATTCTGTCTGAGCCCTCATTTTCCGGTTTCAAATTAGGCATCCTTAATCTTCTTTCCTGAGCGTGGTATTCTCCAGTGATCCCGCTGTCTGATTTTCTAAAACACACATGACCTTATAACATTCTTGTTTAAACCTCTTCCATTATTGGTAGTTGTTACTCTGAAGTCATGCAGTCAGAGTTTGAAACTCCAGACACGATATATCTTACATTTCTTAATGCTTTAAAATGATGGTTCTACAAAGTATTGGGAACAAGTAACATCTACATGGCATTTAAAAATGGCCTATTTGAGTGTATCAGAGAGTGCATGTTTTAACTATGATAATACTATGGTGGTTCTGTGGTTATACGTTTTTTTTTTTTTTATTTTTTTTAACGTTTTTTATTTATTTTTGAGACAGAGAGAGACAGAGCATGAACGGGGCAGGGGCAGAGAGAGAGGGAGACACAGAATCGGAAGCAGGCTCCAGGCTCTGAGCCCTCAGCCCAGAGCCCGACGCGGGGCTCGAACTCACCGACCGTGAGATCGTGACCTGAGCTAAAGTCGGATGCTTAACCGACTGAGCCACCCAGGCGCCCCTGTGGTTATACGTTTTTAAAAGAGCATTTCCTTTTTTTTTTTTTTTTACAGGAACATAATAAATAGTTATGAATGAAGTAATGTAACATCTAGGATTTGCTACAAATTAATATGGGGACGTGGTAGGGTATAGACAAAGCATGGGTGACCATAATAACATCAAAACTGACCATGCTGGGTCAACAAGATTGACCAAATTTGACCTATCATCGTTGATAGTTGCTGCATTTGGGTATTGAGGACTCATATACTATTCTGTCTACTTTTATATAGGCTTAAGATTTTCCGTTATGAAAACGTTAAAAAAATTCATAAAGTAAAATGTAAAATTAAAAATCTTAGAGGCAGCTTGAGAATCCTAGGAGATATTACTGATCTGAGCATGGGATGACTGCTTGCTCAGTCCATGACTTCCATGACCTTGCTAAATCACTTAGCCTTGCTGAAACTCTTTCACTCTCTCAAGACACTCCAGTGAATGTTTCAGCCCCTTTCAGCTCTAAAGTTCTGTGAACGTAGGTACTTAGAAACCAAAGACTGATTTCTAGAAAGGGGAGGAATATATAAACTCTCTGGAGTGATCACTTTCATACCCATAGAGTATCATCCCTCTTGGGAGTGAAATCAACACACAACCTCAACGAGGCAGAAGTGGGAGATGGTCCAGCAGCCGGGGACGGCATCGCAGCGTGGGTTGGACAGATAGTCATGACGTAAAGGACCTCTAGTGTAGAGTTTGTTTTGAGAGCGGTGATTTGGCAAGGAAATGTCTTCTCTCCCGTGACCAGTAAGTGTTAAAGGGCTAGAGGGACTTGGATCTTCAGCTTATGTCCAGCCCCGAATGGGATTACAAAGTCATTCGTGGTCATGTTGAATCAGGGAATCGAAAGAAATATTGAATTACAGTGTGGGAGGAGGCCGTGCCAAATAAGCCAGGCAGGTAAGGTCAACCCAACCAGAACAAGGCTGCACTTGATTGTCGGAGGGTGCCCGGCAGATTTTCACACATAGACCGGGATGCCCATCTGAAAACTTTCCTTTCAATTTAGAACCGTGTCTCGTCGCTGAACACTACCCCCCCCCCCCCGTAAACCCAGGGGATAAATAATGTGTCAGCTTCGTGACCACCAAAGGCCCTTCAAATCGTGGAGGGCAGAGAACAAGCTATCTTGAGACTTGCCGTGGTTCACTAGTTTCTTTCAGAAGGGCAAGCTCGCGCAGATCAACTATGGAAGAAAAAAAAAAAAACTTACATTTTTCCACGTGGTCCGAATGGAGGTATTTGGGTTTTACTGGGCACAAACGAAAGACATCTGGAGGGCAATGGTGTTCAGCTCTCCTTGTCAACAGGGTTGACTTTTATAGATCACAAGCCCTGATTACTATAGTCTGTTCCTTTAATATGGTAGCTATTACTCCAAAGTGCTGCCCAAGACCCCAGTGCTGGATATCATTTGCTCTGCTTATTGGAAAACAAAGTAAAATAAAATCCATTATTCTAACTTTGGATATGTCAGCAGCTAATAGTAGGAAGGAGAGCTATAATTTGTTGAGCACCTGCAATGCATAAGAAGCCTTCAAAAGATTATCTTCGCTGTAATCCTCTAAATACAAAGATCTTTCCCTGTGAAACAGGTGAGGAGCTGGTCCAGGGACAGAGTTGGGATTTCAAAGCAGATGACAGATGACGCCCGAGAGCCCTGCCACCATGAGTGTTTTCTCAATCTTGTCTGCCCATTAGAATCCTCTGGAGAGCTTCAAAAGAACGCCAGGCCCTAGTCCTTTAAGATCTGAGTTTAATTTGTCTTGGGTGGGGCATCAGAATCTCTATGTTATTTTGGGGTTGCCTTGTACAAGTCACGAGAATCTTCTGCCAGCAAGAAGCTGCGCCCTCTCCCTTCTCCTCGCTCTGTACAATGAGGGGACTGGCCTGGAATCTCTCTAAGGTGCAGGGACCTTTCAGGTCCTGGAAGGTACCCGCCAGGGTTCAAATCCCCACCCCCCCTAAGCTACCAGCCTCCTGTCGTCTCTTCATCAATGCCTCCTGGGCAATTGTGTTTGGAGAGTGAGTAAGGCATTTGGAAGAGTGGTCAGGGCTCACTAATGTCAGTGCTATTATCAGGGCTTGCCTCCCGCACCTGGCATGAGTCATGCAGAGGCCAAGGGCAGAGCCCAGCCTCACGGGTTTTCTCCGTGTTCTCTGCAAGGAGAGCGTTGAGCTCTTGATGTGGTTCTTGTGACTTCTTGGGTCTACTCTCTCATTTCCTGACTCTCCAACCCACCCTGTTTGCACATTTCCTGACTACAGCCTTTGCCCCAAACGTTGGCTCATTATTACATTGTCTCTCTCTTTCGTCTGTTTTAAATTTCCCATAAAAGAGACCTAAAAAACTTAAAAAAAAAAAAAATAACATTAAATAACAAAATGAACCTGAAGCTGCCTCTTCTCTCTTGGGCAAACCGCACCTGGTTCCCAAAATGCTTTCAGTGGGCTGGGTCTTACATTTATTATTATAATGTTATTACTGAATACATCTATTATGAAGCCTCACTGTCCTACCTAGTCACCGAATTTACCCTTTAATGGTTCAGTATTTATTTGAGAATACCCCATGTGAGAAGCCATTGTCACCTTTATTAACATTACTACACTATCCTTAGTGTACGTCCCGAGAATGCAGACTGATGAATTTAGACATGTTTGTCGCATATCACTTTCCCTGTCTCAGATAGTGATGTCACAGGCAATTTTTGCTAAGGGTCTCATTACCTACAAGGCTTCAATTGTTTCTTGTGCGGCTGTCTTGAGTATTATCAGACTCCCTTACCCTCCTGAATGCCTCGATAACATACATAATGAGAACATAAGAGGACAGTGGTAGATATTCAGGGGTGAGGATAATAGCACCCACAGCTCTTAGAATCATATGATATTAGTTCTCAAGGGACGTTGCCAACAGCTCATTTTGTAGATACGGCAGCTGAGGTCCAATTGGGCAAGTGGCTGAAATTCCCAGGGTTTCTGATTCATAGATTGACGGAGCCTGGGAATTTGCATTTCTAACTGGGCGGCCACCCTTTAAGAACCAGAGACTTCGATGGGCACATTGAACTCATGTTCCTGATTCTCAGTCATTAATGTTGCTAAGAATTATCCACTGTCATTGACAAGGTTCTCAAAGCTCGGTGCTTTTCTCCATCTTCCCTCTGCTTCCATGCAAGGTGGTTTATATGGCATCCGCTAACTGGGTTTTCTCCCTTTTCATTCTGCTTTTCACTGTACCTTTTCCCCTGTTACCCTGGAGGCCCCTATTACGCGTCTAACTGTGAATGTCACTCTGCCAGGGCCTCACCATGACAGACTGGTCCCTCCACCTTATGTGCAGTGAGTGCATGGGACACTCTCAACAGGGCCGTTTCAGCTCTGCGATGGGGCCCGAGGCATGAGCAATCATCTCTGTTTGTCCTCAACCAAGAGAGGCCATAAGAATGATTTCATGCTCTTTTGATAAGTTATTCATTCTGATTGATTCGTACATCTTCCAGTGGCGGTTCAATGTTAAAAGATACCCAAGGAAAAAAGTTACCTAGATGTAAGGCTGGCTCAGTCATTAGACCACTGATTGGGAAGCAGATACTAAGACCGTTTTCCTTTGATGAGAGCTTCCTGACCTCTTTCTCTTACAGGGCAATGATCCAGGTAGAAATGCTTCACCTACCTGGCGTGCGTGTTGACTTTCATAGCATGTGAAATTCCAGGTTGGAAACCAGAGGCCTCTTGCCATCAACATTATCTGTGGTAACGCATGTGGGATTGTGTTTCCACTGACAATGAATCGTGTATTTCAATCCGAGCAAGTATTTTATGACGTCCGTCTGTAGGAAATATGATGGACACACTCCAGAAGTTGTGAATGGAACTTTCTTTCTTTTTTTTTTCCTCCAGTGCTGCAAGAATCATTGCAAAAACACATTGAGAGTGGATGAGAAAGGGCGCAAATTCAATCTCCCCGGGAGAAGCGTGCTGCGTTCGAACCCACTGATAAGAAAAGTGCCGCTCGTTGAACCATAAATACTTAAAAATCGGGATACCTGGACAATCTGATTCTTCTATAGTGCCTTGACTCCTAGACTTGCCCTATGGGTGAGTGTCAATATTATTATTATTATTATTTTTTGTTTCATTGATTCTCTTTCCATTCAACCAAATTGCACTTTACCAAGACTTTGCCTCTGCGGTCGAGCGCGTGAACCAACACACGAACGCACAGGTGAGCTGTGGGGTCTGGAAGGAAGGGCTCCCAGGGACGGCGGGAGGGGTCGCTTTGGAAACAGAGCCGCCCCACTCTCCTCCGTCCCCGGCCGGCCCTCTCCCCCACGTATCACACATCGTATCACATCTCAGGCATTTCTCAGTCGCTAATTTTTTCCAGCTGTGAGCCAATCGGATTGCTCACACCGCTTTCATGTTGCTTACAACGTTATCTAGGGATTCGTTACTTAAGAGCCGTTTTCCCCGTGTGTGGATGGGTGTACGCCTGGAGAATAAAGTTCCTCTTGTGCTGTTGGTATGATGTCAGGGGCAGTTTCTCATTCCCTTCTACAAAGCTTTCCTTCTTCTGATGCAGCAATTAGTTGGCTATTAATAAAAAGACATTAGGTTATGCTTATTTATTTTTAAAGAATGACATCATCCCTTGCCTTAATGTCTAGCAATGGAGCGATTCACAGGTCTTTCCATTTATTACATCATGGAAGCAGATTGAACTTGGCAATTACCTTGTCGTTTTCACAACAGTGTTGAAAGGGGTGCTGAGAAGCGGGGTCAGTTGCAAGGGTCTGAATAAACATGGATGTGGCTATGCGTCCTCTTACTTTGTTAAGTGAATTTGCGCCCGGTGAAAGGTGCCCACGGAGCCCAGTTCAGAGGGCAAATGTCTTCATTTTATTCCTAGAGCAAAGCTACGGCTCTCGGTGGGAGAGGTTGGGATAGACCTGGTAATATCCAGTTAGCTCACTGGCTGTCAGAAACCATCCAATAAAGAAGGTCTACTAACTGAAAGCTACAAGCCTCCAGGTTCCAAGCTGAGCCCTTGTAGGAGCACGCCAGGTGAAACATTCTCGAAGATTCATAGGCTTCTGAAAATGGAAAGGACTTCGAGGCTCAATTTGAGGCTTAAGGGAGTTGAATCCGCAATTACTGAGGAAGTTTGATTAATGCTGAACAGTTAGCAAGTGGGAAGACCGGCTTTATTTCCACACTGTGATAATACCTCTGTCTTAAAGAGGCCACCTCTGTAGACTAGCAGAGAGAGTCTCTTTCCACAAGTGGAGCGTAGGATACCGTACTTGAATATACCTGGCTCTTTGTATTGATTTAAAACAAGCTGTCTCTCGTTCCTGGAGTGGAAGTCGTGAGGAATTGTCTCACACTGGATAACTGTGTACCTCTAATTCAAGCTTTAATAATACGACTGTTCATGCCATTTGATGTCAGCGCACCAGAGAAATGGAATCACGTCACCTCCCCCCTTCCCAAAAGGCTCGATATTTTAAGGGCACAGATTAATCTTCACCAAAGGGATCAATTTCTTTTTCCCTCAACTCTCATTATTGCTGAGTGCAAAGCAGTGGCTTTATCAATAAAAGGTCTGATTATGTCAGTCATTAAGAAGATAATCAGATCTATTGCTCAGTGATGAAACTGCCAAAGGTCTGACTAATTGACTATGAAGACATGGCCTTTGACCAAAGCCAGTCAAGGGAAAGTTCTTTCTCACAATCACGGCTTCTGCTCATAGCAAGGCCTTGCCGTGATAGGTAATGACCGGACCCAGAAACTGATCATTGACTTTACCAATATGTGTGTGTCCCTAGAATCAAGACTCAGATTTAATGCATCGGTGGAGCCATTTACCCAAGATTACAAGTATAAGGGAGGGGAGAAGCTTTTCTCGACCCTCCTAGCATCCCTGGCTGGGTCTGGATCTCAAACGGACAAAGAGAGACTAATACGAGAGAAGCACGCACGTGTTACTGAATTTTGACGTGTACATGGGAACCTTCACGAAAGACTGAAGACCCAAAGAACCGACCACATCAGAAAGCCTTTATGCCTTTTAGACAGAGGAGCAATAAAGTCGTGAAGAATTGACAAGGCAAAGTGGTTGGAGCGAAGGGCAGTAAATGGCAAAGAAGTAACTAGGAAGATACAGTTAGCTTAACGAGGTTTGGTTTTGCAGATTCTTGGCCCCCCAACTGCCCATCTCTGGCGATAAAAATGTCTTCCTTCCTCTCAGTACAGGAAGGGCACTCTTCATGTGGGCATTTTATGACCTATTTCAGGGAAGAAGGGTGAGAGGAGGTCAGAGTGGGCTTCCTGCTTCTGTCAGATTCTCAGACTCCTTCAGTTATGGTATTCAATATGCCAAGGTGTCATATTTTGGGACAGTGCGTCCTGAGCCCCATCACAAACAATTATCTACCATGGACGTGCCTGGAAGATAATCATCCAGCTGGGTAACCTATCCATTTAAGATATTTGAAGAATTTTAAGTGCTTTCGTTTGTTTTTAGGACAGAGGAAGATGACTGTGAAATTATTTGTGACACATAAATACCACTTTTTTCATGCAGGATTTTTATTGCTCGCTTTCTTGTGATTTTTTTTTTCCCATCCACAGAACAGTAAGCACATCCCTAACATGAAGTGGACCCTCATGTATTCGCGGATGAAAATGTCAAGAAAATTCAAATGCGTTGTGTTACTCAGCCCAGAGCCCTAGACAGAAAGCATAGCTATAACCAAATATAATTCATTGGAACAACACGGTGATGTCAGGGCAGAAACTCTTGCCATAAGTTTCTACACTGTATGCGTGGCCAATGACACCATATGCTGTGGTCTGAATGTTTGTGTCCCCCTCACCATTTCATAAGTTGCAACCTAATCCCCAAGAGGACAGTGACAGGAGGTGGGGCCTTTAGGAAGTGCTTAGGTCATGAGGGTAGAGCCCTCATGAATGGGATTCATGCCCTACTAAAAGAAGTTCCGGAGAGTTCGCCAGTCCCTTCTGCCAAGTGAGGATACGTTAAGTCTGCAACCTGGAAAGGGCTCTCATCTGGCCACACTGGCACCATGATCTTGGACTTCCAGGTCCCAGAACTGTGAGCAATAAACATCGGTCGTTAATAAGCACCCAGCCTGCAGCATTTTGTTATAACATCCCAAACAAATGAAGACACCACACACGGTACCATTTGTGGGTCCACTAGAACTTTGTTCCCGAGGAGCGATCCAGGGAGACCCAGCATCAACGTCGCCAAAAGTTTATGAAACAGACAAAAAAAAAAAAAACCCAGAATCTCAAGCTCCACCCAAGACCTACTGAACCAGAATCTGCATTTTAACAAGGTCCCCAGGTGATGCATATGCAAGTAAAAATTTGAGAAGTACTGTTTAAGAGGAGCGATCTTCAAACTTGGACAGACTTTGGAATAATGGAGAGTTTTAGGAAAAAAAAAATGGATGCCTGAGCGCCATCCCCAAATATTCGGATTTACTTGGCATGAGGATGCGTTGAGGTTCAAATGTAAAGCAAAGTCATCCGATCTCTGCTCCGGAGCAGGTGTTTCCCAAGCTTCCGTGGCAAAAGGCACCTGGAGGTACTTGTTAACAATTCAAGTTCTCGGTCTTCATCCTGGACCCACTCTCTCAATACCTCCGAGAGCCAAGTCTCGGAGGTCATATGTTTACAGGTGCCCCACATGATTCTGATCATCAGGAATGCTGAAGATGAGGATATAGCGCTGAGTAAAAGGACAAAACCCCTATTTCAGAATAGATAAAGAAAAAATAGTAAACAGTGTAACTGTAGTGATAAGTGCTGTGTAGAAGTAAGACCCATGAATGTAATACAAAGCGGCTGGGAGTGAAGGGCTGTCTGCTTCTGAGAGGTGACTGGAGAAGCCTTCTATGGGGTGAGATTTAAGCTGAGATTTGAAAGATGAGAATCTCCTAATAATAATAATAATAATAAAGCAAGGAAAAGTGTCCTTGAGACGCAACAAATAGTGAGTACGAAAGGGCTGAGTTGGAACAGGAAACCGCGTTCTAGGAACAGGTCAGGGTGGAAATTCCGTAGTCAGTACAAGTGGTTCAAGGTGAACCTACAGAAACAGGCATGGTGACCTTACTGACCATGGTGAAGGGTTTAGGTTTTATTCCAAGTACAACGAAAAGTCATTAGAGGGTTTCACAGGAAGGTGATATGATTGGGAGGCTCTTTGGAGAAAGGGTGGGCATTGCAAAAGTGGGAACCGTAGTCCAACTGGGCAGTGCTGTAGTTGATCGGGTAAGAGGTCAGAGTGGCTTGGTCTAGAGGAATGGAAAAAAATGCATCCATCCCCAAGCGTATGCTCTACTGACTGATTTCTAAGAATTGGTTTACTTCCCACAGGAAAAAAAAAAAAAAGAAAAATGATGTGTTCTTATGATGTTCATGTTTTATGTTATTTATTTATTTATTTATTGTAGAAGTTCATTTGTCTTTCCAGCCAGAAGAAATGAATTCTCGCCAATTTGGGTGTGAGACGCACAGAGGACTGTTCCCTCATTCCTGATAAGCCTTTCCCTCTGGTTTACTTAAAGATTTTCATTCATAAATCTCTAGAGTATTTGCTTTTCCTGATTTTTTTTTTCTAGCTTTGGTTCTGAAGCCCTTCTAATGCTCTTTGTCAATTGTGCAATGCTTTCCATGTGAGTGGAAGGAGAATTCATACCATTTTGAGTGGTTAAGTGCCTTTAAATGATTTAAAATGCTGGGAAGATATTTAGCTCTTTGGCAAGGGGATTTGGAGAACATGTTATTTCCAGCTGTGGGCTAGATCCATATTTGGAAGGAGAAATTCTGACCATCAAGAATATCATAGAATACATCCAGGTGTTTTTAAAAGCTGCAAAAAATATCGCAGCTAAGAAGAATCTTTCATTGTTCCTTCAAGATGCCACACTTGTTCCTCCGTGAAAATGGATACCATGCATCTTGCTTCTGAAAGGACTCTTGGACTCATTCCAGTCAACCACGATGCAAAGCAGGCTTTTGAGAACATTAAAAGCAGGAAACTGGAGTGAGAGCATGTGGGCACTTGCAAAGGTGCTAAAGATGAACGGGACTTAACTTTGTAAAGAAAGAAGTCTGGGGTAGGTGGCAGAAAATTCCATTCTGGAAGAACGGGGGTTATAAAGAATGGAGATCGAAAGGAGGGCTCAAGAAGTAATAAACCATCACATTGATGGTGCTACATTCAGGTGGGGGCAGGGGGAAGCAGGACTGGGTCATTATGACTCAAGTATAAAATAGTTGCTCTTGGGACATGCCAGAGTCATCAGCTCGCAAATGGTTATACTCAACAGGACTATAACCCGGTTGTTAGAGTACATGCCTGGATTTTAAGGTTGACCTCCAGGAGGACAATCAGACAACACATTCCTTTGTGTTGCTTTTAGAGAGAGGACATGGGGGTGACTGGATAGCAGGCCATTCCAGACTGAAGACTGAATTAAGTCGGCTGGGCTGTGATCCAATTAATAGCAAAGCAATTCAACATAATTGACCCCAGAATAGTTGATTCAGTGACACATGGATAGCACTTTCACAGCTTAGCAGTGAGATCAGGGAAGGAAATTAATATGTGATTTCAGTAAATTCAGGCACCTGGTAGTTTAATAGACTCAGACTTTCATCTTTTGTTATTGGATTGACTCTGGCCCAGTTGGGAGTTATTGAAAAATTGATTGTCATAAACTGGCCCTCCATGATCTGCCACTTTGGGGCTCCAAGCTTCCTCCTGGATCACCTACGGGAAATAACACAACAACGGCACTGACACACACTCGCGACTTTAACTTACACAGACCAACCTTGTGTTCCTTCCTAGGAGGGTGGCTGTAAAGTGCAATAAATGGTGTAAAGTTTTGGAACCAAAAGCCAGACTTAGAAATTCCAGAAAGACACGGGTTGGACATAGTTCAAGTAATGCACTTTTAATTAAAGCAAGAAATTGGTATGGAGCTGGTTTCATCTAGATTCGAGTCTTACATTTGATCCAACGTTTTCATGGCTGCTAGAAGGGACTTGGGTTCTTTGCTTAATTCTGTCTGGAGATACCTGTTCATTCTCTGGTTGTTATTTTTTTTATTTTTATTTCTTTTAAAGTCTATTTATTTATTGTGAAGGGGGAGGGGCAGAGACAGAGAGGGAGAGAGAGAGAGAGAGAGAGAGAGAAGCCCAAGCAGGCTCTGCACTGTCCGCACAGAGCCCGACACAAGGCTCGAACTTATGAACTATTAGATCATGACCTGAGCTGAAACCAAGAGTTGGACGCCTGACCGACTTAGCCACCCAGGCACTCCCCGGTCTCCGATTTTTCGACCCTGTGCGGTCGTTCTCTGTCCTCCCACACTCTATGCGTGCACTGCCATGGTCACGACATGGTATATGTACGTGAAAAGTACAGGTTTAAATTCTTTCATTAGCTTGTTAAATGTAGAAGTCATACATAAGTATAAAGTTTCAGGCCATATGGAAGTAAATAAAGAAAAAAGTAAAAGAATATTTTAAATCTAAGTAGGAATTATGGAATCACCTTCCAGAAAGTCTGCACCCATTTATATTCTCACACACAGTATATGAGAGGGTTCTCTCTTTTCTCTCTCTTTGCCAAGAGTTGGTGTAACAGTTTGGTGTGCTTCAGTCTATGCTTGGGAGTATTTTGGTTTGTTTCACAAAATGGGATCACACTCGCTGTTCTCCCCTTCTGTTCTTCCAGAACAGCCAGCGTGGGGGCTTCACCCCTGTCCTTTCCTCAGCCAGGAGCAGTTCTGCATAACTGGCAGCTTCTCTTTCTTTGTAATATATATTTTTAATGCTCATTTATTTCCCCCAAAGACTCATCATAAGCTGAATACCCTTGTGCGTGTATTTCTGTGTTTTGTCTCCCTCCACCAGCACCTTGATATCAGAGAACTGTGCACCTTCTACCACAGCCTTTTTGCAGCCTGTCCCAGTGGCTGGCAAAGAACAATGAGGAATTTGTTGAATTTCTGGATGAAAAGCTCCTCCATTTTATTCTTGGAGGCCATGAGTGTCTAGGAGGGACATAGATGGATGGGCTATGATTCCCACTAATGTTGCAACTTTATATCCATTGGTTTTCTCAAGATGAACATGATGTTCCCCATAAAAATCAGTGCACTTTGAAGAAATGACAGCTTTTCTCTTCATGTTCTCTTTTTATGATGAAATTGGGGAAAATCTATTGAATTTTGAGACTCTTGATTATTCCTGTTCAGTTCAATGCCTCTTCCAAATTATAATTTGCACCATAGACACCAAAATAATTTGCTTGTTTTTAGTGGAAAAGGAGCATATTAATTTATCTGATTTGTGTAGTTGTCTAAATCCTAAGAGAAACTGGGGGGAAGTTCAGGGCATTCAGATATGACAGGAGTTTTACTTGTGGGGTTTTTTTGGTTGCTGTTTTTCCTGATTGTATAGAGCATGCAGACAATTCTGTAGAGTATAAAGAAGGAAATGTATTCCTTACATTGACTTTTATTACCAAAATATACCTTTTTTCTTCTTTTAATGTTGATTTATTTTTGAGGAGGGGGGGAGAGGCAGAGAGAGAGGGAGAGAGAACAAGCGGGGGAGGGCCAGAGAGAGGGGGAGACAGAATCCCACTGACAGTGCAGAGCCAGATGTGGGACTTGATCTCATGAACCGTGAGACCAAGAGTCGGATGCTTGACCGACGGAGTCACCCAGGCATGCCGATATGCATTTTGTCTTAAGCTGGATTCCTCTAAAAGCAGATGTGAGATAAGGATTGGATTCATCCATTCCCAGTCCAAGATCAGTTGAGGGCTGCTCCTGGGGGCGTTAGTTCACTGGCCCCCCATTTCAGGCTTTTGGGTCCTGCTCTAAGAACAGGCTGAGCAAGCTACCATGGCCAGAGAAAGCTCTTAGACAGAGAGTCATGAGAATTTCAAATATGAACCCAGCACGTCAGAACTCTGTGGGCCAAAGAGACACAGGTGAGACATGAACAGCATCTGCTATACAATCATTAGAGATGGGCTTGGGGAGACCCAATCTGGCACCAAGTTCCACCCTCCCGCCCAAACAGACAGTGCTTAACGAATACAGCACTCACAGATACACTGGTTAGGAAAATCAAATGCAACACTGAGCATACAAACAAAAATCACTGCTAGTAGATGTGGCCGCGAGCCACGACTTCAAACATGCTTGCACTGATTGGTTTGGTCTCTTGTTTTCCCATGATCTACCGTGGGGTAAACATATCCCCAGGTAGTTGTTGGTCCAAGGAGAGTGTGAAGCAAGGAAGACCTGAATCCCACCTAAATTCAGGACACCATGCCCAGCCATCTAAAGTAGTGCCACCCTGGCCCGCAGACCTGTGAACAAGAAAAATAAATGCTTATTATTGTGGGCCACTGCTATTCAGAGTTATATGTTACGCAGCATTATCACAACAATAGCTGACTGCTATACTAGTCAAGGGGACAGACTTAATACTGCAATGAGAATGATTGTTTTAAAAATCTAGGTGTGCCTGGGTGGCTCAGGCAGTTGAGCATCTGACTCTTGATTTTGGCTCAGATCATGATCTCACAGCTTGTGAGTTCGAGCCCCACATCAGGCTCTGTGCTGATAGTGTGGGTCCTGCTTGGGATTCTCTCCCTCCTTCTCTCTCTCTGTCCCTCCTCTGCTTGCTCTCTTCTCAATCTCAAAACAAACAAACATTAACAAAATAAAAATATATAATTACCACCAATTACCACCTCACCAATATGAAGTAGGCACCCATAGATAATTTTATAAAGGGACAAAGAATCAAGTAGAGAGCTCATGAGTTATAAATTTTATCACAAAAATCAAAAGCTCCATTATATGGACCATAGCGGCATGGATACAGATAAAAAAAGAATAAATTTGAGAGTTAATATTGGAGTAGAAACTTGATCTGATATTCATCACAAAGAAAAAAAAAGATAATTATGGAATAAAAATTAAAATATGATGGATAGACCCAAGAATGGAGAGAAGGAAATACAGAAAGTAATGACAGAGAAAAAAAATGCCAGAATTAAGAACCCATCAAACGTTGAGCAGTACTGAATGAAAAAGGGTCATCATCTTGATGCATTGTGACAAAATTTCATTAAAATAAAGATTTGAAAGAGGAGAGATAGAGAGAAAAAGGATATCTATAAGGAACAAAAAAATGGATGAATAACAATGCTCTCATCGGCAACATTGGACTTAAAAATTAAAAAAAAAACTTTGGTAAACTAGGAACAGAATCAGCCCCTCTTTAGTGGGGATTCGTTGTTTCTAAATTTATGATCAATAAAGTGTGCTTCAGTGAACATCATAGTTGGAACTTTCCACATTCTAACTGTGATTAGATATTATCAGTATCTTTAATCTTGACTCAATTCATGACTGGGAAGTAAATCTTGAGGGTTTTTCAGAAAGTATTCTTTGAAAGCACTAGTGAAGTTGAAGATTGTCCTCTGTTCATTCACTCAGCAAAGAGTGCCTACCATATGCCAGATCTGTTCCATGCACTTGGCATATGTACATTAGTGAAACAGATGTAATTCATCGCCCACATGCATTAAAATTGTTTTTAGTTTTTTTTTTTTTTTAATTTTTTTTTCAACGTTTTTTATTTATTTTTTTGGGACAGAGAGAGACAGAGCATGAACGGGGGAGGGGCAGAGAGAGAGGGAGACACAGAATGGGAAACAGGCTCCAGGCTCTGAGCCATCAGCCCAGAGCCCGACGCGGGGCTTGAACTCACGGACCGCAAGATCGTGACCTGGCTGAAGTCGGACGCCCAACCGACTGCGCCACCCAGGCGCCCCTTGTTTTTAGTTTTTATTTTAGAAAGAGAGACACAGCACGAGTAGGGGAGAGGAGCAGAGGGAGAGAGAGAGAATCTCAAGCAGGCTCCTTGCTCAGCATGGACCCCGATGCGGGGCTCGATCCCACAACCCCAGGATCAAGACCTGAGCTAAACTCAAGAGTGAGCCTCTCAACTGACTGAGCCACCCAAGTGCCCACATTTCTTCTTCTAATCCGCTCATCTTGTTTCTTTTGATTTTTAGAAACTATGCATCGGGATTTTTAAAATATTTAATTAAATTATTAGTTATTGTCCTACTTACAAAAATGTTAATATTCTGTGTATATTTTGGCTTTTACAGTTCTTTTGTGGCAGCTCAAGAAAGTTTTGATTTTCTGTAGGAACATCTTTCAATGTCTCGCTACATTTTTCTACCTACTTATCCTAGGAAAATAGAAATAGTCATCCACATTTTCTTCTGTAATTATTAAGGTTTTGGGGCGCCTGGTGGCTCAGTCTGTTGGGCATCCGACTTTGGCTCAGGTCATGATCCCAGGGTTCATGAGTTCAAGCCCCACATTGGACTCTGTGCTGACAGCTCAGAGCCTGGATCCTGCTTCAGATTCTGTGTCCCCCTAGCTCTCTGCCCCTCCCCCACTTGCTCTCTGGCCTTGTCTCTCTCAAATATAAATAAAAAAATTTTTAAACTTATTAAGATTTTAACTTTAAAATGTATCCAAAAAAATCTACATAACAGATTTATTTGCTGGCTAGACCTGAACTAAGGACCATGTATACCATAATTATGGTGGGTACCTTGTTTGGTAATGAGACAGTTTTGTTTGTTTTCTTTTTAACCTACGAAGGGGTATGTTTTACTTCTGCATCAAACTCTCTCTGTTAAAAAATAGTGATATCGGGGCTCCTGGGTGTCTCAGTCACTAAGCATCTGCCTCTGGGTTTCAGCTCAGGTCATGATCTCACGGTTCGTGGGTTTGAGCCCTGTGTCGGGTTCCACGCTGACAGTGTGGAGCCTTCTTGGGGTTCTCTGTCTCTTCTCTCTGCCCCTCCCCCCCCCCAAAAATAAATAAATGGTATGTCAACAGGACTGCATCAAGTCACTTAAGCCAAAATGCTCCTCTTGGATGTTGAGTTACTGCCTGTAGCATAAGGTCTAAAATCTTTAGACCTTTGGCATTGGCATTGCACTTTAACTGCATCTCCCTGAACATGGTATGTCCTCTCCCCTGTAGCCTTGGATGCATCATACCTTGCCTCATCGGGTTTCTTCCCCACACTCACTTGGCTGACTCTTATTGTCCTTCAGTTCTTAGCTTCGATGCTATCTCCTTGAGGAGATGTTAGCAATCAGTGTATAAATATTTACTGGACCACCTACTAAACGCCACACTTTCTTTGATCACCCTCTTTGCTTCACTCCCCAACCAAGGCTGGTGAGGTGCCACCTGTATGGTACCTGTATCACCCATCACGCCAAGTTATGATGGCCTTGTGACTCGACTATAACGACTGCAGGTAGGAAGCACCTTGTCGTGTCTGCTAGGGTGTCCCCAGCCTCTGACATTTAAACCAAAGCGAATATGGACAAAACGGTCAACCAAGAAGAATCCAGAGGAAAGTATGAGACCATTTCTTTTCCTGGAAGGGGAGCAGGATCAGGGTAAAAGAAAACGTGCCTATCCTTCAGAGACCTGTGCTATGGGTGGCTTTGAGAGAATCCTGGCTGTAAAGTAAAGAGCTTGTTTCAATTTGTAGCACCATTTGGTTCTACCTCTACGATCTTGGAGGAATAAACTTTCTCAACTCAGTTTCCTTATCCAGTGAATGGCACAACGTCTATGGTCCCCGAATCTCAGGGGTAACGTATCTTGGGCTCTTATGGTGTGCCACCCATTGAGATGATTTCATTAATTAAATTACCCAGTGTAATCTTCATGCCCCACAGTGGAGGTACCACCATCGTCACCAATAAATTGAAGAATTTAAGGACATTGGGCCCAAACGAGGAAGCTGAGAGAGTTAGTCCAGCAAGAGTACTTACAGGTTATTTAATGTCAGCTGAAAGTTAAAGAGGTTAATGAATCAACTCGCTTCACACGGCTTGAAAACAGCAGAGACCTGGGACCGGCCGAAACCTAGGCATATCACTTAGCCATTATTTAAGGCTTGCTCGAGTTGGGACAAGGCCGTCCTAAGTGGATGGGCTCTGTAAGCTGTCAAGCCCAGGGCAAGAACTGGTGATGAGGAATAACTCATCTGCAGGACAAGGAAGGCAACGCTGTGTTTGCCTTGGGGAGGAATGAATGCTGGGGACTGCAGGTCTGATCCAAGTTCAATGTGTCTGGCCCAAGGTTATTTTTGATTCAAGGCCACTGTGTCCCAGTTTCTATCAACACTGAAATAAACACCACTCTGCAATCTGCACCTTTTATTAATGGCGTGACTCACTTAATGAGGGCTTTGCTGACTCACATCAATCTTCCTTCTAGAAGAGGCCCATCAAAGAATTGTCGACAGCGGCCAGCCTGGGTCTACTCTGCATCAGCGTTTGGCACGTCCAGCCCGCCCTCCAGCACATTCTTCCTCCAGGAAGAGGGGGAAGAGTAAAACATCAAGACTCACGATCAGCACGAACACACACGCAAGTTTTAAAGACTTTTTCATTGGCTTTCTCTGGATATTGTTCTTTCTTTATGTGTGGATATGTATTTATTTGTTTAGTTTCAGGAAACCCAAACAGGCATAGATGGACTCCTCTTAAAATCTGATCATAAGGGGGTGCCACTCAGGCTCAGCTCATGATCTCAGGGTTTGCGGGTGACAGTGTGGAGCCTGCTTTGGATTCTCTCTCTCTCTCTCTCTCTCTCTCTCTCCCTCTCTCTGCCCCTCCCCCACTTGTGCTTTCTCTCTCTCTCTCAAAAATAAATAAATAAACTTTAAAAAAGTAAAAAATAAGGGGACCTGGGTGGCTCAGTGAGTTAAGCATCCGACTTCTCCTCAGGTCATTGTCTCATGGTTCCTGAGTTCGAGCCCCACATTGGGTTCCGTGCCAACAGCTTGGACCCTGGAGTCTGCTTTAGATTCTGTATCTCCCTCTCTCTCTCTGCCCCTCCTCCACTCATGTTCTGTCTCTCTCTCTCTCAATGATAAATTAACATTAAAATAAATAAATAAAATTTAAAAAAGAAGAAGGAAAATCTGATCATAAAATATTTTCCAAATGGGCAAAGGTACTAACCAAAGCTGCAAAAGGGGAGGTTCAAATAAGGAAAGAATTCAATGAAATGTGGAGGACTTTTCGGTGCAAAGTTCCTCCAGTTCCGCATTCCAGGCTGACCGTAAAGAAAGAGAATCCACTGCCCTGATGGCATCTGTGTTAGCCGCCGTCTGCATCCCAGAATGGCCGTGGTGTCAAGATGGCGGAGGCATCAAGATGGCGGCGTGGTGTCCCTAGATTCTGTTAATCTGATGTTCAGGCTATATTTGATCATACACTGACCCTTTCTTCTTGAAGACTTGCTTTTTGCTCTCGTTATTGCCACTGTCCACACAGAGTTCTTGGACAGAAGTTCAGGCCAGACCCCCAGTTTGCTGTGGATTCCTTCCAGAATAGCCTGTGCTTCTTGTTTTACGTGCAGGTCAGCTTGCTGCTGCCCCTTTCCCACCTCGTCTTGCCTGTGAGTAACATTCAGGCTGGGAACTTGGGAATAACAATGCCACCTTGAGGACCAGCTTCCTGTCCTTCCCATCATTGTGGCTCTGAATGAACTGAATAAGGAAACCTAGAAGCAGAAAAGCTGTCCTTCAAAGCATTGCAGTCAAGGGGAGGGCACTATTTAAATGTGAGACTATAAACTAGATATAATGGAAGGACAGCCTGGGCAGAATCGTAGCGTACCTTCTCTTGCCTTATAATTTCTGTTGCTTCTGGGTTGAGGGAGGCTGGAGGCGAGGGGACACTGAAAATTCAAAGTGCTTTGTATGCTTTGTTTCGAGGACTCTCCTTGGCCACCCATCATCGATGGGTGAAATTGCAGAGCTTTCGTGTGGCTCAGAGTGCAGGATCTCCTCTCACTCAGGTCCCCCACAGGCTCGGTGGCCTACTGGTAACCGACCACCCAGGTTTAGATCGGAGAGAAGATGCTATGGAAAGGGGACAAATACGAGACCCGAACATTATTCAAACAGGATGGAAAATAAAGGAAGGGCAATATTGTGCCCCTGGGATGGAGGACGAATTGGAGGACAAGGTAGGAAACAGGATGTCGATGTCTTGGTTGCCTCTTGCCGTTTTCAGCAACACCCCACAAAGGAGACGAACTTTGTCCCACAACTAGTCCAGCTGCGAGCTGGATGGAGGGGAACATGGCTCTTCTAGCAGAAACATTTCCTCCCTGTGGTCTTCAGTCTAAACTGACTGAGAGTTTGGAAACACGGAGTCTTGCAGGGCTGAAAACCAAACAAAACAATTTCCACTACAGACCAAACAGAAGCAGTTCGAAGAAGCCACCTGAGGATCTGGACTTCATAAGAGATAAACTCTGGGCCCCAATCCCTTTTGAAATACCTTCTCGTAAGTGTTCTTGACCAGAAGACATGTCCCAGGCTGGTGGGAACAGGCAGGTCACCCAGGGTTACCACTGAAGCCTATTGTCTCAAACAACTTCAAGGTCATCATCCTCGAAGAGATGACTTGAGAGAAGGGCCGGGCAGAGCATAGAGGCCCGTAGGTAACAGATCTGGGGGAATAATTATATCGGGACCAGATCTTTGGCAGGTGGTTACTTGTAGATGGAGCGGATGGGGAGCAAGTAGACAACATCTACTAAAATGCTGAAGGAATTGTATCCAAAGAAATCACTAGCTTGGCTACAAATGTTGTTCCACCTCTAAGCAACTCCCAGACCCTCAAGACCAAGAAGAGACCTTCCCCAAACCTACCATGGGTGTGACCCCAGAGGACAATGGGTGAGAAGCAGAGGCTGAGTCCGCGAGATAGGACATCAAGCAACCTGCCCACTGCCAACAAGAAGGGTATTTACGACTCTTGCTTACCGACCTGGGTCGTTGTCATAGATCCAACCAAGGAGGGGAAGCAAATCGGAAAGACACAGTAGTCACTGACCAGTGACCTTTTCTCCTCTAAAAGTATTATTTTCTTTTATTTTAATTTTCACATTTCTTCTTCGTTGATGCAGATTAGGTATGGGAGGGACAGAACCCCTGTGGTTGAAGTTATACATTACCGACCCACAGGGAGCCATGCCGGATCTGATGGAAAGGGTTGCACACCACTTAGGAATCGTACGAGTCAGGTGGGATGTACTAACTGGGCCAGACTTGAGACTATGTTCCTGTGGGAGAGGAGGATGTCCTATGTGTGGGAAAAACAGCACATAGATATTCCGGTGACCAGAAGGCAGACTTGGAAGAGCCAACTAGTTGATCCCAATATTTATTCTCTTCTCTCTCAGAAGTAAATGTTTAGCTGAGCACATGGTGACTTGGAACGAAGACTCTGTTTCACAGCCTCCCTT
The DNA here is from genome assembly GCF_018350155.1 of Leopardus geoffroyi. Taxonomy (NCBI): domain Eukaryota; kingdom Metazoa; phylum Chordata; class Mammalia; order Carnivora; family Felidae; genus Leopardus; species Leopardus geoffroyi. Next base: position 7,483,753 of record NC_059330.1, read on the forward strand.
GCATTGTATCCATGTAATTAAATCCTAGCCAGTGGGATGTAAGCCAATGTGGTAGATGCAATTTCTGGGCAGTTTCCTTGGAGGGTCCATGCTCAGATGTGGGCTTTCCTCTTCCTTGCTTCATCTTCCAGACAAGATGGATGGTGTTGGCACCACCCTTCTGTTTCTTGGGAATGCACCCAATGACATGGCAGGTGGAGCTGGGGTTCCCGATGACTCTGTGACACTGAACACGCAGGGTACCTCTAGACACAAGAGAAAAAACAAACTCTAAACTTGTAAAAGTCACGATTTTTTTCCTGGTTCTTGCAAAACTCAATACAGCTATAATGCATTTAAATAACCTAAAAATTAGTTGAAATATTCCAACCAACTGGGAGATGAATCAAAATAGAGTTTGCACCCAGGAAAATACTGTATGAAAGGGCAGACTGTAAGCTCTGAAACTAGTAAAGTAGAAACTAACGTCTAAATCATTCCAAAATAAGGCAATACAAGTAATCACTAAATGCAAAGTTTTGTGATGCAATGTGACGATAATAATTTGAAAATTTCAAAAGATGTATTAGATCCTTTTATTTATCATTGCAATGTTCCTGAGGGCTTACCATGTACCAAGCACTGTTCTCAGTGCTTTGTATACATTATCTCATTTGATTTCCACAGTAACTCTGGAATGCTCTTATTATGCCCGTGTCAGAGATGAGGCAACTTAGGGATAGACAAGGTCGATTCTTTGATCACAGTCATATTCTATCAACCCAAACCTAGGAAGGGATGACAGCACAAAGTATCAAGTCAAATGAGTGGTAATTTCTTTTTCTTTTTTTTAAATTTTAATTCCAGTGTAGTTAGCATACAATGTTATATTAGTTTCAGGCATACAAAATAGTAATTCAAAAATTCTATATTACGCATTGCTCATCACAATAAGTATACTCTTTGTCCCCTTCACGTATTTCCCCCAACACCCCACCCACCTCCCCTCTGGTGACCATCAGTTTGTTCGCTAGAGTTAAGAGTCCGTGTCTCGGTTTGTCTCCCCCACCTTCTTTTCTTTACCCCCGTTTGTTCATTTGTTTTGGTTCTTAACTGGTGCAGCCACTGTGGCATAGAGTATGGAGGTTTTTCAAAAAATTAAAGATAGAATTACCATATGATCCAGTAATTCCACAAGTGGGTATTTATCTAAAGAATACAAAAAAGTTAATTCAAAAAGATACATGTACCCCTATGTTTATAGCAGATTTATCTACCGTAGCCAAACTATGGAAGCAGCCCAAGTGTCCATTATATATATATATATATATATATATATATATATACACACACATGTATATTATATGTATATAATTACATATATGTACTTTATTATATGTATTATATATGTATTACATACGTATATATGTAATTATATGTATATAATATACATATGTATATTACAATATATATGTATATATTATATACATATATAATGTACATATGTATATTACAATATATATGTATATATGTAATTATACGTATATAATATACATATGTATATTACAATATATATATGTATATATTATATACATATATAATATACATATGTATATTACAATATATATATGTATATATTATATACATATATAATGTACATATGTATATTACAATATATATGTATATATAATTATATGTATATAATATACATATGTATATTACAATATATATGTATATATTATATACATATATAATATACATATGTATATTACAATATATATACATATAAATACATATACATATATATACATATATACATACAATATATATAAATATATAATATATAATATGCATATACAATATATAATATATGGTGTGTGTGTGTATATATATTGTGTATATATATATATAATGAAATATTATTCAGCCATGAAAAATAATGAAATCTTGCCATTTGCAATGACATGGACGGAGCTAGAGAGGATTATGCTAAGTGAAATAAGCCAGTCTTAGAAAGACAATTACCATATGATTTCACTAATTTCTTTATTTTACATAAAGAGGACTCACAAATGTTGTGTTCTTGTTATTGCCAATTAAATTGAATTCTCAATGGCAATCAAACAAGAGATAACATATCTCCTCTAAGGCACTAGAGGAAAAGCTATTTATGAAAAACAATAAAAGCCCATACAACAAAATTTTAAAAGGAAAGGAAAATAAGAAGGCATTGAAATGGTGTAAAACAAGATCATAGAAATAAAATAAAAATAATGCTCATTATGTTAAATATAAATGATTAAGCTTCTCTCTTGAAGTATAAAGTCCTGCAAGTTGAAGCAAAATATAAAGTGTAGAAGTGAAATCAATAGGCTGCAAAATAAAGATCAGAAACTAATCCAAATATTTAGTTTATGCTAAAAGAGACATTTTGAGTCAATAGATATGTGATATAATTCACCAGATGGTAGCTTATCACTGAAAGAATTGTTGTCCTATCTCAAAATAAAGTCTAAGTGAATCATAGGTAAAAATATTTAAAATTTTTTTTTTTTTCAACGTTTATTCATTTTTGGGACAGAGAGAGACAGAGCATGAACGGGGGAGGGGCAGAGAGAGAGGGAGACACAGAATCGGAAACAGGCTCCAGGCTCTGAGCCATCAGCCCAGAGCCTGATGCGGGGCTCGAACTCACAGACCGCGAGATCGTGACCTGGCTGAAGTCGGACGCCTAACCGACTGCGCCACCCAGGCGCCCCCATAGGTAAAAATATTTAAACAGCAACCTAAAAAAATCAGAAAATAATCTCTGTATAATTTAAAACAAAAACAATCTTTATATATTCATAAAAGTAAAGACATAATTAAAAAATAAGTGATACAATGGGACCATTAAAAAATATAAGTTACAAAACACTATAAACAGATGAAATTGGAAAAAATGTGCAATGGCAAGAAAAAAGACTAGACTCCTAATATATAAAGAGCTCTAAAAAATCACTAAGATATAATCAAATATCTAAAATGAAAAATGAAAAAAAACATGAATAGACAATTTAGCAAAAAAGAATTACACATGGCAAATAAATATATTTTAAAGTATTATATAACTCAACATCTAAGTAGTTTTGATTGATGATCATTGAAAATAAATACATTTCCCAATGTTGACAAAGATAGAGGAAAAGATCTTTGGGGGGCATAAACTGGTCCAGCTTTTGAAAAGTATTTTGTCAGTATCTATCAAACCTTGGAAAATGTTCATTTTTAACTAGAAGTTTTGCTTCTAATACTTTATATTTTTGAGATAATTGGACATGGGATTTAGCTAGAAGGATATTAATTCATTATTTGTTAACAGAAAAAATGGAAAGAACCAAACACATTTCAAAATGAATAATACAGTCAATAAAAACTGAGGTGTCATTAAAAGGTATTTGTGAGAAAAAATTACGTATGCGAGTGTGTGCGCGCGTGTATAACCATATAACCGTGCCATAAATCACTAATTCATGGCACCCACTAAATTGCAAACAGTGATTATCTCTGTGTGTGGAATTATGAGCAATTTGTTTTCTTCTATACTTTCTGTGCCTTTCAGTTTTTCTCTGTGTGTTATTTTTATAACAGGAGTATATGTTGCTTTAAGTATTCAATTAATAAGGATTTAAAAAGGTACTTTAGGGGTGCCTGGTGTGGCCCAGTCAGTTGAGCATCTGACTTCGGCTCAGGTCACGATCTCACAGTTGGTGAGTTCGAGCCCCACGTCGGGCTCTGCGTGGACAGCTCGGAGCCTGGAGCCTGTTTCGGATTCTGTGTCTCCCTCTCTCTCTCTGCCCCTCCCCCACTCGTGCTTGCCTCTCTCTCTCTCTCTCTCTCAAGGATGAATAAACATTAAAAAAAAATTGAAAAAGATACTTTAGGGGCGCCTGGGTGGCTCAGTCGGTTGAGCATCCAACTTCGGCTCAGGGCATGATCTCACGGTTCATGGGTTCGAGCCCCAGTCAGGCTCCGTGCTGACAGCTCGGAGCCCGGAGCCTGCTTCGGATTCTGTGTCTCCCTCTCTCTCTCTCTGTCCCTCCCCTCCTTGTGCTCTCTCTCTCTCTCTCTCTCTCTCAAAAATAAATAAAACATACACTCTCTGTTTTACCTCCTCCCAAATCTGACTTCCTTCTCTTCATCCCAGTCTATATAATCATAAGGAACTGACTTGGGGTTGGAAATAACCTTCACGTGATGCTGTGTCTTCCTACAACCCCGTGGACAGCACCCCCTTGCTTGGATGCCAACTGGCACCTGCTGGTTCCCTGTTGCCCATCCGGCTTCCCACCACCTGCTGGGCCGTGGTACCCGGTCATCACGGAGCCTCGGCATTTCAGAACCGAAAAGAACGTGAAGATTTTTCTTGCCCTGTCCCTGCATTTTGCCAAAAGAGGAACCCGAAGGTCGGAGGTGCGAAGTGACTGCCCGTGAGCACAGAGCCGCGACTGGGCCAGGCATTGCCTGGAGCGGGGTGTCCCCGATCCTGAGTCTGTGCGCTACCCCACGGTCCTCGCCACCTCCAGCTTGGCGCGTTCATTCCGAAGGGTTCTCAACCCATGCCGGTCTCTGCTGCACGCAGCTCGAACAATAAAGGGGCCCCGCAGCATGAAAGCCCCCGCAGGGTCTGGGGTGCAAACTCGGGCTGGTGGCCGAACTTGCTACGTGGCTGCAGCTGAGCCATAAAGCCCTTTGGTCTTGGCTGCCCCTTCTTTTAATTCGAATTTGCAAAGTAGAGCAATAAAGTATAACAGAAGCTGCCTTTGATTTAGGGCTGCCGGGGGAGAGCCTCGAGTTAGATGGAGTTGTTTATTTAAATAAATGAATGGAACTTTAACAGAACAGCTAATAAACAAACCCTCCATAAGGTCACGCCAGGCTCCCCGAGACCCGAGGTGTTGGGTCTGAAACCCAGCCAAAGAGGCCAAGGCCTCACATGGGCCTCACAGAGGTCTCCAGTGGTCTCCAGGGTCCCCCCCGGGGCCTGGGGTTTGGAAAGCCTTGTGAGGAGCCACACCTGGGGATAGGCAGCAAGGGCTTTATTTTATCCACCCTAGAAGGAGGGGCAGCCAAGGGGGCACTGCCAGCTGGGGAAGCCAGGGCCCCACGGCACCGAGGCATCCATACTGCCTTACGGCGACCAGAAATCCCTTCTCCCAGGCCGGTGTAGCCTCCATGGACTCCAACTAAAGAGTAAGAGAGTGACTCCAGTCACAGTGCGGCTGACGTCCAAATCCGAATTTGTGAAACCTTTCGATTTGATTTACAATTCCAGTCGTTGGCGAGCTGGCCTCAGAAGGCCATCCAGCCCCAGGAGGGAATTTTCTCCGTCAAGCCTTTTTTCCTGCTGCCCCTTCCCTGCAGAATCATCCCTCGCCTCCCTCCCTCCTGTCTTTCAAGATCCAGTTCAGAAGTTGCATTCCGCAGGTTTCCTTCGCTTAACCACGCAGGCCAGAGTGAACTCTCTCTCTTCTGCTTCTCTAAGGGACTCGGTTGGACCTATGGCGTGCCACCGTAGTGTATTGTTTTTTGGGTTTTTGTTTGTTTGTTTGTTTGTTTTTTACGTAGGCTTCATGCCCAGCCAGGCGCCCAACGCAGGCGGGGCTTGAACTCACCACCCTGAGATCAAGACCTGAGCGGAGATCCAGAAGTCTGACGCTTATCCGACTGAACCTCCCAGGTGCTCCTGTAATGTGTTTTTTTAATATTGCCTAGCTGCGGGCACAATTTCTTCTCCCTGTGTGCTTTGCCCACAATCAGTGTTCAAGAGGAAGGGTGAAACAGAAGGACTAAGCATTAGCGGTGCAGAGCCCGTCCCATTCCAGAGAAGACGCGGGAGGCCCGGACGCGTGGCCATATTATGGTGCCATTAGGACCCGTCTCTGCGCACAAGATGAGCTTTGGAATTATTTTGTTTTGTTTTTGGCAAGATAGGCGCACCTCGGGGCCTCACGCTCCGTCCTTTGCCTTCCCACTGGCTGACGGTCACAAGGGCTTATGACTTTCCTTTGCAGTGTTTTTACTAAAGCAGTTTTCCTAACGGGCTGTTTGCGGTCATTTCCCTTTCGCAGCTGGCCCCAGAGTGAAATGAAGACAAACAAACAAAAAATGATACCCAGGGGTTTATCAATTTTTTCTCCCTTATAAACTGGTAGTGCCTCTCAGCGGGAGAAATTCACAGTCCCCAATTTACGACTCCTTTCCGCAGGACTGGTCTGCCCAGATTGACTCACGACATGGAAAAAGCCCAGATCCCTCCGGCTGAGCCTGGTGCCCCCTTGCTGAGCCAGGCAACATCACTGTTGGGTCTGCGAAACGGTGAAATGTTTGCAGGGGTTGTAGATCCTGGAGCCCTGGAGTCTTGCAGGGAGAAATGAGGACGCCGTCCCAGGGTGACCTTACGGGGCTTCCAAATGAGCAGAGAGACTTTGTTCCCCTCCTTCCCCACGTATTCCCTCCAGTTGCTCTTTAATTTTCCCAAGGGGGGGATAAAAACCCCTCTCTTATGATACTTAGTATATAGGAGTCAGAAAGAACCTACCAGGAACACCTAAAATTCTGAGCCAGAGTTAAAAAGGAAGAGCAGCAGGGGCCCGGATAAACCAGAGAGGAACCTATGAGACCCAAGGCAAAGGGATCGTGTTCATCGGATTTCTTCCCTGATCCAAAGAGGAAGAAGACCATAACCGAACCCCATCAGGATGGCGTGTCGAATGAGCTACCCCTATGAGCCATGGCTTCAAAGTTATCATGAGTGACAGGAGGGGGTTTGTGCAAGGGACAGCTTCAACCTTCACACATGCGCTTTGTTAGACCATGCAAGACCACGTTTGTGATTTGCTTTAAGGACACAGTTTTTTCATTCATTTACAATTTCACTTCATTCATTCATTCATCGCTTCACTCAAAATGAGGGTCAACTACAAGCTGGGTAAATAGGAAGACAGTCTTTGGCCTCACAGAGCTTTCCATCTAGTGGCAGACATGAGTTTAAATAAATTATCCCACCAATTCACTGTGTAATAAGGGGATCGATCCAAAACTCAGTTTACACAGCACGGGTAAGAAGGATAGCCCTAGGGAGGTCCCGGTGGATCTGAGAACCTAAAGACTGAAAAGGAAGGTGGAGCCAGAATAGAAGAGGTAAATCGCGAAACAAATGCTAAGTGGAGAAAGGAAGATGTTCAAAATCCTAGGACCGGAAGAAACTTATCGAGTTTGAGAAACCAAGACTAGGTCAGGATGACTAGCCTGCATCAGCAAAGGGGAAAGTGGCTTAACTGAACCCCCGGGGGTTTACAAGAGATGGATCGTGCAACACCCTCTAGCTTGTGTTGAGGATAACGAAGGGGCAGCTATTGGAAAGGTCCGGCAGGACTTGATTGGATACCTCAAGCTTCTCTCCTCCAATACCACCCTTGGGCCACCGCCTACCTCTCCATTGTCTACCTAATCAATCCCTGCCTCTCCCCTTACCAGTTGTGCTTCCTTGGCCGTGTTTAGGTCCCATGAGCTTCCTCTGTAAATTGTGGGAAAGTTGAGAGAATTAGGTGAGATGGTATCTACAGAGCTCCTGGAACACAGAAGGAACTCTAAGTGCAGGTTTATTTCCCCCCTTCCCCGCCCCTCATACCTCTACTCTCTGAGATCTTGAATTTGGTGACTTCCTTTTCCAAATAAAACCATGTGTCCTGCTCCCTCTTTCCTTCCCCGCCCCACACAAATGTACTCTTACACCTCGTCCAGATAAATATTCACTTACTGACTCCATCCATCTAGCTAATTCCGCTTTCTATGTCCGTCCTACTCAACTTTCGACACCCATTTTGACCTCGTGGTTATTTACGACCTGCATTTGCCACGCCCTCCTGTTCCCTGCTGGTTGAAGCAGTAAAGTGGCTGAACTTGGGGACAGAGGTATAGTGCCTGGGAAATAAAGAGATGTTGCAGGTCAAAGGCAGGGCAGACAGGGACACTGTCTCAGGCTGGAGCCGACACAGAAGCAAAAGACCAGAGCCAGACAAGCTGTTAGGTGAGTGGAGGCAGACACAACCTGACAGAGATAAGGGATCTTGAAACAAAAGCGAAAACCTTCCTCAGACAGGAAACCTCTCATTCCCTCCTCTGTCACTCTTGTGGCCGGATCCAACGATAGCCTTCCTCTCTCCAGCTTTGCTGAGTCCCGGTGTCCCAGGTTGCTGCCTGCAGCCACAGCCACATTAGCAAGCCAGACAGCAGGTTTTATGTAGCCATGCCGTCCGGCTTCTTCCAGAGATACCAGACCCGTACTCAGGAACCCCTGAGAGCGCCTTCCCGGTGTTTAAACAGACACTTAAATTAAGGAGGAAGTTTAAACTAGTTCACCTCTGAGACTCCTTCCAGGTCTGGGAGATTTTCTGTTCAACAGACCTTCATGTTAGTTCATGTGAAACTTATTTATTGGATAGATGATAAATGCTTATAGTCAAATGAAATTAAACAGCATGAAGGGATATGTACCCAAAGCCCTAACTTACCTTCCTCAGAGGCAATTACTGTAACAAGTTTCGTAGGTATATGCGTAGCAATTTTTGATAAATATTTACTTGTGAATAACCATTTATGAGTATAAATAGCTGGGAACCTTTTCTCAGCACTCACTTATCTTTCAGTCATGAAACTTCAAACTTACCCTATCCCTATTTATAGAATCAACCTCTTCCTATTTTGTGTCCTCACTGTGCTAAGTAAAGACCTAACTTATGGTGTCTAAAATGTTTTCCTGCCTATCACTGTCTGTATTACAAAATGATGAATGAAATAATAAAGTAGAAGGAAGAAACTGTAAGAGTAGCAGTGAGAATTAATGATAGAGAAAACAGTCACCCCAGAAACAAGTTATAGCTGATCTATAAAACCAGAGTCCATTCTTTATGGAGACTAACGAAGTAGATGCTTGGCAGGTCTGACTAAGAGAAGAAGAAGAGGAAGAAGAAGGAGTAGGAGGAGTAGGGGAAGGGGAAGAGAAGAAGGAGGAGGAGAAGAGGAAGAAGAAGAAGAAGAAGAGGAAGGAGAAGAAGGAGAAGGAGGAGAAGGAGGAGGAGGAGAAGGAGAAGGGGAAGGAGGAGAAGGAGAAGGAGGAGAAGGAGAAGGAGAAGAAGAAGGAGGAGAAGGAGAAGAAAAAGGAGAAGGAAAGAAGGAGAAGGAGGAGAAGAAGGGGAAGGAGGAGGAGGAGGGGAAGAAGGAGGAGGGCAAAGAGGACAAGGAGGACAAGGAGGACGAGGAGGAAGAGAAGGAGGAGGAGAAAGGAAGTAATAGTGAAAGCAAGAAAAGTAATAGGTTGATAGTTATAGAGAAAGCTTTAAATTATAAGGGTATTTTATACCATTTTATGCCAACAAATTTGAACATCTAGATAAGATGGATAAGAAACTGACAAGGTAATCAAAGATTGCCACTAAAACTCTGGGCCCAAGGGTTTTATACACAAATTCTACCAAGCCTTCAAGGATTTGTGTCATTTAACTTATTCTACAGCATAACAAAAGATAGGAAATTTCTCAACTCAATCTTCAAAGATAGTACGTGGAAAAAAAATGTTGGCCAGTCTCACATACATAGATATAAACATTTTAAGTAGCAAATTAGCAAGTCAAATCCAACAGTTTGATAATAGAATGTCAAAATGGTTTATCTCATTCACCATTGGGCAACTCAATAATATAATTCACCACATAGGCTGCTCAAAATAGAATGTGTGTGTGTGTGTGTGTGTGTATGTAGTCACCTTAAAAGATGCCAACATGAACAGCTGATAAAATTCTTCATCCTTCCTCATTAAAACATACTTTCATAATATTATTTTATTTGAATAAAATGCCCTTAGTCTCTAAAATAGTCTTTACCAAATCCTCCAGTAAAAATCCCACATACCTGTGAAATATTAGAGGCGGTTTTACTAATTGAGAACAAAACGAGGACCTCTGTTATCATCGCCACTGGAAATATTAGCCAATGCAATGAGACAAGAAAAGGAGACTTTTAACTATTGCAAAGGAAGGCACCAAATGGCTCATTTCCACAGTTATTGATGAGGAAAGCCTATGAGAAGCCATTTAAAAGATTATTATAAATAATAAGGTAATTCAACAAGGGGCCAAATAGAAGACAACATAACAACACCATTTATTTTCTTATATATAAGAAAATAAAAAATATAATAATAGTAATAAGGCAAACATTTATATATCATTACATTTTGCAAGATGCAGCTCTAAGTGTTTAATACAGGTTAACCCACTACTTTATCCTCATAACAACTCCAGGAGTCAGATATCATTATTGTTACCATTTCACAGAAGGGTAAAAGCAAATCGCCCAAGATCATGCAGCTGACAAGTACCAGAGGCATGGTATGAACCAAAAGAGTCTGGCTGCATTTTCCATGCTCTGGAAATTATATCCAGAATGGAGATCCTCATTAAAAATTTTCTGAAGAATCCAAAAAGAATTTTCGTCAGGATGACAGACATATTTCAATGTGATAAAGTCAAAGAACGGTAATGATGGAAGGATTCAGATTCTCCCCGACACGGTCACCTGAACAGTGCCCTGATGAAACCCTTTTGAAGGCAATTGGTTAATATCTGTTAAAACTGAAGATAAACTGGGTGCTTGTGCTAAAGAGATCTTTCAGTATAAGAATACGTATTGCAGAATAGTTGGAAAGAGCATAAAATAGACAACTAAATGCCCATCAGTAGGAGAGCCTGGAAATAAAGGGTTCTATATCTTTATTATAAAATATTATGCAGCTGTCAAAAATGTAGTGATATGGAGGGGCGCCTGGGTGGCTCTGTTGGTGAAACGTCCAATTTTGGATCTCAGCTCAGGTCATGGTCTCATGGTCCTGAGATAAAGCCCTGCATCAGACTCTACGCTGAATGTGGAGCCTGCTTGGGATTCTCTCTCTCCCTCTCCCTCTGCCCCTCCCCTGCTCTCTCTCTCTCTCTCTCTCTCTCTCTCTCTCAAATAAAAAAAAAACATTGATATGGAAAAATTGCAAAGACAGACTTTCAGATGAACACGGTGAACTGGAGAATATGCACAGAGTGATCCCCTGTGCTTTTTAAAGGCATAATATTGAGAGATACATGTGCATATTCATGCACAGAAATGGGACTGAAAGAAGAGGGTCCAAACTGCTGGCAGAAATGTCTCCTGAGAAAAGGACAAAGAGAAGGACGGGAGTGCAAATCCTTCAAGGTTTTCTCTCTATGACTCTGCATCATTTGAACCTCCTATAAGAGGAATGTATATTGAAGTTTGAATGTGTCGTTTAAAAGGACACAAAATTTTAAGAAAAAAATTAAATACTACTCTCAAAACCAGAGCCCAGGAAAGGGAAAAAAAATGTTTTTTTGGCTAAAGAACTTATTTAAGCCCAAATGCAAGCAGTTAGGTCTTTTTGAGTTTTTCGGTTTGTTTGTTTGTTTTTTGTTTTTTGTTGGTTGGTTGGTTGGTTGGTTTGGTTTTGCAAAAGGACTGATAATTTTGATGACAAGGGAGTTTGGAATGCTCATTCTTCTGACCACTTCTAGCAACGCTTAGCGAGGTGAGGGACAGACATCTTCTTCAGAACGAGAATGAATGAGAAGAACAAGAGAGCCCTGGAAAGGCAAGGAATTTGCCCTGTTGCGTAAGAACGCTGAATTGTGTTGGTTTCAGCTTAGGAAGCAAGGTTAACGAGAGCTGTTTAATAAGAGGTGTTTCTGAGAACGGCATTAGATTTGTGAATGGCCCTGCTTCAGAGAGGAGTTTTGATGCCCTTTCTCAGAAGGCAGTGGAAAGCTCAGATCTTAAGACTCTCTTTGTTTTGGGGGGAGAGATTGGGGCTCAAGACTGGATGGTTGAAAACCCACCATACCTCCCAAGGTTGGGAAAAAAGACACCGGAAAAACCTCCCTCCACCCCCATGTTTAGTAATAGCAGCTGCAGGTCAGAGCGGGAGATAGCAGTTCGGACTCAGGAGGGGGCAGTGGTGTCAGAAAAAAAAAATTAAAGCAAAAGATCTGTAAATGAACACTGTCGCTTATGGTTAATAAAGCTGGCGCTGGGAACGTTCACCTTAGTATGAATTCTGGCCGCACAGCGCAAAAGTTCCGAGACCTTGGGCGACTGGCATACGTTTTTTTTTAATCCTTAGTTTACTTACCTTTGAAATGGTGGTAGAATGATTTTCTCGCAGGTTTGTTATGAGTCATAAATGAAATAATCTTGTGGAGTAGTGCAGTGCTTGGGACATAATATTCAATACATGTTAGTATTATTATAATACATAATAGTATTATTTATTTAACGGTTAATTTTGAGAGAGAGAGAGAGAGAGAGAGAGAGAAAGAGAGAGAGGGGGGCGCAGGGGCAGAGAGAGAGGGAGACACAGAATCTGAAACAGGCCCCAGGCTCTGAGCTGACAGCACAGGGCTTGAACTCATGGGCCATGAGATCATGACCTGAGCTGATGTTGGACGCTTAACTGACTGAGCCACCCAGGCACCCCGAGATTGCAATTCTTTTTTTATATATATTTTTAATGTTTATCTATTTTTGATAGAGAGAGAGAGAGAGAGAGAGAGCCAGGGAGGGGCAGAGAGAGAAGAAGACACAGAATCTGAGGCAGGCTCCAGGCTCTGAGCTGTCAGCCCAGAGCCTGATGCGGGGCTCGAACCCACAAACCGCGAGATCAGGACTTGAGCTGAAGTTGGACGCTTAGCCGACTGAGCCGCCCAGGCGCCCCTAGTAATAATGGCATTATGGTCACCGTAAGAACCAGGGAAACAATCACTCTCCTTTAGGAATTTGGTCTCTAACTCATGGTTGGTTTTGCTTCTTAGTAGAACATGTTCCAGGGCTCATGGAGGAGTCAACGGCTCTTGGGTGTGGCCTGGAATGTGGCTTGCCAGCTGGGGACACAGTCTAGAGTTTCATGGTCCAGGAGCCACTGGTTCGTGTGGCTATTGAGAGCCCAAAATGTGGCTAGTCCAAAGAGAAATGTGCCATAACCATAAGGCAGTCCTCTAGGTTTGAAGACGCGATACGACAATGATGTAAAATAAATCATGAATTCTTTTCATGTTGATTACATGCTGAAATGATCATACGTTAGCTGTATTGGCTTAAATGAAAGATGTCGTTAATATGACGTTCCTCTCTTTCATTTTGCTTTCTTTAGATGGTTACAAGTCTTATGTTACATTTCTATTGGAGAATGCTGGGCTACACTCTATTTGTCCTGATAAGTGTGTGTTTAGCATTTTCAAAACACTCTCTTTGGGTTTCTGGGAGGGTAGGTGAGAAGAAATTCCTTTCTCCATTATTAAGGTAGAGAAACTGAGGATTAAAGTGATTTTCCCAAAAATGTTCTCAGTGTGACACATGCCCCTGTGGGGGAAAAAAACTCACTTAGAACAGAAGCTTTCATAACAAAAAGGTGGTAGCTTTCCTCGTCTCCCACCATGTCACGTTCCACAGAGGCAAATACTATTTTTTTAATTTTTAAATGTTTACTTATTTTTGAGAGAGACAGACAGACAGATAGGCAGACAGAGCATGATCAGGGGAGGCACAGAGAGAGAGGAAGACACAGAATATGAAGCAGGCTCCAGGCTCTGAGCTGTCAGCACAGAGCCTGACGCGGGGCTTGAACCCGTGAACCGCAAGATCGTGACCTGAGCTGAAGTTGGACGCCTAACCAACTGAGCCACCAGGTGGCCCAGAGACAAATACTTTAAAATTTTTTTTTAATTTATTTTTATTTTTTGAGAGAGTGAGAGAGAGAGAGAGCGAGAGAGAGAACATACACAAGTGAGCAGGGGAGGAGCAGAGAGAGAGAGAGAGAGGCATCCCAGGCAGGCCCCATGCTCAGTGTGGAGCTGACACAAGGCTGGATCTCATGACTGTGAGATCATGACCTGAGTGAAGTCAAGAATGGACGTTTAACCGATTGAGTCACCCAGGCGCCCCAAAACACTTTTAATATGTATTTTAAGTGGTGTTATTAATTACTTCAGTGTTACCCACATAACTCTTATCAACTGTGAACATTTGTGTTCAAGATTCCTTTCCGATGAAGCACGCTGCCTTCACCAGAACAACCTCTGGTCAAGGAAAGAGATAACAGCTTTCTGAGTCAATCATGTGTAAGCACAGTCTCTAGCTTACAACAAGAACTTAGGGTTGTTACCAGAAAGAAAGGAAAACAATTCCTGAGGAAGTAAAGAGTGTGTGGCTTTAGTCCTCTTTTTCCATAATTGGATCTTTATGGGCACAGTAGGTGCCCTAGTTTGCAGCACAAAACAATCAAAGTATGAGTGTCCCTCTTTGTATCACAATTCTGCCAACTTTTGAACCAAGGATTCTTCTTAGAACAAGATGTGGCCTCCCTAAAGTCTGGTATTAATTTACCACAGGTAAAGAGAACCAAAGACCATGTAGAGCCTAGAATATTAATTATGAGAAAATTTAACTCCAAGGTTGGCAAGCTTTATCTGTAAAGCGCTAGATAGTAAATGTTTTAGGATTCTGAGAATCTGTGGTCTTTGTACAGCTAAGCAACTCTGCTTGCTGTTGAAAAAAAAGCAGTCCTGAACAATACAGAAATGAATGGGCATGGTCATGTTCCAATAAAACTTTATAAAAACAGGTGGAGGGCCAGCTTTGCCGAAGGGCTGTAGTTTGTCAACTCTTGGATTCCAGCTAGTTTCTAGCGGAAACTACATCCAAATCACAAAGAGCCAACACATTTGCACAAGAGGAGGAAATATATATTAACACTGAGTAGTATTATCCATAAACAACAGTAAGACAGGACTACTTAGGGAGATCCATCATTGCGAGAAGATGCTTATGTTGATAGTGAGGTAGCAGCCCCAGTGGGGGGCATCACGGTAGGCTTACCTTAAAATGTTGGGTGGAGAAAGGAATGGAAAAGTAACCAGAGGAGGCTGTTAAGGCTGATGTTTTCCTCCTCCACAATGGAGAATACCTGTACATTTTTAACAGTGAGGTTGGTAGAGGGAAATGATTAAGTCACTAGGGAAATGGAAGGACTTGGTATCACGAACAGGTAGAAAAGTTTGCCCAGACAGGAAGGAGCAATGCTTCCTACTTTAATGGAGGAATGAGAATTGAGTTGGTTCCTCAAGGACATTTGGTTTCTCCATTTTCCATTCTTTCATGAAATATTGATCTATGCCTTTCTCCTCCTGCATCACCTCCAGCCTTACATCATCGCTTAGTTGGATATTAGTAGGCTTTTCTTTCTTGAGGTGAAAGAACTTAGGCCAGCGATCTTCAGATTTACTCATGGGATGCGTCCAAAGAGAAGGCACCCGATATTATCTTCACTAGGACATTGGACTGGAGACAAGGAAGCATGTGTGTCCTAGACTGTATCACAGGGTTATGAGGCTGCTCTGTTACCAAGCCTGGGTTTTAGATTGAATTAAAAACCATCTCAATTTAAGAGGTCTCCTGGCAAAATGCTGGCCTACCATGTGAGTGGATGAGCATGAAATATGGCAGGCCACGGCTATCCTTCCTGAATGTCTGCAATCAAAGGATAAATGAATATGACCGATTTTCCTGAATAAAGCTGGGTTTGCGTTTAAGATAAATGGCCAGGCAAGGTGAGGTTCGATGATGAATGAATTGGGATTAGCATTGCAGGCGTGATGGAGAAAGGCTTTCTATTCCTGATACTTAAAATCATTACTCTTGGTTAACATCTGCCACAATTAATCACTCCACCCCCCGTGTTTGCTCAGAGTACTTTGTTTGGATCTCAATTGAAGCCCTGATTTTAGTCTACCTTCTATCATCCATAGATGTATAAAAGCCTGTCTTGCCAGTGGGCTGTGATTCCCTTGAGAGCAGGCACTGTTTTAGCTAATTTTGTAGCAGAGTGCGAACTCCGGAAAGTCTATCGAGCAATGGTTTGGGGGATGCAATCTTAGGCAAGACAATGTAAGAGTCTGTGGGCTGGGCTTGCGATGCATTTTTGCTTAGACTTTTAGGTAGCTTTAAGTGGTGGCTGACGGAGGAATATTAAATCTCTGGTAAGCCACCCTTGGGCACCAAAAGACTCCCTAAAATACCGTGTACGTACGTGGTTGAGTTGAACGTGTTGATATTTTACCTGAATTTCTTTAAAAGTTAACAAAGAAAATGCTTTTCACGCAGCCCATCTTTCTCATAGAGACGGCTACTTCACATCCCTGGAAGGCATATTTTGGTGACTTCTAATGACCATGTCCTTCTAAGACCAGCGGATTCTGTTTAGAAGTGCCGGCCTTTGGTGTTGCTGAGGCCGGGTATATAATCTAGCGCTGGGAACTCAGACATAACTGAGTCACTCAGCACAATAGTGAGAAGAGGCCTGAGGGGGAAAGAGTGACAGCTTGAGGAAAGCCAACTGGAGCCAGGCAGGATGAGGAAATACGGAGAAAGGCAGAAGGGAAGACCTCCAACTCGGTTACCACACACACACACACACGCACTCCTTCTCTGGTGGCACAGTTGAAAATGGATTTTGGAGAGCAGAAATATCTAAAGGGCATTTAAATCCGTACCCTGAGAAGTGCATGCTTCAGGCGTGGTGACCTGAACAACAAAGATATGTGTCCCCCAGTGTGAAAGGGTAGAGTTGATCCTACCCAGCCAGAGGCTCCATTTCCCAGCCTCCTTGCATGGGGGGAGGGGGGGTCCATATGGTTAGTTCTTGCCAATAAAATGTGAGTGAACCGAGGTGTGACCTTTTAGATTGAGATTTTCACCATCTCAATACTGGGTGCTCTAGGTCAAGGGTTAGCAATTTTTTTTTTTTTTTTTGTAAAGGGCAGATAATAAATATCAGTAGGCTTTTCAGGCTACCCAGCCTCCACTGCAAGTCCTCGGTTCTGCCAATTTAGCAAAAATCAGCCATAGAAAATATGTACACAAACGAGTGTGTCTGTGTCCCAGTGAAACTTGACTTATGGACGTTGCAACTGAATGTTGTGTAATTTTCACTCGTCCCAAACTGGTCGTCTTCTTTTGACAGTAGCTTTCTAGGTTAACACCATAGCCTGTGGTCGTTGCTTTCTGAGTCGGTATCGATTCCTTTCTTCCTCTTTCAAAGGGGGACACTTCCCCTTGGAAAAGTGGATCTCTCTGTCTCTGTCTTGTGCATACCTTTAATCTCTTGCCTTCTGCCTTCAAGGATGCTATCATCTTTTCCTATCCTTTAACGTGAAAGCAGAAAGAAAATCCGTTTCATTAAGCCCTACTGACTTCTCAAGCTTCTGACTTCTCTGCCTTTCTGTTTGTAAATAGCCTTCATATTTCAGAGCAATTTTAGGTTTGCAGCAAAATTGGGCAGAAGGCACAGAGATTTCCTATACATCCTCTTTCCCCACAGCCTCCCCCATCATCAGCATCCCCCACCCATGTGGTACCTCTGTTATGACTGATGGACTTACACTGAGACATCATGATCATCCAGAGTCCATAGTTTACATTAGGGCTCACTCCTGGGGGTGTAGATTCTATGGCTTTAGACAAATATAGCCATCATTATAATATTAGGCAGAGTATTTTCATTGCCCTAAAAATCCTCTGTGCCCTACATACTCACCCCTCCTTTCCCTCTAACCCTTGGGAACTACTGGTCTTTTTACTCTCTCCATAGGTTTGCCTTTTCCAGAATGTCAGATCTTCAGAATCACTCAGTATGCAGTCTTTTCAGATTGGCTTTCTGTACTTAGTGATACGCATTTAACTTTCCTCCCCGTCTTTTCATGGTTTGGTAGCTCATTTCTTTTCGGTGTTGAGAGTGCACTAGGATGTCATGATGGACCGCAGTTTAATCCATGTACCCACTGGAGAACATCTTGTTGCTGTGACTTTTCTTTTCAACCGCTAAGATACTGAGCCGATGCTTGACCTACAGCCTTTTTTTTCTCATGCATTACTGTTATCTTTTGCAGTCAAGTATCAGTCCTATTCACACTCTACTAACAGCTCTTGGGGGCACCGATGATTTCTAGGTGGGCCAATCAGTGGTCTTGTCTAAGTCTTTATCCATCCTAATGACCTCTGTCTTTGGCACTTTAGAACCCTAAGTGTCGTAGGTGTGGAAACGCTCCCCCTTGTTATGTATCACCTCGGAGCCTGCATGAAATTATTCATTAGCCATTGGTTCTTGGTACTTACAGTAAAGGAAAGCTAGACCATACGTGAACTTGAGTGTTGGTTCAGGCAAGAGAGAGGTCTGTGCCTTTTGCTAGAGATGTCATCCCGGGTGTGCATGTGTGTTGTCATGAATTAAAACGATCAGGACACTTAGTCCCCCCTGACAAAGCCAACTGCTTCAGCAAGTAGAAAAAAAAATGGATGAAAACAGGAGAAATGCCTGAAATACACGAAAAAGGAACAAAGTACTTTTTAATATAGTTTGGTTATAGTATTTACATAGCATCATATTGAATCAAATGTAAAGTCACCAATGGTCGACATTTTTGACCTACAGCTACGTATCTTTACACAATGTATAGTCAGGATTCACTCTTTACGGACACTGATGAGTGAACACTGGAATGAGAATAAACCTACCAGAGTGACCTGGTTGTGTTTTTCTGTTTCACAGATGAGTAAAAGAGGACGGAGATCATACACCTGTGATGTACATCTACTCCCAGAACCTGGGTCTTCTGCTTGGACCCTCCCCTTCTCGAATTGCCTAGACCATTGAGCTATAAATTCCACAATTCTTTCTTAGGTAAGGCTTTAAAAAAAACTGAGCTATTTTCATACTCTACTGAAAACTGTTTGACCCTGAGCAGTTTACGAGTGAGATTTTCAACATTGAAATATTCCATCCACAACTCCCCAAGGCCAAGGATTCTCCCCGATACTTGGAGCTTTGCTCATGTTTTCAAGCCAAGCTCATGCAAGCACAGATCAATTCCAGCCTCCAGTTTGCAGAAAGATCTCCTGCATCTTCTCTGCTACCCAGTTGAAAGTTTCTT
The DNA here is from genome assembly GCF_018350155.1 of Leopardus geoffroyi. Lineage (NCBI taxonomy): Eukaryota > Metazoa > Chordata > Mammalia > Carnivora > Felidae > Leopardus > Leopardus geoffroyi. The sequence goes on from NC_059330.1 coordinate 7,502,814, forward strand.
GACTCAGTTCCAAGGAATCCTTTCCACCTCTGTTTTATTAAAATTCATTTTATCGTATTACAACCTTTCAAGAAGACATGTACTGCAACAGGAAAATAAATAGAGCCAATCTCTTTTGTATCATCAAAGTCCTTAAATGATGAAGATATGAAATACCAGTTTCTTTTTTTTTTCCTGTTCATCATCATGTGGAAGGATTATTGAGGCTAATTGAAGCCTGTTACATTTTTCTGCTATTGATGTGGATTTTAGCTGAAGTGGAATGAAACATATCGTCTATGAAGGGAGATTACTTTTACAAATTAAACCAATGTATCTTACTGAGTTCTATTTCCAGAAATGTGACCTTATTACACTTCATAATTTAAAATGAGAGCAATAAAGACATACTAGGCAACATGACTTCTAATAATGCCTGCTGGATTTGAATTAAGTTTGGTCTTGACCATTAAAACATCACAAGGTACCCTGTGGGGACTGTGATGAAAAGCTCCCCATTGGATCAGTTGTTCCTGGCCATTCCAGACAAGATAGCATCCTTCCTCTGTTCTTAGTAAATAAAACACTCTTGAGTATTCTTGTTGTTGCTACAAGAAGAGGAAAATCCGATTCTCTGTATAGCTGCCTGCAAGGTGAGAAAGAAAAGGAAGGAAGAGTGGGGGAAGGAAAGAAAGGCAGGCATATCGCTTCTGGGCCTTTTGGCTAAGATCAAGTGTGGAAAGAAAGGCAGGCAGGCTTACAATCCAGATTTATTTTGAAGAGGAGAAACTGGTGGGAAAACAGGGGAGAAAAGGAACCCAAAGGACAGGGTGTAGGGAGCCTGGTGTCGGGGAAGGACAGCTGGCAGAAGGGGCCACATTGGAACAGGAAGACTGTCCTGATGCACTGGGCTGGGGGAGGGACGAGTTCTAGAAAAATACATTGGAAGTTTCTAGAGCATCGGGAGAGGGGCTGAGGCTAGGACGGAGCAGACACAGGTGGGGTAAATTAAAAGACTTGATTGCAAAAAAATAAATAAATAACAGTAGGGTTGTTCAAATATGCCAGGTGAGCAAGAAAGTGCAAAACTCTGAAGCCCTTAGTTCTCCTGAAATGGCTTCCCCATCATCACACGATAGTATTCAAGAACCGGTCCCTTCAGGACATCCGATCTCAGATGGTTGTGATACGCACACAAAGCTACAGAGGAGTATAGAGAGGGGACTTTAAGAAGAAAGTACTGACTGCAGGTCAAGTCTCTCATTTAGAGCCTCGATGGTTATGTCTCTGGGACATTTTCTGTCCCTGTGTGGTCTCCTGTCGTAGGGGTAGTGAAAATGCCTTTAATCCTCTATGTCTAACTGGCCTTGAGCCCAGCCAGAGTAAATTGCGGACACTCTACATCACCTTGTCCAGTCTCAAACTACCCCGCGCGCTAAGGCCTGTTTCCCTTAAGAGCGGACAAAATCTAGAGCTGGGACACAGCGGTGTGGCCAAGTCACAGATTGCCCACATTCTTCCCCTGCTTACCGGGGATATCAGTTCAAGCAAGTTTTTTAAACCATTCTCCATCCGTAAAATATGAATATCAATACTTCCTATTTTGCAGGGACGTTGTGAGAATTAGATAAAACCTATAGAGAATACGCCAAGGTCTAGGACTGACAAAGAGTCGATACTCATTGATTACTAGTAGGTATTACCACGGCTGCTAATACTTCTTACTGCTATTGCTACGATTTCTGTGCTTATTATTAGACCACTCACCCAGCATCTTTCCCCTGGGTATTGCCCCCTTCTCTACCATTTATCTGGTTGCGGTTGGAGTAGCCATGTCTATACAATGGTACTTGTCTTCTCTATCGACTTCTACCCCTCTATCCACTTCTATCCACTGTAGTTCATGCTCCAGGAACTGTGGGTTGATAATCAAAACTCAATCAGTGGGTCCCTTCTAAATAAATTTTAATTTGAGAACAAATGACAGTCAACCCAGACTTTTCGACACGGCTGAACCCATAGCGTGTAAAAGATGGGTGACGTCATGGGCTATTTTCTGTCATGTGGAAAACTGAGGGATGTGGACCATAACAGCACTTCTTTAATCTTTATTGAGCAGCAGAATTACTATAAGGGCTTGTAAAAATACACATTGCTGAGCCCTAACCCTGTTTCTGATTCTGGGGCCGGGTCTGAGAATATGCGTTTGTAACAAGCTCCGAGGTAATGTTGATTCTGTTGGTCTGCGTACCACACTTTGGGAACTACTTGTATATAAGAAGAGAGAAGAATAACACCAAAATGTGGAACAAATCAAAGATAGATAGGTAGGTAGATAGATAGATAGATAGATAGATAGGACATATATATTATTCTGGCTTCTCCAGAGAGTCAAGCAAGATCTTCCTAAATTTCAGATGCCTCCATCATTTGATTTCATGAAATACTCCGAGATCATTCTAATAATGCCCCTTTCTCGCCTAACTGAACTGGCTTGGTGTTTTTGGCATGCCAAAAGATGATTCAAGAGTTTTGGGTGGGCAATACAGTCTCCTGTACTTAAAAAGCCAATTCTTCATATTTCGTCTCAAACTTTCAGATAGCGTCTATATTCGTACTCTGTACAGAAGAGAAGGAGTTCACTCTTCAGAATACAATGAGGACTTCAAAATGAGGCTGAAGGGCTCTCCCTCCAGGAAGACAGCATCGCTAAGGTCCATGATGTCTGTGTAATTCTGTATGTAGCCAGAGCAGAGGACCACTGGTTTCGCCCAGTGAGAAAAGGGACTCAGGCACTTCCAACCACTGCCCGTGTTTGCAGGACCTCACTGCAGCCCTTGCACATGAAACGAGTCTGAACTTGGGGCAGTAAGACAGGTTCAGATTTGAGCCCCAGTTTTGCCATTGCCAGCTGGGTGACCTTGGAGAAGTTCCTCAGCGTTGCTGATCTTTGGTTAACTCCTCTGTTGGATGGATGAAATAACAGAATCACTCTACAGGGTTAGAGTGCCACTGACTGATAAACTGTGGGAAGGACCCCCATAGTTTTGGAGCATTTGTGGAAGGGGAGTAAGCAGCATTATCATCACTTTTGGGAGGCGGGGGAGGGAGGCCAAGAGGACCCACGTTTAGCATTAAGAGAGAACGCAGAAAGCATAATTGTGTGGCCGGCGATGAGTCCAGAGGGTTGATCTGGGCTCTTTCCTTGTCCTTCCATATCCCTAACCATATCAAACTCTCCTGCTGGGAGAAGCAGAGTCTTAACCTTTCCTTATAATTCTGATCATACCACCAAAGTCTTGTCTTCTGTCTGCTTCTTTCTTTCCATCCAGTGACTCTAATTCCCAATCGGAGGACAGAGTGACCAAAACATTTCCTGCCTGGGAAAGTCAAGTCCCCTCTAGAGAAAGCCCCGGAACGCCCTCACCTGCTTGTCAGGTCCCTGACACAGACACTTCTGGGACACGGCTGGTGAACAGACAGCAGCGGGACCCCAGTCAGGAGTAACCCCCTGACTGTGTCACCAATTTTCACACCATCATGGGAGGTCTCCTGAGCCTAATTGGCTGGGCCACACCAGCTGAGACCTACCAGGTGTAACGCTAATGCCATTATTAGGCTGATGTTGAAAGAATAAACATGTCAGAACCTTGGCATCCTGATATGTGCTGCCTCCTTTTATGCAGGAACCCTGCGAGGCTGTGCCTAAGCAGTGATGTCTTGGTATCCACATCTCCGGAATCCCTCCGTGCCCTCAAAGCTGCAGCATGCCCTCTCTAATATTGTTATTGGGGGCAAATCTTCATTTGCTCAGAGTAGATCTGATTTTGGAAAATAGCTGAGAGCTATTCATTCCCAAGCCCGGCGACAAGGAGAGTGATCAAGCAGGGTAATAGCACTTTGGGTAATAAACAAGTGTGACTTTGAGATTGATTTTGTTGGGCATGGATCATAAACCGATTCTGAGAGAAGTCAGAAATGCAGTTGTATGAGCTTTCCCAAATAGGCTGCCTCCCTAAGTGAACGAGGAGTGAACTCATAAACGCTGAGTTCCTACTGGGTAACAGACGCTTTTCATACACAGTCTTTAAATATATAATCTCACAATTATGCCGTATGATCAACATTTGCAAAAGAGGGAACAGACTCCCAGCTCAATAATCTATCCAGCGTCACAGAGGTAACAAACGGCGGTGTCCAGATCAGACTTTAAACTACCTGACTGCGAATACTCGTGCTCGGGGACTTACCCAGGGGGCTTTGTGACCGACTCCCTTCTCAGCCTCCTCATTTTCTCCCCATTCTCTTCAGCTCTCTCTCCTCTGACCCTCAGCTTCCTGCCCGGCACCCTCCACCTTCTCAGGGTAATTTGCCTAAAAGATAAAGCCTTCCAATAAGCCCTACCCAAGTCTACAATGGCAAGACGTGGCAATTACCCGCAGCTTTTCTCATAAATCACCCCAGGCAAAAAAAAAAAAAAAAAAAAAAAACAACCAAAAAACAAGGACGGTCAAAAAAACTCTACCCTGGATGTAACCGGGAGACATCAGTACCCTAAAATGGCAATACAATTGTGTCTGGTTATTTGTGGTAGTTCTGTTCTGTAAAGTCACCGAGAACACCAAATTAGTGGGTACTGAACCAATGCTTCCAAGGGAAACACAGGGTTAGGGTCCTGTAAGCCCCCGGTCACTACATTTTCATCAATCGATCCATACTTAACCTTGTCTTTTGTGTGTTTCTGTTTAAAAACTCCTTACTTGGTATTGCTGATTCATTAACATTGAACTCATGGCCAGATCATGCCTGATCAAAGCTTCTCCAGCTCATGTAGTCTCTCCATAAGGCACAGCACAGCCTTCTTGTATTTAGGAACACTGGACACCACTTTAGCACCGTGTTTGGGGCCATTTTAAACAGCAAAGTCATCAACAACCAGCTCCAAAATGCAAATAACGTGGCAGTAAAAGGGATACTTGTTTACAGTCTGAAAGCTGAGCTAAGAAAACAGAGTGTCACCTTGTTCGACCTCAGCCAGGACTGTGTGTGTGTTGAGTGAATTCATGCTCGTCACTCTAAGCATGTCCCTGGATGACCACAAAAGTGCCACAGGTCTCGATTCGGGGGTTACACATGAATTTTAGTGAAAGGGAAAATTCACAAACACAGAATCTGTGAATGATGAGTATCCACTGGATGTAAGAAAATGAAATGAAGATCTGACTCTGGAGAAGAGGCAGAGAGGGTACTCAAGGCTACATATCTCATCTCCAGTGAAGTTGGCAGAGCACTTTTCCAATGGAAATGGGAGTGGTGGGGAAACCATTTGGAAAAATGGAGGTAAGTGAGCAGGTTGGTAGGGGAAGTTTCTCTCAACTTGATCTGGCACTCTGTAGAAATGAGGAAGGTGGGGCAGGGTGAGGAATCACATAGGCAAGCCATTCTGCAGGGAGTGGAGTGAAGGAGAAAGACATCGGTACTACCCATAGCACATTCACTGCCAACCCTGCATGGTGGGGGGGAAGTACTTGCTAGAATAGCCTGCTCACATTTAACACCTATTATCATGATGGGGTGCCTGGGTGGCTCAGTCAGTTCAATGTCTGACCTTGGCTCAGGTCATGATCTCATAGTTTGTGGTTTCAAGCCCTGCGTCAGGCTCTGTGCTGACAGCTCAGAGCCTGCTGCCTGCATCCAATTCTGTGTCTCCCTCTCTCTCTGCCCCTCCCCTGCTCGCACTCTGTCTCTTTCTCTCTCTCTCAAAAATAAATAAGCATTAAAAAAATTTTTTTAAATATAACCTATTATCATGAAGAGAATTTCTGCAAGCCTGGAGCATTATCCACCCTCCCCACCTCCTACAAATCGCGGGGCCAGGAAGGATTCCACCTGCCCAACGATGAGTAGAAAAAAAGAACAAACAAGAAAGACAAATGAAAGATGAGGAAAATTCACCAACGAAATGTTGCCATGGGGCTGAGGAAAATTAATCAAGCATATCATTCAATAAGAACTCTAATGAAACAGTCACCTTTATTAGATAAAAACACAAAGCATACATACAAGGGCTCGAGAAGGATAAGTGATGTGATAGAAAGAAATAAAACATGAGTTGGAAATTATTAGGGGAAAAGAATGAAAGAAAACTAAATCCACAAAGGCCACACATTAAGAGTCGCACGTGGGGGAATAAACACCATCGCAAACATGGTAAGGGATGCGGACAACAGAAGCAAGGAAAGGAAGGACAATGACATGGGATAAGCAGAGTTTAAAAGAATGGAAGAGGCGAGAATAGACAAGAAAGGTACAAATGTTATACTTTAAAAATAATTGGTATTTCCAAAAGAAGATGGAGAAGGAGAAGGAGAAGAAGGAGAAGGAGAAGGAGAAGGAGACGGAGAAGGAGAAGAAGAAAAACTATCAGAGGATAAACCTCAGATAACTAGAAATAAATGGGGGAAAAAGACTAATGAAATTGTAGGGCTAAGATTAAAATAACAGTGGATAATGGTTCAGAATAAAAAGTAATTCAAACTTTAAATGTGCTAAATGAAATCACCAACAAAAATTTGAAGGAAAAGGCAGACAGAAGCTCAAAAATACCACTGTAGCCATGGAGGGTGAGGCAAGACATCATTTAAAGATGGAATATCAGGGCTCCTGGGTGGCTCAGTCAGTTAAACAACTGACTCTTGATTTTGGCTCAGGTCATGATCTCACAGTTCGGGAGTTCGAGCCCCACATCAGGCTCTGTGCTGACAATGGGATTCTCTCCCTCTCCCTCTCTCTCTGCCCCTCCTATGCTCTCTCTCTCTCTATCTCTCTCTCTATCTCTCTCTCAAAATAAGTAAAATAAGCTTAAATTTTTTTAAAAAAGATGGAATATTGAGTCATGAAATTATAAGTATACTTAACAGCTATAAGATAAACACTGAAAAATAGTAGTCAACTAAAACTGGGTTGTTGAAGCTAAGGGGAAAACGTGGAGATATTGTAGCATACCAATTTTGGGGGTTTTTTGTAGATATTTAAATGTTTACATAGATATTTAAATGCCATACATAAATGTATAATATGCATCTTTACGTTTACAAAACGAATTCTTGAAGTATAACATTTCCAAATTATCAAAACACACTCCAGATGCCAAGAAAATTCAATGATAGACACAGATTTTAAAAAACACACACACAAGAGATCAAGAAAAACACAGGACTTAACATAAAATGTATTATGGAACTCCAAAAACATTTTTTGTTGTGATATAAATGGCCACCACTCACTCTTTAAAAGAAAAGAGGCTCGGGGCCGTTGGGTGCTTCCGTCAGTTAAGCGTCCGACTTCGACTCAGGTCACGATCTCCCGGTCAGTGAGCCCGAGCCCTGCGTCGGGCTCTGGGCTGACTGCTCAGAGCCTGGAGCCTGTTTCCCATTCTGTGTCTCCCTCTCTCGCTGCCCCTCCCCTGCTCATGCTCTGTCTCAAAAAGAAATAAATGTTAAAAAAAAAAAAGAGGCTCAATCACAGAGAAAAACCCCAGGTTTTTTTTTTTTAATTTTGTTTTTTAATGCTTATTTATTTTTGAGAGAGAGACAGAGTGTGAGCAGGGGAGGGGCAGAGAGAGAGGGAGAGAGAGAATCCCAAGCAGTCTTTGTCCTGTTAGTGCAGAGCCTGATGTGGGGCTCAATCCCATACACCATGAGATCATGACCTGAGCTGAGATCAGGAGTCCTAGGTTTAAACAGACTGAGCCACCCAGGAATCCCTAAAACCCCAGTTGTACTGTGTGAATAGATGAATCTAACTCAAAAGGACCAAGAAAGGTTGAATATACAAAGACAGGCAAATAAAAACCCAAACAAAAAATTGGTCAGAATCTTAAGAGATAAAATTACATTCCAGGTAAAAAGACTTCAATGAATCAAAGAAGAACATTTGAAAAGAATAAGTTTGAAGCCCTAAAAGTTATTGACTCTTTGTCAAATAACAGCATTATTACTGTTATTATGTATTATTATCATATCATAAAGGAAATGAACAGGAAATACCTAGATGAGTAGACACAATCATAGGGGCTTGACTTTACTCCTCTAGTCCACAAAAGAGCAAGTAAATTTGAAAAAAAGTATTTAATAAGGTGACAGGGGCTCCTGGGTGGCTCAGCGGGTTGAGCATCTGATTTCCTCTTAGGTCACGATCTCGTGGTCTGGTCTGTGGGTTCGAGCCCCACGTTGGGGTCTGTGCTGACAGTTTGGAGCCTGGAGCCTGCTTTAGATTCTGTGTCTCCCTCTCTCTTTCTCTCTGTCCCTCTGCTGCTCACGCTCTGTCTCCCTCTCAAAAATAAATAAACATTAAAAAAAAAAGTGCTCTCCAACTATGCTGATAGGGACCCCACTTCCATGATTTATCATTGAAAGTAAGAAGCAAAGTGTAAAAAAGAAAAATCTAGGTCTAGCGTGGTACTATTTATGCCCACCAAAATAATACATGTGCATATAGATATACATGTAGATGCGTAAGATTGTGTCGCACCCACCTTTCGAGAAGGACATTAACAGCAGTTTGCATTTAGGCACGCGGACAGGAAAGCGATGATAGGTGGGTCCAGTATGAAATGGGTAGGAGAGGGCCCTGACTCAGAAATCACACATTGCTGTTTACATTCCCGCTCTGCTGCTGGTCAACTCTGAGACTTTGAGCTCACAAAAACATTTACCTCTTTTGCAATGATTTGTACGAGGACCGGAGGTGATACAGTTTACAATGGCAGACATGGAGTAGGAGGTTGATAAATGGTAGGTGTTGTTATGGACACATTTTAATATGTTTTTTTTAATGTTTATTTATTTTTGAGAGAGAGAGACAGAGTGCAAGTGGGGGGAGGGGCAGGGAGAGAGGGAGACACAGAATACGAAGCAGGCTCCAGGCTCTGAGCTGTTAGCACAGAACCCGACGCGGGGCTCAAACTCACGAACCACGAGATCATGACCTGAGCCGAAGTCGGACACTTAACCGACGGAGCAACCCGGGCGCCCCTGGGCACATTTTAAAAGAACTCCATTCAGCCACGGATAAGGCCAGCTTTAGGAGGCCTTGAAACAGTTCAAGACCCAGGAAAAGCCAATGTTTCCATTCGAGGCTGAAGGCAGGAAAGAGCTGATGTCTCAGTTTGAAGGTAGTCAAGCAGGGGGAATTCTCTTACTCGGGGGACAGTCAGACTTTTTGTTCTGCTGAGGCCGTCAACTGATTTTTCCAGGCCCACCTGCATTGGGAAGAGCGATTGTTCTACTGAGCCTACTGATTCAAATGTTAATCCCATGCAAAAACACTCTCAGGGAAATACCCAGAATAATGTTTGACCAAATATCAAGGTATTTGACCAATACCTTGTTTGACCAAACAAGGTAGCTGTGGGCCAGGTAACTTGACACATAAAATTAACCATCCCACAAGGATATGGGAGTGAATAGGGAGTCACCTCGAAAAAACTAGCAAGTGTCCCTGAGAGTCTGGAATAGGACGGGAAGGCAGTTACTAGAGAACAGATTGACCCAGATCCTAACGGTACAGAACTGCAAAGTAGCCAAAGGAGAATTTACCTGGTGCTATTGATGGTGGGCGGGGGGTTGGGGTGGGGGGGGGAAGTGAACATGAGGTCATATTCATATGGAAGCCTTGTAAACTTGGAGTAGCATGAGAGAGGCTTGCATAGCCAATAAGGATTTAGAATGAAGGCATTATTGTCTCTATTCATCTTTTGTCCAAGCCAAACTGGATGTCACTGTGGAGCCAGTGAAGGTTAAGGGATTTGTGAAATCTGTGCAGATGTTTCTGAATGAGAAGTTCTGCTCTTCTGAATGCTGAGTGTGAGATGTCAAAGAAGTCCAGTGTGGTTCTCTTGCTATGTTAGCGTCGATCGCCCCGCCCCCAGTCCCAGGACGAGAGCAGGGCCATCAAGGGACAGGGAGTTCCCTTCAGACTAAACTGGCCCCGTTCTTCCAGGGAGCTCCTCCCAGGGGCTGAAGTTATAAATTTAGTAGTAATTTGGCCTTATGATAATAACATGTAAAACCGTGGAACTGAATGAGACCACATAGGGCAGTGGTTCTCAGCTCTGAGTGCACGTAAGGGTCACCTGGGAAGCTTTTAAAACCTGCCAAAGCCAGGGGGCACCTGGGTGGCTCAGTCGATTGGGCATCTGACTCTTGGTTTTGGCTCAGGTCATGATCCTAGGGTCGTGGGGTCAAGCCTCGTGTGGGGCTCTGAGCTGAGTCTGGAGCCTGCTGGAGATTCTCCCTCGTCCCCTCTGTCCCTTTTCCCCGCTCAGGCTTTCTCTAAAATCAAAAAATCAAAAACCTGCGAAAGCCAGAGCCCCACACCTGGAGATTCTCATTTCCCTTGTCTGGGGCCCAGGCAGCCCTGCATTTAGAAGCCAAACCCAGATGATGCTTATGTACAGGCAGAGTTGAGAGCACCGAATCTGGGAAAGAGGAATCTCAGGCAAACTTTGAAGCAGTCGACATCGGACATCGATATGAGAAGTTGTGGCCATTGAAGATAAGAAAGCCAGAGACGAAGGGTTTTGAGAGAAGGTCAATGGTACCACATGCCCGTGGGTGAATCAGATGAGGTTACAGAAGTGACCAATGCATGTGACAACAGGGAAGCGGTTTGTAACCTTGAAAAGAGTGGTAGGGACAGAAGCCAGATTGGAGTGAGCTGCGGTGGAAAGAACTTCACAGCGACATTTTTGAGTTCTGCTCTGAAGAGATGAGCACAAATGATGCAGCAGCGGCTGTAGGAGATGGGAGAATGGATAGCTTTTGACTACAGTGATGGGGATGTCCTAACAGAAAAGAAGAGTTTCACGAGGAAGGAGAAAACCATGGTTCCTGCAGGTGCAGTAAGGGGAAGCAAGAAGGCATGGAGTCCAGATGAGTCAAAATCAAGGTCAGCCTTTGATGGGAACGGGGATCCCTCCTCTTTGGAACCAAGAGGGAAGATGGAGAACACACAAACTAGTCAGGTCTGTAAATTTGGTGGCGAAGAGGTAAGATAGTCCCCATCTGATCAGGCTTCTATAAATATTTATTTATATCAATAGGATCGAACGATGAAAAATAATATTTTTAAGTCACTCTGTGGATTATACCATGGACATATTTTCATGCGAATAAATATTCATCTCAATCGTCCTTTGAAAATTACTGCATAGGGGTGCCTGGGTAGCTCAATCCGTTAAGCATCTGACTTTGGCTCAGGTCGTGAGCTCACTTTCATGGGTTCGAGCCCCGTGTCAGGCTCTGGGCTGACAGCTCGGAGCCCGGAGCCTGCTTCCGGTTCTGTGTCTCCCTCCCTCTCCGCCCCTCCCCCGCTCACGCTCTGTCTCTCTCTGTCTCAAAAATAAATAAAGATTAAAAAAAATTAAAAAAAATTACTGCATAGTGGTCCTTTGTATAGTTGACTATTTTTTTAATCACTACTCTTGTGGGGGCGGGTTGATTTTTTTCCCCCATCTCTTGATGAATATCTTTACGTATATTTTTAAAATTATTTTCCTTATTGAGGAGGGCACCTTTTGGGATGAGCACTGGGTGTTGTATGGAAACCAATTTGACAATAAATTTCATATTAAAAAAATAATAATAAAATAAAACTATTTTCCTCCGGTTAGATTTCTGTAATCTATCAGACGTTCCTTTCTCTCCAATATTTTCATTGCTCCTTTGGGCAACTAGAATTCTATTTTATACAACACAAAGAATATAATTGCTACTTTCTGTCAACTTTTTATGCTAGGTTAAAGTGTCTGCTGTTGATGTGACTTTATTCCCACAGGCCTCCTTTAATATACTGTGGTTAAAGTATGTGGTCACATACTGGTTAGAATTAACACAAATTTCATGTTAATTATTGACTGTGAAGAGCAGCTTCTTGTTTTTCTACTAACACCATTGTCAACCTGGAAACCTTGATTAGCCAACCTTGAAAAAACTGCTTCTAGAAGTTGGCAGGCAGCACAGCCTAAATTCCCAAGGGTGATTTCTCCTCTCCTTCACGTATGCCCCTGAGACGCACCCCTCTTGCCGTCTTCATTTCTCTGTTCTCACTTCTCCACCTTGGTTCGTCTCCCCTGTGAAATTCCCGACTCCCAAAAAACTGACCCTGTATCCTCTGAAGAGAAGACTCCTACAAAACTTGACTTAAATGCTCCTGATTCCCCTCCACCCAACTATATTTCAGTTCTTGAAATAACACTGAACCTTTGAATTCCCCCCTCACTCATTATTATACCTGGGGGTTACTCTATAGAAAAATACCCTGTTTCTGTTGAATCGCTTCCCTGGTCCAGTATGGAAGCCCAAGATGATTGACTCTTGGTCCAAAATTCTTCATAGCCAAGGACACTACATGAACCAATATATGTTTCTCATGTCAAAGATGAATAAGCTTTTCAAAATGCAAATCTGATCAGCTCCCTGTGTTGCTTAGAGCCCTGCAGTGATTATCCATCGTTCTTGGAATAAAGACAGTCTTCTTCAAGAGGACCTACAAGAGGTCCTACAAGGACCCTCCTGTGCTCTGGTCACGAATGTCTCCATGCCACTCTGAAAACCATTTGTATTGCCCTTATTTTTAGTTTCTTGAGCAAGCCATTAATTCTTCTACCTTAAAGCTTTGTTCTCTTCACAGGGGACTTTGCTGACATCTGCGTTTGCCTGGTTAGCTATGCATCATACTTCAGATCTTCACGTAATTGCCCTTTCTTCAAGGAAGCTTCCTCTACTCCAGAGAAAGTTGGATCTTCCTATTATATATTCCCATGGTGCCATGTGATTCTCTGTTGCAGTCCGTACTCATGATGGAAGTTTCATACGTATTTTTGTGCTTATTTGATTATTGTCTGTCTGCCTACTAGACAGTAGTAAAATTCATGAGAACCAGGATGGCATCTGGTGATAGATGTGTCTATCATCCAGTACAGCGTCCAAATGTTTGTTGAATGAATGAATGAACAAATGAATGGCTAAACTTGAGCATCACAGCCTACAAAAGCTAAAGATGGGTAGTTAAGGAACGAATCTCACGGTGGTGATATGAGGAAAGCAGGGAGCAGAGACAATCTCATCAAAACTTTCTCTTTTTTAAAATAATTTTAAAATTTTATTTATTTTGAGAGAAGGGGGGGGGGTAGGGGAGGGAAAGAGAGAGAGAAGGAAAGGAAGAATCCCAAGCAGGCTTCACACTGTCAGCGCAGAGCCCAATGGGCGCCTTGTACTTACGAAGCATGAGATCATGACCTGAGCTGAAATCAAGAGCTGGGCGCTCAACCGACTGAGCCACCCAGGTGCCCCTCATCAGAACCTCCTTAACGTGAGTGTGTAGAAAGGCTTCAGAGAATCCATTCATCTACCATAACTGTATGTAAAGTTATGTTCAGACATCTATTTCGATTGTATTCACTAAATAGTCACGTGGGTGCTGACTTTCCCAATAGATGAAAAACCATTACTCAAATCCAATTTCTAAACAAGGACTAGACAAATGGTCAAGAGGGAAGGCTGGTCTCTGGAATCTCTGGCTGGTGTCCTACCCATTGTTCTTCTACCAAACAATGGTAATAATAATTCATCGGAAACACCTATTTTGGGTGCCTTGTGATCCACTGGAAGATCCACTAACCAAAGTTAATTAACACCTTTAAACTGCAGGCCGTTGGGGCATCAGATAAAGTGAGAGTTAGCTAGTTGTCCTTCCTTGTTCCCCAGGCTCGCCGCCTCTCCTCGACTCCTTACTGGCCAATAGCTCTGAAGGCAGCGCACAGCCTAGGGCTTTTCACCAGCCGTTGGCCTCTTGTCCCTAACTAATGAAGCCTCAAGCCCTTGTTGGGCCTTGTTTCTACAAGGCCGGACACCTTCTTTTAACAGGACGTACTTGAAAAACAAGATATTTTCCTTTGTACTAGAAACAAATGGTGATTAATGTCCTCATTGTAATTAATCTGTGGTGACAGATGAGTAGTATAGCAGCAGCTCTTTGGCTGCTGTGGGAGCGTTCCTTGATAGGACAGCTGGTGAGAGAGGACACCAAATTCAATTTGTTTCTCATTTGCATACATATGACAACCATCTGTGCTAATAGCAGTGTGATGTCTCCATTAGGCCCTGTGCTAGCACACAGCCTTCCCGGGCTCCCATCAGGCCTGGGCGAGGGGGAGCTCAGAGCATAAATATTTGCAGAGGAAAAGCGGTGGGCCTGATGGAACACACCTGATCACGTCCCCTTCCGCCGGAAGCTCAGCACTGAACACGGGCTGAGATCCCCGTCACCGGTAGGAGGGCGATCTTCTTTTGAGGATTCTTGCTCCTTTCATCAAAAAGCCTCTACCCTCTCTGCTTCAAAGATCCAGTCGAACTACTCCTGGTCTATTCCTGACTGTCTGGTTGCTCAAACCAGCTTCACTTTGGTGAAGACCTTTTCATTTTTGTAACTGGCCCATTTATGGTAAACAAATATTCATGGAGTATCTGCAAAGTGGGGGCAACTATTCCAGGGATTCACAGGAGACAAGAGGATTTTGCTTTATGGGGTTTACATGCAGAGGTGGTCTCTGGCACTAAACAAACGAGTAAGACAAGGGTCATGTAGTGTTACATTGTAAGCAGAGAATCGGAACCGGGTGCCAGGTGGTGCGGAATAGATAGTGGGTGTTGACTCCATTGGGTCTGGTTTTCTGACAAGTCCTCTCACAGGAGGCGAGATTTAAGCTTCTATCTGGATGACAAGAAGGAATCAGCACAAGAACATCAAGGGAAAATACTTTTTTTTTTCCAAAGAAAGAGAATAGTGAGCTTGACGTGGTGAGGAAGAAGAATGGCCAGCGTGACTGAAAGGGAGTGATGTGATGAGAGCAGTGAGTCTGTCTTAGTTTCCTAGGGCTGGAGTAATAAAGTACCATGAGCAGGGAGGCTAAAAACAACAGAAATTTATTGTCTACAATTCTGGAGGCTAGAAATCAATAACCAAGGTCTAGAGAAGACTATTTCCTTCCTCCTTCTAGCTTCTGGTATTGCCAGCAATCTTTGCTTTGTAGACACATCACTCCAGTCTCTGCCTCAGTCATCACATGGCCATCTTCTACCTATGTGTCTGTGTCTCTCTTCTTCTTTTCTTATAATGGCACCAGTCATATTGGATTAACCAGCTGGAGCACATGGGGATTTGAAAGATAGATAAGGCATGTAGGTCATAGTGTAAAAGCCATGGATGACCTTTGAAGACCTATTACAATGAAATGACAAGATCCAATGTCCATGTGGGCATCATAGTTAAATTGGGTGGAAATGGGGCAAGAGGGAAGAATGAAGGTAACCATTACCTTACCTATTTGATGTATGTATTTAGAAAATTCGAGGAATCATGTTTTTGTCTTCAATAGTTGACAAGATGGTGCAGCATTCACTGGAAGAGGGAATATTTGGTGGTGGAGGGGGGCGGGGATAGGGAACAAGTCTGGGAAAGAAAATCAAAGGCTCCATTTTGGATATGTTCCATTAGAGACATCTACAAGACATCCACACGGAAGTATAAAATCAACCTCTTTGGGTGCGTGAGTCCAAACATCAGAGGAGAAAAGACTGGCCTTGAGATAGAAATTTGGGGGTCATCAGCCTCAAGAAATTTTTTAAAGTCCATGGTGCTAGATGAGATTTCTTTCCAGAAAGGGAGGAATATAGAAAAACAAAAATGAAAATGAAAACAAGGACTCCACCTCAAACCCAGAGAAACACTGTGAAGAGAAACATCAGGTCTCACGGTTGAGTGCCCTTCCTTACTATGGATGACTTTACTCTATGAAACACTGTGTGTGGCGAGGGCCAAGGTTTGGCTGACCCCTCTCTGTTTCATGCCTCATCCCACCCATAATTCATCCTCATTTCCTTTTGTCCTGGTGCTGCTCCATGATGAGAGGGGTCCAGGTTCAATGTCTTCATAGTCATACACCAGAACTGTTGACATTTTGGGCTTGGTAATTCTTTGCTGAAAAGGATCGCCTTTGATACTGTAAATGTTTAGCAGTATCCCTGACCTCTGCCCAGTAGGTGCCAGCAGTGTCTCCCCACCCCCAGCTGTGACAATTAAAAATGTCTCCGGGGGCGCCTGGGTGGCGCAGTCGGTTGAGCGTCCGACTTCAGCCAGGTCACGATCTCGCGGTCCATGAGTTCGAGCCCCGCGTCGGGCTCTGGGCTGATGGCTCAGAGCCTGGAGCCTGTTTCCGATTCTGTCTCCCTCTGTCTCTGCCCCTCCCCCGTTCATGCTCTGTCTCTCTCTGTCCCAAAAATAAATAAACGTTGAAAAAAAAAAATTAAAAAAAAAAAAATGTCTCCGGACATTGAGAAATGTTCTCCGGAAAATGAGCATAGGCAAAATGACCCCCACTTAAGTACCACTGCCACAGACATAACACAGGACTCTAAATACAGGAGACACTCATTAAATATTTGCCATTGATGGTGACGGCAATTATATCCTGGCACACGGCTTCCCTTCACCTTACTCCATCCACTAGAGGAAATAGATTCTTTATTAAAAATCTTGTAAAATAGCATCAGAATTTCTCATTAGTCTCTGGCCAGGCCTCCAGACTCCAGACTTCTCCAGAGTTAAAGACAAATGTGTGAGGAGTCAGAATGAGGTGTGAAAGGGAGTTATTCATTCAGCCAGTCAACAAATGGCAAAGTTAAACAACAATTGAATTTTAAAAAAAGCCCTTCTGCGACCAAAGCCTGGTTTGATAAGATAGGGGAGGTTATTACCTAAGAAAAATTGCTAGCACACATTCCAGTGACTTTGCGTCCTAAGTAAAAAGTCATCTTTAGCACAACAGATATCCTTTTAAAATTTTATCAACCAGAAAAATAGAGGGGGGAGAATGCAAACCAGACCATTAAAATGTAATCTAGAGCCTACAAATTAATAAAATGGTAGCATGATCAGATTGAAATGGCATGGAATCAAATGATATGTAGCTGTCTTTGCAGTGCATTGTAGCTCCTGAAACCCTAAAGATTGAGTACATGTATGGAACATGCCGGCAGCATGGAGAACATAGCAGTCTTTCCTGGTGGCCCCCAGGACAGTCGTAGGGGCGCCTGGGGGGCTCCGTCGGTTCAGCATCCGATTTCGGCTTAGATCATGAACTCACAGTTCAAGAGTTTGAGCCCTGCGTCGGGTTCTGTGCTGACACAGATTCTCTTTCTCTCCCTCACTCCCTGCCCCTTCCCCACTCGCACTTTCTCTCTCTTTGAAAATAAATAAATTAACTTAAAAAAAAAAAAAAAGAATTGACAACAGTTTATTCTTTCACATCTGTGGGTTAGATGGATGGTTCTATTTCTTTTGGTTTTGACAGGAGTATTACAAAGTCTCAAATGGCCAGGCCCACATAGCTGACCACAGATGCTTACTGGGAGCTCAGCCGGGGCTGTTGGTGAAGGTTCTCGGTTCTCCTCTATGGGGTCCCTTCCACATAGCTGCTTGGTCTTCCTTACAACATGGCAGCATCTTTCCAAGAAGGAAGTTGCAAAAGGAAGTACTCAGAAGCTGTCAGTCTGTTAAAGCCTGAACTCGAAAGAACCAGAATGTTACTTTACCTGTATTCCTTTGCTCTTCACCGTTAACAGTTACAGGGCCAGCCTAGATTCACCCGAGGACCCTCACCCCTCTTCCAATATATCTGTCACACAAGTTCTTGGGTAATAATTGGCACCGATAGTGTAAATGACCTGTTTATTAATTGCACTGATAGCCGGATGATTGCACAAGGGAAATGGATCATGTCGTGTCATTGTAATAAGCCTTCAAAGGTCATCTGTGGCTCTTACACTATGATCTGCATGCCTTACGTGGCTCTCAAACTCCCATGTGCTGGGGCTGATTAACGTCCAATATAACTGCTGTCGGTTTAAGAAGAGAAGAGACACTCAGACACACGGGAGAAGACGGCCATGTGATAACAGGGGATACACGGAGAGATCATCTCTGGACACTAGCAGCCACAACAGACTCATCATTCGACTCCGTACCCAACCACTCTGGTGTATTTTGAGGCTCGTCCTGATCCACATCTGTGCCTTTCTCCTCTAGAGCCCAGTGTTGTCACATTGTAGGAGCCCTGGATGCAAAAGAAAGAGAGGGCTTGCCTTCCCACAAGTGTATATGTGCATGTGCCGACTACATACACCTATATGAAGTTAAGGAGTGATCAGAGGGCCAGAAAGAATGACTCTCTTTCTAACAGCATTTGGCTTGGAGTACCAATTATTCCCCACGCTGCTGTGACAAGGACACACACATAGCAAATGTGCAAGAGCCATATTCATCTAATCAAGTTCTTAATAAAATTCCATTTCCCTTCCATTTTCTGACATTTACTCAAGGAAGGAGTAAATAGCGGACGCTCTTTCTTTTAGAAATTCCTGCTTCATACAGCTAGTGCCAAAATTAAAAGAAAGAATATAAGATTGCTTTCCATAGAGTGAGTGTTCAAGAATGTTAGATGGTGATGAAAATAGCTGAACCCGGTGTCTGATGTAGTAAGTGCTTAATAAAAGGCAGCCAGTATTGTTAAAGAAAAGCTCTTTTAGGGGAAGGATGGTAAAGGAATAAAAGAAGGTTGCAGTCCTTCTGAATGGGGAGGGGGGGAACATAACAGCTAAGAAGCTTGGGGTCAGGAGAAGGGTGATGCTCTGTCTGCCTCAAGAGGCATTTGACAGAGCTCTCTTTAATACCAAATTATCAGAGACAGTTTTGGGATTTTCATTGGCACAGACACGCTTCCCCCCTGAGCCCCGGAATAAATACTTAGCAGGTCAAAGATCAGTTCATTAATCTCCTCACTTGTCTGTTTGTTTGGACATACGGATGCGCCATTGTGAAGGCAATTTGAGCGAAGGCTGAAAGAAATTAAGACCCGGGAAAATGTGCATTCTAACCCATTTTAGTACCATCACAGTGAACAGAGGGATGTGTGAGAGGGGGACAAAGGCTTTAGATGCAAGTCTCTGCTTTTTCAAAAAAAATTATCTGTAATCAAAATTAGAAGCTCGTGACTGGGTTCTGTTCTTCCCCATGTTCGTTTACGCAACTCGCCTTCTAGCTGGCATTTGATCAACTTTTCTTTCCCGAGTGAATTTTTATTTTGCTCCATTAGGCAAAGCCTGTCAAGCACATCTTTAACCGTCTTGGAGGGGCCCCGTAGAAGCCTTATTCTAAGAGACATGGAAGTAAGAGCAGAGAAAAGACACGTTTTCCGCGGAAGGGCACTGAGGGTGATTTTGACTAGAGTTATCCTCATGAGACGCAGTGTCATTTTTACGAATTGCCAAGACACCTCTCCATTTGGATCCAAATGACCTGAAAACAGTCAGCTGCCCTGGAGTCTTTCTGGGGCAAAAGCCTTGAGGAAGAGGATTAGTGACTGGCTGCAGTTCACATCTGTAGACTGGAGGACAGCAAAGAAGACAGAGCTCCTATGTTCACTCTCTACGTCTTTGGAGATAGCAGTGGGCAGACTTCAAGGCGACCCCCCATGATCCCATGATCCCTGCCTCCTGACGTTCGCACAGCTGTGTCATCTCTTCTCCTTGAGTGTGGGCAGGACCTGTGGCCTGCTTCTAATCAATAAAATATAGAAAAGGTGATGGGATATCACCCCAATGATCATGATACACTGAGTTTCTGCTAATTTTTATGGCAGTGATGGGAAACGGATAGATAATGACCTCTTCCACGGATCTGGTGTTTGGTGGGTGGTTGGTTTTGGTTGTTCTGGGGTCCTCAGCTCTACAGCACCCCCAACTCCAAGCAGTCCCGGCCTGGTACGTGCCAGTCTCAAGGCTCCAAAATCCAGAGCGAGGACAGAGTTCCAATGCATGCTTTTAGTTCTCTTCTCGAGCCACGTTTATGACCGTTCCATCGCCCAGAGTAGGTCATAAGGCCAACCTAGATTCACAGGTGGAGATAAAATCTCCAACTTAAAAAAATTTTTTTTGAAATTTATTTATTTTCGAGAGAGAGAGAGCGAGCAGGGGAGGGACAGAGAGAGAGAGAGAGAGAGAGAGAGAATCCCAAGCAGGCTCTGCAATGTCAGCGCAGAGCCGGATGTGGGATTCAAACCCATGAACTGTGAGATCATGACCTGAGCCAAAACCAGGAGTTGGACAGTTAAGTGACTGAGTCACCAGGTGCTCCTAAAATCTCCAACTTTTGATGAGAGAAGCTACAATGTAACACAGAAGGTTACGGAAAATAGAGACATACCTGTGGCCAACTTACAGTCTACCACACGCTCTAAGACGTAGCCCAGCGTATGAGCCAAAATACATACTATGAAAGGGCACCGCCATTGTCGTCCCCAATACTCGGATGGAATGGGGACCAAGTCTCTGGGCCACAGCCTAGGATTTACAGTTCACACAAAAGTTCCCTCCATCACACTGCCCCTCCATCTGTGACGGAAACAAGAAACAGAGCCTTTTCCCTACCTCCTCCCTCAGCCCCCCCATGCAGGAAACAGAGCGTGTCAACATGCCCCGGGGCCTCGTCAGCCCAAGGAAATCCCTGACCACATAATAGAGAAGGAGTAGAAATTATTACAGACTTGCAATCCTCATCCGGACAGAGGGTCAAGGTTCCACCCTCTGGTGATGGACATAACATGGCCATGAGGGCCACACCCCAGATTCTGGGGACATCCCTGGATTCTAATTTCACAAATAAGAAAATTTAAATTCAGAGAAATGAAAACACTTGCTCAAATGCACAAAGAGGCAGAACTGAGCTACATCCAGAACTAGGAACTTTGGGGAAGTAGTAAACTATGAGGCAAGCAGAAAGACGCACACTCAAACTGGACAGTATTGATTCCCAACCGAAAGCCTTCCCGCACCGCCAGCCCCCCTGCAATCACAACACCTTGATTTTATTTTGGCTTCCATCCTTCTCTCCCTATGGTTCAAGAAGGGCCGCTGGTACCCCAAATTTCGGCAATAAATCTAGGACCCTTTTCTCTTTGAAATTAGTTCCATCATAGGCCTGGACAAGGCCAGCTTTACGGGCACGTAACCTGCACAGTTGCACAGGGCGTTGGTCTCAGAAGGACCCCACACTTGGTTTAATGCTTCGCTGCGATCTTGAAAGTCTTAACAACTGTTGGACAAGAGATGCCACACTTTAATTCCGCGCTGGGCCCCACAAATTATTACAAATTATATAACTGGCCCCACGTGTGTGCTACCATTCTGGTGAACGCGGTGCGGAGAAACCTTGTTGGGAGACTTCTAATAAATATGATTATACACAACTGTGCCCCCTCTCCTTCTGCATGTGATGTCTGGAGCTACTGCAGCCCTGTTGCACCCTTGAGGGAAGCTCAGCTTGCCACATCAGAAAGATGGAAGAACCTGGGTCTTTCTGACACCACTGACGCCATATGAGATAATAAGTCCTCTTTTTTGTTTTTTTTACAAGTTGAGAAAAGTAATCTCACCCTACGCAAAAGGTCATTGAAATATATCTTCTGTGACAAAAACAAACAAACAAACAAGCGAAAACATCAACGAAGTAATGTAGATATAGTCCCTGGGAATCCTCTGAAAGCCAGAGTTGGGAGGCTGTTTAACTCACGTCTGCATTCACACTTCACTAAACCAAGACGTGTGTCCTATACCCGGACCAGCAACTATCAGAAGTAAATTAGGACCTAGGTCTTTCCATAGGAATGTGAAATCATGGCAACAAACTAATTATAATGACTTCTGCTTCTGGGGAGATGAGTAAATGTACTTCTCCCATGAAGTACAAGGACAGTAAAAGAGCCTGAAGGTGAAGAGAAGAAGGGGGGCTGCTGAGGACCCCAGAACCGGAGGCACAGCACAGTAGTGAGGCCCCGATTTTCTTTTTGTATCATATGTTCTAGCCTTGGGGCTGGAGAAGCCAGCCGGAGACGGCAACAGACTCACAAAGAGCGTACCCTCGCCAGTCAAAGGAGCAGAAAGGGGCAGTGTAACAAGACAGAAAACTTTTAGGCAATGACCTGTCTACTCCAGCCAGACGCCGTAGAAAAGAACTGTGGCCCCACCCCAACCCCAACTGCAAAGGGGGCTAGGTGCCCACCTCCACTGTAATAAAATGCCCAACTTCCCCAGTGCACCCCCCGGGCACTGCCACAATAAGGCAGTAAGGAGCAGGGACTTCTATCCCCACGGGCCGGTGAGAAGCCCGTCGGCCCCTCACAGTGTCTGTGGAGACCACGGGGGAACTAGAAATCCTATGACCCCCGGGGGGTGAGGAGGAATCCACCTGTTCCCCTAAGCATCAATGGACACCTGCATTTTCATCTCCATCTGGCAGAAACATGAACACAGCCCCTGTCCCCTGCCACAGCAGTGCCAGAAAAAAACCCAGTTAAACCAGAAAGTTTACATAAGACCCAGAGCTTCATATCGTAACACAAAAATATCTGGGTTTCAACTGAAAACCATTCACTGTACCAGGAACCAGTGAGATCTCAAGGGGAGTACCAGAAGACAACACCAACATAGAAGATGTTAAAATAATCAGGCAGGGGTATCCGGATGGCTCAGTCGGTGAAGCGTCCGACTTGGGCTCAGGTCATGATCTTGCGGTTGGTGGGTTCGAGCCCCATATCAGGCTCTGTGCTGACGGCTCGGAGCCTGGAGCCTGCTTCGGATACTGTGTCTCCCTCTCTCTCTGCTCCTCCCTGCTTGTGTTCTGCTTCTCTCTCTCTCTCAAAAATAAATAAACATTAAAAAAATTTTTTTAATAATAATAGGGCAGAAGCAGCCCTAATAAAAATGCTTCAGTGAGCAATTACAAAAAGCCTAAAACAGATGCAGAAACAAAAACCTCCACCAGGAAATGGAACCAAATGGCAGATTTAAAATGGGAAAATACAGTTAATATAAAAAGTAAAGAAAGAAAATTGATTGATAAAATCTCCGTGGATGGGCTCAATACCAGAATCGGAGAAAGGAAAGAATCAGTGAATTGGAAGACAGAACAATAGAAATCCAATCTGAACAACAGAGAGATAACAGAGAGGAAAAAAAAAAAAAAAGCAGAACTTCAGGGACAGGTAGGACTATAATAAGAAGATCTCAGGGCACCTGGGTGGCTCAGTCGGTTAAGCCTCTGACTTCTGCTCAGGTCACGATCTCACAGTTTGCGAATCTGAGCCCTGCATCAGGCTCTGTGCTGACAGCTCAGAGCCTGGAGCCTGCTCGGGATTCTGTGTCTCCCTCTCTCTGCCCTTCCCCTGCTCATGCTCTGTCTCTCTCTCTCAGTCAAAATTAAATAAAACCTTAAAAAAAAATTTAAAAAAAAAATGTTAAAGGAAAGAAGGAAGGAAAGAAAAGAAGAAAAGAAAAGAAAAGAAAAGAAAAGAAAAGAAAAGAAAAGAAAAGAAAAGAAAAGACAAAACAAAGAAGATCTCACGTTCACACCATTGGTTATTCTGGAAGGAGAGAGAAGTACTTGAGAAAATAATGGTTGAAAGTTTCCCAAATCTGATGAAAGACATAAACGTAGAGTTCAGGATGCTGGGTGAATCCCAGCAGACGGGCAGATGATCTTTTCAGACTGATTGCATCTAGATCCTACTGATGGGATCTCACAGTTATATTTAATACCCATTTGTCACTGAGATCGGTCAGGAGGCAAGCCAAGGGCTTGTTGGAAGGACCTACCCCTGACCTTCATCAGTCACCCCAGAGGCTTTCCACACACAGACAATCTAAGGAACATTTGGTGCCTTCATGCCAATCCAGCCGTGAGTCAAGTCCTCTTAATGCCTTGGTCCTCAGAGTGAGGTCCTAGGAGCAACACAACAGATCACCTGGGAGTTTCTTAGAGCCACATCACAGACCCAATAGATTGGAATCTGCCCCACAAGACCCCCAGATCCACAGTCCAGCGCGAAAAGCCCATTTTACCTACTTACTCCTATCCTGCAACCAAAGGGACACCCTTACGCTCCTCTTACATAAAAATTCTAGGATTCCCTATAAACTGCAGGTGAGAAGCTGACCAGAGGAGAAATGAAATCCTAAACCATGGAAAGTACTAGACTAAGACGCTGGAGTTTTGGCCTCCATCCTGAACCTTTGTATCTTAACGGATCACCAAAGCTGCTGCCGGGCGGTATTTACAAGATGGCCGTTCCTCGTGTTTATTTGGTTTCCTCATGCATTTTGCACTGAAAACGAACTAGGAAATCAGAGACCGCTTCCTATTCTGAATATCCTCTGATTCCATTACATATGAATCGGATTACCCATTACTAGGTAGGCGACGCCTGTGCACAGAGAAGTTAATTGTAAGATCCAAACCGTGCCTGGTGTATAATTATGGCAAGAATATTTTTTAATCTAACTGTAATTCCATTTAGGAATTTGGATGACTTGAGCTTTGCGTCTGTAGCTTATAATATCACCAGAAACCCTTCACGGCACTGTAACCCTGTAAGTCGGTTACCTGCCGATGCTCAAATACATACATATATAATTTTAATGGCGCCCATTATACACAGACTTCCATTATAGCACTATTTCCACTCAGTCATAATTTTATGAAAAATTCCCCTATTGGCTAAAATTTTCCAGGCTTAATCATACTCTGGAGGTGAACTTTTTTCAATTAATCTCCACTTAAGCCAATTTTGAGCTCTTTGGATGAAGGAAAAATATATATGCCAGACTCTTAAAAATAACTGTCAAGCGGGTTCCTTTTTTTTAAATGTTTATTTAACACACTAACATTCACACTTCACAAGACTGACGTGCCGGCATCTCAATTTCCAGATGATGGAGGCAGAGGTGTTTTTTTTTTATTATTATTATTTTTTGTTTGCTTAGAACCACCCCCCCCCCAACCCCCCGCAATAGCTTGCTCAGTTATCTCCTCTGCCATGGAGAATTATAGACAAGTCTGTAAAGCAGATATTTTATTTTAAGCTTGTGGGGGCACTTAGCATCCACAAAACTAAATTCAGCTAATACACATCAACTCTCCTTCTTACGACCCTGGCAAAGTTTTCCAATTTGGGACTAATGAGAAGAAAGTCATTTGGATTATTGATCCAGTGTGAGTCATCTAGAATGGGGAAAGAATGGGTAATTACCACTGTTTTGAATCACCTCCATTTATTTTTTTTTTCTAAACTTTATTTTGGAACTTCCAGCCTCTGTTGATTATGTTATTTCTCCAGAGGAAAACAGCCTCTGAGTGATCCCTCTGAGCAACTGAGAGGCAAAGCCTTCTAGCTTTTGGTCACGTCTCTGATTCTTTGGTTTTCTTTCTCTAGCAAATGCTTTGTATTCAGTCTGTGCAGCTTCATTTGGTTGATTGGGAGTGGGAAGTTTGCCACAACACACACAGCCATCCTCTGCAACATGGCCAGAAAGGGCAGGACAGGAATGAATTCTTTGCTGGATTCCTTATGTCCAGGTCTTGGTGCCGATTGACAATGGATGGGGACTTTCTTCTCAATTCCAAAGAAGTCTCTTAGCACAGTTATGTAGAAAGGATTTAAAAAAAAACAAACCCTAATGAATTTTAATTGTCCTTTCTCCAAGCTAAAGTTTTCATAGGTTGCTTAAGGAAAAACCATGTCTGAGGACCTCTAACTGGGTGAGGACAGTCTTCTGCAGGAGGGCTAAGATGCCTTGGCCTGTTGACTTCTGGTCTCCCTACATTTTCCTTGTCATCCTTGACTTCTCCATGTTTTCTGCACAACAAGCACACTGAGCTTTTGGTCCTAGAGCATGCGATGCTACCTCCTGCCACAGGACCTTTGCATAGGCCATTCCTTTTGGCTACAGCATCCTTACCACTCGTCTTCTGGTGAACCTGTTGTTTCTTCAGGAAAGTCCCCACTGACTATCCCCGTTAGGTCAACCTCCATACCCCCAATGTCTGTTCTCACACCACCATACACTTCCCTTTGATGGTACTTGTCACTGTGATATTCTCACATTGACTTCTGTGATTTTTCTTCTATTAGTAACTTTATTCCTACTGGCTCCATGAGGGTCCAGACCATGTATCCTCCCAACGCCTGACATGAGACCTTACACATAGTAGGTGCTCAGTAATTATTTCTTGGATAGATGGATGGATGAATGAATTTACTTTGGAAATTCCCTGGAGGGGAGTCATATACTGCCAAATACCTTGGCATCCGAAGAATTTGTCTGGTCTGGTTTATGATGTTGTTCCAACGTTGGTATGTAAGACCCATGAAATGAGAGCATGGACAAAGAGGAAACAGGGCAAAGAGGACCTGAGAAAAACCCTCAGTCAAGGGCTAAGTAAAACACCTCCTGAGTGATAATATTGTAAACCTGAAAGTTGACCTTAGAGACTGTCCCTCCCATTTTACAGATGAAGAAAAGGAGGCCCAACTTTCCACCAGTAGTTACTGACAGACCACATCCCTCCTAACTTCATCCATCCCTGGTCCACTGCTCTCGTGAAGAGATGGTCCTTGGCAGAGGTGAAGAAACGGAATGGAGGGCAGAACTTAACGGTAGTGGGAGCCCTGAGCTGCGGAGACCACAGGAGAGGAAAAGAGTAATGAAATCATACGGAACCCAAAGGGTCCCTGAGGGCTATGGCTAGGGAAGAAATTGGACTTCCTTCCTCTGCTCATAGATCCAACGTAGAAAGCTTTACTAGGAAATCCCCGAAGGAAGAATTGCCATCTTTTCTATCATCCCCAGTGAACCCTTTAGTCTATAATCTGTAAAGACAAAGGCAGTCAGATAGAAGAAGGTACCCAATTATCACGGATTCTCTCAGTAGAGCTGAGCGGCTTAAGGCATAGGTTCTAGGCCAGGCTCCTGAGGGTGAACCTCACCAACTGGGTGATTTTGGTCAAGCCCCTTAACCTCTCTCTGACTCAGTTTTCTCATCTATGACATGGGAATAATTGAACCTGTATTTTTTAGGGTCAGTACGCGGATGACATATAATATGATTATAAAGTACCTATGCATGACACCTAAGAAATTCTTGGTATGACCTAGCATTCAACACTCAACGGATTTGTACTGAGTGCTTACCAGGTGCCTATAGGGGACAAGGTCAGGTCGTGGGGGCATGGGTCTTACATTATAATGGAGGAAGAAAGATGAATTTGAGAAACAGGAGATTTGCAGAGTAGGCTCAGAGCCCTGAAGAAAATATTACAGGAGTGGAAAGGAAGGAGGAATTGGCCACTTTCAAATAGGTTGGATCAGGAGATCCTCTTTGAGGTCACGGCATTGGGTGTGAAGGATCCAGCTACGGAAAGAGGTGAGGAAAAGTGTTCTTGCCCAGCAAATGCCAGAAATGGAAAGTCCAAAGCCTTGAGATGGGAACGTCCTTATGCCCGGGGCCATGAGAAGCCGGAAGTTTCTCAGCTGGAGTGAGACAGGATCTGAGTTATGTTTAAAAAAAAAAAAAAAATCCCTCTGCCCCAAACCCAGAGAATGTACACCACCACCAGCGAGCCCTGTGGGTTTGGGGAGATAAGGATTCGTCCATGCAAGGTCATCAACTCTCACAACTGTTCCACTCTGGTGGGGGATGTTGAGAGCTCACGAGCCCAGGTGAGTGGGGGTGGGTTATGTGCAGGGGCATGTGGGAAAAATCTCTGTACCCTCCACTCAATTTTGCTGTGAACCTAAAGCTGCCCTAAAAACAAACTCTCAGTTAAAAAAAAAAAAATTAAACTAGTTAATTGGGGGGAAAAAAAGTAGAAAATTTTGGTGTAAATTCTGGTGTAGAAAACAGGTTTTAGTGGGGCAAGAGCCAAGGCAGAGAGACCAGTCAGGAAGCTAGCAGAGAAGGCGAGGCGAGGGAAGGAGGGGTGGTGGATGGCATGGGGTAGACGGACAGGGTGAGCAGGGAGAGGGAGCCCATGGGGTCAAGATAAACTTTAGAGGTAGAAGCAAGAGGGCCAGCAGCGGGGAAGGGGGGGCGGGGAGGTGGGAGGCAAAAGGGAGAAATCGGAGATGAGTCCTAAGTGTTGGTCTTGAACAACTGGAAACAGAGGTCCTGTTTATCGAGACGGAGACAATCGGGACGAGAGACCCTGGAGATTATAGTGTTTGCCTTTGTTCTTACAATGAGGGAGGTGGATCTGGGGTTCCAGAATTGTGTGGTGTTCAATAAAATATGCCCCATCTCTTAGGAGTTTTAAGGACAGAGAAAGTACTGGGGGGACCTGGGGGGGGGGCTCAGTCGGTTGAGTGTCTGACTTCAGCCCAGGTCGTGATCTCATGGTTTG
Organism: Leopardus geoffroyi; assembly: GCF_018350155.1. Taxonomy (NCBI): domain Eukaryota; kingdom Metazoa; phylum Chordata; class Mammalia; order Carnivora; family Felidae; genus Leopardus; species Leopardus geoffroyi. Next base: position 7,531,144 of record NC_059330.1, read on the forward strand.
TGAGTTCAAGCCCCGCATCAGTCTCTGTGCTGACAGCGTGGAGGCTGGAGCCTGCTTCGGATCTTCTGTTCCCCCCCTCTTCCTCTCTCTCCCCCATTTGCACACAATCTCTCTCTCCCAAAAACAAACAATAAAAACAATTAATTAAATAAATATTAATAAATTATATCAATAAAGTAATTTATTAATATAAATAAACAAAAGTAGTTTACGAGGTTTTTAGAAATCTTATTTTATACCAGGTGATAAAATCTGAACAACTCAATGCCACCTTCACAGAAGCATTTTCTTCTAACGGAAACACAGTTACAAGAACGCTAGACCAGGAGTCTTAGGAAAGATGTCATTCCCACTCAGCCACTAAAAGTCACCTGCCCTTCCTGGGCTTTCACTGATTTACCTGGAAATGGAGGGCTGTGGGGCACCATGTCCTTTCCGGATGTCACATTCCATCAAATGTTGGCCGGAGCGAGATACACTTTTCCGACATTGACAATGAAGGTGATGTGCCCTGCATCCATCCATTTGCATTTTGTGGTTTTGGATTTCCCAGATGCTCTGCAGTGTAGACCATCGCTCTCAAGCTGACAGGCTATGCTGTCATGCTTATTCGCCATGCTGCACAAGCAACTCAGCATGAACGTTGTCGGGGGCCACATGTCCTGGAGAGAAGTCATTTTCAACCAAGAGGGCCTCAAGTCACAAGACTTTCCAGCTTTGATTCACTTTGGGCAGCTGCCGGGAGAGCCTGGAACCACAGAACCGCCCCGTGGGGGGCCGTACTATGTGGGAGGCAGTGGGTTATCAGCCTTGTAAACTCACTTTGTAACAAGCGCACGGCTTTGACTTGACATGAAGGCAAAAATCAGGGCTACAAATGGTGAGCCATGAGAAAGGAGCAAGGCAGGGTGGCTAAGCGTGAGAACAGCCGGCTAGGGGCAGAGTCTGGGCTTCGTTCCCACCGCCCCACTAACCAGGTGAGTGTGTCTTTGGGTAAGTCATTCCGGGAGGCTCGGTCTCCTCAACTGGAAAATGCTGTGTGCTTGGACGGTTCTCTCTCTGGTCTCTTAGCTTGGAGATTCCACGAGCAATTTCGGGGCCTCATGGATGCTGTGGGCACAGCACAAGAGAATAGTATAACAGTATCGTTTGGCCCAATTACTGGACTTGACACTTCCTGTTCATGCCCTGGGAAAGAATTCTCAGGCAAGGAGGGGTGAAGCTCATGGAGGTGCTAATGAAGGGTTTCACCTTCCCCTAAAGGGTCTTTGGGTGAGATCCAGGACAGGTGGCAGCTAGAGGGGAGTGGTGATTAGGAAGGCATCATCAGGTGGTACCTGCAGGGTGAGGTATTGACTTTGCCCTTCTCTGTAGTAGGAGAATGAACAGATGGAGTGCTAGACCCCCACATCTTATTAACTTAACCTTGAATGTGCAGACAGGCAGAAGCATAAACCTGTAACCAAAAATAGCATTTATTATCGATGTCTTCCTTAAAAAAAAAAAGGCAAATCCCATATTATTTTCCTGGGTTGATCATCTCCATGGTCTCTTAAAACATATAGTTGGAACTGGAGGATAGGATTCAGAGAGCGAGTTGTTTTCCCTCTGGGCTTTTTCTTTTCTTTTCTTTTCTTTCTTGAAGTAGGTTTCACGCCCGGCATGGAGCCCAACGCGGGGCTTGAACTCACGACCCTGCAATCAAGACCTGAGCTGAGATGGAGAGTCAGACGTTTAACCGACTGAGCCACCCAGGTGCCCCTCCTTTGGGTTTTTTAAAATGGAAATTAATGGGGGGCCTGAGTGGCTCAGTCAGGTGGGCGTCCGACTTTGGCTCAGGTCATGATCTCACGGTTCGTGGGTTTGAGCCCCAAACGGGGCTCTCTGCTGTCGGCACAGAGCTCACCTTAGATCCTTTGTCCCCCTCTGTCTCTGCCCCTCCCCTGCTCACATGCTCTCTCTCAAAAATAAATTAAAATGTAATGAAAACAAAATGGAAATTTAAAAAAATAACATAAATTTAAAAATAACGAAAATAAAATGGCAGTTAATGATCAGTGTTTTGTCAGTGCAACACTCCTTACCATGAAGTCCATGACTATGTGAGCCATTCTGAGTTCGAACATTCCTAAGTGTCAGCAACCATCCGTGTCCTGGAAGCGTTTCATGTGGGAGATGATGGCTCTATTAGGGGTTTTATGTGCTAACCCAGGGCAGAGACTAGCTATTACTTCTTGAATCCTGCTATATCTCCTGTTTATGTATTCAACAAATATCAACGAGTATGTCTGATAGTCCATGCACTCTGCTAAGGACTGGGGACAAAGTGATATGGTACCAACAAGTCCCAGCTCTCTCCTGCTTCTTATGTAAATTCGAATTCCTCTGCTATTTTTCAAGTTCCCCTGTAACATGGCTCCAGTCTATCAACTCAAGCTATTTTCTACTATTCGTCAACCTAAATGTTCTACCCCACTCTGCTGCTTGTCCCCACACATTATATATACACCCCCTCCCCAGCATATAGACAAATAGAATACTCATTTCCCCGTCTTTCATTTCTCATGTCTGTCTACACCAGGGATGACTCTACCCTCGTCCATGTACTTCTCCAAAACCTACTCCTATTTCAAGGCTTAACACAAATCCACCTTCTCTGAGAAGTGCTTTGTGAACACACGAGTCCAATCCAATGGCTACTTCCTCCAAGGTTCTGTTCCCCTTGACCACACATCTCGTTGACCATTTTCAGACACCCATTTTTTTCCTTCTCTTTTTGTGTGTGTTGACTTGATCGGCACATGTGAATTCTAAAATTTGACCCCAGAAAGGTCAACCATATGGACACCTTCGTTAGCCGCACGAGATTTGAACAGCGTTAGTCTCAAAGGAAGTTCTCAGTTACTTCCTTGGCTCATCACATATTTTGTCTGCAATCAAGATATGCTTCTACAGAGATGGTAGAATCACAACCATATGGCAGATGTTTAGAACAACAGGCTTTAACTGACTGCATTTATTTGAACCTTAAACATCCCAGACCTTTCCCTTCACTATCACCATTAAAACTACAAAACATCAAAGGATATCATACTTGAAAATGACACGTATCTAAAATATCTAACTACAACTTACTACCTTTCTAACTTCAATTACTACATTAAACTAAAAATCAGAGTATTTAAAATTTTTTTTTAATGTTTATTTATTTTTAAGAGAAAGAGAAAGAGAGAGAGAGAGTGAGTGGGGAAGGGGCAGAGAAAGAAGGAGACACAGAATCCAAAGCAGGCTTCAGGCTCTGAGCTGTCAGTACAGAGCCCGATGTGGGACTTGAACTCATGAACTGTGAGATCATGACCTGAGCCGAAGCTGGACGCTTAACCAACTGAGCCACCTAGGTGCCCCTAAAATTAGAATACTTTTAAGGACTGTCTCTTCTCTACTGCTATGCGATGTCATCTTGCTCTTAAATTGAGTAGCCATATATGAGTATCCATTTCTCAACTTCCATTTTATTTTACTGGTCTATTTGTCTGGCCTTATCTCTATATTGCCTGGTTTTAATTACTGTACCTTGATTGTATAATACAATCTTCAGTAGAATACATCTTCCTACATTATTTTTCTTAAAGAATGTACTTTTGTTGGTCTTATGCATTTCCAAATGAATTTAGAGATCAGGTTGTCAATTTCCACAAAGAAACCTGCTGGTCCTTTCATTGGAATTGCACTAAATGTACAGATCAACTTGGAGATAATTGGTATTTTCACAACATTGGGTCTAACCTTGCATGAGCATGATATATCCTGTTATTTAGGAATATGATAGCCATATGGAAAGAAAAAGTAAAACATGATTCCTTACTTCACACCATATACACAAATCAGTGCCAGGTAGATTTAAATTCTAAGTGTGGAAGATAAAACAATACAGCTTCTAGAAAATAATATCAAAGAATTTTTTATGCTCATGGACTAGAGCAGGACTGCTTCGGCGGGAAAAAAAGCTAATCATAAGAGAAATAAGCAACAAATTGGACTTCACTGATGTTAAAAATAATAAAAAGACACAATGAAACAGTGGAAATATAAGTTACCAAATGGGAGAAATATTTACAAAATCCAACAATAGGACTGTACCCAGAATATATGAAGACCTCTTACAACTCAATATGAAAGAATATAATATCTCCTCCCAAAAAACTAGGCAAGAAACTTGAAGACGCATTTGACAAAGAACATTAAAATGGCCAATAAATGGGATGCCTGGGTGGCTGAATCAGTTAAGGGTCCAACTTTGGCTCAGGTCGTGATCTTGCAGTCTGTGAGTCGGAGCCCCACTCAGGTTCTGTGCTGACAGCTCACAGCCTGGAACCTTCTTCAGATTCTGTGTCTCCCTCTCTTTGCCCTTCTCCTGCTCTCTCTCTCTCTCTCTCTCTCTCTCTCTCTCTCAAAAATAAAGAAACATGAAAAAAAAATTTAATGGCCAATAAATATAAATAAAGGTGCTCAATGTCACATTCATCAGGGAAATGAAAATTAAAAGTACAATGAGACACTAAAGCATACCCACCATAAACACTAATATTACCAAGTTTGGGCAATAATGTGAAATAACAAAAACTTCCATACACAGCAGGTGGAAATGTAAATTAGCAAATCACTTTAAAATCTTGTTTGGGGGCGCCTGAGTGGCTCAGTCAGTTAAGCGACTGACTGTTGATTTCGACTTCGGTCATGACTCAAGGTTTGTGAGTTTGAGCCTCACCTCAGGCTCTATGCTGACAATGTACAGTCTGCTTGGGATTCTCTCTCTCTCCCTCTCTCGGCCCCTCCCCTGCTCTCTCTCTATTCCTCTCTCAAAATAAATAAAGAAATTTAAAATTATATATATGTTGTTTGGTATTACCTACTAAAGTTGAACATATGTATGATCCATGACTTAAAAATTCTACTCACAGTCATATATCCAGTGTGCACCAAAAACCAAACACATACCAAGAAGAGCAGCATTATTTTTAACAGTAAAAAGAAAAAGGAAAGAACCCTAATCCATCAAATTCTATCAACAATAATCTAGATACATAAATTATAGTTTTTTACTCCTTAGAAAACCACGCAACAGTGAAAATGAAGGGATCTAATTCTACATGCAAGACCATGAATGAATCTCACAAAAAGTGTCGAGCAAAAGAAACCAGTAAAACAAACAAACAAACAACGGGGCGCCTGGTGGCTCAGTTGGTTAAGCGTCCGACTTTGGCTCAAGTCATGATCTCTGGTTTGTGAGTTCGAGCCCCGCGTCAGGCTCTGTGCTGACAGCTCGGAGCCTGGAGCCTGCTTCGGATTCTGTGACTCCCTCTCTCTCTGGCCGTCCCCCACTCTCACTCTGTCTCTCTCTTTCTCAAAAATAAATAAACATTAAAAAATGTCTCAAAACAGACAAAACCCGCAGAAGATCATACTGGGTAGTTTCATGTATATGTGGTTCAAAAACAGGCCAAACTAATCTATGAGGGGGTTGGGGGGAGTAAACAGTACTTGGAAAGAAATATGAGGAATCTTCTAGGTAACACCCGGGGTGGTGATTACTTCGGTGTGCTTATTGTGTGGTATTTCATCAAGCCGTATGTGTGTATTTGTGCACTTTTTATATGTATATTTCAATTAAAAGAGGATTTTAAAAACCAGATAAAATCTACCAATGCTACTTCTGAAATTGCGTATAAAATACAAATTCAACTAATGTCCTAAGTTTCAGAAAAATCTAAAGCAATATATAAAAGAAGAAGAACGCCTAGGGAGAGATTGGTGTCTTTTTTATCCAATGCCATGAGTTTTCCATTTTTACTTGGTTAACCCATCCTTTCTTTGTCACCCACTGCTGTGCTGGGTCCCTAATACCCTACTGATGGGCTGAGAACACCACTTGGCTGTTTTAACCCAAGTCACTTTGACTTCCTGTGGTCTTGCCCTGGCCAGAGGCCAGGCACAAGTCTCATACTTGGCACACTAGTCTCACAATTGCCCATTTTCAGAGAAGGAAAATCCTTTTGACATTTGGTTTTCTCTCTCAACCTGAAAAATGACTTTTAATCTTCCTGGTTAGAAACTTAAAAAGGCGAGGTGCCTGGGGGGCTCAGTCGGTTAAGCGTCCGACTCTCGATTTCGGCTCAGGTCACGATCTCACGGTTCATGAAGTTGAGCCCCACATTGTGCTCTGTGCTGATATCGTGGACCCTGCTTAGGATTCTCTCTCTCCTCTTTCTCTGCCCCTCCTCCTCACTGTCTCTCTCTCCCTCAAAAATAAATGAACATTAAGAAAAAAAAGAAACTGAAAAAGACTTCAGAAAAATACTGTGCTATTGTTACTTGCCCTTTAATTGCTATGATTTTTAACATCATATTGATATCCTCTGAAATCATCAATTAAACCAGAGTTTGAGATTTCAAGACTATGTTGGCTTTTAGGTTTTTTTCATTAATGGCACTTTTCTCATGGGCTAAATTCTTTTTTTTTTTAATTTTTTTTTTCAACGTTTATTTATTTTTGGGACAGAGAGAGACAGAGCATGAACGGGGGAGGGGCAGAGAGAGAGGGAGACACAGAATCGGAAACAGGCTCCAGGCTCTGAGCCATCAGCCCAGAGCCTGACGCGGGGCTCGAACTCACGGACCGCGAGATCGTGACCTGGCTGAAGTCAGACGCTCAACCGACTGCGCCACCCAGGCGCCCCCTCATGGGCTAAATTCTAACTAAATTGCTCTGTCTCGGCCCTTTCTGTTCCATGCGTTAGTTGGCCTGTCCATGCATAATATAGCACACGCTCTCTTAATTAATGCAACTTAAAACAGATCTTTATATCTGGCAAGGCAGAATACCCACCTTCTCAGTGTTCCATCCCTACCCCAGTAGGAAGTCACTGCTGCCACTGTCATCTGGTCCTCTCTTTGGGGGAGGAATAGGATTCATAACCAGCCATTGAAGGGGGGCCTTGTGACTTGTTCCAGTTCTGATTGTGAACACAGGGACATGTGTTACTTCCAGGCCATTATACTTAACTGTCAGTTTGAGACCCTCTACAGGTCTCTTTTATCAGTCAAACAAACAAAGCCAATCATCAACGGGCCATGTTGCATCAGAAATAGGTCGTTGCTGTTTTAAACCACTAAGGACGGAGGGACTGCATGTTCCTGAATCATAATCTAGCTTATTCTGACCAATACACACAAAACCAATTGATGTTTTCAAGAATGTCTGGATATTCTTTTCTTATTGGAATTTCGGGCGGAATTGCAGGAAATCTGAAGATTCATTTTGGAAGAGTTGACATCTTCACAATATTGAATCTCCCTGTCCAAGAATGTGCTATGACTCTTCACTTACTCCAAGTCTTTACCTATTCAGAGTAAAGTTACATAGATTTCATGGAAAAGAATATAAAGTGAAAGTTAGGCTGGGCATGTGTTTCTCTTTACTGATTATTTATATTTGTTATCAAAATGTGAGGACATTTAATCACCTTTTAATGGGTCATCTTGGCAAATTTTCTTGATTGTCCTAGTAGCTTTGAATCGAGTCCCTTAAGTTTCCCATGTAGAGGGGCGCCTGGGTGGCTCAGTTGGTTGAGTGTCTAGCTCTTGATTTCGGCTCAGGTCATGAATCCCAGGGTTGTGGGATTGAGCCCCACATTGGGGTCCATGCTGTGCATGGAGCCTGCTTAGGGTTCTCTCTCTCTCTCTCTCTCTCTCTCTCTTCTCCCCTCTGCCCTTCTCCCCTGTTCATGCACTCTCTCTCTCTCTCTAAAATAAAAAAAAGTAAAAAAGTTAAAAAAGTTTCCCATGTAGAAAATTAATAGTGCCAGATAATGGTAATTTTCTCTATTTTTTCCTACTAATTAATATCTCTTTTTTTCTATTTCCTATCTTGCTATGTTGATGAGAATTCTAGAATAAGATTGACAATATCTATGTATGTGGATTTTTTTTTCCTTTTGTTCTTTGTTAGAGGTCAGCAAGCTTTTTGTTCTGTAAAGAGTCAAATAGTAAATATTGTTAGCTTTGGAAGTGATTCTATTTCTGTCACAACCACTCAACTCTACCATTGTAGCATGAAGGCAGCTAGCTATACACAATAACTAACAAATAAACATAACTGGTTTTGGCCTGTAGACCATAGTTTACTGAACCCTGATAACATTTTAATGACAAAGCTTTCAATGTTTCACTATGACTATGATTTTTTTGGCCATTTTAAGGAATAAAACTTCAATTATAGATTGATGAAGTTTTCTTTTGTTTTTTTGGAGGGGGGTTGGTAATCCTTTCCTTTTGGACATCAAGATCATTACATTAAATTTTTTTTTACATATTAATTGCATTAACTACATCTAGAGAATATTCTACTTATTACCTAATGTTGAACCATCCTTATATGCCTACCACACACTTAGTCATAATAAATTATTTTTATTTATTCCTGCATTTTATTAACTGCCTGTTGACCAGATCTCCACAATGTACCAGGAGCTCTTCCAGAAGCAGTAAATATAGCAGTCAATAAAAGTCATGCTTCCATGGAGCTTAGATTCTAGTGGGAGGACACAGATAATAAATAATAAGGGACACACAAGTATGACAGGTGAAGGATAATGAAGCAGAGTGAGTGACAGGCTAGCATGCTACTTCAGAAATGGGGGTTCAGGGAAAGCCTCTCTGATCAGGTGACATTTAAGGACGTGGGGGGTGCCATCTAGTCAACCAAGCAATGGACATACTATACTAAAAAAAAATCTCCGGATAGGGACTGAAAGGGATGCTGGGAGTACACAGTAGAAGCCACTAACATAGTCTTGCCTGGGCCACAGGGTGCCCAGACATTTGGTCAAACATTATTCTGAGTATGTCTCTGAGGGTGTTCCTGGGTGACTCACGTGAGTCAGTAAACTGGATAAAGCAGATTGCCCTTCTTCTTTTTTTTTTTTTTTTAAATAAAAAGTTTATTTATCATAGAGAGAGAGTGCACGCACGCCATGGGGGAGAGGGGCAGAGGGAGAGAGAGAGAATCTCAAGCTCAGCGTGGAGTCCAACCCAGGGCTCCATTTCATGACCCTGGGATCATGCCTTGAGCTGAAGTCGAGAGTCCAAAGCTCAACCAATGGAGCCACCCAAGTGCCCCTGCAGACTGCCCTTTCTAATGTGGCCAGGGTTCATCCAATCCGCTGGAGATCTGAATACAGCCACAAAAAGACTGAGTAAGAGGGAACTCCTTTTGTTCCTGTTGCCTGACTGCCTTGAGCTGGGTCATCTGTCTTCTCCTGCCTTTAGACTCAAACTGAAACATATCGGCTCTTCTTGGGTATCTAGCCAGTTGGCCTTCTGACTGGACCCTCCACCGTAGACTCTCCTGGTTGTCAGCCCTTCAGATGGGGATGAGAACCACACACTGTCTCTCCTGGGTCTCCGACTTGGCAACTGCAGATCTTGGGACTTCTGAGCCTTCCAAGTCCCATGAGTCAATCCCTCATAATAAATCTCTCTCTTTCTTTCTCCCCCTATACCCACACACCACACGCATTCATTCTACTGGTTTTGTTCTTCTGAAAATCCCTGACTAGTACAATGAGCAGAAGAGAGAAATGTTCCATAACGGCATGACTTACAGTCTCAAAACTGGGAGTCAAGGGCAGTTTCAAGCAAACGAAAGTTCAGCAGGGCTGAAGCATGTGGGATACATGAGTTAGAGCCAACGACATTGAGCAACGTGGAGACACTGAACTGGATTTCATCATATACCAGGCATTTTAAGAAGAGAAATTCTTCAGGCTAAGGCTCTGGCTCAAAGCAAAAAGAAATTAAAGCATAATAGGGGCGCCTGGGTGGCTCGGTCAAATAGCCCACTTCGGCTCAGGTCATGATCTCGCGGTCACTGAGTTCAAGCCCCGCGTCAGGCTCTGTGCTGACAGCTCGGAGCCTGGAGCCTGCTTCCCATTCTGTGTCTCCCTCTCTTTCTCCCCTTACCCCGCTCACATCTGTCTCTGTCTCTCGAAAATGAATAAATGTTAAAAAAAATTTTTTTCAAGCATAATAAAAAGGTGGTCCCTCCCCCCAAAATTGTAGCCAGATGGGGAAATTTTAAAATGTTCTTTTAAAATTAGTGTTGGGCCAGGGGTACCTGGGTGGCTCAGTCGATTGAGCGTTCGACTGCTGCTCAGGGCATGATCTCCCACTTTATGAGTTCGAGCCCCACAACGGGCTCTCTGCTGTCAGAACAGAGCCTGCGACGGATCCTCTGTTCTCCTCTCGCTGCCCCTCCCCCACTTGCACTCTCTCAAAAATAAATAAACAATTAAAAAAAATTAGTGTTGGTTCAAAAGGCACATGAAAACTTCAATTATAAACTTTTTAGAAATTTAAAAAATATAAAGGATAACAATCAAAGCCCCCCAAAAATAAAAGGTGGGGGGGGGGAGCCTTAGGTTTATCAGAAAACAAGAAAGACTGACAATAAAATACTCAATTCTAGAAGTTTAAAAAAAGTTGAGGAAAAAACCCCAACAAGGATAAAGAGCCTCTCTTCCTGCCGTTCTCTACATAGAGAGCTCTTCTCCAATATCTTCCTGCCTCCTGCAGGTGACTTCTGTTCAAACGCCACTGACCAGAGCTTTCCCCGAAGCTCAACTCTAAAATGGCATGATATCCTGTCACTCTGTCACTCTGCTTTGTTATCCTTCATTTGTCATACTCCGTGTGTCTTTGTTACCACCTGTACGCTCCCCCTAGAACATAAGCTCCGTGGGACTAGGGACCTCGGTCTGTTTTGTCCCCTGCTGCACCCCCAACTTCTAGAAGCGTGCCTGGCACGTGAGTGCCCGTGGCAGGGTCTGCGACCAGCCTGTTGACATTTTGTCCCCTATCGAGTATAAGGCTTGACATTTGGCAGACACAAAATAGATATTTATTGAACGTGTGTTATCGTGTTTCACTGGAGATTTAGAGAAATCAATATTTTGGGGAGTACAAAAACCTATATACATAGTTATTAAATCAAATGTAATAATTAAAATATCCCACTCATCTAGGGGTGCCGGGTGGCTCAGTTGGTTGAGCGGCCAACTTCGGCTCAGGTCATGACCTCACAGTTCATGGGTTCGAGCCCCACATCGGGCTCTGTGCTGACAGCTCAGAGCCTGGAGCCTGCTTCCCATTCTGTGTCTCCCTCTCTCTCTGCCCCTCCCCCATTCATGCTCTGTCTCTCTCAAAAATAAATCACATTAAAAAATTAAAAAAAAATTGATACCAAGATTGTATCAACTGTTTCTCATCTATAATATATCTCAACATGATTTTTTTTTTTTGGCACATAAAGTTTCATGACTCTTTTCTTGTTTTGAATTTTTCATTAATACCACATAACCCTTTTTTTCCCCACAAATCACAAATGCTTTTAGTCTTAAATTCCGTTTTGTGTGATAGTAAAATCATGCACTGAGTTTGTTTTTTTCATTTTCCTGAAATACTGAATATTTTCACTCTTTGTGCCGTGTTACTTTGGGCATCTCTACTACAAACAGCTAGGATTTGCCTTTCACTCGATCTGAAAATTCTTTTATCTTCTGCTCAGAAGTTTAGCCTATTCTCATCTTTTTCAAAAAATATTTATTTTATTTCTTTTGAGGGAGTGAGAGAGAGAGTAGGGGAGGGGCAGAGAGAGGGAGACAGAGAATCCCAAGCAGGCTCCACACTGTCAGCACAGAGCCCGACGCGGGGCTCGAACTCACGAACCGTGTGAGATCATGACCTGAGCCGAAGTCGATGCTTAACCAACTGAATCACCCAGGCCCCCCCCCCCCCCCCCCGCCCATTCTCACTCTTAATGTGACAACAGTAACCCTGGTCATATCTTTGTTATCACGTTATACGCGTTCTATTTCACGAGCATCTTTGTACTAGGACATCTTTCTAAATCTAGCTCTTTCTTCTACGTGGCCTCTCTATGCTCCTCCTTTATGGAGGCCACAGTGTCTGCCTTGGCAAACAGAGGGCAGCTGAGAGTCTCTGATGGAGAGAAAACCCGGTCTGCCCTAGCTTTCCCCCTGGCTGAGTTGTTCCTTCATTTCCTAGCACAGATAAGCTATGGACCCAGCAGGAAAAAAAGGGCTCCAAGGAGCTGATGCCCGTTTCTTGTTGGTCCCCTCGTCCCCGACACCCACATCTGCTTGAGAGGCTTATGCCAAGCCTCTACCTACACTGATTTCCCAGGATGCTCAGTGGCATGAAGGAGCTGCTTGGGCAGCCTTGCAGGAGCCAAATGTGTGCATCTCTCCCCTGTCTGCTGTGGTAGGCTGAAATTGGCCACAGCAGGAACATTGACACGGTGCATCACATCAGGGCTTTGTTTGTCCGGAGTGCTGGTAAACCCTTCTCCGCTCACCACTCATCCCTGCCAACACCTGCCTTTTCTAAACAAGGGGAATGGAGACTTTGTTATCCTTCGTGGCTTCCTCTATAGTGTGCCCAGATACTTCAAACTTTTAACGTGTTGCTGAAATTCCATCCTCATTTCCAGTGCTGATGAGGCATTTCCCTGATTTTTTGTGTGTCCCCTGGGTATTTTAACATGGTTTCTGCATGTGGGGTAGGGATGGACCCCCGATCTCCAGTTATCATCTGTTTCAGAAGTCCCTGTGACGTGTCTTCATCCCATCATCCATGCAAAACATGGGCAGATTTATGCAGGTCCCTGTTTGCTGCCTTAATTATCACCGCTCCGCCAAATAGCACTCGCTCCGCCACTAATGATTCTAATCTAAGCTGGGAATTGATGTTGACAAAACACAAGCTGTTTAGTTTCTGCAGAGGCTGATCAAATCTCCTATGGAAAACAGAGGCTTTACTAGATATCCATAATCGAAGCCCCATTGATTGAGGAAAAATCCAGCAGATACGCAGGGAGGTAGGTAATCAGATTCTCTGAGAAGGTAGGAGGAACTATTCAAGATTACGAATATATCATGGCCATTATATCACTGAGTTATCAGGTTGTCCCTTAACTAGATGTACATGCTCTGTGGAGGTCCCCCCCCCCACCAAGGCTCATTGTTAAAATACCTCATTTAGGGCAAACTTGTCAAGGCAACTGGGTATGTTTTAGGACTTAGAAAGGAATACGGTTAGCATGTGAGGCAAAACCAGAGAGATTATGGCCATTTTGTAAATCAAGAAGACTTTATAGGAGGAAATAGGGAGCCATTGAAGGTTTTTAAGCAGGAAAACAATGCAATAAAAGTTGTAATTAAGGAAGATTAGTCTGGCAGTGTTAGGGCAGGATCTATATTAAGACCCTTATATGGGAACAGAGATAGAATTAGGAATGAGTTAAAAATAAAAAACAAAAAGACAGAGAGAAAGAGAGAAAAAGCATCAAATCTCTTCTACTTTTAGTAGGCACTTAAGGTAACACATAGACTGGGAAATACTCAAGAAGTCTTGCAAAGCTTTCTCAGTTCATTAAGTTAAATTGCCTCTTTGCTCTCACTTAGTATTCATGAATGCCAGAACTAGTCCTGTGTTACAACACAGGGAGTCTCCAGGCAGCCCGGGGACCTCTCGAAGACTCCTTTTCACGCCGTTTCATTGTTGCAGGGAAATGAGCACCGTTAGCCAACAGCCCACATGCAGTGTGAACCTCCCACTGTCCTCTTTTCTGGAGCAGCTGAAATCTCATCCATTCTTAAGGGAATAAAGGAACCGGAGCCCAAGCCTGTTAACTCTCATTCAAGAGTCATTAGACGGCCATAAAAATTCAACAAGCGTACCAAGATGACTGGGGGTTCTTGCAGGCTTATGGCAGGAAAGAAATGGTATCTGCCATGGGTAATGGTCAGTGCTCATCCTTGAGACAGATAGGACTCCAGCTGAACCTTTGGTTGTCAAAAATCGCTGTTCCTGCCTGGAACACCTGTCCCGCGTGCCCACATTATCTGATTCCTACACAGGATCCAAGCAAAGCCTACCCTCCCTGGTGAATCCTTGCCAGCTCCTTGAGTTCACAGCCGTCCTTGACTTGAGCTGGAACAGGTTTTCCCTGCAGCACAAAATGGCATTTGGCTGATGTTTCCTGGACGGCTATTTATCCTTTCTTGCATGAATTTTCTCTCTAACTGGATTATCAACTCCTTAAAGAAGGAACCATGTCTGACACGTCCTCCAAGGTCGGTGGCATAAGAAGACAATGCAGGTGTGGAGGTTAAGCTCACTCAATATCCTTTATTCCAAATTAGGCTCACTGTGGTGAGTTCTCCCAAGCCCCAAGCCCAACCATTTATCCCTCAGTCTCAATAGTCATCCGTGGCTACTCTCTTCCTAAAAAGATAGAGGCGATACAAATTAAGTTCCCATAACTTCCTTCCTCTGTGCTCTATGCGTTTTCTTTTCCTCCCCCCGCATTTTCAGGGGCAAAGCTGGTAACTTCCTTTTGGGATCTGCTTTTGGAGTCACCCTGTCTTTTACCCCCCACATTTTCAATCCGTCCCCTTCTGCTACAAGGGGCGCCTGGGTGGCTCAGCTGGTTAAGCGTTGACATCGGCTCAGGTCATGATCTCGCAGTTTGTGGGGTCAAGCCTTGTGTCGGGCTCTGTGCTGACAAGTCGGAGCCTGGAGCCTGCTTCAGAGTCTATATCTCCTTCTCTCTCTGTCCCTCCCTTGCTTGTGCTCTGTCTGTCTCTCAAAAATGAAGAAATGTTAAAAAAGAAAAGGAAAAAAAAAAAAAAAAGAAAAGGAAGGCCCTCCTTCTTCCTCGGCACATCCTGGTTCTTCCCTCTCCCTTTGCAGGGGCTACGCCATTAAAGCGCCCTTCACGCCATTCTGTTTCTCAGCCCCTTTCAGAGAACCTGCCCAGGGGCATCTTTCTATCCCACGTTCCTTTTGCAATGTCCAAAGGAATAGAAAATAAGGGATAACATAATTTCAAGCCTGGAAAACAGGAAAGGTGGCCTGGAATCCCTTCTGCTCCATAGATACGAAGGAAAAGGTGTTCTGGGCAACAAGTGGACAGTATTCCTAGAAGACCAAATTATACCCAGTAGGAACATTGCAGAGGAAATGAAAAGAATTCTCCCTAAGAGGAAATACACGTCCTATATACATGTGGAAAGACTGAGCATAATCAGGAATCAAAGCAAAGCCCATAAATGCACCACTGGACTACCATATTTTACTTGATAAACTGACAAAGATACAGAAGGAATACTTCTGGTATTGTTGAGCCTATGAAGAAGTAACGAGAGGTCTATTTTTCGAGTAAAAATTCTGTGCCTAGAAACTTAACCTAAGTAATCAAGCACGTGTACACACACATATGAATAAAAATATTTAAAATGTCGAAAAGTTAAAAACTGCTAATAAGAAAGGGATTACGTCAATGATAATAGCCCTGTTGCAGTCATCGTAAATTACGATTTGTGTATGTTCGTTGACATGGAAAGCTATTCGTGGTGTACTGTTTTCTAAAATCAACAGATTCCATGTTACTCTATAAATAATGTTCCATTTCTGTTTACATAACAACCTAAATGTATATTTGGAAGACAATTTATAAGTAATAAGTGTTTATCTTTGAGTGGTGGGTTGTGGATGACTGGGTTTTGTTTTGGTTATTACAATTTTTAGTTTGTTTTTTCTACAATGAACAATACTCTGTATGATTTAAAAATAACATTTCTGTCGGGGCACCTGGATGACTCGGTCGAGCGTCCGGCTTTGGCTCAGGTCACGACCTCGCGGTTTGTGAGTCTAAGCCTCACGTCGGGCTCTGTGCTGATAGTTCAGAGCCTGGAACCTGCTTCGGATTCTGTGTCTCCTCCTCTCTCTGCCCCTCCCCTGCTCATGCTCTGTCTCTCAATAATAAGTAAACGTTAAAAAAAAAAAAAACCACACTTCTGTCTATACTGTATTCACTGAAATCTTTGGATTTGTTCTTCCTTAGAAAAGAGTGGCGGTGGCCTCTTCTTCTTCTGCTCCTTCTTCTCCTCCTTCTCCTCCTCTCCCTCCTCCTCCTCCTCCTCCTCCTCCTTCTTCTATTACTTCTTCTTTCACCTTCCTGCAACATTTCATATAGGTGACTGTATAAACTCCTTTTCCATCTTCTTGGCTTTGCATTATTTTGTTTTTCTCCATCTGTAACTCTCTCCCCTAGCTGATTTTCCTTTACATTGGCGTGCCACCATATTGCACCATCTACCTTTTTTTTCTCTTCTCTTGACCTAGATGATTTACACTACTGCCTATGCACACATAACTCAAACATCCGAATCTTCACAATTCCAGCTTACCTCACAAAATCCTAGTTCCAAATACCTGCTGGACTTCCTAAGTGCAGTGTTCATTCTGTACCTGCTATTTTCAGGGAACGGTACCTAGAGATGACACCACAGTGACAGAGGGAGCCCACCTTTGAGGAACACACAATCTCCACTTGGAGTTTCTAATTTCAATATATTTAACAACAAATGTGTCTCCTCACCTTTTCCTAAATCAGTTCTTCTTCCCCATGTTCCATTTTCTGTTACCAGCACAACTAGCATTGTAGTTACCAGCCCCACCTGTTACTCCCTTAACAAGTGAGGGGCCTGCCACCATAGTAGAACTCAGCCTCAACATATATTGGAGTTACCTAGGAAGCTTTAAAATATACCAATGCTTGTTTCCCACCCCCCCAAGAGATTTTATTTAATTAGTCTAGAATGTCACTCCAATTTAGGAGTTTAACATTTCCCCAGGTGGTTCTAATATATAGCCAGTGTTAAAAGTCACTGTACCAGAGAAAGGTCAGGACTTCATTACTGATTGCATGGTGAAAGGAGAATGGTCAAACTTTTTTTAGTACTGTTATTTCCTAGTAATAATGCCCGAATTCACTATCTTTCCCTTGGATGGTCGAAGCTGAATTGGCTTTCCCAGGAAAGTCAACTCTTTATCCACCTCAGCTCCAGCCTTTATAACATTTCCAGAATGTATGGAGAGAATATAATCATCCTGCCATTTAGATACCTCCATGCTCTGACCTGGACGGATCTTTTCAGTGTTATTCCACATTCAAACGTCAGTTAAACGGGACTGCCCGTTGCTCCCCAGTGTCTCTGTCCTGACTTTGCTTTTGCCCCTGCCATTCCTTCCACCTTGACTATCCTTCACTCCTACCTGTCAATCACAATTCCACCAATCCATTAGCTCTGAGGATTGATGTCTAACCAGCCTTGATAACACAACCCCCACCTCCAACCACTGGAGCAACTTCTCACTCTCCTAAACTCCAAAGCACCTCTTATTATACTTAATCAGTCCTGTCTTATGGAAAAGTTATGTAGATACATATCATATACTTCCAATAAGATGTGAAGGTCTCTGAGAGCAGAAATGAAATGCCCTTCATCTCTATTTGGAGAAATAAGGAAGTTAAACATGATGGCTCTAGTCATCCTGCCTGACTTTACGTCCAAACTGTGCCACCTACACACAATGTGTGTGACACTTAGAGAAACAATGGACCTCTCTGAGCCTCAGTTTCCCCCTTTACTGAATGAAAACAATATGACCTCTCAAGATTGTTATGAAGGTAAGACAAGGGAATCTGTACGAAGCATTTAGCACACCAATTACTCCAAAAGGCAACAATAATGGTGACCAGAATTTGGGGGACTAAAGCATGTCAAGAAAAATATTTAGTTATGAGGCTGACAGAATCTTTGTATAGTAACTAGATGGAAAATAAAAGCTCTCAGATTTGAAAAATGTTTATTACATCTCCTAACATCACTCCCTAGGACAACTCATGGTATTACTAGGGTTTTCAATTATTCCAGACAGTCAGTCCTGCTTCGTGATCGTATGTAAATTTCCCAGCTTGGTGCCATCTCTAAGATTCTAAACTTCATTCTGCAATGACAGCTTTTATTCTGAAAACTCTGCCACTCAGAGACTCCTGTGTCCTAAATGCCATTTCTTTGTGGAATGCAACATTTTTAATCGAGTAAAACAGTGATGAAGAACATGTCAGAGATCCATGCAGGATAGAATCCATTTGAGAAACATGAAATCCTGCTGTTAAGACTCCAATCAACCAAGAGAGCAACAAGCTATTTCTATCTAGCTGGCTGATAGCATTACAGGCTCTGGATCTAAAATGAGATCTACATTAAATGTAATTCATCTTCTGAAAGGATAAATAACAAAAGCGTCCTCTGCATGCAACTGAGTCAAAGACCAAATGCTGGGCAGACAGTTGGGTAAGAGAGTGTGAGGACTCATAGAGTGTGGATTTCTCAGGGTTTCATGGCAAAATGGTCACACTGCTTCCTAAGCCCACGTGACATGCCAACAACTCAACAGAGTAATTTTGTGGGGTGAGGCTGCAAACCTATGGGTCATCTGAGCTTAGAATGCATCTGTAATTTCCTTATCATCAATCTCTCTCTTCGTGGTGGAACCTTTCCATTGGCATTTACGCATGTCCAAGTCCCTCTTATCCTTAAAAATAAAAACCCTCTCTTGGTCCCATTTTCAGTCATGATCTCAAGGTTCGTGAGTGAGAGCCCCACATCAGGCTTTGTGCTGTCAGCGGGAGCCTGCTTTGGATCCTGTGTCTTCCTCTCTCTCTGCCCCTCCCCTCCCTCTCTCAAAACAACAACAACAACAACAACAACAACAACAACAACAACAACATAAACATTTACTTTACATCTTCTACCCGGATTCTCAAAAGCTCTTCAAAAGCAACATATTCCAAACTAGCTGTTGCCTCAACTACGTAAGTGATCACACCGGAAACCCTTGACCCTTCCCTTGCCCTCCTCCACCATAATATGTGCAGGGTCCATGTCAAGAGTTCAGCTAAGCTACTCCATGGTATTGCCTCTGCACCCATTTGTGTGGCCACATGGCCTGCAGGGACTTTAAACTGCCACTAGCCCCACAACTACAATCGTGTGCCCTAGATAGCAGCCCACAGAGTCACAGGTAAATCTAAGTTCCAGATAGGACTCCCCTAACAACCTGGTCTACCCCATCTCCAAGGGCCTTCCTCTTGTACACACCGTAGATAAGACTCCCATGGAGCTTATACAAACCCTTCTCTCTTTGGTTTGAATTGACCAATCTGGACTTAGCTTGGGCATCCCAAAGCACTCCACCCACAGACCCTAATAAGGGGATGTACCCCAGGTCCTGCCTCTCTGTCTGCATCTGCCTTGACCTCCCCGTGTGGCCCCTCGAGGTATATGTGTATTTCCTCCAGGACCTGTGAGGAGTACACTTCTCTATTTCAATTTCTCTTGTGGTCTTTTGTTGAACCTCAGCTCACCATCTAGCACCCTGTGCTCTACTTAACAAATGTTAATTTAACAAAGTCATAATAGCCAAAAATGAGAATATATGAATATGTGTAACTTTTATGTTTATGTAAAGAATCAGTATCATACTTCACTCATGTTTGGTCTAGACGAGGATGATAGGAATTGTTTAATATAGCAAAATATTCCTCAGTCACCATGTGCAACTATCAGGAAGACCACACTAATCGACGACTATTCCAAAACAATGCAAAACAAACAAGAGTGTGCTGAATACTACGGAGAAATTACGCTTTATGACAAATAATTCATGTCATTGATGCTATAGATTAGACAAAGATTTTGACAGATTAATTAGTCTTCTCTTTCGCCTTGGCATTCCTAATGCTCAAATTCTCCCTGCGCTGGAAAGTGTTGTTGGCTGCAGCACAAGCCAAAGGCCTCCACGGCATTTAGACACATCCATTTACAGGACTCGAGATGAAGGGATGGAGAGAAGCATTTCTCTGGGGTCTGAACATCCTTGGTCCCGAAAGCAGATGCTTAGAGTTACGGTCAAGCAATTTGCCTGGGCTAAGAGGGACCCACTTGCTTATTAATAAATTCATTTTTTGTGTGTGAAAGTTTGTCATATGTGGGGTTTTCAGAAGCACAGACTGGCAATTTTTTTTTTTCTGCAATGGCCCAAATGGTAAATATGTTAGGTTTCATGAGCCAGATAGCCTCTTTCACAAATGACTCAACTCTGGCACCCTAGTACCACAGGAGCCACAGACAATACGTAAATTAATGAGTGTAGTCGTGTTACAATAAAGCTTTATTTAAAAAAGACAAACAAGATAGGGGTCAGACCTGGCCCATGGGCTGCAATGTGCCAACTTCTAGTGTCCAATGTAAAGCCCAAGGTAGTGGCCCCTTTGCCCGAGGCAAAGTCTTGATACTGGACTTGAGGATGAGTAGACTCAGACACGCAGAGAGAAGAAAGGGGGTGCCCCCATGAGGGTTTACCCAGTAGCAGAAATTGGGGATGCATGTAGCCAACTTAGCAGACAGAAGTGGACTAATGTGTCTCTAAAGAATGGGGGGAATAGACTTGGAAGGTTAAGTGGGGGCAAGATACGGATGCCTCGGAAGGTTGTACTTGACCCTGCAAGCAAGAGGGAAGCTGAAGGTCACCTGTAAGGTGTAGAAGGCCCACTTCTGAAGGTGTGCAAGGAGAAGGCAATTACTGTTCAGAGGATGATATAGAGCCGATTTCTACCATGGAATAAGGTTGAACTCCATCATCTCAAAGGGCCCCTCCATCTTGAAAATAAATATATTAAGTGAAATGAGCCAAAGGTGTACAGTGTTTAAAAACACAAAGGCTCAGGCCTTGGGCTCAGCCCTCATCACCAACATGTACTAGCCATGTGTCCGTTCTGACCCTCAGTTTCCTCTTCTATAAAATGCTGAGAATTATTGTAAAGGCACACATAGTTGGGCACCTGGGAGGGCTCAGTTGGTTAAGCGCCCAACTCTTGATTTCAGCTCAGGTCATGATCTCAGGGTTCTTGAGTTCAAGCCCTGCATCGGGCTCCATGTAGACAGTGTGGAGCCTGCTTGGGATTCTCAATCTCTCTCTCTCTCTCTCTCTCTCTCTCTCTCTCTCTATGCCCCTCCCCTGCACTCCCTCTCTCTCTCTCTCAAAATAAGTAAATTAATTAAATTAAAAAGAAAGACACACATGGTAAGATAGGTGAAGAAGTCCCGGTGCTGTGCCTGGCCTACAGTGGGTATTCAGGAAATGGTCACTGGGAGGTTCAAAGCACAGCTTTGGTCAGGCTAGTTTGACAGGACCTCTGATTCCACTTCCACAATTTGTTTGCACACTGATTTTATTTTTTCAAAGTGCTTCCAGATTAACCATCTTCTTTGGTCCAGTACACAATACCATGCATTAGGTACGCACTGAGGAGTTTAACATCATCACAAGCAGACCCACTGCTTGGAAAAGAATGTAGCACCATCTAGATTCCTCATGGTCTAAAAACCATTTGGGAGGTCCTTCAAAGCTAGCAAGGCAGCCTATAAACCAAACAGGCAACGTACTCAACTTATCATCCTGGCACAGGTGAAAAAATGTCCAGGTGGTTTTATTTCCCAGTTCTGGCCCTGCCTGTCACTGGGCAAGCTGCTTTCCACATCTGGAGACAGAAACGAGCCCTCAAAAGTCACTAGAATGAGTTCTTGAAATGAACGCTATCTCATTCATCTTTGGGTCCAGTTCGGGACCTAAGTGGGCAGTGGTTGGGAGACCCAAGAGCACAGGCTGTGGAATAAGGTAGACTCAAGTTCATGCCCAGGAGCAGGCCAATGTTGGCAGGGAGCCCTTGAGCAAATGCCCTAACCTCTGGACGCCTTGCTCCCCTCTTCTGTGAACGGGGCCACCAAACTTGTAAGGCAGGTGAACATCAGTGTTCATGTATACAAATACCTGCTCCAAGACACTGTAATAGATAGGAGCTCTTAATACTGATGCTGGTCCTCAAGCCCATGACTTAGGGCAGTTTTGCTCAAAGTGGCTCGTCTTTGCAGCCCCCTCAGATTCACCTGCTGGTATTTTAAGTTTAAAATTCAGATTCAGAACTCCGTGCAAACCTTCTGAATCAAATTATCTAGAGAGGAGCCTCTCTGTTCTGCCTTTCTAGCAAGCTTCCCAGGGAATCTGGATGAACATTAAAATTTGAGTGTAGAGTTTGATTTAGGGTTTATTTGAAGGAGAAATGTACCCCGCCCCCATGAAACCATGTCACCCAGCTTTTGCTTATCATCATTGGGAAGTTGGGGTGAGAAGCCTTTGTTTAGTGGACAACAGTAGCTTGAAACAATAAACACTGTTAGAAAGACAGGTACCTGTAGCTTCTCTGTGGCTGCAAAGCCTCTGGAGACCTGCGCAGTTCCCCTGATGGATGGTTGTTCAGGCAGCAGGAAGCCCAGAGGGTCTTTTGCCCTCCCCGCAGCACAGACAGTCAATGAGCTTCCCTTGAACAAGGCCACACGAGCTACACACACTGGTAATCTCATTTCCATAAAGCATCGCCAGCCAAGGTTAGTGTGCAAAACACAGAGATACCCCCTCTTCCCTTGACCTTCATGGAGCCGTGGTCCTTAGAGAGAGGCAATGATGCAAAAAAGCAGAGCCCAGCAAGGGTTCCAAAGCATAACAGCACAACATTTTTAGCAGAAGTTTCCTGAAATGATAAAATTTCTTTGCAACTTTTTTTTTTTTTAATGATGGACATAATTACGGGAAACCTAACATCATCAGGAGGCTGAGCTTTTAATGCTGCCCTTTTGAAAAATGTCTGTTTTCAAAGGTGAGAGCACACGGCAGTGAGGTTAATACCATTGCTATTTCTCCTCCATCTTGGAAGCTCTGAAGCGTCCAAGAAGACTGTTAGAGCAAGAGAATAAATGTTGTGTGAATTTTCCATGAACTACTCTGGAAGCAAGTAGGTCGGGACTTCAATCTCTCTAGACGTGTACATATCTAAGGATTAGTAACTATGGAGGGTCAATTGATTTACTCAGAGTTCAGAGTGAATGGGTCCTATTCTTACTGACTCCTAAATCTGGTGTCGCAAGACCCTGAAACTTTCCCATCCATCTGAAAGGGTTGAATACGGTGGCATTTGGTCGTTGTGACGGATGGGAGGTGTTTTCTGGTGGCAGTGAAAAGCAAAGTGAGAAGAGAGATGAGTCTTTTAAAGTGGCCCATTTTCAACAACTTTGAGGCGTCAGGTGGGCATGGCATCTGTAAGAGTATGGTGATGAAACATCAGGGGAAGTGGTGTGAAAGGGAGGTCAGCGATTTCAATGAGAGTTTGAGTCACGGCGGTCCGACACAGAGATGCACAGAGAGGAGAGCACAGCTGAGGCTCTGAGAAGGTGCTCACCCCCCATCTAAACGCCCCCCCCCACACAAGCTGGGCATCCTCACCACCATCAGAAGCTAAGAGTGACGCATCTTTACAAGGGCTTGGTACTCCTGGTGTAAAAGCCCCTTTAACGACTGGCTGAGGGTGTGGGTAAGGGGCCATAATGGGAGAAGAGGTCAAAAATTTTCAAAATAATTAATCTCCCGTCACTAAACATTTAAACAGAAGATGACAAATATTGGAGATGGCAGCATCACAAAAGGACTCCTGTCCTAGGTGGAAATTCAGAGGTGTTTGCCACTATAAAGATTTGATAAGCTCCCTTCATATTTAGAATTCTACCTGGCTCTGTCTGTGCCCCGAAGCTCATCCCTCCTTCTTATATGCTCGACTTTGTGTTCTGGTCTCCACCCTTCCCCACGTGACACCACATGACAGAGAGAGAATTTCTGAAACGACCGTATAGACAAGACTGGTGATCCCATTCTGTTTGCCAGGGGAGTTAGCTTAAAAAGGGGGCATGTGATTCAGTTCTGACCAGTATGAGAGAAGAGGAAGTCTTTGGGGGGGAGGGTCTTTTGTGAATGATTTCCTCATCCAAAATAGAGGAATGCAGAGAAGGAGACTCTCTCCCCTCGACATTGACTTGTCTGGATAAGACATCCGTGGCATTGCGGAAGCTATCATGCCACGATGAGGTCACAACCAACACAACAAAAAAGAAGAGTAGGAGAGATGGAAAACCCATCCAGTAACTGAATTAACTGATCTTTTTGTCAGGTGACATAATAAATTTTCCCTGTTACTTAAAACAAATTCAATAGTCAGGGATGAGGTGGGGGTGAGGGGGGCATTGTTTTTTTCAGCTTAAAGAATACTAACTGATGCAAATAGTAACATTCTCAGATCGATGGTCATCCTTTTCATTCCGTATCTTCCTTTCTTGTGACGTGGTCAACCATTAAGAGGACAAACACACAACACCAAATGGGAGTAATGAAGAGAATAAAGTGGCAGTCCCTCTGTAAGACTCTTCTGGAAAGCGCAGCTTTGCCCTTACCCAGTCTTACAAAATTTAATAAACATCTAATAAAAACGACAGTAGCTAACAATAGCTAACATCTACTACTATGCGCATACCAGGCGCAGTGGTAGGAAGGTTACGTCAATTCTCTCTTTTTAGTCCTAACTTTCTAGCTACTTACTCACACAGCAGTTTTGCAGACAATAAATTTTCTGGGAAATACTGACAGTCATCCTTATTAATCACAGAGAATGAACAACAACCTTTCATTTGAATGCTTGATGAGCAGTTTGTTCACACCCCTTCTGACACACCTTTGATTTTTTCCAACGTTCCAGTGTGTTAAAATTAAAGCTGAGAAGAGGCACGGTGACAGAATCTTGACCCAGCCCACATCTTCTTACCCTCTTCCGTCCCCTACACATTCACAGTGTGTAACTATTTTTTGAAAGGGGAGTAGAAATTATCCCGTTGTTTTAGTGTAAAGCTTTGCTATTCAAAGTAGAGTCTGTAAACCAGAATCGCCTAACGGCTTGTGATAAATGCAAAATCTCAGGCCCCACGCTGGCCCTCCTGAATCGGAAACCACTTCTGGGTGATCAGAATGCACGTTGAAGTGTGAGAAACACTGGACTAGAGGACACACAGCCCTCTGAGGAAAGGAAGGAGGTAGGGACTGCTTAAAGTTAGCAGAGGGAGCCTGAGAAAAAATCACGGAAGCGGCAGCAAGGGGCTGCTGGGGGTCTACGTGGGATTTCTGGGCAGTGTTTATATGCGTCTAGTGGTGCGTCTCCTGGCACAAGTCAATCTAGGTGCTTTGGCTTCCAAATAACAGAAGACTCATGCTGGCTTAAACATCGGTATTTACACCAAAAAGCTGAGGGAGACACTTCTGAACGTAAACACAAAATAAATCAAGAGCAAATCAAATTCCCCACCCAGATCTAACCTCAGCCTGGAGCAGAGTCAGCCTATCCCAGTTTAGGGCAATCAACACTTGCTAATCTGCAGAGCAACTTGGAGTTTGTGCAAGTGGCTGGGTGACGGCTGCTTTAAGCCACTGAGTTTGAGATGACAAGCTAATTGATGGAGCAACAGAACATTGTTCTGGAAGAGGTAGCCAACCCAATCAAACCAAAGGAAGAAGGAGGAGGAGAAGGAGGAGGAAGAGAAGGAGAAGAAGAAGGAGGAAGAAAGAGGGGGAGGAGGAGGAGGAAGAGGAGGAGGGGAAGGGAAAGGAGAAAAGCGTAAAAAGAAAAAGAAGAAAGAATTGTACATTTTGAAAAGGAATACCCAGAATTTTAGAAACAATAGGATTTTTTTCTAAT
Source organism: Leopardus geoffroyi (assembly GCF_018350155.1). Lineage (NCBI taxonomy): Eukaryota > Metazoa > Chordata > Mammalia > Carnivora > Felidae > Leopardus > Leopardus geoffroyi. The sequence goes on from NC_059330.1 coordinate 7,556,762, forward strand.
CATGGAACACTCAAGAAAAGCACATGAGTAATTATTAGAATAAGAGAGAATATTAAGCTAAAAAATTGATTAGTGTTTCTTGGGGCACCTGGGTGGCTCAGTCGGTTAAGCATTTGACTCTTGACTTTGGCTCAGGTCATGATCTCAGTTCGTGGGATCAAGCCTCATGTCAAGTTCTGTGCTCACAGCACGGAGCCTGCTTGGGATTCTCTCTCTCTCTCTCTCTCTCTCTCTCTCTCTCTCTTTCTGCCCCTCTCCTGCTAGCTCTCTATTTCTCAAGATAAATAAATAAACATTTAAAATATGTATATCAGTGTTTCCATATAAGGACAATGAAATAATTAGAATAGGGAGAGGGTTAACATGTAAATATCCACCACAGCAACAGATAAAAAATACTTAGGAATTTCAAGATTAGTTCACAAGATATATGGTTAGTAGAATAAATGGAGGAGTATGCTTGATTGGAATACTCAGCTTCGAAAATATGTTGATTCTCAAATTATCCTGTAAGCTAATGCAATTCCATTAAAAATGGCAAACAATTTTTGACAAATCAATGATTCTAAAATTCATTCCAAAAATATAAAAACACTAATACAGACCCTCCAACAACAACAACAAAAAACCTAACAGAGGAAGGAGGAGACGGCCATACTATATATTACTTTGTATCCTTATCATACATTTGTGTTTAGTATATAGTGTTATATATATATATATATATATATATATATATATATATATATAATTATAGCGTGTTATTACATTATATTCTCTATTTTATTTTACATTATATTTTATATAAAATGTAATATGTTAAGGGGTGCCTGGGTGGCTCAGTCAGTTAAACGTCTGACTTCGGCTCAGGTCATGATCTCACGGTTCCTGGGTTCGAGCCCCGCATCAGGCTCTGTGCTGACAGCTCGGAGCCTGGAACCTGCTTCGGATTCTGTGTCTCCCTCTCTCTCTGCCCCTCCCCTGCTCATGCTCTGTCTCTCAAAAATAAATGCACTTTAAAAAGTTTTTTAATGTAATATATTAATATGTTTATGTACATAAAATTTAAATACTGTGACAAGAGAACAGAAATAGATCAGTGAGGACAAATAGTCGAATGAGCCTCAGTTTCCTCATCTACAAACATGCAATAGCATCTATTTGAATGACTTGTCATGAAGATTTAATGAAAAAAATATGTAATATGCTTATCACAGTGTGTCACAAACTGTAAATTTATATGTTAACAACTCTCACTGGAAATTTTAAAAAGGCCATTGAAGCCAGCCATCTTCCAGGGTGCCTGGGTGGTTCATTTGGCTGAGCATCTGTCTCCTGGTTCCAGCTCAGGTCATGATCTCACGGTTTGTTGGATTAAGCTCCACATCGGGCTCTGTGCTGACAGCGTGGAGGCTGCTTGGGATTCTCTCTCTCTCCCCCTCTCTCTGCCCGTCCCCTACTTGCACTCTCTCTCAAAATACATAAATAAGCTCACAAAAATTTTTTTTTAAAAAGCGTGCCATCTTCCAAGTTGTGTCTGAGATGAAATGAAAAATCAAAACCCAGTGGGTAGAGCATGCCCTGGGACAGATTTTGATGAGATTTCAAGAAACCGAGGAATGTGGAAGTCCCCTACAAGGGTTGAAGTTCTCCCCATCTGACTTCTTCATTTCTCCCTTACTCAACAAGCAGGCCATAGAAAAGGAAATGAAAACAAATACAGCCCTCAAAATGTAGTTCAAAGGGGAAGAAGGGGGAACATTAACCCCAAACAAACATGGACAAGATACAAGGAAATGACATGTTAATTCTGTATATAACTTCAAACAGGTGATAAAACAGATGGAATTTAAAAATGATCGACAACAACAAAAACAGCACAAAAAGCAGGCAAAGAGATCAGTCTGGAGAAAAGCATCACCCAAGGAACCCAAGTGTATTGACCTATAGAATACAAATTCAATAAAACTATAATTAAGACACAAGATGATAAAATAAAAGGTTCAGACAAAAAAAGGAGATCAAAGAAACCAAATGAAGGATCATAACAATGCTATTTGGGGTCTAAGAGCATTTTAGAAAAAGCAAGAAATATAGTAGATAAGGTTAAGTACTATAGTCATGACATAGGGGAAGGACATCTGGTATGCTCAATGAATGGAAAAGACAAGGAAATTAAAGCAACTCGAGTGGGTGATTAACGTAGGAGACAAAGAAGATCCAACATAAAGCTATTTGGTGTTCCTACAACTAAGGAACCAAAGAGTGGGAAGGAAAAAGTATTCAGAGATGTGGGAAGGAAAAAGTATTCAGAGATACAATGGAGAAAAGAAATGTCCCTAAGAAAATAACTGAATCTACCAATTGAATGCATATGGCATATACAGAGAACTAACAGTGTTCGCATCAACGGGGCACCCAGGTGGTTCAGTCAGTTAAGCATCGGACTCTTGATTTTGGCTCAGGTCATGATCTCACGGTCAGGGGACTGAGCCCCGCCCAAGTCAGGGAGCTCCCGGGGAGCCTGCTTGGGGTTCTCTCTCTCCCTCTCCCTCTCCCTCTGCCCCTCCCCCACTCACCATGCATGCTCACTCTTTCTCAAAAAAGAAAAAAATAATAGTTACAAGGAAAGAAAGTGTTGGCATCATGACATAACCCCAATTCATTATTTAACTTTGAGGATAGGGAGAGAGAGCCTTCAGCCCTGATAACAAGAAATTGTAATTTAGCGCAAGACAAAAAGTCGGGCTAGCCTCAGATTTCACCACAATAGAGTTCAACGCCAGAAGACCATGAAACGGTATCTAAAAAGTTCTGAGGGAAAGAAAGCATGACTATATCTTGCCAAGTTAATTTTCAATCATTAAAACAAGTAAAGAATTCAAGTAGCATGCCACTGTTGAGCCATTGTGGGGGGAAGAAACTATACTACTCTTTTTTTTTTTTAATATTTCATTTATTTTTGAGAGAGAGACAGAGCGTGAGCAGGGGAGGGGCAGAGGGAGGGAGACAATTCGAAGCAGGCTCCAGGCTCCGAGCTGTCAGCACAGAGCCCGATGCGGGGCTCGAACCCAATGAACCGTGAGATCATGACCTGAGCTGAAGTCGGATGCTGAACTGACTGAGCCACCCTGGCACCCCTCCACTCTTTGATGGTGGAAATCTTCTTGCCTGACCTTGGAGGAATTTATTAAGGTCTCGAATTTGTGTGGTGACGATTTCTGCAGATTCACTCCATCTTCTCTTTCTTCAGATAAATGAAAGTTAATATTTACTATGAGAAAATAAAAACAGTAAGAGAATTTTATGCCACCCAAGAGTTTATAGGATTGTTCCTTGGACGGGACCTTGTAGTTAGCGAGTGCAAAGCAAATACATCACATTCTCTCTTTGCGTCTGTCTCTGTCTCTTTCTGTCTCTCTCTCTCTCCCCACCCCTCCCTAATGCACACACACACACACACACACACACCTTGTCGTATAAGACCCGAGTGCTGTGAACTCACCAGACCGCATATGCTTAGTCTATAATTACATGTTCTGTTTGGTAAGATAAATACAGTAAACCTTTCAGCGGGTCTGTCTGTGTCTTTGCTACACTTTCCCTTTGGTCAGTGGTTTGCGACCAGAATTGCATACTAGAATCACCTATCGAGATTTTACGTTTTATAACGCAGATGTCTTAGCTTGTGTTCTTTCCAGCAGCGTTTTTTGTTGCCAGTGTCCGGAACCACTGATTTAGAGAAAAGTTTCTTTCTTATGTAGGAATTGAGACTCCCTTGTATGTCCACAGCGTGGCTAATTCTTACAGAATCATACGTGTTCTTGTTTACTTAGCTGTTCAAGGCAAAATGAGCCCAGAGCCCCCTTTAAAAAAAAAAGGAGATTTGGGAAAGAAACAGAGGTGACTGTGGCATGTGCTGACTGTATATCCCAGACCTTGGAAAATATACCTACATCATCCCATGGTGCCTTCAAGAGAGTGCTGCCTTTGGGAGACAGCCTCTGCATGTCCCAGCTTCTTCCAAAAGAAATGGGTAGGGGTGCCTGGGTGGCTCAGTCGGTTAAGCGTCTGACTTCGGCTCAGGTCACGATCTCACGGTTCGTGGGTTCGAGCCCCGCGACGGGCTCTGTGCTGACAGCTCGGAGCCCGGAGACTGCTTCGGATTCTGTGTCTCCCTCTCTCTCTCTCTCTCTGCCCCTCCCCAGCTCGTGCTCTCTGTCTCTCAAAAATAAATAAACATTAAAAAAAAAAAAAGAAAGAAAAGAAAAGAAACGGGCTAACCGTTGTCTTTTGAAAGAGATCAGTCCTGGGATAGGAAAAGAAGACATTGTCAGTGGACCTCAGGCTGGTTTCAGGGGAATGTCCTTGTCCCTCTGGGGGCATTTTAGCAGTGGGGCCCGAACTGAAAATGTGGAGTCGCATGGAGCTTCCTGGTGGGCAAGGAAAGAGTAGAGAGTGCACAATTAAGGGGCTCTGGAGTGTGGCAGCCTGGATTCGGATCCTAGTCTGCATTTGCTGGCTCTGTGCCCTTGAGCAGGTTACGGAATCTCTCTGTGCCTTAGTTTCCTCATCTATAAAACAGATCTCACCGGGCAGTTGTGACGATCAATGCGATAGTACCCACCAAAGGCTTAGAATAGTGCTTGGTGCCTTATAAGCACCCAATAAATGCTGACTGTTCCTCTTATAACACAGAGCAAGCTGGGACCCAGGAAGGATAGAGCTCCGTGAAGACTCCTCAGAACCGGCCCGGGCTGCATCGTGGAGTCACTGTAAGTCCTAATGAGCTTCGATCAGATGTACAATCCTGTCCTTGTAGAATTAGGAGGGACAGCCCATGGCTCTCCCCGTGCCCCGCCCCCCCCCCCAAGGCCAGGTGGTAGGCTCCACAATGGCCAACAGCAGCAGAGACACTCTCAATATGGCAAATCGGGAAGCAGTAACCTGTCGGAAGCAGCCAGCACATGCCTTCAGGAAGCCTAATCTGACTGTCATCGAGCCAGTGGGGGCTGTTTTCACCAAAATTGGGATTCGAAAAAAGGGAGTGAGCCCTTGGCCACTGCATGATGAGGCTTCGCCCTATGGATTATTCTAGGGCTGGGATCCCAACGACCGCAGGTGCTCCCGACAGCATAGCAGTGGCCAACAGCAGGTATGTGCCACCTGGGCCTCCTTGCTCTGTGGTCTTGTGGCTGCAGGGGTGGCCTGGGGTCAGCCCTGCCTGTCCTCCTCCCTCCTCCCTGCATCACAGCTGGGGAGGTGTGGGCTTCCAGATGCCAGAGCCCTTCAATGTTTGCATTGCTCTCCAAAGACAATCATACTTGCAAGGCAGACGACGGTGTGAGCAGAAAGGGCGACCGCTCATTAGTGAAACTCTGGAATGTTCTCCGGCCAGCACTCAAATGATAAGACACCGACAGAAAGAACCTCCTTTCTGCTGGACAAGCCCCCAGTCACCTTTGCCACTGGACTAAAAGCTTTCAAAGGGTGAACAGAAGTGCCATAAATCTCAGAGGCGACGTTAAATGTTTGTCACTGAAACACTTAAGACTTGTTTCAAACCCATTCCTTTCTGCAAGTTTATAACAAATAACTGGCTGACTTAACCTCTACAAGAGTATCTCCTTTTTCACTACAAATGGAAACAAATGGTCTATAAAGAGCGGGACCCTGCTGATGGGTGATGCTCAGCCACTGTGTGGTCTCCCAGCCCTGCCCAAATGAGGGAGCCGTCTCTTTTGTTTAGATTAAACTGGCTCTTGCTTCTATGGCTTTAGGGCGGCCAAGGTTTTAACTGGACTTTCTTTTAAACTGCCCATTAATCTTCCCTCCCCTCTCCCTGCTGAACGAATGAGTAAAGTAAATTATTTACATTCTGATGTTGCAAGAACTCTCCCTGCATTAAGCTCTCATTTGAGCCTCAAATGTATCTGTAGATGGTGTTTACCTCACCCTCTCTTTATCATGACTGCACAGCTTCTCCAGAGAGATCACCTGTTGGGCTAAAATATGACACAGATACAAACCCTGTTCCCAACCACCTGTGCGTGCCGTGCCCTGAGCCACACGTCCGAGCCACCCGATCCTGATTTTACCAAGTTCCAAATGCAAGCGTCTCGGTGCCTCGCGTCTTAGACTTAGCTTGCTTTTCGATATTCCAAATGTTCATCACTCCTGGAGGAGAATCAAAGCCCATCAGATGCTTTTCAGAATCGATCCACTGTGTGTCTTCTCAGAGTGAGGGGCGAGGGCCTTTGCTGGAAAGAATGTCATTCTCTGTATCAGCCCTTCTGGCCCCGATGAGACGAGAAGCCGCCTAGGAGTGGATTGTCAACGTGGGGCGAGTTGGAAGGACCAACACCCACGTGCATTCAACCCTGAAATCCCATTTTTCTTTTGTGGGGTGGAGACAAATAAGAAAATGCATTTTTTTCAAGGCATCAGGGGAGAAGAGTCCAGGAAACGCTACAGAAAGGGAACGAGTAAAGCAAGATCAAAGCAAGAGGAGAGTTAGAAGCACAGGACATCGCAGGTTACGCCTGCAGCCGAAATAACAATTTCTTATTAAGTTACAGTTAATACAGTAACTTTTAATTAGAAGAAGATAAGCCAGGCAGTATCTATTAGGGCAGACACGAGTTTACGAAGCATCTGTTCTGTCCTTCTCTTAATATGCTGCCTCATTAATTTCTTGGGGACTTGATTTCTTTTGGCCTTCGTTACAAGTTCTTAATTTCACCCAACAAGCCAATGGAATTTAAATTCAACACCTATATATGTCATATTTTGCTGACTCTTGCCCAAACTTTGCCAGTAACTGAAGCTGTTCATCTCTTACAAATCCCCCCCAACTATCAATTATTTCCGGATGTTCCAGGAGAATAGTGTTTCTTTTTAATTTTCTTTTTACATTTATTTATTTTTGAGAGACAGAGAGAGACAAAGCACATACCGGAGAGGGGCAGAGAGAGAAAGAGACACAGAATCCAAAGCACGGTCCAGGCTCCGAGCTGTCGGCACAGAGCCCGACGCGGGGCTCGAACTCACGAACCGCGAGATCATGACCTGGGCTCAGGTCAGACGCTCAACTGCCTGAGCCCCCCAGGCACCCCCAGGAGAATCATGTTAAGAATGGCCTAGCACCTGCATGATGGCTTCCATTTTTTTTTTTTTTTTTTCCTCTGAAGCTTTGGCTCCAGTGATGCCCTAGGCATCAGGGCATCAAGGTCCCCCTGAGCCTTGCCCTGGGAACTACCATCTCCCACCGTGTACCACAACTGATGCACAGGACCAAAGACTGCTGTCCTCTGGACTTCTCCAAGCATGGAGTCTTCCCTATAAAATCCCACCTCCTTTTGTATCTCACTCTGTCTTATGAACAACAAAGAAATGCTGCTTGGGCTTCAATATCGTAGAGCTATTAGCCAAATGTTTCCGTGTTTTGCCCAGAGCCCCCTTTCCTGGCTGTTTCCCAGACTGGTAGCCGGGGTCAGGATGCATGACTGAGAGCCAAACACTATCTGGAACTCAGATCCACCCCTCCCTTCCACTGTGCATGGGTTTGGTATGTGACCAAGCTTGTCTTACATGGGCCTTTAGGGCAATCAGCTTCTGGAGGCCCGTTCTACCAGTTAACCCGATGCGTGTTAAGTGCCAGCAATAGAACCAAGCTGAGGATTCTCGCACATGAATATCACTTCGCTTGTACTAAAAGTTCTCATGTCTCAGCAAGTTCTTTTGTGCTTTTTCAAATCCGGGGAAATTCCTAAATAACTGGCCATAGACCAGTAGCATCCAGAATATGTGTATCACTGGTTAAAAAAAAAAAAAAACAGATGCAGACCCTCACCTCGAGCTTCTAAATCAATCTCTTCGTCGGGCGCTTGTGTGGCTCAGTCGGTTGAGCGTCCGACTTCGGCTCAGGTCATGATCTCACGGTTCGTGGGTTCGAGCCCCGCATCGGGCTCTGGGCCGACAGCTCGGAGTCCGGAGCCTGCTTCGTTTTCTGTGTCTCCTTCTCTCTCTGCCTCTCTCCCCTGCTCGTGTTGTCTCTCTCTGTCTCTCAAAACTAAATTAAAATGTTTTTTTTGAAAATTAAAAAAAAAAACATCAATCTTTGTTAGGAACTAAGCTCTTGTTTTGTTCTTTATTTTAGTTCTCTCAAATGATTCTTTCAGTCAACTAGGTTTGCAAAGGCTGTGTCAGAGCCCCATCTGACCTCAGCCCTGTATGAGCATACGTTCCCTCGCTGAATTCACTTCTGGAATATCTTCTCTCTGACTCCCTCTTCCTCAGACTGTTACAATGGAGATACATCATGGCCCTTGCCCACAAATGCTTTTTCTAGTGGACTTTCTCAAGCTGTGTCTGGACAAACACCTTAGTGGACAATTTAGACGATTGTGGAGCTAAGGGGAAGAAAGGGTGTGGGGGATTCTTATGTTAGGCTTACCCCAGATTTAAACTCAAAATATCCAGGGGTTCTGGCCAGGAATCTTTTTGTTTGTTTCTTGGGAGAATTTCCCAGCTTTGGAAACTTTAGCAATATTTAGCTGGATGATTTTTTTTTTTTTTTAATGCACCAGGATATGATCTGGTCCATTCATGATCTCATCAAATAACCAAAAGATTTCTTCATAATAAATACTCCACAGGCTTCAGAACACATCAGAAAATAAAGTGGATTGATAGATGAGTAGCAGGAAGGATAGATAGGTACGTGATAAAGGAAATGTAGTAAAATGTTCATTGTAGAATCTATATAGTAGGTTTATGGGTATTCACCATACAATTCTTGCAACTTTATTTATTCGTTGGAAAAATTTCATAGTAAAATGATGGAAGAAAAGACAGTAGGATAGAATGTTCCCTCAAAACATATTTTCTTTGAAATATTTTTTTCAATGTTTATTTATTTTTGAGACAGAAATAGCATGAGTGGTGGAGGGGCAGAAAGAGAGAGGGACACACAGAATCCAAAGCAGGCTCCAGGCTCTGAGCTGTCAGCACACAGCCTGACATGGGGCTCGAACCCACAGACCATGAGATCATGACCTGAGTTGAAATTGGACACTTAACCAACTGAGCCACCCAGGCGCCCCCTTCAAAACATATTTTGACGCTATACCACAACTGAATAAAATGATCAGTTTAATCGCTGATAAGTGTAACTCCAGTGCCCTTAAATAATATATGTGCTATTTCTGAAGTAATGTACTATCTATGCCTATCAAGTCACATATCTTGCTTAAGTGGAATTTTTAAAAATAAATGAGGTGCTCATGTTTTATCTTGATAAAATGTAAAAGCTTTTCCTCTTTCACTCTTCCCCCTCTTTATTTGCACGTGCATTTTCTAGTTTTCAAATTATTTGAATCACATAAATAGAAAAAAACACATAGAAATATCACTTCACAAATGTCATGAGGGAAGTGAAAAAAAAAATCAAGATAAAACTATAATTTCCAGGAAGGTCAACCGAGAATGTTATTGTGTTCTGTGCTAGTAACTTTGAAAAGCCTGTATTCAAAGTTGAACATTTCCTGCTGAGGAAATTGAGCTTGGAGAAATCAAGATCTTCAGGATCACGTCAGCAGTGGCCAAGTTAGAAAGAGAACACAAATGCCCTGACCTTGTTACTGTACTTTATTCACTCTCAAAATTTACTCAGATATAAATGACTTTAAATGTCTGTGCATAAAAATTACTGTAGTTAAAATCCTTGGTTTACATTAGTCAATAAATAGCTTTGGAACATTAATAAAATTATACTACTCAGGTGTTTTTGACAAATCACATCCCTCTAAGAAGGGAGATTTAAAAATGAAACACAAGACAAGACTATACTTGGGAGAAAATATTTGCAAGTAACATCTGATAAAGGATTTGTATCCATAATATATAAAGAACACTCAACACTCAACGAGAAAACAGACAATCCAATTTTTTTTTAAATGGGTGAAAGTTCCCAATAAACTTCTCACCAAAGAAGACACAGACAGCAAATAAGCAGATAAAAAGATGTTCAACACCATTAGTCATTAGGGAAATGCAAATTAAAACCACAATGAGATACCACTCTCCATGTATTAGAATGACTAGCAATAAATCAATAAACAAACAACTTACAGCACCAAGTGCTGGCAAGAATGTAGAGCAACTAGAACACTCATAGATTCTTGGTGGGAACGCCAAGTAGCACAGCCACTTTGGGAAAAAACTCAATGGTTTCTTATAAAATTGAGTATGCCCTTAACAAGCAACTGAGTAATATCACTCCTGGGTATTTACCCAACTTAATTGAAAATTTGTGTTCCTATAAATGTTTATATAGAAGCTTTATTCAAGTTGCCCCAAACTGGAAACAACCTAGCCCTCCAATAAGTGAATGAATAAACAAACTGGTATATTCGTGCAATGGAATATCCTTGGCAATAAAAAGGGATAAACTGATCTCTCCTTCTGACCAAGGTGTAGTAATAGAGACTGTATTTACGCTCTTGACTGAAACAAACAAAAATCAATAAATTACATGAAACACCAGTTTTCAAGACAGTGGATACCAAGCAATGAGGACCAATGGTTCCTGAAAGACAGAACGCTAATGAGGGGAGCCCTATGGTTGTCTCAACGCCTTGAGAGGTTTCCAGGACAAAGCCCTGGGAGAGGGAATCCTGGTGGAGCCCAGCAGTTGAAGAGCAGAGCTGAGAATTTAGGAAAATCAAGATGTCTAGAGTTCCCAAGATACAGTAGAGTAGAAAAGGGAACTGTATAAAGAGAGAACTGCAGAGATCTGCAGAAGAGTCTCATCTAGCATTGAAGGGAGCACTAATCAGTGAAAGCCTGTGTAGAAACTACTTCAAGCTGGGGAAAGAAACATCTGAAAGGATTAGAAGCAACAGTGCCTGGTGCTTGTACAGGACTATATACACCTTACGGATTACTGATATTGTCAGGTTTGAATCTGTCATCTTGCTGTTAGTTTTCTCTTTGCCCATATTTTCTTTTCTTCTTTTTCCCCTTTTTTTTCTGCATTGATCTGAGAAGGTTGAATATCTTTATCAATATCAACATTGATATCGATAAATGCTGATATTTATCGGGACGCCTGGGTGGCTCAGTCAGTTGAGCGTCCGACTTCGCTCAGGTCATGATCTCGCGGTCCGTGGGTTCAAGCCCCGCGTAGGGCTCTGTGCCGACAGCTCAGAGCCTGCAGCCTGCTTTGGATTCTGTGTTCCTCTCTCTCTGGCCCTTCCCCTCTCAAGCTCTGTCTCTCGCTCTCTCAAAAAGAAATAAACATTAAAAAAAAACTTAAAAAAAATGATATTTATCCAGATAAATATTGATATCCCTATCAACATTTAAAAAAAAATTTTTTTTTTTCAACGTTTATTTATTTTTGGGACAGAAAGAGACAGAGCATGAGCGGGGGAGGGGCAGAGAGGGAGGGAGACACAGAATCGGAAACAGGCTCCAGGCTCTGAGCCATCAGCCCAGAGCCCGACGCGGGGCTCGAACTCATGGACCGCGAGATCGTGACCTGGCTGAAGTCGGACACTCAACCGACTGCGCCACCCAGGCGCCCCATCCCTATCAACATTTTAACAACTTTGCTGGCTTCTTGGTTATAACTCTTTGCTGTTTTATTTTAGTGGTTGCTCTAAGATTTATGTTAGACCTATTTTAACTCCCCACAAACTAGCTTCAAGTGGTATCACACCATTTCATGTATGGTACGAGAACCCACTAATAGTATACTCCAATTTCTTCTCTCCAGCCTTTGTGCTGTTGTTTTCAGACATTTTGCTTTTATATACTGTACAAACATCATACTACATTACCCTTGTTTCAATAATTATTTTGTAAACAGATTCAAATAGTAAGAAAATACCTTATACATTTACCAATGTAGTTGTCAACTCCTGCCTTCTTCATTCCTTTGCGTAGATCCGTATTGCCATCTGGTCAGGTTTCTCTTCTGCCTGAGGATTTCCTTTCATTTTTTTTTGTGCAATACAAAGCTGGTACCAAGGATCGCAGCTTGTGTATGCCTGAAAACATTTTGGTTTCACCATGATTTCTTGAAGACATTTTTGCAGGGTGTAGAACTTTACGTTGATGGGTCTTTTGCTTCATTGTCGCTTGCAATATTAATAAACTAAACAAATAATCTCAATAGACAGAAAAATCATATGACAAGATCCACTTCTGATTTAAAAAAAAAAAAGACAAGAAAACAACCTCCGGATGCTGGGGTGGCTCAACTGATTAAACGTCCGACTTCGTCTCAGGTCATGATCTCATGGTTCTGAGTTCGAGCCCCACAATACGCACTCTGCTGTCAGAGTGGAACCTACTTCAGATCCTCTGTCTCCCTCTCTCTGCCCCTCCCCCCTTCTCTCTCTCTCTCTCAAAAATCAACATTAAAAAAAAACTCTCAGCAAACGAGATATAGAAGGGAAGTTTCTCTACCTAATAAGAGGTATTAAAATAAAAAAAAAAACCCTTAGAGTTAGCATATATATAATGGTTAAAAACTAAATGATTATCCCTTTGAAATCAAGAACAATACAATGATACCCATTCTCACCATTTCTTTCCAGCACTGTCCTTACTGCACATTCTAAACAGTGCCATAAGGGGAGGACAAGAAATTAAGGGCATTCAGTTTAGAAACAAAGACATAAACCTGTCACTTTTTCCAGATGACACAATCTTCTACATAGATAATTAAAGGAAACATAAAAAAATCTGCTGGAACTAGTAAGTGAGTTTAGCAAGATTTGAGGATATAAGATCAACAGGGAAAATCAATTGCATTTCTTGTCTTTTTTTTTTTTTTTTTTACATTTTAATTTATTTTTGAGAGACAGAGACAGAGCACAAGTGGGGGAGGAGGGCAGAGAGAGAATGAGACACAGAATCCGAAGCAGGCTCCAGGCTCTGAGCTGTCAGCACAGAGCCCGATGCGGGGCTGAAACCCACTAACTGTGAGATCATGACCTGGGCTGAAGTTGGATGCTCAACCGACTTTTGCAGGGTGTGGAAATCAACACCCAGGTGCCCCCAAATCAACTGCATTTCCATATACTAGCAACATACAATCAGAAATAGAAATTTAACCAAGAGTATAATTTACAATAGCATCAACAATATGAAATACTTAAGGACAAATCTGACAAAGATGTGAAAGTTTTGTGAAATCTACAAAACTTTTCTCAGAGAACAAAAAAGAGACATAATGAGGAGAGAGATATGTATGTTTATTGACTGAGGAATCAGTATTGTTAAGATGCAAACTCTCCTCCAAATGATCTAAAGATTCAATGAAATCCTGATAAGAGTCCTGGATGCTTTTGTAGAAATTGACAAACTGATTTTAAAATTCATATGGAAATATAAAAGACCTAGAATAGGCAATGAGATTTGGGGGGGGGGGAATAAAAAAGAACAAAGCTGAAGGAATAACACTCCCTGATTTCAAGAATTATTATAAAATTACAATAATGAAGACGATGTGGCATTTATGCGAAGATAAGTAACTAGGCCAATTTAATGAATAGAGAATCTAGAAATAGACCCACACATATACGAAAATTGATTTAGGGCAAAGGTACAAAGACAATTCAGTCAATAAATAGACTTTTCACCAACTGGTCCTGGAACAATTGGATACCCACAAGCAAAAATAAATAAACTTCAGTCCATACCTTGCACCATTAAGAAACATTAACTTTAACTCAAAAATGAGCGCATAGATATAAATGTAAAACCTAAAACCATAAGCCATCTAGAAGGAAATATAGGAGAAAACTTTTGCGACTTTTCATTAGGCAAAGATTTCTTCCATAGGATACCAAAAGCATGAGTCACAAAAGAAGAAATTGATAAACTAGGCTTCAGCAGAACTTAAAAGCTTACTTTTCAAAAGATCTGTTAAGAAAACAAAAGACAGGGGGCATCTGGGTGGCTCAGTCAGTTGAGGTCCAACTTCAGCTCAGGTCATGATCTCTCAATTTGTGGGTTTGAGCCCCGCATCAGGCTCTGTGCTGACAGCTCACAGCCTGGAGCCTGCTTCAGATTCTCTGTCTCCCTCCCTCTCTCTGCCTCTTCCCTGCTGGTGATCTCTCTTTCTAAAAAATAAATAAACATTAAGAAAAAAAAATTTTTTTAAAGAGTGTGAAAGACAAGCCACGGACTGGGAGAAAATATTTAAAAATCATGTATCTGATAACAGACTTTTAATATATAACCGATGTTAAATATATTCAAAATACACCTAAAAATCTTAAAATTCAATACGAAGGAAACAATTTAAAAAAAAAAACAAGCAAACATAAGATTCAAGCATTCATGTTGCTAGAAGAGACGGCAAACGAACTTGTAGAATAAACATCTACATCATTAGTCATCAGGGAAATGCAAATTACACACAATAAAATACCACTGCATACCGATTAGAATGGCTACAATTGAAAAAGATTGACCATACCATGTGTTGGCAACAATACAGAGAAACTAGAACTATTCTGCATTGCTAATATCAATGTAAAATGGCGGAACCACTGTGTGAGAGCTTGTCAATTTCTTAAAAAGGTCAGGGTACACCTCCCTTCTGATCCAGCCATTCCACTTTGTCCAAGAAAAATGAAAGCATATATCCACCCCCCAAAAGTAGCGCATGAATGGTCACAGTCACTACTTGTGATAGCCCCAAGCTGGCAACGATCCAAATATCCATCAGGACAGATTATGGATACTTATTTGCTATGAATCAACAAAGTGAGTTCTCTCCATTCAAAGGAGTACTACCTTGCAACAAAAAGGAACGGATTAATGAAATATACGAAACCCAGGATGAATCCGAAATTAATTTTGCTGAGTGAAAGAAGCCAGATAAAAAAGGAATACATCTTTTATAATTTTATTCCTATAAAATTCTAGCAAATGTAAGTGTATCTTTAGTGATAGCAGATTGGTGGATGCTTAGGGATGGAAGAAGTCGAGAAGGACATGAGAAGGGATGACAAAGTGGGACAAGGACATGATGGATCTGTCTTGTCTTGTCTTGTCTTGTCTTATATTTTATTTTGGAGAGAGTGCATGCAAGTGGGGGAGATGGGAGAGAGAGGGAGAGGGAGAGAGAGAAGTTTAAGCAGATTCCAGGCTCCGTGCCCCCAACACAGGGCTTGATCCCACAACCCTGGGATCATGACCTGAGCTGAAATCAAGAGTCAGATGCTTAACCGAACTGAGCCACCCAGGTGACCCTAATATGAGCTGAAATCAAGAGTCAGATGCTTAACCGAACTGAGCCACCCAGGTGACCCTAATATGTATTTTAAGAATACCAAGCAGCCTTGGTCTTTTTTTTTTTTTTTCAACGTTTATTCATTTTGGGGACAGAGAGAGACAGAGCATGAACGGGGGAGGGGCAGAGAGAGAGGGAGACACAGAATCTCGGAAACAGGCTCCCGGCTCTGAGCCAGCAGTCCAGAGCCTGATGCGGGGCTCGAACTCACGGACCGCGAGATCGTGACCTGGCTGAAGTCGGACGCTCAACCGACTGCGCCACTCAGGCGCCCCAACCTAATATGTATTTTAAAAGCAAAAAGCACATGAGTGTATACATTTATAAAAATATGTTCAGATAAATAAATATAGTGTGCATACCTACTAATATTTATATATTTATTTATATTTATTTTTATATTTAACCTTATATTTATATTTTATTTATATTATATAATATATATTATATATTTATGTAAATTAAATATATTTATATTATATATATTATATATATACTCTATATTATAATATACTCTATATATATTAGAGAGAGAGAGAGAGCACTGAGCAGGGGTGAGGCAGAGACAAACAGAGAGAGAGAGAGAGAGAGAGAGAGAGAGAGAGAGAATCTCAAGCAGGCTCTACACTCAGTGCGGAGCCCAACACAGGACTCGATCCCACGACTCTGGGATCATGACCTGAGCTGAATTCAAGAGTTAATGCTTACCTGACTGAGCTACCCAGGTGCCCCAGGTGAAGACTATCTTAACCACTCTTCTGTAAGTCCAAAATTATTTCAAAATACCCATTTTAAAAAATGATACCAAGGGCTGCCTGGGTGGCTCAATTGGTAAACATCCCCCTCTTGATCTCAGCTCAGGTCTTGATCTCAGGGTTGTGAGTTCAAGCCCCACGTTGGGCTCTGTACTGGGTGTGGAGCCTACTTAAAAAAATTAAAAGTGACACCAGGGATGCCTGGCCGACGCTGTTGGTGGAGTGTGCAATACTTGATCTCAGAGTTGTGAGTTTGAGTCCTACGTTGGGTGTAGAGATTACTTTTTAACAAATAAAATAAAGATGACACTAAACGTACCAAAAGAGATCATGGTAACTTAAAATAACCTCACAGTTGGAAATCCTAAGTGTGACCCCAAACTAAACAGAAATACAAGAAATTCTACTACATAAAAAAAAAAATTGGGGCGCCTGGGTGGCTCAGTCGGTTAAGCGTCCGACTTCGGCTTAGGTCATGATCTCGCGGTTCGTGAGTTCAAGCTCCGCGTCAGGCTCTGTGCTGACAGCTCAGAGCCCGGAGACTGTTTCAGATTCTGTGTCTCCCTCTCTCTCTGACCCTCCCCTGTTCATGCTCTGTCTCTCTGTCTCAAAAATAAATAAACGTTAAAAAAAATTAATTTGTTATTGCAAAAATAAAGTACAAACTCAGAAAACTGGGGAAAAGGTTTGCATCTTATGCACAAAGGAATAATTTTCTTAATATATAGGGAGCTCTTGCCAATCAGTAAGAAAAAGATAAACAATCCTATGGGAAAACGGTCAAGATATAAGATCAGGGTTCATTTCGTAAAAAGAATTTCAAATGACTCAAAAAAATGTAAAGATGCTCAGCCCCAAGAAGAAGATGTATGAAAAGTAAAAACCCAAATACGTTTTTCTATTGAAAAGTTTTATACTTAAAATTGACAAAAGCCAAAATTTTATAATATGCTGTATGGTCAGGGAACATGTGGGAAAAAAAAAAAAAAAAAAAAAAAAACAAAAGCAGACTTTCCTTAGGAGTAAAAATTGGAACAGGTCCTATAAAGTATAATTTGGTAAAATCTCTCAAAATGTTCCATATTCCTGCCTGGTGGCCTGGCGGTTCTATTTCTAGGAATTTGTCTTGTAAATAGGTCTTCACAAGAAATCAAGATATTCACTGCTTCACTGGGACAGTGTTTATCGTAGTCAAAAGTCTCTTATCAGCCAAAAGGCCTGATCAAATAAATGAATGGAATACCATGCAGCCTTCCCAAAAAGGAATAATGGGGAACTATATCCAGGGTGTAAAAAAGGTAGAGAGCAAGGTGTATGATGTGCTATCCTTTATGCTTTAAAAAAAAAAAAGAATAAATAAATAAATAAGTGTAAAAAAACAAAAAAAACCATAGGCCTATGTTTGTAATTGCGTAGAACATCTTTGAAATGATCCACAAGAAAGATGGGGGGTGGGGGAGAGGGGAAAGTGGGTGATGGGCATTGAGGAGGGCACCTGTTGGGATGAGCACTGGGTGTTGGATGGAAACCAATTTGACAATAAATTATATTAAAACAAACAAAAAAAGAGAGCGCCTGGGTGGCTCAGTCCGATGAGCGTCCGACTTCGGCCCAGGTCGTGATCTCACGGTCAGTGAGTTCGAGCCCCGCGTCGGGCTCTGGGCTGATGGCTCGGAGCCTGGAGCCTGTTTCAGATTCTGTGCCTCCGTCTCTCTCTGCCCCTCCCCCACTCATGCTCGCTCGCTCTCCCTCTCTGCAAAAATAAATAAACTTAAAAAAATTAAAAACAAAAAAAACAAAAAAAGAAAGTGGGTAATAGTGTTTGCACCGGGAAGAGAAAGCAGGTGACTGGAGAAAGGAAGGTAAGAGAAATTCATTCGTCACGACCACCTCCTCCTACATACCTTTTATAAAATGTACCTAACTGCCTTTATTATTTAATCAAAAATTGATTAAGTGCTTAAAAATTCCTTTCTTGTGTTAAAAACACAGGGTAAGGGGCACCTGGGTGGCTCAGTCGGTTAAGCCTCCGACTCTTGGTTATGACTCAGTCATCACCTCCTGGTTGGTGAGTTCGAGCTCCGCATTGGGCTCTGTGCAGACAGGACGGAGCCTGCTTGGGATTCTCTGTCCCCTTCTCTCTCTGCCCCTTCCCCACTCATGCTCTCTCTCTCTCTCAAAAATAAATAAATAAATAAACATTAAAATGTATATTAAAAAAAAAAAACAAAACAAAACGCAGGGGGGAAAGTGTGTAGGAACCATCTCAAACGATGGGAAGGGTGTATTTGGGTCACCTGGGCAGGAGCCATGGCTGAAATGATCGAGAGGCAAAGCGGAAGTCGAGGACTTGAGGCTCCTCTTTGAAGTCGGCAGCAGAGCCCCAGACGAAAGCAGGGAGACGCATCTGCTAACAGGATTCCTGTCTCAGGGGTGCCCGGCTGCCATCCAGCATCCAGCCGGCACTCGGAGTCTGCGTTTATTGATAGATGAGTAAGATTGAACATGGCACCTGTGTCCAGCGAATAATCCCCTGGCACCATTTAACCAACACTTAGAGCAGCTGCTTTTGAAAAATTACCTTTGGACTGGGCCCATCCCAGCAGAACAACATCATCACCTTAAGTACTTTTCCGGTTCCCAAGAAATGAGGATTTTTTGCCCTGCCAGAGGAGACCTGAGCCATATTTTCTTTGAAGTCACTTCTGTCGCTTTCTTTTTATTTCCTCCGCTGCCTACCTTAGATCACAAGGCCCGTGCTATGGCCATATCCTTTCAAGGGATCTCGGCGGCCCCCTTTGAAGGACTTCGGCGGCTTCTCCTTGCCCACAGCTCATTCATGCTCAGCAGTATTTACAAGGCTGCTCCCAGTCTGCTCTCACCCACTCCCGCACATCTGTGCAAACCTACTGGACTTTTCTCCAACCACATCCCCATAACCTTCCACCTCTTCGAACCATGGCTCATGCTTCTCCGTTCATCACCTTCTTAATGAACCACCACTAATTTACCAATACTCGGATCCAATGTCACCTCCTAGGGAAGTACTCCCGGCCCTACCAGGCCAACCGAGGGATACCTTCTTCCTGCTTCCAGGCTGTAGGAAGCTCTATTGGAGAATTTGTCGCAATGCTTTATTGTCTGTCTTACTCATTTCTTCTTTTTTTAAATGTTTCCTTATTTATTTTAAGAGAGAGAGTGCAAGTGGGGTAGGGTCAAGGAGAGAGGGAGACAGAAAATCCCAAGCAGGTCTCCATCCGCACGATCAGCACAGAGCCCGACGCGGGGCTTGATCTCAGGAACCAGGAGATCGTGACCTGAGCCGAAATCAAGAGTCAGACGTTAACTGACTGAGCCATCCAAGCGCCCCAACCTTACTCATCTCTTCTGAACATTATTTACTTTCATATCCACAGTATCCAGGTAACACAGCTTCTAACACATAGCAAAAGCTCGGTAATTTTCTTTCTTATGAATGTGTGGATTCTCTGTTTGCAGTGTCCGGACGCCTAATTCAACACTCACATTCTACTTAATTCTCCGATTTTTAGCCTCTTGCTTCAAGCATTGCTTCAAACATACCCGGAGGAGAGCACTGACGGCCTGTCCCACTGCAGCTCCTGCTGAAAGACATTTCTCATCCACGGAAACGTTTCCCCCAGGTTAGCTGCCCTAGTATGGCTAGAGGTTCCTCACCTCCACACTCCCGTTCACTCTATTCTCCTTGCCGACATTCTCCACCTGTACCCATTAAAAACTCAAGACGTGATACCACAACACAGCCACCAGAATCGTTAAAATGACAAGGGATGTTGAGAGCACATGTTGACAAGCGTGTGGAGCGACCGGAACTCTCATTCATTGCTGATGCACGTGCAAGCTGGCATGATGGCTTTGGAAGTCGTTTGGGCTAAATACAAATTCTCATGATGCACAGAATCTGCTCCTAGGTATATACCCAACAGTCCCTATGGGACATGAATAAGAATGCTCATAACAGGGGTGCCTGGGTGGCTCAGTCGGTTAGGCGTCCGACTTTCCTTCAGGTCATGATCTCATGGTCCGTGGGTTCGAGCCCCCCATCGGGCTCTGTGCTGACAGCTTGGAGCCTGGAGCCTGCTTCAGATTCTATGTTCTCCCTCTCTCTCTGCGCCTCCCCCGCTCATGCTCTGTCTCTGTCTCTCAAAAATAAATAAGTGTTAAAAAAATTTTTTTTATGCTTATAACATTGGGAACCCTGGGTGGCTCAGTCGGTTGAGGGTCTGACTTGATTTCGACTCAGGTCATAATCCCAGCATCTTGGAATTGTGTCCTACCTTGGGCTCTGTGCTGAGCGTGGAACCTGCTTAAAGATTCTGTCTCTCTTACTCTGCTCCTTCCCCCACTCTCTAAAAATTAAAATAATAAATTAATTTGGGACACTCGGGTGGCTTAGTCAGTTGAGCATCTGACTCTTGGTTTCAGCTCAGGTCCTGATCTCAGGGTTCATGACAGTGCAGAGCCTGTAGGGGTTTCTCTCTCTCTGCCTCTCCCCCAGTCTCACTCTCTCTCTCTCTCTCTCTCTCTCTCTGTCTCTCTCTCTCAAAATAAGTAAATAAACTTAAAAAATAAGTTAATTTATTAAAAATTAAAATAAATTTAAAAAAAAGAATACTCATAACAGTGCCTCGAAATAGAACCCCCCCCCCAAATGTCCACCACCAGTAGGTTGGAAGAAGTGTGGTTTATTCACACAATGGAAAACTACACAGCGGTGAGAATGAACCATGACTGTGCAAAGCACCACACAGACCTCACAGTGTAGAGTGGAAGATGCCAGACACAAAAGACACAAGCATATACACTCTACGACTTAATTCACATAAACTTCAAAACCAGGCAAAACCAATCTCTGGTGATAGAAGTCAGGATTGTTGGGGGCCCAGTAACTGGAAGGGTTGGGGATCAGGGAGCCTTCTGTGGCCCTGGTGAATGTTCTATTCCTTGATCTGGGTTGTGGTTACATGCCTTGCCTTTTCAAGACTCATTAAACTGTACACTTAGGTTTTGTGTTATGTTTGAGTAAAACTGAAAATAAAATCTCCCCAGCACCTGGTCCACTCCTTCGCATAGGGGAAGTTCTCCGAATGGTTGGTGGTCAATTAACTAATGGAATTCTCCTTCCCGCTAAGTGCCTAAGTGCCTTTGGGGGGCAGGCTCAATCGTTTTGAATTATACTGAGACCACCAACATGTTTAATTTGACCTTAACGTCTCTACATTTGAAGAGCTGAAACGAAGACCTCTAGTAACCAGACCCTTTCACCTGGTTCTGTGCACAGCGGGGGCAGCGTGAGGATCTATTTCCCTCTGCTATCCTCATCCGGGATGGGAGCTGTTGGAGAACAGATCGCCTCTACTCAGAGTATGTTTTCTGGGGTGCTAACAATGCCGTTCGCTCATCTTCCTTCAGAGTATAATCCACAAACCAGCCGCATGTAGGGTCACTTGGGGGCTGATCAGAAATGCAAACAAATGAGGGGCGCCTGGGTGGCTGAGTCAGTTGGGTGTCCCACTTCAGCTCAGGTCATGATCTCGCAGTTGGTGAGTTCAAGCCCCGTATCAGGCTCTGTGCTGACAGCTCAGAGCCTGGAGTCTGCTTCAGACTCTGTGTCTCCCTCTCTCTCAGCCCCTCCCCCCCTCACGCTCTGTCTCTCTCTGTCTCAAAAATAAATAAACGTTAAAAAAAAAAAAAAAAGAAATGCAAACAAATAAGCTTCATCTTCAGGCCAAGCAAGTCAGAATCTCAGTCGTGAGGCTCAGAATTCTGTGTTTTAATAAGATTCCCTGGTGTTTTAATGGTGTCTTTTATTTTCTGTACTTCTGATGCTCTGACATCTGGGGGCTTGCCGAGCCTGGAGGGCCCCTCCCAGGGCTAGCCAATTCCCAAAGTGAATGGGCAACTCGCCCCCAAGCTTGCTTTTCAGTTACAAACCAACCAGTCCAGAGCCCGCACCCCAACCACCTTCTTTATGGGGCTCTCATTCTCCAGGCCACTGTTCTAATCACTGCACTAGGGGAGAAGGTACCAGACAACTAGGGATGGCCCCTTTGCCCCAGAGACCACTGAAATTACCTAACTAAGTGTAAGCCTTTTTACCCTGGTTCACCCCTTCCTTTCTGAGGAAACACCTAAAACTAGCCACAGCTCTCCCTCTCTCTCTGACCAGTGACTGACCTTGGGTATGTCCCCCACAGCATCGTGTACTATCTCCTTCTCGGGGGAACTGTGAGTAATAAACCATTCTTTTGATGGCAGTCATCTCCTGATTCGTTGGCCTTACAATACTTCAAACGTTCTATTAATAAACTGTATTTTAAAACACCAGAAGATTTAGGGGTGCCTGCCTGGTTCTGTTGGTAGAGCATGTGACTCTCGATCTTGGGGTCGTGGGTTTAAGTCCCACAGTGGGTGGAGAGAGTACTTAAGAAGATAAAATCTCTAAAACACCGGAAGATTTGTATGCACGTTAGCAAATGAGAATTAGGGGCGCCTGGGTGGCAGGCAGTCAATTAAGCATCCGACTTCAGCTCAGATCACGATCTCATGGTTTGTGAATTCAAGCCCCTCATCGGGGTCTCTGCTGTCAGCACGGAGCCTGCTTCAGATCCTCTGTCCCTTCTCTTTTTCCCTCCCCTACTTGTGAAACTCTCTCTTTCTCTCTCTCTCTCAAAAATAAACATTAAAAAAAAAAAGACATTTGAGAAGTAGAAATTCTTTCCTACCTCTTGCAAAAGAGCTACCTAGACCACAGCCTATCCTGAATTCACATTCCCTCCAGAAATAGGAATAAATCTCACCAGGGAAGGAAGATTACCCTTTCCCTCCTGAGCATGGTGTGAGGTCATTTGTCATTCCCAAGCGTCTCAGGTGGAAAGATGGGGGACACTGACATGCAGGTGATTTGCCCAAGCTCCTGTCCCAGTGTTGATAGAGCCTAGGTGACCAGACTCCTGGTCCCAACCCCAGCAGCACAAAAATAATCACAGAAGCTACCGCTTGTTGAAGGCATTCTAAGTGCCGGCTAAGAAATTAAGCTCTTTTTTCAGAAACGGATTATCCAATTAACATCATGATAACCCTGTTGGGTAGGTATCCCCATTTCCACAGGAGGCACCTGAAGCTCAAAAATATTAAGTGACTTTTGTTTATAAATCATGTTAGAGGCACAGTTATTATTCAAACGACTTCTTTCTGATTCCAAAGACATAGCTGTTAATGACTACAAGATGGATATAAAAATTGAAGATGCTTTCAGCAGAATAGCTTGGAAATTAGATACGGAATTCTAATGTACCATTGCAGATTTTGAAATATGACAGTCATGAATTTTCCCATGATACTCAATGTGGAAAACTGTAATATTTCTTCATTTTTATAAATCGGATTAGAATCTGGTTTACAGCCCTCACACGCCAGACTCCACATGGAATTCAACATCAAGTAACAATGGAAGATTTCTTCCCTATTCTGTTGGGTCTAAAAAAATGGGGGAGGAGTCTGGTCTTTAGAGTATTCTGGTATCTGATGCCCCTGAGAGTTAATGTGCTTTCACTGTCTATGGTCTTTGTGTTTCCTAGTCAGTTTCGCTGGCCTTCCTTTATCTTCTCCATCCGGGCTTTCAAGGTGCCACCAAACCACATTCATGCGAGGTCTTGCGACCTCTGGCTTGTTGCATCCAAGAGGACCCCCATTCCCGAGGCACGCAAGGCTCTTTTGCCACATTCTTCTCCAGGTCAATTGATTCTTCCTCTGCAACTGCACTAATCTGCAACCGCACTAATCTGCAACCTCTCCCTTCCACGGGCTTAATGATGTCAATCCCCATCAACATTTGCACACAGAGTCTTTAGAGTTGACCCTCTGGCTTTTCAGTCTTCCTCCACATTACAAAGGAAAACAAAACAAAATGCTTGTTATGGCCCTCCCTCAAGGAAGCTCAAAGCTAAGAGAAATGAAAGAACTGCTTTCTTTCTTTTTTTTTTTTAACTTATTTATTTAAATTAAAGTTAGTTAACATACAATGTAGTATTGGTTTCAGGAGTAGAACCCAGTAATGGCTCTCATTCTTACCTAAGTGGTCATTAACTTGGGGCCAGAATATTAGAGCTAAAAGCAAAGCGACTCTTTTTTAACTCTCTCTGAGATCCCCCTGAGATAGGTTCCCCAGATTGAAACCCTCTGGAGGCCAGCAAGTAAATCAGCAATGCATTATTCTTTTCTTTACCTTTCAAAGCCTAACTCAACGGTGTCTCTTCCATGAATGCTTCCTTGATTATCATTCTAAACAGAATCATTCTTTCCTCTCCCTGTTCTCACAGCAATTTGCTAAATGTCTGCCTTATTCCGCGTTAATTGCATTCTGCTTTCTCTAAGACAAATTTTTAAAGAAATGCCGGCCACATTTCCTAACTGGATATTTTGGAGTATAATGGTACGGCAACAGCTTTATCTAGTTCCAGCAGAGACAGAGGGAAAAATTCTTTGGCTTAATAGTCTTAACCATGAGTTGAGAAAAGAGAATCATAAATTTGCCCAAGGTTCAACATATTTCTCAAAACTTTATTGAGCAGAGTAACTTTTGCTGGCTTTAGAGTGATGACAGTCACTCGGGGTAATTTAATGCCAAGTTCTCTTGCTTAAAAACTTAACTTGGACATCAACCAAGTCTATAGAGTTGCATTCTTAGAGTGCCAAAGTACCTCAACCGCTCTGGGAGGGGAGTCTGTCCCTAGGAAATGGTGCAGAACAGCCCAAACAGGAGGGTGATTACCCTGCTGGGTGCCACAGGCTGTAAATCCAACCTTGGGGCTGCAAAGTGCATCGTGGGATGCCAGCTAGCTCAGAGATGCAATCTGCTGTAGTGCAGACAGCACTCAGCTGGGGATCCGAGGCATAGGATGCAAAAAGGAGGCATACCTGTGGACCCTTAGCCACCTGCTATATGAATATGCCTCACGGATGTGTTGACTTTCCACTCTGTAGTGACCACCTTGGCGCCTTGATCCTTGTACGTCTTTTTCCCACAGTCACAGCCTCTTGGCTCTCACCTGTGGGCTCAGCTCAGGTCTGTGACCATGAATTCTAAATCATGCAGGATTTAAGGGGTCACATTTAGTCTTCTTCTCTACATGGCATCGCTAGACTATCACTTTGCTCCTTGACGCGAAGCTTCTGGAAATTCCAAGCCCACTTTTTACCCTTGTCTGGATCAATTTTGCCTCTTTGCCAAATTCTGCAGGAGCATTTCTGGTCCCTAGAGATGAATTCGCTGCTTGTGTTCATGGTTCCATCCCTGAACCTCACACTTAAATTTGAGATTCCTTTACCAACTAGCCCCTGGCATTCTCATTCCCTCCTTGAACATTAGCATATGGCCCTCTGCCAGATTTCGTGGTTGCTGAGCTCTGCGGGGTGTCAGAAAACCCAGGCACTACCTCTGGTCACTCCTCGGTGCTGTTTGTCGTGTTGCTGCTGCTTGTCTGGGCCTCCATTTTCCTACCACCATGATATTCTAGACTCTTTCATGAACGCACGTTCCCATGGCCTCCTGCTGTTGGGTTGGTTTCCAATTGGCTGCCCCAATTGGGCAGATCTTTCCGCCCTCAAGATATCAGCCCCCACTGGTCTGACTCATCTCCCACCAGCAGCCAACACCTGGTTTGGGTCGATTTTGTTACATTGGTGTTTTTCTAAATAATCTCTGCAGATTGTTGGTATACATAACATACACAAAGAGTTCTATAGTTAAATATATTCTTAAAAAAATTTTTTTTAACGTTTTTATTTATTTTTGAGACAGAGCATGAGCAGGGGAGGGGCAGAGAGAGGGAGACACAGAATCCGAAGCAGGCTCCAGGCTCTGAGCTGTCAGCACAGAGCCCGACATGGGGCTCAAACTCACAGATTGTGAGATCATGACCTGAGCTGAAGTCGGATGCCCAACCGACTGGGCCACCCAGGCGCCCCTATAGTTAAATATTCTTAAAGAGAACACGTGAGACAGTTAAACGGGACCCTTTACAGGAGGACTTCACAGAGCCTCTAATATGATGACCTTTGCTGATAATATCTAAGGTGGGATATAGTGTTTAGTGTTCTCAAACCTTATTTGACCATGTTTTCCTGGGAGCCTGTTCTTGGGCTGGTGTTCCATGGAACAGAGTTTGGGAAATGGTAAATCACATTCTTCAGGTTCCAGCCCCATGTTAACCTTGACTTGTTGGCAATAACGACATCTTTGAAAGCCACAGATACAGCCCCCTTCATGGTGCAGTGGAGTCCCGGGGGCTGGTTTTGAATCCAACCTTCTCCCTTTTCCTTTGCTGCTATTCACTTGTTCAACTCTTTAATGTTTGTTTTTAAGAGACAGAGAGAGACAGAGTACAAGCAGGGGAGGGGCAGAGAGGGACAGAGATGCAGAATCGCAAGCAGGCTCCAGGCTCCGAGCTGTCAGCACAGAGCCCGACACGGGGCTTGAACCCACAAACCGTGAGAGCATGACTTGAGCCAAAGTGGGATGCCTAACCCACCGAGCCACCCAGGTGCCTCCACTTGTTCAACTTCTTAAAAACTACTTAACGTACGTGCCTCTCCAGTCCTACTTCTGCTTCACAAGGTGATTGATACGCAACTGTGTACATTATCATCCACAATGGCTAGCGCTAAGCTTCATTTATTGAACATTTGCTCTCCACTCGTCGCTGCTCTCAACACTTCTCCCCTATCACCTCTTTTACGACAACAATCCCATGATGCAGGCGTAATCGTTGATTTGTCCCCCCCCCCCATTTTACAGAGGGGGCTACGGAGGCACAAAAACAGCTACATATTAACTTACCAAAGTCCACCAGCTGATTCAACCGAGATTCAGGCCGAGGTAGTTGGACTGTGGCGACATCGTTCTCAATCCCAGCGCTGTAATTTACTCATATAGCGTAAATAAACAGACATTCTTGCCCTGGTGGCGCTTATATTCCTAGTGGGAGGAAACAGGCAACAAATAAATAAGCTTAGGTCCTGCAGGGATGAGTGCCATGGGCAAAATTAAAGCAGAGTATAGAATATGCAAATGTTACTCTTCTACAGGGTGGTTAGGGAAAGCCTCTCTGAGTTGAGGTGACATTTGTGCAGGGGCGCCTGGTGCCTCCGTCGGTTAAGCGTCCGACTTCAGCTCAGGTCATGATCTGGCGGCTCGTGGGTTCGAGCTTCCGATTCTGTGTCTCCCCCTCTCTCTGCCCCTCCCTGACTTGCATGCTGTCTCTCTCGGTCTCTCTCTCAAAAAAAAAAAAAAAAAAAAAAAAAGTGAATACATGTTAAAAAAAAATTTTTTTTAAAGGTGACATTTGTGCAGGAGGAAGTGATAAGTGAAGGGAAAAGTATTCCAGGCAGAGGGAATAGCAAGGGCAAAGGCTCTGAGGCAAGAGCGCTTTGGACTGTCCACAAAGTAGCAAGGGGCAGTGTGGATACAGCAGAGCGAGTAAGAAGGAATAGAGTTAGCAAGATTCGGAAACACAGGTCATGTGGTGGGGATGGGGGTTGGGGGGGTCGTCAACACGGCTAAGAAATACAGATTTATTCTGCAATGGAAAGTTGTCGGAGGGTTTGGGGCTGAGGGGAGACATTCTGACTCAGATGGCAAAGGCCATTCTAGCTTCTATCGGGGGCATGGGGGGAGGCAAGGAGAAGCAGGAAGTCTGGGTGCAGGGATCCAGGCAAGAGATGACATCAGCTAGGTGTTAGCGGCGGAGGCGGGAGATGAAGTCAGGTTCTGGAGAGATTAGGGAAAGAAACCCAGCGGGATTTCCTAATGGAGTGGACCTGGGGTGCAGAGAACGATAACTCCAAGATTGTCACCTGGACACTTGAAGGGGTGCTGGTGGGAGATCGGGCTTCTAGAGGAAAACCACCCGTGTAAGACCCCGTGCGGTGATCACTCTTGCCTTCAGTTTCGCATTAGCGCTGCCTCTGTATGTAAGTAAACCTGCCTGTCGCCTCTCGTCAGAAAATAAGGACACAATCCGATATAATCCCCCCCCCCTTTTTTTTTGAGACGCCACAGAACTTCGAATCTGATTCAGGACGCTGTTGAACAGTTCTGGTGTTTCAGAGGGGGCAAAAGGAATCCAAGGCCCATGTTTTTGCTCTTGTACAAGGAGAATGTTCGATAATAAATACGGTTGGGCCTGTGCTTTATTTCCTGAAAAATATGGGTCCAAATATGGGTCCAGGCTTCCACTAAAGGTGGGGCGAAAGGAGAAGAGGCAGAGAGAGCTATTGAAAAGCAAGGTTCTTTAGTAGCCAAAAATGGCTGGTTTAGAAATTCCGCAACAGGGGCGCCTGGGTGGCGCAGTCGGTTAAGCGTCCGACTTCAGCCAGGTCACGATCTCGCGGTCCGTGAGTTCGAGCCCCGCGTCAGGCTCTGGGCTGATGGCTCGGAGCCTGGAGCCTGTTTCCGACTCTGTGTCTCCCTCTGTCTCTGCCCCTCCCCCGTTCATGCTCTGTCTCTCTCTGTCCCAAAAATAAATAAACGTTGAAAAAAAAAAAAAATTAAAAAAAAAAAAAGAAATTCCGCAACAGCACAGGGGCCCTCTCTTAGGAAAGGAGAGGCAACCACAAAGCCACTATCAGGACTTCCGACATCAGGCTGGGCACTGTGGAGACCTGGATGTTTCCATGGCAACTCTCTCCGCACAGTTTGGCTGGACCAGCTCTCGCCTGTGACTCAGGGCATCCGTGTGACTCAAGCTGCTCTCCGCACTGCATGAGGCCACTCGTCAAGATTACTCCAGGTGACACTGTTCTCTGTGACGAAGCCAGTTACACAGGGAACAACAGAACTTAAGAAGGAGTGACTGGCTACGTGTTTTCTTAAATACTTGTGTTGTATTTATCTTTCTAATGTTATTTACTTCGATCCTAGTGGGTTTTTCCCCCTAAGTCTCTTTGTAATTTATGTGCCCTTAGATACAACAGCAAATATACAACAGAAGGGAAAAATAGGAAAATTAGACTACATCGAAGTTAGAAACTTTTGTGCTGCAAATGATACCATCAAGAAAGGGAAAAGCCCGCAGGATAGGAGGTAACATTTACAAATTGCCTATCTGATAAGGGTCTTATCAGACCTTTATATAAAGAACTCCTACAACTCAACAGTAAAAAGACAACCAAACCAAAAAATGGGTAAAAGATTTGAATAGACAGTGGTTAATTCTTCACTCCCTTCACGATTTATGCCAAGCCCCCATATCACCTGCACAGCCAGCTCTTTGATAGTTTCAAATAATTGCCTCATTTTTACACATACATAAAGACGGAGTTGATTTCTTTTTCTTTTTACTTTTTTACATTTATTTATTTTTGAGAGACAGAGAGAGACAGAGCATGAGCAGGGGAGGGGCAGAGAGAGAGAGGGAGACACAGAATCCCAAGCAGGCTCCGGGCTCCGAGCTGTCAGCACAGAGCCCGTCACGGGGCTTGAACTCACGGACCGTGAGCTCATGACCTGAGCCGAAGTCGGACGTTTAAGTGACTGAGCCACCCAGGCACCCCAAGATGGAGTTTTTTTAGGGAAAATAATGGACAAGGCAGGAAAAGTACACAAAAAGCAGAAAGGGCTATGACCCCTGGGGGGAAAATACATGCTCTCTTTAGAGCACGAAGCCTGGAATTGCCAAAATATGGAGAGAAAAGTGGGTGTGTTGTTTCTCATCTCAGGGAATTTAGAAAAACAGCTAAGGGATATGCTGAGGGGTAGCCAGCCTGGAAAGAAAAGAGGAGGGTACTGAGCCAGTGGGTGTGTAAACGTAAGAGATCTGAGAATATTATGCAGATCAGTGAATTTACTTTGAAGATGAAGCAGTGAGGACTGAAGGAAGGGTGGACCCTGGGAACAGGAAGTTACTGTGCAATTGTAGAGGCTACAGGAGACACTGATCTAGAAGCTGAGAGTGTGTGGGTAGTTTGATAGCAAGTAAGCTGAAGATAAGGACATGGCAGGGTAGAAGGTTCCAAAGAGGGCTGACTTAGAAAGTCAGCAGGGGGAAGGCTCAAGGCAGAGATGGGCTGACAGATGGGAGAGAAGGTGGAAAGGAGCCCCCGTAGGTGGGTCATGATATCAGAAGGACCACAGGAGGAGCGGATGGGGGAGAAGACTAGGCGATGAGCATACCAGCTGCCATGTAAAGGATGAGAACGTTGCCCTTCCGAGCCTTGATAGTGAACACACAGGGTCAGTCAGTATCTGGTGGGTGACATTGAGAAAATGCATTAAAGTTATCCTGCATGTAGGACGCCTGAGGGGCTCAGTTGGTTCAGCATTGACTCTTGGTTTTGTCTCAAGCCATGATCTCATGATCTCCCTCTCTCTGAAAAATAAACACTAAATTTTTTTTTTTATTTATTTTTTTTAATGTTTTATTTATTTTTGAGATGGGGAGAGACAGAGCATGAACGGGGGAGGGGCAGAGAGAGAGGGAGACACAGAATCGGAAACAGGCTCCAGGCTCTGAGCCATCAGCCCAGAGCCCGACGCGGGGCTCGAACTCACGGACCGCGAGATCGTGACCTGGCTGAAGTCGGACGCTTAACCGACTGCGCCACCCAGGCGCCCCAACACTAAATTTTTAAAAAAATATATAAGTAAATAGACATTTAAAAAAAAGAATGAAGACTTAATTCACCTTTCAGCTTCTATTGTCTCACCTTTAAAATGAGGATAATATATAGTTTTCGGGGTTGTTAGGACTGGAAAAAAAATGGTCACAGAGGATCTGGACCACAACAGGGGCTCGATCTCTTGGAACTGTCTCCATCTGTGATAATAACTGAGTCAGTTGCAAACACGCAACCTGGGTCTGATCTATAGTGGTGATTCTTTTTCTCTTCCCCCTTTCTTTTTGCTGTGTGTCTCTCTTCCTTGTTGTTTTGAAGTCCCATTTTTAGACTCATTCTTTCTTATGCATCTCTCTCTCTCTCTCTGTGTGCGCACACATTGAAACTAGAACAGCAATTGGCAAAGTTCAGATGATCTCAATTTACGAGAACAGCAAAGACTCAGGAAATTTCAAAATGTTGAGCTTGATACAGAGCCTTGGCAAAGTTCCCTATCTGACTCTGATACAACGTTAAAATGTTTAGGTAACTGAAGAATTCACAGACGACTAGACACCAACAAACTTCCTCTAGGAAGAAGAGGTCAAAAGAATGGACTAGGATTCCTTGTTGGATGTAATTACCACACTAATGCATGTGAAGGCGTGCTCCCTGGATCATGGTGTGTGCACACATTTATTGCATGTGGGCTAATTTTATTATTTTATTTACTTATTTATTTTTGAGAGAGAGAGAGAGCGTGCACGAGGGGCAGAGAGTGTGGGGTAGAGAGACAGAATCCCAAGCAGGCTCCACGCTGTGAGCAAAGAGCCCAACACGGGGCTCGATCTCACTAACTGTGAGATCATGACCTGAGCTGAAATCAAGAGTGGGACACTTAACTGATCGAGCCACCCAGGTGTACCCCCCCAACCAAGGCTTCATTCTTAATAAGCGGCAGATTCTGAGGTTCAAATCTAGCCCCACCACGCTGCCTCTGCTTTTCCCATTGGCCAACGACTTCTGAAAAATCTTTCCCTGAAAAAATTTCATGCCTTGAAAAAACACAAAATAGTTTTTTTTCAGTTGGCTTTCTAGTTTTCTAAAAATATCTATTCTCAGATGGGCTTAGAAAGTATGATGAACACTGTTAATTGCTAGCCGGTACCCATTCTCCTTTCTTTCTTCCCAAGAAAATACCAGTTCTAAGTACGTCAACAATCATGCATACCATGGGTCTCAGGAGAATCTGATGCCATTGTCAGTTCTAGGAAGTGGTCTGATTAGGCAAAAGGTAAATCTGGTGACTGGTTCTGGAATGAGCATGTGCCCTAATCCTGGGCAAGAAGACAGAAGGAGAGACCTGCCGGAAACTTCTGGAAGACTTTTCTTTGTTCTGAAAAGAGCTCCAGGGAAGTCACTTGCTCTCCCAACGGTCATGAGCAAACAACCCGTAAGCTTGACTGTTGCGCCAGCCATCCTAAAGCCACAGAGGGAACCAGTCTTAGGATGAGACCCAAACTGTGGCTTACAGAGCAGAGACACGGAAATCAAGTATGTGGTTCCTTGAAAACATGATTGGGCCACTGATCAAGCAACACCGAAGGCCACTCAACACCTGGACCTCACCTTTGTGAGCTAGTAACTCGTGTTTGCTGAACACAAATCTATTTAATAACTTCTTCAAGCAATTGGAGTTCACCTTTCTGTTTTTTACAGCCCCCACCCCACCAATGGATACTAACAATAATACAGCCAAAATAGCCGGTCCATGGTGGAAAAAAGGAGACAGGCAAGCAAAACGTAAAGCTGGAAATATAGCGTCATCCTCCAGATGAAGGATGCAATTTTCCCTGGGGTAAGTAATCGCACCATATCTTTGGTGCTAACTGTCTTCATTAACTTAAATCAGTGATTCTCCAAGGTGTTGTTCTGGGCCACCAGGCTTAGCAACAGCTGGAAACTTGCTAGCAATGCAAATTCTGGGGCCTCACCCTCGCAGGAGTGAATCAGAAATTCTGGGGATGGCAGCCCACCATCTGTGTTTTAATAAGCCCTCCAGGGGATTCTGATCCTCAGGTGTGAGATTCACTTCCCTGTGTACCTCAAGGTGAATTTGCCTGAGGAGTTCTCAGTATTAATGATTAGCACTTGATTGGAACTTGGAATTTAGAGGTTGCCATCTTTATCCCAGGCTCTGAATGTCCGGGCGACATAAACACATGCTTTCGGGGTCTTGAGTCATTGAGCAGTGCTTCTGGCAAACTGAATTCTGTCCTTGTTGACCTGAAGCCAATTTGGGGTTGATTAAAAATCCCTTTACTGCTGTTAAGAAACCAAACCTTAAAAAGCGCTGGTCCGCCCTGCAGAGTAAACATGAACAGTTTTATTTGGTACAGGAGGCACATAGAGAAATGTGGTATTTTCTAACTCTTTAAATTGCCACTTCTGGAACATTTTAAATGTAGTTCTGGGCTGGCTCCGATTTTTAATTAATGTGTTTTTTTTTTTTTCTGGCTCAGTAATTTTACAGTTTGAAAAACAAAATTTGTTTAATATGCAATCGGGGGGGGTGGTTAATGCTCTATCCTGGATGAATATTTCTGTAAGCAACCTGGTCAGGGACAATAATTTTAGCAGTATTCTGGGAGCGATGAGTATCATTAACACAGTGTGATCATGTTAAAGGAAAAGTGTCTTTCACTCAGGGAATCTAACATGTGGTTGGTGTCTTGATAATTAACCCATTGCCCTGGAGAAAAAAAAAAAAAGGTAATTAGAAGCAGAGGCAATTAACTTCTTACATCTCCAACCCGTCTTGGGTCTTCGAAAGGGGATTCCAGAAGGGGTTGAAGGAAACCAAGAGGACAGAAGCAGTTACATTGTATCAGGAGTGCTCATGTGGCTGTTGTGTCAGAGAGTTAGATGCAGAATGTGGGGAAGGGCTCCCTCTCTCTGTCTCCCCCTGTGCCCCTCTCCTCTGCTTGCCCATGTGAGCGCTCTCTCTAAAATAAAAAAATAATAATCACTATTCTTGTGTTTAGAAGCTCTGCTCTGCATTTAGGAATTTTTTTCTCATACGGCATGCTTGCCAAAATCTTCAGCACCTGCCACGTTTCTTCTCCAGGAGACCAGATGATAAGATAATGAGGCAGAGCCGGGCTTTGAAGAATTATCAGATACCTAACAACTTTATGTAGGTAAAGTATGGTTAAAATGGATATTGAGACTGTTCTAAATAATGCATTCTAAGTACAAAATGGGAGGAGAATGAGTTACTCCCTAAAAAAAAATATATATCTACTTTGTACGTGGAGAATAATCGCTGTTTTTCCTACAGCCCAAATGTAACAGTTTGCCATGAAAAGTGCAGCACAGCTGTTTGCCTTATTTCTTAAATTTTCCTATTGCTCAGGCTAGACTTTGCCCAGCCTCTTGTATCCTTGCATCTGATAGTTTATTGCAGGTAAAACGAGTCCCAAATTATGCTGGACTTAGAGTATCCTACTGGTGGAGGGAAGGGGCTTGCTAGTGATGAAAATCTAGGGGTGTTTCCGGTTTCAGAGAGGCTGAGATAAATACCCTCCACCCTGACTTTCTCCCTGAGAGCATTTATAAAATCTGGATAAAGAGAGCAGGGAATAGCTAGTCAGGGACTCGGGGAATTAAGTCGCAGGAAAATGGGAAAAGACTAGAATGTGGACTGGTGTATTTCCGTTTTGTTTTTCCTTCTGGGATCCTTCAACGTGGAATCAAGGAAACCTGAAACCAGTGTGGATCAGTGAAGGCAGGCGTCTTCAGGAGAAGCCCCCTAGGTCTGTATCAAGGAGCGGAAATCAAGTACCAAGCAGCAGAAATGAAGTATCTGAACACTCAAGAGATGGGAAATCTTCCATTTTTCTTTTTTTTTTTTCTTTTTTCTTTTTTTTTTTTTTGAGAGGAAGAGAGAGGGAGCAAGTGAGCGAGGGGCAGAGAGAGAGAGAATCCCAGGAGGGGCAGAGAGAGAGAGAAAGGGAGGAAGGGGAGAGAGAGAGAAGCAGGGCTCACCCACAAGCGGGACTCGAATTCACAAATTCACGAACCATGAGATCATGACCTGAGCCAGAGTCAGATGTTTCACGACTGAAACACCCAGGTGCCCCCTCCCCCCTCTCCCGCCATTTTTCTATTCTCTTTAAATTCATTTCTGGGACCCCTGGGTGGCTCAGTCGGTTGAGCATCCGACTTTGGCTGAGGTCATGATCTCACTGTCTGTGAGTTCAAGCCCCGCGCTGGGCTCTGTGCGGACAGCTTGGAGCCCGGATCCTGTTTTGGATTCTGGTGTCTTCCTCTCTCTCTGCCCCTCCCCCACTCATGTTCTGCCTCTCTCTCTGTCAAAAATAAATAAACATTTAAAAAAATTTTTTTCATTTAAAAAATAAATAAACATTAAAAAGTTAAAAAAAAAAACAAACAAACCCACAATCTACAAAAGCCTGGTCAGAACATCAGCCAGTAGGTCTGCCTTGCAAAACATAGTTCTTCAGACAGAAGGAAAATAATATAGACCAGAAATTTGGATCTATGTAAAAGAAGGAAGACCATCAGGGAATGAATGAATAAAGGTAAAATAAAACACGTATTTTTCTATTCTTCATAGATGTAACGGATAATGGGTTTTTTTAGTAATAATCACAACAATGTATGGATTATCTATGCATATATATTATACGTACACTTATGTACAAGAAAAATAAACGACAGCAAAAATACAAGGGGCCGGAGGGATGAATCAGGAATATTTTTGTTATAAGGTGTTTGCACTACCCACGCAATGACCTGGTGTTATTTGAAAGACATAAAGGAAGAACAACATAAATGGTAAGTATCTGCATAAACATAATGGTCTATCCTTTAAGTTTTTAAAAATATACTTGATGCCTGAAACTAAAAATTATACACACTCTCTGATGGTGGCTTTTCAATGACTGTAGATGTAATACACAAGACATTTGCAAGATGAAGGGAAGCGTATCATGGGACCTCAATGGTGATAAGATTGATACATTCCATTTGAAATGGTAAAATATGGGGGCACCTGGGTGGCTCAGTTTGTTAAGTGTCAGACTTTGGCTCAGGTCATGATCTCACGGTTCATGGGTTCAAGCCCCACATCGGGCTCTCTGCTGTCAGCATGGAACCCGCTTCGGATCCTCTGTCTCCCTCTCTCTCTGTCCCTCCCCTACTCTCCCTCTCTCTTAAAAATAAATAAACATTAAAAAAGAGAAATGGTAAAATATATACTCTAAGTAGACTGTGGAAAAATATATATGGATATTTTAATCACGACAGTATCTACTCAAAAATTATACCAAGAGATGTAGTGAAAAACATAGTACATAAATTAAAATGGAATACAAAAACATTCCAGTAACACATAATAAATCAGGAAAGGGGAACAAAGGAGTGGGAAAAAAAGGAACAAGCAGAAAAGACAATTAAAATGTAGATCAAAATCCTAATGTACTAATATTTTTCTTTACAGATAAATGCATGAAACACATTGATTAAAAGACAAAAAAATATCAAAATAAACTAAACACGGGATTAGATCATGCAGCCTAAAGGACTCAATATAAATATAGTAATATAGGCAAGGAAAAAGCAAACATCTAGAAAAAGGTATACTATACAAAAAGTAAACAAAAGAAATCTGTAGTGGCTACATTGGTCTATATAAACTTCAGCACAAAGAAAATTACCAAGGATAAGGAGTGATATTACATAACAAGGAAAGGACCAGTTCATCAAAAGACACAAGAGTTCTAAACATACATGCATGTAACAACAGAGATTCAAAATACAGAAAGCAAAAATTGACAGAACGAAAAGGAAAAAACCGACAAATCTGCAATGTAGCTGAAGAGTTCAGCACTAAGTAATTGATAGAACTGGTAAATTAAAAAATTCAGCAAGAATATAAAAGAACTAAATAATTCCATCAACTGACTATGTCTCATTGGCATTTGTAAAGCTTTCCACTCAACAACAGCCGAATACACATTCTTTTTTTTATTATTTTTTTTAACGTTTATTCATTTTTTGAGAGAGAGAGACAGAGTGTGAATGGAGGAGGGATAGAGGGAGGGGGGAGACACAGAATCCAATGCAAGCTTCAGGCTCTGAACTGACAGCGCAGAGCCGGACATGGGGCTCAACTCACGGACCGGGAAATCATGACCTGAGCCGAAGTCAGATACTTAACCAACTGAGTAACCCAAGAGCCCCAGAATATATATTCTTTTTAAGTGCACATGTAACATTCTCCAAGATAGAACATATCTGACTTCATAAAACAAACCATAACAAATGAAACAGAACTGAAATCATACAAAGTATGTTTTCTGCTCATAACAGAACTGACATAGAAATCAATAACAGAAATAGAAAAGAAAAATGTCCAAACACTTGGAAATTAAACAATACACCTCTAAATAACCAATGTGTCAAAGAGGAAGTTTTAAGGAAAATTAGAAAACATTTTAAAATAAACAATATGAGGGGCACCTGAGTGGCTTAGTCATTTGAGCATCCAACTCTTGATTTCAGCTCAGGTCATGATCCTAGAGTCATGAGATTGAGCCCATGTCAGCCTCCATGTTGAGTGTGGAGCCTGCTTAAGATTCTCTCTCTCTCTCTTTCTGCCCTTCTCCCCCAAACTGCTCTCCCTCTATCTAAAAGAAAATAAAAAAATAAATAATGTGAAAATACAAAAGTCAGAAACTACAGGTTGTAGCTAAAGCAGTGTATAGAGGAAAATTATAGAATTAAATGTACATGCTGAAAAAGAAAAGTTTCAAATCTATCATTAAAACTTCCTCCTTAAAAGACTAGAAAAACATAGCAAAATAGATGTAATATAAGCTGAAGGAACTAATTGAAAACAGAAAGAATAACAATAGATAAGAATAGGATCAAAGGCTGCTTATTTGAAAAGATCAATAAAATCAATATATTTCTATGAAAACCAATACAGAAAAAAGAGAGAACAGACACATTACCAATATCAGGAATGAAAGAAATGATCTTCCTATGGCCAGGGAGTCCACAAGTTTGGTGACTTGGGACAAAGCCCTTAAATGCTCATTTTTAGCAACAGGTTAAAATAATCAGAATTGACAACTTTCCAGAGTATATACTATATTAATTAAAATTAGTCCAGCTATGAGAAACACTGCAAATCAATGTAGCACTGGTTTGAGGAAGGTGGAAATCTGGGACTAGAGTGCCCACGGCTGGATGATGTTCTATTATCTTAGTCACTGGCTTCTTTTATTCTTGCGTCTCTACCATTTATGGCTTCTTTCTCAAGATCACCTCACGGTTCAACATTAAAAGCAAATCATTAAATATCTATTCCAACTCACAGGGAGAAGGAAGGAGAGGTAGGAAACCTACGTTGAAGGACATCCCCCAGTAGCTGTCTATTTTTTGCATTTCCCCATAAAACGAGGCCTCCACACTTGAACTATCCACACTCACTGATCTTGACCTCTCCCCCTCCCAGAGACACATCAGCTCAGATGTAATTCTCATCTAAAAGCAAGGCACTATTGGAGTGCCTGGGTGGCTCAGTCAGTTAAGCATCTGACTCTGGACATCAGCTCAGGTCATGGTCTCGCTGTTGCGGGATCAAGCCCCGCAGTGGGCTCTGTGTGCTGAGCGTGGAGTCTGCTTTGGGTTCTCTCTCCCTGCCCCTCCCCTGCTCGTGCACATGCTCTCTCTCTGTCTCTCTCTCTCTCTCTCTTTCTCTCTCTCTCTCTCTCAGAATAAATAAACATTAAAAAAAATAAAAACAAGACATTATGCACGTGGGTGCAATTCAAAATGGAGCACGTCACGGGTTCTCCAAGCTTCTAAGAAACCGAGGAGTCCTGCTCTGCTCCACAACCCTTCTCTCACTTCTCCTGCCTCTTTTTACCCGCCCCCCGCCCCAATGCCTTCACCTTCTCCCATACCCTTCATCCAATCCACCAGCGGTTCCTTTTGAGCGAACCTTCAAAATAAATCTTGAATTCTACCACTTTTGGTCTCTACTCTTATACTTTAATCGAGGCTACACTGACTCTTGGGATTCACCATTATTTTTTCATCTCTAAAACAGGACTCAAAACTCTCAGAGGTCTAGAACAGGGATTGGCAAAGTAAAGAGTTTAGACTTTGCAAACGATACAGTCTGCTCCAAGTACTCCGCTCTGCCATTGTAGCACAAAACAAGTTGTCGTGGCTGCGGTCCAATAAAACGTTATTTACGAAAACCAGCAATGGGCCACGTTTGTCCCACAAGCTGTAGTGTGCCAACCCCTGGTCTAGACTTTTGCTGTGGGAGCTCCCTACAGCGTGTTTCATAGTCCTGAAAACACGGTGTTCAATCTTCATCATGGCTCATTATAAACCAGCGACTTTTAAAGCTCGTTATTCTGTATCATTTAAAAATATGGCCACGCGTGTTCTTCCATTTGTTCGTAGATCTGGAAACGTGCATCGCGATGACTTTTTCTGCACAGTGCTGCAGTGTAATCATCCTTAATACCTGAAATCAATATCTCTTCGTGTCTGACCTTTCTAGGTAACGATCTATGTGACAGAATTGCTCCACACATACTCATTTCATCCCTACAGGAAAACTAAACACTCTAATTAATGAAGCCTCTAATGAAACCTTTTCCTTCACCCTGAACTTTAGCTGAGAATATAAGGACAGCCAGACTGAATATGAATGAAGCTTGCGTGTTTCCTTCTGTCAGAGAGCATCTAAAGACTCAAAATGCAGTTTGTTCCCAGAACAAACTTTGCCAGGATGCAAAGGAGTTATCCACATCTTCACGTATGGATGATATACATATTTATGGGGGAAAAAAAGGGAGTAATGGGCTGGAGATAAGGAAGAATGGAATAAGAATGGAATAAGGAGTGCCATGGTTCATGGGTTAAGTCCAACGCAGAGACATGTTGCTTGGCATTTATAGTTGTTTTGAACAATTTGAGCCATCACAAACAAGATCAGAACATTTTGCATTTAAAAATTCAGATATCCAGCTTATCTTTAAAAAATTAAGTATTTCTGGCAACACAAGGACCAAACTATTCCAGAGCAATAATAAGCTGGACCTGAATGGTGACCCACTACTTTTAGATGGAAAGTATTTCCTACTTTCCCACAATCCCCACTACTCCCTATTGTCTACCTAACACTGGAGCAAAGTGTCAGTTGCCAATTATTATTGTCTCCCCACTACATTTTTCCTATAGCAAAGAAATATTTTTTTCTGTGCCCCTTTCCCCATGAAAAGCATAAAAAATAGAGGGTTGAGAAGACCATGTCGTTTATGGAAAAGTAGAAGTTAGGACTCATTTATGCTGCCTGTCTGGCCACCATAGGCAGTTGAAAGTTTTACTCTTGGGCAGGAGGAAGAGCTCAACCAGGAGGCTGGGGCTGAGTTCTAGTCTTTAGCTCTGAGTTAGTGCAAGGGACCTTCTGGGCAGGGTACACGCCCTGGCTTGCCCTCAATGTGTCCTCCCAAAATAAGGGGCTTTGTATAAGTTAGGGTGTTTTGATGGCAAGGAAAAATAAAGCAATTAACAGGAGGGTATCAGATGCCATGGAATTGATTTGAAAGCGGAAATGATAAGGAACTAAAAGCACCAGAAGGAGCTTGGCAGCAGCCATTGTAAAAGCAGACCCATAATAAGAACAAACATTGGGCAACGGTGCTGCCCAATGGCATCGATGAATCCCAGCCATTTTATTTGCCTCTGCCTTCCTCATTCACTGTCCAAAGTTCCACTGTGTGATTGGCGATGCTTAGGGGTAGGCAGGCTTTTCACTGGTAGCATTGGGCCAGCAAACAGGGAGAGCTGGGAGAAGGAAATCCAGAGACCCCTTCTATCTTCCACTGCAGAAGAGACACCAAAACCACCCCTGGGGGGAGAGGTAATTCCTTGAAGGGAAGTTGAGTGGCTACTGGAGCAGGATAACATGATGCCCAGGCCAAAGCCCCAAATGAATGCCCTCCGTTGGATTACACAAAATCTTATACGAAACCTACATCTAAAAGACACAGTGGTTCTGT
This sequence comes from Leopardus geoffroyi, assembly GCF_018350155.1. NCBI lineage: Eukaryota > Metazoa > Chordata > Mammalia > Carnivora > Felidae > Leopardus > Leopardus geoffroyi. The sequence goes on from NC_059330.1 coordinate 7,597,576, forward strand.
CTGAAGCAGGAAGAAGATGCAAAGAGTCCCCTATTTACTCTCTGACCCCTCACTCTGCCTTAGCGTGAAGCATTTCCACTGACCCAAGATCTCCCTGAAGCCCAGAGCAAAAACCACGGGACAAGATCATCTGTATCATTCCTTGAAGCTGCAATTTTGTGATCTGAATGGCAGAAAAATTACTTGAGTTTCCACCGGTCGGCTGGTCTCAGAGACCCTAACTAGGCGATGTCTACAAGATAAATCTTGTTGGCCAACCAAGCCATGAGAATTGTTCCCCTGGGAAGTGTAACGGCACCAGTAAATCATTCTCATTGACTACTGATGAGAGGGACCGGCTTCCAGGTTGCTACTATCCGAGGCAGAAATTGGAAACAATGACCTCAATGTTAACAGCTGAAGGGCTGACCATCGACCCCTGAGCCACCGGATTCCTCCACACGCATGGAATGCCTCCACTGTTGGATTAGAGAACGTCTCTGTGGCCTGCCTCTCTCACACACAACAGTATGTCTTTATCCTTTGTTTAGCATGGCAATGAGAGACGGGAAGAAAACAGGACCTCGTGGCCTCATAGCATGAGACACCGGCAGGAAGAAATGAGGAATGTGAGGAAAAAAAATATATCATATTTACCAAAGATTTGTTTTGAATAACCAAATAATAACCAATAACCCCAAGCCACTTGGGGTAGCAAGCAGCTGGAAGCATATTATGAAACTATTACCATACTGAAACAGAACTACGCTTAACAGCACACCCAATCATGCAGAAAGCCCCTGTGGCGGAGATCATTAACTCTTTGAAGAGTTTGGAAGAATTTTTTATTTCCATTCTGGAAATATCCCAACCTCACACCATTCTGTTTACTAAGCCAGCGTTTATACAGAGGGACGTTGGAAGCTCGGTTGATAGATCAAAGTTTTCTCCTGCAAACAGTCTTGCGTATTCCCTCACTTTAATTTGCTCTTTATACGTGAATGTGCCTTACTGTTGCAGGTGAATTACTGGTAAGACACTATAGATCTCAAAGGGAACTGAGCCACTGGTGGAGCTTAGATTTGACACTGCCAGAAGTGTTGTCTCTTACCCAAAGAGTTCAAGTCTCCAGGGAGATACAGTCTCATCATCTCTTCGGAAAGTCAGGGACTCCTGACTTCACCGATAGTAAGGCACATTGCATAAGCATCTGAAGAGGACGGGTTTCTGTGATTGATTCTAGGGCTCCGTAACACATCAAGTCTCCCTTCACACGGTCTCCAGGCTGCCCTGTCCAGCACAATGTGTACGTCAAATGGGAGATCTTAAGAGCAAAGGAGCCAATGGCCCATCCAGGAAAAACACCTTCAGATACCTGGCCTGTTGTTTGTGTGTGTGTGTGGGGGGGGTGGGTGGGTGTTTATTAAGCTTTCCAGGTGATGTTGATACAACTCATCTCTGGACTAAGTTCTGGGATCCACTGTGTGTAATTGGAGTGATTGGAGAAAATATGTCTCCATCTATGTAAATGTAGTTGATTAAAGCCAAAGCCACAGTCACAAAATCCAACGTGATGTAAGACACAAAGAGCAGAAGACAGAGGAAGGCACACAGAGGGCAAACACAGTAACCATCTTGAAACCTGGCTATTCTGATGTCAAATGACCTTTTACTAAGACCCGTTTGAAACACAATCCTCAGTTAACTTGCAAATCTCCCATGTTGAAAAGGCTCAACAGGAAGTATTGAAACTGGGGGTGCCTGGGTGGCTCAGTCGGTTGACCGGCTGACTTCGGCTCGGGTCATGATCTCACCATTCGTGAGTTCGAGCCCCACGTCGGGCTCTGTGCTGACAGCTCAGAGCCTGGAGCCTGCTTCCGATTCTGTGTCTCCCTCTCTCTCTGTCCCTCTCCCCCTCACGCTCCCTTTCTCTTAAAAATAAATAAACATTAAAAAAAAAAAAAGAAAGTATTGAAACTACATAGCTAACACTTACAGGAAATCAAAGATTCCTTATATTAAATCTAACCTAAATAACAATTTAACCATTTCTCACATTCTTTGTCTTTGCAAGAAGGCTCCGCTGTTGGCATTCTTTTGTAAAAATTACACTCATGCTGCATCTGCCAGCATGCATTGGACAAATCATTCCAAGGGTGACTTTTTATCAAATTTGTCAGTGTGCTCTGCGAACCAGAAATCATCTTGTAGAAGGCGGAGTGGATGACTGGCTAGTGGTGCATGCTTAAACAGACTGGGGGAACCTTCTAGACTGTTCTTCCTCTGTTTTCTAATGAAGAAATTTCCTTCAAAGAATTAATGGTTTTGCTCCATGCTTTTCAATCCTGGCCATATACAGAAATCTTCTAGGGAGCCTTGAAAAATTCTAAGCCCTTACCTCAGATACTCTGATCCAGTCATTAGTGTTTATAATGGTGCTTGAGAGATTCCAGTGTGCAGGCAAAATTGGTGACCACTGCTTTAATTAAAGTCGCAAAACTTGGGTATCAGTAACAACAACAAACTCACAGTCAGGGAGTATTTCAATCTGTTAAAAACTTCTTATGCTTTGGTGTTTCCAACGGTTTTGTTTTTTCTGAGAGGCACTAAGGTCAGGTTCCCAGATAAAATGCAAGATGCCCAGCTAAATTTAAATTTCAGTTAAATAACCATCATGGAACACACAACAACAACAACAACAACAACAATTTATTTATCAGAAATTCAGATTTTCCTGGGTGGCCTGTATTTATTAAATTTGTCAATCCTGTCCTAAGGGTCTCAGAAAAAGTAGAGGGAAATTTCTAGTCGAATCAGGACAGGAAAGGAACCACGGACATCTATTGGTTTGCCTGCCATCCATCCCTCATTCTTCCTGTAACCACAGTTTAATTTTCCTTAAGGAATAATCCTCCCCAACCCCCCGTCTATGTGGTTTGGGTGGACACATGAGCTAGACCTGCCAATCGGAGATGTCTGTCTCCCTGGCCAGAGTGATTCAAAACAAGCATGGCGGACGTTTAAACCAAACCAACCAACCAAAAAAAAAAAAATCATTCCAGAACTTTTGTGTGATTGTGGGGGAAGAGGTACCCTTTCTACTAAGGTCACTGAGAACATAGGTTACAAACCTGAAGCTACTGGTGATCTCCTTACCACCATATGTGAAGGATATCCCTGAATAAAGTCAACAAGAAGAGGGAAGAGCTAAGAAATGAAGAGAGACCAAGCCCTAATGAGCCTTTGGACCCAGTTATGCCTGAAATCTGTACCCGGCAGTTTTTGAGATGGCAATCAATTGATTCATTTCCTTAGCTCATACCCACTTGGGTTCGTTTTCTGCCATTAGCCCCCAAAAGAATCCTGAATAATGCATAGAATGAGTACAAACTGAAAAGCTCGAATGGAAAGATACGCTTTCACTGGCCTCACTACATTCTTTTTTTAGCCCTAAGAAATGGTTCTTCCAAATGCCCCCGTATTTGATGACTCTCAGTACCTACCACTGACCCCCACTGTTCCTAATCCAATATTCCCTTCTCTGTACCTCCTCATACTTTGTCCTTTCTATCATGGCACTTTCTCATACATGATAGCCATTTAATCACAAAGCTGTTCTATAGTTTTGTCTTTGTGTTCCCAGCCAGGGTCTGGCACAGCTGAATCAGTGCTTGTCAAATTAAATTGACTGTGTAGACAGACCATGATGGTGATGAGGATGACGATGATGATGACGACAATGATGATGGTGGTGGTGGTGATGTATTCAAAAGCTCCGCTGAGCCATAGGCTTGGCCTATGCCAGAAGGGAGGGAGGCTGTGGAGGAGAGAGCTGGCTGAAGTCAGGCGGACCATTGCTTCCATCCACCACCCCTGCATGTGCGGAATAGGGATAAAACTTCAGATTTTGTGTCTAATCCAGCATTCGATGTCATCAGGTTTTGTTTTACTGAATTAATCTGTGCCACATATACTATTCAACTTATACTTGCATTCTGGAGTTCAGCAACAATGAAAAATACATTTCCAGGTTATTTCCTTATTTGGTGTCATTCCTGAAAATGAAATAAAGGATACAATCAGTGGTTTCTTCTCCCACGGAAGTGGTCCTTGGTTATTGTGATATGCCATACGAAGAAACAGAGAGAGATTTTTTTTGAGAGAAAATATAATAATGGCATACACCTTGGCTTAACGGTGAACTATGTGTTCACGGTCAGTGTTGACATCATTGACTATTGTTAAAAATTATGATAACTCTTGGGAAAATGCAGGGGAGGAAAGCAGTGGTCTGTGAGAGGAGCCAAATTTTCATTCACCATAACAGAACAGTGACGGATAATGGCTGTAATTGACAATGTGCTGATATATCTGCTTCTAGGTATTTATCACCACGGAGGCAAATGTCAGAGGCAAGAACCACGAGTTAGAAGTGGTTGCTGCGGGGGCTGTAATGGGGCGGGGAGAGTGGCAGGGGACACAAAAGCGAGGTAAGGAGTGTTGGAGGGAGGACGTCCTCTTCCTCTTTCCACAAAGAGTTTTACTCTTCGGACGATCTCCGATAGGATGGAATCTGGTACGGAATGGATTGAAATGTGTGACAAGCCTAATGGGATAAAATATTGCTCAGAGGTTGGAGTGAAGGACCAAGGAGTCCTCGATCTCCCGTCGCCTAATTGAAGGATCCGAGTCAGTTTTATGGCTGTGTCTCCAAGGATAAAAGGCAAAAACCAGTCATGCTGAAGAGTTTGGAATGACGTGATCCCTGGCTTCCCATTCAGCTTCGATGCCATGAGGACACAGTGTCCTGAAAGCATGACATTTGACTCTGTCTCAGTGTGTATCTTTGGAGACTGGCACCGAAATCTCTTTTGAACTCCCTTGTGCTTCATTTCACCATGATGAAAATCAGTCCCCTCTCAAATTAAACTGACTACAGCCTCTTGTCCTCTACAGGGGGCCTCAACCTTGGCTGCTCAGAATGCCATACTATTCATTCCTCTGAAAGTGCCTTCCAGTAGCCAACCTGACTGTTAATCTTGCAAAACAGACTGGTAGTTCTTGAAGTCATCTATTAACAATGACTGAAGCCTTAATCTGGCGGGAATCTCTCTCCATCAGGCAAATCAACTCTTTGAAGTGGCACGGGGGTGCCATGGAGCCCGCGTTCAGAGGATTCCCTTTGAGAGGGTAGCCTCTCATCTCGGGAAGACATTACAGGCGACGTCAATGGCTGTCGGAGGATCTTGACTAGAAGCTGCCATCATTGCAAAGCTGAGATAAAAAGTCTCCATGTTCCTCTTTAGAACTGCCCATCATCCATTTTCTCTGGAAGATTTGCTTGCCAGTTAGCAAAACCTTCCTGAGCAGTCGTGACAGGGGGTAATTTCTGAGGAAGAGAGCTCGTGACACAATTCTTTTAAATAAAGAGAGTGGGGAAACACGGGGAAGAAAGAATGCTTCAGAGGTTTGACTTCAAATAGCATGAAAGGTAGACAATTCTAATTTCTTGTGTGAGTTCACCTAGCGTCCATCTCCTGGCCTAAAGGAGTCATCGGCGAAAGATAAATTCACGGGAAGTCTCCAAGTATTGCAGTTCCACGGATCCTGGACAAATTCCAGGGAATCTGAAGTCCTCATGGAGGGGAAGCTTGCGTGTTTGTGAGCTTCCCTTCTCTTCACAGAATCAAATGACCATACGTGGTCGGAGCACATTTGAGGCAACACAGTGTACCCCTCCATCCAACAATACCCCTTCGTGCTTGGTCTTGTTTGCACTTTAATATATCCAGTGATGGGGAGCTCTCTGCATTCCAAGGGAACACGACCTTTTCTTTGTGAACAGTCCAACCTGCTGAAAAGTTCTCTACAGGAGTTTGAATAGAATCTGTTTCCTAGTTTTACTGCCTAGAATAATATGGTGTCATTTTAACTCCTCCTCCTTCTCTTAGTCATCCTTCGACTAGAGAGGGCCACCATATCATCGCTTCCCTGGGATAAGCAGACCCAATATTCCCAGTTGTTCCTTACATCAGTTGCTTTTCTTCTTCTTCTTCTTCTTTTTTAACGCTTAATTATTTTTGAGAGAGAGAGAGAGAGAACGAACACATGTATGAGTGGCAAAGGGGCAGAGACGGAGGGAGACACAGAATCACAGAATCTGAAGCAGGCTCCAGGCTCTGAGCTGTCAGCACAGAGCGTGATGCAGGGCTTGAACTCATGAACTGTGAGATCATGACCTGAGCCAAAGTCGGATGCTTAACCGACTGAGCCACTCAGGTGCTCCCCTAAATCAGTTGCTTTTCAAACAGGGTTCTTTATCATGATGACTCCTCCTGGACAGTCTCTAAGATGCTACTATTGCATTTAGAAACTATGGCAACCATCCATGGCAAAGTATGTTTTCTCTTGTATTTCCCCAAGCCAGTGTCTTAATCTTAAGAAGAGTGCAACTTGGGTTCGAGCCCCGTGTTGGGCTCTGGACTGACAGCTCGGAGCCTGGAGCCCACTTCAGATTCTGTGTCTCCCTCTCTCTCTGCCCCTCCTCCACTTGCTCTCTCTCTCTCTCTCTCTCTCTCTCAAAAATAAATAAACATTAAAAAAAAAAAAAAAAGAAGAAGAGTGCTACTTGGAGTTATACAACCCTAGGGGCTCTGTGAAGGTATTATTTGTGGTATACAAGTGTTGTAATTATAAAGTAAAGAGACCACCTTGGTTCCTTATCCAATCAATTTCAAAACAAAAGGCAGGGGTGGAAGAGTTAAAAGAGAGCAACAAATACCCCACGGAGCATTTGGTCATAACTTCATGAGTGCCAACAGAATTTATCCATTCAATTAGCAAGTTAGCATTGATTGGAGAATAACTCCTATGAAAATGGAAACCACTGGGCACCATGCTAAGCACTGTTTCCTATTCTTGGGAATTGTGCTGCTTCCCTAGAATGATGCACATGTCACCTAGGACCTCTGAGACACGAGTAGTTCCAAGCAGGACAGCCAGTCTGTAGCTTTCTCTTTTCATGTTGTACAACAGCACGAATGATGGTCTCACACAGGCTCTGGGTGGGCCTCTAAGACTGATCTGTGTTTCACCCCTTACGATACGTCTCAGGAGGTACTTGGTACGTATGAGTTGCCATGTCTGACGGCTTCAACCCTTTTACACTGAATTGACTTGTCTAAGAGGTTAAAAATCAGTCAAACCAGTGTTGACATGGTCTTTGATTCTCTTCCCTCCAAAGACTAATTTGACTAGCTAGACTTCCATTGATCCCCGCCCCCCCCCAACCCCCGCTCCCTTTGCCAATATTGACACTGGAGGACAAACACTGTCTTGGGAATAGATGTGTCCATTTGCCTGGGGCCTGGAGCCCCGGGTCAGTTATGTTAAAACCAGACACACCAGCGGAGGTTAAAAGATAAGCCCCCAGCGTCTTGAGCTGTGTTTGCTGTTTTGACAAAATAGACAGCTTAAGCACGTGGAGGACAGTTCATTTCTCCCGTCAGTGTCACCTAGAAGACAGATGTTTTCGGGAACAAGAGCCAGAGATCCAAGAACCTGGGCGCAAGACCAAGCCATCTTGTCCACCTCAGCAATTGAGAGAATCGACTCCGAGCACTCGTGTTGCCCAGGCTGACTGATGAGAGGCCTGCAATCAGAAATGCACAGCGACAGGAATGTGCTTTTCATCCCCACAAAGCATGAAAGGCAGCTGTTTGGCGGTTCTTCCAAACAGAAGGCTGGGCAATCAGTGAGTCTGGGACCCGGCAGGACTTGCGGGGGTGGGGGGAGGGTGGTTATAACAGTGGAAGCATCTGGGACCTTCTCACAGATTTTTGTCATCTTACGTGGCCAATTTCACAGCATCGCTGTGAGAAATGGGCCCGGACGTGGTACCACCCTACAGACTCACACACCAACGGCTTTTCAAGGGCGCCATTGATTTTCTTGTGTTGGGTCTTGTGTTACGTCTTTCTTTCAGACGCACTGGTCTGAAACAATTTCATGGTTTCCGGGCAAGGAGGAGAAAGGGTGCAAAGCCGGATATTTAATACTACTTAAAAATAACATGTATGATTTTTTGTGTACGCATATACCACTTAAAAATCATATACGTACATATACGTCTTATTTTCACGCATGTATTTTGCATATTTAAACGAGCATGGACCAGAGATCGCTTTGTTCTAAAATGATTCGTGAATGTGACTTTCTTCCCTGTTTCTTCTCAGCGTCTTAGGGGCAAGGACCATGTCTTCCCTCCCTGGGAGTCCCCCTGAGTATTCCAGGGTGGTTTCTTGCATGTTGTATACGTTCTATCAGCGTTAACTGAGTTGTCATTTGAGTTCAATGGGTCCGTACCCACCCCTGCTCAGTGCAGTCTCCTTATAACATCATTTACTGCACCTCATTTCCTGCCTCTTGTCTAGATTCGCCTCGTTGTGGTCCTCATTCTATCTCTTTCATCCCTTTTGCCCAAGAGAGGAGGTCGATTTTGTTCTTTCCCATACTATCCCCTTCCCACCAAGAGGGATCGTGTCGTGATCTCTCGTTGCAACACTTGTGCCAATAACTCTCCAGGAAATGACTTAAAACATCATCTGCCAATACTCCCCTCTGGGGGTTGGAAGTGGTCATTCTGTTTTATGAGCAAAGGACCAAGTTTGGGTCCTTCCCTCCCTAAAATGTTAACCAGGAGAGATTAGCTGAGAGCAACTTGTAGTTTTCATATGCAGCTGGCCGCACCAAAGTTTTGCCTCTGAATGCATTTCTCTTTCGCTAACATATTCCTCACTGTGCTTTGTCTCCTTTTTTGCCAAGTTGCTTTATTTCTCTCCTTTGTCCTGACTGATCAAGAAGAAATGCCTCTCTCCACTGTTTCTGCCTGCTCTGTCTCTAGCTACTGCTAATACCCAGCTGGAGAAATGCAATGATATGTAGTCGGTAAATATTTTCTTTTAGAGTAATTTACTAAAGGAGCATTCCTTCCTTCCAATTACTGCTCTTAAAAGTATTTAGTTTATACTTTGAGTTTCTAGATTATGTTGTCTATTAACCTGTGAAAGGTTCACTGATAGGTACAGAGTCCTGCATTAGTAGATAGTAAATAAATATCTGTTGAATTCGTAAGTGAAGAAAAACAATTTTAAGGGTCCTTCATCATGCAGTGCAGCCCCCTTTGACATGCACCAGTTTGTCAGTACGCCTTCTTTCTACCAGAGCAGGAAGTCCCTGTGAGTATCTTTAAAAATCACTGTAATTAGGTAATAACTTGTTTATTAATTTAACAAATATTTAATTCCTATTCTGTATGGCATTTGGTAGATATTCAATCAACAATATGTGGAATGAATGAATGGCAAACTGATGAGACATCTAAGTGTCGTGTCCTATAAGAGATATTTGAAGAAATAGCAAGATTTTGATCAAGAAAGAGAGGCTCCCTGGGGCACTTGGGTGGCTCAGTCGGTTGAGCGTTCGATTTTGGCTCAGGTCATGAGCTCATGGTTTGTGGGTTCGAGCCCCACGTCAGGCTCTGTGCGGACGGCTCGGAGCCTGGAGCCTGCTTCGGATTCTGTGTCTCGCTCTCTCTCTGCCCCTCCCCTGCTCATGCTCTGTCTCTCTCTGTGTCTCAAAAATAAACACATGTAAAAAAACATTTTTTTTAAAGAAAGAGAGGCTCTCAGAAGGTAATGACACCTGTCAAAAAAATAAAGGATTGTCACAGATCCTGTCTGAATTTTAAAATTTGGTATTTTGGGGGCACCTGGGTGGCTCAGTCAGTTAAGCATATGACTTCGGCTCGGGTCATGATCTTGCGGTTCAAGAAATTGAGCCCCACATTGGGCTCTGTGCTGATGGCTCAGAGCCTGGAGCCTGCTTCACATTCTGTGTCTCCCTCTTTCCGTGCCCCTCCCCTACTCATGCTTGGTATCTCTCTCTCTCGAAAATAAATAAAAATATTTAAAAACGTTTTTAATTTGATATTTTGTTTATCATAGTTTTTTTTTGCACTAACTTGCTTTTTTAAATACCTTATTAAAATACAGCCTCGACTAATGGGCTTTTTGGCACCCCCTTGAGTTTTGAACAGGAGGTGAGTGCCCCCACTCACTTCACCTTAGTGGCAGGCCCTGCAGGTAACATTTACTCTGCAGGCTCAGTGGCTTTCCATCATCTCCACAAATTCAAATCACAGCATCCTTCAAAGTCCACATTAGTGCTTGGAGTGGAGGGTGCCCTGACTATTACTTGGTACTTGCATAGGAGGAGAAACAGGTATGCTCAAATTAATTCATCACAGAGGGCTCCATAGAGAGATGGACAAAAGGAACAATGACAGATGAGAGCTCAAAGGACCACTCTAATGGAGTTTTCTGGCAAATCAGATTGAGACGGTAGCTTAGATTCAAGCTCTAGATAGGACTTTGTTATGGGATGAATTGTGCCCCTGTATACGCTGAAGTCAGCATCTCAGAATGTGACCGTATTTGGAGATACAATCTCAAAGAGGTACCTGAGTTGAAATGAGGTTGTTAGGGTGGGTCCTCATCCAATGTGATTATTGTCCTTATAAAGAGAGGAAATTTGGATACAGACATGAATGGAGGAAAGATAATGTGAAGACACAAGAAGAAGACGGCCACTCATAAACCAAAGAGAGAGGCCTCAAAACAAACCAATCCTACCAGCACCCTGATGCATCTGTTGGTGGCAGGAGTGACAGAAGAGGTGAAAAAGAGTAATTTGGGCAGACCAGCAGAACTCCAGACACATGGAAACATAAAGGAAGAAAGAACACTGCATCACCCACTTGCACTAATGGAGTATTCTATGACCATACCCATTAGGAAATGCGGGGCAATCTATGACACGGTCAGAGTCTGATCAAATCATATATCTTCCCCTCAGAAGAAAGGGAAAGATGGCAGAGAAGAAGGGACCATAGACTTCCTCCTCTCTAAAGCTCCGTTCACATGTTACTTCTTGAAAAAAATTCTTCAGGTTTACGTGCATCCATACTCCTAGAGCTGGAAGTGAGTTCTTTATCCTCTAAACTCCCACATAAATTACCAGGTATGTTCCTATAGAATCTAGCACAGTTTTCACAACTACCATTTTTTGTTTCAGTGTTTTACTGAACAAATGTAATAAATTGAGAACTAAGGAACAGACACCCTGATGTACACGCCAGTAGAAATCGTAACTACTAGTAAAAGAACAGATAAATAAATAACAACAAACAAATAATTTCAATAAGGGTAACTATAAACCAAGCAATTGACTAATAAACTGTGCTGGCCACCTTTCCACGTGATGTTGTTTACAACTATCATTCATCGAGCCAAGCCACAGCCGTCTGCAGAAGATACGACACAGAATCTTAAAAACAACCCCATGGGTTAGTACCCCCCACCCCACTTCAACAGGTATGAAAGTAATTTATTTTAGCAAACATGTATGGAGAAACGAATATGCTCCCTCCCTACATCAAGAATACAAACATAAGGTAAAGTTTTTGTCCTCAAGAAGGTCTTAGTTTAAGGAGGGGAAAATAACAAGCAAAGAATTGGATTCTAATGTAGTAAGTCAATTTCTTCATTTAACAGATATTCATTACCTACCCTGTGCTAGACACTGATCTAGGTCGTTAAAATATGTCAGAAAACAAAACAGAAAATATGATATAATGTAATATAACATAATTAACAATATAACATAATTAATATTATGTTATATTTCTAATTAAACATATTAATATTATGTTATATTTCTAATTAAAATATTAGAAAATGACGAATACAATGGAGCAAAGTACAGCAGAGGAAACAGAGGTGCTGTGGGGTGTGGGAGTTGGGTTGCAATTTTAAAGTAGGTGATCAGGATGGACCTCATTAAGAAGGTGATATTTTAAATTTTTTTAATGTTTATTTTATTTTTGAGACAGAGAGAAACAGCATGAGTGGGAGCATGCGTGGGGTGGGGGGGAGGGCAGAGAAAGAGAGAGAGACACAGAATCCGAAGCAGGCTCCAGGCTCTGAGCTGTCAGCACAGAGCCCAACGTGGGGCTCGAACTCATCAACCACGAGATCATGACCTGAGCCGAAGTTGGACCCTCAACCGACTGAGCCACCTAGGTGCCCCAAGAAGGTGATATGTAACCAAAGACTTCAAGTAAGTTCACCATACAGATATCCAGGGCAGTAGAATTCCAGAAGGAGGGACTAGATGATAGCAAGGATTAAGGCAAAAGGAAGCCTGGCATGTTTAAGAAATGGCCACAAAACCAGCGTGGTTAGAACGACATGAAAAAGACACAGAGTGGTAGCAACTGAGATTGGTGACATACCCATGGGCAAGCCAAAGGGCCTTTTCAGCTGTCGTAAGGGCTTCGGGTTTCATCCGCAGTGAGGAAGAAGGGTATTGGAAAGTTTTGAGCAAAGGAGTTAAGCTAGTATTCTCTGAAAAGCAGAGGCCAGGGTGGAACCAGATAGTCAAGAGGATTTACTGGGGACGCTCCTGTGGAGGGTAAAGGTGCAAGGGCTTATTAGGGAGACACGAGTAAGTTGGCATAGACCGAAGGCCACTGCGTATGGCTGGGATCTGTAAAAGGAGAGAGGGAAAGAAGGAAAACAGACTTGGAGCAGCTTCCTACTGGAATACCTCTCTGAGAAATTCAAAAGCCTCTCATGCGTGAGGCCACAAAAGTCCAGCCCAGATGCCCTCCCCGTACTCCATCATCGGCTGGGAGCAGCCTGAGACAGCACGACTGAAAAGAGCTTGAACACTGGGTGGATCCAAGGTTGTGGCAGCTGGATGCTGTTCCTCAACCACCCTTCTCTCGGTGGGTTTTCTGGAAGGAAGATCTGAACAGCACATCAGCATGGTTGCCAACAAAAGTGAAATCATCTGAATTGTATATATAAAAGATCACTCTGGCTGCTGGGTAGAGAATAGAACGCATGAGACCAAAACATAAAACAAGAGGCAGCTGGGAGGCCACCGAGATCATCCAGGGGAAGGGTGAAGGAGCTTGGGATAGAGCCATGGTTCTCAAATGGGAATGACTTTGCTTCCTAGGGGACATGTGGCAGTGTCTGGAGACACCTTTAATCGTCACAACTGGAGGGGGCAGAATGTACTACCATCATCTAGTGGGTAGAGACCAGAGATACTGCTCAATATCCTACAATGCACAGGACAGGCCCCCACACAAGAGGAATCATCCAACCCAAAATGTCAATGATGCTGAGGTAGAGAAACCCTAGCATGGGATAAAAGTGATATAAGTAAGTGACTTTTTCCCCAATATTTTTTGAAGGTAGAACTGACAGAATTTGCAGTATGTCAGAAAGGAGAGTCCATGTCAAGATTCCTTGAATTTTGGATACTACTCTTCTTTTAATAGAGATAGTAAAGTCTTAGAAACGAGTGGTTTTAGGGGTGAATGCAAATTAGGAATTTTGTCTTAGATATATTGAGTACCTATGACTATGAGACATTCAACCGATGTCCGATAGGCAACATGGAGATTTTTCATGCTTAAGAGAAATGGGGGGGGGGGCGGGCAACACCATAAAGGTGGTATTTAAAGCCATTGGACCAAATGAGTTCACGTAAGATACAAGTGTTGTTAGAGAAGAGATCCAAGTTTGAGTTCTGATGCATTTCTGAGTAGAAGGTTGAAAGATTGTAGGGATCTAGTCAGTGGAGAAAGGAGCATCGGGAGGAAAATGGGAAAAAAAAGTTACTATTTGTTCTGAAAGTGAGAGGAAATCTTGCTGATGGGTTAAGTAGTGATGAAGAGTGAGAACTGACCACTGAACTTGGAAAAGTGAAGGACACTGATGATCTTGAGAAAGGTGATGGTAAGAGATGATGGAGCTGTGCCTTATTGTTGTAACCGGGCTCACAGAAAAGGGACGAGGAAGGCAGCCAGTTGAGGATGGGAAGGCTTGCTAAGGAGACAGTGCCAGCGAAAATGGCACCACAGACATACACCCCCAAATTTACCATCTGGCCCTTTCACATATACCGGAAGGAGGAGCATTCACATAATCAGAGCTTGACATGGTAAGGCTGTCCTCAGGAAGAATCAAGGACCATTTACGGCGGATGCTGTAGAGACCATTTTTACAATGAAAGTGGCTGGATTTTTGACTTAAGACAATTTTTTTTTAATAAGGTATTGGGCTTTATGACCAGTGCCCAGAGGAGGAAACCTCCTCCACACGTTTTTCTCCAGCTCAGAGGCTGTTGTATTCTCGAAAGGTTCTCCTGAATGGATGAGGGCTCTGGAGTGGTTACACCACCTGGGAATTCATTGGTTTCTTCACGTAAACAACAACAATTGCTTTATGGTATTGCTGTTACCTGGCTAGCCAGACTGAAGACTTGAGGAAATCAATAAAGGGGACCTTCAAAAAGAGGAAAAAAAATGGAGCCCTCCTACCTCCCCTCCCCACCCCCCAAGCCCCCAACACACATACCTACGCTAACAACCATCGTATTTTCCCCCAAAGCCTTTTTTTTTTTTTTACTTTTTATTATTGCAAGTTTTTCTTGAGTGTCCAAAATACAAATCTTTCCTTCCACCTAGAAGGACCAGCCCTGTCAAAACTGTGTTTATGGTGCTAGATTTCCAACAGCTGGAACAGCCCACCACGCTCACTTAACTCAAATAGGCTCAGAAAACAGCAAAGGAAGTAACATTTAAAACCCTTTCTTCACTCAGGCCACTTACTGAATAGACCAAGAACACACTTCCTGTTTTTCAGAAGCACTAACTGGTTGCATTGAGAAGCTATGCATTTAATTCAGGTGCAAACTGGCTACAAATCCTTTAAAATGTAATATGCCTGAGGATCGCCAGAGGTCAGAATTTTCAGCTAGTCAGTGTTTTGTGTGTGTGTTTTAAAAAAGTTCCTCAGCCAATTAAAACATTTTAAGTTTATTTACTTATTTTATCTATTTTGAGAGAGACAGCACATGTGAGGGTGGGGGAGGGAGAGAGAGAGAGAGAGAGAGAAAGAGAGAGAGAGAGAGAGAGAGAGAGGGAATCCCAAGTAGGCTCCTCACTACCAGCACAGAGCCTGAGGGCGGGGCTTGAACCCATGAACCGTCAGTTCATGACCTGAACCACAGTCAACACCTGAAAGCTTAACTCGTTGAACCACCCAGGAGCCCCTATAACTAAAATTTTAAACATCTTCCAGCAAGAACTCCATTTTAAGATTTGTATCAGCACTGGAAGTAAAACTAACTGGGTTTACCAACTCTCTCTGGGCCAGTTGCCAGAATTTGCCATTTTATTAAAGAATTCATGGGGCGCCTGGGTGGCGCAGTCGGTTAAGCGTCCGACTTCAGCCAGGTCACGATCTCGCGGCCCGTGAGTTCGAGCCCTGCGTCAGGCTCTGGGCTGATGGCTCAGAGCCTGGAGCCTGTTTCCGATTCTGTGTCTCCCTCTCTCTCTGCCCCTCCCCCGTTCATGCTCTGTCTCTCTCTGTCCCCAAAATAAATAAACATTGAAAAAAAAAATTAAAAAAAAAAAAAAGAATTCACAGTGCTTCCCGTTGACTTCTCACATTCTTTTGCCTGGGATAAGAATTTGATGTTGTGACAAAAGGGGTTAAGACCAAGGCTCTGGATTCAGACTGCCCAAGTTCAAATCCTGGCTTCGCCTCTGACTACCTGTGTGACGTTAAGCATTTTGCTCAATTTCTCAGTGCTTCAGGCTTTCTTCTGTTTAAAAGAACTACTTCGAGCAAGAAGGGTATAGAAGTGTTGAAATAATTATGTTACTATGTACAAAGAAATGTCTCTCCCTCTCCCCCTCCCACCTCTCTCTCCTTCTCCCTCTGATTTTTGGGTTGCACGCATGGGGGGTTGTCACCTTCAACGTGTGTACGTTATTCTAGAAAAATAGCCCTAGATCCCAAAGAGAAATGAAAAACTAGGAAACAGGAAATACAGTTTCCGGTCGTAGCTCTTTCTGCCAGTAATCATGATTTCACACCAGTGTTACTGTGCCTCAGTTTGCCCATTTGGAAAACAGAGGATGATTGCTAAACTAGGTGCGATATTCCCTATGGTTTCTTCTCCCTCAGACACACAGGGAGTTGTTGCTGGAGGTTATGTATTTCAAGTAGTGTGGCTGAGCACGGATGTTAAATATCAGAAGAAACTTAGAGCCAGAAAAGAAATCTTTTTACTCCGTGTTTGAAAGACTTTTTTAAAATTCAAATTTATATTAATTTAGTGAAGAATCAACTTTCCTGACGCACGTTCAATATCAAAAATCATTTTAGCTCCCGATTCATCACAATGTATCAACTGAAAACTGTATATTCTATCAAAAGAAAAAGGAAAGCAATTAAAATAAGGCTCTGTCAGCCCATATAGCATTGTAAGGGGAAATGCATAATCTCCTGACACTTTTTATATACATAAAGTAAGTAGTTCAGAGAGCTTACCACCATTTTGGACCTCTTGAGGTTAGGGAACCCCAAGTGGAGAGCCATTTGCCTATAAATCCCTGAGTCAGTGCTGATAAAGCAATAATAACCTGGCCCACAATGGTGTAAGTAGTAATGATATTACTAATCATTTGCAACAGCCCACTAGAGACTTCAGAAATAACCTCAGAGCAATTAACTAATGACCTACCCTTGATTATGTCTCCAGCTTTGAAAGCAAAAGGTTAGGGTTCATATGCCAAACCAGTGTTGAGAGAGTGACATAGCCTGGTGGCCGGCTCTCTTCCTGAACAGAGCACATAACTCCTACCTGCTTAATCTCCCTTCCAAGTGCACTTTCCAGAAGACGGTCATCTTTCTCGCCTTTTAACATTTTCAGGACATCTTTTTTCATTTCAGTTGAAACTGGGCGCAAACACCTTGGAAGCCACGGAAAGGCAGAGAGACAAAAAGATGGCATCCGTGTTCCCACCAACCACCCGCTATTACATTTTTGTGTCGTCCGGTTTCCCTACATATCCATGCACGGTATTTTACTTGAAAGTCAACAGCATTTGAATACTCCTGCCTTCTTCCCTCACGTGTTGTGAGCGTGTTTCCAGAGCCATGGGCCTTTTATATGGAGGCACACATTTTAGTTAACTAGTTCCTTTCTGTTGAGTATTTAGGCAGTTCCAAATGTTTCACTACTTTAAAATTTTTTTTTTCAACGTTTTATTTATTTTTGGGACAGGGAGAGACAGAGCATGAACGGGGGAGGGGCAGAGAGAGAGGGAGACACAGAATCGGAAACAGACTCCAGGCTCTGAGCCATCAGCCCAGAGCCTGACGCGGGGCTCGAACTCACGGACCTCAAGATCGTGACCTGGCTGAAGTCGGACGCTTAACTGACTGCGCCACCCAGGTGCCCCAAATGTTTCACTACTTTAAATAAGATGGGGATTCTGCTATTTCCATTCACGTATTGACACCTACTGATAGGCATACTTTCATGCACGCAACAAGTCTCTTTCCACATCTATATTGACATTGATAAGATGAACTTTCCAAAGAGGCATCAATATCAATGTCATCTCTGTGGTTTGAAGCATCTTACTGATGTTTTCCCCAGAACTACTGTTTTAGCTTTTATTCTTTGCATGATTCTCACATGGGAAGTGGGAGATTTGTATTTCCCTTTAATAATAATAAAAAAAAAATTTTTTTACAATTATTTATTTTTGAGAAGCAGAGAGAGACAGAGCATGAGCGGGGGAGGGGCAGAGAGAGAGGGAGACACAGAATCCGAAGCAGGCTCCAGGCTCAGAGCTGTCAGCACAGAGCCCGACCTGGGGCTCGAACCCATGAACTGCGAGATGGTGACCTGAGCCAAAGTCAGACACTCAACCAACTGGGCCACCCAGGAGCCCCGATTTGTATCTACCTTTTATCGAATTGCTGTATATGTCCCCTACACATTTTTCTACCAAGATATTAACCTTTGCCTTGTTGATTTCCTGACTGATTTCCTCTTTGACTTCCTTTATTTTATTGTCATTATATCATGACCACCTCAACAAGCTGGTTCATATGAAGGTAACTCCTCTTTTGTAACTACTGTGTTAAAAAGCGTTTTGTGTGGGGCTCCTGGGTTGCTGGTTAAGCGTCAGACTCTTGATCTTGGCTCGGGTCATGACCTCACGGTTCGTGGGATTGAGCCCAGTGTCAGGGTCTGTGCTAGTAACGCAGCGTCTGCTTAGGATTCTCTCTCTCCCCTTCTCTCTCTGCCCCTCCCCTGCTCATGCTCTCTCTCGCTCTCTACAAATAAATAAATAAAACATTTTAAGATGTTTTGTGTATATACGCAAAATGGATACTTCTAGAACATAAATTGAAACCTCTTATGCATGATGGGATTTATAATGAAGCCATTCCCCTATTACTGGCATTCACTCTGCTTTTTTTTTTTTTTTTTTTTTTTTTGTGAGTATGAATGAGGCTGCCGTAAACATTGTTGAGTGGCTATGCTTACTTATGGGTTCTTTCATTTCGATGGGATAGGTTCCCAGGAAGAATATTGCTGAGTCAAGGAGTATGTTCCATTTATTTTTATTTTATGGATGTTGTCAGACTGCTTCCTGAAAAGGCCATAATAACTCACAGTTCCACCAGCAATGTACGAGAATTTCCCCATATCTACATTAGCAATAGGTATTATAGCTCTTTTCCATTTTTATAAGTCTGAAGGGTAGAAACATAGCCCTGACCACTCATGAATTCGAATGACATAAGATTTTATTGAATGTTTGGATTTTACTTCTATGAATTACAGCTTATTCCTTGATCCATTTTTTCATTTTTTCATGTCAATTTGTACGGTCCTTGTATATCATAGATTTTAATACTTTGCCAGCTGGTCTGTAAATCATTTTTTTCCCCCAGAGTTCATATGTGTGTATATGTACCTTGTTTATGGCAGTTCTATCGAATTGTCTGTGGCAAAGGCCCAGTATTTTAAAATTTCCAATCCACAGCTGATCAAGTTTTCATAAACTACAAAATCACACACTCAGATGTCACGGCGATGCTGAATTGCTGTAAAAGTTTATAAATGCTTATTCTTAGGGTCTTACTTATCAAGACAAGGGTTTATAGCAAACCCTAGACTGGCACTGGTCCACCAGCCACACTAAAAGTAATGCTACACCATCTTTTTTATCAAAAAATTTTTTTAATGTTTTATTTATTTTTGAAGGAGAGAGAGACAGAGTGTGAGTGGGGGAGGGGAGGAGAGAGAGAGAGAGACAGACACAGAATCTGAAGCAGGCTCCAGGCTCGGAGCTGTCAGCACAGAGCCCGATGCGGGGCTCAAACTCGCGAACCGTGAGATCATGACTTGAGCTGAAGATGGACGCTCAACCGACTGAGCCACTCAGGAGCCCCTGCGCCATCTTTGTTTGCAATCAAACCTTTTCACTGCTATGTAATCAAAATGTTTCGCTCTATAGTTTCTGGACTTCCTATCTTGTTTAAGAAGGTTAAGATTCATGTACAAGAATTGTATTGCTAAACTTATTCCATAGAAATCTCTAGTCCATGTGGGTTTTTTTCCCCCAAATTTTGTTATACCCTCCCCTTTTGTCTGGATTGTTCATGGTGCAGGATAGGGGTCCAATGCTAGTTTCTTTCAGATGTGCTGTCCCATTAGCTTTGTCATTGTGGAAGATATAGTCTGGTTCCCTCAGCAGTCACTCCCTCCCCCTTCTAGTTTACCTTCTATAATATAATATAATATAATATAATATAATATAATATGGCCTTCTGGAAGGTTAAAATCCTACACTCTCAGATCAACCATACTTTGGCTCCGCACCTGACGTGCATGCCACAAAATAGACAAATCTAAGCAAGACTTAGAGCCGAGAGGGCAGTATAAGTGCACAGAGATCTTCATTTTCCTGGTAAAGATAGTAGAGTAGATATTTTGTTCTCTTGGGGTATCTATGAAAGGTTTCTCAAGTTCTTCTATCATAAATGCTAAGCAATAGAATAGCAACAATGATACTTTTCCTTGAAAAGTCTTGAGTATGACTGGACCATCTTTCTAGCGCATAACATCCAACCATTCTTTTTCTTTCATCTTCTCAGATAGTTTCTAGGAGCTACCTAACTTATCTTAACAAATTCTTTCACTTAAACTACCTAGATTGAATTCCATTTTCTGCCACAGAAAGTCCTGACAGAACAGTCATATATAGAGTTATCTTATGTATTAAGATACTTTACTACATTCATGAATCCATTTTGAATCGGTCGCTATCAATATACTCATGCCTGTAACAGATTGGTATTAACACGGTGGATTTATATGGTGTTCTGAGGTCTGGGTTTTTAGTATGTTTGATTTTTGTTTTTCTCAGAAATGATACTTCCATTTGAACTTAGAGATAATTTTATCACTTTCAGTCAACAAAAAGAATAACAAGCAGAAATACATTTGAGTAAAACTAAGAGACTTCTTTGAACCCTAAGCCAAAATACATGAGGACAGGGGAACCTGGTTGCTCGATCAGTTACAACCTCAGGGTTGTAAATGCGAGTCCCATGTTGGGTATAGCGATTCCTAAAAAAATAAAATCTTTAAAAAAATATACATGAAGACAAGGACTGAATGAAGAAATGGAAAATGACACAGGAAAGCTGTGTCAAAGAATAGTCAAACCAGGATACTCACAGAGTGGTATACTAATCATCACCTTTAAGAACATTTGACAAAAATAATGAACGGGAGGCACCTGCCAAAGATTGTGGGGGATTGCTGAAACCATGAATGAGCCTTGTATAAAAGGAAGTCCTCGAAGAAATTAAACTCCTATAGATTCCCACTCCTTTCCCACAGTTAGGCAGTAGCTTTTCTCTCTGCCTTTAGGAAATGGGAGATATATTCTCTGGAGCAAATGAACTACAGAAGCTTTGGACTTTGGGCCACCAGACATAGAGGAGGTGAAGGTGAAAATCTAGGGCAGGAGTCAGCAATTTTTTTTTCTGTAAAGATCCATATAGTAAAAACTTTACACTTCACAGCCATATGATCTCTGTCACAACTACTCAAATGTGCCATGGTGGCACAAAAGCAGCTGTATATGTCTTCTATATAGATACTATAGAATATATATAGCTGTATATACTTACACAGATGGGTGACTCTGTGTGCCAATAAAATTTTATTTATAAAAACTGTAATTGACCAATTGGCTACAATTTATAGCCCCTTTGGTCTAGGTTAACACCTGCAGGATTGAGTAAGAAACCTACATGCTGAACGGGGAGACCTCTAGCCCTCCTCCTCTGACCAATAATTAGGTTTATTCACCACACTGTACTTTCTCCCAGCCCTCATCTCCCACCCAAAATATGTAAGTAAGTTAGTAAATAAGGTATTATTCTCTCAAGAAACTAAAAACCCGAACAGCAAAGCTCTACATATGCTAATATATAATGTCATTTATTAAAAAAAAAAAAAAACAACAACAAAAAACACCAACTCGTCCAACAGAGAAGCTCATTACTTATTAAGCCCTATGAGCCTGACCCAGTAAGGCTGCAGTGGGTGGGGGTAGGGACTGGGGTTGGGCAAACTCTAGTTTTCACTCTAAAACCAGCCTCATTTTCAAATATGAACAGATAGCAAAAGGTCCTCTGACATTTGAAGGAAACTTCTAGCATAAAAAGCAGACACTGAAACAAACAAACAAGATAGACAACACAGGGATCAAGAGACAAATTCAGAGAAACTCTAATTCATATCTCTAGAGAGGCCCATTCATTTATTAAACACATGTTTACTGAGTGTTAATAGTGTGCCAAACATTTTTCTACATACAAGCAATATAGTAGTGACCAAAATACATTAAAAAACATTTGACTTCATGAATCTTTCTTCTAGAGACAAGATAAAAGAAAATAAAGAACACTTTAAATTATAAAACAATAAGGATCTACTGATGATTAAAAATTTGGCAGATAAATTTTTTAATTCAGTAAAAGTATTGGAAGATAAAATTAGAAATCTCTCTGAAAAATAAAAGAAATAACGAAATTAGAAGGAAAATGGGATAGAAAAGAAAATTAGAAAGTGGACCCAAAGAGTCTAACAACCCACAGATAGGAATTCCAAGAAGAGATAAAGAGGATATGAAAAAAAAATTATCAAATCAGTAATACCCCAAATTCCTCATTGCTAAGTGACATGAGTCACCAAATCAAGAAGGCCGTCAAAGTACCCACATAATAAATGAAAATTACAAACATTAAGGTGCATTTCTGTGAAATTTGACAATTCCAGAGAAGACCCTAAGGGTTGCCAGAGAAGTAGAAAAATTCATATTTGAAGATTTTGGAATAAAAATCACATCAGATATCTCAAATGCAATAATGGAACAATGCCTTCATTTTTTTTTTTAATTGAAAATTATTTTCAGCTTAGGATTCCATACCCAGCCAAACTATCAGTCAAGTATAAGAGAACACAGACATTTCAGACACTCAAAAATCTAAAAAAAAAAAGAAAATATTTTCTTTTGTACCATTTCTAAGAAAACTACTGGAAGATGTGGTACAGCAAAAGTAGGAAGTTAGGACAGAGAGGATTCAATATTTAAAAGAGAAATGAAGGCACTCCCAAGGCATTGATGAAAGAAAGATGCAGATTAGCATATGGCTGGCAAATGACTTAAAAATTCGAATCCCTGCTAGGGTATGTGGATGGATGGTTCCAGGAGAAATGTCCAGAAGTAAAAGAAAAGAAAATTATATATTATTTGACAGGTTCTTTTTCACATGTGGAAATTTATGTTGAGAAACATTGTACCAAACTTTAGAAAATGTCAGAAGACGATCATAGACTCAAGGAAAACTTCACAAATAAAAAAAGCAATTGTTAACTCCATGCAAAATAAAAATGCATACAGGAGAGGGCACCTGGGTGGCTCAGTTGGTTGAGTGTCCGACTTTGGCTCAGGTCATGATCTCATGGTTCGTGAGTTCTAGCCCCCCATCAGGCTCTCTGCTGTCAGCAGCACGGAGCCAGCTTCCGATCCTCTGTCCCCTTCTCTCTCTGCCCCTCCTCCACTTCTGCTCTCTCTCAAAAATAAGTAAAACATCAAAAAATTCATACAGGAAAAGCAAAATACTCGGCTTAAAAGTAACAATATTGACATAGTTATAATGAAAACACTGAATATGGGCTTTATCATTTTTATTGAGGCATACTGTATGTGCAACAAGCTGTATCCCTTTAAACTGTATAACCTGATGAGTTTTTAACACATAACCCGTGAAACTACCACCACGGTAAAAAAACATAATGCTGCCAAGACCACCAAAAGACTCCTCACACCTCCTATTCTTTCTATCCCTTTATCTACTCCCAAACCTAGGCAATGGCTTATCTGCTTCTGTCACGATAGATGAGTTTGCATTTGCTATTATTTTATGCCAATGGAATCATACTATATATACTCTTTCAACTCAGCCGTTCCACTCTTAAGTATGTAATAAAATGAAAACATGTGCCCACACAAAGACCTGCATGTAACGTTCATAGTTTTATCCACAATAACAAACAAAAAACTGGAAACAACCTAAGCATCCACCAACTGGAGAATGGATAAATAAAATATGGTGTGTCCCTATAATGGAATACTATTCAGTAATAATAAAATTATCAACAACAAAATGTGATCAGTCAACTTACCAATCAGTCTTATTTATTCCATGCAAAGGCCTCCTGTGTTTTCTAGGTGCGTAATCATTTTATTAGCAAAATGTATTATTTTTGAATTCTTTTTTTATTTTTTAATTTAATTTTCTTTTTTAAAAATGTTTTATTTTTGAGAGAGAGAGAGAGAGAGAGCATGAGCAGGGGAAGGGCAGAGACAGAGGGAGTCAGGGGATCTAAAGTGGGCTCTGTGCTGACAGCAGAGGCCCAACATGGGGCTCAAATTCACAAACCCCGAGATCATGATCTGAGCCAAAGTTGGTCGCTTAACCAACTGAGCCACCCAGCTGCTCCTGAATTCTTTTGGTTAAATGTTTATACCATTCATTCCATTCCTTGTCTTACTGACCTCATCTGAACATTCTAAACAATGTGGAATAATAAGTTGATTGTAGGCATGCCTGTGTAATTCCTGAAATGGTTTACTATTTCTCTGTGCACAATATTTGCTGTTGGTTTGGGGGGCATAGTCTTTATTACATTTATGACAGTCAAGCCCATTTCTTCTATTTATATTTCACTTAGATTTTTATTATAAATGAATCCCAAATGTCTTTTCACAGATCTATTGATATGATCAATGTTATCTGTCTTTGATTTATTCACGCAGTATAGCATATTAATGAATTTCTTAATATAGACCCTTGAATAAATTTTACCTGACCATTCTTGTGCTGTGTTGCAAGGTCCTATTTACCCTAGTATATAGTTAACATTTTTGTATCTGCAGGGAAATGAATCCAAAGTTTCTTGTGCCATCTTTTTGGGATTTCATATTTATACTTTTTCTGGTTGCATGCAATGACTTGAGGCAGTTTCTACCACTTTCCACGGCCTGGAGTTGTTTAACCACTGGCTTGATCACCTCTTCTGTTAAATGTTAGGCATGGCCCAGCTGTGATACTTTCTGCTGTCAATGTCTTTTCCAACGATACCTTTTTAATCACTTTCCCAACGTATTGGAGACTGGTCTTTTCAAATTTTCTACCTCCCGAGTCAAAGTTGGTCAATTATACTGTATGAGGAAACCATCGTTTTTCCTAGGATTTCAAATGTATCACCATAGGAATTGGACGTAGACATTTTCATGAACCTTTTCATTTCTCCAGTATCTGTGATAATATCTTCTTATTTCTAAGCTTATGTTTTTATTCTTGCTCTTTTTCTTCATAATCAGGCTCAGAAGGAATTGACTTCTTTTGTTGGTCGTTTCAGAGATCCAGCTTTGGATTGTGTTTCTTTCTCTTTCCTGCCATTTGTTTCTATTTCAGTATATATGTTTGTTGGACAAATGAATGATAGTCATCAGCAAATAGCTCTGTATTGGAGATCATTTGGGAGAAACTGCTGAGTGAGAGAGAAGAGGCCTCTTAGAACACCAATGTCTAAGGGTTGGCCAGAAAAATACCAAAAGGTTCCAAAGAAGCAATGGGATTAGTAACAGAAAACCCAAGAAAGTACAAAGTCACAGAAGCCAAGATAAAAGTGTTTCTTCTTGTTGGGGGAGGGGGGCACCTCTGCATCCCTTTTTCTCAGTGGCCATTATGGTCTCTAGCATGTTGTTTATGAACTTGGTATGCAGATACATAAGAGATTCCAAAAGAGGTGTTTACCTGGTTTGTGCCCCTCTTCACTACCACCTCTCATTCCTCCAGGCAAAGGGGTGTTCATGGGATTAGAATCCCTGGTTTCTGTCACGTAACAAGCCCTCTTAACCTTCTTCAATCTAAACCCATCAGTTATTGTGTCAAGAAGAAATCACTAAGTTTCCAACATGTGAATCACACTATTCTAAGGATGTAGGTATCATGCCTATTTTTTTTTAATGCTTATTTGTTTTTGAGAGAAAGAGAGATAGAGCGTGAGCAGGGGAGGGGCAGAGAGAGGGAGAGACACAGAATCCGAAGCAGGCTCCAGGCTCCAAGCTATCAGCACAGAGACTGACTCGGGGCTCAAACTCACAAATCGTGAGATCATGACCTAAGCTGAAGTTGGTCGCTTAACCAACTGAGCTACTCAGGCACCCCTCATGCCTAATTTTACTATGCTATTAAAATCATAATAATAATGTTTATTTTTGAGAGAGAGCATGCAAGTAGGGAGGGGCAGAGAGAAGCAGATACAGAATCCAAAGCAGGCTCCAAGCTCTTAGCTGGCAACCCAAAGCCCCACGCAGGGCTCGAACTCTTGAACTGCGAGATCATGACCTGAGCCAAAGTCAGACACTTAACCGACTGAGCCACCCAGGCGCCCTCTTACTATGCTATTTTAAATGTTCAGGGCTTTTAAGAGGTCCTCATTAAATGGATTGACATGCATCGGTGTATAAAGTTAAGTGCTACCTTTGAAAAATAAGAAGTTTGTTCCCCTTTCAGTTCGGTGGAAAAACTTGCAACTTCTGATGACAGTGTCTTATGATGGTCACTTTAGTTCTGGGACACAATAAGCCCAGGGTCTCAAACTCTTGATCTGATTTTCCATGCCTTTTGAGAGGTAGCTGCCAATAATTTTTAGTACTACTTAAACCCACTGGTTGAAATGGGACATACTGAAGTATGTGGCGAAAACTTTTCTCACCCTCTGTTTCTTTTTTTTTTTCTTTTTTAATTTTTTTTTTCAACGTTTATTTATTTTTGGGACAGAGAGAGACAGAGCATGAACAGGGGAGGGGCAGAGAGAGAGGGAGACACAGAATCGGAAACAGGCTCCAGGCTCTGAGCCATCAGCCCAGAGCCCGACGCGGGGCTCGAACTCATGGACCGCGAGATCGTGACCTGGCTGAAGTCGGACGCTTAACCGACTGCGCCACCCAGGCGCCCCTCACCCTCTGTTTCAAGACAGGATGAGATCTCATGGTCCCGATGACGGGGCGGGGGGGGGGGGGGCGGGGATCCATACCTAGCACTGTACCAACTTGTCTTTCACTTAGGGAAAAGTGAAGAGTAAAGTGTGAGATATAGATATATCTTCGTCCCTTATCTTTCCTGCTCTGTTTATCATTTGTTGAGGGACCACAACACCCTTGCATGGTTATAAATGTGCTCTGTGACTTTGATAATGTTATTATTATGATAGCAATACTTAATGGTAGAATCCACTTATATTTCTTTGATTAAGCCAGTACACATTTACAAAGCATTGTCCAACCTATTTTTCCTTTAAACCAAAACAACAGAACTTAAGACTTCCAACTGTACAGTAAGACTTATGTAAACCAATGAATTGTAGAGTTTAAATTGGGGCAAGAGATGATCTAATCTCTTACAGAGTTTCTAATCAACCTCATACACACGTAACTTTTTCCTTTGTTAACAAACAGCCACTGAATGCAAACTGGTGCAGCTACTCTGGAGAACAGTATGGAGGTTCCTCAAAAAGTTAAAAATAGAACTACCCTGTGCCCAGGAATTGCACTACGAGGTGTTTACACAAAGGATACAAAAATACAGATTTGAAGGGGCCCTTGCACCCTGATGTTTATATCAGCATTATCCACAAAGCCAAACTATGAAAAGAGCCCAAATGTCCATCTACTGATGAATGGATACAGAAGATGTGGCATATGTATACAATGGAATATTACTCAACCATCAGAAAGAATGAAACCTTGCCATTTGCAACAATGTGGATGGAGTTAGAGTGTATTATGCTAGGTGAAATACGTCCGGCAGAGAAAGACACAGGCCATATGATTTCATTTATATGTGGAATTTAAGAAGCAAAACAGATGAACATATGGGAAGGAGAAAGAGGGGGTGGGAAGCAAACCATAGGAGTCTCTCAATAACAGACAACAAACGGAGCATTGATGGAAGCCGGGAGGTGGGGGATGGGCTAAATGGGTGATAGGAATTAAGGAGGGTACTTGTTGGGATGAGCACTGCGTGTTATATGTAAGTGATGAATCCCTAAGTTCTATCCTGAAACCCCATTATACTAAATGTTAACTAAGTAGAATTTAAATTAAATTTTGAAAAGGCAAACAAACAAATAGCCACCATTCCAGATCCAAACTCCCCCCAATACAACCTGTGCCCTCTGTTCGGCAATCTGGTCTGACATTGTCTCTTCTTGGCAACAAAAGGAACCAGGGTGGGAAAGACAGCCGAGTGCTTGTATTCTTTTCCTTTTTTTTACAATTTCCATCCTCTCTTAAGAAGAGTGTTCCCCATTCTGGCTCTGCTAACGTCTTCAGAAAACCACCCCAAATACTTCTCTCTTAAATGAATTTTGTCCATCAGGACACTTGGTAGGATGTTACACCTGTTTTGGTAAGTTCTCCTGACTCTGAATTTACTTCTCACTTCTAAGTATCATCTAGATTTCCGCAAAAGAGTACTAATGTGGGCGTAATCATGGCACCCCAGTAACAGTAAGAACTTTTACTTCACTGGTTCTTATCATCACCTTAAATTATAATTTCTTTAGAGTCTTGCTACCCAAAGTGTGGTCCATGGACCAGTAGCATTAGCATCACCTGGGAGCTTCTGAGAAATTCAGAAGTTCAGGGGCACCCGGGTGACTCAGTCAGTTAGGCATCCAACTGTTGATTTCAGCTCAGGTCATGATGTCATGGTTCAATAAGGTTGTGAGATGGGGGTCTGGCTCCACGCTAACAGTGGGGACTCTGCTTGAAATTCTCTGTCCCTCTCTCTCTGCCCCTCTCCCATCTGTGCATATGCTCTCTCTCTAAAATAAAGAAATTAAAAAAAAATTCAGAAGTTCACATCCCACCCCAGACCTACTAAATTAAAATCTTCAAGATCCCCTGGCGTAAACTAAAGTTTAAGAAGCACTGCCTTAGTTTTCTGCCAAGACCTCACCATTTATTCCAAGGAATGTCCACAAATAGCTCACAAATTGTCACGTCATCTACCATGTGGCACCTGCCATTCCTCTCTCTTCTGCTCTGTAAGCACTCTTTGATGATATACACGTCTCGGTCTTCCACTGCCTGTAAGGGGTCATGAAGGCACTTTGCTGCTGTGGCCTTTGTCCACTGGCAAGCCACCTGCTCCTGGCCAATGCTGCTTGTGTGTCACCACTCAGCTTCACATGCACTCACGCAGATGGGTAAGGGCTTGTAGAATTCAAAGCATCACTTGCCCTCTGGGGCATCAAAGCAGCTCTGTATTCCCAGCATAACAAGGGAGAATGCTTCTCACCCCATTTATTACATAAATGGGGAAGCAATGCTTATCCCTGCAAGTTTTTAGTGAAAATACCTTTCAGATTTTATTTGCATCTCACCTTCTCCCTCAGATTGGGACATGAATCCAAGTTCTATTAAGGAGTTGTAGTAGCGGGATGCCACTTACAACAAGACCAAGTGAAAGGCATTAGAATTCATTCGCTCAGTCATTAGCTTATGTATTCATTTATTCATTCAAAAAAGATTTCCCGAATGCCCATGATATGTCAGGCATTATAGTAGAACCTGGGGATACGGCATCTTCCCTTCCGGTATACTTTACAACTGGGTCAAACTCTGTGAGTCCCCTGCCAGCCATCTTCTTAAGCAGTATTTTTTAAAAACTGTAACATTTTAAGACCACATGACAGTGTCTCTCACAACATGGTCCGCTATATGAGATCACTGAGTTTTGTTTTTTTTTTTTAATTTTTTTTTTCAACGTTTATTTATTTTTGGGACAGAGAGAGACAGAGCATGAACGGGGGAGGGGCAGAGAGAGAGGGAGACACAGAATCGGAAACAGGGTCCAGACTCTGAGCCATCAGCCCAGAGCCCGACGCGGGGCTCGAACTCACGGACCACGAGATCGTGACCTGGCTGAAGTCGGACGCTTAACCGACTGCGCCACCCAGGCGCCCCTCACTGAGTTTTTTAAAATTTACTTCAAGAAACACTTAAAAATTCCTACAGCAGAATCACCAGGGATGCTTGAAATACAGATTCCTGGACTGAACCCCCAAACCCTCATTCTGAGTCTGGGTAGTACGCAGAATGCTGTAGGATGTATCCTAGATGTTGTAAACATGTGATCAACAATGATAATCCATTGGTGATTCTGAAGCGCATGGGGGTCAAGCAGGCTTTTATGTCTGCATTGGTTTACATATTCAGCATCTGCAGAAATCTGATCTTGAATAAAGACTGCTTCAAGGAAGACTTGGGTACTAACTGCTCTGAAGCACCCAACACAAGAATGCAGTGGGGGGCGAGGTAAGAAATGAGGACAAATCACCAAATCTTTAGGAAAGTAAAGTCAAACAGTCATGGAGGCAAGTGGGATGTGGGCACAAGGTTCCTACAGAAGTGAGGCCAAGTGAGGAAAGCAAAAGTCGGTTTGTGTGACCCTCTGGGATCAGTGTCCAAAGGCCTTAAGCAAGTAGCAAGTTCAGAGAATTTTGGAAGCCTTTCATGAGTGGTCCAGAAAAGGCTGCAAAGGCTTTGTTAGGGTCCCATGCGTCCTTTGGAGGACATTCTGCTCCATAACATGCTTCTGCTGCCCTTAAGATTTCTGCCTGAGCTGAGAACAGGAGCATCGAGGGGAACCTGTAAGCTGGCGTCTTTCCTGCTCTGGGTCTTCTATCAGCCTCCATGGACCCAATAGATGTTCAGGTGCAGGGATAATTCCACATTCATCGATTAGAATAAGAAATAAGAACTGGTCAGCATCCTTTGCAGAAGTAGAGTAACACGGATGAAGCAGTATTTGTGGTCTCGTTCCATACGTGATTCTTTCAGGAAACAAATGACCACCTTCAAAGAATTGGGGAGAGTCTTTGCAGCTCACGGAGAGACTTCCTGTCTATAGGGAAGGGATGGAGAAAATGGCTGTGATCACTGCCAACTGCAGACCATCTGTGAGGGGAAGAGACGCTGCCAGGCAGGAGGTGGCCCCCTTGCAGACAGCTCGAGGAAGAGCCAGGGGTCTGTTTAGTAACGGCTCCCTTGGAGAAACCATTTTCATGGACACTTCTCAGGGACCAGATCTGGAATCCAGGGCCACTTTATGAGGTGCTACTATAAGGTAATAAATCGATTCTTACCCAACGTTCCAGAGTTTACAGAAGCGAGTGTGGAAAATCCCTCTTTTGCAAATTCCTCCAGAGCCTGAGGCAGATCTTAATCCTCTGCGTGGGAGTTGAGGTTTGGCAACAGGCAATGGACAATCGGAGCCAACAAGGGAGAATCAGGTCAGTGCCTAGGTGCAGTGTTGGTGTCACAGGATGATGAGGTTTCCCTGTAATAAGGATGGATAGCTTTCATGGGAAATCGAAGTAAATTCAAAAATAACAGACTGATTTCCTGTGTGACAGGAAATACCTGTCAGGTAATTTATCCTGACAGGAAATACCTTGGCAGGTAATACGCCAAGATGAAAAAAGATGGCCGACAGCAATGGCAGCACTGTTAGAAGTCACATAGAGCTGTCCATGGTCATGTGACTACGGGAAATAACCGTCACTACAAATGCTGGTATTTTACTGACTTTATTTTAATCTAATTTAATTTTATTTTATTTATTTACTTTGAGAGGGGGGCAGGGGGAGAGAGAGGGAGAGAGAGAATCTCAAGCACGCTCCGTGCTGTCAGTGCAGAGCCCGACTCGGGGCTCGAACTCACGAACCATGAGACCATGACCTGAGCTGAAAGTGAAAGTCGGACATTTAATGGACTGAGCCATCCAGGTGCCCTGGGCATTTTATTTTATTTTATTTTTTTTTTTTTTTAATTTTTTTTTCAACGTTTATTTATTTTTGGGACAGAGAGAGACAGAGCATGAACGGGGGAGGGGCAGAGAGAGAGGGAGACACAGAATCGGAAACAGGCTCCAGGCTCTGAGCCATCAGCCCAGAGGCTGACGCGGGGCTCGAACTCACGGACCACGAGATCGTGACCTGAGCTTAAGTTGGACGCTTAACCGACTGCACCACCCAGGCGCCCCTGAGCATTTTATTTTAAAAGGTCTTAGTAGAGTCCTGAAGCAAATGCCCTGTCCAGAGACTTATGCCACCAGGAGGCACCACCACCCAGAATGCCCACGGTCCTGGGGCTTCTAAATCCTCAGTGGTTCTTTGCTGCCCCAACCAGCTCAAAGCATAACCTGGCCTCCCGCCAGGGTCCCAGCATGGCCCTGATGCTGCAGACAGCTCTAAGGACTGGAAGGAACCAGGCATCAGACCGTCTTCCTCAGGTGTGCAGGCTTCTTCCAGTGTAGCCACGGAGCAGGAAAATGGATATTCACAGCCATAAGAAAGGACTACACAGTGCCAACAACCACCTTCCTGGTCCCTCTGGTCAGAGAAGGCTCTCACCGTCAAGTTGGACCCTTGACTCACGAGTGCAAAGTTGGTAATGGCCTCATCACCTCTCCAGGGTAAAATGTCAATCCACTGGCATGGCACCCACGATCCCTGCCCAACTGCTTCCCTAACATGGTCACCTGCCACGTCTCCACACTTTATGCTCCAGCCATCCTGAGCCACCTACAGTTTTTCTCTGCACACTTTACCCTGCAGTCATGCTGAGCTACCTACAGTTTCCCTGTAAATCTGATCCTCTTTCCTTCATAATTTTGCCTGTAGTCCTCTCTTCCTCTACCCTGGGGATATTCAGAGGCATATTGCCTTCTCGTTACTGGCTGTGTGGCTGTAAGGAGAGGGGAGTTGAGATGATTTCTATGTCGGGATCAGATTGGGGGACAGCACCAGTACCTAGATACCATTGGACAGACTTTGTCCTGGTCTTACTTCCATCTGAACTCACCGCAAAAACCCATCATAGAATGGCTCTTCTGCCCACTCTCTCCACGTGAGGTCTGGGAGCTCACCAGGTTCTGGCCAAAGTTCTAAATCTAAGAAGATCCTTATGGACTATTCGCCAAGAAAGCAAACTGGATTGATCTCGCTGTGCTTGTGGATCTTAAGACTGGTTATATTTTAAAATCAGTCGGGGAAATTTTTTTTTTACATATAAACTCAATGAGATCAGAATGTCTGAAGCTGTGCCTGAACATCGATGACGTTTTCAAAGCTCCAAGGGGGATTCCAACATGTGGGCCATACTGATAACCGCTATACCATTTCCTCAACTTCCTTCTGCCCTGGCTCCTTTTCTCAATTTTCATTGCCTCAGCACCTTCCATCCACCTCTCTCATCTATGGCAGAAACTGGCTCACCCATCACAATTACCCAGTGGAAATGGAACAAGGGATTGAACTTACACTACAGTTAGGATTCTAGGCTCTAGAAACACATTTTCTCACAGTCTGTAAGGCATATAATCTGGTTTCTCACTACTTGGTTGATTTATCTCCTTTGGAAGGAATTGACTCTGACTCAATAGAAATCCTGATTAGACCAACAGATACCAGGAAGGGCACAGGAAGCCAGGTCACCAAGAGCTAATGGAGCAGATTAGAGTGGCTGGAAAAAAAAAAAAAAAAAAAAAAACCAACCCAGATCCAGAATGTAGATGAAAAGACTTGTAGATGAGCAAGGATTCTGGATAGACAGAATGACTGTATTAAACCCAAATGCTGGGAGGAGAGGAGACAGAGCAATCAGAGGTCACAAGACCAGAAGGAGAAAGCAGAAAGGTAGGCTCACCAGCTGGATGTTGAGAGATGGGGATTAACTGAGAAAAAGATTCAAGAGGATGTTGTAGGAAGATGGAAATATTCTCTGTCTTGATGGTGGGTGACAGTTGTGTAGGTGTATTCATTTGTCAAAACTCATCGAGTGGGGTGCATTTTATAGTATGCCAATAAATTGATATAAATTCTAATTCATCAATAAACTGAATATATGGTTTTTAAAATTAAGGAAGAATGGGCCAGGAAGTTTTGAATAGAAGAGAAGGGCCAGAGCGCTGGCCAAGCCTGGGCTGGGATGCCCTGAGTGTCATCTTACAGGCTTTGACCATGGGGGCCACAGACCAAAATCAAAGGCAACAGTGCTCCTTCATCTGAGAGTTGCATAACGTTGAGTGTCAGAGCTCAATTCCTTTCCTGAAGTATATTCCATGAAACACTAATTTCATGAGTTATTCCCTGAATAAAAGGAATCTGAAGTCAAATAAATTTTGGAAATGTTCATAATTTGTCCGTCTCTTGGATGATCACGAGATCCATTAGACCAGTTCTGTCCAAGAGAATTATAGTGTGAGTTACATTTGTAATTTAAAAGTTTCAGAACACCACCTTTAAAAAATACACTTAAGTTTAATAATATTTTTATGTCACCCAATATATCAAAAATATGAATATTCCAACACGCAATTATTATAAAAATTATTAATGAGATATTTTACATTCCATTTTTTTCACACGAAATCTGTAAAATCTGGCGTGTATTTTAACTGACAGCACATCTCAATACAAAGGAGCCATATTTCGAGTGCTCAATAGCCACATGTCTCTAGTGGCTGCCATATTGAATAGCACAGCCTTAGAATATTAAAGGCTCTGACAGCCCAACAGTAAAGAAACATCTTCAACTTGGTTTAACCCTGGATTTCCAAAGCTAATTTGACTCCCTCCCTCCCTCCTTTCTTTGTTTCTTCATTCCTTCCTTCTCTTTCTTTCTTCCTTCCTTCTCTTTCTTTCTTTCCTTCCTTTTCTTTCCTTTCTCTTTCCCTTCCTTCCTTCCTTCCTTCCTTCCTTCCTTCCTTCCTTCCTTCCTTCCTTTCTTTCTTTCTTTCTCCCTCAGTTCCATCTATTAGCATCTACTCCACAGGAACACACTTTACAAATGTCAACATAGTTCAGAGATCCACAGGTAGTGTTCCAAAAATTAGGTATCGCCTACAGACATGTTTTGATCGGTCAATACAATGCTTGTAAGTAATTTAAGCTGGCTTTTAAAACCTGGGGGATTTCACATTCAAATCTGGATTTCTAACTTCTCTACAAATGAAGACACCTGATATCATCGAGTCTGTACTCCTTCATGGCTACTAGAGGTTAAAGCTGAGTGCTGGCTGCTCTCATTGGAAAACAAGCAAGCTGGAATGGGTTTCAAGGCGCACACAGCAGGGCATGTTTTGCTGTTCTGAACCATCCATACTGCTTCCGAAACGTACTCGTCTGTGTCTACCTTGGGCACCCCATCCAGGTGAGCGACCTGCTTAGTCTGTAGGCGTTTGAGTGTCTAATCCCTGGTCAAGCTCAGTCACCTCACGTCTCAGATAAATAAGTTCAGGTCCCCCAAACTTGAAGGTCATGAGGGTAAACTTATTTTGCTAGTTATGGAGAGATCAAGAACTATCCCCCGTTTCTCCTGACCATTCCCCCATGCTCTCTGATGCTTCTATTAAGATTCCTTCATCCGCTTCTGCTTCTTCTCCTGCTATACCTCAAAAGACTCACAGAAACCTGTGAGCCACGGACTTGTGAACTCTTCACGATTAATTATGCTTTTTAAGCTAAAGATGGATGATGGAAATATTCTCTGTCTTGACTGTCTGACACAACTTGGATCGTCACTCATGGCTAACAAGATGCTGACTTGAAACAAATCAAGGGATGATAGAGCCTTTGTGGAGGTCAAAATATCGCCAGGTAGTACTGGAGATATTACCAAATTCCTTAGATAACCATTGGGTCTTCTTGTTTGGACTTAATCAAAACATCATGTCTGCTGTTAAGAATGGACATCAAGAATCTCTGAACAGAATCCCAACACAAGGAGACCGCCCTGGGCAGAATGCCAGAGCTGGCCTGATTTTACTACTCCCAGAGGGAAATGCGTTCCTCCCAGCCTTGATTCAGATCTATGGCTGATGCTTATCTTGGGGCCAAGGCCAATACCATCTTTTTTCTTTATTACAACAGTTAATTTCCCCAGAGTTTCAGCTACTTTTAATAAGAGAATATTTATCCAAGAATGTGGATAGATGTGTGTTTGAGAATGTATGGGCGCTCACATACCCATTTTAATGCAAAGTTAATTAACCTTGAACATGGCAGGCTTCTTTCTTATATCTTTTTTGACTCCTGCTTAGTGGAAAGTTAAGAAGTGACCTGTAGAGCGGCGCCTGGGTGGCTTAGTAGGTTGGGCGTCCGACTTCAGCTCAGGTCATGATCTCACGGTCTGTGAGTTCGAGCCCTGTGTCCAGCTCTGTGCTGACAGCTCAGAGCCCGGAGCCTGCTTTGGATTCTGTGTCTCCCTCCCTCTCTGCCCCTCCCCTGCTCGTGCTCCATCTCTGTCTCGAAAATAAATAAAAACATTAATAAAAACAAAAAGTGACCTGTAGAATAGAATGGATAAAAGAGCCTGGAGTTTTTTTGTTTTTTTAAAAGGTACACTCATAGCTACCCTGCATTAGCCTAGAAAGACAATGAGCAAAAAAGCAGAGAACCCTTAATCCGCAATGGACTTTCTCTGTGTCTGATGGACTTGTTAGCTTACTGTGTGTTGGGAGCTAAGTAGAGAGATTTAAGTAGGAGATGATCACCGTGTTTCCCAGTGAAGACTTTTGACCTTTCCAAGAAGGGCCCTTACTTCTTCAATTCCTTGTTACAACCCAGATCACGAACAAGAAATGGATTAGTGACCCAGTTGAGGAAACGATGGAGGAAAGTACGACAGACGTCCTCAGATTGGTCCAGGGAGATGCCTTCCAACCACCGTGCCTCCCCTCAGCTGTGGTTGACCTCACGTGCATTTCCACAGGCGCAATACGTTTGAGAAGAGCCATGTTTCTGTCTCCACCCTGTGTTCTCCCGGGGCATCTAGCAGTTTTCCACTCGCTGGT
The DNA here is from genome assembly GCF_018350155.1 of Leopardus geoffroyi. Classification (NCBI taxonomy): domain Eukaryota; kingdom Metazoa; phylum Chordata; class Mammalia; order Carnivora; family Felidae; genus Leopardus; species Leopardus geoffroyi. Next base: position 7,634,016 of record NC_059330.1, read on the forward strand.
TGTGTTTGCCTGGTTTCCCCAGAAAGCAGAGCCCAGAGCAAAGGCTCACGTCCTCTAGTCAAGTAGGCAGTACAACACCAAGAGAAAGGAGCGAGTGAGGGGAAAAAGGGAGAAGCAGAGCCAATGGGAGGGAGTGTCATCAGGTTGGTCATCACTTGGTATCGGGTGAGACTTAGAATCAGGCGTTCTTTTTGTAGGACAAGAGGCTTATACATAGGCAACTGCTTCTAAAAAGGGAGAGAAAGAATTTTCCTATTTGGTCCATTTGATCAATTTCAGTAAAGACGTCCAAGGACAAGAGAAAAAGGTGCCAAGCCCCGTCACCTCCCCTTTGTTTTAATTTTTTTAACATTTATTATTGAGAGACAGAGAGACACAAAGCGTGAGCAGGGGACGGGTAGAGAGAGGGAGAGACACAGAATCCGAAGCAGGCTCCAGGCTCCGAGCTGTCAGCACAGAGCCTGACGCGGGGCTCGAACTCACCATCTGCGAGATCATGACCTGAGCTGCGGTCAGTCGCCTAACCAACTGAGTCGCCCAGGCGCTCCTCACCTCTCCTTTTTATAGTGACATGCTAGACTGTGTACACGAGACTTGTGAAAGAGGTCGCCCGAAATTCATACGCCTGCATCATCCCATTACCTGCCCCGAGGTTACTAACGGGAGGCTCAGAAGATTAAGGAGGAAGATGAAGGTATAAAGCTTTCCTTCGAGAGGGCAACCTTTCTGTTCTCTTACCCAAGGGGGAGAGAAATAAAATGCTCCCCCCTCCCCTTAAGCCATGATAGGAACTTCAGGAGAAAAACTCAGAGACTTGACATTTTCCCATGAAATTTGGGGCCACAGGGACTGGTGGCTGCCTCACACCCGAAGAAAACATAGTGGGAGGATCCCGGTGACGGCAGCTGCGTTAGGTATCGTCTGGCATCTTAGAGTTTGCTAAGGATGCATCCAGGTTGCTTTGGGTCACATGAGCTCCTTGCATGGAGCCCAGAGTTTTGATGGACTGGCCTGGGTTGCATGGAAGGGAGCCGGCCAGAAGTCATTTTCAAATGGACCGTGCCCGAGGAACCTAGAGGAGCAAGGGGACCCCGACAGAGGTGAACCAACAAATAGCCAGGAGATGGAGGAGTCTTCGTGGTCAGGTAAATAGTTCACCAGTCAATGAAACTGCAGGTTTCACCTCACCAGCAGGCAGGGATTCGAAAGAAACTCTCCCAAGCCCCACAACACAAGAAAGAAGCCAAAATGCTCATCATGACGCAGCAGGCAAGTGCCCAACGCCTGATGAAACAGCATCACCCACGTGAGGATGCAGCCTTCCCAAAGCTCAGGACAGCCACTCTGGCTAGCCAACGCAAGAGGAGGGAGTGAGAGGACGTGGGGAAGAAGCCGGACGTGTCTCCCCTCCCGCTGCGGACTTCTGAGCCCATCTGGGTGCGAGCAGAGGGAGGGGAGAACTTTTCAATTGAGTAAGAGCCCAGAGTTTTGATGGACTGGCCTGGGTTGCATTACCATCATCGCCCGAAGAAAAGTAGCCAGCAAAGCTCTGGGAACTTTCTGGGATTTCATCCAGAGGCAGAGCAAACTATGCAAACAGAATGGGTTGGGTTGGAAGAGGCAGTGGTAGGAAATTGGTCTCTGGGTGTGCCCGGCAGAGCAATCGAACAGCGACAGTGCTCGAAAGGACGGCATTTGGGAGGGCCCTTCAAAGCTATCATGCATCCTATCTTGTCAAGTAGATGCCAAGGCAGAAACTAGATGTCATGTAATCTCATCGATTTCTTCGTTTGTACAAAAATTCACTTATTAAAATATCACAGGAGAGTGGGCATGTGAGGCGTTCCTGGAATGAACCTTGTTCCGTTTTCTCCACCTCTCTGTTGGCCTTGCCCCACCCCACCTGGCAAATAAACTCTGCCGACAGCAAAGATAACAGAGGTGAAATTTCTAGGTCAAAACCAAACAAACCAAACAAACCAACACCCTATTCTTTACTGCGAGACAAAAGTTGTGAGAGAATAGATGAGAACCAATACTGCCAAATTTAAAAAACAAACTTCAGAGGTGCCTGAGTGGCTCAGCCAGTTAAGCGTCCAACTTCAGCTCAGGTCATGATCTCGCGGTTCGTGGGTTCGAGCCCCGTGTCGGGCTCTGTGCTGACAGCTCAGAGCCTGGAGCCTGCTTCGGATTCTGTGTGTGTCTCTCTCTCTGCCCCTTCCCCACTCATGCTCTGTCTCTCTCAAAAATAAATAAACATTAAAAAAAAAAAAAAAGGAGGGAGGAGAAGAAGGATGCCTAAAATATTCCAGGGCACGTGAAGGAAGGCTGATACGCTGGCTCTCAGCTGTTATTGGAAAATGGCAGCCCTGGGCACAGAAAATGAAAAAGGAGGTAGACGGTCTATTTAAATATGAGAAATTCAAAATGGCCCCGAGTTGTCCATGGACTGGGAATGGAATGGTATGAGGGGGAACTCAAACTTCTTGGAGGGACAGAAAGTAGCCGAAAGGTTGCCTGGACCAGCCCCGGGGAGTTGCCTGGTTAAATGAAAGGAAACGCATCAGAGTGATGTCCTGGGCTCCTTGCCAGATATGAGGCTGCATCAGTACAGAAGCATCCATGCCAAACCTTTCCACTGCAATTGCGTGTGCCACCCCCCAGAACCACCCAGGGTCCCTCCTGTGCCAAATGGAGAAAAAGACCCCACAAGGGCAACAGCTGCTGACAGTAGAGGGGGGCGTCTCAAGAGACTTCGAACAGGACACCTCTCCTCCCAGACTCAACACCTGGCTGAGGCTGTCGCTTTCACGATCAGCAAGAGTGGAGAGGAGGGAAAGAAACTCAGAGGTAAAGAGCTCTGAATGGACTGAGCTAGAAATCAATAGACCAGAGGCTAGAATGAACTAAATTATCTGTAGATGGGAAGTGGTGGATCAAAGCAGAGAGAAGACAGAGTTCTAGAAAAGAAGTTCTGTTTCTTTCTTTCTTCCTTTCTTTCTTTCTTTCTTTCTTTCTTTCTTTCTTTCTTTCTTTCTTTCTTTCTTTCTTTCTTTCTTTCTTTCCTAAGTTTATTTATTTTGAGATGCTGGGGCGGGGAGAGCAGAAAGAGGGAGAGAGAGAATCCCAACCGGGCTCCTCACTGCCAGCGCAGAGCCCGACGTGGGGCTTGAACCCGTGAACCGTGAGATCATGACCTGAGCGGAAATCAAGAGCTGGACGATTAACCGACTGAGCCACCCAGGCGCCCCACAAAGTTCTATTTCTAAGATGCAGGCTGCATTTCATGGACTCTCATAGCTGTGAAATGATGCACCTTAAGAGAATACAAGGTCTTGCTTTATCCTCTTACGTGGCGGCAGAGGGAGGGAAATATGGTGGGATAGAATAGACACGTCCTGGTTTCTGTCTTTTCTTTCCCTGATTACAACAGTAAGGAGACAAAAGACAGATTAAGCCACTTAGAAAATAGTTCTTTGGGGATTCTCTCTCTCTCTCTGCCCCTCCTCCCCCTCAAAATAAATAAACATTAAAAAAATTCTCTGTGGCGTCTGTTTTTTTTCTACTCAGATAAAAATGTCTTCATTTCCCATTCCCTGCTCTTCCATAACTTCCTAAATATCAAAAGAGTTTGCATCAATTTGCTTAATGTTATACGTTAAAGAAGTCTCTGGCAGGACCCGTATCCTATAAGGAGCCATGCTTTTCTTTCTCTGGATATTTAAGCAGAATAAATCCATTAACGAATAAAAATACACAGTGGCCTTAAAATTCCTGCCTTATGAAATTGAGGCTGTCAGTCCCAGCTTCCTTGTATTTAAAGAAGTAGCTGGACCACACCAATATGAAAATGAAGCATCCTGACAGCTCCTTGAGGTTAACGGTGAGGAACCACCTGTATTTAACATTCTGGTTTCTACTCCATTAACATGCCTGCCTCGGTCTTCTTGATCTGCCAGGGACAAATGGAATGAAAATCAATATCCTCCCGCAAAAGCATTGATGAGATTTTATCCGCTCTCACATCGCAAAGGAATGTCAGATCACTTTACAGCAAGGCTTCCCCTAACAAATTGCAGGTTGTCGCTATATAAAGCGACGTCGTATGAAATCAAGAGCTGAGATGGGTGCCACCTCATTATGTTTTCCCCCTTCCCTGCAACATACATTTCATGTTTGCCTTAGTGCATTCAGATGCCAAGAAGATAAGTACTTTAGCAATCCAGACAGAAGTCTGTAGAGGCCCTTGTGAATAGCTTCAGTGCATTCCCTTGTGTTGCGAATTCCAGCTTTCGGATCTTTCCAAGAAGTCCCTCTCTCTCCCTTGGCGGTGAACGAACCTGCCAGGAGTCTCGCCCCATATCCCCGGCCCTGACTTGGGCCCAGCTTTACTGAGACACGGGCGCCACCCTGGAGTGTCCACCCTGCCTGCACGCACGCGCTCTGAGCTTTCCCCCTCCCACACGCCCGGAGGGACGCGCGAGTAAATGGCAGCTTCCGCTGTCGGAATGAAATGGCTCTTCCTCAGCTACCCTGGTGAGGCTGATCCTCTGGCACTCACAGTGGAAAACCCGTTTCCCTAGGCCCTTCCAGGTCTCCATGGCCATTGGTGTTTCAGCTGCCTTTTTGAACTTGATTTTGAACTTCCCAGAGCCACACCAGCTGCCTTACCGCCTTACTCCTTCCCCGTCACCTGTCAGACTCATAGCATCTACAGACCACCCTTGGCTGGAGATGTTCCTAGCCTTAGGTCCATCCCTACCATTATGCCCTCGTCATGTAAAGTCAGGACATCAGGGGCATGCGCCCTGGGTTTTGAGTGTGCACTTTGCATGTTAGAACAGGGGCCAGTAAATGTTTCCTATAGAGGACCAGAGAGTAAATCACGGGCCACGCAGCTCCTGCCAGAACCAGAGTTCCGCCATGGTCCTGTGTATCAGTCAGGGTTCTCCAGAGAAACAGAAGCAGTGGAATCTATATGCCTATCTGTCCATCTGTCTGTCTATCTGGCATCTGTCTATCTAGAGATATAGAGATATCTAGAGGAGATTTGTTATGGGAATTGGCTCATGTGTTTAGGGAGGCCAAGCAGGCCCACAGTCTACCGTCTGCAAACTGGAGGTATAATTCGGTCTGAGTCCTAAGGCCCGGGAACCAGGAGCTCCAATGCCTGAAGGCTGGGGAACGTGGACATTCCAGCTCAAGAGGAAAGGAGGGAATTCACCTTTCCTTTACCTTTTTATTGCATTCTGGCCCCCCAAAAGATTGGATGGGCTCTGCCCACACGAGCGAAGCTGATCTTTCGCTCAGTCTGCTGAAGCAAACATCAATCTCTCCCAGAAACACCCTCACAGACACCCCCCCAAACTACTATTTTACCAGCTCTCTGGGCATCTCTCAGCCCAGTCAAGTTGATACGTAAAATTAGCCATCACCTCCTGCATAAAAAGCCCTACGCAATGTATGTATGCAAAAGAGCCTGGCTGTGTTCTTTAAAAAAAAAAAAAATCTATTGGTGGACAACTAAAATTTGAATTTCTTCTGAAGTTTACAAGTCACAAACGATAGTCTTCTTTTCATTTTTTATTAAAAACCATTTAAACAGGTAAAAGCTATTCTTAGCTCAAGAGCCAGGTGGAAGCAGGTTGTGGGCCAGATGTGGCCCGTGGGACTTAGTCTGCAGACCGCATGTTCGAGATTTCAAATAAGCCTCCTACATGGGAGCTGGCACAAAGTGGGAACTCAAAGAAAATAAAAAGTTACTTTTGAGTGAATTAACTGAGGAATGAATGAAATCGCTATGAAAAATATGTGACTGATTCCCAAGGAACTCGGAAGATGCCTTTGGTCATGTTTCTTTTTAATTGGAGTCCAACGTTCCGTTTCTGGATTCCCCTGCATTCGGTCTTCAACCTCATGCTCCACTCACCCATTCAACAAATGTTTTAATGAACACCTACTATGGTATGGCCAGGCCTGGTGTCAGCCACTGAGGAGTGAAGAATGAATGAGACAGACCTGCCCTCTCGGAGCTCAAGCCCCCAGAAGGGCCTTTAGTGAGTGGACAAAGAATTTCACCCCTTTGTGAAATGCCTACGAGTCAGTACAGGCTATTCTGGGATCACAAGGGATGTTACCAGTCAAGACGGGAGTCAGGCTTCCTTAAAAGTTGGAAGGCCGAGTGATGTGGAGCGGGCAGACCCTTTGACCTCTACCAAAACAGGACCGCCTTGCCTTCTGATCAGTCCCTGCCCATGTCAGGCAGAAGCAGATTCTGAGATTTTCTACAGGATTGAGCCCAAAGAGCTTGTTATGGATTGAATGTGCGTCTCCCCCCCAATGTATACGTTGAAATACCAGTCCCCAGTTGGATGGTGTTTGGAGGTGGGCCTCTGGGGGTCATCAGGGCGTGCGAGTGGAGCCCTCAAGAATGCCCTTTATTAGGGGCGCCTGGGTGGCGCAGTCGGTTAAGCGTCCGACTTCAGCCAGGTCACGATCTCGCGGTCCGTGAGTTCAAGCCCCGCGTCGGGCTCTGGGCTGATGGCTCAGAGCCTGGAGCCTGTTTCCGATTCTGTGTCTCCCTCTCTCTCTGCCCCTCCCCCGTTCATGCTCTGTCTCTCTCTGTCCCAAAAATAAATAAACGTTGGAGAAAAAAAAAAAAAAAAAAAAAAAAAAAAAGAATGCCCTTTATTAGAAGATAACAGGAGAGAGAGAATTGTTCTCTTGGCCATGTGAGGATACAATGAGAAGACGGCCATCTGGGAACCGGGAAGGAGACACTGAATCTGCTGGCAACTTCACCTTGGACTTCCCAGCCTCCAGACTGTAAGAATTAAATGTTTGTTGTCTGAGCCCCTCAGCCTGTCGTATTCTGTTAGAGCACCCCAGACCGACAAAGACAGGGCTCACCTAACATTCAGAACACCTCTCTGAAGTTCTCTGGGAAGCCCTCCGAACATTAATTTGGACGTTTGTCGGTAATAAATTCCAAGAATCCGAGATAAGTTTCAATCTTGAAACACATGTAAAATATTTTCATCGAACAAAGAAAGACCAAGCCCCGGCGGCCATGTGTTTTTATGAAAAGATACGGCAAGGTTCTCAAAATGGATGTTTCTTGCACGTCCCTTAGATAAAAGCTAGGGAAATAACATTAAATCTTAACGGAATAGAAGTGTTTCTGAAGGGGACTAAGATAATCCGCACCAGACACATGGCTTTCTGAAGAGCTAACTCAATACCAGGCTTGAGCTCAAAGAATGTAGATGAATGGATGTTTAACATGAGCCCTCAGTGCCTGCTTTTACACACATCAAATGTCTCCAGCCAGCTTCTGGCAAGTGCTGAATTGTAGCAAATTCATGATGGGTTTCTCTGATGCGTTCCTGAAGTGTCAGAGGATCCTGCTTTAATCATTGAAAGGCACAGCCAGACTTCCAGGAAGGTGGAGAAAGCCTTACACAGTGTGATGGGAGAGGCAGGAAGGCCCGCTACGCCAAACCATCTGCGCATATCCAGGTGATACAGGGCTGAAAGCCCTCCATTACGGCAAAACTGATCACATCGCTGCCCCCGCCCAGCTTTGTTCAGGGACTCCCCATCAACTTCCAAATAAAATCCACATCCCTTGGAGTGATATAAAGGGATCTTCCCAAGGAAAAAAAAGAAAAAAAACAACAAAACCTAAGTTAGATCTCTACCTCATGCTTCAAACCAAAATACTTTCCAGATGGGTCGGAGAGTTAAATGGAAGAAATAAAACCTAAGAAGAACCTGAGAAAAATAAAATACAGAGAAGTGAGCATTCTCTGATCTGGGGATTGTAAAGGGTTACAAAACATGCAAGCAAAAAAAGAAGAAAAAAAAAAAAGATGGATAGATTGAACCACATAAAAATTTGAAAGGTATACATTGTATGTACATATGTATCACAGAAGTGAAACTGATGAAATCCCGAGGCAAGTGGCAAATAGGAGAAAATATTTCACTATATGACGAAGAGTTAATATTTTAAAATGCAAGTAGCACTTCGCAAGAAATGATGGGGGAAGAAAGATAAATATGGCAACAGAACAAAATGGGCACAAGGCATGAACAAAAGAAGAAAGAGAAATTTATGCAATAAATTTTTATGCGTACTCTAGGCCAGACCCTATGTCCGTCAATATGAAAAAGGGTTGTGGGTGGAGGGTGATGAGGTCTGTCCAGCCAACATAGCCTAGACCCTGGGAATGTCAGGTGCCTGGGCTCTGGCTGAGTCCCTCTCTAGACTTCCCTCCCAAAGGTAGTTGTCTCTCCCAAGATGGCGTCCTTCCCCTGGAAGAGCCCACACCCAGTGACTGGTAGAATGAGGGGCTACAAAGGATAGACCCCTCTCCCTTGCTTCAAGTTAAGACAACTCCAAAGGCAACCCAGCTTATGGGTCAGCCTCTCTTCTGCCCAGTCCTGTTCCATTCACTCTCTTTCAGGTGGTGTCCCAAGGATTGCTCCCCAACAGACACACGACAGCTAGCCTATCTCAGGTCTGTTTCCAGGGGACCTGACCCAAGACAGGTGTTCAGCTTAACCAGTAGTCAAAGAAACACAAATGGAAGCAATGATATGTCTTTTTGCCTGTCAAGTTACAAAAGATAGTTCTTGAATGAGGATACCCAATGTTTCCTAAGACAACAGGCATTCTTATATCGGCCTGATGAGGACACAAATTGGAATCGCTTTTCTACAGCATAATTTAACAGATGTGTCAGATTCATGAATACACACAACCTACGATTCATCTAATTCTAAAGATTTGGTCTTGTGGAAATATTTATAAAGAAGGTGACTTCCATTTTAGGCATGTTGAGTGTGTAGGGAAAACACCCAGTAAGAATCTAAATGGCCGAGTGAGGGGGAATTATTTAATAAAGTATTAAACATACCTACTATGCACCCCTTACAAATCATCTTATAGAATATTAGCGACATGGGGATATATTCCCTAGACTTGAAGCTTAATAAATGGTGGACAAAATAGCACGTATATTACCAGGTCACTTTTTATAATTTACCTCTTGCATGGAGGAGGTGCCTTAAATTGCTGTTGTCATTGGGGTCACAAGGTGGGGCCTCAGAGACAAATTCAGCTCGCAGGTGCACTGCATTTGGCCGAAACAGAATTTAAAACTTAAAAGAATTTACATACCTGGTGGGGCGCTGCGAGGGAGACAGGTAGCCTCTCCATTGTGCCACTGTCCCCACTGCTATTATCTGCCTTTTTTTTTCATGTCCTATGTCTCAAAGGCATTGAGGATGTGACTCATTTAAAGGAGGAGAGCAAAAGGAGGAAACTGACTTTTGTTCAGCAAAGCGTGTTAATGGGCTGTTGTGGCCATGGGATGAGACCCTGCAAAGGTAGTTTCATTTTTTAACTGGAGCATGTGGAAAGGCCTTGGTCCCCCACTCTGCAGTGGGACCACTGAAAGAGGAGGTGAGGCCCTAAGGGGAGATGGTACCTTCCAGAGGGAGACATGTTGAGTTTGAGGTGCTCGAAGCACGATTAACTGAAGATATCCATGACAAGTAGGTTCTCTAGGTCTGCGATTCTGAACAACACGGTCGGTGAAGGCTTCAGCATGAGTGAATTCGTCAGCATAAGTGTGTAATGTTGTGAAGGCATAGGACCACACTGGAGAAAATGAGGGGTTTTTAAAATTTTTTTCACTGTTTATTATTTTTGAGAGAGAGACAGAGACAGAGAGCAAGCGGGGGAGAGGCAGAGAGAGAGGGAGACACAGAACCCAAAGCAGGCTCCAGGCTCCGAGCTGTCGGCACAGAGCCCGACGCGGGGCTCGAACCTAAGAACCACGAGATCATGACCTGAGCTGAAGTCCGACACCTAACCGAATGAGCTGCCCAGGCACCCCAAAGATGAGGGTTTTCAACTGGCCTGTTAGTTGGCTAAGAGAAGCCTATAAAACCATTTACCTGCCTTCTCCAAGGACTCTCTTCCAAGGCTTCATAGACATGTTCTTCTTCTGATTTCCCTCCCTGGGCAGCGAAGGAAGGGTCCCCTGAAGGAGGGGAAGACTAAGGTAGGTAAACGTAAGGAAGTGTCAGAGAATCTAATAAAAGAGAAATTTCCAGAATGGTGGTAATGATCAATTGTGGCAAATACTGCAAAAAAAAGGAGAGGAAGTTGAGGATTTTCAAGTGCCCCTTGAATTTAGCAATAATAAGCTTTTTCAAGACCTGGGAAAATGTAGCTTTGGGGGGAGTGAAAAGTGTCAGAGCTTTGAGGCAAGAGTGAGAGGCGAGGAAGAGGTGACAGCAGGTAATGCCAAAGCCTTCAAGAGGTAATAATGGCTAGTGTTCCATAAATTTTGCAGGGGCACACTCATGATTGGGTATATGTGTGTGCCCATGTGTGTGTGTGTGTGTGTGTGTGTGTGTGCATGAAATGGCCCAGGGCAGGGTGTCTGGGGGAAAGACAGTAACCATCTGAGGTCCTTTGGGCCAGATGATCTGGGTCCCAACTGTTCAACTCTGTCATTATAGAATCTTTGCATCATTTTATGGCCTCTGGCGCATCTGTTTAGAACAGCAGTCGCAAAAAAAAAAAAAAAAGAAAAGAAAAAAAAAAGCTTGCATTTTGCAGGCAGGCTTGTTAAAACAGATTGCTGAGCCCCACCTCAGAGTTTCTGATTCCGCAGGTCTGAGGTGGGACCTGAGAATTTGTATTTCTAACAAATTCCCAAGTGATGCTACTGCTGTTGGCTCAAGGACCACACTGGGGCAGTCACTGCTCTAGGTTTCAGCCGTGGATATTAGATCTCCCCATTAAAACTGAATTCATCCTTGGGGCGCCTGGGTGGCTCAGTTAAGCGTCTTACTCTGGCTCAGGGCATGATCTCACGGTTCCTGGGTTCGAGCCCCGCATCAGGCTCTGTGCCAACAGCTCGGAGCCTGGAGCCTGCTTCCGATTCTGTGTCTCCCTCTCTCTCTGCCCCTCCCTTGCCTGTTCCCACGCTCTCTCTCTCTCAAAAATAAACATTAAAAAAATGTTTCTTTTAAGCTGAGTTCATCCATGGAAAAGACCAGGCTTTCTCCATTTCTTTTAAGGTAAACCTCACCCTCTCAGGCAACTCTGTACAGTCCGACATGCACAAGAGGCCACTCTGCTGCCTTCCCAATATGTGACAACCTCCAAGCCAGAGGTACAGTTAATGTATAAATATTTACTCTGAGCTTTTTTCCTCCAAGTAGACTATGAAAAAGTCCCAGCTGCCAGGGCGGAAGAGAATCATCTAAGTACTTCAAGTCAGCGGGGTGCTGATAAATGTTTAACAACCGACTTAGGTGGGGAGGGGTGCCCGTGTGCATCATTTGCTAATCTCTCCTGTGTAAATACCCCCACCAGGGCTGAAAGCAAAAGCTACCAATGTCGTGTCACTAAATGCAAGACTGTGTAGAGGCATCCGTGGTTGACTCCCGCGAGCCCGTGTGAGTGGGCTCCAGCCCGCCACCACCTCGTTTCCCTCGGGATTCACAGGACGATGGTCGTTGGCAGGGGAATCGCTGTTCCTGAATGCTGTCTGGTTTTTCACTGGGGGAGTCTTTAGCCTCTCGACTGCAAAATGCTAACACTATTCCTCCAAAGGTTCCGGTGAAAACCAGTTTAAATGGTAGAGCTCCCCCAAACCCATCCCAGGACTTCTCTCACACTGACTCATGCCGTCTGCTTATCGTCGAAAGTGTTCCAGGGGACAAGAAGTCCACAAAGAGGCAGCAGAGGGCCCCGGGCATTGTGTCAGATAGGATTTGGTTCTTAGAACCTCTGGCAAAGGACCAGGGCGCTGCGCTCCTGTGTGGCTCAGTCTCTTCCGCTTCCAGTCATCAAGGCTTTCAGAAACCTCAAACAGAAAGCAAAGCTCTTAACCACAGCTGCCCATGAGAGTCACCTGTGTGGTGTTAGTTTTTTTTAATATGTAAATACTCCCAGATCTCGTGACTTAATTAATCAGGAGTGGGGCTTGGGCTTGGGTATTTGTTGTTGTTTAAGTTTATTAATTTATTTTGAGAGACAGAAAGTGCATGCGTGAGCATGAGTCGGGGAGGGGCAGAGAGAGAGAATCCCAAGCACTGTCAGCACAGAGCCTGATGTGGGGCTCGAACTCATTAACCTTGAGATCGTGATTTGAGCCAAAGTCAAGAGTCAGATGCTTACCCAGCTGAGCCACCCAGGCACCCCAGGCTTGAGTATTTGTAAGAGGTGTTTCTGATGTTAAAAAAAAAAAAAGAGGTGTTTCTAATGTAGTGCTACAGTTGAGAACCCCTTGAGCTGAGACAGAATCGTTGATCTTTTGTCCGGAGGGACCTAGACCCCGATTAGTCCAACCCTCACTTGGAGGATGAGAAAAGTAAACCCCAGGAAGACTTAGTGATCTTCCCAAGATCACAAAGCTAGTTAATTACACAATGGGGCTTAGAACCTGTGCCTGGTGACTTCCACAATGGTTCCCGTGGTCCGCAAGGCGGTGACACCAAAGAGAGTAGCCTTCTTGAACTTTTCTTGACAAGGGCTTGGGGACTCACCTGCATCAATACTATGGATAGGAAGTTGTCTTTGAACCCTCTTTCTCCTCAAGCTAAGAGAAAATGTTTTCTTGACTTGGCCTGCTCACAAATGAAAAAATAAATGAATAAAAAGATTAAATTTGCTTTTAAGTTACCAAATGCACCATGCAGGTCTGTAATTGACCATGAGAGTGTCGGGAAAATATGATCTATCCTCTATAAATCAGGAAACCTTAAACAGGCTCTCTAATCGTAAATGCCGATCCTGGCAATGTCCAAAAAGGCTCATGTTTATAAATTGTTCCCTGATGTTTTAAGTAAGTGCACAAACACAAATCATACTAAGGACTTCAGAAAAGACTTAGCTGTGTGGCAATTTATTATAAGCAGTGTAATTTTCATCAGTCAGGCAGCCCTAGACTGTAATTACCTCTCTACCGAAAGAGTTACAATTGCTTTCATTACATTTTCCTAGTCATATGCTTGTCTGGATTGCCACAGAGACACTGAATGGAAAATGCATTTATTCATTGTTAGTCCTCCTAATGGCTTGTTACTTGGTTTCTAAAGATGTTATCAAGTCACTTGCTTCCCCTGCTCCTCCGTGTTGGACTCTCGCCATTCATGGAAGACAAAAGAGGCTCAACTTGAAAACTCAGCTCATGGTGAGCGTCCGAAAACTGACCGGCATCTACGGATTAACCCAACCCTGGTGGAGGAATCCTCGTTCGGCTGGCTTGAGTTCAAGAGCTGAAGATGAATTAAAACCACACGCCATTGAGCCCAACGACCAGCCCCCTGGTCACAACTGAAAAGAAACCACATTTTGTTCCCTATAGTTAGAGCTTTACGGGAACATGTAAAGGACCCAGAAAGGGATCTACAGTCTGTCTCCCACATGGGTAGGTGCTTTAATTAGAGGTCACGGTCGCACCTCGGACCTTGAAACCTGCAAAAGGCAGGGGATGGTCCCATCCCTCTCATAGCCCTATTTGACCTCGATGCCATGAGAGATAAAACTGGAAACAGAGGCACCGAACTGGGAAGGTTGGAGAGGGTGGGTGTGAGTCGACCGTGTCTACTCACAGTAGACACACATGGATGAGTGTTATCAAGTCAGAGCATTTTGCCAGTGGTTGAGGAAGGGTTGGCTTATTGTTTAGGACAAGAGACAACTCTGGGTCGCCTTCCACAGAGATCGTCTCAGGGATACACCTTGTGCTGGAAGCTCCACCAGTCAGGAGCTGTGGCTCTGAGTGAGATACTTGAACTTCCAGAAGCTCTCCTCCCCGAAAGTCCACTAAAGAGCCAATGACGGGAGTTGAAAATGATGACTCTTTCAAATGGCATATGGAACTTGGAACACAAAGCAAGGGGGTGTCAACACGGGAAGAGAATTCTTTCCCGTGTGGGTTTTTTCTTCTTGTCTTTACTTTTCTTGTTTAAATCTGTGTCACTGCATAGAGCAGTAGTGACCCCGCCTAGGAAATGCTCACTAGCGGAGACACAGAATCCGAAGCAGGCTCCGGGCTCCGCGCTGTCAGCACGGAGCCCGACCCAGGGCTCGAACCCCCGAACTGAGATCGTGAGCTGAGCCGAAGTCGGATGCTCAACTGACGGAGCCACCTGGGTGCCCCGAGTGTTCTCATTTTATAGACAAGAAAACTGAGTTCCAGAGATGCTCAATACTATATCAGAGTCACAGAAATGCTTCATAACCAGTGTCTCAGCTTCCAGTCCAAGAGTTTGCTATACTACAGTCCATCCCTCCTGATACACTTGATGAGGGACCAGCTGGTCGTCGTTAGGGAAGGCCATTCTCCCAACTTTGCCCTGCACATCACAGAGTATGCACCTTCCTTTTTTTATTAAAAAAAATTTTTGTTTAATGTTTAGTTTTGAGAGAGAAAGAGAGAGACAGCATGAGCCAGGAAAGGGGCAGAGAGAGGGGGAGACACAGAATCTGAAGCAGGTTCCAGGCTCCGAGCTATCAGCACAGAGCCCGGTGTGGGGCTTGAACTCACGAACTGTGAGATCATGACCTGGGCCCGTCGGACGCTTAACCAACTGAGCCAGCCAGGTGCCCCGAGTATGCACCTTCTTGAGCATGTGAATGAACAGGAAACCCAGTAAAGGTTAGCTGTATCTGAATGGTCTGTCTTCCTTCTACAGCCTTCCCTTAGAATTACTCTTAGGTCTGGGTGTGGGAATAAAAATCGCACTCTCCCCACCGTGGGCGAGCCCTGGGGATGCCAGCCACATAGCACGAGCCTGTGTGTGCAGTGACGATGTGTCTGTGTGCATGAGTGTCCACTTTTTCTTTAAGTTCATCTGCTTTTTGAGAGAGAAAGCACGAGTTGGGGAGGGACAGAGAGAGAGGGAAAGAGAGACAATCCCAAGCAGGCTCCGCACCCTCAGCCTGGGGCCCCATACGGGGCTCGGACCCACGAACTGTGAGACGGGGACCTGAACTGAGGCCGGACGCTTAACCGACGGAGCCGCCCAGGCACCCTGCATGTGTGTCCGCTTTGTGACCAGCCGCTGGGGGGCTCAGAAGCAGCCTTATCCCCACCTTGAACTGTCTCCCGTGAGAGTGGCGGATGAGCACAATGTCACCCAAGCCCAAGTGAGCCCAGGTTGGCTGTGTCACAGCCGGTTAAAACGGATCCAAAATGTTCCCCGGTGACAGCTGGGTATGAATTCATACTTCACAAGGCTGGTTCATTCGGGGTAAGAATTTCTGCTTTGTCTGCTGCTGGACTAGAAGAGTTCTTGCTCTTGGATGAGTCTGTCACTTCTGCAGAAATCCTACACCCTCCATTTCCTCCCATTTGCTTGCATTTCACAAATGGCCACATCATTTTGTCAAGACCGTGGAGCTACTTGGAAATTGGGCATAGAGTTTTGCATAATCATTCATGTCAGGCCGGTGACACTCTGTGATTACATATAATGGTCTCTGAGGAGTCCTGATGCAGGGGAATGCTACCTGGTCGGCCTCGAAGCCAAGTCTCGTTACGCCCACTTCTTAGAGAGGGACACCGAAGGAAAAAGAGCCACATCTATACCCGGGCCCCTTGTGTAGACAGGCAGGGAAAGCAGGAAGCTCAGGGTTCTTGGGTGAGCTGGCGTCAAGAAAGGAATTCGTAGTCTTGTCCAAAACGAACTTTCTCGAAAATCATTTCAGTTGAGTTGATTTCTGAGCCTAGACACAAAGGCCAAAGTTCACTCAAATTTCACCAGGAGGGGGTAAAAAAATTGGCTTTCACTTCAAGACACTTTATCTGTGACGATAAAGGCATGACCATTTTCTCAAGGGTGGAAGGATGTCAGTAACAGCAGCTAGGGTGGGACATAGGCTCCTAGGGGCTCATTGCTATCCTTTCTACTTTCCCGTGTATTTAAAATTGGCCACATTAAAACTTTTTCTTTTCCAAAAAAAACATATAACGTTTCTCTGTGGATGTGAGGATCGTTGCCACGTTTGACCATGCTGTTGAATTTCACATTGCGACAAAAATGCACCGTAGGGGATTCTAGAAAAGAAGCAAAATCTCTAACAAGGCCGTGAGATGAAAGGGCGGAGGCATCGTGCGCCCCTTTTTCCGGGAAGAACCGTGGAGGCGGAGAGTTCCCGGGGGGGAGAGGGCTGTGTGGCGTGTCAGGGAAGATGGGCTTTATACATCTCCCAGGGGCACCTGGGTGGCTCAGTGTGTTAAGCGTCTCACTCTTGATTTCGGCTCCGGTCATCATGTCACGGTTCATGAGTTTGCGCCTCGCGTCGGGGTCCGTACTGACAGCGCAGAGCCTGCTTGGGATTCTCTCGCTCCCTCTCTCTGCCTCTCTCTCTCTCTCTCTCTCTCAAAATAAATAAACAACTAACTTCAAAGAATAAATAGTCCCCTAGAGTTTCCCGGAAACTGCCTCAGTAACAGAGAGGCAAAATGGGTCATCTACGCCCTGGAGTGGCACAGAAGGTTATGGAAATGCCTCTCGGATCAGAAGAGGCGGGGACGTAAGGGGCTTCTTGGTAAATGCTGTGTAGCCAGATGCCATGAAGGGCATGAGTCCCCCCAAAACTTCAATGCAACTCCCACCACCTGAAATGACAGACATTAGTATTTCCAATGCTAAGGCAAGGGGAATGAGAGAAACTGAGCTAAAGAAAAGACTTAATCCTTAATTCTCTCCCCGTCTTAATTTCTGTAACACCTCATCTATTCCCTCTGGTTTTAAGGCTTATTTATGAGTTGCCTTGCTGGCTTGTGTCTCGTGTGTGTTACACTTACCTCACCATAGACTGTAAATCCTCTGAGACCTGGGGATTACGTTGTATACTTTTAAAGGCTTCCCTGGCTCAGCTCAAGACCCACCTTTGCTGTTCAGTCTTCTCTGATGATTATGGTTTACGCCCTCCGTGTGTCTGACGTTTGTAATGTCTGTGTTTCAGTTAACGTATTGGGATGTTCTTGGCATTCGCTTTCTGCGCCTCTTTGATATTTTATTACGACAGTATATTTCTAGGTTAATGAAATGACAGAGTAATAACGATCCTGTGAGATGCCGTGGGAAGGAAAGCAGCAGATAGTCTCATGTCTCCAATGCTACTCCTGGTCTCGACCCCCTTCGTCCCTGCCCACCTTCATTAGAGGCGAGAGAAGCTTAATTTTTTAGCCCCCTCTTTCAGCTAGGAGGGGCCAGGAGGTACCAGTTGGTCAATGGGATGGAAGAAGCAGCTGGCTGAGGACTTCTGGAAAGGCTTTTTCTCTTCCCAGTAATGGAGACAAATACGGTTGGAAACACTTCTTTCCCCCTTCTTCCTGCCTAGGTTGTGGATTCTGGATGGGATGCCTGGTGTTGGGGTAACTCTTTGTGACTGTGAGGAGGGGAGCAGAAGGAAGGGCAGGGTCATCGTCCCTGATGTCACTGAGGTGCTGAACGAGTATCAGCAGCCACGTACCCCGAGGCTTCTTACAGTGTGACCCCAATCTCATGACAAAATGCTCAGGCTTTATTCAATGTGACAAATGGCCATGTGCGGAGTGAGGTTACTTCATCTGCATTTAATGGAGACAAGTGGTAACCATATAAAGGAGTCTGGAAGAGCTAGGGGCAGGAAAACGATGAGGAAGCTGTTCCTTACGGGGCTCGCAGTCGGTTGAGCATCCGACTCTTGATTTCGGCTCGGGTCGTGATCTCATGGTTTGTGAGTCTGAGCCCCACGTTGGGCTCTGTGCTGACAGTGCAGAGCCTACTTGGGATTCTCTCTCCCTCTCTCTCTGCCTCTCTCCTGCTTGTGCTTGCTCGCTCTCTCGAAATAAATAAACAACAACAAGAAAAGAGCTATTCCTTTCCTTGAGGTAAGCCACAAGGAGGACCAGGAATAGGGTGAGAGCAGAAAGGATAAACGTATGGGGAGGGACTTACGACATGTTGCAGTTGCGGAATTAACAAACGCGGGTAACTAGTTGGGCACGGAGTGGGAAGAAGAAAGGTGGAAATAGAAACCATTTGGAGGTTTCATCAGGTGCCCAGGTGGATGGTGCTACCATGACAGAATGACTTTCAAGATGGAATGCAGGCTGTCTAAAAAAAGAACCAGACGAAAAGGCTCATCAGAGTGCCTCTGATAGTATGCATCAGCCACAAACACATTCAGCCTCACGTCATTTATGTAATTCTCAGGCCCTTAGATGAGAGCATTGAATTGGCGTGGCTTGGACCACACACCCACCTTGACCGGGTGTCATCCTGGATACTCAGTCCCACCAAGACTCTGTGCAGTGGAAGGAAAGATAGTAACCCAAAGGAAAAGCAGGACACTGTTAGAAGAGGGAAGGTTAATGCAGTTTGAGAAAAGGGTATTCATGTCCGTCATGCGTACCTAATCGTAAAATTCGAAAGGCTGATGGAAAGACGGAGCGCCCATGCAACAGGAAATTGTGGGAAGACTGGATTTCTGCATCCCTTATCTAGAGACCCCTAAGGTTGCACCTTTCTTCTGGTTTACTTCTTCCCAAAAGAAGTCTAGCTCCCCCCTTCCTCCTCAAGAACAAATCCCATCTTATGGCATTAGCGGAATCACAATACGGTTGTGGAAATAATGAATGGCAGCAAGGTCAAGGCCAACGAGGTCAAGGCAAATGTCTCACTTTTAAGTGAGAAAAAAAATCAAGTGTCTGAGCTCTTCAAAAACTGATTTATTCCTGTCCTCCCTGGTAGGAACTGACCCTACGATGAGATGGCTGGATGTGCGGCATTTTGAGTGAAAAAGGAATGGTTTCGGGGGTTACGGGGACAGGTCAGCTGCCCCGAGAAACTTTTCCCAGCTTCTACACTGCAAAACCGGAAGCAGAAGCTTCAGATCAGATGGCTCAAGGCTCATCACCAGCAACAGGAGTATTCTGGGATACTCTAGACTAAAGCAAAGGCTCTCCCTCTCCCCCTCCCACCGACCCCTTAACATTATTCAAACAAGAGCTTAAAGGACAGAGTAAGCAAATTAGAGCTGCTCCGTGTGAAAGCAAATGTGGGGGCTCGTAATATTGCCCTCAGTCCCCCTTGTTCCGCCTCTAGTTTTTGCTACACCGCCCAAAACTAATGACTTAAGGCAATGGCCATCCGTGGGGCACCTGGGTGGCTCAGTCCGTTAAGGGTCTGACTCATGCTTTTGGCTCAGGTCATGATCTTGCTGTCCATGGGTTGGAGCCCCACATTGGGCTCTGCACTGACTGTGCAGAGCCTGCTGGGGATCTCTCTCTCTCTCCCGCTCTCTCTCTGCTCCTCCCTCACTCATGTGCATGCTGTCTCTCTCTCAAAATAAATAAGTAAACTTAAAAAAGAAAAGACAATGGCCATTCATTTAGCTGGCGTTTCAGGAAGTCATCAAGTTGCGTTGGGCTCAGCTAACCCGTCCTGTGCAGATCTCGGCGGGGGTCATTCCCGTGTCTGCCATCTGCCACCTATCAGCCAGGCAGAGCTACTTACAGGGTTTGGCTGGTTGAGATGACAACCACTGGGTCTCTCATCATCTCACAGACAGACGTGGGCTTCTCATGGCTTCCACGAGCCTCAGAAGGGCAAGCTCTAATGCACAACTGCTTGTCAAGCCTTCGCCTTCCTCACCATTGATGGCGTCCCTCTGGCCGAGGCAAGTCACATATCCAAATCAGATTCCAAGAGAGGAGAAAGAGTCTCCACTTCTTGGTGGAAGGATCTGTAGTGGTAGGCTGCAAGGGTATGAACACAGGGATGACGCACACGTAGAATGTGTGACCGTGTCTCAGTCTTCCATAGAAGGTAAACTCCGACGGGATTCCGCGGATCCCAATTTGGAAAACACTGGGCGAAGCCAACCTGATTTATCCATTCTCAGTCTGGACGGATGACTTCCAGCCAGCCTAACTAATACGAGGGGAGCCAGCTATGTCCAAATCTCCTACTTTCTGCAGGCTTCTGGGTGAATAGGTTAGCACGAGTGACTCCATCACCCAGCTAAATAGACATTTATCTTGCCTCCCCAGCCTTAGCCACCTGCCCTAACACCGCTTCTTCCTTTAAAATGCAGCATTAGCAGATAGAGACTCCTGTGCCATCCACAGACCTTGGAAAGACAGGCTGGCTTTCAGCGTGGCATGCTCTGCTAATGGCGAGGCGGTTCAAAGCCAGATAATTTAAAGCTCTGAGTTAACTCAAAGAAGTCATTTGTCTTTTGATCCACCTTCCGCTCTGACAAATGCTCCCTTCCCTATCATATTCAAACACACACCCCCTTCAGAAGCCGGTAAACTCATCCCCTGCCAAGGAATGGATTTTCCCCATATTGCGCTATCTGAGTGATAAAAGGGTTTAATGCCCCAAGTTCGTTTTTCAGTAGCCAACTCAGAGACACCCGACACGGCAAAGCGCCTAAGTTCTTTCTCCAGTTATTAAACTGTTATCCCTAATTCCTTTGGAGACTCAACCTAGCAGCAGTGATTCTGAGGGCACTTCCTATTAAATCTGCATCGTGCACACAGAGATAAAGCAGGCCAGCTCGACCCTGTTTACAAGGATGACGGAGAGCTCCTGTTAGCTGCTGGTGCCGTCAGCACTTTTTTCTCTCAGAAAGGTTGTGCAGGATGGTCCCTCACAGCTCCTGGCCCCGGCACGTCCACCAACTTTGCAGACTTCCCTAAAACGCTTTCAGGGTGGGAGCTCAGAGCAGCACCATGGGGCAGTTTTCTGGCAGGCACGACGGAAGCATGTCACAAGCTCAACCCACCTCAGAGGGATGGAAGGTCCCAGATGCATCTACATAAAGCCAGAAGTCAATCGGCAAGAGGGTGAACTTGTGTTGCATGATATAGGAAAGGGGTCTCCAAGTTGTGCGCTCAGCTCCTGAGGCAGATATAAGGTGAAGCATTGATGTATACAAACGATACGTTACAATTATTTATTTGTGTCTCAAAAAAAAAAAAAAAAAAAAAGACGGGGCGCCTGGGTGGCTCGGTCGGTTAAGCACCTGACTCTTGAATTCTGTCCCAGGCCATGATCTCACGGTTCATAAGTCGGAGCCCCGTGTTGGGCTCTGCACTGACAGTGCGGAGCCCGCTTGGGATTTTCTCTCCCCCCCCCCCCCCGCCTCTGTTCCTCCCCCACTTGTGCACTCGTTAATACATTTTTAAAAAGAAATTACATTTTTAAACTTTTCTCAAGCACCTGTATGCAGTCTCCATGTGAGCTGGCACATTGTCTCAGGGGACACACGGGTCCCCCACGGGAAGGGGTAGGAGACAGACCGAAGGAATGTCCTTCCTCACTGATGTTTCACGCAGACTGTGACAGATCACAGTTTATATGAGACCAGTAAAATTAATTTGACTACATGATTGATTTCACCTAAACCAATTCTTACAACATGGACCAGAGGCTTAAACGATATTCTTGCAAAGATACTAGAATTGACGATACAGTGATAACATAGCCTCACAGCAATAATGCCTCACAGACATGCAGTCCATTCTCCCTGTGCTATTTGATCTCTCTGTCAGCCGCACTATGAGGGGAAAAAAAAAAAAAAAAAAAGAACGGGGCTAATTAGATCTGACAAAAGTTTGAAATATGAATGCCCATCCACTATTGTCAATGACAAACCTCATCTAAAGAGCCTTGAAGTATGAGCTAATGATGTTTGGAACCCTTCAGGGTTACAAAGACATTTTATTGCTTATTTCTTATTTATCCCAACCTTTTGTAATTTCTACTGTGTGCGTGTCTTTCAACATAAATGAAGATGCATATATTGGAGATGCACGGTAAGAATTTTTTTTAAGTTTATTTATTTATTTTGAGAGAGAGAGAGAGAGAGAGAGAGACAGAGACAGAGGTGAAGAGGGGGAGGGGCGGAGAGAGAGATTCCCAAGCAGGCTCCACACTGTCAGTGCGGAGCCCGACGCGGGACTCAAACCCACAAACTGTGAGATCACGACTTGAGCCAAAATCAAGAGTCGGATGCTTAACGGACCGAGCCACCCAAGTTACAAGCTTGGAAGTTGCTAGGAGAACAGATCTTAAATGTTCTCATCACAGGAAAAAAATCTGTTCACTACATATCATGGGGGGTGTTCACGTGGGGGTTAACCTAGGGGATGTGATCAACTCACAGTACATACAAATACCGAATCATCATGTGATAGACCTGAAACGAACATGATGCTATAGGCCGATTATGCCTCAGTAAAAAAATAAAAGCAGTGGCAATTATACCACCTTGGATACTTTTCTACCATTTAAACCTCATAATTATAAAAAAAAAAGTGACAGGGGCGCCTGGGTGGCGCAGTCGGTTAAGCGTCCGACTTCAGCCAGGTCACGATCTCGCGGTCCGTGAGTTCGAGCCCCGCGTCGGGCTCTGGGCTGATGGCTCAGAGCCTGGAGCCTGTTTCCGATTCTGTGTCTCCCTCTCTCTCTGCCCCTCCCCCGTTCATGCTCTGTCTCTCTCTGTCCCAAAAATAAATAAATGTTTAAAAAAAAAATTATAAAAAAAAAAGTGACAATAAGTTGGAAAATCTGGTTTAAGAAGAAGGTAAAGAGGATGGGCAGTATTCGTGTAGTCCAGAAGAAGTCGCCTATAGATTCATAGATTTTAAAACTCCCAACTTTGTATATTTCCCACTCACCATGGAGCCTCCAACTAAGAACACAGAATTAAATTAGGTCATTGGAGCTACCTTACTTGCTAACTATTGTAGGTGTTTGCTTACACTGAGTCCTGTCCTCCTCCCAAGTCCCCTAAAGACCACGGGAGACTTTTCAAGCATAAGGGAAGAGGGCATAGTCTCCTGATGGCGATGATAACATGACCTTCACCACAGTCAATAGTCACAGTGATTCCTGAGTAGGGGTCCTCTTCAAAGAGCTTGATGTATATGACCTCACTCCTCACAATAACCCTTTGAGACCCGGTGGACAGACGCTAAGGGTGGCCCCATGATCCCCAACTCCTGGTGTTCATACCTTTGTGTGATCCCCGCCCCCACCTTTGAGCGGCAGCCAGGACCTGTGACTTACTCCTGATCAACGGAACACAGCAAAGGTGACGTGATCACGCGACACAGTAGTGCCCGGCTTGCCAGAGCCTCTCTCTCCCTGGCTGGTTTTGAGAAAGCAAGAAGCCACACAGGGGCCAAGAGTGGCCTCTCATCAATAACCGACAAGCACATGAAGCCGTCGGTCCTACAGTCACAAGGAAATACATTTTGCAGGCACCTGCATCGAGCTGGAAGTGGATCCTTCCCCAGTCGAGTGTCAGATGAGATCTCAACCCCAGCGGATGCTTGGTCTTCAGTCTCGTAGAGGACGCAGCTGAGCGGTGCCCAGATCCTGACCCACGGAAGCCGCGAGAGAATAAATATGTGTTGTTTTAAGCCATGATTGTGTAGAGCAG
Source organism: Leopardus geoffroyi (assembly GCF_018350155.1). NCBI lineage: Eukaryota > Metazoa > Chordata > Mammalia > Carnivora > Felidae > Leopardus > Leopardus geoffroyi. The sequence continues at coordinate 7,657,498 of NC_059330.1, forward strand.
TACTGTTACTCAGCAAAAGATAACCACCAGAGGTAGTGTACCCGTATCCCTGTTTCACAGGTGGAAGATTAAATAAATCGCCCGAGTTCCACAGCTAGTAAGAGGTAGGGCTGAGGTGAACACCCAGGATGTCTGCTTCTGGAAGGGTGGCCTTAACCACCCTACTTACTGCCTCTGCTAATACTGTGCTGACTAGTCCATCGGTCATCTCCTTAGGGTGCAGACCCCCCTCCTGAGGCCGCAGCCCCCTCCCTTGCAATTCCATTGCCAAGTCCGAGGCATGGAATTTGTGCTGCACAAAGGAAAGAGCACGGACCAATGAGTCACGGACGTTCCTCCCATGGCTTCTGGGCAGGAGCAAAGCTTACCAGCAGGCCAAAGGCTCCAGCTGTCTGGGGCTCTGAATGAGCTCTGCCAGTAACTCAAGCTTCCCCGCACAGAAAGGAGGAAAATGAGTCTGTGGGTGTCACGGAAAGAATCTTGGCACGAAAGTCAGCGCACTTAGGCTCTGACCTCGGCTCTGCCAACCGGGAGGCCGTGGGAACCTGAGGTGGTCACTTAGCATCTCGGGGCCTCTGTCTTCTCATTCCAGGAGGAGGGGTTTTGATCGGATGATTCTCAACGGCTCCAAAAAATTCACCTAATTCTAGGGTACTGTCTTGCCAGGGTATTCTAGGGTACTGTCATTCTAGGGTACTGAATGCCTTCCCCTTCCCTCCGGAACTGAAAGGGCCCTCTTCGTTTCGGCCACCTAAGTTTTGAAAGCCAGGTGACACATTTCTAATGGAGAATAAGCAGGAGAAGAAAGAAAAAAGAAAGAAAAAAACAAAAGAACCCCCCCCCTCCCCCCGGGGTCAGAGACACAAGGAAGGATGGAATTCACAGCCAAAAAGGAAGAAATTCCCACCCAGAGCTGTTGGGAGCCCTGAGCCTCTAGCCCGGCCGTTTCTGCCCATCGCCCGTGCCCAGCCGCCAGGGCTCCTGTGTCCACACGTTCCCTTGCAGATTGAGTCCCAGCCTGCATATGACAGCCTCATTTTTCACCGACTGCATGCAGTGAATGCTGAACTGTAATCTCTTTTTGCATGCCTCGGTTCCAGATTCATAACTGGAGGAGCCGACCCCGTTGTGTGTGAGCGACTGCTTGTTGGCCACCCCGCCGAGCCGAGCCAGGCGGCCCCGCAATCCTGTGGCTTTCTCCCTGCGTCACACTTTGTCAAAAGGCATCACGAGCTTCACAAAGAAACGGCCCCTGGAAACTCCCCGTTTTCCAATCCTTTTACTATCTAATTGTTCCTCTTCTTCAAGGCTTGGCCATCCTCAGAATAGGCCAGGGTCCCCGCCTGGGCTGTCTCCACTTTCAATCAGAATGCGCTACAAAAGAGAGAGAGGCCCTTCCCACAGCCCTGGGCTGGGCGGTGTTTGCCCTCATTGTCCCAGGTTCTACTTTCTATGCCCCGGGCTGCCTCCAACAGGCTGTCCTACCCTTCCTCCGAGGGGCCAGTCCCTTCCAGCGCTAGGAAAATGTGATCCCATGAGGTAGATGGGCCCTTCGAGAACTCTCCGCTGGCTTCCCATTGCACTTAGAATGACGCCCGCCTCCTTGCCACGAACCTGGGGCCCTGCCTGCCTCCCCCACGTCACCCCCAGCGGACCTCCAGCCTGGGCGCACACCATTTCTCTTTGCGCGAATGTTCTTTGCCCAGATCCTTCCACGGCTGCTTCCTGCTTGACATTAGCCGAGGGAATGGAGGGCGGCAATGTCACCCCGATGCTGTCACGGTCAGTGTTGGGTGTGCACGTGGCTGGATTCTAGACACAGCATCTGTGGCCCCACCTGAGGCTTCTGACTGCTGGAGCCCACTCTGCCCAGAGGCAGGTACGACTGGCCGTGCCAGTGACTCGATGGCCCCGGGAGCGGCCACTCATTCGTTCCCAGCACCTTCGATGCACAGCTGAGATAACTCTGAGGCACAGGTGTACATTGGGTCCCCAGGTGCCCGCACGGTCACTTGTCTGGCATGACACCCGTTACTGGTTCCCTACTCTGTCTCATTTCCCCCTCTCCTCTGCTGGTCTTTTCTGGAATGACCTCTCCAGTAAACCGCTTGCACTCCCATCCTGGTCTCGGAGCCTGGTTAGGACATCCAACCAGGTGAAATGACATTCCCTAATCTGTCCCTATTACCTTTTTCTTTTTTAGAGTTTTTTTTTTAAGTTTATTTATTTTTGAGAGACAGAGAGACAGACAGAGAGAGAATGAGCGGAGGAAGGGCAGAGAGAGAGAGAGAGAGAGAGAGAGAGAGAGAGAGAGGATCTGAAGCAGGCTCTGTGCTGACAGCAGAAAGCCTGATGTGGGGCTTGAACTCACGAACCGTGAGGTAACGATCTGACCTAAAGTCAGATGTTTAACCGACAGAGCCACCCGGGCGCCCCCCCCCCCGCCCCCCGCTGCCATGACCTTTTTCTATTTTCTTTATGGCTCCTGATCTCTGATTTTTTTCTGTTTATCTAGCCACTCACTCTTTTTTGTTTTTAATGTGTATTTATTTATTTTGAGAGAGGAGAGCACAAGCAGGGGGAGGGGCAGAGAGAGAAGAGAGAGAGAATCCCAAGCAGGCTCCACGCTGTCAGTGCAGAGCCGACGTGGGGCTCAATCCCACGAACTGAGTCGACATCAGGAGTCAGGTGCTTACCTGACCGAGCGACCCAGGCGCCCCTCATTTACTCTTTTTTTATTGACTCTCTTCGCTACAGAGAGAACGTAAGCTCCACGAGAGGAGAGGGATTCTTTGTTTGTCCCCAGCGTCTGACCGACGCCTGACCCGAAGTAGGTGCTCAATAAATATCTGCTGAGAGACGAGTGAGCTCACAGCTGATTCTGAACTGCTCCTTCATCTGTTCATGGGATTTCCCACTGAAGGCTAGGGTATCCTACGAAGCCGCCCCACATTTCTGACACCCCCACTAAAAACAAAACAAAAAAACAACGTCAAGCCCATGGAGAAGGGGAAATAAGGAAAGTTCTTTCCCAAGCTTCAGAGGTCACTGTCCTATCACTGAGGCACCCAGAGTTCACCATCTCTTCTGGTCACCCAGTCCTGCAGGTTAAGACCCGACCAGAAAGGACAGTTGGATGGTGTGATAAAAATGGACTCGGTCTTTATGCTCTTGGGACGACATAACTGTCGGAATGCTAGACTCCTGCCTTAAACTGAGGTGGTTTATTCCTGCCACGTGAAAAGCGCATTGTGTCTCAGGTGGCCATCCCTTGTCCTGCGGGAGGTTCTCCGCGGTTAACTGGGTCTTGGGTCTCATTCCAGCGAGGAGTGAGCTTGCTTGTCAGGTGGCTGTGCCATCGGGGCTTCCAAGGGACCCTCTCTGCTCTGAATGCCGGCATCACACCGCGTGTGGCCTTGTGTGCGTCCATCCCCCGTGGAGGTGGAGTGTGTCTCAGGGCCGTGTGTTGCTCGTGCCCATTTCTTACCCTTATCCCTTATGCCTGGTGCGTCCATCTAACTTCCCCAGATCCGGGGCGCCAAAGGCCATCTCTGCTTGTTCACCACTGGGTTTCCGGTGTTTACTATAATTACTATCCACTGTGGACTCTTAGTAAATACACACTGGGTGAATGAATGAATCAACAAATGAATGAATTAGAGTTTTTCCAGAGGAAGGACCACTAAAACCCATTGAAAGAGTCTCTAAGGCTCATTGACATGGAGTAGAATCTTCAGGAGCCCTGAATGAAGAAGGAGGCAGTGACAATGAATGGCCCACTAAGAAAATATCGCGGGGTCAAAGGACAGCTGGTGAAGGGCTTTAAAGGAAAATTTGGGGTTGCCCATGTGTGATTCTGCACAGGCACCCGTGGCTTAGCCATAAACAGATGGGCTCATTTCCAGAAAATTCCACCACTAATAGGCTGTCGCCAGAGCCGGGTGCTAAAACTCTTTTCTGATCATGAGGGGCATGCCCAGGATCCTCTCTTAAAATACCCAGTGACTAAGGAGACCGGAGGCAACACAAACTGCCCAAAGAGTTGAACAAGATGATGTATGAGGAGGCGTTCTACAAAGCGTAAATCTCTTTACCCACAGTGTGTTTTTATGATGATGATAAATATCACCGCTAAGTGTATTCGGTGGATAATTAGTCCCAGACGGTGCCCCATTGGAAAAAAAAAAAATACATGTGTGGTCAGAAAGCCAGAATGAAATCCACTCAAAATGTAAGTCAGATCATGCTACGACCCTCTCAAAAGCCTCCGGAGACTTCTGTCCTGCTCAGAGGCAAACTCAAACTCCTTGCCACGGCCCCCAAATCAGACAGGGGACGTCTTCCATGGGGACCTCGATCAGGTCAGTCCTACAGTTGCTTTCCTGTTATTACGTCCTTCATGTAAGATTCTAAAATCCACATGGAAAGATGCTTAACATCACGAATCGCCGAAGAAAAGCAAATCAAAGCGACAAGGAGATAGCACCTCACACCCATTAAGATGGCTATTATTAACGTAAACGGAAAATAACACATGTCGGCCATGACCCGGAGAGATTGGGACCCTCGCGCACCGTTGACAGGAAGGTAAGACGGTCCCGCCGCTACGGAAAATAGTATGGTGGTTCCTCAAAGGTGAAAAATAGAACTTCTGTATGATTTGGCAATCCCACTTCTGGGTAGACATATACCCAAAAGAATTTAAAAACGGGGAGTCAAACAGGTATCTGCACTCTGATGTTCACTACAGCATTATTCGCAGCGGACAAGATGTGGAAATGACCTGAATGTCTGCCAACAAATGAATGGAAAAAGGCAATGCGGTATAGACATATGATGGAATGGCGGCCAGCCTCAGACAGGCGGACAGTTCTTTTTTTTTTTTTTTTTCAACGTTTATTTATTTTTTGGGGGACAGAGAGAGACAGAGCATGAACGGGGGAGGGGCAGAGAGAGAGGGAGACACAGAATCGGAAACAGGCTCCAGGCTCTGAGCCATCAGCCCAGAGCCTGACGCGGGGCTCGAACTCACGGACCGCGAGATCGTGACCTGAGATGAAGTCGGACGCCTAACCGGCTGAGCCACCCAGGCGCCCCTACATTATGTATATTTTAACACAATTTACAGAAAAGAAAGAACAAGAAAACCCACACGGGTTTCCGCTCACTTCCCTCAGCCTCTGAACCTCGAACATCATCCGTCCAAATGGCGCACCTGACCACACCGCTCACAAAGCACCTCCAATCACTCCCCACCCTGTTACCTTGCTCTCTTTCTCCTCCTAGGCCCCATCCGTGCCTGACCCATTATTACTCACATCAGTATTGGATTCTGTCTGCCATGTAAGTGCCACAGGGCAAGGCCTGTGTTTGGTTCACTGCCATTTCCCCAACAGCTGGAGAGCAACGGACACCTGTAAATATCTATAAAAGAGAGGCATGAGATGCCTCTTTCTGGATGAGGACACTGGAAAAGTGAAGTAACATACATGGTCACACATGAAATAAATGCAAAAACCAGGCCTGGGCCCCAGCCCCAAGCCTGCACCTTCTCCCAACCATACTGTGTTGTTGTTGATGGTGACATTCATTCCAGTGTCCCACCTTTTCTCCCTTGAGCGAAATCTCCCCCCAGTTCAAAATCAAGTTGCCTGGCAGCCAAAAATACATGGGTGCATTCATCCACTCAATGTGTACGTGTCAGGCACTGTGCTAGGCGTCAGGATACGGCTGAGGAGAGGAGAACACAGTTCAGGAAGGTCAGAGCCGCACAGGCCAGGCCCATGGTGGTGAGGACTACCCTTGCCTTGGGGACACAGACCCCGGAGTTCGAGAAATCCTTAGCCAGGTGACAGGAGAAACGGACGCAAGAAGAAGGAAAGGGGGACAGCACGTAATTTGTTATGAATGAAGCTTAAGCAGCAACAGGGAAGCCAAGAAATGAGGGTGACAGTATTTTGATGGATTATTGTCTGAGCAGCTAACTTTCCTTCCCTTTGCTTTCGCTTCTAGTCCCTCCCTCTTCCCTGGAGGCGATTTGCCATAGCTTGGATTCGCAGATCAGATGGACGTGAGTTCCATTCGTGGCTCTGGGACTCAGTTTCCACCTCTATACAATGGGAATGTTGTAATACCGCCCTCACAGGATTATGAGAATTAACAGGAAAAACACGGGGAAAGGTCACTACCCAGTTCTTGGTACACAGTAAGCACTTAATACATGCTGGCTTTGTTCTTATCTTGCACTGAATGCTGCACATATCTTTGTAACACATTCTTTAGCCCTTCAGAGTATTTAGGGGGTGATTTTTTTTAATAGAAAAAAAATCTGAAGGAGTTTGTAGAACATTATCTGGAAGTCGACAACAGATATACAGAATTGAAGGAATCTTCTAGAAACAACTGATTTGTTCAATCTGGTGGAATTTAAAGGTCTTGGGAGGAAACCACTGGGGTGTGGTCAGCATGACTGACTTCCCAAGTCTGTGCCCAGTAACCTTATGACAGCGGCTTGAAATTGGCCACGAGCAGAGAATCAACACCATAATAATCAGCAAATACCACAACTCTGGGCTTTTTTTTTTTTTTTTTTAACTTTTTCTCAAAAACTGGCTTATCAGTACCTCACTGGAACTATAGCACAGGCTTTTCCAAAGTTTTGGAGGTCAGGTTTTTCCAAAATGATTGACCAGGCTCAACCTGGCAGTCCGACCCCACGTGGACGCGACCTGTGTTTACACTGAGGATATTACAACCTAAGACGTATGTGCCAAACATGTCTCAGGAGACACACCAACATCCCTCGGGGCCGCTAAGGGAGGAAGCCATGGGTACACCTCCGTCTTGGGTGGGCACAGAGAAGGCTTTTCAGAAGCAGCAGTATCTACATTAAGTCCTAAAGGACAAGAGGTTAGGACATCCCAGGAGCAGGGAGAATGGCCCAGGCAAGTATGTGTTGTGCAAAAGGGGAGAGGTGAGTGGAACCGAGCGTGCTTAGGCAAGCAAAAGTCACTTCGGCACAGAGTACGGGAGGGAAAGTGTGAGCAGGGCCAGACGGGCAGGACTGTGCTGGGGTTTTCTCCTCCGCATCATCAGGAGCCACTGGAGAGTTCGAACAGGGAGGAGGTATGACCAGAACTGCCTTTGAAAGCTCTCTGGCTGCAGTATAAGGCTCAGAAAATGTTGGTAGAGGAAGTGCCTGGGCAGCTCAGTTGGTTGAGTGCGCGACTCTTGATTTTGGCCCAGGTCGCGATCCCAGGGTCGTGGCATCGAGCCCCGCATCGGGGTCCACGCTGACAGCGTGGAGCCTGTGTGAGAGTCTCTCTCTCCCTCTCTCTCTCCTTCTGCCCCTCCTCCTCCATTCTTTCTCTCTCTCAAAGATAAAAAGAAAATGTCAGGTGGAGGACTGGCCAAGAGAGGCCGTGGAGAACTGCGGGGAGGAAGCGAGGGGAGTGGTCCAGGTGAGGAAGGAGGAGGGCCTCCGGGCACAGGGTAAGGCAGTTCGGGAAGGAAGGAGGGACGCATCTGAGCGCATTTTTGGTGCGGACCCTCATGACCGCAGGTGTGGCTGAAGAATTTTCGGAGAAGGCAGAGAAGCAACGCAAGTAAGGACGGGAACAGATGTGTGGGACAGCCGTGCCCACGGCTGCATCCTTCACGGCAGCGAAAGGTGGAAACGACCCAAGCATCCATCACCAGAAAAACGGAGACACACAATACTCTGTACGCATGCAACGGAATATTCCTCAGCCGTAAAAAGGAAGGAAATTCTGCCATAGGTGACAACACGGAAGAGCCCTGAGGACATTGCGCTGAGTGAAATAAGCCAGTCATAAAAGCACAAATGCTGCGTGATTCCACGGATGCGAGGCGTAGACAGTAGGTAGACTGATAGAGCCAGAAAGTAGCAAGGAGGCTCCCAGGGGCTGGGGGGATGTGGAGTGGCGGAGTTAGCATTTAAGGGGGACGGAGCTTCAGCTTGGGGTGATGAAAACATTCCTGGGGATGGATAGGAGCGATGGTCACCCCACGATGTGAATGTGCTTAACGTCGCCAAAGTGCACACATAAAACTGACATTTTATGGTATGTATCTTTTAGCACAATTAAAAAAAAAAAATCGAGGGGAGCGAAGGATCCAGCCCAGCCTTCGGGCTTGCGGGCTGTAGAAGAGAGCGGTGTTCCTGATGGGCCACAAGCCTCCTGACTACCCCTGCCCCGTCCGTTCAGACAGCAGCCATAATGATTCTTTCCAGCAAACTGTCAGCTCGTCTGACGGAATGAACTCCACGGACAGATTGTTTGAGCAGCTGTCAGGACCCAGGGGGGTGGGGGGGGGGCAGGGCGCTAGCTGGGGAGGGCCATGAGGAAACTTTCAGAGGTCGTATCTTTCGGAGGTGTTATATCTTGATAAGGGTCTGAGCCATATAATTATATTTTTACAGCTCACCAAACCTTACCCTAGATCTATTCCCTTCTCTGCACGTCAGTTTGACTTCTTGCTCTAGTTAAAGGTGGACGTGCAGGTTGAGAAATTAGAGATGAGATGTACTGATGTCTGCAACTCATTTTGAAAGGACTTTCAAAATAAGATGAATCAACGTAAACGCAAGGATCTGGGAGGAGACAAAAAGGGCAAACTGTTGGCAACCGTGGGATCTAAGTGGTCGGTACCTGGGGCACCTACAATTCTTTCCATTTTTCTGTATGTTTAAAAACTCTCATGTGGGGCGCATGGGTGGCTCAGTCGGTTAAGCGTCCGGCTTCAGCTCAGGTCACGATCTCGCGGTCCGTGAGTTCGAGCCCCGCGTCGGGCTCTGGGCTGATGGCTCAGAGCCTGGAGCCTGCTTCCGATTCTGTGTCTCCCTCTCTCTCTGCCCCTCCCCCGTTCATGCTCTGTCTCTCTCTGTCTCAAAAATAAATAAACATTAAAAAAAAAACCAAAAACTCTCATGTAAAATGTTGAGAGGAACACAATTACAGTTTTTAAAAAATGTGGTTTTTTTTTTAAATCAGTCAATTCTTATAGCACATTGCACAACCAGACAGGTTGTTAGAACTCTATGGCCATTGAGTAGCACCTAGAATAGTGGATTTTTTTTTCCATTTTATTTGAGAGAGAGAGAGAGAGAGAGAGAGAGAGAGCATGAGCAGGGGAGAAGGGCAAAAAGACAGAGAGAGAGACTCTTAAGCAGTCTCCACCCTTAGCACGGAGCCCCACATGGGGCTTGATCCCATGACGCTGAGATCATGAGCTGAGCTGAAATCAAGAGTTGGGTGTTCAACCGACTGAGCCATCCAGGTGCCCCTAGAATAGTGGTTCTTAAGCTGTGTTCCCTAGAAGTGTTTCAGGGACTGACTCTCCTTCAGGAAAAATAGCCCTTCTTCACTCTGTTTTATATGTTGTGGATTCTGTGTAAGATTTTTGTCTTTTTTAAAGTTTTCATTATTTATTTATTTACTTATTTATTTAGTGTATTTATTTTGAGACAGAGAGAGAGAGAGTGTGTGTGTGTGTGAGCAGGGAAGGGGCAGAGAGGGAGAGAGAGAAAATCCCAAGCAGGCTCTGCACTGTCAGCACAGAGCCCAACGTGGGGCTCGATCCCATGAGCGGTGAGATCACGATCCGAGCCGAAACCAAGAGTTAGACGCTTAACTGACTGAGCCACCCAGGTGCCCCCATTTTCACTATTTAAAAATGTCAATGCATCTCAATACTAACTCATCCGCGTTTGGGACTGGCCAGCCTTTGCTGTGCAAGCCTGTTCCTTACGTTGCTGTACTTGGGCATCCTTGGTCTTCAGGCACTAACCGGCCAGCAACACCCCACCCTATCATCGTAACAACGCTAAACGCCCCTGGTACATTTCCCTCTTGGCCCTCGTCCCACTGACTCACCCCTATCTCTTTGGAGTTAGTGCCAAATCTAAGAAACCAAGGTCCACGGGTCTGCCCTCAAGTGGAGAACATTTTCCCACCATTGCACCTTGCCTGCGACGCTCCTTGAGTGTTAATTAACCATGTTACTTGGAACACTGAGATGCTGGTTTCTACCTTCCGCGTACTCTCCTTAAAAAGAAACGTTCACCCTCCCTCTTTGCAGACCTGACCTGGTGCTCTCTCCTTGCAAACGGATGGCTCCAGATGCTTCCCGGATACTCTCACATCTTGACTTCAGAAAGAGAATGGCTGCCATGACGTTTGTACATCTGGTCTACACGGCAATCCTGCTTAGCGTTGTGAACGATTAAGTTGGCTTTCAGGCAGGCATCTAAAAGCAAAAAATGAAGAAAGACCACAGTGTTTAAAATGCAGGATGAAACCCAAGCAGCGTGCCAAATGTTAAGGGACCCCATCGGCTTAGACTTTTGTCTCACACCCTCCACTGGGGCGGTGGCCTCGGAAAAGGGCGTCGGTCAGGGGGTGGCTCCATGTACCCCCGACACACTCCTTCCACATTGTTTTCTTACACGAGTGTGCAAACGGAAAACGAACGGAAAGCAAGCTGGGACAGATGTCTAATATCATTAAAGCTGGCTTCCAAAAGAATCCAGATCTCAGTTTGGTATATTAATGCTCTATTTATCTTTAAGCACAGATGGATATTTTTATTAGTATTACTTTGTTTATCTGGTTTCAAGAAAGGTTAGTCCAGGGGGCAGATGCCTCTGTTATGAGCGCGCATTCCTGCCGAGGGAGTCAGAAGACAAGAGGAGGCTTTTCGGCAGAACTTTAATTAGAAAAGCCCAAGTTATAAATGTTGGCAGCTCTCGCCTGGTCTAACGAGTCCAGTTGCAACAACAAACAGAAAGAAAAATAGAACATTGGCAAGACCCTGATTTCCCACCTCTCCTCCCCACCAGCTGAAGAGAGGTACGACGCAATGCCATTTCGTCCCCAAGTGTGAAACAGACCATGAAAGGATCCAAATTCTCAGAAAACGGATGTTTTCGTAAGCAGCTGGTTATCGCTGGAGATAATCAACAGCAACAGGTCTGTTATGAACACATGGACCTTCCAGAAGCTTCGGGCTGAGGCAATTTCTATTATGGATTTCATGGCTTTTATTGGACGGCCTGTGTTCCTGGGCAGGGTGGGGGGAAAGGCGGGAATGCCCAGTGTCTCGGCACAATTATTACCTCTAGTTTGTTTTCCGTTGGAGTCGATTTCTTATTAGACTCTCCTTTTAGGGGATTTAAAATGGGATTATGGATCCATATGCCCAGGAAATTTCTTACCAGATTGGATTAGGAGAGTTCATTCGCCTGATGGTTCTCCCAAGAACCGTTACAACGGGCTTTGTTTTGTCACCAAGCTTAAATCTTTACTACTCATCTTTTTTATTCCAGTCCCTTCTCTCCCACCCCTCTCTATACAGCTGCTAGTGCAGGCATGCAAAGGCAAAAAAAGCAAAGGTTTTAAAGCCAAAAGTCTGGCTGTAAGAGTTCGGCCTTATAGCAACTGAGCATGAACACACCACTGACTGCTCTCTGGCACAATTTTCCTGCCTCCAAATTGGGAATCATTGTCTCCCATCCACATTTTAAAGCTGCTTTGGAGATATGATTCCATCACAATCCTGCGCCAACCCCCCCCCCCAAAAAAAAATCACTCTGCCTCTTGGATCTCATGCTGTTCTCTTTCCTTTATTTAAAAAAAAAATTAATGTTTATTTATTTTTGGGAGAGAGAGAGAGAGACAGAGAGAGAGAGGAGAGGGCAGAGAGAGGGAGACACAGAATCTGACGCAGGCTCTAGGCTCTGAGCTGTCAGCACAGAGCCTGACGCGGGGCCCCAGCCCACGAACCACGATGAGATCATGACCTGAGCCGAAGTCAGATGCTTTTAGACTGACCCACCCAGGTGCCCTACTGCTCTCCCTTTCCAACTGCTCGTGCTCGACTTTGCTTAGATTCCTCTCTTCCCCCACACGCTGTGTCCAGTCCCTCTCTCCTTATTTGCATCTTGTCCGGCTCCAATCTCCGTACCCACGTGTGCTGTTACTGCAGAGGCCCCCTCATGAATCTGCCCGCCTTGGTTTCTCCTGTTCACCTGACGCTCACTGATCCAGGTAGGTCTACCTGATCCAGAAAGACGCTCCTGTTCTCCACGGCCGTTCCCTGGCTCTGTTTGAAACGTCATCTCTATTTGGTAGGTGTTGCTGCGTATACAACAGGACACAGACTCAGCCAGCTGGTCACGGATCTCTGGTATCCAGTCTGACCACCTCCCCCGCCCCCCGCTTTCACCAGAACCTCCCCAAACTTCCCCTTCCTAGCCAATCTGAGCCCTCGCCCTTCCCTGCGTATTGCTGGTAACATCCATCCACCTTTTGCTCGTTCCTGCAGCCCCTGGAGGAGCTTCGAGCTTCTTCCTGGAGCACCGTTTCTGGTCTCCTCCTGTACGCGCTCCCATCTCTCACGGCTGAGTTCGAGTCCAACCTCCTACTTCAACTCTGTGGACACAGCCCTCCTCTTTACCGCATCACCTGTTCTTCATCATCTGTACCTCTCTTGTTCCACTTACTGTCACCTCCCCTACCATCTGGTTGTTTGCTACATGCCTGTTGGTATGACAACGTCCTTGAGGGCAAGTACTGGGTCTGACTGGCTTGTCAGGAAGCCCCACGGTGCCAAGCACAGAGCGGACTCTCTGTAAGGCCACCTTTGAGTCAAGAGTGCCGTTTGGAGCCTGAGCTGGTGCTGTGACACCAGCGTGTTTGGACATGTCTGGCCTTCCCAGGGCCAAGGTGCACAGACACCGGAGGAGCCCTCTGGGAAATCGCCCATCCTGGGGGAGAAAAGGCGAGCAGAGAAGCTTGGCCCCCTCACAAAGCCTTAGTCATGGTGGCCGGGGCTTGGGTTTCAAGTGGGCCATAATGTCTGCCTTTCAGCTTTGTCTCCTCGCCCAAGACCTATTTACTGAAAAAAATAAAAAAATAAAAAAATTGAGAAGGCTTTTCTGGAAGGCACACAGAGCAATTTAAAGGTCTCTGTTGGGGCGCCTGGGTGGCTCAGTTGTCGGCTCAGGTCACGATCTCACAGTTCGTGGGTTTGAGCCCCAAGTCAGGCTCTGTGCTGACAGCTCGGAGCCTGGAGCCTGCTTTGGATTCTGCGTCTTCTTCTCTTCTCTCTCTGCCCCTTCCCTGCTCGCGCTCTGTCTCTCTCTTTCTCTTTCAAAAATAAACATTAAAAAAATGTAAAAAAAAAAAAAAAAAATTTGCTTTTTTAAAGCCTCTGTTAAAACACTGGAAGTGGAGGAATTACTGCCCTGACTCCACAGAAGGAAAAATGCCTTTGGCACTGGAGGGCCCCCGAGGACACGGGGCCATTGCTTTGGGGCCTTAAAAACGCAGCTCGTCAGAACCGAACCCCAATGGGGCCAGCAGGAAAGACATCATCAGCATCATCACGATCATGCAGATGATGCAAAGAACTAACCATCTACCTCCAAAGACCCCCGGAAGTACTCGGGGGAGGGCCAGGAGTTGCAGAGGCGAAAGAGCCTGGCAAATCACAGGTACGGCCGAGAGCAAGAGAACAGGGCAGATCACACGTGGCCGGAATGAGCAGGTGAGAGAGTTCAAGGTGATGTACATGAAAGAACCGTTGGGAGCACATACGATGGGGATGTCAGGACGGACTGGGTCTGCAGGTTTCTCCTGGCTACACGAACACAGTCTCACAGTCTCGTCACTCTAGAATTAACCTGTCTCCTGACACCTCTCTCCCCTCTTCCATTGGATTTTTTTTTTCATCTTTCCCTCCCCTACGTGTTACATCTATTTGCATCATCCCTGTGAGGCTGCTACAAATGAATCCGTTGAGCCATGGGAACTCATGTGACCAGTCCCAAGAACGTTTTGTTTGTCATTGCAAACACCCGCTATCAGATATGAACAATGAAGGTGGGGGGCGGGGGGCGCGGGGGACCCATGATGTATGTGCCTGGAGTTTGGGAACCGGCTGAAAAGGCAGCGGGGAGAGGAAGGAGCCTGGAAAGATAGACTTTCCTGCATAACCGTTCCTCATTTCTCATGCCTGATGATTATTAATTACATTTGTGCATTGATACAATTTGCCGGTTTTCTGAGGAGGCGAATTGAGCTTAGTCATTTTGGCATTTTTAAATGTAAATGAAAAATCACCCGGTGCTCCGAGCCAGGAGCGAGAAAGATAAATAACACCAGGAAGCTGGTCGTTGCCCGTCTGTCATAAAATTTCATTAGTTTTGACAGCTTGTACAACATAAGCAATGAATGAATGCTAACTACACTTCCTTGTCTGTCCGCTCCCAGAAGTCACCGGCACTGCACAGACCAGAGGGGTACCACCTGCCAGGGGGACCCCGCGAGGAAGGACACAGGGGCCTCCGTGAGCCCCACGAGGGCCCCAGGACACCCTTGTTGGGTAGTAGGCTCCTAACTTCCCTGTCCACGTGGGATGACTCTCGCGTAGGACTCCTTCGTTAACAAATAACTTCTCGATGCTTCCACGGGCCAGGCGCAGCTCTGAGTGCGTGCAGGTAAGTGCATCCACGGTGAGAAGTGCCAGGGGGGAGGCACGTCAGGAGAAGCAGAGAGGAGGTCCCTGCCCTTGGCTGCCTGAGGGATGCCAGCAAGTTGTCTGACCACGGAAGCCATGTGGGCATTCAGGCCCCCCCCCCCAAACGGTGATGGCCCGGGAGTCCTGAGTCTCTTGGGGTGACTGACATAGAGGCACTTCTGCTTCCTGTTCCCTCTCTTCCTTCCCTTAAACAATTCAGCCATAAAGCCGTTGGGTGGGGCAGAATAAAAGTCAGCATCTCTGCAGGAAGGAAAAGGAAACACGGTGGCCCAAGGGTATCAGAGTCCAAGAAGGGTAACAGGAATGTCCCTGCAAAGTGACGGCCTGGCTGGGGGTGGGGGGGGGGGCGGGCTCTGAGCCTGATGGTGGGTGTTAGGGACCCAGCAGGATGAGGAGGACATATATATATATGCCAGCAGCCAGCGTGGGGACTCAGGGTCAAAGCTGGAAGAGGGTGTCCCCGTAGAAGGGCAGCCAGGGAAGGGGAATCAGCCACAGCAGGGTGAGGAGAGCATCCGCTGGTAGGGCAGTTTGGCATGGGGACTCAAAGCCCCAACGAGGCAAGGAGAAAACTGCCACAAAGGGGTGTCAGAGCTCCAGCGGGGTGAGGAGGGCATCCACAGGGACGCTCAGCGGAAGGGGGAAATGGTCACATACAAAAGCATTGGTCAAATGAGCAAACAAATTAAGGTAATGGGAGTCTGCCTTCTAACTGTCAGAGAAAGGAGGTACACATACGGGGAAAGGGAGAAGGCGAGAATAAACCCTGTGCTGTTGGATTGGAATTGGAGAGATCAGAGTAGACACGTCGTTTCCAATCCATTGAGATAGACACTGAAATAAATACAAATGAATTTACACACTCCCTTGCTGCACTGTTGAGAGCCTGGGAACAAGAACACCCAATAAATGCAACTGTCTTTCTCATGGAGCTGGTAATATAAAAGCTTACAGAAGCCTGTGATATCTTTACCAGCATAAAGGGAGAGCCTGCCTGGGAGTAAAACAGAGGAGAAGGAGAGCAAAGAGGGATCCTGATAACATTATTTGAAGGCCTGGATCCAGCCATGCCTGAAGCTTATCTTGTAACTGAACACAATTCTTTCTTTTTTCTTTCTTTTCCTCCCTTTTCTTTCTTTCTCTTTCTTTCTTTCTTTCTCTCTTTCTTTCTTTCTTTTCCTTCCTTCCTTTCTTCTTTCTCTTTCCTTCCTTTTTCTTCCTTCCTTTCTTCCTTCTTCCTTCCTTCCTTTTTTCTTTTTTCTTTCCTTTCTTTTTCCTTCCTTCCTCCCTTCCTTCCTTCCTTCTTCCCTTCCTTCCTTCCTTCTTTCCTTCCTTCCTTCCTTCCTTCCTTCCTTCCTTCCTTCCTTCCTTCCTTCCTGTAGGGTTGGTTGAATTGTTGGCACTTGAAGTGAAAAAGTTGTATTAATACTCTCAAAAAATTCCTGATGATTGGTCTCCATTGAATCACAACCTCAGATATTCCAGGCATCCTACTTTTTAAAAGGCATTTGTATATCCATGCTGTCATTTATTTAACAAACATTTATTGGGTGCCTCCTAAATGCCAGACACAATTCTGGTTTCTTAGGATACACCAGTGAAGGAAAACTGACAAGAATCTCTGACCTGTGGGATTGACATTCTAATGGAGCAAGACGGAAAATAAACAACAGACAATAACTCAATAAATAGATGAGTATAAATGCTGTGGTGTGGGGGGCGGGGAGGAGAAAGAAATGGTAGAGCATGGTAAGGGGGAGACAGACATTCCAGCACAGAAAGTGGGATTTGCAGTTTTAAATCGAATAGGCAGGGTAGAACACAGTGAGAAGGTTACACCTGAGCAAAACCTGGAAAATGAGGGGGTTAGAACATATCGGGGATGGAGGGGAAACTGCCAGGGCAAAGGTCCTGAGGCAGAACTGGGTCTGGTGTGTTCAAGGAACAGACAGGAGTCACTGTGGCCAGAGTGGCTTCAGGAGAGAGTGATTGGGGTCATAAAGGGAAACACTGGGGGACCAGGTGAGACCTTAAAGGTGTTTCAAACAGTCAGCTTTGACTCTAAGTGAAAGGAGTCATAAAATCATATCATATTAAGCAGAAAATTAGGTGGTCTTAGGTATCAAAGGATCACTCCAGTTGTTAACCTAAGAGTGAAGGGGTTGAGGGTAAGGAGGGTAAGAGCAGCGAGAACAGGTAAGGAACCCCGGTGAGGGAGGCTGGTGGTTCAGGCCAAAGTAATTCCAGGGAAGAGGGGAGTCGAAAATAATTCTGGGGTTTGGGGGCGCCTGGGTGGCTCAGTCGGTTAAGCATCCAACTCTTGATTTCGGCTCCGGTCATGATCTCACGGTTCGTGAGTTCAAAACCGCATCGGGCTGACAGTGCAAAGCCTGCTTGGGATTCTCTCTCTCTCTCTCTCTCTCTCTCTCTCTCTCTGCCCCTCCCCTGCTTGCTCTCTGGCTCTCTCTCAAAATAAATAAAAATAAACTTTAAAAATATAATTCCAGGGTTTTGTGCTTGAGCAGCTATAATGAGGAGCTAAATGGGAAATGCCACAGGAGGAGAGATTTACGGGCAGAAGATCAGGAGATCAGTTCTGGACAAGCTGGGCTGGAAAAGTCTCTTAGACATCTGAGCACAGGTGCTGGGTAGCCATTACATAGAAGAAGCTAGAGTTCCAGAGATGAATTAGGACCATTTTAACGTCTGCAAACTTTTACAAAATTAGTTTATATTTAACAGTGCATTGGAGGATCAGTTTCTAAGTGCAATGCCATAAAGATCTGGCCAGAAGATCGTAAAACCTTCACTGGGGATTTCCAGTTCTGTTGTCTTTACCGTGCCTTTCTCTAGGCTGGGGGTTCTGAGTGTGGTCTGACCACCCCGGGGGAACCTGAGATCCTTTCAAGGTAGATGAGAATTATTTTCATAATAATAGCAAGGCATTATTCACCTTTTTCCATTCCTGTTCATTCCTGAGCTCACAGTGGAGGTCTCCAGAGACTACATGTGATTTGAAATTGAATGCAGGGGCAGTAGATATGAGCACATTGCTGTCTTCTGTGAAGCTGTGATATTGTGATATAATAAGAAATGCTTATTTGGGGGGAGTTGCCTGGATGGCTCAGTGGGTTACACATCTGACTCTTGAGTTCGACTCAGGTCATGATCTCACAATTCGTGAGTTCAAGCCCCGCGTCGGGCTCTGTACTGACCGCACGGAGCTTGCTTGGGATTCTCTCTCTCTCCCTTTCTCTCTGCCCCTCCCCACTTGTCTCCCATCTTAAAATAAATAAATAAACTTAAAAAAAAAGAAAGAAAGAAATATATATTTGGTCTTTGTCCCTGGTTCCTGGCATAGGGTATTTTAAAACCCTGAGAGATAGGAGTGAAAGGAGCCTCTGACGTATTCATGAAGAGCCCTTTTCAACCTTATCTGTGTTTGTGCTGATAAGGTGGCTCTTGGTGTCCCCAGAGTTTCAGGATGGGGGCTGGTAGGAGAGGGGTCAACCGCATGATGACAAGGAAGGGAGCGGGGCTGGAAAGTGACCTTATCACCAACAGCCAACGTTTTAATTAACCGTGGCTGCTTAACGAAATCTCTGTAAAAACCCCTGAACTACAAGGTTTGGAGAACTTCCGAGTTGGAGCTGCCGGGGCGGTGGGAGGGGGGTGGTGAGCTCATAGAGGGCAAGGGAGTTCGGTGCACCTGCCCCTGCACCTCTCCCCAGGTGTCTCCTCCATTTGGTCGTTCATTTGTATCCTTTGTGATTAACCAATAAACCCTGGCACTGTCTTTCCCAGAGTTCTGGGAGCCATTCTACCAAATGATCAGACCTGAGGAGGGGGTCATGGGAACCAATTGACAGCCAATCGGTCAGAAGTGAGAGAGGCCCGTGGTCTGTGGCCGGCATCTGAAGCACCAGACTGACAACAGACTGACCTGTGTCTCTGGAGGTCAGAGGTGTGGTCCACTAGGGTGACAGGATCCTCCTTAGAAGCTCCATGGGCAGGCACTTGTGGTCCAGGAGGCGGGCCACGTTCATCCAGACCGGGCCTGTCACCTAGAGAGAGAATCTTCTTTACTCTTGGCTGTTTTTGGTGAGGTCATCTGGACCTCCCGTGTTCACCACCCCCCCCCCCCCGCAGCATTTTCCCCACACCATTGTGGGCTTGTTGCCATAAAAGCATTGTCATTGTCTTGCTTCCTCTCCAGAACTTTCCACGTATACAGTGATCATTTTGTAAATTATCACACATATCCAACACACATGCACGCACACACACACACACACACACACACACACACACGCTGGATATAGAGGAGATCCAGATGTAAAATCGAAAAACTTAAGAAAAACAGAAATGCTGACTTTGACCTTGAAATGTCAGGATGAACCCTACGAAATAATACAACATATAAAAACTTGTCTCTGCCCCTGGTTCCTGGCACAGAGCTCCAAAAACCCTTGTAATTCCCCGGGTGATAAGGGTGTCTTCTGTTCCAATGAGGGGACGCTCGGTGGGTTCCGGGATGGCTTTGGGATGGGGCTGGGGGCCAGAAAGACCAAGCCAGGATTAAAAGCTTCGAACGGTCGGCCCCATCTTCCAGCCCTGGGCAAGGGGAGAAGGGCTGGAGACTGAGTTAATGATCCATGATTTGCCTGCATAATAAAAACTCCGTCAAAATCCTGAAAGTACGGGGTCTGGAAATGCCAGGTGGGGTAAACACATCGACACGCGATTAGAATTCTTTCACTTGTGGTACTTCGGGATCTTGCCCTATGTATCCCTTCATCTGGCTGTTTATTCCCACCCTTTGTAATACCCTATATTAAAAAAAAAAATTAAACATATTTCCCTGAGTTCTGTGAGCCCTCCCCGCAAACTATCAAATACAAAGAGCTGATTGTGGGAAGTCCTATTTATAGCTGGTCAGTCAGAGGTACGGGTGGTGACCCAAGACTTAACGGCTGGGGTCTGAAATGGGGCGGGGGCAAGTCCTGTGGGACTGAGCCCTTAACTTGTGGGATCTAATGCTGAGCCCCGGTGGATAGTGTCCGAACTGAAATTCGGTGCATCATGGGACATCCAGCTGGTGCTGCAGAGAATCGAGGGATGCACGGGTTTTCCAGAGGCACTTGAGTAAGTGAGTAATAGAGAAACATAGGGTGTGTTCTTCCCAGACTAGCCCATTGGGTGCGCGCGCGCATGTGTGTGTGTGTGTGTATGTATTTCCTCCAGTTCTGTTCTCTGAGAACTTGCAACATTTTTACCGGAGAAGCAAAGTGCAAGCAGTGCCCAGGCGTTGATTTCTAAAACCCATTATTCACTAACAGAAATCAGGGTTCCTTGGAGAACTGGTCGGAGCAGGGGCCTGCAAGGCGAGCCTACGAAATGTCACTGTGTCAGAAAGCAAAGAAGGGTTCTGCCCCGTGGGGTTGTGCAAAAAGTTCACAGGAACCGCTTGGAGATGCTCCCACTGCCCCTATTAAGGATGATTTGAGCATCGTTGCACCCGAGTAAACAAAAACCCACGATGCTATACTGTTAATAATAGAGAAGAAAAGAGGGGCGCCTGGGTGGCGCAGTCGGTTGAGCGTCCGACTTCAGCCAGGTCACGATCTCGCGGTCCGTGAGTTCGAGCCCCGCGTCAGGCTCTGGGTTGATGGCTCAGAGCCTGGAGCCTGTTTCCGATTCTGTGTCTCCCTCTCTCTCTGACCCTCCCCTGTTCATGCTCTGTCTCGCTCTGTCTCTCTCTGTCTCAAAAATAAATAAACATTGAAAAAAAAATTAAAAAAAAATAGAGAAGAAAAGAAAAATTGTTTTTGGCTTAGATAATAAAAAATATGATGAAGGGGCGCCTGGGTGGCTCAGTCAGTTGAGTGTCCGACTTCGGCTCAGGTCATGATCTCGCGGTCCGTGAATGCGAGCCCCGCGTTGGGCTCTGTGCTGACAGCTCGGAGCCTGGAGCCTGTTTCTGATTCTGTTATCTCCCTCTCTCTCTGACCCTCCCCCATTCATGCTCTGTTTCTGTCTCAAAAATAAACGTTAAGAAAGATTTTTAAAATATGATGAAGAAACCACAAAACAACGAATGTTGCACAAATCTGGATAGTGGGAAAGGAGGCGGGGGGGGGGGTGGTGACGAGTGGTTAACACAATTCACTCTATCTACATGTGTGATGGAAGTTTCTATGGGTATCTTATTTTTTTAAGAAACAAACAAAAAACGAAAGGAAGTAATGACTTGAATCTGCTACAAGGTAAATGTAAAAATCCACCCCCCCAAAAAGGCTACAAAGATGAAAAATCAAAATCAGTTACCTATAGTTGATGGCATTACAAATGATTTTAAATTCTCTTCCTTATGCCTTTCCCCCCCTAATTTTCTACAATAAATATCACTCTAGTAACATGAAGAAAACAAAGCTATATGTAACCTACTGACACATAGAATGTGCACAATGCCAGCCGAACCTACATAGAGTAGCACAAGGCGGTACGTATCACTCTTTTTTTTTTTTATTTTTTTATGTTTTATTTATTTTTGAGAGCAAGAGAGACAGAGCACGAGCAGGGGAGGGGCAGAGAGAGAGAGGGAGACACG
Source organism: Leopardus geoffroyi (assembly GCF_018350155.1). Lineage (NCBI taxonomy): Eukaryota > Metazoa > Chordata > Mammalia > Carnivora > Felidae > Leopardus > Leopardus geoffroyi. Next base: position 7,678,670 of record NC_059330.1, read on the forward strand.
ATCTGAAACTCTCACTCTTTTATGATTTAATTATATGTATTTCTATTTTTTTCTTACATCTATCTTTCCTCCCTTCTCTCTTTCATTTTCAAAGACATATTGTAGAGTCAAAAAAAACTTAATTGCTGATGGCTAGATTGGGCACAACTCTGATTAATGCACTTACACTAGCTTATAAAGGTCTGGATTTCATCTCTAAAACAATATTCAAGAAGAAGATATGAACGTGTATGAGATTGGACAGCCAACTAATGAGACAAATTCTTTTTTTTTCAATAGCAAAATATATCTGGAACTCCTCTCGAGTTCTTAAGAGTTGAAGTCACATTTCCTAAGGAGCTTCAGTAACATAAATCTTTCAGTTTTGAGGATGAATTTCATTTCTGGAAACAACCAAAAGTCATCCAGAGCCAAGTATGATGAATAAGGTGGTTGATCAGGCGGGAAACTATTTTGGGGTTTACAAAGTGAGGTGCAATTAGAGTGATGAAATCAAAAATATAAACTAGCTCGAAAGTAATTCCACAGTGGAATTCTTAAAGCATTTTGAGGCACTTTGGTCCAAGTGAGTACTTTGAAAGAATATTCATTTATTGTCATCATTTCCTATCCTTTCTCTCACCAAAGGAGGGTATGAGAGTCACTAACGTCCCCCAAGGGGATCCCCTCACTCGGCACAACTTCGTGTCCTCTCTCACTCTAGAAGATGGTCTGAAATCCTCTCCTAACAGAACCGAGTTCAACCATCTGTAGGGGTCAAACTCCTCCACATTTCATTTTAGTTTTGGAGTGGGCATCTTGACCTCTCTAGGCAGAGTCATTAGATAACGATTCCACACCTTCCATTCTCTGACCTTATGAGTCTTAGCAACAAAGAGTTAGATGTTCTGGAGGTACAACGATCTCTTCTGGGAAGAAGTCTCTGGGTTGGGTTAATCTCCTCCTCAGATGAATTTCTGCTCCTGGGGCCACCTTTTGCCTAGAGTCTTCTCTCTGTGGAGCTGGAACCTGGGGACCAGGAGAGCTTGCACCATTCACATCAGAAAGTGCCTCTTCCCAGCTTTTGACCCAGCGTTTCTCTTCTGTATTAGAAATCCCAGGCCACCAGTATCTCAGGGGACTCATTCCAACAGGATGCGCTGAGGCAGAGAGGAGAGGGCGGTAGAAGGGGACCCGACAATGCCAGTCCTACACTCTTCCAGATTCTCAACAAGAAGGTAAACCAGGGGCCTGCGGTGTGGCCGAGCTGGACAGGTCATGATCTCACGGTTCATGGGTTCGAGCCCCGTTGTCGGGCTCTGTGCTGACAGCTCGGAGCCTGGAGCCTGCTTCGGATTCTGTGTCTCCCTCTCTCTCTGCTCCTCCCCTATGTGTGCTCTGCCTCTCTCTCTCTCTCTCAAAAATAAATATTAACAGAATTCTTAAAAATAAAATAAAAAATAAACTTCTCGAGGCAGAATTTCATGACAACAGCAGGTTGACACAAGACAAATAAATCCCAGCCTGAAAAATTCAGTCAAGCCTTTAAAAAAAAAATTAAGTTTCAAAAAATAAAAAGAGTGGGTGAGGAGCATAAGATTGTGAAAGCCACCTTGACTGCACATTTCCTTAACCAGACTCTGTATGCACTGTTGATTGAACTTGGTTCTAATTTCAGCAGACAGTATTAATTTCAAAGGCTCTCTTTTTTGTCAAGCTGAGTTTATAAACACAGCTATTTGCTAATAAATGTGACCTTTAAAACATGTTACTCTCCACACAGACTTACTCTGTGTCCAGCTGAGGGGTGGGGGGAAGGTGGGTATGGCAGAGAAGACCTGGAGAAAAGTCTGGAACGAACCATACACAGCCTCTCCTCAACCACTCAGACCTTTAACAGACCTCCACTGCTTCCATTTCTCAACAAATTTCTTTTTAATCCCTTGGGTATTTCCCACGTGGGAGGTGCTAGGTGAGGATAGCAAAGATACAGAAATTAATGGGACACGGTCATTGTCTTTAATGCACGCGCAGCCATAAGACACCCACACAAAACAATTATCAATTATGGTGGCGTTTGAGAAGTCCAGTATATAAGGTCATAAAGTTACACTTCGAAGGGGAAGAGATCAGCTTTAAAGACGTGAAAGTGAATCCTGGAAACATAGTGAGCTTTCTGGACATCATTCCAAGGCGAGCACGCAGTGTGACTACGGCTAAGAAGCAGAGGGGACTGAATTAATATTGATACCTAATGGGTACGAGGCAGTCTGCCACCTCTCAAGGCAAATTAATTAATTAACTAATTAATTAAGGCAAGCTTGATCAGAGCAGGTTGTTTGGTTACTTGGAGGGGGAAGGGGAGGTTCATAAGTTCAAATAGCTGTGGTATCCAAAACTGCATAAAGCAGGAAAAAATAATAGATCATGCTATAATCAAATACCACTTGAAGGACTGCAGAGCCATTCAAAAGCATTATCTGTGGTCTGCGACCCAAAATATGGGGGGGGGGGGGGAGAGTGAGAGGTAAGGCTGGGAAGGTAGGTAGAAATGATTTTATGAAGTATCTTGAACGTTCACATTGGAGAGATTTACAGTCTGGGTTGAAGACATTGGGAGTCACTCAGTGTTTGAGGGCGGATGTAACTCTAAGTGACGTTTGAGAAATTAACATAGCAAAGTCAACAGGTAGATGACACAGCAAAGTGTGGAGATATTGAAGAAAGGGAGACCAAGTAAGTTCTGGGCATTGGCTTTTGTTTAACACTGACGTACCAGGTAGCCTTTTTCTTTTCTTTTTTTTTCTTCCTTTCCTTTCCTTTCCTTTCCTTTCCTTTCCTTTCCTTTCCTTTCCTTTCCTTTCCTTTCCCTTCCCCTTCTTCTCCTTTCCTTTCTCCTTCCGTTTTCTTTCTTTCTTTCTTTCTTTCTTTCTTTCTTTCTTTCTTTCTTTTTCTCCTTTTCTTTTCTTCCTTCCTTTTTTTTTTCTTTCTTTCTTTTTCTTCCTTTCTTTTCTTTTCTTTCTTTCCTTCCTTCCTTCCTTCCTTCCTTCCTTTACGTTATTACGTGCCTAATAATTATTTGTGGCTGAGTGAATCCCGATGTTACCAATGGGAAAAGAGAGGCACAGCGAGGTTGAGTAAGTTGCTCATGGTCTTAAGTTTGGGAGCTGGGCTGCCAATTCGGACGGAAGTCTTGTTGTAATTGTTGGCCTATTTCAAACGTGTTCTTTTTTGTTTAAGTTTATTTATTTTATTTATTCTGAGAGAGGTGCAAGCAGGGGAGGGGTAGAAAAAGAGGGAGAGGGAGAGAGTCCCAGGCAGGCTCCGTGCTGTCAGAGCTGAGCCCAACTCAGGGCTCGATCCCACGAACCGTGAGATCATGACCTGAGCCCAAAGCGAGAGTCTGTTGCTTAACCCACTGTGCCGCCCAGGAGCCCCTGTTCCAGAGATGCTGTTTCTACTTCTCCCACGCAACCTTTCTCTCTTTTCATCTACAGAATCCCTTCATTGGCCTCACTTGGCACTCACCAATCCTTACCAGCTTCTGAGTCCAATAATCCCAAACTTTCTTAAATGTTTCTGGAACTCAGTGATCTTCATTCTCCGCTTGGGAGCCTTTCACACAGCTTCCCTCGGGCGTACTGAAAACGTCGAGAGTTTCGTGCTTCCTTCCCTCTGGACCTTTATCTCTGGGTTTCTGGGTTACTACACCTGGAGTTGTGAGAACCAGGAAATCATTCATTGAGACACAAATAACAGATGGATTGAATCATAAAAAAGGTGAGTGGGAGGAAATTGGTTAGCGTTCTGGTTCCTGTGCGTCCAATGTCCATGCGTAACATGCGTGCGTGCGCACACACACACATGTAACATGCGTGCGTGTGCACACACACACAATTTCTCTCTGCAATTAGTCTTCTGCCATCGCCTTTATAATAAACCATCTGTTTCCTTATCCTTGTGCTTAGCACTGTTGAGTTCTTTTTTAAAAATTTTCTTTCACATTTATTTATTTTTGAGAGACCGAGTGAGATGGAGAGTGAGTGGAGGAGGGGCAGAGAGAGAGGGAGACACAGAATCCGAAGCAGGCTCCAGGCTCTGAGCTGTCAGCAGCCCTGATATGGGGCTCGAACTCACAAACCGAGAGATCATGTCCTGAGCTGAAGTCAGACGCTCAACCGACGAGTCATGCAGGCGTCCCAGGAATCCTTATTTCTACAGCAGCTTATCTCAACACTTTTAAAAATCTGATTGCATTTTAACTAGGATTTTTGTTGTGTTCAGAGGAACAACTGGCCTGAGCCTCAAGTCAGCCAGACTGTCGGAAATAGATGTCTGGAATTCTTTGTTTTCACAACTGCCTTCCTAATAATGACCTATTTGCAAAGGGGGCACCATATCTCGTTTATCTATCCCCTGCTGCAGTGTCAGGAACTTGGCAAGTGTTTGCTAATTGAAACTATCAATGAATATAGTCTTGATTAAAGAAAGGGACCCACTCAAAGGGATATAATTTTATTTTCTAAAATTTAATGAACGAGTCATGTTCTTGAAGCTTTTTCTTTCACTGAAAATGACTTTCTCCATCATGGGTTCACTCTTCTCTCCAGAAGAGAAAAAAAAAAAAAAATACAGGTGAGGTGGCATTGAGTTCAAGAAAAAATGTGGAAAAAAGAAGACGTTATTGAAGAATTTAGCATGCTCGCAGATACTTAATGAAGTTAAAAACCTCCAAGAAAAGAATTGGAATTTCGTTTTACCTCAATCACTAAATATCATCCTATATTTAACATTGCTGGTATTATATTTTGTTAAATTTTAGTGTTTAGTTTTGAAAGAGGGAGAGACAGAGCACGAGCAGGGGAGGGGCAGAGAGAGAGGGAGACACAGAATCCGAAGCAGGCTGCAGGCTCCGAGCCGTCAGCACAGAGCCCGACGCGGGGCTCGAACCCACAAACTGTGAGGTCATGATGTGAGCTGAAGTTGGACACAACTGACTGAGTCACCCAGGGCCTCTAGCGGTGCCTGTATTTTAATAAAGGAGGTTTGGTAAACTCATTGCCATGAAAGACACTTGGAATGGACATAACTTCAGTGGAAAAAACAACCCAGGGTTTGGGGATCACATATATTCTTACATGATAAGAACCCCCCAAGATCTGTAAGTAAAAGCCAACCTATTTGTAAGAGCAGTTGCCTCAGAGAGACTTTGTACCTCCAAACCTACGAAGAGGGCCACCCTGCTTCACCCAGATCCACGTGCCGTGCCCGTCCTTTGCCTGAGCAGATCTGTGTTAGCTTGCTGATTCTGGAATGGGGACCTAGGACCTGGAATAGTCACAGAAAGACCTTGAGTAAGAAAAGGAAAGAGTCTATTGTGGTTGCTGTGGAAGATGGTTATGGAGGCTTCTTAAGAAATTAAACACAGAGTTACCAAATGATGTGGCAATTCCGCTATACCCCAAATACTTGAAAATAGAGACTTGAAGAGGTTATTTGTACACCTGTGTTTAGAGCAGCATTATTTACAGTAATAGCCAAACAGTGGCCACAGTCCACGTGGTCACCGACGGATGCTGAATGCACAAACAAAATGTGGCACACGCATACGCGGAAATAGTATTCAACCTTAAAAAGTTAAGGAGATTCTGACTTATGCTACGTCATTATGCTGAGTGAATCAGCCAGTCACAAAAAGACAGAAACTCTACAATTCTCCTTATGTGAGGGACCTAGAGTCATCAAATTCATAGAGACAGAAAGGAGAATCATGGTTCCAGGGGCTGAGTGTAGGGGACGATGGAGGCGTTGGTGTTTAACAGCTAGGGAGTTTCAGTGTGGGAAGGTAAAAAAAAAAAAAAAAAAAATTGTGAAAACAAAAAAGTAGTAACAGCTGCACAACAATGTGCCCTTAATGCCTCTGAACAGCCACTTAAAATGGTTTAAATGGTACATTGTATGCTATGTGTATTTTATTGTAATAAAAAAAAAAAACAAAAAAAACAAACTATTGCTGTGTTCAGGAAAAGGAAAAGAAGCCCCACGTGTCAGAAGTTAGGAGACAGCTGAGGGTCACCAGGTATGTGAATGAGCTGATGTTCTAGTCATGGGGTGGGGGGTGGGGGTGGTTTGTTATCTAATCTGGTTATTTAGGAATCCAACCCTTGATGGATTGCGAACTTGGTGAAAACTGGGACTAATAAACTCTGCCCACCAGTCCAGAGAGACAATATGGAAGTTGTCTCAGCCACGAGTCTAGCTGGAAAATTAGAAGGCTAAATCAATAAATAATTCTCCCACGAAAACTCAACATACCAGGCCTGCGTGTTTGGAGTTTGCTCCACACTGCATTCACGGTGTGGGAAGTCCTTGAGCCAAAAAGTAATGTAAAATTGTTTTTGGGCTGGTGCTGGCTCTGGGGTGTTTAGGAGAAGCAAACAAAAACACACTGGAGGGACTCTGACAACTCAGGCTGCCCAGATTCCCAAAGAAAAATAAAGTCCCTCTTACAATCCCAAATTATAAAGTGCACAAGGAAATTATTCTTTGTGAATGAAAGTCAACAAAAACAGGAAACATAAAAACTAAAGCCCCCAAATATGAAAAAAAATAAAAAATAATCCGGGAGTACACGATGACTTGAATGAATAAAGGTATTACATGATACAGAAATAATAAGGTGGAAAAAGAATTAATGAACTGGAAGCCAAATCTGAGCATACTGCCCAGAACACAGATGGAAAGATGTTAGAAGACAGGAAATTTTTAAAGAGAGCTTAAAAAACATGGAATATAAATTAAAAAACCCCAATGTATATCTTGATAGGAATTCCAGAAAGAGAGAATAAAGATGGGGAAGAATTTAGAAGAAATAGTGTTGGTAATAGGAATAGCTTAGAATGATCTAGATTTGACTGGAAAACGAATCTTCAGATTCAAGAAAAGCACAGTAAGTCTAAACATAATAAATAAAAACAGGGGCGCCTGGGTGGCTCAGTTGGTTAAGCGTCCGACTTCGGCTCAGGGCATGATCTCGTGGTTTGTGAGCTTGAGCCCCACGTTGGGCTCTGTGCTGACAGCTCAAAGCCTGGAGCCTGCTTTGGATTCCGTGTGTGTCTCTCTCTCTCTGCCCCTCCTCCACTCACGCTCTGTCTCTCTCTGTCTCAAAAATAAATAAAACATTAAAAAAATTAAAAAAAATAAAAATAAATTTACACTTAGATCATTGTAGTGAAATTATAGGAAACCTAAGGAAACCAAAATATCTCGGGGGGCAGGGGGATAAACTATCAATAACAAAACAATAACCTAAAGGCAATGAACTTTTGTTGTTTGTTTTTTGGGGGTTTTTTAGAGAGACAGAGAGAGGGCATGTGTGCATGTGTGCATGAGCCAGGGAGGAGCAGAGGGAGAGGGAGACAGGGAATCTGGAGCAGGTTCCACACTCGTGTGGCCTGGACACAGGGCTCCAGGCGGGGCTCGATCTCATGACCATGAGATCATGACCTGAGCTGATATCGAGTGAGATGCTCAACCAACTGAGCCACCCAGATGCTCCAAATGGCAACGAAGGCATAGAATAATATGATAATGTCATCATAACATGATAAAATGCAAGCACGGAATAGAGGCTGGGAGGCATAGAGTAACAGCTTTAAAGCATTGAAGGAAAATCACCAGCAACTTAGAATTCTCCTATCAGCTACACTGAAGAATGAGGGTGAAGTGGAGTGAGAAGGGGCTGGGAGTGTTAGCCATCAGGAAAATAAAGCAAAAAGAATATATTCCCCATGGGGCAAACTGCAGGGCTGGCAAACCTATAGGTAAAGCTACATAAACACTGGCTCAAAATATAAAAAATACAAATAATAATAATTTGGAGGATATCGCTTGAAAATAAAATGCTAACAAAGCAGAATAGGCAAGCTGGATAGATGACAGCAATTGGAATTAAAGCATTTTGAGTTGCCTGTCATATGTCAAATCATGGATGCATGTTAACATGCTAATGGCCGATGCTATGATAAATAGGAATAGAATTTATAATTTCCAAAGAGAAGATCAAAAAATAAGAGAATAAAGTAAACATTCACACACACACACACACACACACACACACACACACGTCTTCAAACAAACGCAGTATCATATTAAAATTTCATAGAGTTGAGTATTGGGTACACAGAGTTTGTTATATCCACACCGGCCTCTACTCCTTATCTACATGTATGAAATACTTCTTATAAATAATAGTAATAATAATAATGACATCAAAAACCTTATCATCAACCGAAGGAGAAAGCAGGAAATTAAAGAAAGTGAGTCTAGAGAAACACCTGATCAACCACAACAAATATAAAAGACTTTTTTATTAATTAAAATATGGAAAAACTTGTATCAAGAAAAAATTTATCTATCTGCTGTTTATCAAAGACATATCTAAAATGTAATAAAAAAAGTTAATGATACAAGACAGAAAGATATGTACCAGGCAAATATTAACTGAGAAAGGCCATTGTTTGACATAAGTATCAGATAAAAAAAAAATTAAGGTAAAAGACACTGTTAAGGATAAAGACAACACTACATAATAAGAGGAAAAATTTATCAAAATGATGTAGTAATCATATATGTACCTAACAATTTAGCCTCAAAACATATAAAGAACGGATTAACAACCAAAATAAATTTATGAGCCAAGATAGTGGAAGATTTTAATAGTCTGTTCTCAGAATTGACATTTACGCAGACAAAAAATCAGTAATGGTAGCGACAACCTGAACAACACAATTAGCAAGCCAGTTAAAGGGACATATGTAGAACCCTCAGAATCGAAGCACACACGTTTTCAAGTACACATCGAATATTTTAAATAAATTGACTATATAGTATGCTACCAACCACATTCTAACAAATGACAAAGAAGTGATATCCTACAGACCGCAACACAATAAAATTAAAATTCAGCAACAACAGGGGCACCTGGGTGGTTCAGTCAATGAAGCATCCGATTTCAGCTCAGGTCATGATCTCGAGGTTCTCGAGTTCAAGCCCCACATCGGGCTCGTGCTGTATAGCACGGAGCCTGCTTGGGATCCTCTGTCTAGTTCTCACTCTGACCCTACCCCCCCCACCCCTGCTTGCACACCCTCTCTTTCTCTCTCTCTCTCTCTCAAAAATAAATAAACACTTAAGAAAATTCAATAACAACAAAAAATGTGTCAATATGCTTGGAAATTAAGCAACCAACGAGTAAAGAAGAAATAATGCAATTTAACCAAATCATAATACAAACACTAAAAATCAAATCTGGAAAACAGCAAGGGGTGTACCGGTTCACGTGTTCCAACAGGTTCTCTGGGTTGGGGGTGTGTGTGTATGTTTGTTAGGGGGTGGGGGTGGGGAAAGACATCCAGCAATTGCCAACAGCTGTAGTCTAAGTATCCCGCTAGGTCTATTTCAAGCCATCAACAGGAAGCGTAAAATTGGGAAGAAATACACAAAATCAGCTCTCACAAACCAATACGGGTTGGCTATAGCTGGTTCTGGCACACCAATGCTAACAACTGAAATACATCTTTAAATGCATATGGGAAACGAAGAAGAAAGGTTGAAAGTGATTTTCCTTAGGATCTAAATCAAAGGTTAGAAAAAGAACAGAGGAGTAAACCCAAAAAATTAGAAGGAAGGAAATAATAAAGATAAGAGCGGAAGTTAATAACATTACAAACAAAGACACAGTTAAGAAGATTAACAAAAGTGGGGGAAATGGTTCTTTTGGAAGATGAATTAACTAGGCAAACATCTGGCTGACATGATCAAAGGAAGAGAAATTAAAGTAAAAATAAACAATGCTCTAAATAGAAAGAACAAAAGATACACGGTAGAAAAGTAGAAGATAAATATAAATGATGCCAACAAGCTTGAAAACTTAGATTAAAAAAAAAAGGGCAATTTTCTGGGAGAATACTAAGAACAAAACCGACTCCAGGAAAAATATAAAACGTGAGCATAAATGTTACTATCCCTGTGCTCGTGCTGCTGTTTTCCCTTCACACGAACACAAACACAATTACCAAGCCTGGGTGGTTTTACAGGTAAGTTCTTCCCTCAAGATATGGATGATTTTACTATCATAAGGTTGCTTCAGAAAAACAGAAGAAGGACAAAAGCTCTCCAGTTCCTTTTAGGAGGCCATTAAACATGGAAACAGAACTGGAAAGGCAAACCATAGGCCAGTCTCATACATGAACAAAGAGAAAAGTGTATTACATGGCATGCTATTTTAAAAAATCTGGCAGTATGGAATGTCTGGGTGGCTCAGTGGGTTGAATGTCCGACTCACGATTTTGATTCAGGTCATGATCCCTGGGTCCTGGGATCAAGCCCTGCATCGGGCTCTGTGCTGCAGAATGCTTACGATTCTTTCTCCCTCTGCCCTCGCCCTGCTCAAGCGCTCTCTCTCTCTCTCTCTCTCTCTCTCTCAAAAAAAAAAAAAAAAAAAAAAAAAGACTGGGGTGCCTGGGGGGCTCAGTTGGTTAAGCAACCAACTTTGGCTCAGGTCATGATCTCACGGTTTGTGGGTTTGAGCCCCGCATCAGGCTCTGTGCTGACAGCTTGGAGCCTGGAGCCTGCTTCAGATTCTGTGTCTCCCTCTCTCTGTGCCCCTCGCCTGCTCACACACACACTCTCTCTCTCAAAAGTAAATAAACATTTAAGAAAATCTGGCAGTGCAATTTTGTAACTCATTGCTGATTAAGATTTATTCAAGAATGTAAAAATCCCTTAGACGATCAATTAATATAATCATTACATTAACAGGTTAAAGGAGAAAAATCATTTTGATATATGCAGGAAAAGTACTTAATACAATTCAACAATCATTCCTTACTAATCCAAATATACTTCCCCAAGAGAAATAAATAAATCCTCTTAAGCAAACTAGCAATAGGTGGAAACTATCTTAACTTTTTTAAAAGGACATCTTTTAAAAGCCCATTGCAAATATTGAAATTACTAATGTGAAAAGCATAAGAATACCCCCTTATTCTGCTTTCAAAGTGATACTGAAGGTGCTAACAAGAAAATAAGAGACTGAAATGTTTACAGTAACCTTATTCATAATAGCCAAAAATCCAAAGCAACTCAAAATAACCCCAGATTCAAACAACTCCTGTCTATCAACGGGAGAACAGGTAAACAAATTGTACACTATCCACACAGTGGAATACTGTTCAGTCATAAAAGGTTGCTGATCCTGGCAAAGACACGAATGAATCCTAAAACAACATTATGCTATGCGAAAGCAACCAATCTCAAAATAAAATATACCGTGTGATTCCATTTATAGAAAGTTTGAGAGTAGGAAACTGATAGCCACAGAAAGCAGACTGTTGGTTGCCAAAGTGTTATGAGGGACTGACTGCAGGGAGGAAGCTTTTTGGATGTGGGGTGATGAACATGTTCTATGTCCTGATTGGGGTGTTGATTACACAAGTGTATATAGTTTTCAAAGCTAACTGAACTGAATAACTGAGATCTGTGCATTTCATTGTTTGGTAATTATATCTCAATTTAAAAAAGCACAATAGGCTAAATTCTGGAAAGAAGGGGGTAATGCAATCAGTACATACAATGTGTTTATACAGAATATCCAAGAGTATCTACAAATAAATATTAGTGCTAATAAGAAAGTTTAACGAGTTGCTAGAAATCAATATACAAAAATCAATAGTTATTTTTAAAGGACATTATTAACCATGGCAATAAAAGCTTTTAAGGTGCCCAGAAATAAATCTAACAAATGGTGTGTAAGATTTTTACGGAGAGAGCCACAAAACTTTATTGAAGGGGGAAAGAAAAAAGGATTTACTATATTCATGGACGGGAGGGTCTGGTATTTTAAAGATTGCAATGTTCTCCCAAATGCATCTGTACATTCAATATTATTTCCACAAAAAAAATCTCAGTAGGTTGTTTCAAAGACTTGACAAGAATAAGCTAAAAAATTACGAAGAAAAAAAGGAGGGGAAGAGGCTTCAGAAGGAGGAGGAGGAAAAGAAAAAAATGGGTTTACCCTTTTTGAATACTGGTACTCCTCGTAAAGCTATAGTAATTTAAACAGTGCAATATTGCCACAGGGAATAGAGTGCTTAGAAATAGAACCACTTAGCTATGGAAATTTGGAATATGACAGAGATGGCATTGTAAATCACTGGGCAAAGAATCCGAGTATTCAATAAATGATGCTCAGACATCACCATATGCAAAAAAAAAAAAAAAAAAAAAAAAAAAAAAAAAAGAAAAAGAGAAAGAAGAAAAAAAGAAAAGGAACCCAGCTATTCATGTGTAAAAGGGTAAAATTGGAGATCTACCTCGTATCATGCACAAAAATCACTAAATGTGAAAATCAAAATTTACAAAGAAAATACAGGAGAATATCTTAATGACATGTGGATACTGTCATATTATTTATGGTAACCAAAGCATAAGCCACACTGAGAAAAGAAATACTGTAAATATAATTATATTAAACTATGAACGTCTGTGTACCAGGACAATGACAAAAAGGAAGTCAATACCTATTATGGGAAGGTGTTTACAACCCATGTAACTAATTTTCTACAATTGGAATATAATAGAATTCCTTAAAAATACAGCAAGACGATCCAAGAAAAAAAAAGAAACACAAATAAACACATGAAAAGATGTCTTAACCTATCTAGTAATCGAAGAAAGTGTGAATCAGAACAAAATACCATCCTTACCTATCAGGTTGGCAAAAACCAATAGCCAATAGTCAATCAATACATCCAGTTCCAAGAACGGGTGGGGCTACTGGAAATGGGAAGCCTTATATCGTGCTCGAATGGCTGCACATTGGCACAACTGTTTGGAAGAACAATTCTGGAATAACTTACAAAAGATGTGGATGATGTCCTGCCAACCAGAAATTCGTCTGCTAGATGTCTGCCACAGAGCGGTACACACAAGGACATAAGTGCCAGAATGTTCATGGCAACATGGCTTGTAATAGCAAAAAAAAACAAAAAAACAAAAAAACAAAAAAAAACAAAAAAAAAACTAGGGAAAAAACACAAGTGTTATCGAGTCATATATTTGTTTAAATGTAAAAAACAATCCAATGTATATTTCTTACAGGTGCATATGTATTTAGAGAACGTATGTAATATACACGGCAATATCAGTGTAGGGGTAGTATATGGGGGAACCTGAATTACCTGGGTTAGAATCGAGGTTACCAGCTATATATATGGCCTTGGACAAGTTATTTAACCAACTTTCTTCTTCCCTTCATCTATAAAATGGGGGATGAAAATAGTACTGTGTCATATGTCTTCAGTGGGCATTAAAGGAGCTAATGTATGCAAAGTTCTTAGAATAATGGCCATTTGCTGCTTTTATTACCATCATTTTCATCATCATCATCATCATCATCATCATCATCATCATCATCAAGACACTGGCTATCTCTAATGGGAGGGGAGGAGTAGGGATGCAGGTAAATCTCTAGCTTTATCTGTAAGGAAATACGGCTATGCTAACATAGATTACACCTGAATTTAATATGACTATGAGGCCGAGGGCACTGAGTACATGATTATTTCCCATATAACTTTCTGGGCTTTGCTGAGCATTTCAAATCCTCCGTATATCAAAAGTTTTTTGTTTCGTTTTGTTTGTTTGCTTTTTAATTTTTTTAATGTTTATTTATTTTTGAGAGAGAGAGAGACAGCATGAGCAGGGGAGGGGCAGAGAGAGAGGAGGACACACAATCCGAAGCAGGCTCCAGGCTCCGAGCTGTTAGCACAGAGCCCGATGCAGGGCTCAAACTCACAAACTGTGAGATCATGTCCTGAGCCGGAGTCAGACGCCCAACCGAGTGAGCCACCCAGGTGACCCTTGTTTTGTTTTTAGTAAAAAAATGAATGGTCTGCAGAATACTATGGAGACATGTTTAAACCACCTTGCATATTGAATACTGTAAAAGGGAAGTTATTGTGGGAACATATTTTTGGACAAATGCTTGGCAGCTAGCTAGCGGCTAGCAACAGGAAGTTACAAGTTCACAATTAAAGAAAGGAAAGCCAAGGAAGTTACAAGTAGTTCTTTCCAAGAACACCCAAGATCCCAAAGTAGCAGGAAAAACTGTGCAGAAATGCATGAAGTTTCTAGGGAGGACATAAACACAGAGTTCCTAGAAGTGCCAAAGAAATAATGTTCGTTGATATACGTATCCAAAAAACATGTTTCCTGAGAAAGCCGTTATAATAAACTTATAGAACATTTATTGAATTCTTTAAATGAACATTTATGGGGCTTGGATTCTGTACACATATATGTTTTGTTTGTCTTTTTGCCCCAGGCTGACTTCAGCTGTTATGTTTTAAAATGGAAGAAAACTTTAACGTGCTTTCTGTACACTTACCACAATAAAGGGCTTTGCAGTGAACGTTTCTAGAAAGAGTATCCATCCGTCAGGATGCTTTCGGTAGCAAGCAGCAAAAGCCATCTAAATCTTAAACCGCGGGAGTTTACTGTCATCTCATTAAGGAGAAGTCTGGAGGAAAGTAGTCTCAGGGTTGATTCAATTGCTCAACAACATCCACAACACTCAGACCCTTCCTGACTCTCTGTTCTGCTGTCTTGCAGGTCAGGAAGTTTCTGTTCAAGGTCGTGGGATGCTCACATCAATTCTGTATCATGTCTTCATGCAAAAGCCCAAAGGCAGGAAGCAAGTCAGGGTAGCAGACCCCCAGCTCATCTGCCATGTTATCAGGTGGAAAAATCTTCCCCAGAGACCCGGTCACTGGACTTTCCTAAACTGCTTGCTGGCAAATAGAAGCGGGGTTATCGTAACTGTGTTACGACTCATCACTAACTCATCACCTAGGACTAGAATCGCCTTCTTCTGGCCTGTTACCCCTTGTACCTGCACAAAACCTAAGTTGTGTTATCAAGGAGGAAAGCCACAAGGAGGAAGCGACTCTTACTGATGAAAAAGGCACAGAGCTACATAGCATCTACCCGGTTTTCTCCACAAAGACATATGGCTTATGGCACACACTGTTATCTGTACCCAGTGGTTATTACCAACCTCTTTCTTACCGGCAGCACCAGATCTGCTTTCTTACCGGCAGCACCAGTTCCTGGACCCAATTCCCATGTGGGGGTGAGGAATGGTTCCCCCACACACGATACCAAGCAAGTCGTAGCCACCAATGGGGTGTCTGAGAATTCAACTCAATTCTGACACTCTTGACCTAGAGACAGCATCAGATCCCACAGGTTAAGGGCTCAGTCCCACAAGACTGCACCCCATCCCCCACTTGAGACGCCAACCGCAAGCCTCCTGTGCTTCTGGCTGACCACCTACAGATGGGAGGTTCCAATAACCTTAAGTTTGACTAATTTGCTAAAACGGTTCGCAGAACTCAGGGAAAACACTTTCTTATACTTGCAAATCTGTTAAAGGATATGAACCAACAGCCAGATGAAGACAGACAGGAGTTCCCACACAAAGGGGATCCCCTCTTGGGTTTTTAAGGAGGCTTCATTACATAGTCATGATTGACTAAGTCCTTGGCCACGGATTGATTGAACCTCCTGTCTCGCCCCATCCCCCGGACAGTCTAGGGGCAGGACTGAAAGTTCCAGCCTCCTAATCACAGGGGTGTCCCTCTAGGCAACAAGCCCCCATCCTTAGGCAGAGTCCTAAAGTTACCTCATTAACATAAAAAAGACACCTTCATCACTCTCAGCTTTGGGGAAGCTCTTAGGGTTTCGGATGCAGTGAGCCAGGAACTATGAACGAAGACCATACATCACCCCGATGACCACAGTCTATTTCTCATAAATGACACTCTCACTTTTATGTTTGAGCAGCCAAATGCTTTCCAGACACTGGGCCTCTTTGTGGCATAGGGGTGAATCTTCGGTGGTCTGCAGCCATCCAGGTAAATCCATTCCCCTTGTCTGTGACCAGCATAGGAAGAGGACCGTGACACGGAGGGAAGTCTTCTGGGGAGCCCCTGGACAGGGACAGAAGAAAGGAGGCCCTCTCTCTGGTCTGGGGACACTGCTGTGGGGGTATCTTTGCTGTACCTGTTGTAGCCATCTTGCAACCATGAGGGATGTCAATAGTGAGAACAGATCCCGGATGTTATTGCCGACTTCCTGAATTAATCAGCCTATTCACCATTGTGCCCCTCAACTTCTTGCACTATGTGATCATAAAGTTTCTTCTTTGTTAGGCCACTTGAGTTTGATCTTTTGGTACTTACATTCAAATCATCCTGACAGCATACTCAAATTGAAAATGTAAAGCAAACCGGGGTGCCTGGGTGTCTCAGTTGAGTAAGCATCCATCGCTTGATTTCGGCTCAGGTCATGATCTCACAGCTCATGAGATTGAGTCCTGTGTCAGGCTCTGCACTGATGGCGTTGAGCCCGCTTGAGAGTCTCTCTCTGCCCCTCCCCCACTCAGTCTCTCTCTCTCTCTCTCTCTCTCTCTCTCCCTCTCTCTCTCTCCCCTCAAAATAAATAAGCATTAAAAAAGAGAGAGAAAACATAAAGCAAATAATTTAAAGAGAGATTTTTAAAAACTAGATAAATAAGAAACTAACAACGGCACATCCAGCTGTTTTAAACTGGTTTGAATCTACACGTTCAGAATAATCAAGTGTCATAATCCTTAAGGAAAACCTTTTACTAAGCATTCTCTCCATGTAAGGCACTTTTATGAGCCCTATGATGAGGAAGCGATTGAGCAACTAGTCTAGGGACACTAAAAAAAAAAATATGAAATGCATGATCCTTAAATTCAAGAAGCTTATCCTACAGTTGGGGAAAAAGTTCAGTTGACAGTAAAAATTCTAAATTACACATCAGTTTTAAAGAAGTGGTTCCATTATGTTCAAATACGGTACCTATTATCAGCCAGGTAATAAATTGTCCCATCACACTGTAATACATCAAATATCAGAATCCCTTTCCACACACAAATCTCTAGATCCTGAAGCATATTAGAAAAACCTTTAATTTCCTTAAGATCAATCCTTCTTTTGAAACAGCAACCGACATGTGAATAGATTTACTTTACCCCTGAGCAAACTGAAGAGTCATACAGAGACATCAGGCCCAACTTTTTACTTAAAGTGTTTTACTTTTTATGAACGATTATCATAGAGCTGGAATTAGTGGAGCCTGGATGAATGAGTCTTCACTTCTGTCTGCACGGGAGTAGGGTGAGTTCCGATTTGGTAGTCTACCTTTAAAGGGACTGATAAAAAAAGAAAGCTATTGCAGGGATGGTGAAGGGAAAGCTGACCTGTTCACACTTGATGTAATACATTTTGGTATTTACGGAGCGAGCGCCCAAGGCAAGTAGGGGTGTAAGTAGTGATAAGTGTGCATTTTGCCTTCATGGGGACCCTGAGGGAGATCAAGAGTGCTAAGCCTTGGCAGGAAAGCACCAGCCCAGATATAAAATACCCCGACTCTGAATGTGTCTACCGGAGCATAAATTTATTAAAACCCCATCTTAGACCATAAAGCGAAAGCATCGGGAAAGCAGCAGCTCCCACTACCTAAGTCAGGTTTGTTTTGTTTTGTTGTAGTATTTTTTTTTTTAAATAAAAGGATAAGTGGTTTAGCAATCCTGGCTTTAGAATGGGCATCTGAAGCACCAGTTCCATGATGCTGTACGAGTTTAGCAGTTAGCGTACTACTAAATACAGAACGGCCACACAGTGGCCTTCTGCATAAAACCACTTGAAAGGCTTTCTCTGTGGCTGAGTGCCACCATTTTCCTCTTTAGAAACCAGCAAGGACCAAGTTGGCCTGTAAACAGAAGCTCGTCCCTCGTAGAGGATGGTCATGTAGGCTGAATCCCATCTGGGAGAGTTTGATTGGATTGGACAGAAGAGGCGAAAGGCAAGTGGGGGGGGAGGGGTAAAAGAAGCTACAAGGTATAAGGGGGGGGTTCAGCTTCTAAAACTTCATCAGACAGATGACCGTCTGTGAAGGCTGTCGGCTCCCCACCTTTCATGGAATCTGCAATCCCGAAGGAGGGTATTAACTATGTTGAGGTTCAAACGAGGACACGTTAGTGTCCGGACCATGAAAGACAGGGAAAGATGGAGACACTGTCACATACTGGTGGAGACTGCGGACTTGTGAGAACTGAAGGCGCTGTGGCATCCTGGATTGAATCCCAGGGTAGAGAAAGGACATGAGTGGAAAGACTGAGGAAATCCAAATATTATCTGTAGTTTACTTAATAGCATTGTACCGCGTTACTTTTGTATTTCTTAACAGTACATTTTTATCTTTACTGGACATTAAAATTTACTACCTATGACCATGTTTAAAAGCAAAACACGTTCATGAAATTATTTTCAGTGTGATAGAAATACAGTGTGTTTTTCTCCAGTTTAAGTGGCGATGGTCACACAACACTTTTTCCCTATTGAACTTGATATCTAAAGGAACAACTAAATCCGATATTTAAAGAAATCCAGGGAATTCACATGACTTTACTTCAAGGTAAGTATGATGTCCAGTGTTGTCTATATGCTCATTGCCTCTTGAGAGAGCTCAACGGGTGTGAGGAGAAAGTTGAAGTGTATCACTGGTAATACCATTACTCCTTATCCACTTCCTACATGCCAATCTATTTACCAACAGTCCTCTGGGAAAGAACTAGAATTTGGGGAAGCAAGAGGCAAGGCAAGAAGGTTACCAGGAAGTCAGAGCTATGGGGTCTGGGTTCAAAGCCTTAGGTATATAAGAACAGCTCCTTCAACCCATACTTTGTAGACTGAGTTTCCACGTGAGATTTCCTTTAGGAAAAAAGTTCTACTTGAGTTTGGTCAAGGTGGGGTGGGGGTAGGAGAGAACCTTTTTTAACTTTGGTTATGAAAAATCTTGGGGCACCTGGGTGGCTCAATTGGTTAAGCATCTGACTTTGGCTCAGGTCATGATCTTGAAGTTCGTCAGTTCCAGCCCCATTATCGGGCTCCGTGCTGACAGTGTGGAGCCTGCTTGGGATCCTCTGTCTCTCTCAGCCCCCGCCTCTTTCTCTGCCTCTCCCCCATTTGCATGCACACTCTCTCTCTCAAAATAAATAAGCTTTTAAAAAAATGAAAAATCTCAAACATATGCAAAAATAGAAGAGAGTGAGTCCCCATGTATCCATCACCAAGCATCAATAATTATTGATACATGGCTATTCTTTTTTTTTTTTTTTTTAATTTTTTTTTTCAACGTTTATTTATTTTTGGGACAGAGAGAGACAGAGCATGAACGGGGGAGGGGCAGACAGAGAGGGAGACACAGAATTGGAAACAGGGTCCAGGCTCTGAGCCATCAGCCCAGAGCCTGACACGGGGCTCGAACTCACGGACCGCGAGATCGTGACCTGGCTGAAGTCGGACGCTTAACCGACTGCGCCACCCAGGCGCCCCGATACATGGCTATTCTTATCTCATTAATACCACAATCATTCCCTCACCACCTGCTCCCGCAAGATTATTTCACGGTAAATCTCAGACATCACACCATTGTATCTCTAAATATTCCTATATGCATCTCTAAAAGGTACTATTCTTGTGAAACACATAACCACATTATGCTAAATGAAATAAACCAATCACAGAAAGACAAATACTCTAGGATTCCACTTACATGACATGCTTAGGGTCGTCAAAATTATAGAGACAGAAAGGAGAATGGGAGTTGCCGGGGGCTGCAAAGAACGGGGAAATAAGGATTAGTGTTTCATGGGTACAGAGTCTCAATTTTGCAAGATCCAAAGAGCTGTGGAGATCAATGGTAGTGATGTTGCACAACATTAGAAATTTATCTATTACCACCGAACTGTACATTGAAAAACGGTTGAGTTGGTAAATTCTGTGTCTTTTACCACAATAAAAAATAGAACAAAAAAAACCTTAAAAAAACCAAACATAACCACAATAGCCTGAGTACTGAAAAAATGAACACGAATGCCTCATCAAATAGCCAGGAAGTGTTTAAATTTCCCCAATTACGCATAAGTTTTGTTTTGTTTGCTTTGGTTTGGTTTGGTTTTTTTTTTAGTTTGTTTAAACAAGAGTCACACTTTGCATTTGGTTTTTGTCTCTTAATTGTCATATAACCCAATGGGCTGCAAAATTTCTCACGTTCTGGCTTTCCTAATTACATCCTCGTGGTGTCTTTTAATATATTCTTTGGGCTATATAATCTTTTCTTCTGCTGATTGCCCACCCCCCCCCCCCCCCCCCTTAAACATACTCCTTACTAGTGTCGGTTCTGGGCCTTGTTATGCTGAACCCTCCTCAGAAGTGATTGGATTCGATTTGATTCATTGCTATGGCTTCATTCTAGTCCGCTTGAGGTTGGCACGCCCACCTGCCCGACGAAACTCTTCATCTCCGAGCTCGACGAGACTGTCCGAAACGGAGTTCACCGTCTTCTCTCCCTTCCACTATCAAACCTCCAGTGCTCCCTGTGTTCCCTTCTCCTCAGTGAATGGAACCCCAATCTGCACAGACTTCCAAGCCACAAGCATGGGCCCCATCTTGAACCCCTCCCTCCTCTGCACTTCCTACACTGTCTGTTCTAAGCCCTGTCAGTTATACCTGAACCACTGAGTAAATTCATCTGCTTCTGTCTGTTTCCCAAACCAACACTCCAGTTGATGTCACCTGTATCTCTTATCTGGATCTTCTCTGGAATCTCTTGTCTTGCTTGCTTTAAGTCCCCTGACTGGTTTTCCCGTTAAAATTGTCACTAGATTGCACCTTATTTTTTTCATTCTGCATCTAGAATTGTCTTCCTAAAACCAAATCTGATTCCATTGTTCTGCTATTTAGAACTCTTTAGTGGCTGTTCATTGCTCTAAGGATAGACTCCAAATTGTGAGATGTGGGAAGCCCTTCGAGATTTGGACTCTCCCTTCCTTTCAAGACTCACTCCTCCCCTACCTCTTCTATACCCTTCCCACTACACCCCTGTCATCAAGAGTTCCTTCTGAATCTCTAGTTAAGCCTCTAGGCTCTCATCCCTCTTCTCCCTTGCCCTCACACCCTGTTTCCCTCACCTATTTAATCCCTATTTGTGCTTGGATTTCTAAAAAAAATTTTAATGTTTTTAGTTATTTTTGAGAGACAGAAAGCAGAGCATGAGTGAGGGAGGAACAGAAAGAGAGGGAGACACAGAATCCGAAGCAGGCTCTAGGCTCTGAGCTGTCAGCACGGAGCCCGACATGGGGCTTGAACCCATGAACTGTGAGATCGTGACCTGAGCTGAAGTGAGATGCTCAATCGACTGAGCCAACCAGGCACCCCTATTTGTGCTTGGGTTTCTGCTGTGATGTTCCTCCTGTGTCCCTTGGCTGTGATCCCCCAAGGTCGGGTTAGTGGCTCTTTCTCTATGCTCTCGTTGCCCCCAGAATCAGCCCTAACGGCGCTGCTTGTAATTTCATCAGAAATCTCTTTAAGAGCATGTCTTGATGCCTTTATGTGCTCAGGGTCTGACAAATGCCTAGGCACTTAATTGACTAAATTAATAAAGGAGTGGGGCGCCTGAGTGGCGCAGTTGGTTAAGCGTCCGACTTCAGCCAGGTCTTGATCTTGCGGTCCGTGAGTTCGAGCCCCGCGTCGGGCTCTGGGCTGATGGCTCAGAGCCTGGAGCCTGTTTCCGATTCTGTGTCTCCCTCTCTCTCTGCCCCTCCCCCGTTCATGCTCTGTCTCTCTCTGTCTCAAAAATAAATAAACGTTGAAAAAAAAAATTTAAATTAATAAAGGAGTGAAGGAATAAATGAATGAATGACTCAATCAATGAGTGAAAACTTCTCATATAAATGATCTAAGCATACCAAAGGCAAGCTAGATTATTCTGATTTTCAAAAATTCCCATCTTTTAGCCTTGTAATATCAACTACTCAGATTCATCCAATACCAATCCATTATTCCCTTTATCCTGCACTGTAAGACTTTTCTTAATGTACCAGAGGAAAATTATCTTCAAAGCATTTCCCAGATAAACGATGAAGTTAGAACACAGGGCGTAGAATTTTATGATAAAGTAATTAGTTAACATGCTCCGAGTATCTGATAACTCTTCTGTGAGTACAGGAAATTATGGATCCTGAGGACATTCTGGAAACAATTTCAGTTAAAAAAAAAAATCAGATGCAACATTAAATTCTTTTCTTTCAAAATACCCAAAGTGTGCAGTATTCTCCTCTTAGTAGGCTATTTCCACTAATGTGACATTTCCATGGCTATTTATAATGCATTTCTGTCTATAAAAGAAAACACGCCGTGGTTCTTTTTAAAACGAACAATCAGTACACATGAAAGAATTTTTGGGTTTTAAAAAAAATGCCCATATTTCTAATACTGTACTCCCTTTCAAGAGACAGGCTTGGGTTCTCTTCTGACTTGTCAATAATGCAGCTTTGGAATTCTTTGGGTTCTTTGGTGACTGTCCTAGAGTGAAGGACGTCCCACTGCCCCTCCTGTGGCCTCGTTGGGGCCCCAGGAGAACACAGAAGACAGACCACTGTGGCCGGCAAGTTCAGGAAATGATGTTAACCTTATGGCGGCCACTGTCATCCTGGGAAACGAGGAGGCGATCTCTCAAACCCAGCTCAAGGGGTAAATATTGGTACTTTATATAGGTTATCTCATTCCTCCTTGCTCACCACCCTCCTGTTAACCTCACAATGCATGTTCCCTAAGAGTATGATGAGGGCGAGGAGAGGCAAGACCGCAAATTACCCTGTGGCCCCAGTTCCAAATAGTACATCCAGATAGTATTTGTTTTCGGCAAGATTTTATTTACAATTAACAGTTCCACACTTGAAAATCGTAACATTTTTACACAGACAGTTTCCTTTGGTTAGGTGTGCCCACCTCTGCAGAACTTTGATGCTAGAAAACATGCAAGCTGTAGGAAATGCAAATACTAAATGCATTAATCAACCAAATAAGGCCCTGCCCCTGCTAGGCAATTTGTATCGATATAGGCCTATACACGCGTTAAAAATTCTTCACCTTCTAGGGGCGCCTGGGTGGCTCAGTCGGTTAAGTGTCTGACTCTTGATTTCGGCTCAGGTCATGATTCATGGTGTGCATTCAAGCCCTCCCCGTCAGGCTCTGCACTGACAGTGAGGAGTCTGCTTGGGATTCTCTCTCCCTCTCTCTCTGCCCCTCCCCCACTCATGCTATCTGAGTCTCTCTCTCTCAAAATAAATAAATAAACCTAAAAATAAAAAAAAAAATTCTTTACCTTCTTAGATCCAACAGCAGCTTTTTACAAAATGAAAAACATTCCCTTTCTCATTTTAAAGGAAAAACAATTTTTTTTTTAATTTCAATGTTTATTTATTTTTTAGAGAGAGAGAGAGGCAGAGCACAAGCAGGGAAGGTGCACACATAATCCCATATGCAGAGTATCAAGCAGATACTGACAGTATGTCCTTAAGGAAGCTCGTCTATGATGTCAGAGGCCCTCACTGTGTGCTGGCCAATCCGCACTTGCAAGCCACCATTTAGGCAAGATGGTTCCAGACTCCTAGCTGGAGCAAATGCAAGAACTGCCATAAACACCCAGGCGTTTGCGGGAAAAGGCCGGCAGGACATAGGACATAAAGAGTCTGTGGGAAAAGGCCAGCAGGACATAGGACATCAAGGAGGTTTGCTCTCATTAATTAGCCACAACCAAATAAACAGCAGAACCTAAGCATCCTAAAAGATGAGATGAACTGAAATCTTAGTTCATTTATTCTCATTGTACTCAAGGTAATACATTTGTCTCTGGGTGCAGCTTAATCCACATCTGACTGTGATACGTAACTTCGAAATTGCCATTATTTTCTTGGTCCAAAATTGCATTTTGATTTCTTCTTTGTCTCAGGCTTTTTGAGAAAATTTTAAATTGCCAAGAAGTCTCATTTTTGTGTGTATGTTTATGCTTGTGCTGAAACTTTTAAGTTTTCTTGTATTTTGTGCCTGTGTAATTTCTAGAATTTGGAATTTATTGAAAAGTTTGTGGCTGCTAAATGATCAGTACTTGTAAATATCTCATGATATGGGATGTAGTCTCTTTCAAGATTTGTTCTTTTTGCTTACACTGCTCCTTGACCACAGCAATTATGATCACTTAAATGTCACCTTTTTTTTAATGCTTTTATACTGGATGGGTATCACACATTGCCATTTTTTATGCAGTATTCTCTTATTCTTGAATTCTTTGCTGCAATTTAGTAAGCAGGACATTTTCGGGTCATTTTTTTTTTCAGGACAGGCATAACATGAGGTGCATTTTCTGAATTCCCAAATGTATCTAAGAATATCTCTGTTGCATTTGCATATAAAACCGTACTGGCTTGATATAAAATACTGAGGTTACTTTTTTCCCCCTGCAGAATTACATATTAAAAAAAATTTTTTTAACCTTTATTTATTTTTTGAGAGACAGAAAGAGACAGAGAACGAGTGGGGGAGAGGCAGAGAGAGAGGGAGACACAGAACCAGAAGCAGGCTCCAGGCTCCGAGCTGTCAGCACAGAGCCCGACGCGGGGCTCGAACTCACAAACTGTGAGATCATGACCTGAGCCAGAGTCGGACGCTTAACCGACTGAGCCACCCAGGCGCCCCAGATGAATCAAATTTTTAAAAGCAGTTTTAGGTTTTCAGAAAAAAAAAAAAAACCAATTGAGAGAAAAGTAATCTTGAGTTGGGGTGGTCATTTCTTGCAACCTGTGAACCCGTATCAATACATTAATACTAACTCAAGTCTACACATTAGGGTTCACTCTTGCTGTACTACATTCTATAGGCTTCTGATAAGTATACAGTGGCATGCATTCGCCAATACGGTGACCTAAAGAATAATAGTTTCATTTCTCTAAAAATCTTCTGTGCAATCCATTTCTTCATCCCTCCCTCGTACCCGCCCCCTTATTCCTTGGCAACTTGTGATCTTTTTACTGTCTCCATAGTTTTATCTTTCCCGGGATATCACATAATTGGAATCATAAAGTACCCTGCCTCTTCACGTTGGCTGCTGTCCCTTAGCAATACGCATTTAAGGTTCCTTGATGCCTTTTAATGGCTTCGTGGCTCCTGATTTATTTATTGTTTTATTGCTTAATAGTTCTTCTTTGTCCGGATGGATCACCGTTTGTTTATCCATTCACCTGCTGAAGGACATCTTTGGTTGCTTCCAAGATTTGGCGATTATGAACAAAGCTTCTAATAGCATCTGCGTGCAGGTTTTTATGTGAACGTAAGTTTTCAGCTGAAGGAGTCCGATTGCTGGATCATCGGGGAAGAATATAGTTAGCTTCTTTGGTAAGGAAGTGCCAAACTGTCTTCCAGAGTGGCTGTGTTATTTTGCATTCCCACCCAGCAATGAATCAGAGCTCCTGTCCCTCCACGTCCTCACCAGCATTTAATGCCATCAAAATTCTGAATTTTGGTTCTAATAGGTGTGTAGTAGTAACTCGCTTTTCTTTTTAAAGTTTATTTCTTTACTTTTGAAAGAGAGAGACAGAGAGAGAATGAGTTGGGGAGGGGCAGAAAGAGAGAGAGTCCCAAACAGGCTCTGCACTGCCCGTGCAAAGACCGACCTGGGGCTCGAACCCATGAGCTGCAAGATCGTGACCTGAGCTCGAGTCGGACACTTAACTGACTGAGCCACCCAGGGACCCCTCATAGTTTTAATTTACATTTCCCCCCACCCAGGGACCCCTCATTTCCCCGGTGACATATGACATGGAGCATCTTCTCTTGTTTCTTTGCCATTTGTAGATCTTCTTTGGTGAGGGGTCTGTTCACATTTTTGAGAGAGAGAGACAGACAGAGACAGAGTGCAAGTGGAAAGGGGCAGAGAGAGAGGGAGACACAGAATCCGAAGCAGGTTCCAGGCTCCGAGCTATCACCACAGAGCCCGACGTGAGACTCGAACTCACAGATCATGAGATCATGATCTGAGTCAAAGTCGGACGTTTAACCGATTGAGCCACTGAGGCGCCCCTCTCATTTTTCAGTTTTCAGAGTTCTTGAATCTTTTTTTTTTGGAGTTCCTCTTGAATCTTGAACACCAGTCCTTTAGCTGACACGTATTTGGCATAGATTTCCTCCCAGTCTGTGGCCTGTCTTCTCGTGCTTTTCATTGTGACCTTTTGGAAAGCAGGAGTTCTCAAATGGCCTTATATCTAAAGAAGTCATCACCAAACCCAAGGTGGTCTAGATTTTTCCCCTATGTGTCTTCTGGAAGTTTTATGGTTGTCCATTTTACATGTAGAGCTCTGATCCATTTGGAGTTAATTTTTGCAAAAGGTGTGAGGCCTGTGTCTAGACTCATTATGTTTGCATATGGCTGTCTTGTTATGTCAGTACCATTTCTTGTGTCTTTTTTCCAGATATCTTCAGTTTTTTTCTGTCTGTAAGTTCTAGAACTTGCACTTTCCCCCCAAGTCACTGGTTTAATTTTCTGTAGCCTCCAGTCTTCCGTTCCCTGTTTCTATGGAATTTCATTGATCATTTCTAATTCCCTCTTTACTTTATATCTTCCTTATCTTGGATTCTTTTTTGATAAGTGAGCAATGGCCTCTCCAGTTTTCTTTGAGAATGTGAACTATGGATTTTTTTAAAACTTAAATTGTACATGAGGCGCCTGGGTGGTTCAGTCGGTTAAGCTTCCGACTTCGGCTCAGGCCACGATCTCACGGTCTGTGAGTTCGAGCCCCGCGTCGGGCTCTGTGCTGACAGCTTAGACACTGCAGCCTGCTTCGGATTCTGTGTCTCCCCCCTCTCTGCCCCTCCCATGCTCATGCTCTGTCTCTCTCTGCTCTTGATAATAAATAAACGTTAAAAAAAAAACGCTTAAATTGTACATAAATTGGATGAGCACGCATCCTGCTGAAGGTCTGTTTACACCTGTCATACTCTCACAGTTACTAATAGCTAAATACAGAACAGCGTTTGTGGGAATGCAAGCTGGTGCAGCCACTCCGGAAAACAGTATGGAGGTTCCTCAAAAAACTAAAAATAGAACTACCCTATGACCCAGCAATTGCACTACTAGGTATTTATCCAAAGGATACAAGTATGCTGTTTCGAAGGGACACATGCACCCCAATGTTTATAGCAGCGTTATCGACAATAGCCAAAGTATGGAAAGAGCCCAAATGTCCACTGATGGATGAATGGATAAAGAAGATGTGGGAGGTATATACAGTGGAGTATTACTCGGCAATCAAAAGGAATGAAATCTTGCCATTTGCAACTACGTGGATGGAACCGGAGGGGATTGTGCTAAGTGAAATGAGTCAGTCAGAGAAAGACAAAAATCATAGGACTTCACTCACATGAGGACTTTAAAAGACAAAACAGATGAACATGAGGGGAGGGAAACAAAAAGAATATAAAAACAGGGAGGGGAAACAAAAATAATATAAAAAAATAGTATAAAAACAAAAATAAAAAAAATAATATAAAAAAATATATATTATATAATAATATAAAAAACATAAGAGACTCTTAAATATGGAGAACTGAGGGTTACTGGAGGGGCTGTGGGAGGGGGGATGGGCTCAGTGGGGGAGGGGCGCTAAGGAATCTACTCCTGAAATCATTGTTGCGCTAGATGCTAACTAATTTGGATGTAAATTTCAAACAACAAAGAAAAAAGTAAGGAAAAGAAAAAAAAAAAGAACGGTGTTCAAAGGTGTTCCAGTTTGGACAAGAGATTCTATGGTGACTCTCCATACAAATCTTAGTTATGTGTCCCTGAGGTTCAGCTGAGCCTCGTTTTCACCATGTGCCTCTTCAGAGTTTTTACGGCTAAAAGAAATTAATTGCTGCCCTTTATTATTTTACCCGGTGCAGAGACAAGTCGTTCGACATGTGACAGGATTTAACCCTCCCCCAAACCCCACAGGTCAGAACGATCCTCCCCATTTTACCAGTGAGGAAACTGATGCCCAGAGATGGGGGCTGGGGAAAGAGAGGGGCTCTGTGCTTTTCTGAACTTTCCTGACTAGGAAAAAGCCTACAGATAGGAGGTGGGAGAGGGTAGTCGCTTTATTTGTCGGGTTTTTTTTTTTTTTTTGCGGGTGGTGGGGGGGAGAAAGCAGGGAAGCCCTCTGAATCTGGCAAAGGTGGCCCTTTCCTGAGGTTCCCCGGAGACATCTTCCCGCGTGTGGAACATCTGGGGTGGGAACGGGCACGGAACACGAGCGGGAGCAGAGTCTGACATCTTTCAAGAGCGTGAGGATGACTCCTTCTGCAGGAGGGCCGAGCCAGAAAGGTCATTCTAGGCCTCCAGAAATCCAGCCTGCCTGCCAAATGCATCCTTGTGCCGCACTCCTGACATTGAGAGATACCTGCACGGCCTCTGTCGGGCTTATGATGAGGTGTAGGAAAAGTACAGAGGCTGAAAACTTGACCGGTCCAGAGAGACTGACAACAACGGGCCAGACGCATTAAACGCTCCACAGACCACGAGGCTGCGCACGACGACCACCCCTGATACGGGGACCTCGCCAGAGATGTGGCCCAGCCCAGACATGCTTTACGCCCAATAATGATCCAAACGGACTCCTCGAGAAAGCAATCACCCTGAATACACTGTGCCCTCCAGACGTGTAACAGGCCTGGCACATGGGCCACTCCCCTGCTCAGAGCAGCGCTGACACGGCCACCTGCCCAGACCTGCTACCCATCCCGTTCACACCAATGACCTAAGGTGCACGACCACTTGCTGGCACCGTGAGAGGCCCCGCCCACCAGAACTCGGGTGGGTAAGATGGGGAAGGAGACCAAGCTGAGGTTACCTGAAGTTCCCAGCAGAGCAACACCTTCCATCTCGCAGCCATATAAAACCCTGCTACTCAAAGTGCGGTCCCTGAAGCAGGCGCCCTGGCGTCACCTACACGTGTGTCAGAAATGCAGAAACTCAGACCTCATAATCCTGCATAATAAATTCATAAAAATCTGCATAATTCCCCAGGTGGCTCATACGCACTTGAAGCATGAGAAACGCTGCTAAAAACGCTTGAATATCTTTCTAGAAGTCTGAGCCGGGCATCATTTTTACGGGATCGCCGTAGCTGAAGAAGGAGTGAGAGGGGGTGGGGGGGTGGCGCCTGGGTGGCTCAGTCGGCTGAGCATCCATCCGGCTTCGGCTCGGGTCGTGATCTTGCGGCTCGTGGGTTCGAGCCCCGCATCGGGGTCTGTGCTGACAGCTCAGAGACTGGAGTCTGCTTCCGATTCTGTCTGTCCCTCCTCCATTCACACTCTCTCTCTCTTCTCTGAAAGTAAATAAATAAAACATTTTTTAAAAATTAAAAATTCATAAAAAAAATGACAGAAAGGAGCAGGGAGCAGCCATCGTTCATGTGAAGATATGCCTGCTCACTCAGGAATGTCGTCATGGGCGGGCAAACGTAACAAGCAGGTGGTGATGGCTGACAAGTCACATGTGTTTAGGAAGCTTTGTTTTTCTTAATCTTTAAAAAAAAAACCCCAGGATCTGCACACACTTCTCTGAGCCTAATCCAGAGCCAGAAGAGAATTCTGAAAAATTATACACGCTTCCAAGTCTGTTACGGGAATAAGCTTCTGGCAGATTCTGCCTATTTCCCTCAAAATCTGAACATCGTCACAGTCAGGTACTTATTCCTGCCACTCTGACAAGAGCAGGATTATTAACTCTGCCTACAGTAAAATATTCATATGAAAAATAAAATGCGTTGCAATTTTATGCATTACAACTACTATAAGCTGTTAATGGCTTAGGTGTCCACACACATCTCATTCCTCACGAGGGCTCGTTTCCAACGAGGACACTTCTGTGTGGCTAATTCGGTCCCCTCGTTTTGAACTATTGGCCATAGGCGTGCTGATTCTTCTGTTTACTTCTCCTGACACGGAATCTGTGTTTGTCTCACAATGAAAGTTGAGACGGATTCTGTCAGAATTGTTTTTGTTCCTTTCCAAATGTTTCAGTTCCAGAAAAAGGGAGAAGGAAAGTGTATCGTTTATTCTTGGCCAGATTAAAATTCCAATTGCCTAGAAGGATGAAGAGATCAGCAGAAATTGCCTCGCTGGCAACCTTCACCCCAACCCCATCTTACTCACACACACACACACACACACACACACACACACACACACACACACTAAAGCAGCAGTCAGGTGACTCTGGGCTGTTTGCTGCACAGAAGTGATGTATTAGAAAAAAAGGAAAGATAGGCACCTGGGTGGACCAGTCGGTTAAACCTCTGACTCTCGGTTTTGGCTCCGGTCATGATCTCACGGTTCGTGAGTCTGAGTCCCATGTCGGGCTCTGCGCTGACCGTCTGGACTCTGCTTGGGATTCTCTCTCTCTGGCCCTCCCCCGCTCCTTCCTCTATCTCCACTCTCACAAAATAAATAAGTAAACATTTAAGAAAAGAGAAAAAGGAAAGAAAAAGGAATCTCTTTCCAGCTCTTGAGCTTTGAATAGCTGTGTTCCCGAAGCATCGCTTTCAGGAAACTTTCTTCCCTGTGATCAGAGAAGCAACGGGATGGTGGGTGAGGGATGCCCATCTCCACCAGAGGAAGGAGGACTTTTTCTTTGCACAAAGGTACTTCTGCTCACCAAGCAGGGAGCCTGCGTGGCTGTGCACACCCACAGGGCACACTGCTTCCTGTGTGGACCATCCAGACGGGTGTCTTTTTCTGATTTGTGCGAAGGCAACATAAATGCTCACGGAGACCCGGGGGTGAGGGTGGGGGGTGGTCCTGAGCAGGAGGCTCTGTTTTCCGCACTTAAATTAGGCCAAGGAAGGTCAGGAAGTAAGGAGAGGAGCTGGGTCTGCTGCCCCATGGAGATTCCTGGGGAGAGAGGAAGACTCTAGAGAAGAAATGGTTACGGGACATATGTGGGCAGAGGGAACTTACCTCTGGCTGTTTCCTGTATGGGAGCAGGGAGCAGGGGCAGCAGCTTCTCTGCTGCCCCCAGGGGGATAGAGGGCCAGCTCCATCATGAACTTCATAGACAAGGAAACGGAGGAAGGAGAGGGCGTGCACAGAGGAGGCTAGCTGGGGAGGGGGGAATCGGTACCAGAACCCCAACGATCAACACCTATTTTTCTCTGACCTGTGGCCCCCTCTCCTCACAAATGCACACCTTCTTATAATAGAAGCTTACCAGAATTTGGGGTGGGGGGAGCGGGGGCAATGCAAAGGGCGGTGGACCCACAGTGGACCAAATTTAAATTTCCTCCATGATGGTAAAATAGGAGTTTGGGTTAGAAGATAAGTGGTTACAGGGGGTGCCTGGGTGGCTCAGTCGGTTAAGCATCTGACTTCAGCTCAGGTCACAAACTCATGGTTTATGGTTTCTTTTTTCTTTTTTTTTTTTTCAACGTTTATTTATTTTTGGGACGGAGAGAGACAGAGCATGAACGGGGGAGGGGCAGAGAGAGAGGGAGACACAGAATCGGAAACAGGCTCCAGGCTCTGAGCCATCAGCCCAGAGCCTGACGCGGGGCTCGAACTCACAGACCGCAAGATCGTGACCTGGCTGAAGTCGGACGTTTAACCGACTGCGCCACCTAGGCGCCCCTGGTTTATGGTTTCAAGCCCTGCGTCAGGGTCTGTGCTGACAGCTCAGAGCCTGGAGCCTGCTTCAGGGTCTGCGTTTCCCTCTCTCTGACCCTCCCCTGCTCACGCTTTCTCTCTCTCTCTCTCTCTCAAAAGCAAATAAACATAAAAAAAATTTTTTTTAAAAGGAGATAAGTGGTTACAGGAAAAAGAAAATAAAATAAATAAAAGAGGGTACATTTTTGCTTCCCTGTATTTTGTAGGCTGAGTCATACCTGCTATCCTTCCTTCTGCCCAGTCAGGCACCACTGTTTATTTTGAGACAGAGATTTCTAATATTACCTAACATCATGCTTTTAATCAGCACGAAGTGCATATTTTTTAACTTGGCAAACGATGTAGTTCCTTAGAAAAACATTTTTTTTTAATGGCATGTTTCTCAAAAACAACATTTAAAGAATTCTTAAGCAAATTCAAATTTCTCTGATATTAAATGGAAATATCCTGACCTCTTACATTCTAGACAGAGTTTGCTAATAGTACAAATATTTCAGAATTTACTGGTAAAATAATAGTCTGTATTAAGTTCCAATTATTCTGTTAATGTTTAAACCATCTTGGGGCTCCTGGGTGGCTCAGTCAGTTAAGTGTCTGACTTTGGCTCAGGTCATGATCTCATGGTCCATGAGTTCGAGCCCCGCGTTGGGCTCTGTGCTGACAGCTCGGAGCCTGGAGCCTGCTTCGGATTCTGTGTCTCCCTCTCTCTCTGCCCCTCCCCCACCCGTGCTCTGTCTCTGTCTCAAAAATAAATAAGTCTTAAAAAAATTTTTTACACATCTTAAGTTACCTAAGGTCAGCATGTTTGTCTTCTCATTTTCAAGAAACAAATTAGTTTTGCGCCCCAATGAAAAGGTACACTTGTATAAAAAAAGACGTTTCAAACAAAATGGGACATTTCGACCCATTTTAAAAAAGCAGCAGCCTGGTAAATAAATACAGGCATGTAAATAAAGGTCTCTGGCTTTCTTCTCTTCCAATAGTTGGAAGAGACGAATGAAAAAGAATTAATACAGTAATTTTCCTATTTGGCTCCCCTTCTAAACTTTCTTCAGCTCCCCAGCATTTATACCAAATTTGCCTTAGTTCTTATTTGAAGGGGACAGTCATAAAAAAGCCTTGAGAAGTGTTATAAAGTTTCCTAATTAAGATACATATTTTTTTCTAATATGAATTAAAACAAATGTTTTCTGTATTTACAAGCGTTCGGTATAACAGCAACAGCATCCCTCTGGTTTACAAGTCAAAAGTGAGGAAAAATACACGTCGCCTTTTGCTTTTACAGAAGCACACACGTCACGTGCACCCCGATTCAGACACACAGCCTGAAATCTAAAGCACACAACGCAAATGGTCACAGGGGGTAAAGTGATCTCTTCCGGAAGACTCTCCCCCGGTAAGCGTATCGCCCCCTTTACAAAAACGCCACATAAACTAATTCCCGTCCTCCCTCTCCCTCTTAGACGTTTAATTTCAAGTGCACGCTTGTATGGAGCCCATGTTACACTTGCTGTTCTGTTCTATTCAACTAGGTGTTGCTCGAAGGTACGTACAGACGTGGTTTAGACTTCAGGACTTCATGCCCCCAAGGTTAAGGCCACGCACCTTTCCCATCTCCGGCGGGAGGGAGAGACGGAGACACGGAATCCGAAGCAGGTAAGACGGACAATGAAATCCTCAGAAGTGACCAATTTAAACAACTCCCCTTCCCATCCTCTCCTGAAGTTGGGGGAGAAGAGGAAGGATGTTTATGGTGGTTGTTGAGCGAGGCTTCAGGGAAAGCTCCCCTTTTTTTTTTTTTTTGGCTTCCTCTTCTTCCCCATCTTTTTTGCAGAGAACAGAAAACGATGACCACGGTACGGTGTCTACACCTTGGGATCTTGAGGCTTCAAGCTCTTGTACTAAGGGTAGCTCAGCCAGACGGCAAGGGGGCTGAATCCCTCACGACGGGATGGGACCACCATTGCAGAGCATGAGGTAAGGTTCCATCGGAGAAGCAGCATCACTAATGTGTGTGTGTGTGTGTGTGTGTGTGTGTGTGTCCCGTGACAGAGACTGGACCTTGAGTAACTTTGCGAGCAGGTTAAGCCCTATCTGTAAGGCTGTGGTCCTTGTACCTGATGCTAGAGGCTGCACGCGGCTGAGAAGGAAAGATGGACATGAGATGAAAGAGAAGACCAACCGGAACACTCCGGCACCATCTGGAGTCCTTGGGACAGACTGGGCCCGTGCTAGGCCTTACTGACCTGAGAGGTGGAAACAGCCCTTAGACACTGGGGACTTTTACGGTGGAGCTAAATGCATACACCTGACCCGGGCATCCAAGAAGCTAAGAGGATCCAAGAAAAGGTGGAATGAGTGTGGGTCCTCACATCAATGAGGTGGGCCAGCAGATATACGAGAACAGCTGTGTTCTTGGGTGACCCGAGAACACAGGATGGCTGCCGTGGCCCTTCTCCTCCCCACATTTCCCCAAGGACCTCTGTGCAACCCCCTCTAACCAGGGACACACGGAAAAGGGAATCCCAGAATACGGAGCGTCACACAGCTTGGAGGCCGTCACATCCTGCAATTCGTTAAGTTTCCTTTTTTTTTAATTAAAAAAAAATGTTTTTTTCACATTTATTTTTGAGAGACAGAGAGAGACAGAGCATGAGCAGGGGAGGGGCAGAGAGAGAGGGAGACGCAGAATCCGAAGCAGGCTCCGGGCTCCGAGCTGCCTGCACAGAGCCCGATGCACGAGCTCAAAACCACGGACCATGAGATCTTGACCTGAGTCAAAGTCGGATGCTCAACTGACTGAGCCACCCAGGCGCCCCTACATTTCCTTTTTTTAGAACTACTTCATTTGAAACACTGTTAGCAATGAAATACAATCCCTAATGGATGCTGGGCCCCTATAAAGAAATGTTGACTCGTGGCTGAACTAAATAACGAATGTGACATGTGGACTCAGATAACTTCAACAGAAACTTTCCTTGTCTTGATTGCATGTGAGACGCCCCTTTAAAGAAAACTATTGAAAACCTTCAAGAAAAGCATACTTGGAGAAGGAAAAGTTAAAAGGTCAAGGCATTGCTAGAGAAGGGCAGAATGAAAGAATCATCTTCTTCATTCCGGAAAGAAGGCCGGGAAGGGATAGGTCATTGTCTATTTGGCAACAAAAACATGGCCAAGAGAACTGTGGGGCTTGTAAAGAAAATTCTGAAAGGTTAATTCCGGGATGAAGGAACGGCATCACAATGCCAAGTTGTTTTTTAATTTTATTTATTTTTTCTGAGAGAGAGGGAGCGTGTGTGAGCAGGGGAGGGGCCGGGGTGGGGGAGAGAAGACAGAGAGAGAGAAAAGAGAATCTTAAGCAGGCTCCATGCTGCGCATGGGGCTCGATCTCACGACTGTGAGATCATGACCTGAGCTGAAATCAACAGTTGGGCACTTAATCGACCGAGCCACCCAGGCGCCCTGAGTTGTTTTGCTTTGTGGCATAACAGGCACCCTGTTAGGTGACATAAGCTTTTGAAGTACAAGCATTTACGTTTTAAGCCCGTTACTGTGTTGTTACGAACAAGACAATTCCTTGAAATCTGGGAAGGCGGGCGGCACACCGCGGCACACCACTTGTGTCAGGTGGATCGTCTGGAACTGAGCGAGGACCGCAAGCAGGTCAGTGGAAGCGGGGGCTACCTGTGAACAATAAAGGGGGCAGGAAGCAGAATGGGGCAGAGAGAGCTTGCAGATCCTGAGGCGGACCTGACTCTTTGGGAAGAAAGGGGAGGGAAGCAGGATTCTCCGCGAAAGCCTCAGATTGTGATGCAGATTTGACAAGGTTCCGGTGAATCCAAAGGGGAGCCCTGGGAGAGCCCCACATCTGGCAGAAAGGGCCAAGCCCTAGGATTCACGTCACGCTCAGTCGCTGGTTGGGACATTTCTTAGAAAGAATGTGGTGTCGGCTCAAAAGCCGGGTTGGATCCTGAAAGTGCTGGCACTGGAGGCTGTCAGCCAAGCGCACTCCCCATCCCGGCGATCAGTGGGACCTTCCTTGAAGCAGATCTACGCAAGCGGGCTTCTGTGCCTGCCACGGCGCGGTAATGATAGATAGATCCTTTCAACACGAGAGACTAACCCGTGTCTCAAAGCCAAGATGATAAGAATGCTTATTAGGGCAGCGTGGCTTGCCTCGGACCAGAAACTCATTGGGAAGAACGATGAAGAAATGAATGGGCCTCTACCAGGACATATTACTCTTGATTTTGAGCTGGGAGGTTGCGCTGTGTTCACCCCACACCCCGAGCTGGATTGGAACACGGGTTGACATTTACCCACGGTGTTCCCTGTGGCCAAGTTCAGTGACTTTTCTCCCCATTCAGCACACATTCTCCAGGTGAGTCATGCTCCCGTATCTCCCCCACCCAAAGCCCCGCTGTCCCTGCACCCCAACCTCAGGCTTCCTACCTTCCCTAACACCCTAACTTCCCACCGAAGTGTACCTGCTCTGTTTTTCGTTGGCAGACTGACAACCGAGGCTGAAAACTAATTGGCTCGGCTGATGAGAGCATGATGATCGCCTTATTTACCCCTACAGAATTCACCCAAAGAAATGGCTAGCCAAGGGGGGCGGGGGGTGCGGATTTCCTTTCATTTGTTCAGGCCGATGTTGGCGAAATTTTGGACAATGTTGGTAGGTGGTTATTTGCCGTTTACATCGAGAAGGCAGCAGCTTATGCTAAATATAATGGCTAATTATAAATTATATTTTATATGGAATAAAATAATTCCATATTTTGCTCCCAAAAGGTACTCATTCCTGATTAACGACCTCAGCAAGTGGGTAATGATTATTCATCGGCCTCTTTAGGAACTTTAATCGTGTGGAGGACTTTCTAGACTTCAGATGGACTACTCTAGATAGAGGCATAGAAACAGTAATCAAGCAACAAGTAAGTACCGGCTGGATACAGGGGATGGTGCTTGGTACTTTAAGGGTACCACGGGTTTAATTTAGCTGTCCGACAAATTATACACTATAATGCCATTTTACAGATGAGGGTCAGAAAAGTTCAACGGCCTAAGATCAGTCAACCAGCAAATTATAGTGGTCAAGCCTGATGCAGATCAGGTCTATCGGGCTCCCCACTCTTTTACCCTATTCTTTCTCACCCTACAATTCACAATTACTCGGACTTGCGACTTGAACTCCACCTCCATTGACATTAGCAGGGTTTAACAGTTGGTGTGCTGGCTGGTGGGGGGGGTGCAGCTGGAATTACAGAGAAGATAAGATTGGCCACGTGTCGATGACTGCTGACACAATTACCCCACCCCATATTGGGGGAGGGTTATCATACAAGTTTCTTTGCTTTTTATATATTTGAAATTTGCCATAATAAACGCTGGCTTATAGGAATGTTCATTCTGTAGAGGCTTTCGATAGCCACAAATGCAGGACCCCAACTGGCAACACACACACACACACACACACACACACACACACACACACACACAGCTAAAACTTCTTCTACAGCACACAATGCAGATATTAATCAGTTGTCAAGGTGCAAAACCAAGTCCAGAGATCTCGGCGTGCCCCACATACATCAGTGGAAGCAAATGCTCCCTTTCTGTGAATGAATCACAGCATTCAGCTCCACTCTCTGTCATGCTCCTCGCCGTTTGCTCAAGCCCAGCCAAACCAAACGAGGGATCACCAGTGGAGAGAACTGCAAATGTTTGCAAACTGTGAGCAAATGAGGAGAGAGTCCCACATTTAGAGAGACATGAATTATTGTGTGCAGGTATAAATAAACATTGTTCTCTGCTCAGGGTCTGTCAGCACCTCCGTGCTCCACACAAACTCATCCAGAGATAAATGAGCTAGTGTTACTCATACCTGATGAGCTCCAAAAACCACCTGAAGGGGCACACGCTGTACTTTGCTAAGCTTGTTTGCAAAACTCAGCCCTTGGAATACAGAGCTGCCCACAAAGCACGCAGCCAACTCTGAAATATGTGTTTTTAGGGAGCCATGAGGGCAAAACGGGTGTTCTCTTTTGTTGACCAACGTTCCAGGTCTTGGCAGTGGGCGCTCCGGGAGTCCAGGAGTCCACAATTATTTTCCCCTCTCCCTTGTCCATTTTTTAATTAAGGCATGCTTATTATATGATACGTTTTAAAATACAATCAAAAGGAACATTTAAAATTGCCTTAATTCTCCCAACCAGAAGTAACCACTGCTAATTTTGAACACATGCTTCTAGAATTTTTAATGCATGTATAAAGTCTACAGAATTAAAACAGGAACATAGTGTAGGTAACCTGCATTGTTCATTCAAAAAGAGCCTATGAACGTTTTAATGCCCATAAACAGCCTTTACAACGATATTTACAATGTCTGAGCATATGGACATAAAATAATTTATTTAGTCAAGACGTATTATTGGAGATTTACCGGGAACTGAACCTTTGGGCTGCTCTCAAATTTAATTTTTGCTCCTGAAATTGAGCTTGAGTGACTATTTTCATAGACAATTGTTTCTACCAATCCATTGTAAGGATAAATCCTTAAAAGGAGAATGCACAGATTAGAACTTTTGGAGGCTTCTTCTAGAGAGTACACACGATCCTGTTCCTCATCACCCTACATTTAAGAGCACTGACTGATAACTATTCTTCTTTTTTTTAATCTTTGCCAATTCAAAAGATATCTTTGCATTATATCACTTTTTTAAATTTGTGCTTCTCTTACATTAATGATACTGAAGTTTTTTTTGTTTGTTTTATTTTTAAAAATTTTTTTAACGTTTATTTGTTTTGAGAGAGACAGACAGAGTGCAAGCAGGGGAGGGGCAGAGAGAGAGGGAGACACAGAATCGGAAGCAGGCTCCAGGCTCTGAGCTGTCAGTACAGAGCCCGACAAGGGGCTCAAACTCACCAGCCGGGAGATCATGACCTAAGCTGAAGTCGGACGCTCAACCAACTGAGCCACCCAGGCACCCCAATGATACTGAAGTTTTTATCATATTTATTGAAAAAATGTGTATCTTCCTCTCTGTTCATATGCTTTTGTGCATTTAGTATTTATCTCTAAGGCTGTTCACATCTCAATAGCAGTATTTCCTTGTCTGTCCTGTGCGATGCAATTTTCCCCCTTTTTTGACTTGATTTGTTCTTTGGAAGACAGAAAAGTTTAAGATTTTTAGGTTAAAAAATGCACACACCTTAATCTTTATGGATTCTATGATTTAAGTTGTACATGGTCTATCCTTCCCAAGCTTATTTGTTCTTTTATTAACTCATTTAAAATTTTTAATCTATCTGGAATAAACTTTAGAGAATAGTGTGAGGTATAGACATAACATTTTTTTCTCCCCATGTGATGAGTCAGTGGTTCCTACCCTGTTTTTAGTATAAACACTCTAATTTGTTGTGATGAGCACTGGGTGTTATATACAAGTGTTGAATCACTGTATTGTATACCCGAAACTACTATTACACCATATGTTAATTTGAATTTAGATAAAAATTTATGTATATATGTACATATAAAAATAAGAATATATACATACATATGTATATATATGCACTCTTTTCCATACTGATTTAACCTATTGCCCTTATCTAAATATGCTAGATACTTATATAGTCTTTGGTCTGTCCTCATTCTTTTCATTCTGTTTCAGTGGTCTTGGTATCTATTCTTGGGCAAGTACCACCAAGTTATTTTAGCTATTGGTCACTTTCTTTTTTTAAAAAATTTTAAAAATGTTTTATTATTTATTTTTGAGAGAGGCAGAGCATAAGCGGGGGAGGAGCAGAGAGAGAGAGAAGGAGACACAGAATTTCAAGCAGGCTCCAGGCTCTGAACTGTCAGCACAGAGCCTGACGCGGGGCCTGAACCCACAGACTGTGAGATCATGACCTGAGCTGAGGTCTGACGCTCCACCGACTGAGCCACCCAGGCGCCCTGCAACTGGTCACTTTCCAGACGTATTAATACCTTAGTGGAGAGCCCTATCTTATTCCATTTTGTTTTCCGACTTTTCTTAGCTGTTCTCTCTCATTATTCCTCCTCAAACACTTTGGAAGCATTTAGGCACTATGTCTGGGATTACGTTACAGCCATAGATTACGGTGCAGAGAATGAAGAGCCTGCGATATTCTCTCTCCTAACACAGAAAGCTGGTGTCTTTTCATGCATTGCAGT
This sequence comes from Leopardus geoffroyi, assembly GCF_018350155.1. Lineage (NCBI taxonomy): Eukaryota > Metazoa > Chordata > Mammalia > Carnivora > Felidae > Leopardus > Leopardus geoffroyi. The sequence goes on from NC_059330.1 coordinate 7,718,534, forward strand.
TACGTTGGGTGGGGCCATCTGATCAGTTCCGAGCAGTGAGCTGGGAACGTCAGAGACATCTACCACGTATGATCAGAGGGAATTAAGAGCATATGTGAGTCTTTCACATTCTCTTCCTCTGAGGTGGTGACCATAGAGGCCATACCCTGACAATGGTGGAGTCACAAGGTGGAAACAGCCTGGATTCTTGAAGTCCTGCTTGGAGGACGGTAATTCTGAAGTCACCCAGCCCGCACTAAGCTTGAAGTGAGCAAGACGTAAACCTCTGGTTTGTGTCAAGCCATATAGGTCTGCGGCTTTGTTTATTACCGTAGTATAGTCCCTTAGTAAAGGCTGCACATTTCTTAAGTATTGAGAGGTCTCTTGTTACTGTGATAAGGGAGTCACATTTTCACTTACCGTGATGTTCCTTTCTACCGGACAGGGGACCCATCTGCCTAGCAGGAGAGGAAGGGGACAGATAGATACAAGGCAGGAGCCTAAGAGCTCCTGTTCCTGATTGTAGTTCTAGCTCACACTCGGCCAGGGCTGCAGGGCAATGCTCCAGGGTGGTTCTTCCCAGAGCAGACCCACTTCCTGTCTTAAGCCAGCTTTGCTGCTGACCTGCTTTCCTGAGCCCGGGAACTCGTTCCAAGTAGAAAGGCCACCAAATGCTTCAAGCAGCCTCTGTGTCTGTACCTGAGACGCTCAATCCTGGATTGTTTGTCCTGGCTCCCGGCCCCTCTAGCTCTGAGTCCGGGGAGGCGGCCATTGGTTGAATTCTGCTTGGTGGCCCCTCCTCGTTCTCTGTGCGGGAGTCTCACCCTTTATGTGTCCTGAAATCGCGGACTGATGGGCTCTTGTCACAATCTGGCCTCGCCTATGCTCTAAATTTGCAGGAGTTCTTAGAAATTCCAGCCAAGTGGGCACCACCCCCGATTTCACAGGCACACATGTTCTTTTCATAGAGAATGTGGAGGTGTGTGTGGGGGGGGGAGGGGAGAATTAATTAAATGTGTGAGTGCAAATCGTCATTTTAGACTAGTGGTTCTTTCATGGGTATTTTCAGGAGAACGTGGAAAAACTAAGTGCAAACCCAGATGTCAGTGGAGGGAGCAAGTTATCCCCACCCCCACCCTCCACCATCCTCTCTGCACGCGCAAGAAAGTAGCGCTACCTGGATTTATGTTCCCACTGAAATTTCCCTTAGAAAATGGAAATGATTACGGTCAGTTTCAAATGATATTTTTCCCTCGGTTGCATAAATCAGGCTAGCCAGAACTCAGTTGATGTCCTCCTTTGCTTTCCCGCCCCGGTTCCTGCTTTTTCAAACACCCATTCATGAATGAGATCTTATCTGTGGCAAAGGTCTTCGCTAACCCTGGGGTAAAATATATTAAATACGAGTATTTTTTTTTTTTCACAGAGCAAAAACTATTCAACTTAAATGGCTATCAGATTATACCCTTTCTAATATTTTTGGCATGAAAATGATCTATCTCTTATGAAGCAATCTTAACGTACCCTGGATGGTAGTTTGATTGGTTTTAAAACGCCTTCACGGAGTTGTGGGCAATGCTGTGTTGGTTTCTACATGATTTTTGAAATTTTTTGTGGTCTATACAATCCCAGACCCTAGGAACCACTGGAATGCATCTTCAAATAGTTGCTCAACAAGTGGAATATTTTCTGAGCCTTTGCATTTCTGAGAATGCCCGCCTGTCCCACCGAAAGACGAATTGTTGGGTATGAAGTTCTTAGCTCATAACTTTCTCTACCTCAAAACCCCGTGGAGTCATTTGGCATCTAACTGCTGCAGAGGAAATGTCTGAGACCAACCTCTTGTAAATAAATTTTTACTGAATAGTTGCAAGACTTTCTTTGTTTTTCACTTACACCTTCCTGTTTCTCGAGGCATTGCTGTACGATTTCCCCAGTGCCTTCACTGAGATGGCGCGTGTGGTGGCTGATGGCCAAAGGGAGAGATTCTAGAATCACCTAACTTCGAATCTAGTTCCATGCTTCACCAGCCACTGTACCCTTGGGTGGTGTTAGAGGTCACACTGTGTCCGCCAAAATGAGATGCTCAAGTCCTATCCCCCCAGAAACCCACGAACGTGATTTTAGTTGGAAGTAGGGTCTTTGCGGATGTAATCGAATGAAAAGGAGGTTGTTAGGGTGGGCCCTAGTTCAGTGACTCACGTCCTTATAAGAAAAGGGAGGTTGGGACGGACACACACACACACACACACACACACACACACCCCAAATACCTCGTGAAGACACAGACACAGAAGGAAGATGGCCACTGAAGACAGAGGCAGAGGTTGGAGCTCTGCGGCCCTAAGCCAAGAAATGAAAGGCCTGGAGTTATCAGAAGCTGGAAGAGGCAAGGAAGGTCCCTCCCATAAAGGCTTCAGAAGGAACACGACCCTGCTGACATCTTGATTTCAAATTTCCAGGGGAGACAATCATTGTTTTAGGCCAATCAGCGTGTGGTCCTCTGTTACGGAAGCTCTAGGAAACAAAATGTGGATTTCTCAAAGACTATGCACTTCAATTACTTTATCTATAAAAGGTGGATAATAACTTGTGATAAGACTATAGGGAAGGCGAAATGTGATAAGATGGCAGAAGCTACTAAGTTCTGGCAGGCAGGAAGAATCTAATGAATAGGTTGTACCATCTCGGTGTCCCTTCTCCACCCTCCCATCACCTTCTTTGGGTAGCTCTCTCTCCTGGAAACGTTTTTTCTGCACTCTTGACGTGTTTTTTTTTTTTATACAAAGCTTATATGGTTTTGATAAAATAATGAAGTCATTTGCCTTAACTGTGGAATTCCTGGGCCACCCCCAAAGATTTTTGGTTCAGTAGGTCTTAGGTAGACCTCCAGAATGAGTATTACTTGGGGGTGTCCAGACATGAACTCTCATTAAATACGGAAAGTGCAATGTAATTTAAGTGGTAGACCTGGTATTAGGATTCCTGTTCTATAAATATGGAAACTGAGGTCAAAGGAAATTTAACCCAAGTCAGAAAATGTAAAATCAAGTAGTTGTGTTTTTTTTTTTTTGAGGCTGAACTTCAAGAACTTCACTAGTTTGATGAAACGTGAAACTCTAGACTGGTATGAAAAAATGCCAGATAATGAGGGCTCCATAATACATAAAATATGGGAGACGATCCAGTATTAGGATTAAGAACACATGGAATCAGAAAGGTTTAAATTCTACTTGTGGCGCTTACTTTCTAGCCGTGTGAACTTGAGAAAACTATTTAGCCTTTGATGGTTTCAAACTCTTCTCATCTGAAAACGGAAACAACCCCTATCGAGGTTCTTGCGGAAGTGACTTGAGACGCCACGACAAGGCATTTAATACAAAGTAAGTGCTAGATAAGTGACATTATTTTTGTACACACGCATTGTTTTTGATTTCAAAAAAGGGACCAACATGTTCACTTTCTGTTTTTGACTGGCCTTGAATAAATGCAGGGAGAAAGGAAGTCCAGAGGTGAGAATTAGGACCTAATTTTAGAAAAGATATGATGTCCATGCTTTCCTAGGAGCTTATAAATGAGTATTGTTGTGAGAATAACTTCTCTGGGATTCTTCTGATTAACCTGCCTTATTAATTTGTCTCCTTGTACCTACGAATTCTTTTATTTTTATAATATTGACGGCTCACTTGCCAAAATACCTCAGAACCACTTTTAAGAGTTCCCAGTAGCTAATAGAAAATGCGTGCTTGAGGATGCTCTTTCTGGGTTATGATTTTCTCAAGGCAGAGCGCCCAACAAGCCTTGCCTCCTGCCGTGCATGAACATTTCATCCTATTTTTCCACTCGGCCCCAGGATGCCGTGGAGGGGACCAGGAAAGGAATGCTTTCCTGGTGTGGGGAAGCAGGACAGTTTGATGTCATCAAAGGGGTTGGGCACACAGAAAATAGCAAGCAAGAGGACAGGAAGCTAATGTGCACAAAACTGCTTCTTTTATTTTTGTGTTACCTAAATCACTGTGGATTTCTGTATCGTATTAGAAACAGCCACCATGTTCAAATTTATTTTTGTGGAACGTGACCTGCTTTTCGGGTGTCTGACAATGATTCCAGGTGTTTCTCTACATCCTCTGTCCTCAACAAGCTTTGAGGCCAGGTTGCTGGGCTCCCCTGTCCTACTTGTGGAACTGATCAATCATCCAGGATGCAAGGAACAGGAAACTACACGCTAGCTTAAGCATAAAAACACGCCTGGAGAAATAAGTCTGCAGATAGACCTAACAGCCTTGCTGCAGTGACTCAACAATTTCATCCAGAAACTGGGCTCTATTCTCTCTCTTACACCCTGCCGACCTCTGCTGGTCTCTTCTTAGTCGCAATATGGCTGCCTTGGCTCCAGGAATCACACTCTTCAGCCCTGCTTCCTGAGTATAAAATGGAAAGATCAAGAAAGCACCTTCTTCTGCATGCCCGCCTTTTTTTTTTTTTTTTTTTTTTTTTTTTAGTAGTAAACAGAATTATTTCCAGAAACCTTGCGGGCAGGTTTCTCCTATTTCTTTAGCCAGGCTGTGTAACGTGGCCATCTCTGGAGGGAAGAAACTCTGGGAAATGCGAATGAGGTAAATCTGGTTGACCTAAGGCGATCATGATTCACCTCCTGGGGCTGGGCACACTGCTTCCCTTAACAAAATGAGGCCACTATTAAAGAAGGCAGAAGGCCATGGCAGTGAGTAGAATTTCCTATAGTACATCTTCCTGTTTTTTTTTTTTGTTTGTTTTGTTTTTTTTTTCCTTTTTCTGCACTGTGGAGCGGCACTTTTCCACTCCTGGTATACCAAGATACCACGTGTGGAACCAAGCCCCGGGGAGCTGAGGGGGAAAAGAGCAGCCGGCAGGTTACAGCTGAGGTGTCCTATCTGATTGGCATGATCTTGGCCTCGATCAGATCCTGATGTGGTCAGTTACCCTGGAGGAAGTATCAGCAGATGTGGGGGACCGATGTGAGCTGTTCGAAGCTCACAGGAGGCTGTTCTTTAAGCTCTAATCCGTACAGGGAGGGGAGGACCTCTGTTCCGACAAGAACTCTGGGGGGTTTATCTGCCCTGGCTCCAAATCTAGCTTGTGTCCCGTGCCTCAGCCCTGCTGGAGCTGGGAGCCGGCACGCCCCACACCTGCGGGCTCACGGCGTGGCTTTGCCAATAAGGGGCAGCAGTGCTGCGCGGCTGGGACCGGGAGAAGGGGCCCCCTCTTCCCACCTGCTGCTGGGCTGCCGGCAGCTCGGGTGCCTCTCCCTCCCATGCCTCTCCTCGCCAGCAGTAGACGGGCCTGGTGTGTGGCTTCTCTGACACTTCAAGAACCAGCCCGGTCAGGTCCCCCTTGGAGACCCGAGCAGCCCTGTTCCCCTAAGTCTCTAAACTGTAACAGTCCTGACCTCTCCCTTTTCTTCTCCCAGCCAGACAGGTGATACCTGCTTCTGGCAGGTGCTACCTCTCCGACGCCTCACAGATCCCTCTTTACCCTCCTGATTGCTCAGTCACCAATTCTGTACGTGTGCATCTGTATGTTAAATTTCCTGTTCAAAGGATGGGTGTGAGTCCTCTCTCCTGACCGGCCCTGACTCAGTAGCACTGTCCTGAAGAGACAGACAGCCAGGGGCAGAATCCTGAGATAACCACACCTCCTCACACCTGAGTTGTCTCCTGTCGTATCAGATTACCTTTCCTAAGCCTCCAAAAGAGGATAAAGACAGATAAAAGCTACAGTTCATTATTATTTTTAAGCAATTTTTACATGTTCATTTATTTAAAATTAAAAAAACATTTTCTTTTGAGAGTGAGCAAGCCATGAGTGGGGGAGGGGCAGAGAGAGACAGGGAGACAGAGAATCTGAAGCAGGCTCCAGGCTCCAAGCTGTCAGCACAGAGCCTGACGTGGGGCTCGAACTCACGAACTGCAGAGATCACCACCTGAGCTGAAGGTGGACACTTAACTGACTAAGCCACCCAGGTGCCCCTAATGTTTATTTATTTTTGAGAGAGACAGAGAGGGAGACCCAGAATCCGAAGCAGGCTCCAGGCTCTGAGTGGTCAGCATGGAGCCCGATGCGGGGCTCGAACCCACAAACTGTGAGATCATGACCTAAACTAAAAGTCGGACACTTAACTGACTGAGCCACCCAGGCACCCCAAGCCACTGTTTATTATTGAGTAAGGCTCTGGACACACAGAGTTATGGGGAAACCCTAACTCCAGTGAGCAGCACCAGACCAGGTGGGAGCCCAGATGACTAGAACGAGTCTGAGTCCCTTTCAAAGCAGGAGAGCTGTCTCAGGCAAGGAATACACCTAGGCCTGTCTCGTCCTCCAAGATCATGGGATCAGAAGAACCATCAAAGGTGACGGGGAGTGGTAGGATATTCCAAGAGAAGAAAACCGAAGACCAGAAATCTCAAAAGACTGAACCCAAGGAGAAGATGTGAAGACAAAACCCAGTCTTTTAATCTCTTTGACCATCCTTCCAAAAGCTCGACTCTCAGCAGCATGCCGGGTAACATCCACACCTTCCAGCATTTCATTAGTGAGGATATTACAGGTGGAGTAAAGGCCAAGAATGACAATAGACAAGTAAAACCCTGGATTGCAAGTAACTTGTTCTGCGAGTGTTCTGCAAGACAAGCAAACACGTCTAATAAATTTTAACTTGATAAACGAGCGATGTCTTGCAATGTGAGCCATATCTGATGCTGAATGTCACATGATCACCACTGAGCCAAAGATTGTTGAAATTCGCTTTGATATACGAGTGCTTTGGATTGCAAGCATGTGTCTGGAACAAATCATGCTTGCACACCAAGGTTTTATTTCTAATGAGATGGAAAAATGTTGACCTGCATGTCTAGAGAGGAAGTTCTCTCACTTAGAGTAAATTAACCTCCCTAGACCTCACTTTCCAAATGTATGAATTGGAAAGGTCAAGCTACACAGATGTTCGAGGCCTACCTACTCCCTGCAAGTCCTATCGACCTACATTGAAAACACATTGCAAAGGGCAGGGGTTCGTATATGTCTTTCCCCAAAGAAACCTGTCCAGGAAAAAGAAGTCTAATGAAACAAGATAGTTCCAAATCAGGAAGTCTGATTCACCTAAGACTAAGTAAAAATTGTCAGTACAAATATGTTGCAATCTCCTAAACTGTGTGTGTGTGTGTGTGTGTGTGTGTGTGTGTAAGGCTAGCATTTTCCAAGTTTTCATGGTATTTCACAAAATGGGTTGCATTCAAAATGTTTGGAAACAACAGGGTTCAACAAAATTGTGGCAGACTTCTAGATGCTTACCCCAAATACACTTCCTACTTCTTCCTCAATTTTAATGTCACTTTAATATGATTTGTGACAGCAAGATGGCTAGGTCCACAGTGATGAACTGTGACTGGCATAATCAAGCTAGTCACAGCTTCCCTTGCAGCTATGGGCATTATATGCAGCCACGGAACCCTGTTCTTTCCAGAAGTACCTCCAAGGATGACTCTTCAGGAAGAATATGCTTTGAGACTATTGACGTGGGCTAACTTAATCACAACCACAAGACAGGGGAATGTTCTTCCTGACCGATCACGCCAGGAAGTATTCATCGTTTAGTCATTTCTCACATTTCACTCTGGTTTCTCCCAATAAGTAAGAACCTATGCATTAATTCATGTACTTAATCATACCTTGCCCCCGTTTTTAGAAAGGATTTACAACGAAGGAAAAATCTGTTGCCCAAAAAGGTACATGTCTATTAAACGCTTCGATTATCATAAGCCAAGAGCACTTGGGAATTCCAATTTTCTGAGTGTATGAAATATAACATTCATGTTAACCAATCTTTTAGACATAGCTGTGTCATCGAGTGAAAAAAAAAAAAAAAAAGAGGCTGAAACGCAGTGATTCTCAGTTTTGTGTACGAAAATCACCTGTGGTGCTTAAAAAGAAAATTACTGGTCTCGTCCTTCCATTCCACACCCTTTCTGATTTAATTGGTCTGGAAGTGGTTCAGGCATCCGTAATTTTTAAAGCCCTTTGGGTGACTGTGACGGACAGCCAAGGTTGAAATAGAGTGCTTTATAAATCTCAGAAGCTGTGACATTTCAAGATGCTTGGTGAATAAGGTTGTATGGTATGGTGGAAATAACACTGTAGCAGGTGTCAGGGGTTCCAGTCTTGGTTCTGGAACTCAGTAGCTCGGTGACTGTGGGAAGATGACTTAAAACCCTGAGCCTTAAAATGCTATGGATATAAACGTCAAATGTTTATAAAAGCGTGTGATAAAGTATAACGAGCGTGAAAACTTTTAAGATAGTATTAGATACTGTTTTTCTCTTTGTGGAGTGTTCTTTCCCTTGCATGCAGGAAAAAATCTGTTCCTCTAACTAAGTAGAGTTCAAATCTCTGAGGCCTTCCCTGACCCAATTAGAATTGCTATCTCATCTGTATTTCTGTAATATCTTCTAAATTACCTGATCACACTGAACCCGTTAACTGACACCCTCTCCCACCCCCACTGGTACAGGGCAAGCTTCTACAGCTCAGAAGAATCGTATTTTCAGTATCCTGTGTCTAGCAATATTAGCTACCATGGAAGACAGCCAGAAACTGCCCTTATGGAACCCAGCTCCTTATTTCTCTCCTCTTTTTCAAAAGCAGAATCTTTTTTCTTCAGTCCTTTTACTTGGGGAACTCCAACATTAAGGAAAAAAAAAATAAGAGAACAACAGAGGAAGGGGGGGCTTCTAAGATCTGCTCTGGTAATCACAACACCAATGGTCATTATTAGAACCTATCCGTAGTGGGCGTCTGTCTCCCCCTTAGAAAGACATAATATTTAATTCTTGGGACCCTCTTACGAAATATATGTTATTACCCCTAAGTGAGGTTCAGAGGGCTTCTGTAATTTGCTCCAGCGGGTCAGAAGGGCAGGAGGTGAAGTGAGGACTCGAATGCAGCCCTCCCACCGGAGCCCGAGGTCAAGTCCCACACGCACCTTCTACATCCTGAGATGCTCTGGTGATTGCATTCCCTGGTGTGGCTCAGGTCCGACAAGCAACCTTGAGTTCACCGGTCTTCCCACTTGATAGCTAACACGGTAAGGCTGCAACTGGTCAGATTGGAAGGCGGAGGCATCGTTCCAGGAACCAGTTCCTCTTGACGATACAGTCAGCAAGAAGCATCCCAAACGTGACTTTGAAGCGCGCGGTGTCCAGCCCGGCCCATCGCACGAGGCCCTGGGATCCGGCCAGAAAACGCCTGGAAACCTCTGGAAACAAAGGTGCGGGGCCGCCGTCCTCTCCTCCCCGGAAGCCTTGGCCGTTCCGTGTTCCTCGCGTTTCTCGAAAGGACCTCAGGCCTCCGACCTCCCAACTCTACACGCTCCCGCCCAACCCGCGAAAACACCTGCAGCCACGGCCCTGTCTCGCCGCGTCCCGCCCTCCGGAAGTGACGCACAGGAAGCGGCTCTCCTCCCACGGGGGCGGGGAAGGAAGATGGCGGCGCCCAGCAGCCGGTGAGGAGAGAGGACACGGGGGATCCCGGGGAGCGGCCGGACTCGTGCGGTATGGCCGCATCCCCGCACACTCTCTCCTCACGCCTCCTGACAGGTACGGCGCCCGTCCTTGGCCGCGACTGTGGGAAAATTCTCATCTTTTTGCCACGTGCAGCGCCGCGGTTCCGGCCGGCTGCAACCTTGGGAGCCCTTGGCGAGGTCGGCTGGGTACCGGTGGGGGGAAGTGAGCTTTGGTGCAGCCTGCAGTGAAGAGGCCGGGGACCGAGGGTCCAGCGTCGTGCTGTGGCCCCGGGGGTCCACGTCGCCTCCGGCCCCCTCCCCCGGGGGGCTAGTGTCTGGGGCTGCTTTCGGTTTTCCGAGCGGAGGCTGCGCGGGAGGACGGAGGAGAACCTTGGGGCCGCACGAGCCTCCTGGCTGCTCAGAGCCTCCTTTCCTAGTTGCAAGTATAAGTGACTTGTCAGCTCCCCTGGTGAGGACGGGCGAGCGCCTTACCGTCGCTCGGAAGCCTTGTTCCCATAGAAAGGGTTGTGATGAAGTGACACAGATGGTGACAACCACAGAGGGCGGAACACCGCCCCGCTCAAACTTTTGGCTTTCCACCATCGGCGGTGGCCCCTGATGGCCATCCTCCCGCTTGAAAGACCTGTAACAACTCTATGTTGAAGGCGGTCTGCGCCCCCGTGGCCCTTTGCCCCGTCTCGGCTCAAGTGCCACCTTTTCAGAGATGCCTACCCCGACCACCCTGTTTAAGGTAGAGCCCACCCCCCACCCCCGCCCCCGCCCCTGCCCCTCTCTTCTCACATCCCTCCTGTTTCTCTCCCCACGGTTAGCACAATCTGTAATTGTTGATTTACATACAGGCTTATTGTGTGTTTTTCCCAACTAGACTGTTAACCCTGTGAAAGTTAGGGACAGTTTCTCTTCAGGCTCATCTGTGGGGCCCCAGGGCCCAAAACGGTCCCCCGTGTGTATTGTTGGCTCTCAGTATTTGTCAATGTGTGGTGTTTGTTCATTCGTTATGGAGATACTAAAGAACTGTTTTGTTTTGTTTTTTAATTTTTTTTTTAACGTTTATTTATTTTTGAGACAGAGAGAGACAGAGCATGAACAGGGGAGGGGCAGAGAGAGAGGGAGACACAGAATCTGAAACAGGCTCCAGGCTCTGAGCTGTCAGCACAGAGCCCGACGCGGGGCTCGAACTCACGGACCGTGAGATCATGACCTGAGCCGAAGTCGGACGCTTAACCGACCAAGCCACCCAGGCGCCCCACTAAAGAACTGTTAAAGAGGAGGCTGGGAACTGTTTTGTACCCCCCCCCCCCCCCAGTAGTTTTCATGAGAACCAACGGCTGAGGAATGTGTTGTTCGAGGTCCATATTGGAGGTAGGTAGGAGAGGCCGGGGACTCCCTTCTGGTCAAATCCCAGAACCGTTTTTTAGGCGTCACCTGTCACAAACTCCCTGCAGCACCCAGGAGTGTTGAGCACAGCGGCTCTATGAAATTCCTTTCTTTCTCTCGATAAAATAACCAACACTGACTTGAAATATCACACGTTAAAATAACCAGGTTATTTTATGGGTCTCTCTTGGCTGTGTAATCTCGGGGCACATCATTTGTGTTCTCTGGAACTGAGTTTACACATCTATAAAATGAGGGAGGCAGTTGGACCAGATGATCTCAAAGGTCCCTTCTGGTTCAGAAAGAAGGAAGGAGGCGGGGGAAGCGAGAGGAAGTATAGACGAAACCAGATGGGCCGTGGTTGTAGTAATTGTTAAAGCTGGGGAGTGTGTAGTGGGAGCTCACTGTGTTCTTACGTAATTGCGTGTGATGGAAATTTTTCGTAATGAAAAGTTTTCTTACAAGGTCCGTGATTCTTTTTTTCTGTCCTCCCTGACCGCGAGTGTTCTTTGATCCCGACCCCAGGCGCTCGTTCTCAGAGAGCTCCTCCTTTCCGGGTGTTTGAATTGTCACCTCTGCACGGAGGTTTTCCAGTGTGCATTCCTCCGACTGGCTGCTTTTCTGCCTGTCAGTTCTGTACTTTCCGCTTCTTAGAGAACAATCTCCCTTAACCGCTCAGAGCTCCCCAGTTCCCGTAAGTGGGCCGCGTGTGGTTCCCATGCTTTGTTGCTGGCTCAGTCTTTTCAAAGCTGGTATGAGAGGAATCAATAGACAGTTTAGCTTCCTGAGCCCATGAACACAGTTGCCAGAAAATCTGCCAGGAAGAAGTCTACAACCTGCTAATGTTCCAGTTGGAAGGTCATTACGAGAGCCTGATACATGGAAGCAACGTGGTTGGAAAGGGTGGCAGAAAGGTAGAGTGGGATTATATTAGGCATCTAATGGTTATGTCTGCTTTTGCTTCTGAAAATTCAAAGTGTTTTGTAGCCATTACAAGAAATTCAGGACCTTTCAGTTACGCGTGTGTGTGCACGACATTTTAAAAGCTCTACCATCATGGGGGCGCCTGGGTGACTCAGTCGGTTGGGCGTCTGACTCTTGATTTTAGCTAAGGTCATGATCTCACGGTTGTGGGATCGAGCCTGGTGTCAGGTTCTGTGCTGAACGCGGAGCCTGCTTAAGGTTCTCTCTCTCCACCACCCCACCCCCAGCCTCGTGCACGCACAGACCTGCTCTCTCTCCCTCTCCCTCTCCCTCTCCCTCTCCCTCTCCCTCTCTCCCTCCCCCTCTCCCTCTCTCCCTTCCCACAAAAATAAAAGCTCTACCGTCGTGACTCAGTATTGGTGTGAATAGCGGATATGGGCACGTCTTTGCAGATTTTTAATGTTAAGTATCGTAACCTCTGTGGACTTTCAAACCTATATTTGCTTAAGTAGGACTGAAATGTCTTTCAGTCTCTAGGCACTGATGCATAGAAATACAACACGTTTTGACCGAATGAAGTGTTTTCATCGTTTAAATGTGAGGTTTCCTAGCTGTTTGTTTTTTTTTCTTACTACTATTCTGGAAAATCTAGGTTTGACACACTTAACCTTGAGAGATATTTTCCAGGATGGTTCTTTCCTTCCCAGCAACTTGTACTTCTCATTGGACCAAATGACCTCAGAACTGGTTTTAAAATCCTATCTTTCCGGGGCGCCTGGGTGGCTCAGTCGGTTAAGTGTCTGACTTCAGCTCAGGTCATGATCTCATGGTTCGTGAGTTCGAGCCCCGTGTCGGGCTCTGTGCTGACAGCTCAGAGCCTGGAGCCTCCTTCTGATTCTGTGTCTCCCTCGCTCTCTGCCCCTCCCCCGCTCTCTGCCCCTCCCCCGCTCCTGCTCTGTTTCTGTCTCTCTCTCAAAAATAAACATTAAAAAAAAAATTTTAAGTCCTATCTTCCCAAAGAACAGTATAAAGGCAATAAAAGGAAAATTATACACCATCCAATTAAAAAACAAAAAACGAGCCCTTGACTATCAGAGGACTCATTTGAAAGGAAATTTCAGAGGACTGATTTCAGTGTCGCTCTCCCCGTCCTGTGCGCATATGCAGGCAACGCACACCCACACGTATGGGAAATAAGTATTTCATAATTCACTGAGGCCGGAGAGTCTGATTTCAGTGAAGAAATGACATCTCCAGTCTAAGATAATTGCCATGTGTTCTGAGGGGCAGTGATGCTGCTACCCACAGTCCCCGTAGGTCACGTAGGAAATCCACTCATCAGACGTTATCTCGTCATTGTATCGAGAGCACTCTGCTGAGCTCTTGGAGCAGAGGTGAGTAAAGGGGAACCCCTGCCATCAAGGAACCCCCAAATAAGATGGCGGAGACACATGGGAAGTTTCCGGTAAGAAGCGCCACTGAAAAGAGTTTAATGTGCCAGAGTAGTCGAAAAGAGGCTCTGAGAATTTGACAGGCAGAGAGCAGAGGCAAGACACCAAAAGCAGGGAAACATCGACAAAGATGGACAAATCGTGAAATGTGTGGTGTGCCTAGAGGAGAGTAAGGAGTTACACGCACACGTCTAGGCCAGTAAGGTCTGTCCTGGGCTTCCAGAAGAAACCCTATCTGTTACAACCCATCCATGTCGAGATACTGAGACAGCAGTGGGAAGTAGGCATGAGGACCCTAGAAATGAGTTGAAGATTAGAAGTTACCCTGGAACTGCATTTGCTCAGGGACAATACGCAGTGGGGCATGGTTGTCTTGAATTGGCCACCCACAGCAAGACGCGATGGCACAAAAAGCTGAGAAGCAATGAGTGAAGGTGGGGGAGAACCAGAAATATTTAGTGTCGTGGAAGTGATAAAACCCTCCCCTTCCATGGTCTTACACAGAAGCATTGGATTTGTTATTTGGGAGGAGGTATGGTTTGATTAAAAGCCAAATTCAGACACAGCTGTTTTGCTTCTTTTTTTTTTTTTTTTTAATTAAAAAAAATTTTTTTAATGTTTATTTATTTTTGAGAGGGAGAAAAACAGTGTGTGAGGGGGGAGGGACAGAGAGAGAGGGAGACACAGAATCGGAAGCAGGCTCCAGGCTCTGAGCTGTCAGCACAGAGCCCGATGCGGGGCTCGAACCCACAAACTGTGAGATCATGACCTGAACCGAAGTCAGACACTCAACCAACTGAGCCACCCAGGCGCCCCTGGTTTGCTTCTTTCTGACATGATTGATAGAGCCCCATTTCACTGAGGACTGTTTCTCCTTCCTTTTGGTTATTCGTCTTCCCCAACGTGGCCAAAATATGAATCTGAAATGTATTTACCAGTTTATTGTTACTGAGAAAAACTGTCTCTCATTTTCTGCCATTTTAAAACATGTTCTTTGAAGTTTATTTTGAGAGGAAGGGGGAGAGAGAGAATCGCAAGCAGGCTCTGCACTGTCAGCACATAGCCCAACGCAGGGCTCGATCCCATGAACTGTGAGATCCCGACCTGAGCCGAGATCAAGAGTCGGACATTTAACCAACTGAGCGACGCAGGTGCCTCTGTACTGTTTTAATAGTGACTGTTTATTTATATTTTCTCAAAAAGATCAACAGTGCGGGCATTACAGCATTTAATATACTAAAAGCGTAATGATCCCCAAATGGAAAATTTCCCGTCCCTGCTGAAGAATTACGCTGCCTTGGTGAACCACTGCAGTGATTGGCAAACCCGATCAGAGGTCTGACCCATCACGCAAGCGTTGCTTACCGCGGTGGCCGGCTTGGCTTCCTGGTAGGTGCCGTCAGCATCTGGTGAGGAGCACTAATCATGGGAGCGTTGTTTTCCCCTTTTCTGTGTTACAGGTTGGGTGGGAGGATGTGTCTGGTATCTGGAAGGAAGAGCTATGCAGGAATCCCCTCGCGAGTTCATGCGTCTTTTCAGGAGCGTCCGTAAGCAGTGGATGACATTTCAACACTTCACCTTCCTCAGGCGCATGGTATGTTCAGAAGCACACCCCCACTCTGCTGCTATTTGCCTTTTCTTTCTTTGTAGGAGGGAATTTGAGACATTCCTGTTATCAGAAGAGCCTTCAGAAGTGTTGCTTGAAAAAGATTTTTATTTAGCGTCCTCTCGAGTTTATCCAAAACTTGAATTCCTCGTTTTGATTATTAATTGAAACCAGAATAACCCTGGTGTCCGAGGCTAAAAGTATGATCGTGAACTTATTGATAAAGTTTGGAGAAAGATTGGAAACTTCTGGCATATTTCACCTAGGGTAAAATTAGGAAAAGCTGAACCGTTATCATACATCTCTTTAAATTCTTTTAAGGTTCTGTGAATGTATCAGAAACGTAGAAATAATTTCTTTACCAGCGTGACCTGTGTTCCCGCATCAGCCTTGCATCCAAAAGTCTTGGAAACGCAGCCACTTCTGAGTAGACTCAAGCAAACTGAGATCTTTCATTTGCTAGGGACTTTATAGTGAGCTTTGCTCATACATCTCTGGCCTCTGGGTTGGTTCCATGATCTCGTGGGCCACAGGGTAACTTACTCCTAATTACCAGTGAGGATATCTGCCATTTTCTCAAATAGAAAAGTACAGAATGGAGAAATGAGAGCTGAAAACTCATAATTATGACACAGGTATGAACAGTTAGCAAATTCATCCTCTAAAGTCTGATTTGATACTTCTCTCATCTTTTTTAACTTAGAACAGCCACCTTAAAACTTAAAAGTAATAAAATCTTAACGAAACATTATTTTGATAAGAGATTTACATTTCCAGAGATGTTTAGATTTCTTAAGTTGGGGATCAAGGATAATGGATATTTAGAAGCATGTATATAATGCCTTTTTTTATATAAACACAACTCTGGTTCATTCACGAGTTTTCATTCCTTTCTAGGAGTAGTGTATGTCATTTCAAGTCTTTGTGATGTAACTGAAAATCACTTAACTGGTTATCAGAATACGTGGGTCCAGGTACCAGGGACACATACAACTAGCTCGCCACTGACTCTGTCACTATTTCTGAGCTTTGGTTTTCTCTTCTGTAAGTTAAAGAAGGAGATGATAATGATCATGATCCATTTTCTTTTTTTTTTTCTTTTTTTAAAATGTTTTTTTAAATTTAATTTTGAGAGAGAGAGAGAGAGAGTGTGTGCAAGTTGGGGAGGGGCAGAGAGAGGGAAACATAGAGTCGGGCTCCAGGCTCCAGGCTCTGAGCTGTTAGCACAGAGACCGATGTGGGGCTCGAACTCATGAACTGCAAGATTACCATCTGAGCTGAAGTCAGACGCTTAACCAACTGTGCCACCCAGGCGCCCCAGTGATCCATTTTCTTAAATAGCCTTTTGGAAGCTTAAATAAGATACACAATTTATAAACTGTAAAGATATGTATTCTGTAAAACCAGAAAGGGCTCTACTATGTTAGTAGTAGTTATTACTTTTCACTGGTAAGCAGTAGAGATTGTTGGACTCTACAACTCGTGTTCTTCCCACATACACAGCGCTTTAATGTCACTTAGTCCTGAATTCTACCCCACCGCTGAGCCCCTCTCTGTTTGCCTATGAACATTGAAAGTCGACAGTAGGTTTGACTTGGGCTCTCAACGATAGAAAACTTTTTCACCGTATTGGACATTTAACCTCCAGCTTGTGGTACTGTGTTGAGGAAAATGCTGGAGGGTATGAATAAGAAATAAATTTTTCTTTCAAGGAACTTAAATTTCTAGGACTCTCTAAACCATAGAATTAAAAATCGCTGCTGAGGCATTATAGTCTCTGTACCTCTTAGCATAGAGATTTCCTTGTAGAAGACATTCTAGCATTCATTGATTCAGCATACGTTTACAACGGTTGAGGAAAATCTCTCAAGTCCAGTATCAGACTGACGGACGGTGTTACTAAACAACCGTCTAAGAGCCTTTCGGGCCTTGGGTTGATAGTAACGTGTACTTTTTTTATTTAGTATGTCACACAACTGAACAGAAGCCTCAACCAACAAGTAAAACGGAAGCCAGAACCCACGGTGTCCCCTTTCCTTGAGAGAAGCTCTTTGGCTCAGGCCAAAGCAGAGACCTGTGCAATGAGACCTCTTCCACCCCCCCACCTACCTTTATCCGGAAAGCCCAATGACAAAGAACTGCTGGAACTGGAATCGGCCTCCGTAATTGAGGGCTCACTCGATGTGGGAAGAGAGACCAAGGATGAAAAGCAGTGGAAAGAGATGAAACTCCATCTGGATGATTTGCCAGGAATCTTGGCTCGGCTGTCCAAAATCAAACTCACAGGTACATTGCTTTTCCCGTATCGTCAGATTCTTGCTTAAAGCCTTGCTTGTAGTCAGATGCCGCCGCCCCCAAAGGAATATCTTCGAACTGCTGATCCTCCATTGGTGGTTTTTGCTCTCTTCAGCGTAATTGAGATTTAAAACCAAGTTTCCCAAACTCCGTTTACACGGAACTGTAAATGGTTTTGCACCAAACGCGTGGCACTAAAACCAGTCTCTCTCTTACTTGCAATTAAAGTGCAATGCCTGTCCTGCATATTTCTCATCTTTTGCGTTTTTACACCTGCTGCCCTTTAAAGCTGCAGTGGGATAATGAGTTCTGGTCGAGGCCTGGAAACGAAAATGCCTGCACGCCTGTGCTTGGCACGCAGCAAACCTGCGGTGGCCACCAGGACTCCGAGCTCACTTCTGGGTTTTGCTTCTTGTAGGGCCTCTGGGATTGTCCCAGGCATGCGGAGATTTAGCGCGCTTCTCTGAGAAACAGGTCTGGAACCAGATTTTCGTTGCCTAAGTCTAGCAAACGGCACCAAATTGTACCGTACGCGTTGGGTATTAACCCGTAATCGTGTCAGTTGGTTGTCAACAGCCACCAGTGAGTCAGGCGAAGCTTCATTGTTGGCATCCCGTCTCGTAGCTAAGCGTAAAAGTAGCTTATTGTGGGCTAGCCCTGTGTAGAAGGTGGGGTCTGGGTCATCCTGCGGCTTGAAGACACGGTCTCTCCTCTTCTTGGACGAGCATAGGGAGAAGTATAACAGGCGAATCATAAAGTTAAACCAGGTACTCTTTGAGGAGAGAAGTGGGAAGTAATGTTACGGAGTCAAAATGGAGAAACGAACAGATGAGACAGAGAGGCTTTTGAGAGTAGAGAAAACCAGGGAAAGCGGGTTGGTGGTGGTGTGTGTGTTTCAGGAGAGTTAAGCCTGAAATCCAAGGTGAAAGGAGGCAAACTTCTTTCCTCAGTGACCGAGGTCACTTAAAGAAAATCCTTTTTTTTTGGGGGGGGGGGGGTGCGGGATGGAAAGTAGGCATAGGGAGTTTGATGGGAAGAACTGAAGAGTCACCGTAAGACTTACCCAGTGTAGCTCTAAAACAGTGAGACTGATTCCAGGGGCCTCCTCGCAAACATGCCTTAATGCTTTCCAGAAGCTGAGCAAGGAATCATCACATTTCACCGAAGGTTGCTTTTGTCATTTATATAAGTGGCGTATCGGTGCTGCCATGGTAAGAATGACTCCCGAAAGCGATCATGAGGATGTCACCCCAAAAATGCGTCCTCCCAGTCTGAAGGCAGCGGAACTGACCTCCGCCACCAGCAAGAACTTACTGCGTTGTGTGCATCATCACTGAATGTGCCCATATCAGTATCCCCCTCTCATCCTGCAAACCACTTCTCTCTCTCTCTCTCTCTCTCTCTCTCTGTCCCATTTCTGGCAGTAATAGCAGCATTCTTTGCTTCCCCCAGACCGGAAACCTTAGAATCGTTCTTGAGTCTTTGCTGCACAATCTCCCTTCATCTCTAGTCTGACATCCAACTGTTAGCATAGGAGTCTTTTGTAACGCCCATGAGATTTCTCATCCGATTTTCTGAAGCTGCCACCCTAGCTGAGGTCCAAAACATAAGATGTCTGTGGTTACTGCAGGAGCTCCTGGCTGTGATCCCTGCCTCTCTTCTTCCGCCAGACCCACTTTCCTAAAACACTGCCCTCGTGTATTCCTATCCTACCCAAGAGCCTGCAGTCCTTCCATATGGCCTCCCTCCTCAGCTCCGCCAGACCTGAGAGGAATGATTAAACTCTTCCCCATAAGCAGACTTTTTCCCCCCACCCTGTCCTGCCCGTTAGCTGGTCCTTACACCCACCATACCCGTTCCTCCTGCCCCTCTTGTATCCAGTTAGCGCCTTTCAAGGCTTTTCCATTAAGCCTTGTCTTGCCTGCTCTTGGCCCGAGTCTCCCTTCTCAAAACTTGGAATATGGCTTTGAAGTCCAGCAGAGTGGAGTTCAGATCCCGGCGAGGTCATTTACTAGTCAGCTGAGCCTTTGGGCCGTTTCTCAGCCTTGTTGAGACTTCTTCGTGTAGAGCAGGAACAATGATCATCAGAGTTAAATCACATGGTGCATTCAGAGGACCCAGCAGCATGCCCGACGCATGGGAGCACCTTGAAAGTTAGTTTCCAAATGATTACAGGTAGACGTCTGCTTGTCTGTTTAATGTATGTTATATTTCCCCTAAGATGTCTGCGGGCAGACATCGTGCCATCTCGTTGAGTATGTAGCTCTCTGCGTACACTGCTTCTCATTTATAAGGACTTGATTGTAGGAGGGAAATTAACAAATTGAAGTTGTCCAGAGGAGGGCAAGTGCAAGGAAGAGGGAGGCTGGAAACCCTGTCACTTGGGGCACCGGGTGGTTTTTCTTGGGAGAGAGAAGGGAGGAGGGAGAAAGCAGATGAGGGAAAGGAGAATGAAGACACCTATCCAGTGTCTTCCAGTGTCTGTAGCGCCTTTGATTTAAAGGAGCAGTGCTGCTGACTTACAGTTGAGAGGGCAGAACGGAGGGACTGCGCATGCCAGCAGCGTGAGGGAGAGCTCGCAGGAGAACGATCGGGTGTGAAACGGGCTGCCTCAAAAGGCGGCGGTCCTCGTCCTTGGAACCGTCCACACGGAAGCAGATCATGTGTGAGAGAAGTTGGAGTGGGGGCTCCTGCATCATCAAGGGGGTGGAACTCGATGGTGCTAATACTAAGAGCCTGCCTCTCCTTCGGTATTTGTGGGGCATCTACCATGAACCTTTGCGCTAGGTGCTAAAGATACAGAGATACAGGACATCTGTCCTCACAGAGAAGCTAATAGTCTGGTGGGGGAGATTTTGTAGGGCTGCACGTGCATAAAAATAAAACCACGGTGGTCAGATACATCTGCGTTTCGAACCCAGAACTTTTGGTGACCTTTGTGACCTTGGGTAATTGACTTCACCTTGGAACGCCATAGTTTCTTTACCTGTAAAATGGAGAGACTGGTACTCACTTTATAGCCTCGTCATGAGGATTAAATGAGACCAGCATGCCCAACACCTTTTAGGCACTTAATTAGCAATTATTAATACTGTTATTTTTACTGTACCCATGCTTAGAGAAATCTGTATGAATGGGTGCTGTATTATAATGTTAATGGAGCTGTGTCCTAAGGCAGAGGGGGGACCCAGAGAAGGGATTGTTTCTGCCTGTGAAGGGGGGTTGAAGTGAAGGGGTGTTTAAGAGATACTGAAGGCCAAGGATTGTAAACAGAGGGAGAAGGCCTTGCAAAGGCAAAGAAGTTGGGTACATCCTGGAATATTCTGAAAACTGGGGATATTATTGAGGAATGCAGTACAATTTGTATGTGACAGAAGAGACACTCACTGAAAGTTTGAAGAGTTAGGCGGGGCCATGTTGCCATATTGGCGTGCATTTCACGCTAAGGAGTTTGGCTCCTATATCTCAGCTGCGGGAAGTTCTGGAAAGTTCTTTGGAGGAACATACAATCACTTTGTGTTTTGTCTCGTGTTTTTTTAAGTGGCTTAATTATTTCTCAGTTATTACAAGCTTATTACAACAGAAATTCAAATAATACAGAAGCATGTATCTAAAACAGAAAAAGTACCCTTTAGTCCATTCTAGATAAAACCCCTGCTTGAAATGTAGCCTCCTATGTGTGTACAAGTATGCAGATCTGAACTGATAGGTATGGTTGTACATTTAAAAAAACATTTTTTAATGTTTATTTATTTTTGAAAGAGAGAGACAAAGTGCGAGCAGGAGAGGGGCAGAGAGACAGGGAGACACGGAATCCGAAGCAGGCTCCAGGCTCTGAGCTGTCAGCACAGAGCCTGACACGGGGCTCGAACTCAACGAATCGTGAGATCGTGACCAGAGTTGAAGTCGGATGCTTAACCGACTAGCCACCCAGGCGGCCCTATCGTTGTACATTTTATGGAAATAGGATCATCACACATACACACATACACACAGTTCTGCAACTTGCCACTTTCTCTTAGCTTTGTAGCTTTCACTCAAAGTATTTATTGCTGCCTGCTATTCCATTATGCAGAACTGCCATTATTTGCTTAACTAACCCTCTACCAATAAACATGTAGGGTGTTTCCAGTTTTTTCTATTAAAAGCAAATCTGTCGCTAACTTTTTTTTTAGTGTTTATTTATTTAAGAGAGACAGAGCATGCACACATGCAAGCAGGGGGAGGGATAGAGAGAGAGGAAGAGAGCATCCCAAGCAGGCTCCACACTGTCAGTGCAGAGCCTGACGTGGGGCTCGATCCCATGAACCATGACACGAGATCAGGACCATGAGATTCTGAGTGGAAATCCAGAATTGGACACTCAACTAACTGAGCCACGCAGGCACCCCTGTGGTTAATTTTTATGTTCATAAGTCTTTGGATAATTTGTGTGAGTCTGTTTGTAGGATGAGTGTTTTGAAATGTAAGTGCTAGCTTTAAACTTTTTAGTTTTGATAAATCTACCAGTTGGTTCCTTGCAAAGGACAGTATAATTTATATGCCCTGTAATAGCGTGTGGGAATCTGATTCCATCTGTATTCTGTGCTTGTACATAAAGCAGTCTTTATCAGTTTTGCCTACAGGATAACTGAAAAAGATTTTTGTGTGTATTAAGTTTCATACTTTACATCCTGATGGGATTTAACACCTTTTCCTCTATTTTGATCGTTTGTATTTTTTCTTCTATTCTTTGTTTCTTATCTCCTTAGTCATTTCTTACTGACATTTTTTGTGATGTTTTGTTTTGTTTTATTTTTCCCCACTGAGATGTTTAACTTTTATGTATTCAACTTTATTACTTTTTTTGTTTTGTTTTTTTAATGCTTAGATACTTTTTTCTGCCCTGTGGTTATAAAAGCATTCACTCATGTTTTTTACTTTACTTTTTACTTTACCTGGTACTTTACTTTTCTATTTTTACCACATTCTCTAAGGTTTGGGGACCATGTCGAATTTAGTTCCGTATAAGGAGTAAGATTGTTTATGAGAACTGTGGTAGTGATATCACTGAGCAAGAGTTGCCTGTTTTTGTAAATAAAGTTTTATTGGAACACAGCCACACCCATTTGTTCTATGCTGACATCATGCTGTGTTGGCAGAGCTATGTATTTGTGATAGAAAACTTATGACCTGGAAAACCTGAAACTTTTCCTATCGGGCCCTTTAGAGAAAAAACCTTGCTGACCACGGCTATCGAGCACAGGCCAGTGAGAGGCAAGAATGATGGCCAACAGTGGCGCCTGGGTGCCTCAAGTCGGTAAAGTGTCCGACTTCGGCTCAGGTCATGATCTCGCGGTTCCTGAGATCAACCCCCACATTGGGCTCTGCACTGGCAATGTGGAGCCTGCTTGGGATTTTCTCTCTCTCTCTCTCTCTCTCTCTCTCTCTCTCTCTCTCTCTTTCTCTCTCTCAAAATAAGTAAATAAATACACTTTAAAAAAAAAAAAGAATGGTGGCCAACAAATCAGTGGCAGTCAACTGAGACGTGATTTGGGCTGAACTAAGGCTGTGGTTCGGCAGAGGGAGAGAGAGAGAAGGACTGAAGAAACAGAATGAACAGAACCTTATGTAGAGGTGGGGAGTGCTGTGGAGACCTAAAATAAAAGTTTAAGACGCAGAGCCGCGAAGAGTTTGGTTGCCTCGAAGCAGACATTCTGCAGTTCTCTGGGCCCTGTGCTCTGTATTTCCCTTCACCCAACTCCGTTCTCTCAGAGAGAGCACAGAGCACTGACCTCCGGGCCAGAGTCCCTGCGTCCGAATCTTGGCTCTTACTAGTTGAGCGACATTGAGCAAGGTCCATTTAAAAAACAAAACAAAACCAAAACTACAACACCCCGTGCCTCAATTTACCGACCTGTAAACTAGAGATAACGATACCTACTTCAGAGCGTTGCCGTGAGTATTAAATGAGACAAAATTTGTAAACTACATAGAAGAGCTCTGCTTTTTTCTCCAGTAAAAGGTAAATTTGTTACCTGGGCATTTGAGTGTGAGTTTGCCGTCCCTGCTTTCGAAAAGCTGCCCCCTTTCTGGGAGGGATATGTGGTGATATGGAGCTGGAGAGTGTGAATCCTGAAGGAAGAGACAGGTTGGAGGGGGAAGAGGGTGAGTTCAGGTTTGCAGTCGTGGATTTTGAGTCTCCACTGGCATGTCCTCAGTGGACAGGTGGCTGTGGAGGACGGGAGCCCGGTTAGGACGCGGGGCTGCAAGACTGAAGGGTCCACAGCGTGGAGTGGCCACGAAACCGCGGCAGTGAGGACAGTGGTCGGCGGGCAGCGCGTCCTGACCAGAGAAGAAAGCCAAGGACGTTTGGGGTGCATCCCCTTTTAAGGATTGGATAGAGCGTGTTAACAGAGCCTGCAAGGAACTAAACAATCAGAGGAAGGGAAACAGGAAAGGGCTTAGTCACAGAAGCCAAGAGAAGACACGGCTCATAAAGGAAGTGACGAACGCTTTTTTTTTTTTTTCGTTTTAAAGTAGGCTCCACTCCCAACGTAGGGCTTGAACTCACAACCCACAACCCTGAGATCAAGAGGTGCGTGCTGTCCCAACTGAGCCAGCCAGGCGCCCCAAGAAAGAGATCAACACTTTTCAATGTTTATTTTTGAGAGAGAGAGAGAGAGAGAGAGAGCATGTGCACAAGTGGGGTGGGGGGGGGGGGGACAGAGGATCTGAAGCAGGTTCTGCACTGACAGCAGAGACCCTGACGAGGGGCTCGAACTCACCAACCATGAGATCATGACCTGAACTGAAAGTCGGACGTTTAAGTGACTGAGCCACCCAAGCGCCCCGACATCAACACTTTTAAATGCTAGAGGTCTGCTAAGATGGCTGGCTAAAAAGAGCTGTCTTATTTGGCCATCAGGAAGTCTGTGTTGACGGACTGCTAACTCAGGAAATAATTACTAGCATTTCCTCTTAGAGTCTTAAATGAGATCCTTGAAATGATTAATTTAAAACAATTCCTTAAAGTTTATTTTCATAGTGCTCACTTCTTTAGGAACGGATGGGAAAGCATGATGATTGGTTTAGGGTCAGTCTTTTGGGTGGGAGGCCACACCTTCTTTCCTTCATCTGGCTCTCCCTGTGCGCTCTTCCTTTTGCTTACCTCACAGCCTCGCATATCTGAATAGGCATTCCAGATGTAGGGTTTGCTATTTAAAACCCAGTGACCGAAATCTAAAGCAATGATTGAATTACTCATTCAGTAGTACCTAGTGCGTTATATAGCGTGCGTTGACTCATCGGTTCCCACGTGTCAGCGTGCTAACGAGCATACACGGCCCACGTGTTCAGACGACACTTCCTGGCCGCCTTCCCCCGGGGATTCAGATCCTGCAGGCCTGGGACAGGACCCAGAGATCTGCATTTTTGACAGGCATGCCAGATGATCTGACGCAGGTGGTCCCGGACCACCCTTCGAGCAAGTGAAGTAGGTGTTGTGCAGGAAGAGTGGCGATCCCAGAGCCAGCGGTCTGGCTGGATGTGGGGAGCACTCACGTCGCGAGAGCCAGAGCGGCCCTCGCGACCGCTGGCAGCAGGAAAAGCCAGCTGGGGCAGGATCTGGACCACACAAGAGATGGTTGCAAAAACAAGATGCACCGAGGAGAAAGGGAGCAGCAGCGTCCCCTGGAACCACAGATGGAGGAGTCCCAGGGCAGTAAATTTCCCCTCGTATCATGTTATGTATTCCGTGCCCCAGGTTTCTGGACGAGCTAATTGAATTAAAGTCATTTCCTTCTGCTTATTCCATTTAAAGAGGCGGCACCCTTTGGGTGACCCCTACCCTCTTCTTTGACCTTTCGCCTCCCCATTTAGTTTATTACTTGAATTCACACATGTCTTGGAGTCAGCAGGATTTTTTTTTTTTTTTTTTTTTTTCTTTAAGAAACTCCCTGGTATCTATCAATTGATTTCTTTCGGACTCTTAACATCTTGGGCCATTCATTCATAGCTAATGATAGCCGAGACAGAAATATCTGAAAGTCAGCGATCACCGTTATAGAACTAGTCTTTCTTTGCCTCTCTTTGTTTATAGCTGTAATATACCAAGGATAATTAACTATAGAATAAGTGAATGGGCCACGTAGTGATCATACTTCTATTTCGTTTGTAGGAGAGTAGGATCCCTTGACCCTTATGCCAGGATCTGAGCCAAATGTTTGCTGGTAAATGGTGCACCATTTAAAGGTTTTTGGTTTTTTTTTTTTTTTAGTTTTTTATTTATTTATTTTTTGTATGAAAGGAAGTAAGACTGAATTTATAAAGAAGTAATAATATGTCTCCCTTGAGTTCCTCTTGCCAGCTGAGCTATTTACAATATGTTTTTGGAGTTTGTTGCAAGGACCACACTGGGTTGAAGAGATTTTATTTGGGTTAGGATCACAAGAGGCTTTGGTGACTCAGCTGAGTTTATACTTAATATAGGTCAATAAAAAGCCAGTCTTTTTTTTTCCCCCCTGAATAACATCTGTGCTGAAAAGCTACAACCTACTTTCTGAGACCAGAACACGAAAATAGATTGTTAGAACCAATAGGTGATCCTGTCGACGGGACTGATACAAACTACAGTCTATCAATGTATGGATTTTTCCCCCCTGGAGTCTAGAATGCCTCTTATTAAAAGAAAAGCAACAAGAATGGAGGGTGCAATTTCATTTTACGTTGCTTGTGTCGTTTTTAAAAGTCAACTTACTGCAGTCTTCAGCTCTGTGTAAGCAGCCTTTCCCATTTGCCTAAAAATATTGAGTGACTAGAATTACATTCCTGAATTTTCATTTATATCTGCACGTAATTACCTTAATAATTATATGCTTAGTAACTAACTTTTATTTTTTATTTTATTTTTTAAATTTAGTATTTTTAAAAATTTTTTTAAAAATGTTTGCTCATTTTTGAGAGAGAGGATGAGAGGCAACATGAGTGGGAGAGGGGTGGCAGAGGGAGGGGACAGAGGATCGAAAGCTGGCTCTGCCCTGGCAGCAGCAAGCCCGGTGTGGGGCTCGAACTCAGAAACTGCGAGACCATGATTGGAGCTGAAGTCGGGTGTTCAACAAGCTCAGCCACCCAGGCGCCTCTTATTTTCCTTCTTTTAAAGTTTATTTATTTATTTTGAGAGAGAGGGTGTCGGGAGGGGCAAAGAGGGAGGGAGAGAAAGAATCCCAAACAGGCTCACACTGTCAGCACAGAGCCCTGTGTGGGGCTTGAACCCACGAACCATGAGATCATGACCTGAGCGGAAATCAAGAGTCAGATGCTTAACGAACTGAGCCACCCAAGTGCCCCCAAAATATGCTTTTTCAACTAAACTCGACCTATTTGGTGGGTGAAGAATGGCTCTGGAGGTTTTTGTTTTTTTAATGTTTATTATTTTTGAGAGAGAGACAGACAGAGACAGAACTTGAGCGGGGGGAGGGGCAGAGAGAGGGAGACACAGAATCCAAAGCAGGCTCCAGAGTCCGAGCTGTCAGCACAGAGCCCAACTGCGGGGATCGAACCCATGAAACGTGATATCGTGACCTGAGCCGAAGTTGGATGCTTAACCGACTGAGCCACCCAGGCGCTCCTGGAGTTTTTAAATTTGTATTTAATGGTTGCTGTGGCCTGAGGAGATGCAGAGGGAACAAGCTACCAGCAAGGGAACATTTTCCCTGAAAGTCGTTTCCACTGTGGTTTTGAAATCACAGCGCCGGTATCTTGCTTCCCAAGTCTGGTTTTTAGTGGCAGTCTGCCCCTTCCCTCAACCGTCCCCAGCCTTTTTTTGGGTGCTTGCTGCCTGCTGGGCTGAAGAGTACCCCCTGTGCCAGGACATAGTGTTAGGGGGTGTCATGCTACATCAGACCGATGCTCTGAAACGTTTGTGCCTTGTCTCAGAAGTATGTCGCGGCAAGGCCCTGCTTCCTTTTTGGTGTCAAGACCACTTTTCTTGCCTCAAATGGTCCTGCTGGGATGGGGAAGGAACTTTTCATGGAATGGGCCCATCCTGCCCATGGTCCACCCCCGCCTCTGCCCCTTGCTCTCTACCTCTCCACGTTAGGAAGACATAATGGGTACCATCAGATGGCCTTCCCTTCACATCTTTCTCTGTTCCCTTATTAGTTGGTACTTAGGTATCCAGTTTTTTTACCAATCAAACAATAAAGCAACCGTCTTCAACTCAGTTTCACCTGCACCATATTTGACAAACATTTCTTGAGGGTTTTGGTATATCCTCTCTACCTGATTTATTGCCGATGCAGGTCTTTCTCTGGTTTTTATTTTTATGCCTTCATTTCCATTGGTTTCTGGTAAGGGTGGGCCATGAGGATGCCTTCGCCTGTGTTCTAAGTTAGATGACAAACAGATGTACCTAGGCTCTTCTGTTTTCAGATGATTTAATTGCTTTAAATCAGTTCGATGTTAATGAAATTGATTGCGAGTATAAGATGCTACTATGGTTGATGCCAGAGGAACGTGAAGACACATTTCGTGAGGCTAATAACCATTCGCAAAAACTACCGACAAGTTTGAAGAGGAGAGATTGGAAGAAGTAAACGAAGTTGTGGACGGGCTCGGCTGCACGCAACCGAAGACTTGAAGAACAGTGACTCAAATAAAGGGTTTATTTTCTCTGGTTTCGAGGTGTCTGGAATGATGAAGTCCAGAGCTTGTGCTATGTGAAGTTGTCAACATACCTGGCTCCTCCCCTCAGCTGCCATTTTTCACCTGTGGCTTTTGTTCTCAGGAGTGCAGGGTGACTGCCACTCCTCCGGGGTCACAATGAAGAAGGGGGACATCGTAGGAAGGCAGAAACCTCCTTACGAGACTCTGCCTTTGTATCTGGGAAGGAAAGCTCCGGACTGGGGCTTCTCCTTGCGTCTCGCTGGCCAGGACTGTACAACTTGGCTACCTCTGGCTGCAAGGTAGCTTGTGAAGCGTGGCCTCCTCCTTCTGTCTGTCCGGCCCAGTCAGCTGTCGGTAGCCACCTCCACCGTGTCCTCAGAGCGCCCCCCAGGCTGCCTCATTATGCGATGCATCCTCTTCTAGGAGGAGGACGTCAGGCCGCCCGTCTCTCCGCTGTCCGCTTTTCCGAAGAAGACAGAACACCACCACTGAGTCCTCCCTGGGACTACGCCACACGGGTGCACCTCGAATGTGTGTATTTAAGTGAAGGCTGGTTCGCCAGCTCGACATTCCCTTTTCCCGTCGTGGGTGTGGCTGTTCACTGATGTGCCGGCACTTTTTCCCCGTCATCTTCTGTTTTTAAAATTTATTTACTTAAATTCATACTGGTTTCAGGAGTAGAACCCAGTGATTCACCCCTTACATGTGACACTCAGTGCTCCTCTCAACAAGTGCCCTCCTTCCTACTCCTCACCCTTTTAGCCCGTCCCCTGCTCCCCCTCCAGCAACCCTCAGTTCTCTGTATTTAAGCGTCTCTTATGGTTTATTTCCCTCTCTCTTTTTATCTTACGTTTTCTTCCCTTCCCCTATGTTCATCTGTTTTGTATCTTAAATTCCACACGTGAGTGAAGTCATATGATACCTGTTTTTCTCTGGCTGACTTACTTCGGTCAGCATAATACCCTCCAGTTCCATCCACATTGCTGCAAATGCAAGATTTCATTCTTTTTCATTGCTGAGCAATATTCCATTCTATATAGCCATATATATGGACTATAATATGTATATATACGCATACCACATCCTCTTTATCCATTCATCCATCGATGGACATTTGGGCTCTTTCCATACTTTGGCTATTGTCGATAGCGCTGCTAGAAACATTGGGGTGCATGTGCCCCTTCAAATCAGCGTTTTTCTGTCCCTTGGATAAATACCTAGCAGTGCAATTGCTGGGTCGTAGGGTAGTTCTATTTTTAACTTTTTGAGGGACCTTCATACTGTTTTCCAGAGTGGCTGCACCAGTTATCAATCCCACCAGTAGTCCAGAAGGGTTCCTCTTTCTCTGCATCCTCGCCAAGACCTGTTGTTTCCTGAGTTGTTAATTTTAGCCACTTTCAGCATTCTTCACGGGGCTAGAACAAACAGTCCTAAAATTTGTATGGAACCAGAGAAGACCCCCGAATAGCCAAAGTAACGTTGATAAAGAAAACCAAAACTGGAGGCATCACAATCCCAGGCTTCAAGCTGTACTACAAAGCTGTAACCATCAAGGCAATCTGTAGGAAGGGAATCTGTATCTCAATAGCCCGTCTGGTTATTGATGGTCCCCAGATCCCACTTTGAGAAACATCCCACTTGGAGAAACTCTTCCTCTCTGGAGAACCCATTCAGTGCCCTCTCCCCTACCCCTGGCGCTGGCTATCAGCAAACTGCCTGGCTTCCCATTTCTAACAGAAACGAAGGTTTTGTTCTCATCAGGAGACTTCCCGCTACCCCGGTTCATCTGAATTCACTCCTGTCACTGCCTTTTCTCCCCTGTCCTCCCTTCCTTTCCCCCGCAACCTCTGGTCACTGGACAGCTCCATCAGCGTGATACCTGGGAGTCCTGTTGGTCCTGCAAGTCCACACAGATCTCCCTCCGCCTGGGAGGGTGTGTCCTCTGAATCTCTAGGGAGGACCAAGCCCTTGCTTCTCATCCCTGCAGGTCAGACTTGCCCAGGGGCCTGGTTATCACTTTGGGCTCTTATCAAGGGCTTGGTTTCTAGTTCAAAGCAGAGTATGCTAGCATCTTATTTATTGAGAATAAGGCATGAAACACGAAAGCAAGTTTTAAAAGAATGCTCCAGGGTTACCTCTTTCAGTACTAAAAAAAAGTGTTTGCCCCAGAGCTCTATTTTGTGTATCTCAGGAAGGGAGGGGGAGTGAATTTGGAGGCAAAGAAGGAAAAGAAGGATGCTAACGTATCAAGAGTAAGAGAATACAGGGTGCATTTTTATCTGTATTTACACTTTGCGATTTTTTTGGCCCTTAGGTGGGGGAGTGGGTGTTTATCTAGAACATTCTCTCACCCTGTGCTTGTTCTTCTGCTTCCAATGCTTCCAACCTCACCCTCTTCCCTGTTCACCAGGTTAACTCCTTCCTCCTTACCCATCTGCCTTCAGCTTTGACATCAGCCTGGGAAGCCTTCTAGCTTAGGACCCCCCCCCCCCCCACCTCGTTCTTCACAGCGTCCTTGACTTCACCCTCCGAAGCACTAACCAGGACACTGTTGTGATGCCTGTTGTGGGGGAAAGAAAGTACAGTGGACCCTGTTGCCATCATCCACAGGATTTGGAACAGTTTAGCCTATTAATTACAAACAGTCGTACTGTAGTAGTCGAATGCTTCGTGGTGACTGAAAAGGATTGTACCTGAAGCAGAGGACTTCAGGCCCCTGTGCCTTGTGGTTCCTTTGTGCTTTTTTACAGTGTCGCTTTCACCTTTGCCAAGCTGTGCTGAAGTTTTCAATCTGCTGCCGTATTTTGTACTCCGTGTAACTGTGGGAATGGAGGGTAGCCCCACTGTGTTACCCAGAAAGTTCATCGAGTCTGTGAAAGCTGTACCCCTTCCAACTCCCGGAGGCCCTCGAGGACTCAGCTGCGCTTTAATCTAGCCCCCAGCTAAGAGACCTCTTTTTATTTCTTTCAGATAAGTAGTGAACATAAAGATTATCAATGAATCATCTCTTAGAGTTGGCAAATGGTGATTGATTGTCAGTTTCACTTAGAGGGACAGCAGCATTCAGTAAGAGAATGCTTCCATTTCTTGGCCATCTTAAAAGGATTTCTAAAAGATTCTTTGTGCTAGAAAGTTGTCTCGAACGCTCTAGAATAATGACACAGCCAGCATTAGTGCATAACTGTCTAATCACTAGGAGTAAATGAAAATTTTCAGTGCAAGAGAAAATCATGATGCTTTTATATACATATGCATTTAGGTCCAGATGCAAAGAACACATGAGCAGGCCCATTTTATTGACCTGCTACATATGTGTGGCAAAAAATGCTCAAATGTAGATAAATACTAAATACTATCAAAATCAGAATTATACCTTAGATGGACATGTAATCTTAATTCTTTATTTAAAAAAAATTTTTTTTTTTTATTTTTTTTTTTCAACGTTTATTTATTTTTGGGACAGAGAGAGACAGAGCATGAACGGGGGAGGGGCAGAGAGAGAGGGAGACACAGAATCGGAAACAGGCTCCAGGCTCTGAGCCACCAGCCCAGAGCCTGACGCGGGGCTCGAACTCACGGACCGCGAGATCGTGACCTGGCTGAAGTCGGACGCTTAACCGACTGCGCCACCCAGGCGCCCCTAAAAAAAAATTTTTTTTAATGTTTATTCATTTTTGAGAGAACAGAGCATGAGTGGGGGAGGGGCAGAGAGAGGAGACAGAATCCAGAGCAGGCTCCAGGCTCTGAGCTGTCTGCACAGAGCCTGATGCGGGGCTTGAACTCCCGGACCGCGAGATCATGACCTGAGCCGAAGTCGGAAGCTCAACCAACTGAACCACCCAGGCGCCCCTTAATTCTTTATTTTAAATGTTTATCATAAAATGCTGTCTGGATAGCAACACTTAATAATTTTGAGATGAAACTGAGAAAAAGCTTCATTATTTTAGTGAAAACCGCTTAACTGACAACCCCTTCTTGCCAACTCATTTTGCAGAAGACAGATTGTCACCTCTTTTTTTTTTTAAATGTTTGTTTATCTTTGAGAAAGAGACAGAGCGCAAGTTGGGGGAGGGGCACAGAGAGAGGGAGGCACAGAATCCGAAGCAGGCTCCAGGCTCTGAGCTGTCAGCATAGAGCCGGACGCGGGGCTCAAACTCACAAACCGTGAGATCATGACCTGAGCTGAAGTCGGACACTTAACTGACTAAGCACAGATTTCCACTTCTTAAAAGTTTAATGCACATTAGTTCTATGGAAAAGGTTTTTAGTTAATTACGGAGGTTGTAAAGTGTTGTTTATTAAGTATATTGAGAAGAAATATTTCTTTATTGGAAGGGGAAAAAAACACGAAAAATAGGGTGCTTACAAAGTAGAAAAGCTTAGGTGGTTCAAGGAAAAACTAATTGAAAGAACAATCTTAGGATCTCATTCAAATGTGTTGCATTATTAACTTAGATATAAACAGGTTTTATTTGGTTTTTGAAGCAGACTTGATAGATAATTTCATTTCCCTTTTCTGAATGCTAACTGTAAATGCAGACCAAATGCTTCCTGGTGAATTGCCCCCAGGGACCGTACTTAAATGTTTCATTTTGGTAACAGTGGTGCTCCATCAGTTTGAAGTATGAGTTTTAATTTGGTCCTAGGGTTTTATTTATTTATTTTTTTGACCAGCTTTGGTCATTAAGTATATGAAAAAAAAGAAAAGAGGAAAACAGGAAGGCCCCGAAAGTTCTTCATTTTGCAGCTGTGTTATTAAAAATCCCTATAAAAAGCCTTATCGTTTAACCAGAAGTGGTTATGGTTTGTAATCAGGTACCCCTGATTGATATCCTTTAATGTGGCTGAGGAAAAAAGTACCCTGTCACTCATCAGGTGACTTTTGCTCCGAAGTGAACAGTGATCACCAGAATTACCACCTTCTTTGATATGCGCGTTATGTAAGGTAAGTAAGATGACTAGGTCAGGACGTTCACAGAGTTCACAGACCCGCTGCAGAGCCTTGAAGCCTAAAAAGCTCACTTTCCTTAGAAACTGAGCTATTTGAAGCTTAAGCTGTTAATAGGAATGAAGAGAGAGGAGGAAATCTTTAAGTACAGCTATTAAGCAAAAAACGACATGCTCATTTTAGAATCAGAAAAGACTTAATTCCTGCCTCTTAATTAAGTTCTGCCGTTTCGAACTTTGAGATCAGGTTAACAAAACCGATTCCATTGTTTGGACACACACGTAAGCAAAACCACAGACAGATTCATTAACTGCCTATTCCCTATACACTGAGTACACACGGGAGCTTTAAGGAGAATACGTCTCAGGTTTGTAGGACTCAGATTACAGTGTTGCGCTCTATCCACTATCAAGGGTCATGAGATATAATAGATCACAAGGATAATTTGACATCTATAGAGAATCTCAAACTCTCGTTTAGCCGGGGGTTTTAATCTTTTGACCAAATCTTTTGCCAGAGTTAATAATTACTCAAATTGATTTATTGGAATTTTGTTTTTCACTTATTTCTTTAGGAGCTCATGCTAAAACAAAAAGCGGGGGGAGTATTAAAAGAGATAAAATCAGGATGTAGGTGACAATTTTTCTGATACAATCTTTCTAGTTTTTTTTTATTTTTTTATTTTTTTTAATTTTTTTTTAATGTTTATTTATTTTTGAGACAGAGAGAGCAGAGGATGAATGGGGGAAGGGCAGAGAGAGAGGGAGACACAGAATCGGAAGCAGGCTCCAGGCTCTGAGCCATCAGCCCAGAGACTGACGCGGGGCTCGAACTCACGAACCGTGAGATCGTGACCTGAGCTGAAGTCGGACGCTCAACCGACTGAGCCACCCAGGCGCCCCTCTAGTTTTTTTTTTTAAAGCTTTTTTTGTTTTTTAACATTTATTTATTGTCGAGAGGCAGAGAGAGAGGGAGACCCAGAATCCGAAGCGGGCTCCAGGCTCCCAGCTGTCAGCACAGAGTCTGATGCGGGGCTCGAACCCGCAAGCCGTGAGATCGTGACCTGAGCCGAAGTCCGACGGTCAACCAACTGAGCCACCCAGACGCCCCTCTTTGTAGTTATTTTTAACTGACGATCTCAGAAAGGAAGTCCAAGTGCCTGTGTTGTGCTTGTGCCCAGAGACCGATAGTTCTCAAAGTATTGAGCCTTTAAAAAAAAATAATTCTCGATAAAACTGCTTCTCCAAGAAAAGCTCCTGCGTACGGGCGAAGGCGAAGGCCTTACGTGGTTCAACGCTGCACTGGAAAGTACGCTGTGAGATCAGAGCTGGACAGCACGGCCAGACTCCCACTCCGAGTCTGACAGAACCTCAGTTTATGGTGACAGAGCAAGTGCCCCATGTCACGGAAGCAGGGAGGCTCCTCCCCACCTTCCAGACTGGGCTCCCTCCCCTGTGACTCATCACAGTGCCCTTAAAACCTGTAGTGGAAGAAACAGCATCGTGGCGTGTAGGCAGGCATACAGTGTTGTCTGAGCTTTCCCGGGCTGGTTTGTGATTCTGTAATCAGTTAGGCGGATGTGGGGGGAGAGGGGGTGTGAGTGCGTGCACGCGTGTCCCTTCGTTTGGTTGAATTTTCTCCTTCTGGAAAGCAGTCTTCGTCGTACTTGTCAAAGAATACCCGGTAAAGCAGAGAGCCGACTATTGTGCAAAAACTGTATGACTGTCTTGATTAGACCCTTCATTGAGCTCACTCCCACTGATGTGTATCTCCGTATATAAAACCAGAAGTTAATACCTACCATGCTTGCCTTGCTGTTTTTTAAAAATTTTTTTTTAATGTTTATTTATTTCTGAGACCGAGAGAGACAGAGCATGAGTGGGGGAGGGGCAGAGAGAGAGGAGACACAGAATCAGAAGCAGGCTCCAGGCTCTGAGCTGTCGGCACAGAGCCCGACGTGGGGCTCGAACTCACAAACCGTGAGATCACGACCTGAGCCGAAGTCGGTCGCCCAACCGACTGAGTCACCCAGGCGCCCCCTGCCTTGCTGTTTTTTTAGAGTAGGGTCTATGCAGTTTGTTAGTCATGTATTTTAAGTGCATATACAGTAAAAAAGTTTTAAGTGCAGATACATGTATTTATGTGCACGTACATGTATTTATAATAGTATTTATGCTATTGCACATAAATGTCATATAGAACAGAAAAATGTATAGCTATTTGTAAATAAAACTCATGTACTCTTATACCAGCACACTGTATTAATTTTAAGATATGCGAAATGTGTGTTTTAAAGTAAGTAAAGTCAGAGGTGCCTGGGTGGCTCAGTCGGTTAAGCATCCAACTTCAGCTCAGGTCATGATATCGCAGTTCGCAAGTTTGAACCCCTCATCAGGCTCTGTGCAGACAGCTAGGAGCCTGGAGCCTGCTTCAGATTCTGTGTCTCCCTCTTTCTCTGCCCCTCCCCGACTCATGCTCTGTCTTTCTCTCTCTTTCTCTCTCTCTCTCTCAGAAATAAAAATAAACATTAAAAAATAATAAAGTAAAATAAGTCAAATATAAGTGAAATTTCTCATGCACTCTTCCTGTATCCCGGAGTTCTCCACACCCTACTTTTTTTTGAAGGTTAGCGCTTCTGAGATTTAAGTACTAGTCAAAGCACTCTGACATTGTAAAGTGCTCCACGAACGTAAGTTTTGTGTTTCTGTCATTGTCATGTTTTACCCACATTTATGGAGGGACTGCTCTCCAGTCTCGAGTGAGGCAGTGGTACTTTGGGTTACAACCCTCGAGGCACAAGGAGCTTGTAAGGCAGTGTTGTATCCTTTCTCGAAGTTCCTAAGGGCACCCCTTAGAAATGTGAAGTCTAAGCTCAGTGGCCAGAGACCTGTTTCATCTAGAATTCTGGGAAACACATCTCAACAATTAGCAAGAGCACCGCTCATTGACCACGTGCTTTTGTCATAGTGAACCTAGCGTGTCTCTTGAAGGCGTCGCATGGCGTGGACAGGAGTGTGGAAGTCAAGCACGGTTGGTCCCTAGGGACACTTCCCGTGGGGAGACCCAGACAGTGGGAGAGCTGCACTTGGCGATTGAAGGAGTGAGAGGTACTTCCCTCCCGGTCGCTCGGGAAGACAAAGTCACATCCGTAGGGAGGTGTTTCGAGGAAGCTGACTGGACCTGGTCTGAGAGAGAACCAAGTCAGCTAGAGCTCTCCCATGCAGAAGGGGTTCCCAGGGTCCCCAGATCTGGAGGTAGCATCCATCCAAAAACGTGGTCGCGGGGTTCTCGCATCGGGGCCGAGATTACACTTGTTGGCCCTGAGTTCCCTTTGACAGTTCTGTGACTGTTCCCTTAACAGTAAGGTCTTGTTGTCCTCTGAGTTCGCTCCTTTGCTGTAACCACTTCTGTGTGTTGGGTGCTGAAGGCCTCTGCCAATGCCTTCAAACCCCTCGTCCACCCCTCTGTACCGTCGCCCTCCCCCCAGGCCTCACCCCTTCCCACCCAGCGCTCTGCAGCGGCCTTTATGTGGTGCCCTGAGTGGGTCTTCCTCCACACCGATCGGTTCTCCGTGTGGTCGGTGGACTGGCCTTTCCTAAACGCCCCCTCATTCCAGTGCATGCTGGTCTTCTTTTACTACACAACAAGTTAGCACAACTTGGTGCTTTAAAACAGTGCGCAGTTATTTCCGGGCCCGGCCCGGCCGGATCCTCCGCTCGGGATCGCACAAGCTGAAGTCAGCGTGGGGGTCGGGGCTGTGGTTCTCACCTGGGGTCCTTTTCCAGGCTCGCTGAGTTCATTTGTCTGGCTGCCTGGGACCGAGGACCCCGTTTTCCTTCCAGCCATCCGCCCGGACTGTCCTGCTCCTCCAGGCGGCCTGCCGTTCTCTGCCACGTGGCCCTCCTGGGCCGTTCACCTCGGGGACTTCTGCTCCCTCCAGCCCCGTGGGGCCTGCGGACTTGCACCTGTTTCCAGACAAACCTGTATTACACAGTTCTCCCCAGGGAAGCCTGGCAGATGAGCCCGTATTTGTGGACTCCTGTTAATGACGGGCTGTGGAAGAAGGTGGCCCCGGCAGATCCTTAGACCGGGCTTTATGGTTCAGAAGAGACCGGTGGACCAGCAGCTGGGCGGAGCTGGGCCTGGTAGGCGGGACTGCTGTTCCCTAGGCACCTGCACAGGCTGCCGCTGACTCTCTCTGCACAGGATGCGTGCGCGTCACCGGCCGGACGCCCACCCAGGAGGGGGAATATGACTCTTCCTTGACTTCCTCCCAGAGACGTCAGGGCCCAGAGTCCAGCGCCTCTGGGCCTCTGTTGGATGGGTCATGCTTCGTTGGCAGCATTGATTTCATGTTTACATGTGAAGGGGCAGAATAGGAGATTACCAAATAAAATATAATTTCAAGTGTTATTAATGAAAGAATATATTACACCCACTTTTAATGAGATCCTGGTGTTGCAAAATGATTCCACGTAATGAATCCCAGGAAATCAATGAAAAGTTTAATTACAGTTGTGGCCGTTCTGTACGAGAATATTGCTGTGGTCAATTTTACTTGTACAGTTTATCAATCCCTTCTGCCTCTCTCTTTTCTTTAAATTAATTGCCTTGACAAAGCAGGTATAAACACATTCTTTGTTAGGGTTTGATGTTTTGGCAGAAATGTGTTATCAAATGCAGATTTCGTCCTCTGTAATAGTAATAATAGTCCCTATCACTTTGTAATGTGCTGTACCATTTACGGTTCATACAGCTTTACATCAGGCAGTCTTTCTACTTGGTAAATTGAGTCACTCTTCTGTCTCACTGAGACATAGTCCCTTGGGCAATTTTTTTGCAAACCGCCTTCCACCTCTTCTCTACTTACCCATCAGAAATTTGATGGTCTTCCTCTGTCGTCCGTCACTCAGTCAAGCTCTGAGGCAGATGAAAAGAAAAACAGGAGATTTTCTCCTCTGAACGATCAGTTTTGCCTTCACGGAG
The DNA here is from genome assembly GCF_018350155.1 of Leopardus geoffroyi. Classification (NCBI taxonomy): domain Eukaryota; kingdom Metazoa; phylum Chordata; class Mammalia; order Carnivora; family Felidae; genus Leopardus; species Leopardus geoffroyi. Next base: position 7,756,300 of record NC_059330.1, read on the forward strand.
CTACGCACCCTTTCTGGTTTTCAGCAAAGCGAATATTCTTTTTGCAGTTTTTCTTTTGACAGTTCAGTGATTGCAGTGCCGTCTCGCCCACTGGGGTGGAAATGCTTTGTTTGTTTTCAGCTGCTGATAAAACACAATGCAAAATGTTGATGTGGATGTTTAGAGATAGCTAAAGCCATACAGGTGACTCTAGAGTTTACTAATTGTGTATTGAGAAAGTTACTGTGGATTTTCTAAGCTCTTTTAACGACCATAGTCGTTTAGTCTGCTTTTGGTTAAAGGTTCAAGGCCTTAACACAGAATCAAGGATGATGTCAAATGATTGGCTCCATGGATGTAAAAAAAACTTACTCAGTCGTTTCGAGAGGGCAAGCCCTGTGGTTTCTATTCCCTCCAGTCCTCCCACTGCCACCATCAAACTTTCTTGCTGGTGGTTCAGTTGAGAAGTAGCCTGGGTGTTCCAGACTTTTCTTCCGGTCCTGGCTTGTCACCACACCCGGGTGATAGGCGAGGAGTCACCTCACCTCTCTCCAGAGCTTTTGAGTTGTGCAGAAAGCAAGGTGACACTCGGTCTCAGACACGGGACTGTCCACGAAGCTTTGTGATTGACGGTGTGACATCGGTAAAGAATGAAGAATCCTCCTCAAAGACCGGAGCTGTTTTGAGTATCGTGAAAGGAGTTTCGTTTATTCCAAAGATGCCCTTCTTGGTAGTTGCCGTGTGCACGCAGTTATGGCTAAATGGACCGCTGAATGAGAAGCTGTTCTTTCCCTGCTGCATGTGGGTAAAAGGTCCCTTCACATGCACCTGCAACTGCTGTGCTCGAGCCTGGAGTCACCGTGGCATTTGCTTTTGGGCGTAAGTCTCCAGGCAGCCATTGTCTATACTCACGTGAGATTCTTACGCTCTGGCTTGTAGTACGATTTGTGGGCCCGGGCAGGCTGGGCCCCCGGAGCAGAGGAGGGGAGAGGGGACAGGGCGCGCTCTCTGGCCTGAGCCAGGCCCTTTTTTCTCTTCTTTGCCTTCAGCTCCTGATCTGCTGCTCGTCCTTTTTTGTAACCTTTATCCAAACCTGTGTTCTCGCTCCCGGACTCGCTCTGCTGTCTACTTAACACTGAGCGTCTGTGCTCTGTTCTGGAGGTTAAATCATCTCCCGGGAGATGTGGATGCAAACCCCATTTGGGGACCACGCCATTCAAGGAGGGACCTCCTTGCCAAAGGACATGTTCACCAGAGACTTCTGGTTTAGGGTGCCCATCTCCGCACACGTACGTCACTCCCCGTTGCACATTTCCGCAAGCCCGGGCAGAGAAATATGGAGACACCGAGAAGCCCGTGTCTGGTCTAGATACTCGGGGCTTGTCCACATGGTAAAACAACAGAGAGTTTCTATATGTTGCTGATAAAACGAGCCCGAAGGACATGCCAAGCAATTCGTGATCATTAGGAGGAATTACCAATTTCCCTGGCATTTTTTGTGATGTCAGTGGTGGTGCCCCTGGCACTGTTTCCTGCGGCCCCTCGACGACACCTCATCCTCCTGACTCTTGTCTCCTGATGTTCTTTGTGTCTGTCCCTGCTTCCTTTCCCCCGTCTGCGAAGTTCTGACTTTTTCATACACTTCTGCCCACTGCTCTTAGTGTCCATCGACGGCCTCATCCATCCCCCTCGGGCTCAGCCCTGGTCTCTGGGCAAGTGACTTCAGAGCTTCGTGTTTCTCTCCTGCCTCCCAGTCTCTTTCCTTTCACATTTGTACCTTTCCACGCAGATACCCGTGGTTCTTCAACACCAGCACATTTTTCCTGAGACCAGCTAGCTTGCTCACCTTTCCCTGGATGTACTCCTTTCTGGTAATGTTCTGATCCTTCTCCAAGTCCCCCGGTGCAACACTTTACCTTGTATCCTTTTTTCTTGTTACTTTGTTTGGTCTTTCCATTTCTCACATTTATCAAGTCCTAACCATGGACCTGTCACAATATCCCTTACATCTATTTGAGTCGCGCGTTTACTACCTCATTCAGAGTGGATTGACCGTATAGCCTCTCAGGGCGTCTGGGTGGCTCAGTCCATTAAGCGTCTGACTCTTGATTTCGGCTCAGGTCGTGAGCTCACGGTTTGTGGGTTCGAGCCTCGTGTCGGGCTCCACACTGACAGCACAATGCCTGCTTGGGATTCCCAGTCTCCCTCTCTCTATCTGCCCCTCTCCTGCTCATGCTCTCTCTCTCTCTCTCTCTCTCAAAATAAATAAACTTAAAAAAATCAACGACAGTACAGCCTCTCAAACTGTTTGTCTGAAACACTCCCTGCCTGTTGCAAATCATGGTGCCTGTTGCTTCCAGGCTGGCCTCCAGTGACGGGTCCCTGCCCTGCATGGGGCCGTCAGTGAGTCCCCTGCCAACTGAACGGCATGTAAACTCCTCACCCTGAGCTCTGCCTGCGGTGTGGCAGCCTGCACCCCTCTTCCCCTTCCTCTGGTAAACACTGCTGTGTCCCTCGCTGAGCGCTAGCCGTGACCATCCTGCAGCAGTGAAGGCCGCTGTCACAGCTCCTGCCTGAGGGGGTTTCCGGAGAGGGAGGTCCTCCCTAACAAGTCATATCGAGACGAGATCTGAAGGACGCGGAAGGGGGCAGGGGACACAAAAGCACAGGGACCCCGAGGCAAGAAAGCCGGGCCTTCCTGATGGAGAGCAGTGAGTGGGCTAGAGAGAGCTACAACACACACACACACACACACACACACACACGACAGAGGAGTTTGCCTGTTAGTCCAGGTGTAGTGTCAAGGGGCTTTCTTTCTTCCTGTTTTTTTTTTTTTTTTCAATATTTATTTATCTTGAGAAAGAGCGTGCACGCATGCGTGCGCATGAGCAGGGGAGGGGCGGAGAGAGAGGGAAAGAGAGACTCCCAAGTAGGGTCCACACTCAGCAGCACAGCCCAGACCCACAAACCGTGAGATCAGGACCTGAGCCAGAATCAAGAGTCTCAGCAACTAAGCCACCCAGGCGCCCCTGGGGACTTTCTAAGCAGGGTGATATGATCTGTTTATACTTATAAAATCTCATTTGGGAGAGGGGAGGGGACAAGGCGGAAGCAAGGAGGCCACGTAGGGGACAGGTTCTTGCACTTGTCCACACAAGATAGTAGCTCGGACTAGATTACATGTTTCTTAACCTCAGCACTGTTGACATTTGGGGCCAGAAAATTCTTTGGTTTGGGGGCAGGGGGCTGCTCTATGCGCCATAAGGTGTTTAGAGGCATCTCTGGCCTCCACCCACTGGAGGACAGGCGTTATCCTCCCACCTCCAGTGTGACAACCAAATATGTCTCCAGATATTACCAGATGTCCCCTGGGGGCAGAGCCACCCTGGTTATGAATCAGCGGGTTTGACGTTGGCAGAAGAGGTGGGTTTAACAGACAGTACCTCTCCGCAGCTGCGATGTAGGGCAGGGTGAGACTCAGCGGTGCTCCCCAGATGCTTGGTTTGAAATCCAGGCAGACGGTGTCCGATTACTAGAGACGCTCGACATTGGTCTCTCTTGCCCTTGTGCCTGCTCTCAGAACTACCCAACCGCCTGTGATGTCTCCCACCCTCCCACTCTCCACCGTGTCCTACCTCCCCTCCCGAAGGTCCAGCTTGGATGCCGTCTTGTCGAAGTCCACCATTGGTGATCCTTTTTCCGGTGAACTTCTGCAGCCCCGTGTCAGTCCCAGTCCTAGACACTTTCTGGCCCTGCCAGCTTCTGTAAACCCCCAGGAAGGGAGGACCAGGTCCTAACGAAAGGAGCAGCCTTAGCAGATGCTTGCATGACACGGCTTTGCGCCTGCACCTCGCCCCTCCCCTTGGCTCCCCCTGGGGGCTGTAGGACTGTCACCTCCCTCTGGTACTCCTCTAGCCGGATTCTGAGCCCCAGAACCATCTTCTCAGGTTGTCTGGAGCTTGTCCTGGATTTGGGACTCCTTTTGTATGTGTTAGAGTTACTGACGTGTGTCTGTCACCTCCCTGCCCAGTAAAGTCCCCGACAGCAGGAACGAGACCTTACGTACCTTCATCCTGTACTCTGCCTGGCACGCAGCCAGGTGCTGGTCGGGAATTAGGTATTCAGTAAGGGTTTGTTGGATGAAGAAGTGAACGTTGATTTTTTTTTTTTTTTTTACTCTTGAGTATAATGGACTTAAAGGAAAATTAGCATTTTTCTACTAATGAACGTATATAATGTTTATAATCAGAAAAAAATTTTAATTTTTTTAATAAGAGAGGATTCGTCCATAGTTGGTGTCACTGATGAAATTGATTGGTGTGTGTGGAAGAGGGCTTGTTTCTGGGCTTTAACATAAGTCCCGAGTCTGCATCGGTGATGAGTCTGCTCTGTTTCTGTATCGCAGCTCTCGTCGTCAGCACCACCTCGGCTGGATTTGCGCTGGCCCCGGGACCTTTTGACCTGCCGTGTTTCCTGCTTACTTTTGTGGGAACGGGCCTTGCATCCTGTGCTGCCAACTCCATCAATCAGGTCAGTCGGTCACTTTTCAGCGCGATCATGGTGATGTGACTTTCTCCCAGACGGTGGTATTGTCACGCGTTTATAAATGACTTCAAGACCACGTATAGAGATGGAGAGGTCCCGGGAGCTTGTGACACCACGTATCCTGTGGAGGTCTGTGGGTGACACAGCCCGTCTGTCTCTTCTGCGGTGAACGGTTTTCAGGTGTTTCAGGTGAGAGAGCAGCCATGTACCGGTTTCAAACGGCCAGGCGCCCTTGGGTTGGAACGGGTTTCGAGCTGTTGGCTTGGCTTTTTGCTCTCCTGCATTTCAGGCACCTTCCCCCGAGCTTATCGTTGTATTTGTTCTTCTTTCTTTGGTTTGATTTGTCTGCATTTGTTTACATACACAACATTGTATTTTATATTTTATTTTATTTATTTTTTGAAGTTTATTTATTTTGAGAGAGACTGAGACAGCGCAAGTGGGGCAGGGGCAGAGAGAGAGGGAGGGAGGGAGAGAGAGAGTGTGAGAGAGAGAGAAAGAAAGAAAGGAAGGAAGGAAGGGAAAGAGGGAGGGAGGGAGGGAGGAAGGAAGGAAGGAAGGAAGGAAGGAAGAAAGAAAGGAAGAAAGGAAGAAAGAAAAAAAAAAGAAAGAAAAGAAAGAAAGAATCCCCAGCAGGCTCCACACTGTCACCACCAAGCCTGATGCGGAGCTTGAACTCATGCAACAGATCATGACCTGAGCCGAAACCAAGAGTCAAACGCTTAACCGACTGAGCCACCCAGATGCCCTGGGATTTTATATTTTAAACAAGCATATCCAGCTTTTAAAACAAAAACAAAAACAAAAACAAAAAACAAACGGTAATTCAGTATTCGGTAAACTTGGTGTATAGAATCAGAATATATTTTAAAAAATAATTAGCATATTATTTTTAATGCATCCTTTTGTCCCCCTATTATTTTAAATATCAGAATAGTTCTCTGAAATAGTTCTCTTTTCACCGCCCCCCCCCCCCCTCCCCGGCCCTGCCCCACGCCTGGTCATTGCGGTGTGCACTCCAGCACGCATATTTTTCATCCAATACCAAGAGTAAAAAAGTCTTGGCTGAAACTTAAGGAAAGTTGTTTTCATCACCAGAACACCCAAGGGGAGTTGGCACAGTTTTAAAACAGGAATTCAAGTTACCAGTAGAAAAACAGCGTGGCTGAGTGGATGTATAAATCGGCATCCTGCAAAATATGGGAATTTTAATTTGATAATGCCTCGTATCATTAGGCTTTTACAACGTGTTACCAGCTGTCTGGGGAGGGATCAGTCTCTTTCAAATACAGTTTATTTATTTATTTTTTTGTTACAATTTTTCATGTGGAAACAGTCTCATGGGGAGGGAGGTCCAAATAATCCTGCTCCTTTTCCAAAAGTTTCATCCCATCCTGCAGACCACGGCCCAGCTCTTCCAGATTATTCCTTCCTTCTGCTCCCTGCCCTCGCTGCCTGGCTGGCAGAATAATCATGGTTTCACCACGAAATGTTTCTAATGAAATTTTGAATAGAAAGCACTTTAAGCAAAATGGATTTGTGTTACTATTTTGGGTCTGTATTGCAAAATATTTCTTAAATTATTACTTCTGTTTAGTTACAAATCTAGGTCATAAGATTAAGCCAGGAGGGAACACACATCCCAGTTTTCAGGCTCCTTTTTTCAATTGAAGACCTACACATATCCTCGAGATACCAGCCACTGTCTCCTTTTTAAATAAAATTTAAAATGAAAATGTAGACACTCAGAAGATCATCGGCAACTATCTGATAGGCATCAAATGACTCCAAAATCCCAAAATAGTATAAGAAATAATAGAGTTGCCTTGAGTTTGAGCTGCCCCAGTTCTTCTGTCCCCCACCCGAAAACAAGGTGGTTCAAGAATTTATTGGGGCGCCTGGGTGGCTCAGTTGGTTAAGCGTCTGACTTCAGCTCAGGTCACGATCTCGCGGTCCGTGAGTTCGAGCCCCGCGTCCAGCTCTGGGTTGATGGCTCAGAGCCTGGAGCCTGCTTCCGATTCTGTGTCTCCCTCTCTCTCTGCCCCTCCCCTGTTCATGCTCTGTCTCTCTCTGTCTCAAAAATAAATAAAACGTTAAAAAAAAAAATTAAAAAAAAAAAAAAAGAATTTATTATGGAAGAAAAAGCCTGTCGATTGTAGCAAGAAAATACCCGGGGGGGGGGGGGGTGGAGAATTTTTTTTTTTTTTTTTTTTTTTTACATTTAGGCAGAAACTTCCAGAAACTGAACGGAAACCAAAGTTTTAGAAATTTTAAAAGTTTAAATGAGTTCAGATGGCTGCTTTGTTTTGTTGTCTGTAGGGAAGTGAGTTAGATTCTGTCAATTCCAAACTACTGAGAAGAGCCAGACTCTATGAGGGGGATTCCCTCTGCGTTTGACAAATCGCCATGTCTCCCTCTTCTGTTCCGAGGCTGGCTTTCTAGCCCCGTTGACGCTCACTGAGGCAGCTTTCCTGCTCTTCCTCTGGAACACTCCCACGTCTTCCTCCATGGTTGCTGATCCCCCCACCCACCCCCCCCTGCCCCCCAGGGTTCTTGAGTGCTGTGTGTAACGTACGCCCTTAATCCATGCTTATTGGGCGCAGAATAGTTTCATCTTCTTACATTCCTCGTATTGCCTTCTTCCCCTTGTCTTGGACTGAAGTTTTATTTGGAAACATCACAATACTTAAAAATCTTAATGATTTTGAATTGTTGAATTCCATTGTGGGTTGTTTTTTGTGTTTTTTTTTTTTGTACCGTTTATTTATTTTTGAGAGAGAGAAAGAGAGATCGCGTGAGTTGGTGAGGAGCAGAGAGAGAGGGAGACACAGAATCCCAAGCAGGCTCCAGGCTCCAGGCTCTAAGCTGTTAAGCACAGAGCCCGATGAGGGGCTCGAACTCATGAACAATGAGATCATGACCTGAGCCAAAGTCGAACGCTTAACCGACTGAGCCACCCAGACGCTCGTGGTAACCACTTTTCTACTCTCTGGCTTTTGTAAAAAAAAATTTTTTTTAATGTTTATTTATTTTTGACAGAGAGAGACAGAGCATGAGCCGGGGAGGGGCAGAGAGAGAGGGAGACACAGAATCGGAAGCAGGCTCCAGGCTCCGAGCTGTCTGCACAGAGCCCGACGTGGGGCTGGAACTCACGGACCGTGAGATCGTGACCTGATGGTGCGGAGCCTGCTTGATGATTTATCTCCCTCCCCGTCTCTCTTCCCCTCCACAGCTCCCATGCTCTGTCTCTCTCTCAGAATAAACCAACTTAAGATAAGTAAATACATAAAAATAAGAACAGTTAGAGGCGCGTGCAGTGCAGCTACGGAAACAAAAAGCTGCAACAGTGGAGAAGCGGTCGAGAGAGTGGGGGCACATCCGTCAGGAGGAACGGCAGGGTACCAGGAAAGTGTACCCTGTAGCAACGTACCTGCCGACATTCAGTGTTCCCCTCCATTAAAAAAATATCATCTCTTTGTAACAGAAGTGAAATAACCCCAAATGCATTTTATTATACCAATCTCTACTATGTCAAACACTCAATCACACTGACAATTTCCTGACAGTTCTTATCTTTTTCAATTTCTTAATTCTTTCCTCTTGAATTTATTCAGCTTTTGCACTTCTGAGGTCGCTTGTTTCTCAAGATGCGACCAGTCGAAGCCATCCGTCACATTTTATCTTTCAGTTGCTAAATTTTACGGATGGCTTTCATCCTTTGAAGGCATACTCGCTTTAAGGCCTGGCTATGGTTTCAGATGAAGCGTGCGTATGTTTTACAAAACGTGGGTGTAATTCCTTCGTACATTTTAATGTTAGTGGTTTCATATATATATATACATACATGTATATATATATGTATGTATATATATATGTATGTATATATATCTTTATGCACTAGTCACTACTTCATAAATCAGAAGCTGAAGCTCATTTTCTCTCCCTACAACAAATGTAGGAATTGGTTTTCCAAAGCCGTACTTTTCCGATCACAGAGAGATCACAGAAGTCGGGTACAAAGAAGAAACACTCAGAACTAAATTAATAACAGCTAAAAGAAGGATTTAAAAAATATGAGATGTTATTTGAATCCTTTTATAAATCCGGACAGAAAGAAATTTTTTTTCTCCCACAGAACTCTATTAGAAGTTGAAAACTTTTATACATACCAACCACACATATGCGTTCTTTAAGTTGAACGCCAGCTCCCCAAAAAACCCAGTAAATTCTTGCTTTTCACCAACAACTATTTCTTTATCTACCTGCTATTCCAGAACTCCGTTAAAGCTTTGTGGCCTAGTGCTCTTTGTTCTGCTTACACTAATGAAATGCACTAATGAAAATGTTCTCACATTCCTTTGTTTGAATTTTGTGAGACTGTGTAGCAACACTAAAACTAAAATACTTCCCACGTTATTTAGAAAACACTGTACTCTGGGAAGCTCACCGACACCATAATAACAATGGGAATTCGGGGTACCTGGGTGGCTAGGTGGGTTGAGCGTCCGACTTTGACTCAGGTCATGATCTCACAGTCCATGGGCTCGAGCCCCGCGTCAGCCTCTGTGCTGACAGCTCACAGAGCCTGGACTCCGCTTCAGATTCTGTGTCTCCCTCTCTCTCTCTGCCCCTCCCCCGCTTGCTCGTGCCTACGTGCTCTCTCTCTGTCTCAAAAATTAATAATAAACATTTAGGGGCGCCTGGGTGGCTCAGTCGGTTAAGCGTCCGACTTCAGCTCAGGTCACGATCTTACTGTCCGTGAGTTCGAGCCCCGCGTCAGGCTCTGGGCTGATGGCTCAGAGCCTGGAGCCTGCTTCCGATTCTGTGTCTCCCTCTCTCTCTGCCCCTCCCCCGTTCATGCTCTGTCTCTCTCTGTCTCAAAAATAAAATAAATGTTAAAAAAAAATTAAAAAAAAATAAATAAATAAATAATAAACATTTAAAAAATAAAATAGAAAAAAGCCTGTGCCAGCTTTGTAGGTAACGTTAGGTGTGTCCTTTTAATTCAAGTTATTTTGATTACTTAGGAGGTGGAGTTGTTTTTTGGTTTTGGGAAGCGTTTTTTAACGTTGGCCGTTTGTGTTTGCCAGGAAGTTTTGATGTGTGAAGGTTGGATTGCTCAATATTAGCTCTTTGTCATGTTTAAGGTTTGAATACTTTCTGCTGTTTTCTTTTGAAGTGCAGATGTTTCATATATCTGTGCAGGCAGATCTTTTCATTCTCATTATAGGGTTTCTCAGCTTTGGCCCTCCTGACAGCGTGGGGCGGACGACAGTGCTGTGAGGGGCTGTCCCGTTCTGTGTAGGGTGTCCCCCAGCATCCCTGGTCTTTACCCACCGGATGCTTTGGGGCCACACCCCGTAGGCGTGACGACTGCATATGTCTTCAGACATTGCCAAAGGTTCCCTGGGGACCCACATCACCCCTGATTGGGAACCACTGCTTTAACGAGTTCTATTCCTGATTTCGCTCTTAGATCTTTACCCAAGATCGGGGCTCCAATTTCTGCCCCAGGCATTCCGTGGCTCGCATTTCTTCCTGCGTAACCACCCACTGATAGCTGGGGTGGTCACGTGTCCTGGTTTGTGTTTGTGTTCCCGCCGTAGTTCTCAGTTATGCCTCTTTCTCACCCTCCAGTGTTCCCGGTTTGGACAGGAAACTCTAGGGGCTCTATTCACAGTCCACCTGCACCTTCAGTCTTTCCCCGTAAACGAGATGTGGTGGAAGTGCCTTTGCACCAAAAGATCTGGCCTGGGTTCTGGCTTTTCTATTCACGCATGTACTCGTTGGACAAGCACGGGTTTCCTCACTGCAGCCCAGGTCATCTGGCTTGCCTCACCTCCATCCTTTCTGTAGTTACGGGTACGATCTACTGGCGGGCCGAATTGTGGTGTTGCGTGCAACGCACAGAAAACAGCTCTTTAGCCTTCTCCTCCATTATGACTCTGTTAGCAAATTGTTCCAGTATGTCGGTGATTTATTTTGTCTTGGACCGCCTTCATTTTTACAGTATCCCCGGCAGATACCGATTACCACCCTTGTCGCCAGTTTCCAAGGCAGCTAGTTCCGTAGGTCGACAGCCCAGTGATGAGAAATGTCTTCCTCATGTTGAGTCAAAGTCTGCCTTCCATAACTTGAACCTATGGGTCATAGTTCTCCTCTCTGGGGAAACTCAGTGTGTCTTCTTCCCCTTGATAATACTCCCAGGGTATCACTTTCTGTGTAAGTTTGTTTTTTTTTTAACATCTATTAATTATTGAGAAACAGAGACAGAGCATGAGCACGGGAGGGGCAGAGAGAAGGGGAGACACAGAATCGGAAGCAGGCTCCAGGCTCCGAGCTGTCAGCGCAGAGCCTGACGCAGGGCTTGAACTCATAAACCACGAGATCATGACCTGAGCCGACGTCAGACGCTTAACTGACCGAGCCACCCAGGCACCCCTCGAAGTATCACTTTCCAGCTATGGTTACGGCACCTGTGGTATTCATGTGTGTCTCTTCCTTCGAGAACTCTCACGTCCTTGAGACCCAGCGGTTATGACCTACTTCTTACGTACATCTAGCATATCTTCCCACAAGCATGTAGCGGGCCGGTAGGGCGAAATTCCTCAGAAAGTCGTGTTGGGAATAAAGAAATATTTTTGGGGGGAGTAGGGGCAAGTAGCAAGAAGTGTTAATAATAACAATAATCGCAGCTAATGCTTATTCCGCACTTGCTACATGCAAGGAATGTTCTGAGCATTTTACTTTAGCTCATCTGTTTAAGTCTGGGTTCATAGGATTTCCAAAAAAAAAAAAGAAGAAAGGAAAGAAAGAAATTGGCTGTTTTGAAAGATCAAAATGAATTCATAACCTAGACTCAGCTCTAAGAACCACTGATGTTCTCAGAGACTTTATTTTGGAGAAAATTACAAGAAAGGCAGAAAACATAAGTAGACTTTCAGATCTGAGCGATAGGTTATAATTAGAAAGGAAAGCTGATAAGGGTATGTTATCTTTAGGATTGAGGGTATCTGTGAATGTTGAAGAATTTTTATGAAAGGAAATGAAAGAGATCAAGAGGTGTGAATGAAGCAAGGTCAAGAAGAGAGGTGTATTTTGTTTCATACTGACAGTGCCCGAGAGACTTTTCATGGCTGAAATAAGGTAAAAAGGAAGAGCTTTGGATAAAAAGCTCGGAATTATAGGGTGGGTAGGGCAGCAGAAAACTCACAGCCCTTTCAACTCTGAAAGGAGAAACAGATAAAGATTTTTCTGTTTTCCCAGCGAATATGAGATTAATATCTAATGCGTCTTTCTCCATTTTCCCTTTCTGTGATGTTTCTTTTGTTTTGACTATGCAGTCTGCCTGGAGCGGTAGGAATTGGCTTTCGTCTGCTGTGTTGAACAAAAGTGGTTATTAAACGTGGTGTTGTATTCTAGGAGAATAAGACTGATGTTAGCAAACACCAGGGATGTGATTCATAGAACATCATGTGTGTAAGAAAAATCAATATGAGAAATACACTTCTCCTCTGAATATTGTGATTTGTTTGACTTTGATGTTTTAACCGGTGGGCAACTCGCATTCATTCAGTGGCCTCTGAAGTCCATACTTGTGGCTTATTCAGATGATTCAGATTAGCTACCGCACTAGGTCAGATTTGCCGGGAGTCTTTGAATAGCATGTGGGAAAGGGTCTCCAGCTAAATATGTTTTTTATATAAGGCAAATGATGAGCATCACGGAACAATGTCAGAAAAAGAAAACACATTTTAAATGCAGAGTCTCTTTTCCTGAATTTATATAACCCCAAATAGTTCCTAAATTACATTTGAGTCCCCTCTCTGGAACGATCCATCTGAGTAGAGTGAGTTTGGCATTGGTATTCATAACCAGAATCACTCCACCTGAAGTTTTGCAGCAAATGCAGAGATGATGATAATTTGAACATGTGTACGTAGCTAGTATTTTGTCATTCACATGCCTCACGAACTGGTCACTATTTAATTAATTCATTTATTTATTTTGCTTCTTACACCATCTCCGTGAGATGACGTTTTTCCCATGTTGTAGAAGGAGAAAAATGAAGCTTAGCAATGCCACTGGTCACACATCTGAAAAATGGTCCAGCAGACCCTGTGGACCCCAGGTTCACTGCTGTTTCCTTTCAATCAACACGTCCTGGTCCAGCCACCACTTTGGAATAGGGTCATTCCCGTCAATAGGAGTCTGCTTTCTACCAAGCTAACTGCTGACATCCTTGCCACTAAGTACCAGAGAAGGGTGTCGTCGCTGGCACGGGCATGGTAACAGCCATCTCTGATGAGAGCGCAGGACCTAAAGCACTTTGCCCTTTAAAAGCTAAGTGCTCAATTAACACTAGCTGTTGTTACTGTTAATAATATTAACTTGTGGTCTGTTTTCAGCCCCATATCCTCCACACTTTGAGAATCGGATTGTCTGTCGGCTGTCTCCAGTGAGGGTCTCCATATAGAGAATGGGACGGGAAAATGTGTTTCTTTTCCTCGGTGTACTAAGAGACTTGGGCTATGCTTGCAAACTGTAGTGTGTGTGTGTGTGTGTGTGTATGTGTGTGTGTGTACGTGCATGTGCATTTATTTCAAGTGTGTATTTACCTGTATTTGAGTTCTTCATATTTGAATTGTGTGGTCACTTAGTTCAGCAGACATTAGTGGCTCTCTACCATTCCATAGGTTATTATGGAATTGTCTAGGCAGTTCTGGTAAATCTAAGAAATACTGGTAAAAAAAAAAAAAGATTCATAAACCGAACAAACAGATGTTTAACTGAGACTTTAATGGAAGTAATGGAAATAATACCAATTTGGATTTTTGGAGGAATGATTCTTGGCTTGTGTCTGTGGGTACGTATTGTGATTAAACCTGATTTGGGGGAACTCAGAGGCTTGTCCCTTTCCTGGATGTCTCCATGTCGTTCCAAGGTGAAATCAAATCGAGTTTCTTCCCAAGTGATTCCTTCCTCCCTCCCTTCTTCCTTCCTTCCTTCCTCCTTTCCTTCCTCCCTCCCTCCCTCCCTCCCTTCCTCCTTCCTTCCTCCCTCCCTCCCTCCTCCCTTCCTTCTATCCTCCCTTCCTTCTATCCTCCCTTCCTTCCTCCCTCCCTTCTTCCCTCCTCCCTTCCTTCCTTCCTCCCTCCTTCCCTCGCCCCTATTGTCCGTCCTTCCTTCCTTCCTTCCTTCCTTCCTTCCTTCCTTCCTAAGTCTTCAGTTATGTTTGGCTTTCCCGATAGTTTGTTCTTCTGAATCCCATGAGCCTGTCCTTTTTCTGCTGGGAACAGCAGGTTCCCCTCCTCTGTTCTGGTTAGGGGCACTCCCGGCTGACTGAGGGCTGATGACACGTATTAGAAACCGAGTGTGTGGCCAGTCCCTGGGAGACTGTTCATTGCCTCATCTCATACTCACTCCTTTAGCCTTCGAAACAAACTGCTTTTAAGATTTAATACATGAAAAATCTTGATGCCTTGATATTTATACTTTAAAATTTGAGTCGTTTGATGATTCTGAATTCCCTGCTGTGCCCCCAGACACTGGAAAAGAGCGGGAATAGGAACCAGGGTCTCTGGGATGGGCAGTGGGGCAGACTGCTACTCATGCTCCTTAACCCAGACCAGCTTTGGAGAATTCCTGCTCTTTCCAGCTAGTAAGGGAGCCCCAGACTGCTTCGGGCAAGCGATTAGACCTTTGAAAGTTATGTGTAAGTGATTAAGTAAATCCTAAAATTCACATTTTCATGACCACCCACTTCTGTCTTACTGATTTTCTAAAAAGTTTCAGAAAATATTATTTGGCAAGAAGAGGAAATTACTTACCTGTGTGATTAATCTTAAGGAAAATTTCGCTCTGGCATTTCCTTCAGATCCTATGCCAGATTTCTTCCGGAAGCAGTGATCACAGAGGGAACAAAGAAATTCTAAAGGATCTGAATGATGGAATGTAGAGATAGGATGAAACAAAAGAGAAAATTTGGTAGTTAATAAGATTTATGTATACTTGTAATCTAGAGTGTCCTTAGGCCTTAAACTATACAGTGTAACCTTAAAATGCTAAGATAATAATGCAGGTTTAGCTTTTATTCCAACTGAAGTTCCTTTGGCCCCAGAAGAGATTCACCTGCCAGCTTCTAAGAAGGAAGACTACCACTGAAATAAAAATCCAGTTATAACATCCTAACCTTTTCACTAATGTATCTGAGTAGAATTAATCTGGTATTGCTTTTAGCGAAAGTATGCCTGATGATCTAGGGAATGCCTTGCTCATACTGCTGTCATTAGGTGAACTATAGGAGGATTTACCAGGGCCATGTGCAATCTCCACGGACAGCTCACTGAAGCTACGTGCATGAAGATCTGTCCCCTAAAGTTACGGCTGTCCTCTCCCAGTTTAACATCATGGGGATTAAATATAAAAATATCTTAAGACCAGATTCTTAGTTCTTATAAAAATATTCAGGGATCTGAAAACTGGGGTATTAGTAAAGGACGGTGTATCCTGAGCCTGGATCCCCTCCGTGATTCTCACTTACTCTTGAGTGAGTGGCTGAGTAAATAAATAGCTTCATTTAAGTAGGCGTGCGGTTACCCTTGGACAACTAGGTAGCCCCTGATTCCAAGTCGGACGTGTTTTCTCACAAGAAGAGTGACGGTTCGTAAGCTTTTCAAGCCATCCCAGATACCTCGGGCGTAAGTGAAGTGAGGTTCTATTAAAAAATGACCCTTTCACAAATACTCGGTGAACATTCAGGCTTTAAGATTTCGCTTTCTTTTTACTGCCTTTGATAGACGGGAAAACGTGACTGGACGAGTTCTCGCTTGCACAGAATTTTGTTTATTCTGTGCAGTTCAGGTTAAAATTATTGAGTCAGGGAGGCCGCTGAAATCCCCTCAACATTTACCTGCCTGTTGGAAGGAAATTTCGATTCGGCTGGGACCAGAAAGCATGATACCATTAAAAGTAGCAGAAAGTGCTAATGCTACATGGTGGGCTTTTCTTGAGAGTTATTTTCAGAAAGGATCCTCACGTATTTATTGATTACTTTTACTGGTGATAAAAAGTGTTATCCCTGCTCTGAAGCGGCTGCCGGTCTGGCGGAAGAAGACAGACCTAGGTTAAGTACAATAAAGCATTAAATATGTCAGTATTGCGGTAGAAATAGGCAGTGCCTTCAGTAAAAAGGCGTGGGGAGGGGTCATTTCTACCTGTGGAGGTCAGGAAGGCTTCACCCAGAAGCGACCGGAGTCTCAGAAGTTCAGGTGGGTGTTTACCAGGTAGACGTGTATGAGGGGAACTTTCCAGGCCGACAGAACATCACGAGTAAAGACACAAGAGGTGGGAAATTTTCTGCATAGGAGACCATTTGGACACCTGCACACCTTACCTTGCAGCAGACGCATAAGGCCCAGGGTGGGGAGGATTCTATGAGAGATTTGGCTCAAGAAGTTGGCTGGGACTTGCCTGTCTTGCTAAGTATCCAGACTTCCTCTATAGGGATTGGGCAACCACTGGTAGGCGTTAATAAGGCCCGAGTACAACTAATGGCTTTCTGTTACTCTAAGGATAGAGAAGAAAACCCTAACTTTGACCTACACACCCTGCACGGCCCGTTTCTTCTCCAGCGTCTCCTTCCACTGCCCACGCCTTAGATCACAGGATCTCAGCTGGATCTCAGCTAAAACGTCATGCAGTCGAGAAACATTTCCTGAGCACCTGTTATGTGCCAGGCACTGTGCTGGGCATGCAGGTAGGTCACTTCTCTTGGTGTGTTTTTTGTAGAACAACAAGAGATGGGCAGTGAATATATTAATGAGAAAGGATCAGGCAGGGACAGTACTATGTGGAAAGCAAAACCAGACATTGGCAGCCATATCAGGTCAGAATTCCTGAACCCCCGACCCAGTCAGCTCCTCCTCGTAGGCCACACCATGCAGCTTTCCTTCACAGGGCCTTGCAGGATTTTAAGTGGACATTCCGGTGATTGTGTAAGTTCGGCGAGGGCAGGGACCCCGTTTGTTTATCCACAAATCAGGGCCTGGCACAAGAGAGCTGCTCAGAGGCCAGTAGGGACCGATGGTCGAGGACAGGCTCAGTGGTCAGACGGCCTGGGTACAGGTTCCATCTCTGCCACTTATTAGCCCTGTGACTTTGGGCAGTTGACTTACTCTGTCCTGACAGAGGACGTTATTGAGAAAATGAAATGATGTATTTAGTTCTTAGAGAAGGGCCTGGGTACTTGGTGGGCATGCGATTGATGTTAATTATCACCACTATTTATTAATAAACATTTACTGAATGAAGAAGGGAGGTGGGGAGGTGGCTTTCTATAAAAGTTGACTTAGCCATTCTGTGACCCAAAGCTTAGGGACAGACCGATTCAGATAACAAAGCGTAGTTAAGATCATGAGAGCCAGAGGGGCATCCTCAGGAAGGATGCAGAGTGGAAAGGGCCCAGGCCGGTCCTTAATCGGATGGCCTCGTGAGGAACAGACAGGAGTCTAAAATACCTTGTCCATTTCTGACATGGTGGCCTGCCATCCTGAGGTGGGGAATCTGGAAGAAGGAGTGTCTTGGCAAGGAGATAATTCAGCTTGGATTTGGGGGGGTGGGTTGTGGGCTTGCAGTGCTTTTGGTATATTCCAGGGGAGCTGAATAGAGCCATCCGGGGGTCCCAGGGGATTTGGGCATGGGCCGGAGATAGTAGCAAGATCATTGAGGTCTGGCCCCGTAAAGCTGCTGGTTGGCTGACCGAGGAGAATGAATGAGTGCAGGGCCTTGGTGGGGTGGGGTGGGGGGGGGGGGGTGGGCAATGCAGACCTGAGGGCAGTAGAGAGGTGGGGACCCAGGGAGCAGCAATGGTGTTGACGTTTTTGGTGTTTCCTGTGATGGGAGAATACAGATATCTGGATATTTGGATCCTGGAATGAATGTTGTGGCACCAGAGTGTGAATGGATCAGCCTGGAATAAAACCTGCGTCCTTGCTCCTGGGAGATCGGGTCTCGGCCACTGCTCTTCTCCCTCTGACTCACTCGCTGTCTGCACACAAGCTGGGCTTGTTTCCTTCCCATTCCCCAGCCCGTCGAGAACTCTCCTGCCCCACAGTCTTGCCATGCCCTGTGCCCTCTGCCTGCTCATTCATAAAGGGCAGAGGCTTCGGGCACCTGGGTGGCTCAGTTGGCTAAGCATCTGACTTGGGCTCACAGTTTGTGGGTTCGAGCCCCGCCTCGGGCTCTGTGCTGACAGCTCAGGGCCTGGAGCCTGCTTCAGATTCTGTCTGTCTGTCTCTCTCTCTCTCTCTCTTTTACTCTCTCTCTTTCTCTCTTTCCGCCCCTCCTTTGAAAGGTGGGCACACTGACACCCTCTGCACCCCCGGCCCTCTCCTCTGGCCTATTCCTACCGTCTGTTGTCTGTTTCCCTCACTAGAACGGCAGCACCATGAGAACAGAGACCTGGCCTCATTCGTTGTTCTTCCCCCAGTGCCTAGAAAATCGCCCGACGCACAGTAGGAGCTCAGGCATGGATGAATGAGTGAGTGAGTACTGAGTGTTGCTTATCGTTTGGTGGGAGAACCAGGCGTCTGTCCAACACGCAGATAGAGGTGGCATTGCAGCCTCGGCAAGTGGGAAGGCTTCTGGCACACGAGGGGCCGCCTCTCCGAGAGGAAGAGGGGGGTGGATTGATGCCTGGAGGGAGACCAGTGTGGCCCTCTGTGCTCGTTCTGTGCTTTCTGGGCTGGGGAGGGAGTTCCCTGGGGCCAGACCCAGCCAGGCCTCTCCCCCACCCACACCCCCCTCAGGCTGCTTCCTTTCCAGGACTGTAATTGTGCTCCTAGGAAACAGCCTTGCTGGAAGGTGATTACAGGCAAGCCTTAGAAATGAGATTTTTTTTAAAAAGCTATTCCTGGTCACAAGGAAGGCGTCTTAGTTACCCACAGTGACTTTTTCCATTTCCAGAGACAGATGCTCTAGGTCCCTTCCTTACATGTTTTCCTTGCTGTTTTAGGGCTGCGTGGTGGCCTTGATGAATTGGGGAGTGAGTGTCCTGACCCAGGGGAGCAGCTGCTATGAGTGGCCTAGATAAAATCAGGCCCCGTGTTGCCAGAACCTCCGGTTTTTCATTACAGGCTAGACACTTGGATTTTCATGTGAAATTTCCTGAGTTTTAAGTGTAGGCTCAATTCGTTGTTGTTGGGTCAGTCTTTCTGAAATCCCGTGCAAACCAAATGAAATCTGCCAGTGGGTGGAATTTGCCTTGAGGACCACCCACCCCTCCCCACCCTACACTGACTGGTTCTAGCCTTTGAAATGGGATATATAATTTATTATTTTTTAATTTTTTTTTAACGTTTATTTATTTTTGAGACAGAGACAGAGCATGAACGGGGGAGGGGCAGAGAGAGAGGGAGACACAGAATCAGAAGCAGGCTCCAGGCTCTGAGCCATCAGCCCAGAGCCCGACGCAGGGCTGGAACTCACGGACCGCGAGATCGTGACCTGAGCCGAAGTCGGACGCTTAACTGACTGAGCCACCCAGGCGCCCCTGAAATGGGATATATAATTTATATATCATCATTGACCAACATCTAGAAAAAAAAAAAGATCTTCCTTCTGAAAATAAATTTCTTTTTTTTTTTTTTTAATGTTCATTTTGGACAGAGAGAGAGGGAGAGAGAAAGTGGGGGAGGGGCAGAGAGCCAGGGAGACAGAATCCACAGCCGGCTCCAGGCTCTGAGCTGTTAGCACAGAGCCCGACGCAGGGCCTGAACCCGCGAACCGCGAGATCATGATCTGAGCTAAAGTCAGATGCTTAACTGACTGAGCCACCCGGGCGCCCCTGAAAGTAGAATTCTTAATGACTAAATAGTGAAATGTAGTTTTCTCTCCTTATTTTCACCGTGCCAAGAAGCGTGAAGCACAGACGATCTCATCAGGTCACTTAGAATCAAGCCGTGGTTGCTGAATTGTACTTTGTGGATTAAGCTGCTAGCTTTCTTGGACATGTGTGGCTTCTCCAGCTATACCGTAGAAGAATTCATTATTTTTAAATTAAAAAAGGGGGTGGGAGTATGGTACTGCTTTAGCATCCAAAAGGTAAAGTCAAGGAAGGTCAAATAAAAATTGCTTCAAGAAACACCTGGAAATTTCAAATGTGTTTACAATCATTTCTCCACTGATGGCGTTATGTTTCAGAAAAGTGCCATTAATTGTAATAGAGTAACACACAGCTCTTGTGAAACTTAAGTCCATTGAATATCAGTACCTTCAAAGACAATAAAAATTCCAGCCTGCGTTTATCTATTCCCCTGTGACGAGTTACTACAATGTATATTGTATCATTCCATGCGAAATTCTTTGGCTTAATCGTCTCTCATTTATTTGCAGTTGTCTGAGGTCAGCTTTCCGTTTTGCAGTTGTCAAACAGCTGTCAAATTAAGAGACCAGATTCTAAAGTTCATTTACATTTGGTGCCATTCCATATTAGTACATTTCTTGGCTTAAGTATTTCAACAGTTACGCACATTGCTTAATCCTCCTTTCCCTCATTAGCCTCCTTCCCCCACCCCCTGCCACGAATGTCCACACACACACATTAAGCACAATATTCTAAGTATTTTTATTCTTTTCCAAGCATCGTTTTTAAAAAATTCACGTGAACTTTAACAACAAAAAAAATCACTTGAATTAGACAGCCAATTAATTTCACTGCTCTTTTTGCAAGAAGAGAACATCAAATCAATGTAAACCTGTCACCCTTGTTTTCCTTGTCATACTTGCTTTCATCCTTACTTTTATCACTTCCATCAGGCTGAAATCTAAATAGTAATTGACCATAGAATTCTTAATTTGCTTTCTAAATGTCTGTATAAGGTAGTGTGATAGTAAAGAATTCAGCGTTCATTTTTAATAATTCACTGATCAAAGAAATACTTCTGGATGTTTCGCCACAAGGTATCTCACGTTGCCAGCCGGGGACGTTGACATTGTACTCTTCCATAAAAGAGGTGTGAAAAGATAAGCTGCGGCATCTTAAAAGTCTTTTAGACTGTATCGGAGCAAAACTAGATTTGAATTGGGCAGCACCAAATCGGGAGTGTTGAGAAGATGAGGAAGGAAACAAAGCAGGGGAAGTATTTGATTGGCCATAGCTTAAGGGTCGCCATGTTTGGAAAAGTCGGCTGTTTGTGATTGGTTGTCCTTGGGTTTTCATTTCTTAACCCTGAGGCATTCATTATAGGTTTAGGATTTGGTTTACTTAAGATACTGGGACCACCTCAGTGTAATGGCCTCCGTGTTTAATTAGCTTAATGGAGGACCAGTTCTTGCGTGTTTGAGGAATACTGTGGAACTCAGTCATTGGGCGAAAGAACTGTAGTTGTATGTAATTCTCAGTTGTTAGGGGCGCCTGGGTGGCTCAGTCGGTTAAGCATCCGACTTCGGCTCAGGTCATGATCTCACAGTTTGTGAGTTCGGGCCCCACGTCGGGCTCTGTGCTGACAGCTCGGAACCTGGAGCCTGCTTCGGATTCTGTGTCTCCCTCTCTCTCTGCCCCTCCCCTGCTCACGCTCTGTGTCTGTCTGTCTCAAAAATAAATAAAACATTAAAAACAAAATTAAAAAAAAAAATTCTTAGTTGTTAGATAGGAAACCCCAACAATGGATATTCTTAAGTATGGTTATTAGGTCACTAAGTGGTAGCACAAACACATTCCCATATTGGTTATATTTGACCTTCTGCAGTAAGGTCACTTACACCAATATTTGTTCAGGACTCGTTTTCCTTAAACTTGTGTGTTAGACCGAGCTTAACCTTTTTTGGATTTTGACACATTCTTCTCTGATCTCATAACTCCTTGTATATTTCTCTGTTGGACCATTTATTAAATAGCACGTTATGTTTTTACATATCTGAATGCTCAGCCGGCCTGTGAGCCCCTCTTTGGCTAAAAGGCCATATTTTATTTATTTTAATCCCTGGCTCTTAGTGAATGGCTGCCAAATAAATTAATGACAACATGAGTCGGCAGATGAGAACCCAAGTTCAGTGTGGTTAAAGGAGCCTAAAAAACATTGTTACTTTGTTCCCCATTCCAGCTTCATGTGAAGAACCTATCATTTAAAAACGAAATTACAGGGGCGCCTGGGTGGCGCAGTCGGTTAAGCGTCCGACTTCAGCCAGGTCACGATCTCGCGGTCCGTGAGTTCGAGCCCCGCGTCGGGCTCTGGGCTGATGGCTCAGAGCCTGGAACCTGTTTCCGATTCTGTGTCTCCCTCTCTCTCTGCCCCTCCCCCGTTCATGCTCTGTCTCTCTCTGTCCCAAAAATAAATAAACGTTGAAAAAAAAAAAAAAACAAAAAAACCGAAATTACATTTTATAATTGTGGTGAGGAGAAAGATAATCCTATTATTTGTACAAATTTTCCCAGAAACTTATTCATCATTTTTGAAAGGATTACATTGAGATTGTAATAAAACAAGTTAAATTGAAATTGAGTAGTGCAAGGGGAGCAGATAAATTCAACCCACAGTGAAGGAGGGCGTAGAAGTTATCTGTGACAGCAAAGTAGGTTGTACGTGATACTAAATGAAACTGTGTATAAATTGTATCTCCTTTATCACTTGAAGGTTTTTAAAAACTTTTTTCACTAATTGGTATTCCAAAGTGATTTGGAGGTTATCATCGGGAATGATTGTTAGAGCTACCAGGGAGGGCATCTTCCAGAGATATATTTCCTCATCAGAAACTTCCTTACCAGACAAAACACTTGGACGGGAGCTAGAGAAACCCAGACTCTTCCTATATCCTGCCTACCCGATCTATCGCTCCACTTGGATTTCTGCAAGGTAACAGAAACGTAACTTCTAAAACCGAACTTCTGATCTTTTACCTCAAACCTGCTCTGCTGGACTGTCTGAACCACGGTTAATCGATCCTATGTGATGGTTCCCCGGGTTAGAGACTTTGGAGTCTTTCCTGGACCCCAGTGTTCTCTCAGTCCCCACCACCAGTCTTGTGTTCATAATGCGCGAATCATAAGCATTTATTAGTCATTTGTATTTTATTTAATTGCCATGATTGTTCCATCTTTTGTCCATGTTAGCATGAAGATATTTTCTTTTAAAATGATACGGAAGAGCTTTTGAGGTGTTTAATATAATTTGTTGCAAATATTTTTCCTAGCCTGTCCTTGGCATTGCACCGTGATTTTGTTTATGTTGTTTTGGAATACAGTTGACCCTTGAAGAACACGAGTTTGAACTGTGTGGGTCCACTTACACGTGGGGTTTTTTTCAATAAATATCATACAGTACTGGAAATGTATTTTCCCTGCCTTCTGATTTTCTTAATAACATTTTCTTTCCTCTGACTTTATTATGAGAATATAGTCCATAATACCTATAACATATAAAATACATGTTAATGGACTATTTGTGTTATGGGGAAGGCTTCTGGTCAACAACAGGCAGGCTATCAGTAGCTAAGCTTCTGGGAAGTCAGAAGTTGAAGGTGGATTTTGGGCTGTGCTAGGGTTTAGCGCCCCTGCCCACTGTGTTGTTCAAGCCTGTATATTAAAGCCTTACATTTGTTTTTTTTTGTTTTTTTTTTTTAATTGTTTTTTTTTAACGTTCTTTATTTTTGAGACAGAGAGAGACAGAGCATGAATGGGGGAGGGGCAGAGAGAGAGGGAGACACAGAATCAGAAGCAGGCTCCAGGCTCTGAGCCATCAGCCCAGAGCCCGACGCGGGGCTCGAACTCACAGACCACGAGATCGTGACCTGAGCTGAAGTCGGACACTTAACCGACTGAGCCACCCAGGCGCCCCAAGCCTTACATTCGTAAATATTCCAATATGTCATTTTATAATGGCTTTTTCCTTGACAAAAATAATTGCAAAGACCTTATATCAGCATGTAGATTCTTTTCCAAATTAGGCTGTCGGGTGGTGATTTAGATGCTTTGGTTTTAAATTGTCAGCATATCCTCCTAGGATTTTTTTTAAATTTATTTTTTAATGTTTTTATTTATTTATTTTTTTTTTCAACGTTTATTTATTTTTGGGACAGAGAGAGACACAGCATGAACGGGGGAGGGGCAGAGAGAGAGGGAGACACAGAATCGGAAACAGGCTCCAGGCTCTGAGCCATGAGCCCAGAGCCTGACGCGGGGCTCAAACTCACGGACCGCGAGATTGTGACCTGGCTGAAGTCGGACGCTTAACCGACTGCGCCACCCAGGCGCCCCTGTTTTTATTTATTTTTGAAGAAGAGAGAGAGACAGAGCATGAGCGGGGGAGGAACAGAGAGAGAGGGAGACACAGAATCCGAAGCAGGCTCCGAGCTGTCAGCACAGAGCCCGACGCAGGGCTCGAACCCACGAACTGCGAGATCACGATCTGAGCCGAAGTCTGATGCTCAACCAACTGAGCCACCCAGGCGCCCCCCCCGGGATTATTTTTAGATGCCACTCTTATACTGCAGATAGATTTCTGTTTCACTAATCTCTTCTGTTTCTAGAACCACACCCTCTTAAGTAGTGTAGCTGTAACATACTTCAATATCCGAGAAAGCAAGGCTTGCCACGGTGTGCTTCTTTTTCAAGACTTTTGTGGTGCTTCTCATCAGTTTATTGTTTCAGATGAATCATTGTTTTGAAGTCTTAAAAAAAAAAATGTGACTGTAATTAGAACTCCATCGTACCTATAAATTATTTGAGGAAGGGAGACATCTTTGTGCTGTTTAGTCTTGTTACCCAAAAGCATTTCTGAGATTTTGAGATCGTTCGCTAACACTTGGGGACGGGAAGGTGCTCGTAGAACACGAGACAACGTCAGAGCCACTAATCAGTCTGAAGATGAATTCAGGAATGTTAAAACGTAAGGGAGAAACATAGAAGAATCAGAGAAATATGCTAAATCTGCCCTGTTTGCTCACACTATGTATTTTATTTTAGTAAAAGGCAGTTGCTAAAATTTAGAGCCTGTCCTTGTTTTTGAAGTGTGCATTCCTAAGTTTTCTTAGCTCTTAAATTTTTAGTTTCTTTAAAATCATTTCATTTGTCAGCCGTTTTCTTTTTCTGCATGTCTGCGCTCAGGAAGCTTCCTCCCCCCACCCCCAACAAATATATGGTCATATCTTCCCTTAGCTCTTCTTTTGTGGAATTGGGAGTAAAAAGCCGGTGCTCTCCAGAATTTACTTTCTTTTCCCCCAGCAAGATTGTTTTCAAACTCATGCATTCTGCTGCTTCTCGGTACCGTTTGCCACTTTTTCTGTTGGGACCTTTGACACCCCCACCGTCGTGATTCTCCCGTGTGTTCACCCTTGAAGTCAGAGAGGCGTGTTCGGCCGTGGCCTTGGCCCTCGTGCAGAGCGTCAGCGTCTGTGTGAAGGCATAGCCCCTGACACAGACCCGCTTCTCCCGCCTAACTCTGATGTTACTTACGCACTGTGCCTCTGCCCTGGAGTGATTTGTCTCCTGGTCCCACTGCCTCTGGTTCTGTAGAAGTTTGTAATTTTTGCCTTTTTGGAGGCAACTGGCTCACGTATCCCACTCGTGTTCAACTGTTTTGTCTTCAGCTGAGTGTCTGTTATGTACTGCCAGTCACTAGGCAATGGGGTTCACAGCGGTGATCCTTCCTCTCGGTGGGCCTAATGCCTCGTGGGGAGTAGGCGGCAGACAGAAATTACATAACTGTACGCTTTGTTTGAAGATTATAAGACGCTCTAGTGAGGGCTGTAAACGAGAAGTACCTGGTACTATTTGAGTTTGTAAAAGGGACAGAAAGGATGCTAGAGCTGCGCTCCTACAGGTGAGGTGAGTTTACTGGGCAAACGGGAGGAAGAGCCTTCTAGGTGAATGAATAACAGGTGCCCAGGCCCCCGCAGGCCCTCCCAAGGGTACCAACCAGGTGGCATCCCTGAATTCCTGCTATTGTAAATTAATTTTTTTTTTTTTTTTTAACTAGTGCTGGGACTGTCCCACCTGCTGTTCACAATAAAGGCAGATGTGTGCAGCAAAAAGTATAATAATGATAATTAAATTTAAAAAAGGTGACACGGAGGGGGAGAGGGTGGGACACATCACACGACAATGGTGAGTGAAAATCACGCCCTCTGGAATATAGCGTCCCCAGGCTTGTCCGGGCTGAGTCTCTCCAGCTGGATGGCTCTGTCGCTTTAAAGCTTAGATCCTAGGAAGTACAGAAGTTAGGATGAACCTAGATCTCTGTACCACGCCGTCTTCCCTTCCCATTCAGGCGTTGGCTACGTTTCCTTTTCCACTGTCCGTCTTCCATGTAATGTCTTCTCTGGACAGTTTCATCTGTCTGTCTTTCTGCAGTCTGCCACATGTGTCACACTCGCCCTGCCCGTGACCGGCTGAATTTCCTTCGTGGTGGATTTTGCCCTCTCATGCCGCCAGTGCCGATTTCAATTCTGCAATTACAGTTTTAACACGGTTTGTTCGTATCTTCCAGCTCTCTTTTTATTTTGTGTCTGCCTCAGCCAACTTGTATCTCACCTCACCTTTGATTTCGCGCCTTATGATCTGAATTCTAGCGTGAATAGGAAGTAAACGTCCATTAAAAAAAAAATTTATCTATTTACTCCCAGGTACTTTCTAAGAACCGTGACAAGGGGGAAAAAAAAATAATAATCACTTGCAAAACTTAAGCCAGAAGCAAGGTTAATGGTTAGGGATGCATCTCTTAATACCCTGCATCATTGCTGTAGTGGTTACAGCTTAGCCACTGAAGCTTTAAGCCGCCCAGTAATCAACATGAAAGTGAAAATAATCACGAGTTCCAGCAGTCTCTGCCTCCTGATAGAGACGCTAAGTAGCACGATGGTTAAGAACACAGGTACGAGTGGTGGCTGTTAATAGGTGTGTGACATGGGGCAGATTAGTTAACCTTTCAGTGTTTTGAGTTCTTCATCTCTAAAAGGGAGACAGAAATGGTAGTGTCTTCCTGTATCGTGTGCTGTCATTGGAGACAGGTAAAGAGAACATTATTTCTACTCTTACAACCCAGTGGGGTGTGAGCTATATACACAGGTAACTGCAATTGAGCATAGGAAATAAATCAGAGAAATAAAGCGATATAGACTGTCCTGAAAGAAAGGTGATCTCTGACTTGTATGGTGGATCGAATTGGGCAAGGCTTCCAGAGGAGAGGGTGCGTCTAGTTTGAAGATGAGAGGGTGGTTCCAGTCAGAAGAAATAGCCTGAGCCAAAACAGGGGAGCTGGAAGGCACACACGCAGAGATGCATGTGTATGGCATGGAAGGACCTAGAATGTCAGATTGCAGAAAGGAAGTCATTGGCCATAAGACTGGAGCCATGTTGCTGAGGGTCAAAATTGCCTGGTTAACAGTTCAGATTTAATTCAGTAGAGGGCCACCTGTCTGGCTCAGTCGGTTAAGCATCTGACTCCGGCTCAGCTCATGATCTCACGGTTCTTGGGATCAAGCCCCGAGTCTGCGGACTCTGTGCTGACAGCTCAGATTTGTCTCATGATTTGTTCTCTGTCTCTCAAAACTAAATAAGGGTTAAAAAAAAAATTTAATTCGGTAGGAAATAGTGAGCCGTTTACACAGCAAAAGCCTGGAGCCATGTTGACCAGTTAGAGTGTGATCACCACAGCCTCCGCAAGTGTAGGCAACATGAACTCAGAAACGATGGTGATAATAAGAGGCACTGCATTTGAGGGGGAAAGAAGGGGAGGGGCCCTTCCTTCTTAAAAAAGTCCATTTACTTTGAGCTTTGACTCCATTGTCATGCAAATGCACCTGTTAGCTTGGGCGCCAGCCTCCGTTTTGTGACCCCTTCCCTCTTAGAACAGGTCAGGCTGCAAAACCCTTCAAAGTACTCTAGCAGCCATCATCAACCCATGGAAGTGGAGAGAGGTCACTGTGGACCAGTTAGACCGAAATACAGATTTGCGATCTTTACAAATCCATGCCAGCCTACCTTTTTCAGAGTTTGTCATAGCTTCTTTGGCTAATTTTTGTTTTAAGTAGTGAAAATCAAGAGAAGTTTAATACAGTTGCAAATAAGACTGGTGAGAGAAAGTATTTTTTGTGGACTTGTGAATAAGTGATTAGCGGTGCTTTTTCACGAAACTGGAAAAAAAATTTTTTTTCCTTTTAGAAATGCCCAACTTTCTACTTAAGTTTTTTAGTTCTTGCTTATTCCAGTAATTAATTAATTTCCTAACTTTTGCTACGTGGAAATTTCAAAAATGTTAAAATTTTATTATAAGGCAAGTGAAATACGGGATGCCTGGGTGGCTCAGTCGATTGAGCATCTGACTCTTAGTTTCGGCTCAAACCATCTCATGGTTTGTGGGTTCAAGACCCAGGTCGGGGCCCACTGTCAGTGCAGAGCCTACTTGGGATTGTGTCTCTCTCTCTCACTCTCACTGCTCCTCCCCTGCTCATTCTGTCTCTGTCTCTCTTCAAATAAATAAATACTTTAAAAAAAAAACAAGTGAAACAAATTTGGCTAATGACTAATTATCATTTCTTATAAATTCTTACTCTTATTTGAAGTCCTGGTATGATACTTGTGGGACTAAGAACTTCTAGTTGCTGAGCCGATGGCAGTGGGCCATATCAGTGGAGAATAAACCTAACCTGTTGCTGGGTCGCCTGGGTGGCTCATTCGGTTAAGCATCCGACTTCGACTCAGGTCATGATCTCACAGCTCGTGAGTTGGAGCCCCACGTGGGACTCAGTGCTGACAGCTCAGAGCCTGGAGCCCGCTTCAGATTCTGTGTCTCCTTCTCTGTCTGCCCCTCCCACATGCTCACCTGCGCTCACGGCTCAGGCGTGCTCTCTCTCTCTGTCTCTGTCTCTAAAAAACAAACAAACAAAACACTGTTATGCCTTGGGCAAGAAGTCATTACAATTCTGCATCTGCACACCGGCCAGGTGTTCCCTCCACTCCCAGTTTCTCGCATCTTCTGGCTCCTCGTCAAGGGGGTTATAGACTTTGAACTTCCCATTGGGCTCTGTTTGCAGCAGGTAAGCCCTCCAGGTTTGTGCCTTGGGGGACTCGCTGCTTCCTCTGTGAGTCTGCACGTGAGCCTGATCCCAGTGCCGATCATGGTGATGGTAACAGAGAGCATCACTTTAGGTCACCAGGCGCTTTACAGACACCATCTGATTTGATCTTCAGAGCAACCCTGTGGGGGAGGTGTTGTTTCCACCCCCTGACAGCCCAGCGGACAAGATGGATGCCCAGAGACGTTCAGTGCTTTGCATGAGGTTATTTGGCCAAATGGCAGAGTTAGAAGTCAGGGCAATTTTTTCTGGCTCTTGGCGCTCTCTCTGTCTTGACTCAGACTTACCCACCTGACGTCTAACCGTGTGGGACCGAACGCCCTCGGCAAGTGCATCTATCCGGATTCTTACCTGCCTTCCGCCATCAGCCGATTTGTGGCTCTCACCTGCTCCTGTGGGGTTTTCTGCCTCATGCTTTAGGGCTTGCCCTGCCTCCCTCTGTTCTGGCCCCTCACTCTCGTCCGAGATTGTTCTGGGTGCAGGGCTGACTGGCGTCTTGGTTGGTGGCAGTGACTGCGTCGAGACCCTCTGAGGAAGAAGAATGCCCTTGGCCAAATGACCGAAGGCCCGCCCATCGGCATGTGGCGCTGTGACCTCTCAGACTTGTCACAAGATACACCACACTGTTTCTTCGTCGTCACAAAAGCCACGGCACTGGATGTTGCTACTGGCCTGATCCAGTGGCCGGAACACCGTTGTTTCAGGAAACCACGTTGAATTAACCTCTTGCATGATCGTGCATCTGTCGGACACCGGTGACATTTTGCCTGTGCCAAAGAAACCAAGCTGACGTTCCCAATGCTTGTCTTGGGGGAGTGGCCACCACGTGGAGTCCTCCTGGTTCGAGAAGGACTTCAGAGGAGACGCCAGGCCCATGCAGCAGTAGCAGCAAACGACCCCAGGATATGGAGGAGTGAGTAGGAGAAGGAGTAGGAGGAGGAGGAGGAGTGAGGAGGAGTAGGAGTGAGAAGGACACTGTCAGACCCTCTGTTTCTAGAGCGCTTTGCAGTTTGCAGAGCTGTTTCCTGCAGCAGGTCTCTGATCTTCCCCACAATTCTTGGAGGCAGGTGGGGTCACCAGCCGAGGACATTGGGAAACCGAGACCCAGAGTTCAAATGCCTCGT
Source organism: Leopardus geoffroyi (assembly GCF_018350155.1). Lineage (NCBI taxonomy): Eukaryota > Metazoa > Chordata > Mammalia > Carnivora > Felidae > Leopardus > Leopardus geoffroyi. The sequence goes on from NC_059330.1 coordinate 7,786,017, forward strand.
CTTGTCTACTTGTGAGCTGGAGAAGTGATGGCTGCAGAATTTGTCTTTCAGTTGAGGATTCCCAGTCTGCCCTAATGAATCTGGATCTCCGAATCTTAAACCTCTTCTCAGCGGCATGAACTCAATGATGCTCTTAAAGATTATATGAAGAGAATGGACTCACGTGGGCAGTGTGATTGATGCTTGAGCTGTGAAAATGAAAACTTTTGTTAAGAATGCAAGATTTTTTCCCCCACTGTGGATAAAAGTAGCCTCCAGCGTGATGGAGACACATGAAACTAATTTGTCTGATTAAAAAGAAAAAAAAAATTCTACAAATCATAAAATTAGGAACGCAGCTTACAATGGAAGGCATTAAATAGAGAATGGAAATGTTATTTCTGTGGTCTATTTGGTATTACATCTTCGTGTAAATAACGGACCCCAAAGAAACTATTAATAAGTTCCCTCTCCCCGCCCCCCCCCCCCCCGCCCCTGCCGCAGGGGGAGGCCACCGTGAGGCAGGGCTTTCTGTCTGTGGAGAAGGAAGCATTCACATGCTCGCAGGGGTGTGGAAGGCGGCCACGATGAGAACAACAGGTGCGTGCAATTTATGTTCAAGAGTCGTTTAAATATCTTTAATCAGTCCGTTTTAAGTCAAACCATATGATGTTCAGACGCAGACACGTTTGCCCTCGATATCAAGTACTTTTTCCCTTCTCTCCAGTGCTCCGTATTAGCAGTACCCAGCTGTGAAACTAAGCTCGCCTTTTGTTACTTAAGAGCAGATAAAATGTTTACAGCAGTTCCAGTTGATTGCATGGTGGTTAGTTTCACATTTCTCGCTCGCCCCTGCCGCTGTGACAGTGGGTCTCTGAAGAATAAATCAGGTACCTGACTCTCGTTTTCTGCCCAGTCCGGCTATAAATAGGTCAGCTGTTGCATCAAATGTTGCAGGGTGACCAGCCTGTTAGACTCCCACGGCTCCTTTCTGGCGATAGAAAGAATCACTCCATCCCTAACTTGGCACAGAGTTTGTGGATGGTGAACAGCCACTTTGGAGGGATTTGTATTTAGAGTTCGTTAGACTCCATCGCCATTTCACCCAGGGTAGAGAAGCGAGGGGGAGAGTTGCCGCGAATTAGCACCGTATCCTAAGACTATTCCGCAAGAAGCTCCCGAGAAGCTCCGTTTGGGGTTCTTCCTGATTTCCATCAACACAGAAGCAAGAGGTCACGATAACATTTCCATAGGACCCTTCACAGTTGGTTCTTCTTGTCCTTATTAGAGTTTTGGTGTGCCAATGCCAGTCCTGCTGCCCTTTGCTGGTGCGTGCGTGCATGTGTGTGTGTGTGTGTGTGTGTGTGTGTGTGTGTTTTCTCACAGTCCCTGTGCATGTGTAATGTGTTAATGGGCCTCTTGACAATTGAGATGGTGTATTCATTTTCAAAACGCCCGCTTGTTAGGTGACTGCTTATGGGAATTGCATAAAGGGGGCAAAAATGACCCGTCACATCTTGGCCCTCAGATGGTCCAGTGCGGGGAGCCCTCCTCCACTGCTTCTGCGTCCCCAGTGCACCTCGGTTTCTTGATCTGTCAGAAGGTGGAGTCTTCGTTCCCCCTCCTCAGAGCGGGGGTTAAGGGTTAGGTGTTTTCCCACAACGCGCAGGAGTGGAGCCCATGTTGGGTACGATTTGTTTCATGTTGCATCACCGTCCATCCTTTTATTACAAGTTCGCCTGGAGACAGCCCCCCAATTTTCGAAATGTTCCTTTTTGTGTAAAATTGTTTAGATCTCCTTCTCTTTGCCCCTTTCCTATCAGTTTTCACTTTGGTCTGAGATAGAAAAGGGTCCGTAAGAGTGGGTGACAAATTGATTGATGAGATGCTGGTTGGTCCCCCCCCCCCACCCCGCCCCGCAACGTGAACGATGAAATGTGAACTTCATCTTTCAATGTGTTTACACAGGTTGTCACCGATGAACGCACATCAGTAAAACAACGGCAGGGATGTGTTTTATCCTGTCACCTCCAGTTGGAACATTTCAGAGAGGCTGTGGTTTTCAGCGTGCCCCCTCTTGCCACACCACCGTCGTCTTATTAATAAAAACGTAACAGGGGCGCCTGGGTGGCTCAGTCGGTTAAGCGTCCGACTTCGGCTCAGGTCATGATCTCGCGGTCCGTGAGTTTGAGCCCCGCGTCGGGCTCTGTGCGGACAGCTCAGAGCCTGGAGCCTGTTTCAGATTCTGTGTCTCCCTCTCTCTGACCCTCCCCCGTTCATGCTCTGTCTCTCTCTGTCTCAAAAATAAACGTTAAAAACAAAAAAACACACACACAAAAAAAAAACGTAACAGAGGCCTGCAGCCGTCTGGAACGGAAGCGTGGGTGCGATGTTAATTTCTGCAGCGTTCCGTTTGCCAGGATAGTGGCTTGCAGTACCAAGGGACTTCATCGCCGCGGAGGGGGGGAGAAAACTGGGGCTACCGAAAAATAAATTTTGACTTTAACACTGAAAACCACCTTGTAAAATTTAAAACATATTCAGAGGCCAAGTATTCAGAGCCAGACGACGAAATGCAGCTCTTCTGAGAGGCAAATGAATCCAAGAAGCGATTAACCGAGGGAGCTGCCCGCGAGTGAAGAGCTAAGCGGGACTCTTACAAGTGTTAGTAGGTGAGGCATGTGCGTGCTCGCCTGTACTGTCCGTCCTCGGAGGAGGCCGCACGGCTAATGTTCTGGGCAGGAGAAGGCATCCAGTCCACTCTCCGTCTGTAAAATACATGTCAACCCTTAAGTAGGGTAGACAGCAGCACTAATCATATTAAGCACAGTGTCTGAACTCACAGGGAATGCGTAATTAATGTATTGTTTTAGAGGACCTGATCTATTAGTCAAGGGCAAGAGCTTCGTGCATAGGCTGTTCTGTGGGTGAGGAGGGGGGCTTCTCCATCGTGCCGCTTGCCCGACCACGGCGAGCTGTGCTCGCTAAATCTGTTTTGTTACACCTCTACTACGAGCCAAAGCCATCAGACAACCTCCATTAAAGTGTTTGCCACAGAGAACTCTCTCCGGGATAGTAAATGCTAATTCGGTGTCAATTAGAAAATGCTTCTAACAAAACACCGCGATTACTAAGGGGTCCTTGTGTTGATTCATTGCTGGGATTTTTTTTTTTTCCTCCTTCCTTATAAAGATACATCTTTCATTACTTGCTATTTATTATTTTAAATATGTTTAGCTTGAAGGCACTTTACCATTTCATCTTTATTTTAAAATGTACCCAAATGTTTACTTCTCCGTCAATATCCATTTAAACGTAAGCCATTTGGGTCTCACTAATTTAAATTCCTTTAGTCAAAGCATTGAATAAAAGGTTCAGTATAAACTCTTGAATTACTGCATTCAAACACCCTTTCGAAAGTTTCTGATTTCTATAATCCTCTTAGTTTTAAAGAGGTCGAATGCACATTTAAAAAATAAGTTCAGCTTTAAGAGACATCCTGTTGCCACAGCTAATTAGCAACTGAAAACTAACTTTTCTCTGCAACTTTCAGACTTCGTGTAGATGTGTTGAAATTTTACTATGGTATTCTGTGCTTTTCAAATACACACATTTTTTAAGCCACCTAATTGAGCTGTGCGTATTTAATGGTGACAGTGGTCACAGCTCTATTTTTCTTAAGATTTTGATGAAAATCATTTTTGTTACGCTCACGGACATGAGGGTGTTTGTGGGGGGAGATGTCAGCTGGGGGCAAGTGCTGGAGAGAACTTGGTAACGTGCCTTTGGGAATCTGGCGTTTTGTTTAATTCTCTCAAGTTCTTGCAGTATTAAAATCTACATAGATAGATGGATAGATTTTTGCTCTGTGTACTGTTTTCTTCGTGCTTAAAAATCATGAGGAAAATTTAAGTGTTAATCAGTGTGAGCATTACTGAAATAGGCCACATTATCCTGATTTGGTCTCTGATTTGTTTTTAACTTTAGAGAAAAATAGGTTGTTAATAACTCCAATTCATGTTTCCTTAAATAATGGAATCATAGATCTGGTGCAAAGGACTGAAAGTCCCAGGCTTCATATTTAAATCTTTGAAATATAATCTTGAAAGAAAATAGCTTAATTTGACCAAGACTGTGGTAAAACTTTTGAATTAGCTTTGGCTCTTTTAAAGAGAGTTAGTTTTAGCTAGCAATGTGTAAATTTTAGTTATTTGCTTTCTTCGCTAACCCAACTTCTCTACTGTAGATGCATGTTTTGTTTTGTTTTTTTAATTTAATTTGTTTTTTTGAACAGATTATTTTTTGAAGAGTGTTTTTCCCGTATCCACTTTCCTCCTGCTCCCACTGAATAAAGTCAGGGCATTGAGACGTCCTCGTGGGGTTGGCGACAGCTCGACCATACTCATCTTTCACTATTTATGAATCGTGCCTCAGTTTTCTCATGTATCACATAGCCTGGCAAAGAAGAACAGGCCAGATATATTCTGATGTAAAGTCTTAAAGCCTAGAGGTGAAAATAAGTAGTCTGTGTGAATTTTCTCTCAACCGATAGGAAGTTTTAAGATCACCTCCAAAACTTTAAATGCAATAAACGCATTCTCCTTGCTCAATTTGTGTGGGTCAAAACTGAGAAATAATATTGAGCTAACGTGTCCTGTTAAATAACAATTTCATGGGTGTGCGTGAATATGCCGTACCGAGCATTTGTGCATGTTACCCCGTGTTAAAATTAAGATGTTAATGTTGTCACCCTGTCGTTCTGTATTTAAAAATAATTTTTTTTTTTTTTTTGGCACACTTAGATGTTCTTCTCCTAATGACATGCTACTAAGGAGTTAATATTTTGCCCTCAAATCCCAAAACATTCTGGTAACATGGCCACATCAAAGTTAGCACCACCTTCAGAAGCGTTTTTAATTTTCTCAGAAGTTGCATTTTTAATAGTAATCCGAATCTTTAACTGTGTGTGTGTGTGTGTGTGTGTGTGTGTGTGCGTGCGCGCGGGCGTGTGGTTTTTAAATTATAGCATGGAACCTTGAAGGCCTAGCCAGTACCCCAAATTTGTTACAGATGCTGTATATAAATCTGATTTATCTTTTTTTTTTTTACAGTGTAGACATTTTATGTTTAATTTTACTCTTTTTTTGGTACCTCTAATAGTCTCGTGAGCAAATTTCACTGAATTGAATTCTTAGTAAAAGGAAAAGATTTGAAAACAGGCTATCTTAGGCTCACAAGTAGAATTTAAAACACAAAAGGATTATGGGATTATGTCATTTTTATCTACATTTTAATGCCACAGTTTTGAGCATTTGCATTCTCAGCTGTAATTTGTGTTTTTAGTTTGCTGTATACTTAGGAGAGAAAAACGTTAGCTCTGTACACTGGAGGGAAAGAGTGCTTATCTGACAAAAGCTAGCCCTGTAGTCATTAATAAAAAATACTAAATATCAGATAATGTATTTTTTTTAATGGTTATAATGCCCATTTCTTGCTATTCTATTTTATATTTCTGGACAGAAAGTAACTACTCTCATATATTGTTTCGGCCTCGATAAACCATCAAAATTGTGTGGCTTTGAGGGCACACATTATCCAGAATTCTCCAAGTAGGGTGTGCGTATCATAGGGATCCTCTAATTGTTTTGCGTGCATGAATTCTTGTAAAAATGCTTTCAGCTCAAATATTTAGATAATTAAATAAAAAGGGTATTGGCGGAGGGGAACAGGGTGCTCTGAGCGGGAAGTTAAGTACATTACGGGGGGATTTATGGTTGTACAGCTGGACTGAGTTACAGCAGGCATACACAATCTAAACAAAAGCATTTAACTTTAAGAAGAGCCCATCTCAAGGTACGTTTCTAAAATCTGTATCTCTACACCGATTTTTCTTTTAAACACCTGTTTTGCATTAGTAAAACCAAATCTTTTTCTTTAGATTTAAGATATTGCCAGGGACGTTATGTTTAAATTTTCATTGGCAGAAATGAAATTTCTTCCCTTTGATGCAATAGTACTTTATATTTTCACATCAGTGTATAAATAATGTAACCTTTCCTCAGCTGATTGATCCCCTTGCCATTAAGAACTATCGACTTAGGCTCTCCCGTTTCTCTGACCTGAGTTCCGTTGTTTGATTCCTGGCGGTACAAACTCTGTCTGAATCAGCCTAAAACTTCCTGTGGTATTTACATCTTTTGTGATCTTTACCAGGATCTTACTCTTGGTGCTGAATCAGTAGAGCTATTTTTACCTCGTCTTATATGGGCAGACGAGCTCTTGCAACCTCGTATATTTTTGTGCGCTTTTCAATCTCTGTGTCTTGAAGGCCTCTTGAGAAAACTCCTCATAATCACCTCCATGATTTTCTTCATTGCACCGTGAGCACGATGCGCCACGTGTCCCGTTAGCCAGAGATGCAAAGACGCAGGCGGTCTGTGCTTCCCAGAAACCAGACCTCTTTACTTTGAAAAGCGGGCCCGTCGAGAAGACACCTTTTGTGGAGTTAGGCTGACGAAACGGGACAGGAAGGAGACAGGGGGTGAAACCCGGCCGAATCTGGTTCTGTGTCCGTTTATTGGAGAATCAAGACTGCAGGCCTACCTCTCCTTTTTCGGCCTGTCCAGCAGCCTGCCCAGTGAATACTGCAGTCACGTCTGAAGACTCCCAGACAGATGAGCCTGTGATACTCCCCTGTGCCTGGTGTGTGTGCCCGTGAGCCCCGGCATCTTCTCGTGTCTCCTGTCTCCTGGGAGAATACAGTGCATGTGCTGAAGTCAGCCAGTGTCCATCTGGAGTTTCTTTTCTTTTCTTTTTTCTTTTCAAGTGTATTTATTTCTTTATTTTAAGAGGGAGAGAGAGAGAATCCCAAGCCCCAGGCAGGCTCCGTGCTGTCAGCGCAGAGCCTGCCACGGGCCTTGATCTCAGGAGCCATGAGCTCATGACCTGAGGCGAACTGAGCCACCCAGGCGCTGCTCCTCGAGTTTCGACAGAAGTCAAGGAAGTAAAGTCCTTTGGCTGTAAAGGGGAGGTTTTTAGTCCCCGGTTAAATTACCCTGCACAAATAAGTACCCAATGGCTGAATGTATTCCGCTTCGTTGGGAATAATTCCACTCTCCTAGGAGAATCTTGCTCCCATATTTGTAAAATATTTTTACGAGTCATTGTTGTTGCGTACTTCTACTTTTTTAAGATAAAATCTGAGCCATGTCTGTCCGCGATCTGGGATCTGAAGCCCCATCGCTTCATAGGCAATTGAAAATTCTCAGGAACGTCTAACCAAGTTATTTGTAATAGATAGGAATCTATGTAATAGTTTACTGGTTAAGGCCACGCATTTGAGAGTGGAGCAGGCCCAGCATGAAATCCTAGGTCCGCTCACGAGGTGTTGTTGTCTACATAATTACTTAATCTCACTGAACCTCAGCTTTTTCATATAGAACCTGAGGCCTGTAACATCTACCCTGTAGAATTCGTTTCTAAGAATTGAGTTAGGTCTGTAAGTGTGAAAACTTTGCCCTGCCACCTTGTTCATCTATGTCTTTGTTTCCTTGTCTGTTGTCTCTGCCGTGCCCCTCTTCCTCATTGCCTTCCTCTTTGTTGTTTTCCCTCCTCGGCATCCTGCCCTCCATCTCTCCCTCCCCCTTTGCTGCACCTCTCCCCCATCACCTCCTATAACACAAGACCTTTCAGGAACCTTCCTAGAGCCCTGGGGATGCTTCCAGCGCTGAAAACCCCTGAGACGGACTGTGTTTGAAAAGCCCTCCCAGAGTGGCTGTTCTGTGTGGTTGTGCCCTCATTAAATGGTAGCTTCCTAAGATCAAGAACTTATTTCCCTACCGCGTTCCCAGCAGCACACAGAAGATGCTTAAGAACATTCTTCTCAAATAAATGAACGATTGAATTTCCCTTGTGTGTTGTTCAGATATATTCAAGTCATTTAAATGAAAGGCCAACTGGTCATTGATCTGTAAGCATCTAAAAAAGGGCAGTTTATTGAAGAGAACATCCGATAGTTGCTATAATTTAGAAGAGTAACCACAGAGCAGCTTAGGAAAAACTAAAAGGTGTTGGAGGAGTTTCTCTGTAGCCGTTACAGATGATGAGGTAGGTCTATCTGTGTATGTATATTTTACCACCAGTGATGTTCACTACATATTGCTAAGTGAAAGAATGTGTTACAGAACAGTCCATATGAAGATATAGATAAAACTATATTAACTTTTTTAAAAATGTTTATTTCTTTGGGGGGTGTGGCACAAGGAAGGCACGGGCAGAGAGGGAGAGAGAGAGAGAGAGAGAGGAGAGGAGAGGAGAGAAGAGAGAGGGAGAATCCCAAGCAGGCTCCACGCGATCAGTTCAGAGTCCGATGCGAGGGGTGGTCTCACGGACCGTGAGATCATGACCTGAGCCAAAATCAAGAGTCAGATGCTCAACTGACTGAGCCACCCAGGTGCCCCTATCATTAAAGTCTTAATTACAGTTCCCAATTAAACATAATATTCAGTGCTCTATTCCTGGAATTTTCCCAGGGCTTAACAATTTTGGTTATTTCCTTCACAGTCAAATGTCCTATCCCCAGCTTAATACCGTAACCCAAAACCGAAGATTGCAAGCTCTAAACACAGGTTTTCCTTTGCAGTTTCTCTGATCACTGGTACTTAGCTTTCAGCGTTTCATTTTCTACTCGTTTCGCAGATATGAGAGAAGACTCCAGAAAATATTTAAATAATTTCACTAGTACTGTTGCTGAGACAAACAAAAGCAATGCTACCAGAGTCAAAATACTACTAAATTTATGATTTCTCAGCTGATGTACAAAAATTAGAGCTGTATCAAGGAAGACCATTTAATGTGTTTGCAAAATGTATAAGAATGAACATGCTGTCATTGGAGAGACTGTACATGAGGTTAGGAGAATGAGTTCTCAGAACCCTAGATTCCAACATCCTTCTTCCATACTGTCCAGTAGTCCAGTTTAAACGCAGGGACAGAAACCTCTGTGCAAGGGCCCCCCTGCCCTTTCCCAGGACTCCCAGACTGCCAGAGCAGTGGCAATGGCAAGGGGGCCAATCTCCCTCTGGATTGGCCCCATGCCCATGCTACGTTAGTGGCTAAATATTTTGAATTGCCCCTGCTGTGTATCACTTACATGTTGTGGTTAAAAAGATTGCATCAACAATGTTTTTAGCAAAAAGGACCTCAGTTTTATGCAATTAAATCTCAGCCCAAGGGAAAACCTAGGAGCAACCAAACAGGATATGATACAGAGAAACAAAGTGGCACCAGCCTCCCCGTCTCATTTTACCTAAGGTTACGTAAAACCATGTCTGTGAGAATACCCTCTCGAGTGAAATAATACACGTGCAAACATTGTGGAAGCTGTGAAATGCTATTTAAGGATAATTTATTAATAAACCCGTGAGGGCTGAAAGATTTAAAATGTCCCATGAGAATAGGTTGATCGCAACTTGAACGCTGTTGAATGGGACCGCAGGCTGGTAATAAGAATAGCAGTGCTTTGTTGAGCCCCTAGTATATGCCAGACACAGATGCTTCACCTACACAATTCCTAGAACAACTCTGAGAGGCACGTATGATTACCCTGTTGCAGAGCCGACGAAAAGCAGAAGCACAAAAAGCCCCTGCCTCAGCTTCCCTCTGTTTCCCGACTTCAGTCTCAATGCACCGGGGGGTTCCGCCTCTGACTTCTCTCCTGGGACACCAGGGAAAACTTCACCAGGGAAAACTTCACCAGTTAAAACTTCACCAGTTAAAACTACCTCCGTGTCTGGCAGAACCCCTTAGCAAAAACCAAGGGAGTAGGAAGGGGAAGGTTCAGTTCTCAGCTTATTTTCACCAAGGAAGGTAAGCCCCCTGTGAAGGCATTTGTTCTGGCCCGGGCTTTGCATGGTGAAATAGTTTTAGATGAGCAAAGTGACCGGATGGACGATCACCTTTTACCATGAAATGTACCGGATGGAGCAAATAAGACAGACAAAACATTTCCATTGCAAATATCCTAATGGTAATAATTTAGAAAGCAGTATTAGGAAATATTATAAGGCAGATTTTTCCTCTTAAATTATTATACTGCAGCCTGTATTGTTATCACGTGATAATAGCAAACGCATATATGAAGTATTACGAAACTGACAAACCCACTGTTCTGGAGAACGTTGTCGTCAGGCGTGGGAAGTAATTAGGAAGGAGACTGAAACCACAGCCAGTTAGCCATTTGACAAAGTCCTTTTCATTTAGATGATCTTCTGACCAAAAACAAAATTGGGGGATTAAATTATAAAATGAAGAATAAGCAGGCTGTTTATGATGTCCTGGTAACTAGACTTTGCCTTTTGAGTATGTGCATTTTTATTATTTATATTGATGTCAAAGTACTTGAATTTGCTTTTGTTTGGGTTTCATTTTCCATAATAAGTCCTACATTCTGCATTAGAATTCATTTAATCACGAACAAAAGGCCACATCCTTCTTTATCTGAACATCATGAAATCATTGCAGATGAGGTGAGGAGATAAAGTGAGGGGATTAGAAATGGGTGGTTTAAGTTTACACCGTTTTATTATATCAGGAATTTTTGATATTTGAGACGTAGATCTCCACAGCTGTGCAATCACTTGTCCCTGAGATGCACGTAAGAAACCAGGTTCTGTAATTTTCTTATTTTCGGTTCTGGCGGAGGATTGGTGTAGATGGTCAAATCTGTTACCTAAGAAAGTTTCATCTGAAGAAAAGCGACCGATGGACTAGTTTATACATCATGGAGGTATGATCCGTGTGTTACTAAATACCCCTGTCCTTGATTCTCTGCTCTCTCTCTCTTTGAGTTTATAGGCATTTTGCTGAATGGTGGCAGAAGCAAGTGGGCATAACAGCTTGTACTTTTAACATGTTCTATCCATAGTTTTCCACTAATCTTAGAAAATACCATTTCACGTATTTATTTTTAGTCTTATAAATATATGGATATATTGCAGACTGTTTATAAAGTGTTAAATTTTACATAGGAGATATATGTATATAGATCTATATGTTAGATATATCTATATAGATATCTACATATATATATCGTTTAACCTCTAACCCCTGAAATTATTTGAAAAGCAGAAAAGAACTCTGTTGCATTAAGAAACAACTGTATCAAAGAACCGTCCTGCTTTATTTTGCTTTCCCTGTGTTTATGCTGATGTTAAATCCTAGCGTAGTGGGGGGGGGGGGGGGATTATGCATTGTTACTAATAGAAATTTAATAATCTAATCATGCCGAACGAATGGTGTCATTAGAACTTTATACATTTGTTTTTTTTAAGTGTTGTTCACTTTAGGTTTCTTTGATTCCCAAATGAAACAAAGTTGTTTCAACTTTGTTGAAAGTTTTAAGTTAAAAATTTGTAATGTAACTTTGGTAGCTTATTTATAGAGATGTTGTGTGGTGTTTGTCAACCAGGGAAAGCTTGGGTTAATGTAGGGTTTATAAAATCCCCTGGGATTTCCTTCAAATTTATTAAAAATAAGCCATTTAGTCAATAGTTTGTTATTAGAAATGCTATTTTGAAACTGTGTATCGTTGCAATTAGACTTTGCATTCATTTAGTTGGATTGGGCTGCAGGTACTTTTTGTACTTTCTGTGCAAACAAAATCAAAATTATAACTTTGTTGAACATTTTAAAAAATAATAATGGTATTTAAAATGCATATTTACATCTGAGCAAGGGAACTGTTAATAAAATACTTTTGTGAATCGAACACTAAAGGAAGCTTTGAGGGTGCCTCTGATTATCCATTCATCTGTAGTGTTGTAGCTACAGTTAGATTACATTAATTTGTCTTAACTAGATATGTGAAAGGTTCAAATTATGGAATATTTCTGAAGAAACCCAATATTGTTATTTTTCCAATTAAACTAAAATAATAAAGTCCTTGAAGAGTTACTTACCATTAAGAGTAATCTTTGAGTGTGGATATTGTGTCTATTTTTGTATGCCCCATAATAGCTAATAATGTAATTAATTGAATTAACAAACATGATTTGTAATTACACGCCATGTGTGATAAAAAGTACTTGATAAAATATACTTGAAGATCCTTGAACAGTTGATTATCAAGCATTTCAAATGCCTGCCATCACTATCAACACGAAATATTGTTAAAACTATGAAATGATACTACATAGAGTTTCCTAAATGAGATCAGTTTCATCCTGATTTTAGTATATGTTTAGCATGTTTAGTATATGTTTAGTGTATGTTGAAAAACATGACTAATTAGTAGAGTTTAAATTCATGAAATTTTTATCATAATTGAAATTAAGGAAACAAACTTAAAAAAAAAAGTCTACCGAATTCAGATTTTTCGTTAGTCCCAGTGTAATCTTAATTAGTGAAAGCCTGCATTGATGTATTTTGTAGGGCGTATGTGAGGCCACCTGTTACCATATGGAAATCCTTTCTTTTTGTAATATACGTTCAGCAGCGCGGACAATGATTTGTGTCTTATAGACAGGAGCTCTGGGGTCCATTATGTCTCTCTCAGTCCACATTTCTGACTTCTCTTTCGTTCTTCTTTGCTTTGGTGCTAAAGAATTCCTTTTTGGCCCCATAAATATTAATAATAATCCTTCAGTTACTTGTAATTAAAGGCTTCATGATGCAGACTCCATAATGTCTCCAGATTCAACAAATGTTAATGCCTGAAGGAAAAAGCAATGATTCTCCAAAACCCCATTACACATAGACCTTTAAAGAGTAACGTTTTTCGTGTTTCAGTGAGCTGTCCCTGACACTCGGGACCTTTTAGGAATATTATTGATGAAACACTTACATATTTGTTAATGCATCCTTAAAGAATACGAAGGACATAAAAATAAAGTTACCTTTTCCAATTTGCTTTAGTAAATAATTTATATGTCAGAAACTGTTTGATTTCTGGGAAAAAATGAATGGGGTCTTAGAACTACCTTCAGGGTCGTTCACACTGGAAGATGAAAGGCCCGTGCCTTGGTCAGACAGTGTTTCAGCACGAATAGCTCTGTACGATGCCTAATTTTTGTTTTGTATGCGGGACACAGATGTTTGCACCTCCAAAAAGGGGTAGCGAGCCCATAAAAAGGAGATGAAACCTGTTCCCAAAGAATATGTGTGGTGTAGTACATTCTTGGAGTGAATTTTGAATTCAGCTCGCTTATTAATAAGCTAAAAAATTAAAAAAAAAAAAAAGTCAGCAATGCCGCTCAACTTCCGTAGCAAAGAGTATGTCTTCCATAATAGTTCTTTGACTAGTCATGAGTAAAGGGACCAACCGCCCTGGGAGGGTTTTGTTTTTTTTTTTTTTCTTTTTTTTTAATGTTTATTATTTTTAAACTTTTTATTTAATTTATTTTTTTAAATTTACATCCAAGTTAGTTAGCATCTAGTGCAACAGTGATTTCAGGAGTAGATTCCTTAATGCCCTTCCCCCATTGAGCCCATTCCCCCCCTCCCTCCAGCAACCCTCTGTTTGTTCTCCATATTTAAGAGTCTCTTCTGTTTTGTCCCCCTCCCTGTTTTTATATTATTTTTGCTTCCCTTCCCCTATGTTCATCTGTTTTGTCTCTTAAAGTCCTCATATGAGTGAAGTCCTATAATATTTGTCTTTCTCTGACTGACTAATTTCGTTTAGCACAATACCCTCTGATTCCATCGATGTAGTTGTGAATGGCACACCCTGGGTGCTTTTTTTTTTTTTTTAATTGGACTCTTTATTCTGAGATCATCATAGATTGGCATACAGTTGTGAGGAATGAGAGAGAGCCCCTGTGCCCTTCTCCCACTGTCCCCCGTGGAAACATCTAGTAGAACTCTAGCACAGTACGTAGCCAGGATGTTGACTCTCCCTCATGTTTTAAAAATCTCTTTACGTGGCCAAGTACAGCACTTTTATTTTTCTTTTATTCTGAACAAAGGACAGCACGTGCATCACTCTACACGTAAAAATCATCTTTAAAGTTAACCTAATAAGTACATGATGAGATTTCTGTTACTACTTTGGGGACGCAAAGATTCCTACAGTAAGGCGGTTCATTTTCAAAAAGTTGAATCTTTGTGGAATTTTACGTGGAATGCTCTTTGCTTTCCTGTGCAATTTAGTGTGTTGGTTCCGTCGACAAATTTTGTTTGGATTTTTAAAATCAGAATGCTGTGTAGACTATATTAAGTTGAAGTCTCAGTAATTTTTGGTAATTAACCGGTATCACAGTTCATAAAATTTCTTTGGAACAAATGCAGCTGTTTTTGTTGGGAATGAAAAAAAAAAAAACAAACGTTAGGGTTAATTTAGCAAGCACATCACTGATTTTAGATATTAGATTATTCTCACAGTTTACTGTGTGTGAAGAATCACCTGGATCCCTGAAAATGCAGGCTCCCTGTCTCCACTCTGTTTTTGAAATTCCAGGTTTGTTTTTTTTTCATCAAGCCTATTTTTTATTTTATTTTTAAGTAATGACAGAAAAAATTGAAAGTGACAAGTTAAGGACTCAAGATGAAAGTAGAGGCGGTAGGAAACATTAGCGTAAAACAAAACAAAGAAAATATAGCAATGGTGATTTATTTTAAAAAGCTTAGTAGTTAGAGCAGTGTCATGGGAAGGCAGGCCTCCCGAGTCACTGAAAACAAGGTGAAGTGATGCTCAGTAAATTGTTTTGAAGGTTGAGGACCGGGAGAAATTTTAGGAACATTTCCATCAAAAACTGATTTTAATTTTGTAAATACAGGTATTCAAAGCAGAAAAATAACTTGATTAATCTAGAAAATTCATTGGCATGCAGCATTTTACTTCCCAGAGATAGGAGAAAATTGACGTGTGACTTACTCACTTGACTTTTGAGTAATAGACACCCTCCTCAGGAAAGGCTGAGCAACCATATACACCTTTCCTTAAACGTTTTTTCTTGCTAGTAACAACAACAGCAAAAAAAGTCTTGATTTGCTTTCATTCATTTCTGGTTTGCGTGACTGTGGACATACTGATGTTTTAGGAAATTTCTTGCCATACAGCACAGTTCAGACTTTGGTCGTCTGGATACCTTATTTACCTACTTGCTTGACGTATATGCATCAAAGCTTATAGTGAAGCTCTTACATTTTTCTGCTAGTTTTTTTTTTCTTAATAATCTTATTTATGAGGCTAGCAGCACAAGAGCTCCAGTGAGACTCTGAGTGTCAGGAAAGTATAGCGAAAGGAGACTGAGAGATGGGAACGATTGTAGTCTGTTGATACAGATTATTTGCGTGTGCTGATGGCTGTGTTTTTTGTTCTTGGTTTTAAATTTACCGTCCTTTCTTTTTTTAAGTTTATTTATTTTTAGAGAGAGAGAGCACAAGTGGAGGAGGAATAGAGAGAGAGGGAGAGAGAGAAAGAATCCCAAGCAGGCTCATGGTCAGTGCAGAGCCCAATGTGAGGCTCAAACTCATGAACTGTGAGACCATGACCTGAGCCGAAGTTGAATGCTTCATCGACTGAGCCACCCCGGCAGGCGCCCCACTGGCTTGTGTTTAAAAATCAACATTTGATTAACCTAAAGTTGTCTATGAAATGAAGGTGTAGGGTTTAATTCACAACTTCTGTTGAAATCTTTTCATTTGTGTGTTTATATTTTTCATTTAAAATCATCCAAACTTCAAGTTTACTTCAGTTGTCCTGAGAACTTTGGTTTTCGCGTTTAAATCGGTACAAAAGGCTATCTGAGGCTTGTAAGGGAATGAGCCATCAAGTGTGTAAAGACTCTAGATTGTTCTTTAATCTTAAATTGTTCTTTCTTTAAAACAAAAAAATTGTTTTTAAGTTTATTTATTTATTTATTTTGAGAGGGCAAGGAGGGGCAGAGAGAGAGAATCCCAAGCAGGCTCCTTCCTGTCGGCTCAGAGCCCGATGCAGGGCTTGAACTCATAAACAGTGAGATCTTGACCTGAGCTAAAATCAAGAGTTGGTCGCTTAACCAACTTGGCCACCCAGGTGCCCCTTAAATTGTTCTATTTGGCAGTTAGTGAGGATGTTGGAAGGGAGGCCTCCTCCTTACTGGTCAGAGTATAAATTGGGGCAGTCTTTCTGGAGGGAAATTTAAAAATCTTAAAAATGTAAATTCCCTTTAAGCCAACACTTAACATTTCTAGAGTTTTTTTTTTCCTCAATAAGCTATCAAAATGTATGCAAATACTTTATATTAGATATAATTTCAACATACAAAAATGGGCTCGGTTAAAGTAAATTAGGTTTTATCCAGATAATGGAATACTATGCAATGTCTTAAAAGTCCCATTTTCAAATACTATATAATGACACAAAAAGTTTCTGAGTGTTAAAGAAAATAATATTAGATTATAAGAGCATATATGTAATTTGTATATGTATGTATCTGAGCGGTATATCCAAAAATATTTGTACCTTCTAACCCCGTAATTCTCCTTTTAGAAATTAATGTATCCCAAGAGAAAGTAAATAAATATTTACACCTCTTTTTAAGACACTGAACAGAGATGAAGAGATTAAAAATAATTCTCCCTGTGCAAGTTATTACATATTTCATGTTTTAATACAGAAAATAGGAAGGATAGTGTTAAAACAGCATGGTTAGGATGCTTATGCACAGACCATAACAACTTTCTAAAATGCATCACTTCAAAATAATAATACAGTGAAAGGAAGAAAAGTAAATAGCATTAAGGACGACTGGAAAGTCCACTATTTTGAATGTCAAAAGGAAGGGGAGATTTTGAGTCCCAACATTCTGGGAGGAAAAATCTCTTCCATATTGGGAAGCCCTTGCTATTTTCAGTTTTAAATGCAATTTGTAAGTCTAAATGAATGGGCATGTCCTTCAACAAATTGCCTATTTTCCATTTCGTTTGTTGGTTTGTTAGCTTGTTTTTTTGTAATTCTGTCAGAGCCCTTTAATTCCAAAACATTCTCGAATGGCATGGGGCAAGTCAATACGTTTCAACATTTTTCTACAACCTAGCAATCTTTCTACATTAACAATAGGCGAATCTCAGTATTCCGATTCCGATTCTTTCAACTGTTACTCGGAGTGATCATTAAAGGGATACACATGAATAGAGTTTCCTTACGGAGGAAATAGCATCACTCAGTCATAAAATGTTGGTTTATAGTTCTTGCCTAATTTTTTTTCAGTACACACCCACAAACAGGCATTGTACTGTATGTGACATGCCATGATCTGAAGTTTTTCTTTTCAGACCAAGGCATGAGCCTCCCAGGTCACTAAATATTACTTGCTTTAAAATTTTTTTTTAATCTTTTTTTTTAGGCTTTCTTTTTTTTTTTTTTTTTAATATGAAATGTATTGTCAAATTGGTTTCCACACAACACCCAGTGCCCATCCCAACAGGTGCCCTCCTCAGTGCCCATCCCCCACCCTCCCCTCCCTCCCACCCCCCATCAACCCTCAGTTTATTCTCAGTTTTTAAGAGTCTCTTATGATTTGGCTCCCTCCCTCTCTAACTTTTTTTTTTCCCCCTTCCCCTCCCCCATGGTCTTCTGTTAACTTTTTCAGGATCCACATAAGAGTGAAAACATACGGTATGTGTCTTTCTCTGTATGACTTATTTCACTTAGCATCACACTCTCCAGTTCCATCCACGTTGCCACAAAAGGCCAGATTTCATTCTTTCTCATTGCCACATAGTATTCCATTGCATATATAAACCATAATTTCTTTATCCATTCGTCAGTTGATGGACATTTAGGCTCTTTCCGTAATTTGGCTATTGTTGAAAGTGCTGCTATAAACATTGGGGTACAAGTGCCCCTATGCATCAGCACTCCTGTATCCCTTGGGTAAATTCCTAGCAGTGCTACTGCTGGGTCATAAGGTAGGTCTATTTTTAATTTTTTGAGGAACCTGCACACTGTTTTCCAGAGTGGCTGCACCAATTTGCATTCCCACCAACAGCGCAAGAGGATTCCCGTTTCTCCACATCCTCGCCAGCATCTATAGTCTCCTGATTTGTTCATTTTGGCCACTCTGACCGGCGTGAGGTGGTATCTGAGTGTGGTTTTGATTTGTATTTCCCTGATGAGGAGTGACGTTGAGCATCTTTTCATGTGCCTCTTGGCCATCCGGATGTCTTCTTTAATCTTTATTTTTGAGAGAGAGAGAATGAGAGAGACAGAGTGTGAGTAGGGGAAGGACAGAGAGAGAGGGAGACACAGAATCTGAAACAGGCTCCAAGCTCTGAGCTGTCAGTACCGAGCCCAATGTGGGGCTTGAACTCATGAACTGCGTGATCATGACCAGAGCCGAAGTCAAACGCTTAACCAACTGAGCCACCCAGGCGCCCCTATTATTTGCTTTTAAAAGGGTTTTCATGGTGTAGATTGCACCATTATACGGGTAAAGCAAAATTCACAGGAACTGAGCCCATGTCATTGGATATTGGAATTGTGTCGAATAATTTAGAAGTGAGTCCCCTGCAAGTAAACATGCTAGTGATGCTCTTTGAAAAGAATAAAATTGCTTGAAACACGCTCTCACTGTTCCTCTCTGAATGCTAACCGCTGTATGGGTGGCAAGACCGGTGTTTTGGGGGTGCACGGTTCTTCTCTGTAAAGGTTAGCCCCACCAGGTCTTGGGTGCCAGCCACGTAAGTCAACCATAGACTTTTGCTCCGAGTTCTCTGGCGTCTTCTACCCCAGTGCCTGGTGGGCCAGATTTTGGATGTACCGGCATTGAGAATCCCAGTCCGTCCTGCCCCTGAACTTATTACTGGCAGTAACTGTCCATTTCTGTGAATCTCATCATACTGCCTCCTATTATTTCACAAATAAGTATCTTATCTCCTGAGCTAGACATGTTGCCGGAGCCGGGGTCTTTGTCTCCTGCCGCCTTACCGTCTGGTCCTGGCCGTTGCATAAAGTGCCATGTGGTTTGGAGGGTAGTGATTAAACCGCAGGGACTCTGGAATCAGACCGTCTGGGTTCAAATTCAAACCTTATGACCTAAGTTAATTACTTGACTCGCATGGGTCTCCTTTTCCGCATCTTCCAAATGAAGATAGTGGTAATACCTACCTAACAAATCAGCAGTGAGGATTACGTGAGATAATGGTTAATGCACAAAACGCTTAGCATAGGCTTGGGAGCAGTAAACCCTCAGAAAGTAATAACTAATAGTAGTACCTGGTTCCTGATGTAGAAGACAAATAAATCTGTGCATTGCTATAGCCTTATCCGTATAAAAAAGGAACCGTCCCATTGGTGCCCTGTATTTTGCTCGTGTGTTGTATTCGTTCAATTATGAAACTAACTGTAGATTTTCACCTGCTTTGCTGAAGTTGTGAATAGCTAATCACGAGAGGTGAGCGTTTCAGCAAACCCTCACAATGTTAGCCAGGATCTGTTAGTTACCTGTTCATCACAGATTGGCCGGTTACCCCATGCGAAATCCGTTTCCTTCTCTGCTACTTCCATAGCTGTGGATGTGTGTGGTTTTTTCTCAAGTGGGAAGCTGATCAGAATAAAAGGTTTTTATCATTTTACTACGGAAGTTACATAAGACAGTTTCAAATGAACTAGCCTAGTTACATTCTTTTATGCCTAAAGAAGCCAATGGGATTTCTTGGCAATAAAATAAAGTTGCGTAGTGATCGCAGATTGAGATATTTTGCTCATTGGCCTCACAGCTCAAGGTGGCAAAACTACAGACTTGCGCCTTTGAAGTCTTAGGATACCAAGCAGGATGCCTTTGTCACCTCCAGTACCTCATTAGCATCAGAAATGGTTGGGGCGCCTGGGTGGCGCAGTCGGTTAAGCGTCCGACTTCAGCCAGGTCACGATCTCGCGGTCTGTGAGTTCGAGCCCCGCGTCGGGCTCTGGGCTGATGGCTCAGAGCCTGGAGCCTGTTTTTGATTCTGTGTCTCTCTCTCTCTCTGCCCCTCCCCCGTTCATGCTCTGTCTCTCTGTCCCCAAAATAAACGTTGAAAAAAAAAAAATTAAAAAAAAAAAAAAAAAAAGAAATGGTTTCAGCATGTAGTGTTTATTGGGTTGCAGCCTACGTTGCCGGTCTAAATGTCTGTAAATTCTTGAGCCAATGAGAGTATGCCACTGTAATAATAAACATAAAACAAAAATTCTGAGGAACATGGGCTCAGCAGCTGGGCTTTATTTAAAGCTCTGGGCAGTATCATGTTGGACAAACATTCTTAAAAAGTGAAGAAACCTTTTATAAACAAAACTTCTTTAAGTCTGTTTCACCTGCATGATCTTTGTAAGGACCTTCACCCTCAAACTCACCTTCCAAAGCATTCGTGATGAACGTTTTCCATATCTGATGTGTTTTGGAAAACCTAACCGATTGAAGGTGGTTTGGGAAACGTGATGTCACATTTAACATTTTGAAATAGCCCCAGGCCACGTGCAAATCTTTTTTTAAAGAATAGAGCCACAGCTATCTGGGTGATTTATTCTTTGTGTTTATTCTTTTTCTCCTTTTTCATTACAATAAAAGAAAACTTTGAAAAAGAGCAAAAAACTGTAGACCCACCCCTCTGAAACAGAGTAAACTATAAATTAAATCATTCATTATAAATATAAGTTTAGCTATAATTAAATTTAGAGTGAATCATTAATCATTAAATTTAGACTTCCTCATTGCCCTTTATGAAGAACATTTTCCCTTTTTGGGTACAAGTGATATTGAAGTAATATATTCTTGTTTTCATATTCCTGCATGGGTTTTTATGTTTAAGTGTTTTAAATTCTTTTTCTTTATATTCTTAAGGGTAGTCTCATTGACTTGTTGTGAGACCATACAAAATTTAGATTATTAAATATGTAATATATGGGGTCAGTAACTTTCAGCAAATTTGTTCTTCATTTAATTGCAAGGTTACATCTGGTTTCTTGGCTGCCCAGGTTTCAAAATCTTCACTTGGGGTGGGAATTTCATTTTAAAAAAAGACACTTTTAATACAATTAACTTTTAAGTCCTCACTGATGAAGGAAATGATGTCACAAATATATTTAACTTACCATTTAGAAAAAAATTATTGATTTAACCTAGATTGCACTTTATTGCGTTCCTCATAGAGTGTTTCAAAAATTCACACAGGGATATTCTCTAGGATTTTCAAACCTGACTATGAGGTACAGTGCTAATTTATCTATTTGTTAAAGAGTTGTTGACAAAGTCCCAACCCCACTCCCCAATGTGACTTGTCGTATTAATTCATGTTATAAGTATAAAGCCTACCTTTTATAAGAAAGTAGAGTATTTTAGTCTATTCTTATTATGGAATAAAAGTCACTGGCATCTGGATAGGCTCAACCAGATGTAAGTAATGGTTAGATAATTTGGCGTTGCAGACTGTGGTCTTATAAAGACACTTATTACCAACGTTGTTTTATATCATTACAGATTTACTTATAAAGGGTCTGCTTATCTTTTTATTCGCTATAAGTTTTATGGGAGTGATAATGGTTGTTGTTATTTAATGTTTTATCTTGGAACATATAATTTAGAATTACTCTGCCTCCCTTAAGAGAAAGCAGTACAGGACGTGGAAGTTTTTTTTGTTTTGTTTTGTTAATATAGAATTGCGTTAAATTGAGAATTGGGGGCCATTTGATATTTCTAAAATAACATCTCTCATTAGAAATGCACTCAAATAAGTTTTAAAATGTTTTATGTGTAAAATCCAGCCTTGGATATTGTTTAAAATTTAGCTCAGTACTCAGCTTTATATCATTTGCTATTTTATTGTGACCATTGCTAGTATGGGACCATTCAAATGCGTTCACGGTCTCCCCTTAACAAGACTAAGCATCTCTTAGAAAACCTGCCCTCCCACTAGTGTATTTGAAAAGAAACTCGGGGCGCCTGGGTGGCTCATTTGATTAAGCTTCTGAGTCTTGATTTCAGCTCAGGTTATGATCTCATGGTTCATGAGATAGAGCCCCGCATCCGGCTCTGAGATGCTGACAGTGTGGAGCCTGCTTGGGATTCTGTCTCCCTCCCTCTCTGTCTCTCTCAGAATCTGTCTCTCTCAGAATAAATAATGACCTTAAAAAAAAAGGAAAAGAAACTCAAAAGAAACGTAGTCAGTAAAACCAAAATCTTTTTGTTTGGAAGTATTTCATTAAGACATTTAACACTCTTCCTTTAACTCATATTTGTGAGAAAATTTGTCAGATTGCTACTTTATGCAGGTAGTTGTGCAAACACAGAAAATCATACATGAGCCTGGGTGGCTCAGTCAATTGGGCGTCCAAGTTCGGCTCAGGTCATGATCTCATGGCTCGTGGGTTCAAGCCCTGCTTCGGGCTTTGTGCTGACAGCTCAGAGCCCGGAGCCTGCTTCGGATTCTGTGTCTCCCTCTCTCTCTGCCCCTCCCCCACTCGCTCTCACTCTCTCTCTCTCAAAATAATAAACATTAAATTTAAAAAAATCGTATACTTGAGAACATATATATATAGCATGTATTACATATTATATGTATATATTCCTAATATTCTAATTATCACCTCAGAGACAGAAAACCATAATGCAGACAGGAAATAAACAGATACGTAATCCACTGTAATTCTTTACTGGTAAAATTTTTTACCTTTTTTTACTGCAGTGTAGTTGCATACAGTATCGTGTTAGTTTCAAGTGTACGACATAATGATTCAACAATTCTGTGTATTAAGCTCTGTCCACCTCGATGACTACAGTCACCATCTGTCACTGTCTGCCATTATTAGCTCTATTGTAATTCTTTAAATATTGGGATTTGATGACCAAATGCCATTTATCTAAGCTGTATAATCTTACTAACAAATTCATAGTCACACATCAGTTACTATAATTCATAGGCATTTTGAAATGTGGCCTACTTTGGGGGGTCCACCTGATATTTGGCAGAAAAGTTAGAAATATTTAAGCTCTCTTTATGCCAATTTTTTTTATTTTAATTTTTTTTTTCAACATTTATTTATTTTTGGGACAGAGAGAGACAAAGCATGAATGGGGGAGGGGCAGAGAGAGAGGGAGACACAGAATCGGAAACAGGCTCCAGGCTCTGAGCCATCAGCCCATAGCCTGACGCGGGGCTCGAACTCATGGACCGCGAGATCGTGACCTGGCTGAAGTCGGACGCTTAACCGACTGCGCCACCCAGGCGCCCCTCTTTATGCCATTTTTAATTAATTAAATTAAAACTTCTAACAAAAGTTGCCCTCGAAAAACCAAAACGCACCTCTGAACCCTCCTATACCCTTTGTAGCAACTCCTAGTAACTAGGAATTTTTGGCCACATGTCTTAGAAAAGTAAGGATTTTTCCCAGGTTGGTTTCAAGTGGGGCAGGACCGGGAACGTTTTGTGTGTGGATTGACCTCTGGTTTTTTTCGGATCATTCTGGAAGGTGGCACATGGGCAAAGTGCACTCTCAGAACACGGTGACTGCGCTTATGGTACCTTCCAGGTTTTTTTTGGCTTTTCAGGAAAGAAGCCACACACTTCAGCTTTTGAGGGTTCTGGGAAATTACCCAACACCCTGTGCACTGTGCAAGACAGATGTCTTGCCCTAGTAGAGGAATTTTCTACCCTTTCTTGGCTTTCAGGAGACAGACACTAGGCCCTCCTCTGTCATGTGGACGGTCTGGCTCTGTATTTAGATACACATTCTGAGCGCGTCAGATGCAGAATCAAGGCCCTTCCATTAATCAGGTTGAAGGGAAAGCAGTAGAAATATAGGAACAGAAACTGTTGTAAAATCTGTCAGAAGTATTTTTCACTTCATGACTATCAGATAACACCTTCTTAAGCCCTCTGAAAATGTCACGGTGTTTTTTTATGTGCTATTTTTATCCTTTGGTGCAAGTATTATTATTTCAATTATTTATTTATTTATTATAATTATTATGTATTATTATCATTATTTGGTGGAATTGTCATTGTTTTAACTTGCCATTCCATTTTTCCAGTTTTTTTTTTTTTTTTTTTTTTTACTGAAATTCATCCAGAAGCACATTTTGTAATACACGTGCTTTTAAACGTGAAGATTTTTAACAAGTTAATTTGAAATAATTTTAGTGAATCAGTAAGGGACTATTTGAGGATGGTGGTGGAGACGGGCAGCTGAGAAATTTTACTAAAGTTGGAATACGTTGTAAGTGTTCCCCCAACACGGGATCCCCATGATGGAAGGAACAGGGTCATTAAAGAGAGGTTTCAGGTCCCTTTGCTAAGATCATATTTGCTAAGAAAGTTGGTGCCTCCCAGCACACCAAATCATTTCCCTCTTTAGTCACAGAGTATCCCCAAGTTCAAAAACAAACTGTAATCTTCGAAGAAATGTGTTAAGCTCTCAACATGTTACCGAAAATTTACAGAAAGAACGCGTTAACGATTTTTTCAAAGGTATATGTATATATTCTCCGATAGGCGAAATGAATGGCTCGTGTATTTTTTTCCCACCCACCCCCCCCACCGCCTCCTTTTTGCTCCCCGTCCCCCCCTTCCAGTTTCCCTCTGCCGTGTAGAGCAATGCGATGGATGATTAAACCAACAGGTGCCAGGAGCGCTGGGGCAAGCTGGCTTTGTGCCCACATGCGGTACAGTGGAGATATTGTGTCACTCCACCTTCTGGTGTATCTCTGTGTCCTTACGGGGGAAAGGATAACCCAGTTGAAATACATACTGCAACCCCTGAGGGATTAAGTGTGTTTCCTTTGCTTTATAGTTCAGAATTTTACAGTGTCTTTGTTTGGGAGTTCTCAGATTGCTTAATGATTTCTCTAGCCCCGGCCCTGTTGTGACCAGATGTATGTTACAGCCGCATTTGAACCGCTGTAAATTTGCCAGCTTTATTGCTCAACATGTGGTATAACCTTTCCTCTTTTGAGTAGATCCTACCATTCTTCTGCTGCGGAGTACTCGGAAAAGATGATTTTACTCACTTCTTGCCTTTTAAAAACGTTCACGTCCTAATTTTTTTTTTTTTTTAAAGAGCGGCATCTAAACTCTTTGTGGTATGTTAGGGAGCTGTTTCAGAGGTCAGACTCTTGTCATATTATTTTATCACTGTTAACGTTGTCAGTAAGTGTGCCTAGTTTGTTTTACAGCCGTGGAGGGATCCAGAAGAATGTATTGATAGGATAGTCCTGCGTCCCTGTTAGATTACGATGAACTATGTAGCACTAGGTGAGCAAAGATTTTCTAATCTCGTAAGCCCTGGTTTAAAAGCTATTTTCTTTTTATATTCTGCCGTCAGAATATCTGTTCACATTAATAGCCTTTAGTGGGCTTTAGTGCTTTTATTTGTTGTTCTTCAAAACTGGCCTTCAGAATAAACGATTTTAAAAATGGGGGGGGGGGGTTATTTTGCAGAGATGGGATTATAGTCGTTGGCAGCTGTCAGAGCTGAAATTCCTTTGAGTTTATTTGGAGGTTTTGGAAGGCTCTTAACCTCACCCTGGACCCCACTCTGGCCGAGATGTGGGCCCCAAACTTCATGCGTACTAGGAAAAGAGACTGTTGTCTCTCTCTTCCAGATGCTAGCCTTGTGCTGAAGTCAGGTAATGACGTCGAGGTATATGTGGGGCTTGGGGGACGGTTGGGGCTGGGGAAAAATGAACCATGTTTAGGTACACATGGGGGTCATCCAGCTAAAAGCCGCCAGGCTGAGTGTGCTGTAGAGAAACGGGATAGGTGACACCGTAGCTTTTCTGGAAGGCGGGAGAGAACCGGGATCGCCAGCCTGGGTGGAGGGACCAGCCCTGGGTGGGAGAGGAGGCCGCACATGTCCAAGTCATGGCAGCAGGAAACGACAGTGCCCTGATAGATGTCACACATGGAAGGGAGGGGGTGGAAGGGAAGAGAGGGGCCAGATGTGAAACCTCCTTGCCGAGGGGCGCAGGCCAAGTTGGTGGAGAGGTTGTGAGGGCAGTCCAGGGCGCAGAGGAGCCGCATGAGACTGGGGGCAGTAAACTTGCAGTGGGGAGGGCGGGCTTTCCACCGCAGTGCAACCCCCACCGCGCCTCTCCCACCCCTGCCACACCCCCACGGAGAAAAGCCAACTGCGGGGCCAAGCAGCAAGTCCCGGGACAGTGGCGGAGGCAGCCCGGGTCCTGGCAAAGAGCTGGTGGCCTGCGCTCCTGCGGCAGGTGGACAGGTGGCCCCCAGGGCCAAGCCAGAACGCAAAGCCGGGGGCGGGGGCAGCCCCATAGGCCGCCTTGCATCTGGAAAGATCTCTCCTGCCTCCAAGTGAAAAATTGGTACCGGGGATCTATACTGGCACCAGGAGGTGGTTAGGAGGGTGTTACAACCTATGGGACAAGAAATGGGGGCTGGAATTGAGGGAGAGGCACTGGGCCCACGGGGCAGTCGTGGGTGTACTTGAGAAATACTCAGGGTCAGCGCTTTGTCTTTCTGTGATTCTTTCTGGGGGATAAAGAGTTCTAATCCTCTAGGGCCTCATAAATGTGGGTTTTATCCTAGATCAATTCAGTAATTCTTTATTCACCTAAAGAGGGTCTGTCCAAATATTGTATTTATATCACTTAGGTAGAATGTTTTTAAGAACTTTTTTGTTTTTCCAAAGTGGCATATGCACGGTCTTTATGGACGATTGTAAAATACAAAAGGGTAAAGGATAATAAATAACCCCAAATCTTTCTACGCAGAGACAAATATTTGTAAATATTTTGTTGTATATTCCTTCCACCTTTTTTCGGAGAACAGTGTTACAAACCCAGATCTCTCTGGACGGGAAGAGGGGTGACCTATAGTATGGTTTTCTTTTTTTTTTTTTTTTTTTTTCTAATTTTTTTTTTAACGTTATTTTTGAGACAGAGAGAGACAGAGCATGAATGGGGGAGGGGCAGAGAGACAGGGAGACACAGAATTGGAAGCAGGCTCCAGGGTCCAAGCCATCAGCTCAGAGCCCGACGCGGGGCTCGAACTCACGGACCGTGAGATGGTGACCTGAGCTGAAGTCGGACACCCAACCAACTGAGCCACCCAGGTGCCCCTATAGTATGGTTTTCGGAAGCTGGTCAGAGTTGATGGGACTTTCTGAGTTCTGTTACTTACAGGATGTGGTACTTTGGGTGTCTAATAAGTGCTGGGTGACCTTTTATACCTTTCTGTTATTTTCCCATAAGAGCGAAGCCTTGAAGTACAACCTACGAAGCGGTAGATGGCTTGAATAACATGTTTAGAGGAGAACGGTGCCCCCCTCACCACCTGAGCTGAAAAGCCACTTCTGACGAATGCCGGGGCACGTATGCACTCATGGGTTCAGATGCCTCGTGGGGAAAAATCAATGGGAACAAGGAGTCTTGCTCATTAACTTGTTTACTCTGGGTATGGCAAGTGGAACATTGGTAACAACCAAAAAACTAATGGCTGACCTGGTCTCTTAACTGATTTGTAAGCCGCAAGTCATGGCATATGGAATCCCGCCGGATAAGGGGCCTCTCCCTGTGCTTTTATTTATTTATTTATTTTAGCATCCCTTTTAACTTGGCCCGAGATTGATGGAGGCATTATCGTGGACCTGGGAAGCTGTGAGCCGCCCTGGAATGACAAACAGTTGTTGACAGCTTTGAGGAGATGGATGGAAAAACAAACACGGACAAGGTTCTCGTGTTTGTTTTCCCGTTGAGCCTCGAGAAGAATGTTGCTCTGGTGATTCAGCACAGGGGAAGGAAAGTTACGCCTTGTTATCAAAGTCAATATTTTCCGAGCCCGACTTACACACATCTCCAGAACACATCTCATTTTTGCATGGCGTACAATTAATCAGAGTAAGAATAGGGACGTTCATCACTTGGGAACAGGTTCTGCTTCTATCCACTCTTGGTAGCTGTCTTCATTTTCACACATAAAATTCAGGAGTTTCGCAGGTACACGTTATCCGTTAGGACGAATAGGCAGAGTTTACATCTGGGCATCATCTCTCTGGAGTAATAATTATTACTAGTAGGAAAGCATGATATAATAGAAAAGCACATATGTCATAATAGGCATCTAATAAATATTTGTCCGTTGGTGTAATAGTGTATTGTATCGTCCACAAGTCGCTATGAGGAGAAAAGAGCATCCATTTGCTACACTATCCACTAGAGCCATTAAACTGATTCCCAAACGGATTATAAGACAAAGATTAATACAAATTATTATGTTCATATTGATTCATGCCTTTCAGAAACTTCAACTGAGGAATACCTTCACTGCTGTAGGCAGGTTACTTTATAAGGTATGATGTGTGGAAGGAAGTGATTTGGGGGTGTTGGTTTTCTAAGTGAGTTATAAATTATTCCACTGCCTCTGTCTGCCTAACATCTTCCTGCCTTCTTCTGGTGATAGAATTTTTCTTTCCTATGCAGAGAAAATAACGCTTGTGGCTTGAGGGAGATACTGCGTCATTGTGTCTGTCCACCAGCACCCCTTCCCTGCTCAAAGGATGGTCACCTCATCCCCTAGTCGCAATGCTGCTTCTGGACTTGATTCTTAGAGATCTGTCGGGAAACAGACTTTCTGCTAAGGTTGCCGGGAGCGTGAGAGTCTGAGGCTGTTAGTGCCATTTTGGCTGTTTGATGGAAAGAGCCTGCAAGCAGAAATACTCCGAGCAGAGTCAAGAGCTGGAAAGAGCCGGAAGCACGATAGCACTTTTGACACTGAAGCTAGTGATTCCCAAAAGCAGCTAGCACCCTGTTGTAAGAGATAAAGCCCCATTTCTCTTTGAGCTACTTTGAGCTGTCTTTCTGTCATCTGTGGCCCCAGGAGCCCGACTGACATAACAGATGATATAGGCTCGCTGGGGGGGGGCGGGGCGGTATGTGACCGAGGGGAGGATGATGAGGCCGGGAACCTGGATAAAAAGTAAAAAGTTGAAACTGAAAAGAATGCCAGAAGACTGGTGGGTTTTTATGAGGAAAGAGACTGAAAAATGTTTCTGAAAAGGAACGCAGATGGATTAAAAGCAAGTTGTTTGCCCCAAGAAAAAGCAAAGTATTCTTCCCTTCTGTGCAATACGTTGCTCTACGTTTGAATCGCGTATTAGGACATTGGAAGCCAGAGATGGAGTCCCATTAAAGGGTTGATTTAAACTGTCAAGGGCCAGAGGTGGAGCCCCAGAGGTAACTTGACCCCAGGCATCCCTGTTGGGTCTCTTCTCCACTTCCTTTTATCCTACTCCTTGGCCACAAACAACTGAAGAGGAGGGAGGACCTATTTTCCTGGGCTTTGGTTCGTAAAATCCAAGGAAGGACTCTGTCGCCCAGTTCGAATCAGATACCTGCTCAGGAAACCAGTCACTGTGTCCAGGTATGCATACTGGCATATACAGCCATTTGGGACCCAGGGAACAGAGCCTTCCAAAGGCAGGTCAGGTGCAAGCCTGACCCCCGAGAGAATCAGTGTGGCCTGAGCAGCTGTCGAGATTGTGCTCACTACGGTGTATTACTTCTGCCACCATTCAGAGTAGTCAGGATATGGGAGAGGGGGCAGAACAGTATATTCTAAGGGTTGGTAATTCTGCATTTGTATTTTTTTTTAATGTAGAAATGTCACCAGGCTCTTTCATAGTGATTAAAGGGGGGGGGGGGTATTTTTTTAATATTTATTTATTTTTGAGAGTGGGGTAGGGCAGAGAGGGGACAGAGGAACCAAAGAGGGCTCTGTGCCGACAACAGACAGCCCGATGCAGGGCTCGAACTTGTGCACTATGAGAACATGACCTGAGCCGAAGTCAGATGCTTAACCGACTGAACCACCCAGGTGCCCTTCTATTTTGTTTTTTTTTTTTGTTTTTCTTTTTTTTAATGTTTATTAATTTTTGAGACAGAGAGAGACAGAGCATGAAGGGGGGAGGGGCAGAGAGAGAGGGAGACACAGAATCGGAAGCAGGCTCCAGGCTCTGAGCCATCAGCCCAGAGCCCAACATGGGGCTGGAACTCACGGACCGCGAGATCGTGACCTGGCTGAAGTCGGACGCTTAACCGACTGAGCCACCCAGGCGCCCCTCTATTTTGTTTTTAATACACATTGCAGGAGTTTTACTTCACTGCTGAAGTAGTTGGAGCCAACTGAAATGCTAATAACATCATGAAAAAAAAACTTATTATGAAGCACAGGAACAAAATGTGAGTAGGTTAATAAGCCAGCTGTGGGTTCTAAAGTATTTACATTTGTCATCTAACTACCCCGTACTTTATGTTTTGGAAATATGCTTTAAATATCTAAACTGAGAGGCATTATAGAAAATGCATGGAAAACAGAGTAAAATAGGGTAATGAGCTGTGGCCCCTTGGTTCTAGGAAAGATGGTCCAGTGCTCACTGAAACGAACCATCGGTCTTGGTTAGTGTGGTTAGCATGGTATTTGTACCCAGATGTTGCCTGTCCCAGTTAGTGTAAGCATTCGTGGGAGTCAGACGGTCCTGCCAAGTTCAGGCATCCGGCAGTTGGATTGCACGTTCTAGACCTTGGTTCCCATCTTCGGATGGCTGACGTGCCCAAAACGGAGACAAGCTAGTATCCTTTCCTTATCCAGGTGAAATAATTCATTCAGTTCCTGAACCACGCCTTGAGAACTGCCAAAATACTTGTTTATATAAGAGCTTCTGTGTTATGTGAGATAACACCTTAGCCAGCGTTTAAACAGCATGATTTGTAATGGGAATCCTCATTACTCCTGTGAAATGAAATTAATAAGTTATGAAGAAAAGGTTATTTCAAATACCAATAGAAAGTGTTTGATTGTTGGGGAAGGGAGGGAATTTAAACAGATTCGGAACATTTTAATTACATGTAACTTGAACTACTTCAGGAAAGACTATAGACTCTCAGGGGCAAAGAATTTTTTAACACTTATAAATCATCATAAAATGAACGTAATACTGTCTACAAATGTACATATTCATTTGCACTGCTGGTTCCTTTAAAAATTATTTGCGCCTATTTGCATGGTTCTCCTTAAGAATTATAAATTCACGTATCTCAGGAAGCCTGTCATTCAGGACTTCAGATAAGATGGGCGTATTGAGAAGTTAAATACTTCTAACTTAGGGGAGCCTGGATGGCTCAGTCGGTTGAACATCCGACTTCGGCTAGGTCATGATCTTGTGGTTCGTGGGTTCAAGCCCCGCGTCGGGCTGTGTGCTGACAGCTTGGAGCCTGGAGCCTGCTTCGGATTCTGTGCCTCTCTCTCTGCCCCTCCCTGGCTTGTACTCTCTCTCGAAAGAAATAAACATTGTAAATACTTTTAACTAGTGGCAGTGTTGACAGTAATAGAGAAGAAGCCCTAATTGGGGGTTGGGCAGAACGTCAGAGCCACTGTGAGTGATTTAAGGGATGTATTGTGGGGAAATAAGCCAAAGGCGGTGCTGGGAGTGAAGCCGTCTGGAAGGCTCTGGTGGTGCCTGTACCTGGTGTTGGGCCGAGCTGAGCAGGACCATCGGAGAAGAGAGGAGGGAAGGGCAGGGAGGGCCGGGGAGGGCAGAGCAGGAGCAACCTGTAGTCTGCAAGGTTGAGGTGAAACTCACTGGAACAAACGGGAACTCGGAACTCGTGTCTGTTTCTTGCCGCCTCCCCGCCGGCAACCTTGACCACACAGGTAACCTGCGCAAGAGCACGTGCACTTGACTACGAAACGGCACACAGACTTGAGCCAGGATTCTGAGAAGTGGGCGGGCTCAGGAATTGGCTGTGGCCCAGAGATCCGGCAGGACGGTGAAGCACCGGCCCGGTGCCCCTGCAGGTGGCCGGGGCAGCAGGCAGAGCCCCACCGGTTGGGGGTGAGCCTTGGCAGTGCCTGAGCTTAGAGCAGTTTTCCAAGTGTGAGCGTGGCCGCTGTTTCGCTTCCACCTTCCAGATGGCATACGAGCTCTGCAGCCATCCCTACAGCTGGACAGGGAGGGGAGCGTGGGGCATTGTAGCTCCGGGCTAAGTGGACTGGAGCAACACGCGAACACAACGCCTTGTCAGCTGAGCACCGGGACACGCCGTTGGGTCAAACCTAGCTCCCAGAGAAGGCCGTAGCCCGACATGATTAAAGTGTCCCTCTTACAACCCCAAATTCACTAACCCAAGATTCACTAGTCCCTTTTTGCATCTTTGGGTGATGTTCATCCGTCTTCAGGCTGGGTCACAGCCCTCCCACCCCCCTTGATGTTTGTCCAGCCTCAGTTCTGAGACATGAGATTAAATACCGTCAGCGTACCTTTGCCACTAGGAGAAGGGGAGAGAGGAATAAAATGTTTATATCCAAATAAGAGAAAAGTACTCAGAACTGTTACATTCTTTGTATCTGCACCTGATCACAGGACCACTGCTGATGTTTATAACTACCTTTGTGTGCTAGCCATGCTGTGTTCCCCTTGTCTTTGGCACAGGAGATGACCCAAAATGGAGTTCTTGAAGGGTCTAGAAGTGGAACTCTTATACACCAATAGGAGGAATGTAAAACGGCAATCCACTTTGCAAAACAAGTTTCTTACGTAGTTTAAATATATACCTACTGTATGTTGCACACTCTTTACTTGTGAGAAATAAAAGCATATGCCCCCACAAAGACTTGAACACAAATGTCCATAGCTGCTTTTTTATAATAGTCCCAGACTGGAAACAACCCAAATATCCATCAACAAGTGAATAGATCTATTATAATAGTGGTATTACCAACACATATAATGGAATATTGCTCAGCAATAAAAAAGAATGAGCTATTGATACACTGAGCCATATGATGAATCTCAAAATAATTTTGCCTCATGAAAAAAAGTCCAGACAGAAAGTGCGTATTTTAAAATTCCATTTATGCAAAAGTCTGGAAAATGCAAGTGATCTATAGGGACTCAAGGTGTGGTTCACTGGCCGCTATGGGTGGGGGGAGGGGATTACAGTGAGGCATGACAAAACTTGGGAATGATGGATATGTACAGTATCCTGATTGTGGTGATGTCTTCATGACATCTGTTTCCTCCGGCCTCGGAGTTAAAAGCTGCCCAAGTCTCCAACTCCCCGGGGCCCTTGGCTATGTTCACAAGACAGTGACAAGTGTGGCACAGGGACAGAAGTAAAGCAAGTGATAAAAGGTTGCAGATAGTGGTGGGGTGAGATGAGGGATGGCCTTCAACCCATGTAACATATAAAGAATTTGGACTTTCAGGGGCACCTGGTTGGCTCAGTCATTTGAGTGTCCGACTCTTGGTTTTGGCTCAGGTCATGGTCTCGCGGTCTTATGGGTTCGAGCCCCACATCAGGCTCTGCTCTGGCAACACAGAACCTGCTCGGGATTCTCTCTCTCCGTCTATCTCTGCCCTGCCGTCACTTGTGCTGTCTCTGTCTCTCTCAAAATAAATAAATAAACTTAAAAAAAAGAGTTTGGACTTTCCAAGGCCACCGGAGAATGAGCAGTGAGGCGAACATGAAATCATTCAGTCTTTTTGACCAAGTAGTTTTATTATGATTCCGTACAAGTGTTAATAGTACAGTAAACTGGGAAGGGCAGGTTTGAGAGATATTATGAAGTCTAAATTACCAGGACTTGGTGATGAATGTGGTTGGTCAATGAATAGAAGAAATCAAAGCTGATCTAAAGATTTTGATATGAGTTATAGGAGAAAAAGTTATGTATTTGATTAAAAAAAAAAAAAAGAACTCTGGAGAAGTACTTGATATGCATGGAAATGTGTTGAGTTCAGTTTGGAACACATTGCATTTGCGATGATGTTAAAATATCCAAAGGAAAAACACCAACCATCAAGTGACATTACAAAATCAGAACTCAGGACAAGGGCAGGATCGCACACTTTGTGGTTCTACTTAAAGACAGGAGAGTTGGGGCGCCTGGGTGGCTCACTTAAGTGTCCAACTTCAGCTCAGGTCATGATCTCACAGTTCGTGGGTTCGAGCCCCGGGTCGGGCTCTGTGCTGACAGCTCGGAGCCTGGAGCCTGCTTCGGATTCTGTGCCTCCCTCTCTCTCTGCCCCTCCCCCACGCGCGCGCGCGCTCTCTCTCTCTCTTTCAAAAATAAACATTAAATAAACTACCCATTATTAAGCACCTTCCAAGCATTATACTGTATGTCAGTATCTTATTAATCCTCACATTAACCTTGCAAGTTATATATTATTACCCTCATTTTGCAGATGAGGAAACGGGCTTGTAGACAGTGTTACTTAGGCGCTCGTAATTGGCAAAGCGGAAATGTAACCCTCATCTGTAACTGCAAAGCCCGGACCCTTAACCTCTATGCCATCCTGAATTCTTCTGGCAACTTGAGTGTATCATGAAACTTCTGCCTCCGGTGCCTTTCTTTCTGTCTGCTTCCTCCTGCGTCTAGACTGCTCTTTTCTTCCCTCCAATTCCCTTAAAGCATCGCACTCCTACCGAGTCTTAAGTCTGTCGGAGAGTGCTCGGAAGGCTATTTTCCCTGCCTCCCCAGCTGATTCCGAGCCCATCGTAGACCATCTCTCTTTCATTGTACTATACACATTATTACAATCATCTGTATGCCAGTGCTTCCATTAGAGTAAAGGTTGGCACACTGTATTCAGTAAAGGGCCAGAGAGTAAATATTTTAGGTTTTCTGGGCCATCCCATCTCCGTTGCAGCTACCCGACCCGGCCGCTGTGGTGTGAAAGCAGCCAGAGCAAGGCGTAGACAAACCAGTATGGCTGAGTTATGGTACAACTTCATTTATGGACACTAAAATCTAACTTTCATGTAATTTCCACATATCACGAAGTATTCTTTGGATTTATTTTTCTAATCGTTAAAAAAATTAAAAAAAAAAAAAACACGTTCGTATCTTGTGAGCCATTCAGAAGCAGGTGCCGGCTGGAGGTGGCCCATAAGCTAGAGCTTGCTGTCCCCTACACTATAGTATGAATTTCTTGGCCACAGGTCTAGTACCTCTTTGTTAGGGTGACAATACCAACGTATTGTCCAAACTGGGATGCTTTGAAAGCGAAAGGGTTGCTGCGAGTGATGCTGGGACCCACAGGCACAGAGGGGAACTAGGCCAGGCAGAGAGGGGTTGTCACCCTGGTCACAGGGTAGCCTCGTCGGTTGTATACAGCTTCATCTGGGGTCTTAATCGCTTCAGTCGCCCATGTCCCAGGGTTCATTTATTCTTGGTCGACTCGCAGGCTTTGGGATGTGTGCAAGGTGCTGAAATCATTTAGAGCACTAATGTTTTATACCTGCCACAGTGGCTCTGGAAGAAGCAGCTGTATATTTAGTAAGTGGTTCTCAGAGTGGATGAGTGTGGAATCCATGCATGACCTGGACAATGAATTCATACAATTTTATAACATGTCTCTTCCAGAGAGTTTTCCTCCATCGAGTACCAAGAGTATGGGTTCATGCTAGTAAAAATTAAAATGAAATTTGCTGTGGACAAAATTATAGAACCGAAGCAGAAGAGAAGACTTGTTTCACATTATATTTAATGCCTTCTGTCTTTCTTTTCAATCTTTTTGCAGTTTTTTGAGGTGCCATTTGATTCAAACATGAATAGGACAAAGAACAGACCTCTGGTTCGTGGACAGATCAGGTAAACTCATGAATCCAAGACTCTTCCACTGTCTAGAACATCCATTTGCTGGTTTATCCCGAATCTTTTCCCAGTCTTGTGCCTTGAGTTGCGGTGGGCAAATAACACACCCCCGAAGGGACCTACTGGTGTGCACATGCAGTACCTTTACTCAAAGTGTACCACAGGGCACCTAAAACCGAGCTAAGATGTGCAGTCCCATGGTTGGGGAAACTCATGCCGTGGATGTCTTTATGAGATCCCACTTTGAAACGTGGACTTGTTTCACTTGTCCCGGCTGAGGATAAAACTTTCCATTAGCACAAGTGATTTCAGACAAATTCACATAGGGTCTCCGAAGAAAGATCTATCCGAAGCCTTACTTTTGCAGACAAACTGATAATGCTGTCATCTGCCAAGCAAAGGACTGCCTCCATTACTCTTTCTACCAAATTCAATTAAGTAGAACTAAAAGGCATATAAATATTTTAATATCACTAATGGTTAATAATTAAACGTTTTAACTTCCTGGAGTCCTTGAAACTGGCATTGAAAAAAAAAATTTTTTTAAATCCAGTGGATATCATCAGCCAAGAAGAATAAAAAGAGGCAAATGGTTGATAACGACTATTCTAAATCAGTGAATCCTGCCCTCACATTTCCAGACAGTGCCCTCATGGAGCTTAAAATGTATTGGGTAACACTTGTGGATCAAACCAATCACACATTTTCAGTAAGACAATAAAGGAAACAAAGCCGGTACAGTCAGAAGTCTATGTAAAAATGATTTTTAATATTAGCCATTTGTAGCCATTCAGTTCTTAAATGAGTTTAAAATACCATTATATTGCAAAGAGCCATGAAAACCTGTAAGAACAGAAATCTCATATCTATTGATAATTGATTTCTTGAAATATAAATCAAGCCATCTGCTGTGTTTTTATTTAAAAAGTGTCAGAAGTACGTTTATTGTTATTTTTTTAATGTTTATTTTTGAGAGAGACAGAGCATGAGCAGGGTAGGGCAGAGGGAGAGGGAGACACAGAATCCGAAGCAGGCTCCAGGCTCTGAGCTGTCAGCACGGAGCCTGACGCGGGGCTCGAACTCACAGACCGTGAGATCATGACCTTAGCCGAAGTCGGACGCTTAACTGACTTAGCCACCAAGTCGCCCCAGAAGTACTTTAATTTGAAGTTGTTTTATAGGCTTTTAAAGTTTTTAAAATTTATTTTAGGGGGAGGAGAAGGAGCACTCGAGAGCACGAGTGGGGGAGGGGCAGTGAGAGAGAGAGAGAGAGAGAGAGAGAGAGAAAGAATCCCAAGCAGGCTTCACTTCACACTGTCAGCTCAGAGCCTGATTCAGGGCTCAAACTCACGAACCATGAGATCATGACCTGAGCTGCAATTGAGTTGGACGCTTAACCGATTGAGCCGCTCAGGTGCCCCTGAGTGAAGTTGGTTCACAAGAGCAAATGCAAGCTTTGTAACCCATTTCAAAAACTAGAAGCTGCTTGTGCTGCTGGTCAGGTCACACGTAAGTTCTTGCTCCTTTCCTCAGTGAAATCGTACCCTCTAGAACCAAGGCAGATGCGGGACAAGCCCAGTAAGCAGCCATTAGGCATCTAATGGCGATCAGATAGAGGCCCGCCATTCTTCTGGTATCTCCTCTTACTTTGCCCAGTGCGGTCATTGTCTGCACCCAGGAAAGCCAGGCCTTTAAGTGCATCCAGAGTGGGGGGCTTGTTCATTGGCCTTGGCAATGCCCATCCTTTAAAGGAGACAGGCTGGGGGCGCCTGGGTGGGTCAGTCGGTTAAGCAGCCGACTTTGACTCAGGTCACGATCTCGCGGTCCGGGAGTTCGAGCCCTGCGTCGGGCTCTGTGCTGACAGCTCAGAGCCTGGAGCCTCTTTCAGATTCTGTGTCTCCCTCTCTCTGACCCTCCCCTGTTCATGCTCTGTCTCTCTCTGTCTCAAAAATAAATAAACGTTAAAAAAAATAATAATAATTAAAGGAGACAGGCTGTCATCTAGTTATTAGTCTTGCTAAACTTGTAACTTCACCTTTTGTTTTGCAAGATGACCCCGGGTCTCCTTTATGACAATAAACCTTAATTGCTGCCTAAAGTAGCCTCCGAGAGGGCAACTCACAGGGCTGGAAAAAGAGAGTCAAACTTCTGTTATGAGCTAGCGTGTATTTTATTAAATCGGTGCAATTGTAGGAGCTGTTCCGAGTCTGCGGCAGAAATCCTGCACTGAGAGTCACGGTTTTGAAACTGCAGACTTTAGTTTTTATTATAATTTAGTAAATTGTTATGTATGACACATATTTTGTAAGTGGCTGGCTGCGGGGGTATAGTAGAAAGTCTTACGTCTGTCTGTTAGCATTGATTCCAGCTTTGGTGGTTCTGACATTCACAATAGCTATTGGGCATTTAGGCGCAAAGCCCAGCCAGTTTATTTTGAAATTCTTGATTTGGAATTTACTGCTCCATTTGATTGGACTGATCTGCCTTGTTGAATCTGTCCGACGTCGTAGACGCTGCAGTTTGTCATGTGAAGTGTAAGTTCCCGTCATTACTGACGGGCAGCAGTAAGCATGGTCAGTCTGGGAAGGAAATCCTTGGACATCTTTGCCACTGACGGCTGTTTCCTCCTTTGTACCTCGCTTGGCTTCTCTCCATCCTGAAGACATACCATGAGCATTTATGGGGTGTGTGTGTGTGTGTGTGTGTGTGTGTGTGTGTGGCATTAATTTTTTAAAGTGATTGCAATTTAGTTTGAAAATTTGTACTGAAGTGAATAAAAGGGTATTCTAAGAAGTTAAAGGAATACAATTAAGGAAAGAAACGTATGCCTGGATTAGTTATTCTTTTTTTTTTTTTTTTTTTTTTTTTTTTTTTGAGAACCTGGGAAATACTGTGTGGACCCATCTGTGCATTTATGCACTTGCATGGTGGCCATTCTCTGAACTTTTGGTTTTCTCTTCCAGAAAAATGTGGCTGGGTAGGTGGGCACTGAATGCCTTATAGAACTGACACAGATGATAGGGCTTTTTTTTTTTATTTAGTGTTTATTTATTTTGAGAGAAAGAGCAGGGGAGGGGCAGAGAGGGAGGGAGACAGAATCCCAAGCAGGCTCTGCACATCAGGCACAGAGCCCGATGTGGGGCTTGAGCCCACGAACTGCGAGATCGTGACCTGCGCCGAAATCAAGAGTCGGACACCCAACTGACTGGACCACCCACGTGCCCCGAAGATCGTGCGTTTTTGGTTGTTTATTCTGTATTCCAGAAAGGATTAGAGGTATCATGAGACTGTAACTTAATAAAACAGAGAAATGCGTAAAGAAAGTCAGGGTTACGGAACATAGAATCTGTGATAAAACAGCGAGAACAAGGAAAGCTTCTCGAGGTCACCGTAGTTATGGAGGTTGACCTGTAGATTTCATTCTGCATTTCCTGGTGAAATCACAGTCCCATCGTAATGCTAAGCATTGCGTGCAATATTAATATTTAATTCTCCCTACAGCACCATGAGATAGGACACTGTTGAATATGCAGGTGGAGAAGACTGAAGATCCAAGTGTTATGAAAAGTGGCAGAACCAAAATTTGGCCTGGCCCATTTGCTTCCCTGCCCCAAGTTCCTCACCGCTACATATAACCATCTCTAAAATCTCTCTGTCCGTGAGAAGGAAACACCACCCTAGGGAGACCAAACTTCTGCCTCTCCGTTCTTAAAAAAATAAGAAAGGACACTTGGTGACGATATTAGAAGAATGTCCTACATGACTTCCATGGAGGAAACCTATATAGATTTCTAAGGCATCTCTCGGCCGCAAGCCAGAGCAAAAATTCCCAAGAACAGCTCCTGCCGAGAACTGCATAGAGCGAATCTTCTTGAAGCAGGTGGTGAGGAAGAAGCTCGTGGGCAGATGTATTGGCCCAAGGACCTTCTCTAGCGCGCCAGCTTGCTCCAGGGATTAAGCTGAGCCCGTGAAAGAGAGGAGAGAAGATGCCAGTCTCGTGTGTGCATCAGGCGACTCAGGGGATGTGCTCCTGCCACACAACACGATTGGAAAGAGGGGTCGAACGGTCAGGCGGCTCTTGGTCCCGGTTTGCCCAGGACAGTCCTGCTTTACACCAGAATTATTGATGCTGTTCTGCTCTCACTCTTAATAATGTCCAGGCTGGATGATAGCCACACCACGTAATTTCTAGAAAGGGCTGGTGGTGATGACTGTAAAGTTTACAGAATTTCCTCCTTTTTAAGTCCATTTCCTACAAATTCCGATTGCTTTTTTTGCCTAGAGAAGAAAACAAAGAGCACATAAATGGAAAGTTATGTCATATCTAAATCAGACTGTAGGTCCACACCATAATACAGGCCTCTTTAACTAGCTTTTTAAAAATGACACTCGATGTCGGGGCGCCTGGGTGGCTCAGTTGGTTAGGTGCCCGACTCTTGGTTTCGGCTCAAGTCATGATCTCATTTTCGTGGGTTCGAGCCCCACGTCGGGCTCCGTGCTGACAGTGCAAAGCCTGCTTGGGGTTCTCTCAATCCCTCTCTCTCTCCCCCCCCCCACTTGTGCTGTTTCCGTCTCTCAAAATCAATAAACTTAAAAAAGAAATGACACTCGATGTCGACGTTTGCTCATAAATTGGAGAAGATGCATAAGGCCAACTGACTCGTTTGGACGTTTCTGGCGACCATGGTGTAGTCATGGTTCTGAATGACTGTTGTCAGGAGGGAGTTGGGCTTAGAGCTCCCCTTTGATTCTCCGGCAGAGAGCACGGCGTAGAATCCATGTCACACGTCAGGAATGCACACTGAAGGGAGCCTGCTCACTACGGAGTCGAACCTGCGAGCCCAAAGTCACTTGGCGAAGGTGAACGTCAGAGAAGCTTACCTTCGTATCGGAAAGTCAGATTCAGTGTGATCCAGGTTTTAAGTTGGTGGCTGGAGAAAGTTCATTTGCAAATTTTAAAAAATCTCCGTAATAGAAAACACCTCAGTCTTCTGATATTCTTTGGTAACAGAATTGAATGAAAAAATGTCACCTGGTGGACTCTAAGCTTGGGCGAGTCACGGAATTAACCTTGCCCCACTGCCCCTTCCCCTCAGGGAGGGATCCTAATTCCAGCCTTGTTCATCTCACGCCGTTGTGCTGCGGTAACAATGAGGTCAACAGAATCATGCAAACACATGTGCATTGTTGGGGAGAAAGTTTAAAACTCTAGAAAAATGAGTAGTTACTTGTAGAACTTCCACCTATTTTCAAATTTTGCTTTACAATACAAATATTTCAGTACTTACAGGCAATGACAAAAAAAGAAATTCAGAGGGCCGCCCAGGCGGCTCAGTCAGTTACATATCTGACCGTTGAATTCAGCTCAGGTCGTGATCTCACAGTTTGGGGGATGGAGCCCTGCATCAGGCTCTGCGCTGGCTGCACAGAGCCTGCTTCGGATTCTCTGTCTCTCTCTCTCTCTCTCTCTCTCTCTCTCTGCCCCTCCCCCCACTGCTCGCCTGCTCACTTTCTCTCTCTCTCAAAATAAACTTAAAAAAATTTTTACATTAGTTACTAGGGATAGGGAGAAAGAAGCAAAACACTTGGAAAAGAAGACAGCAGAGAGCGGACGTTACGTGTTTCCATTGTCAGGGTCACGTTGGTAGGACCACCCTGTGGCATGTCACAGAATCCTTCCTTCCTCCTGCTGCCCTCAGGACACGTTGATGGGGAATGTTGTCCCTGTAGAGGACTGTGCTGGTTGCCAGGGTTACTAACAGGTGGGTGACATGCTCTCCGTTCTCTTAGGGTCACGTTGAGGGGACGGCAGCTCACACGTGTGAGGACACTGAGTGCTACCAGGGGTACGGTTTACACATGTAACGCTGAGCGCACCTGCCAACCGGGTACCGCGCGGGACCCCAAGGTGCAGTGGGGAACACCGCGGGAGGGACATTGCTGGGTGATGCGGGAGCACAGAGAGGAGAACCTGATCCAGACCGCAGAGCTCCAGGGTGACTTAAGGGGGGCGCGAGGACATCCGGGGTGACTTAGGGGAGGCACAAGGACGTCCGGGGTGACTTAGCGGAGGCGCGAGGACTTCCAGGGTGACTTAGGGGAGGCCCGAGGTGAGAGCCAGAGGAGGAGGAGGAGCTAAGCCAGCCTGTCCTTTTCCAAGTTCTTTCTGTTCCTTCCCCCTCCGACCACTCCTTTGTTGGTGGCCACTGGCCTCCTCATCCCGTCTGCGATCTACAGACACTGCCCTCTGCCCTGTCTGTACCTCCAGCCCAGACCGCTCTTCTGAGCCAAGGCCTTTGAAAATCTCTTTTGGGGTCCTCTATGGGTATCTCCGATTCCTTAAGTATATATCCCAGCGCATGGCTCCCCGCCTCCCACACGGCTTTTTGTTAACCAAGGTTCCGAAGTCAGGTGCCTATAAGTCACTCTAGACTCCCTGTCTGGTCCCCCTCATCCGGTTGTGGAATAGACCGTGTCTGTCCAGCCCCCTAAGTCACCCTGGAATGTGCCCTCTCACTCCCTGCTCTGGTGTCAGAGCACCCCCAGCTTGCCTGGGTTCTTAGAACCACGCCCCAGCTGCTCTCCCTGCCTGTTCGCCAGCCCTCTTTCCGTCTGTCTTCCCCAGGCTTTCCTTACATGATCACATTGGTCTCTGGCTTCAAACCTTTGGGGAGAGTCTTCTAAATATATTTAAGAAGAAATACTTGTTTTCCGTGCTTTACTATGTCTTACACGTAAGGCCTTTGAGGATCTGATCCTTCCTGGTCCTTCCAGCCTCCTCCTCTGACTGTGCGCATCTTTCTTCTTCTTCTGCTTCGTCTCCTTCTCTTCTTCCTCCTCCTGCTCCCTCTCCTAATGTTTATTTATTTTCAGAGAGAGAGAGAGAGAGAGAACAAGCGGGGGAGGGGCAGAGAGAGGGAGAGAGAGAATCCCAAGCATACTCCACATTGTCAGCACGGAGCCCGACGCCAGGCTCAAACTTACAACTGAGATCGTGACCTGAGCCGAAACCAAGAGTCGGACGCTTAACCGACTGAGCCACCCGGGCGCCCCTCTGCTCACCTTTTCTCATTTATCCCTCGGTGTTGAGACCGGATGGGCCCACTGGTGTTTTCACCGAAGCACCATGCTCCCTCTTGTCCCACGGGGTGTGCTCCCCTGGCCCGCTCATTGCCTGGGCAGGTTTTGTGCCAAGCACTCCTTCCTCTGGAAGGGGCAGCTACGCCCGTAGTCCAGTGGGGCGGGTGGGGTTAGGTGTTTGTCCTGGGGCTCGCCCTCGTCTTCGTTTATGCCCCTGTCCTCGCCCCACACAGCCCTCTGCAAGCCCTTTCCTTGGGCCCCTTGCTCCATTACGTTGTGTGTTCTTCTGGGACAAAGATGGACTCTGCCCTCTGTTTATCTCCAGTCCCCAAGATCGTTTATAGAGAGCAGTTTCCTCAGTGCCTAACGTGCGCTCGGCACTATCTTTAATACCACGACCCGGCAGGGAGCGAAGCAGACAGCCATCCCTGATGTCACGGAGCACGCGCTCCGGCCATCACATCCGGCAGACCGCTGATGCTTCACGAGGGATGCGTGGACGGACAGAGGGACAGATGTTAGAGAAGCGGAAATGACCTCCCAAGGGGAGGAAGGACAGAAGTGAAGACTCTGAGACGGGTACACGGCGCACGGTGTCAAGGGGATGAGGAAGCCATCGGGACAGGCAGAGGAGTGCAAAATACGTGTTTAAGGATAAAAATAAATGACTTGGCCAGACTCAGAGGGAAGGATTTGAAGGAGCAAAGTAAGGAAGCAGAGCCAGGAAGGAGGCCGAGAAAACGTGCCTGCCCCACCATTGTGACACGGGCTGTGCTGTAGGGATTGGACCGTGGTCCGTGTCGTTTGGGGAGCTCTTAAGCAGCTCAGGACAAGAAAAAGAAAGAACAGGCCTGTGTATTGGGAAAGAAGAAATGAATTCTTCGTTCACAGACCGTGTGATAGTTTGCCCAGAAAACTCAAACAAACCTACAAAAAAGCCACTAGAACCAGTAAGTGGATATAGCAAGGGCACAAGGTACAAGGTCAGGATGCAGAATGCAACTGCAGGAAGCGAGGCAAAGAGTTCTTAGAGAAAACACACAAAAGCAACAAAACCAAAAAGTACAAAAAGCACGAACCATAAATGAAGTCATAGGTAAGTTTGACTTCACCGAAATAAAAATCGCTGCTCTCCCAGAAACACTTCTGAAAACGACCGGACGGGCCAAAGAGTGGGAGAAAATATTTGCAAAGCATG
Source organism: Leopardus geoffroyi (assembly GCF_018350155.1). NCBI lineage: Eukaryota > Metazoa > Chordata > Mammalia > Carnivora > Felidae > Leopardus > Leopardus geoffroyi. Next base: position 7,829,839 of record NC_059330.1, read on the forward strand.
GAACTCACGAAGGACTTGTGGCCAGAGTACGTACAAAATCCCTAAAGCCCGGTGACAAGAAAATAGCTCAACCAAAAGATGGACAAAACGTTTTTAAACAGACATTTCACTAAAGAGGAAGTCTGCATATCAAATAAACACACAAAACGGTTTTCATTATTATCACCAGTTCACTGGGGGAAATGCAAATTAAAGCCACAGTGGGACATCACTGCACACCTATTAAAACAGTTAACATTTGGGGCGCCTGGGTGGCGCAGTCGGTTAAGCGTCCAACTTCAGCTCAGGTCACGATCTCGCGGTCCGTGAGTTCGAGCCCCGCGTCGGGCTCTGGGCTGATGGCTCAGAGCCTGGAGCCTGTTTCGGATTCTGTGTCTCCCTCTCTCTCTGCCCCTCCCCCGCTCATGCTCTGTCTCTCTCTATCTCAAAAATAAATAAACGTTAAAAAAAAAAAAAAACAGTTAACATTTATTTTTTTTTTAATATGAAATTTATCGTCAAATTGGTTTCCATACAACACTCAGTGCTCATCCCAGCAGGTGCCCTCCTCAATGCCCATCACCCACTTTCCCCTCTCCCCCATCCCCCATCAACCCTCAGTTTGTTCTCAGTATTTAAGAGTCTCTTATGGTTTCCCTCCTTCCCTCTCTGCAATTTTCTCCCCTTCCCATCCCCCATGGTCTTCTGTTAAGTTTCTCAGGATCCACGTAAGAGTGAAAACATATGGTATCCGTCTTTCTCTGTGTGACTTATTTCACTTAGCATAACACTCTCCAGTTCCATCCACGTTGCTACAAAGGGCCATATTTCATTCTTTCTCATTGCCACGTAGTACTCCATTGTGTACATAAACCACAATTTCTTTATCCATTCGTCAGTTGATGGACATTTAGGCTCTTTCCATAATTTGGCTACTGTTGAAAGCACCGCTATAAACATTGGGGTACAAGTGCCCCTATGCATCAGCACTCCTGTATCCCTTGGGTAAATTCCTAGCAGTGCTATTGCTGGGTCATAGGGTAGATCTAGCTTTCGTTTTTTGAGGAACCTCCACCCTGTTTTCCAGAGCAGCTGCAGAACAGTTAACATTTCTAAAGCAATAATACCAAGTGCTGGCAAGGATGTGGAGTGGCCTGAATACAAAATGATGCCGTTAGTTTTGTGAAAACAGTTTGGCAGATTCCTATGAAGTCACACAAGATTTACTGTATCTATAACCCCAGTCCTATGTGTCTCTCGAAACGTATGTCCATACAAAGATCTGTACGTGAATACTTATAAGTTTAATTCATTATTACTGAAAACAACCTAAATGTTCTTCAGCTGGTGAGTATACACACATAAAATGACATGGGCACATTTCAGAAGCGTTGTAAGTGAGAGCAGGCAGACCCAAAAGGTTACATACTGTGCCATCCTATGTAGGTGATATTTTGGAAAGCCAAAACTCTAGGGACAGAAATCAGATCAATGGCTACTAGAAATCAGGGGTGAAGGAAAGGGAATGGAGTACAGAGGAGCATGAAGGAACTTTGTGAGGTGACAGAAATATTCTATATCTTTTTTTATGTTTTGAGAGAGAGTCAGTGGGGGAGAGGGACAGAGGGAGGGAAAGAGAGAGAGGATCTTAAGCAGGCTCCACACTCACCCGAGAGCCCAACGCGGGGCTTGATCTCATTTCCGTGAGATCGTGACCTGAGCCGAAATCGAGTCAGACACTTAACCAAGTGAGCCACCCGGACGCCCCAGAAATAGTCTATATCTTGATCACGGTGGTGCTTACACCGTTGTGTATCTTTGTCAGAGCTCAGAACTCACCGTACTCTCAAAATGTGTGAATTTCACTGCGTGCACGACTAGCGGGTTTTCAGGGCGCTTGGTTTTCCCTGGGACCATGCTGACGTAGCCTGCAGAGCATGAGCGTTTGGGGTCGGTCTGCCTGGACTCAGAATCCAGCTGCTGCTTCTGCTCTCCCAGGCGGGAGCGTGTTAGGAGACGGCTGTGTCCTCTTCTCTTAAGCTGGGGCGCTTACCTCTTGGGTGTAGGTGAGGCTGCGACCCTTCTGCTACAGCAGTGAATGACAGTGCGGTCCTCACTGTGGTGGCTCCTACTTTTTTCAACAGCCCCGGGCCGAGCATCTCCGGGTGTTAGGCTCCAGCTCAGCGCTGGAATACGGCTGGCGTGACCCAGCTCCGGCCCTCCTTACTGTCCTGTCGGGGAGGTACAGAGTAAACCAGTGAGCCAAATAAAGGTTCAGAGGTCCCTCTCGATGGCCGTCAGTTGTCCAGAGAAAACAAGGAACCGGATAATATAGAGCCAACTGGCGGAGACCGCTTGAGGAGGAGGTACAGAGACACCTGAGGAGGTGGGGTATGCGCTGAGCCCCGGAGGTTGAGGATGCAGGGAAGGGGGGCAGCGTGGGCAGAGGGAACAGCTGGTGCAGAGCCCAGGCGGTCAGGGTGTGCCCGACCCAGTGAAGAGAACGGGGCCGCAGTGGCCAGAAGGAGCAGAGTGGGAGGAGATGAGGTCACGAGGGCACCGCAGTGACAAGTCTGGCTCAGAGGCGGTGTGCAGCGGGAAGCCAGACGTGAGTCGTAAGCGTGGGGTCGCTGTGGTCACACTGATGTTTGTAAGGGACGTCTTCAGAATGTACCGTAGCGTCACGGGAGCGAGCAGAGGCCTGGGACCAGTCCAGGGTGAGCTGACGATGGCTTAGACCAGGGCAGTCACAGTGGGGGGGGGGGGGGGGGGCAACCCAGAACTCAGACTGGGCACCACCGCGCACAAGGTCACTTAAATTGTGTCCACTTTTCAAAGCCGTGGCCGCTTCCTGTGGGTCACAGATCTCCTACAGAAAAACCCCGCCGATCCCTGCCACCCTGCCTTTGCGCCTCCTGTTCCTTTCCACCTGTCTTCTCGAGTTTTCTCGAGACCTCCCTTAAGGAAGGTCTCCGCCGTCTACACGTATCTGCACCTTTCTTACACTCCGCAGCTCTTCGTACGGGTAGCACGTAATTCGTCAGGAGCAGGCAGTGTAGCAAAGCAGTCGTCAGTCCCGCCCCTCCAAAGAAGCAGCAGCCCCACCGTCCAGCAGAGCGCCCCCAACCGTCGCGGCAAAGACACGTGACTGTGCAGTCCAGTTGCCAGCGCTGGACATTGAGACACAGTGGAGTGGACCCTGCCAGCAGATAGGCCCCTTTAGGACCCCCCGTCTCTCCTCCACCGGAGTCCTAAAGGCAGAATGGCACGAACGCCCAGCCATCCAGATACAGACTTTCCCCTCGTTCCCTCTTTTGATTTACCTCGGGGATTTTTTGTGGATGTGGTCGTTATTTCCCAGAACTGTACATGCCTAACCTTGCATGCACTTTATGGATCACTGCAGGGGATTTCAAAGGATAATTTCGAGTCTGATGTATTTTCACCTCAGGGATGAGCTACATAAAGTAAATAAACTCCAACTCCACTCTGTTTCAAGACAGTAAACGTGCAGATTGATTTCCAGCCTCCCTGCCGCTCGCCTTGCTGTTTAGCGAGCGGCCGCTGCAGCTTTGTCTCTATCGTTTCCCATGATGGAGAAAGTGACATTGACTGTGTTTAATAAACAAGGAATAGTAAGATAATTGTTTTCGAAATAGCCAGTTACAGGATAAACATCCCCTTTACATTTCAGGGAACAGAAATTTTGTGCAATTTTGTTGAGAATCAAAGACAAAAATCCTTACAACTAAAATGCCACTTAGTGAGAATAAAAATCTACAAAATTACATTATTAGTTATTTCAGTTTCCCAAGGAGAATACAGACGACAGTACTTCTAAGTACCTCTTTGTTGCCTACATAAAATGACAATTCGGTAAATCTAAGGCATCACTTACCATTAAAGGAAGACAATCTTTCATATCAACTCTCAGAGAAATCCTGCTTTTCCTGTTTTCCTCACCAGTGGAAAGAAAGATGACTTTTTTTTTTTTTAATACTAAGATGACCTTTAAATTCGTCCTGGCTCTCGAAGGCACCCAAGAAGTGATGATGCTGATGGTTGGAGTGAGCTGTAACCATACAATAATTGCAGGTGGTTAATAGAAACATCCTATTATAGCTTCTGTTTACCAAATGGAAGCATTTGACCCCACGGCTTTCTGCTTTTTACTTTAGCCCTGGGGCCTTCATGGTAGAATTATTTATCAGCGTCTTTAATGGCTTGGGGGAGCCACTTGATGAATTTGAGCCCATTGTGCCTCACATCACTTAGGAAGCATCCCAGATGCACATGGGCTAAACTCAAGAGTCCTGGCGCATTTGGCCAAAGAGCTCTGGACAGCTACGTTTGCACCCGAAGATGTCTGCAGAGAATGGCTCCGGAGGGTCCGAATGGCGCTATGGTGACCTCCGGTACTGGCGCCTCGCCAGAGTTTGTCCCTGTTAACTCGGAGCCAGACCCGATGCCTCTGTTCCCCTGAGGCTGCGTGTCAGCACAGCTATGTCACAGCCCGAGGGACCCACAGCTCTGGTAATCGGGCTCCACGTGTCGGTGAGGAACTTGTCACAGGCAGAATGGAGAAGTGCCATACCTCTGAGCCTCCCGTTGCCCTGCTGCGTTTCCATCCTTGCTGGTAACTCTTTTCCTTCCTCCTCTTACAGATCACATGTATCCAACGCCCCTGAACTCCTTCCATTCACCAGACATCCCTGGCTACTTGCAACATTGGTTCTCATCAGATAAAATGGATTTGGGGGTGCCTGGGTGGCTCAGTCGGTTAAGCGTCTGACTTTGGCTCAGGTCATGATCCCGCGGTTCGTGGGTTCGAGTCCCACATCGGGCTCTGTGGTGACAGCTCGGAGCCCGGAGCCTGCTTCAGATGCTGTGTCTCCCTCTCTCTCTGCCCCTCCCCTGCTTACACTCTGTCTCTGTCTCTCAAAAATGAATAAACGGTAAAAAAAAAAAAATGTTTTTTTAATGGATTTGGTAGTTTTAGGATGAGCCAAGGTTAGAGGGGTCAGAGGGACAGGGGTGAATGTCCCTAGTAGTTTTTCCTAAGATACACCTCACTTCTGTTTCAGAGGACCAAATGTTTTTCCACAGCAGATAAGAGCTGCTGGAATCTGGCATCTGATGTTGGCAGTTGTTGGGGGCCCGTTTCTACCCGTTTCTACCTATGGTCCCCAAGCCCAGAGACCGTCAGGCTCGCCTGAGGACAGGCACAGACTCCCCTAAGGGTGTCCTTCGTGCCTCTTCCAACCCCACCACCCCACTGGGGTCCTTTCTTCTGACTTAGTATTTGGACAAGCGGTCCCTCTGTCTTAGAGAAGAGTCTGCTGAATCAGCAGCTGCATCTAGTTTTTCTCTTGTTCTCCTTACCGCCAGACTTCTGGAAAGGATGGCCCCCTCAGCGCTTTGGTCACAGTTTAGCTTCCTCCCGCACTGTCCACCTCTGCTTTCCTCTGTACGTGAACTTCATTTTTCCCTCGCGGCCCACTGGCTCTTCCGATCCCACTTTTGCTTAAACGGACTCATCATCCAAATGGCAGCCTCAGCCTCAGCCCCCTGGTCTCCCAGCTGAGTCCTCTGTCCCAGTTCCCAAGCCTTGTGAGAGGAAACGGGATTGCCCATGCTTGGGCCCGACATTTCATCCCTGGTCCGGTCAAGGGAAGGGGGTGCAGGGTGGGGGTGGGGTCGCACGCAGGACCCGAGGCTGCCCCTTCCGGGGCTCCTTCCGCTGCACTCGAGCTTCCTCTTGGCCAGGTATGTGTCTCAGGCCCCCGTTCTGCTTTGTGACTTTCTAGCCGTGACCCACCTCCCCCACCCCCAGGGCACAAATTCTTGCGGCCAGGATCTTAACTTTAACATTGAGCGCGTCTTGTATTTTGCCTCGCCTGTGGAGCGCGTCCTCCCGTGCTGTCCTGTTCTTGACCACTCTTCTGCAGGAGTGTCCCTGCTCCTGTCTAAGCCAGAGTTTTCCGCCGTAGGTTCTCTTTGTTCGTGGACAAGAGAGAGATACGACACCTTTAATCCCCCGTCTTTACCTGTTTTGAGGTCCTTCAGACTTGTATCTTCAACATGTATTTTTTTTTTTTAAGTAATAACCTTTTCCCTGCTCTATCCTAACAAAAAAGAATCGTTCTTAAGAACGTCAAGGTCTGCTGTTGCTTCCGGATTATTTTAAAATTAAGCAATCCCTTGGGGCGCCTCGGTGGCGCAGTCGGTTAAGCGTCCGACTTCAGCCAGGTCACGATCTCGCGGTCCGTGAGTTCGAGCCCCGCGTCAGGCTCTGGGCTGATGGCTCAGAGCCTGGAGCCTGTTTCCGATTCTGTGTCTCCCTCTCTCTCTGTCCCTCCCCCGTTCATGCTCTGTCTCTCTCTGTCCCAAAAATAAATAAACGTTGAAAAAAAAAAAAAAAGACCTTTAAAAAAATAAATAAATAAAAATAAAAAAAAATAATAAAATTAAGCAATCCCTTTGTCGAATTCAGTTCATTGAGAATGTGTTGATTACCCATCACGTTCCCAGTACCTCCAGTTCTGTTTTCGCAAGGCTCCAAAGGCTTATAATCGGGGTGAAAAATTAGCCAGATGCTCAAAAGCCTTCGCAGATGGACGAGACAGTCCCATCCGTACACACTGGGTGGACCGAGGGAGTCGGGACAAGCGAGACGTCCCCTGGGGGGTCAGGGAAAGGGGACGTGGGTCAGGGCGGCCTGGCCAGCGCGGGAGCTTCCTGAAGAAGAGGGCCTGGTTATTTTTGTGGACTGCAGGCGGGAGAGATGGAAAGAGCAGAGCAGGGAGAGAGGTTATTGAGAGAGGACAAATTAACACACTCGGGGTCGGGGGCCGCCAATGCCCGGTGTTTAAATAAATGACGAAGATTGAGTTTTCGAAGCCAAATGAATGGATTGTGTAGCTGGCATGATTAACTTAAAGAACAGGGTTTAGCTTAAGCATTATAGGGATTTGCAGGAGACATTTTTCAAATTTACTGAAGGTTTTACCAGTAAGCACTTAAGCGAATGTAAACAGTTTGCAGGCTGCAGGGGAGCTGTGAAGGCTGTTCATCATCCCGTCACCCTGGTCCAGCAGACAAGAACCCAGACCGGGCTGACGCCCCACAGAGTTTCCAAGGATTGTTATGATTAGTCTCTTGGCGTGTATATATTGCAAATGTAATAAGAACATAAACATTTTATAAGTATAGGAGGTTTTTTTTTTTTTTCTTAGTGCTAACCAGTCATTCGAAATGGCAGGAACGACAAATTCAGTCTCAGTAAGAGTGGTGCCAGTGTGGAGAATTTTGGTCTTAAAATCGTTCGACATTATGAACCGCACAGTATGAAGCGTCCACAAAAAAGTTTAGCATGTATCATCACGCTTAGTCACGACGGTGGGTGAGAGAGAGGAACGCTGGGGGGTCTTCTAGAAGTGAACGTTCCTTTCTCTCATGGTCATAAGCAAAATGAAAGCATTTACAGTTCTTCTTTTTTTTTTTTAATGTTTATTATTTATTTTGAGAGAGAGAGAGAGAGAGAGAGAGAGAATCACAAGTCCCAAGCAGCCTCCGTGCTGTCAGCGCAGAGCCCGACGCGGGGCTTGAACTCATGAACTATGAGGTCATGACCTGAGCCGAAATCCAGAGTCGGACACTTAACTGACTGAGCCACCCAGGCGCCCCTACAATTGTTCCGAAGCATCGTGAGTTGTGAACACTTCTTGTCAGCAGTGCTGGGGATGGGGGGTCCTTCAGCTCTCACGTCCCATTTTATAACCAAAAAATACTCAGATATTCTAGTAAATATTAGTATGAAGGGTAACGCATCCACTTGAGCAGTAAGTCACAGGAGCAGACACCCGACACCTTTCATTCATGACCTGGAGTCCGTGAGTCAAACGCCCTATCGCCTTCTCTCTCTCTCTTCTCGATCAGATGAGGTGACAACATTTGGCCATGAAACGCCATTCCCGTCAACTGGTGTAGTGTTTGTTCTGTCTTTCGCGTGGTTTGTAAAGGTCTGTTTGAGCCGGCGTTTGGGGCAGCTGCCTTGGATACAGGGAACAGAAAGACTAGTGGCACAGGGTAGAGGCCCTGAACCAGGTAGGACGTGGCGGGCGGCCGGGGAGGGCACCAGAGCTGTCCGCGTCAGGACTGAGCCGTGCTGTTCTCACGAGGGTATGCAGGCCACCCGAGGGCTGGGGGTGGGGGGCGGGAGCAGGAAGGAGAGAAGGCTGAGGGAGGATGTTCTTGCATGACTTGTTCTGATGTCCGGGCCAAATCTTAGAGGAAGGGAAAGAAATAACCACACGGAAGACAGAAGACAGTACGGGGCGGAGTGGGGGGTCAGCTCCGGGGCCGTGGTGTTATCCGTACCTCAGAGATCTTTCACCGGGACCGCAGATTGCAAGACAGCGGCCAACAGGCCCAATCCTGAAGAGGCCTTTTTGTCGTTGTTGTTTGGCCTGCTGGGCTTTTCTACCGTTGCCAGCACTTGAAAATAGAAAATGTAACAAAGCCCCAGGTTTCTGGGCTTTTTAGCACATTCCCACATGGGATCAGCCAGTCAGGCCCGAGTAGCGGTTCTCCGTTGTTCGTCACTTGGGCTTTTACCCCTGTAGATCGCCAGCCTGGTCCCCTGGGTATCCGTCCGAGCAGGCCCTTCAGGAGGTGAGGTCACCTGCGTCTATACCTTCGTCTCCGGGTAGCCTGTACCCCCCAAGGTGCTCCGCAAAGCTGCAGGGATGGGTGGTTTTACTTCCCAGATTCTCTTTTTATAAACTGTGTTTTTTTAAAGCTTTTCAGAGCCGCCTTAAAATTCATTCACCCTAACTTTATGTAGGTGAACAACACGGCTTTCTTAAATAGAATCCTATAAATTAAAAAGGGAGGGGGTAAGAGGGGCGCCTGGGTGGCTCAGTCGGTTGAGCATCCGACTCTTGATTTTGGCTCAGGTCATGATCTCACGGTTCGTGGGTTCGAGCCCCAACTCGGGCTCTGTGCTCCGGGTGCAGAGCCTGCTTGGGATTCTCTCTTTTCCCCTCCCTTTCTCTCTGCCCCTCCCTGGCTCACTTGCGCGTGCACACTCTCTCTCTCTCTCTCTCTCTCTCAAAATAAATGGATAAACTTTAAAAAAAAAAAAAAAAAAAAAAGGAGTGGGGTAAGAAAATTAAACCATCTGGCCCCACCAGGAAACTGGAAAGATATCGAAGGTGCTATGGGAGCCTGGGGGGGAGTAGAGTTTGGGAATTTGAGAAATACACTGATTTGGGACCCCAGCACTAGAAACTTGGTTTCCATGGATGGGATCAAACAACAGGAATCTCTTCTCGCTGAGAATTCCAGTCTTTCTACAGATAGATTCTCCTCAATTTAAACTGAATTGGCGTAGCGTAACTCAAGAGTCCGCGTTTTGCTTTATCCCTGAATTACAAGGCCCCATCTCAGAGGTCAACACCGAGTAAGGCTCATCTTCACTTTTCTTCCAGCCTCCACCCTCCCACCCCTGCCTGTCTTTTCCCACCTCCCTCCTACATCAGTAAGATTCTTTCGGCTGACTTTCAAAACTCATTCAGCTCAGACCTGCTTTGTTTTCCTCCCTGGAGAAGAAAAAAAAAAAAAAGCTTTTCTCAATATAATGCTGCAGCCCCGTGTTCTGAGTAGAGTCATTACCCAAAACACCTGCTTATTCTTGAATTTCTCCTAATTAAAAAAAAATTTTTTTTAACGTTTCTTATTTATTTTTGAGAGCAAGAGAGACAGAGCACAAGCAGGGAAGGGACAGACAGAGAGGGGGAGACACAGGATCCAAAACCGGCTCCAGGCTCCGAGCTGTCAGCACAGAGCCCGACGCGGGGCTCGAACCCACAGGATATGAGATCATGACCTGAGCCGAAGTCAGATGCCCAACCAACTGAGCCACCCCGGTGCCCCTTAAATGTTTTTAAATTCTCTTTTAACATACGTCTTGCTGGGGCTCCTGGGTGGCTCAGACAGTTAAGCACCCAACTCTTGATTTTGGTTCAGGTCATGATCTCCCAGTTCGCGAGTTCAAGCTCTGCATCGAGCTCTGCTTGGGATTCTCTCTCTCTCCCTTTCTCTGCCCCTCCCCCTATCAAGAATAAATAATTCCATTTAAAAAATAAAATAAATAGGGGCGCCTGGGTGGCTCAGCTGGTTAAGCGTCTGACGTCGGCTCAGGTCATGATCTCACGGTTCGTGGGTTCGAGCCCTGCATCGGGCTCTGCTGACAGCTCAGAGCCTGGAGCCTGCTTCTGATTCTGTGTCTCCCTCTGTCTCTGCCCCTCCCCTGCTCATGCTTTGTCTCTCTCTGTCTCTCAAAAATAAATGCTAAAAAAAATTTTTTTTTAATTTTAAATAAATAAAATAAATAAAATATATCTTGCATCCACATTTGCTTTACCTGTTCCTTAAATTCTGACTTTTCCTTATTCCTCTCCTACCTTGCAATATCTGCAACTTGAGTCTTGTTGAGAAATAGAAAACCCCTGGAGAAGATTTTGGGGACACGTTGTCAAAGCAGTTATCTGGAGGGGCTTACCCCCAAAAGCTCAGGTCAGAGCTCAAATGTGGGATTCATCCAGGAAATGAAAGCTAAATTAGCTTGGTTTGATTAAGGTTTGGGGTTTTCTTTTGTTGTTAAAGGAAATTTTATTTTGTAATTTAAAAATCATTTATTCTGGAAGAAAAGCCAAGAAGTATGAGATTAACTTTTGTATAAACCAATTACCTATAGAGCTGCTTACAATGTAAAGCTTTCTGGATTTAATGTCACATTTCGCAGACCTCTCTGACACATTACTTAAACAGAAAGACCACATTTCTCCCGTTAGTTATTTCAAAGTCACGTAATGTGGATTATGTTTATTAAGTGCAATAAATAGTCATCAAATTAGAGCTTGCATATTTTTTTTAACCTCCTTTGTTCCTAATTTCTGCAGAAAATTCCACTTTGCTAGAGCTACTTAGGATTGGTGTTTAGTAAACGAAGGAGGACGGTATTTTAAAGGAAGAATAAATAATTCATAGGAATGTGTTGACAACCCCCACCCCCTGCCCCCCACCATCCCCTGGTCTGTTGTTCCTTTTCTGGAGTAGCTCTGGGCAGGGAAGCCAGAAGGAGAAGCCTGCCTCTGTGCTGATGCTCAGTAGAGAGATGTCTCTATTTGAAATGTAATTCAGTTTTGGATATGAGTTTGGAAATAAATCACCATTCAGTCCGAGCGTGAGCCATCAACCTATTTGCCTGCGTGAGTGAAAGGACGTGAAAAAATCGTTTTAGTTCAACGGCTAGATTCTTTTCCTCTGCCACCGTCCTTCCTTCCCCACCCCACAGTGCTATTTGCCTTAGTCATCCCTTTATTCCATTTTACTGAAAGTTAGAAATCGTGCACAATATACCATCACACCCCATTCTTCTGCTCTTCTGATCTTTCCTATGCAAGTTCACTCCGGTGACCACCATTCGCAGAGATATGAACCTTCTCTCCTTAACAAAGCCCATTGCAGCCACTGCCCTAGCTACGTGAGAGCACCAGCATTAGGAAAAAAATAATGTTTCCCGTGTGATCCGTCTGCTTTTTCCTGATGCTGGTTTATTTTATTTTTACTTTTTTTTTTTTTTTTTTTTTTTTTGTAATTTGATATAATAGAGTTAAATTCTTAAAGTTACGATTGAGGGTGGCTCAGTCGGTTGAGCGGCCGACTTCAGCTCAGGTCATGATCTCACACTCCATGAGTTCGAGCCCCGTGTCGGGCTCTGTGCTAACAGCTCAGAGCCTGGAGCCTGCTTCAGATTCTGTGTCTCCCTCTCTCTCTGCCCCTCCCCTGTTCACGCTCTATCTCAAAAATAAATAAAAACATTTAAATAAATAAAATAAAGTTACGATTGAAAATAAAAACATAAAGGGCGCCTGGGTGGCTCAGTGGGTTAAGCGTCTGACTCTTGGTTTTGGCTCAGGTCATGATCTCACGTTTTCATGAGTTCAAGCCCCATATTAGGCTCTGTGCTGACAATATGGAGTTTGCTTAGGATTCTTTCTCTCCCTCTCTCTGCCCCTCCCCTGCTCAGTCTCTCTCTCTCTCTCTCTCTCTCTCTCTCTCAAAAATGTAAATAAATATTAAAAAAAATAAAAATAAAAAAGTGTTGCCATTTTAATTACTATTAGGAAATGCTATGCAGCCATTACGCTTTTTATAATTTATAATTGAGGTGACGTTCTTGAACATGTCTACATTTGTCTTCGTATTCCAACACATATCCATATGTCTTTGTAAGTTCGAACAGAGTAAACCACTGGAAACAATTTACTGAAAGTTTATCACCCCTTACCTCCAGCCCTACCTCCTATTTAAAGAACGCTGCCTCACGTTGCCAGTTCTTGTGGTAGATTTTACGTTTGAGACCTGGTAGTACTTGTGTTTGTTTAACGTCCACCGTCCTTTTCAGAGTGAACATCGCCGTCTGTTTCGCTCACTGCTGTATGCCCGCACTTAGCACAGTGGCTGACTCGATGACAGTGAGACATCTTAATAAACGAACGAATGACGCTGCGTGCTCTTTTAGTGGGCCCTGTGCCAAGTGCTTTATTTTGATTCTTCACTGTCACGTACCTCCCATTTGACCGATGAAGCAGCTAAGACCAACGGGTTAGCTACTTTGCTCAAGATCCTACAGCTCAGTGATAGAGCCCCTGCCCTCCCGGTGGTCTTGTTACTGAGGATTTTTGCATAAGCCAATTTGACTTGTGCTTCAGTCTTGCCGTCAAAACAGCCCTAATACGGGGGCGCCTGGAAGCCTCAGTCAGTTGGGCGTCCAACTCTTGATTTTGCCTCCGACCATGATGTCACGGTCGTGGGAATGAGCCCCGCGTTGGGCTCCACGCTGAATGCAGAGCCCGCTTGGGATTCTTTCTGTCTCTCTCTCTCTCCTCTCTCTGTCTGCCCCTACTCTGCTCATGCTCTCTCTCTCTCTCTCTCTCTCAAAATACACATTTTAAAGAATAGCCCTAATACATCCCCTACTTCACAGCTGAGGAAACCAAGGATCAGAGAGGTTCGTTTGCCCACTTTTCAATCAGAACCGTTTCAAATCAGAACTTGAATCCAGACCACCTGATTGTTGTCAGCGATGCTTAGTTATGGTATTGTACGGAAACCCTATAATAATATAAGAAGAAGAAGAGGAATGTTAAAGCCTTTTACAAACACTTTTGGCATGCAAACGTTCCAGGAGACACAGCAGTTAGAGATGGTACAACGAACCCCGGTGTTCCCGTCGCCCAGAATCCACAGGATTATCAAGACTCTGCCCCACTTGCTTTGTCTCGCCCTCGTAAGGGCCGAAACGCTTAGCAGCGTGCCCAGACCAAATCAAGGTAGACGGAGCAGAGAGGCGGCTGGAGACACTGGCAGTTCCCCAGTGAACTGAATACCGAGCTAGGCTGCTGTCCCGCGTCCTTTCCACTTGGAGTATGTCGAGAGACTGTATCAAAAGACAGCGGGACCTACCCAGCCCAGCTGCACCCAGCATCGGAGGTGGGGTGGGGGTGGAGGCCTTCTATAGGCGCAGGCTCCGTCGGCGTGGCCTCACGTAGGCCAGATGGGACCCGCACCACGTTGGTGATGGCGCAGCGGTGGGTCCCCGACTTCGGCAAGCCTGCCGATCGCCTGGATTCCCGACGAGGCCCTAGGTGATGCTGACGCTCTGGGTCCGGGGACCACATCTCGGTAGCACCCGGGACTCCATCGGGGAGTCCCGGCTTGGCCCTCACCCGTCAGGTACTGCCCAGCCCAGGGAAACCCAAGGGAACCTGCTTAGCCCTTTCTTCTAGTTCCGCCTCTAGAAATCAGGCCTCAGAGCGCCACTCAAAATGGAAGCCACCTGCTGAGGAATTCAGATGTAAAAGGAGCAAAAAGACTAATAATGGGGAAAAAATGTTTAATGAAATTTTAAATACAGAAGAAGTGATAAAAGGGAAAATAACTCCGTGTGTGTGCGTGTGTCTCCAGGTTTGGGATACTTTCCAAAACCCATCCAGGAATGGGAGAGAGCAGATGGGGGTTTTGGTCAAGGGCTGAGCGGTAGGATTAGGAGGACGAGTGTATCGAGTAATTGACCTAAAATAACAAGAAGTCGGTCTTTGACAAAATTGCCCTTCCAGGCTTTGAGATTTCGCTCGGACTTCTATGTGTACCACGGCAGAAAATCATAGTGGTGTTTAACTGAGATGAGAAATGAACGCACTTGACTAATCTTTTTCTGCATCAGAAAATAGATCTCTTTATTAAAACGGCTAAATTTTTAATTTGTTTCTAATGTTTATTTTTGAGAGAGAGAGAGCAAGTGGGGGAGGGGCAGAGAGAGAGAGAGAGAGAGAGAGAGACACGGAATCCGAAGCAGACTCCAGGCTCCCAGCTGTCAGCACAGAGCCTGACTTGGGGCTCGAACCCACAGATCATGAGATCATGACCTAAGCGGAAGTCGGATGCTTAACCGACTGAGCCACCCAGGCGCCCCTAAAAACGGCTAAATTGAAGCAGCTTTAATATCACCGTGATTTTTAAAGATTTCCTGGTTACGTCAAACTTTAAAAAAGAGCCCGGAGGTCACTTGGTACATGCTGCATTCATCCCAGAACCGTTATTCTGGCTAGCGCTCTTCCAACTTGCAGTGGTGGTGTGGCTCACGCTTCTTTTTCCTCGAAAATGCCCAACGTGAACGGACAAGTGAATGCTTGTCCGTCTTTGCTGGTCATCACGGCAGGCAGCGAGGGCCTTGTGAGAAGCACATCTGATCGTTTTCTTCCCCTGTGTAAAAAAGCAGAGAAAACCTCTTCTGTGCATCTGCCCAGAGGCAGTGTTCCCACGATGTCTTACGTGTGGCCTTCCCTCCCAGTGTTCTCTGACCCCTCCCGCCCCTCGTGCTGTGCCCGCTGCCTGAATCACTCCTGTCTACCCTTCTATCCCCTCTCCCGCCCGCCCAGCATTTCTTCCTACAAACCTCCCCCTGTCCAGCCCCCCAGCACCCACACACAGTGGCCCCAGATTGCCGGCCTCTTTAACTCTCACTTCAGCATAAGCGCCCCCAGGACAAGGACCGTGTCTGTCTTGCTCCCCACCTTATATCCTAGGTCCCACCTTGTATGTATGTATGTAAATGTAGTGCTTCCCCAGTGTTTTCATCTCAGGTAATGCCGGAGGAACTTAGGCTATTTCTACCTCGGGGTAAACCAAAGGAGCTTTTAAACCCTCAGGCTGCTGCTCCCAGCTGAAGGCAACAGCCTAAAGACTCCAGCCCCCCCCCCCGCGCGCCCCCCCCCCGCAGGCTTGGCAAGATCCAAGCAATCAGAGAATCAGGAAGTCGAACTACAGCAGGGCGCCCCAAAGACCAGTGGGATTGAATCAGTGAGCCAAGGAGTAAATCCGAGTACAAGTCTGTTTCCAAGTTCTTTTACTGGTACAGCTGACCCTTGATCGACACGGGTTGGAACTGTGCGGGTCCGCGTATATGTGGGGTTTTTTTCTCAATAAATATATTAGAAAAGAAGGTTGGAGGTTGGCAACAACTTGAAAAAACTCACAAACCACATGGCCTAGAAATTTCAAAAAAAATTAAAAACGTATGTCGCGGATGCGTAATACTACCATAAACACACACAAATCTATTATATAAAGTTAAAATTTATTCAAAACTTGCCCAAACATTTGCAGACTGCACAGGGTGCCATTTGAGTGGAGAGAAAGATGAACACATTTAGAGATGGAGTATTAAATCGTAACTCAGTAAAATCAGCTGCTGTAGCAATTTCATAACCACCTCTGGATGCTGTTGTGAGCTCGAGTCTTGGGAGCACCCATTTAAAATGCCATGCGGGGGCGCTGGGGTGGCTCAGTCGGCTGAGCATCTGACTCTTGATCTTGGCTCAGGTCATGATCTCACGGTTCCTGAGTTTGACCTCCATGTCTGAGCTGTCAGCACAGAGCCCGATTCTGCCTCCCTCTCTCTCCCTCTCTCTCTGCCCTTTTTCCTCTTGCACTCTCTCTCTCAAAATAAAAAAAATAAACGTGAAGAAAAGAAAATGCCACGTGTGGGTGCCTGGGTGGCTCAATGGGTTCAGCATCCGATGGGTTGCTCTTGATTTCGGCTCAGGTCATGATCTTGGAGTTCGTGAGATCGAGCCCCTGCTTGGGATTCTCTCTTTCCCTCTCTGTCTGCCCCTCCCCTGCTCAAGCTTTGTCTTCTCTCTCTCTCTCCCAAAGATAAATAAATAAACATAAAAAAGAATTTAAAAGGTAATAATAAAATGCCATGTGTGATGCTAATCATCTCTGCATAAGCAGTTTGTCTCTGCAATAAATTGCCTATCTTGGTAAAAAAGGATTTCTCGTGGTTCTATCAGTAGTTAAGTTTTGGGCGAGTCAGAAGTTACACGTGGATGTTTCAACTGTGTATTGCGGTCGGCACCCCGTTCCTCTCATTGTTCAAGGGCCATCTGAGCCTCAGTTTCTCTTCTGTGAAATGGGGATAATGCTATCTCAATAAACATGTGTTTACGTTGTTAGTTTTTGGTTTGTGTTTAATGCCATACCCAGTGTTGCTACAGGTTCTAGAAATAATAGGCTTTCTCATGTACTGCTGATAGGAGTGTAAAAGAGCCTAAACCCTCTGGGGCGTAGACTGGTGGTACAAGTCAAATCCCTACAAACGTGCATGTCAGCTGGCCTTGCAGTCACACGTCTGGGAATTTATCCTCAGGATGAATCCTAGTCAGAACTATGAACAACAGTCTGTAAGATATATATGCCGTTACTTCTAATTTAAAAGGAAAAACACAAAATATCCAGAAAGGCTATATTGACTGAATTAATTGTGTTGAATCCACAGAATAGACCACTATGTACCTATTAATGATGACGTTACAAAAGAATTCTGAACAGCACAGGGAAATTATTAACATAGATTGAAATATAGGGGCGCCTGGGTGGCTTGGTCGGTTAAGCGTCTGACTCTTGATTTTGGCTCAGGTCATGTCTCATGGTTCATGAGATCGAGCCCTGCATCAGGCTCCGGGCTCACAGTGGAGAGTCTGCTTGAGATTCTCTCTCTCTCTCTCTCTCTCTCTCTCTCTCTCTCTGTGTCTCTCCCCGTCTCTCTCACAAGATCCCATGTAAAGTCCACCTTAGAAAGTGGGCTCTGGAATGGGGTGCCTGGGTGGCTCAGTCGGTTAAGTGTCTGACTTCGACTCAGGTCATGATCTCACGGTTCGTGAGTTTGAGCCCCTGCATCAGGCTCTGCGCTGACAGTGCGGAGCCTGCTTGGGATTTCTCTCTCCTTCCCTCCCCAACCCATGCTGTCTCTGTCTCTCTCAAAATAAATAAATAAACTTAAAAAAAAAAAAAAAAAAAAAGAAGTGGGCTCTGATGAGAATCAGGCGTAGGATCGTCCCGGCTGGTGGAGAGTTGTATTTGACCCTGTTCACTGCACCTACCAACATGATGAGGGTCCTCCGGAGATGCCGTGGCTCTGAAACCAGCTGTGGCACTGAAACTGAGCTATCCGTGTGGGGCAGCCCCCTGGTGTGTGGCCGTGGGCCCCAAGCCGGTCCCTTGCCAAGCCTGTAATTTATCACAGATAGATACACTCAGACATACTGTCATTATCCGTTACTGCTAATGGGGTAATGTGTTTAAACTATAAATACACGGGCAGGGTTGAGATGCCAGCTTTTGCCCAAACATTACCGGTACCGCATTCCGGGTGGTTTTTCTATGGCCGTCACCTACTTGGCACTAACTGCAAAGCAGAACCCTGTGCCAAGCAGGCAGTGTCTGCCTCGGCCCTCACTCCAGCCTGTGAGCGAGAGCAGAGAACCGTCCCGGCCGTGCAGGTGAG
Source organism: Leopardus geoffroyi (assembly GCF_018350155.1). NCBI lineage: Eukaryota > Metazoa > Chordata > Mammalia > Carnivora > Felidae > Leopardus > Leopardus geoffroyi. The sequence goes on from NC_059330.1 coordinate 7,847,735, forward strand.
CAGAGGGACGCGCCGGCCTCCCACGGCCGGGAAGGGACAGAACGCATCCGGGGCGCGCTCTCACCTGGACTCGAACTTCAGCCCGGCCGGCAGATGTCAGAGGGGGCAGCCAGAACTCCCGCAGGCGCAGTCCCTCCGCCTTTCGGGTTCCGGTGCCCCGTAACCGGGAGGAAGGCGCAGCAGCCTGCCTCCCGGGCCGCCGCGCCATGGAGGTAGGTGGTCCACGCCGAGTGCGGGCAGCATGGCCCGCCGGACTGGAAAGTGACTGCTCTGTGCCCACTGCTCTTTTTCAGCCCGTTGCTAGCTGTGTCCTTTGCCACGTGCTGTGCCGTTCCAGGCGTCGCCCTCCTGACCTGGGGGGTGAACCCCCTCACGGGAGCCCTGGGGGTCTTCAACATCTTCCTGTACACCTGTTGCTATACCCCGCTGAAGAAGATCAGCATCGCCAACACGTGGGTCGGAGCCGTCGTCGGGGCCATCCCGCCCGTCATGGGCTGGACGGCAGCGACCGGCAGCCTGGACGCCGGTGAGTATCTCGCCTGCCGGGTTGCGGGGGTCTCGGCTTCGGCCCGCGGGCCTGCGGCGGGGTGGGGGCGCCAGGGCCCGGCCCTCGGTGGGTGGCTCTTGTGCGCAGACCTCGGCAGCTGCCGGTCCAAGGCGTGTCCTTCCCGGAACTGCAGCTCTCGCTCTCTGAGTCCGCTGTAGCCCGTACTCATTCCTGCGGTCGCGTGAAGGCAGGGCGGAAGGGAGACCGTGTCGTCGGGCTTTCCAGGGGGACGTGTGCTTTCCCGGGCCGGGCAGGGAATGCCTAGGGAAAAAAAAACAAAAAACAACAACAAAAAAAAAACCCACAAAAACAAGCAGTGCTGTGACAGCGGGTAGAGTGGAAAGCAGGCATCTAAAAGTCACGAGCCCCGTTAGGGCTGATCAGTCCTGGGGGACGTCCCGCATCGTGGAGCGGATGTCCGGGACTCGGTCTCCGGGCTCTCCCGCCCATCCGGACGCTCCCCTGCCCGGGCATGAGCTTTTACCCACAGAACCAGGTGATTCCCCACCCCACCCCCCCCCCCGCCCCACCCCTTTGTGAAGGAGCAGACCCTTTTCATCAGTTTCTCATTTACTTTTATATGATTTGCTTAAGTCCTTCACAGTGTCTACAATAAAACCATTGAAATCCATCTACCTTTTTTTTTTTTTTTTTTTTTGGTGGCATGTCACAACGAAATTTGTGGGGTGAAAATAGCTCCTTTTTACCATCTGGAAGGGAAGTTTCACAGTCTAATTAGCCAGGTAATTAGTGTTTCTGACCAACACTTAGGAAGGAAGTGGTGAGGTTTCCTGCAAGAGACATAAGTACATATTTTTCACATGAGAGATCAAAAGGCAGTTGACCATAAACGTTTGCCCTGTAAGCCACATTTCTGAAACTTTTCATAAAAGCCCTTACACTCTGACTTGGCAAGCTTACAAAGGCGGTTACACCTTTAGCGTGATTGTCTCTTAGCACAGTTTTAATATCCTGTAAATGTTGGCGTTCCACGCGTCTACACATAAGATATTCTAGAACGTTCCCGCTCATTTGCTCAGTGATAAACCCCAGACCGGAATCTCATCCGTGTGGGAGGGATGGCAGCACAGTGGTGAGGAGTGAGTGCTCCAGAGCAGGGGTGCCCTTTGGAACGTTCTAGACTTTTTTTTTTTTTTAATGTTTATTTTTGAGAGAGAGAGAGAGAGAGACAGTACTAGCTGGGAGGGACATAGAGAGAGAGGGAGACACGGAATCGGAAGCAGGCTCCAGGCTCCGAGCTGTCAGCACAGAACCTGACGTGGGGCTCGAACCCACAAACCGTGAGATCGTGACCTGAGCCGAAGTTGGATGCTTAACCGACTGAACCACCCAAGTGGCTAGTTCTAGACTTGACACGAATGTTCTAGACTTCTTTATGCTACCGTCTCCTCAATCTCGCCCGTGGTCCCTTCTCACGGAGCTGTCGTGAGGAGTAAGTGAGTTCTTGCTAAGTATTCCTCATTTGTACAGTAGACGGATTCATGCAGATCAAGAAAATAATCTCAAAAATCATGAGATTTTTATCGGTCTGGCAACTCTGAGCAATTCATAATTGTTACCTGGCTGTTGTTCTGCCCACAGTGAGCTTGCCTCTGGGCTTGGTGGACAGAGCGCCTGGCCTTGGGTCCGGTGTTAGTGATGGCCATCTTGAGCGTAGGTGGGGACGGAGGGAAGCATGGGTCTGACATCTCCAGACTAGATGGTGTCTGAATTTTCCCCCTCGTTTGCAGTTTATATTTAGAGAACACACCTGCTTACCACCAAATTCCTGGTCAGAGTCCCCCTCCTGGTTCTGCCTGGAGCCCCAGTCTTGACCCTGCCTGGAACCTTCCATCTCCCCTCACCCCACTCTCCTCTCCCCTCCTGTACCCCTCCGAACCTTTCTAGTGATCGCCCAGACATTTGAGTTGGGGCCCTTGAAAGAGACCCCCCACACTGCAGCACTGTGCTCCAAGTCACCTGCCTGCCTGAAGGAGACAGCCCCACACCCTTCCAGAGTGCCAGGACCTTACATGGGTTCCTCACACCCAGCCTAAAGGAACAGGGCCCCCAGGGGGCACCTGGGTGGCTCAGTCGGTTGAGCGTCCGACTCTTGATTTCAGCTCAGGTCATGATCTCACAGTTCGTGAGTTCGAGCCCTGTGTCGGGCTCTGTGCTAACAGTGTGGAGCCTGCTTGGGATTCTCTCTCTCCCTCTCTCTCCCTGCCCTTCCTTACCTCTCTCTCTCAAAATAAATAAATAAAATAAGTTAAAAAAAAAAAAAAAAAAGGAACAAGGCCCCCAAAAACTACCTTTTCTCTCTGGGAAATCCCAGACAGAGCCACGGTCGGGGTTAAGTATTACTATCTACAGGGACAGATAACCCCTGGAGGTCGATGGGGGCAGGGCAGTCCACGGCGGTGCAGAACTTGGTCGCTTCTGTCGTCTTTTGGTCACCCAGATTCTTGCTAGCGGCTTTTGTTGTACTCCCAGGTGGTTTCCTTCAGAGGACTTTGGGCCTCAATGTTCTCTGGAGTTGCATCCCCAGAGGCCAGAGAGAGAAAGAACTTTGCAACAGTCTTCCCACTTAGAGTGTGCATTCGGCTAGGAGCCTGGATTTGTTCAGGGACAGTATGGATTTAGCTGAACTGCCAATAGTCATATTTAAAATAAATTTTTTTAAAAAAACCTTTTTAAAACACGTTTTTCTGTAATCCACATTTAATCGCGTGTATAAATTCATTAGTGAGACAGAGCGAAGGGCCAGGCTATACTTTGTTTTAGGTTGCAGGGCAAAAATGCATGCTTATCTCACGAAAAGAGACCCATCACTGCCTGAACGGACCCCTGGCATAAAGCAGTGCAGCCGAAACAGATTTGTGTCACCACAAGGAGAAGTTCGTCTAGCAGTTGCCTTGTATTATGTTCTTTTTCTTCAAATCCTGAAAACGCATTGTGGGGCACACAACCACAACATGGGTTACTGCCCCCAGAATTCTGATTCACCCACAGGTCCAGTCGTATACCTAACGTCTTATCAGATTTACGGAAAGAAGGTTACTTTGTGTGATGCCTTCAACTGCTTCCAGAAAAGTTTTGAAACATGAATTTGATAGAGCAAACTTGACATCAACAGCAAATCTTTGATTACATCGAATGAATGAATGAATGAATCAGTCAATCAATCAGTAGCTTCCATTTTACAGACAAAACTAGGTTAACCCTGGGTCAACTGCCAAATATTTATTGGGCCTCAGCCATGTGCAAGGGACGGTAAATTTAGCCAGAAGTAGTCAAAGAAATAAGGCAGAGTCACGGGGCACCTGGGTGGCTCAGTGGGTTAAGCGTCTGACTTGGGCTCATCAGGTCACGATCTCACTGCTCGTGAGTTCGAGCCTCGCGTCGGGCTCTGTGCTGACGGCTCGGAGCCTGGAGCCTGCTTCTGATTCTGTGTGTGTGTGTCTCTCTCTCAAGAATAAATAAACATTAAAAAGAAAGAAATAAGGCAGAGTCTGCAAGACTGTAGTTTCAGCATTTCTATTGCTGGGATTTTAGCCACTAGGTTGAATGTGACTATATATACAGTCTTGTCACCTTCTAGAATAGTACCTACTAGCCACGTGTGGCTGTTTAACTTTGAGCTTAAACTAAATCAGTTTAAACCTTCAGTTTTTAAGTCCCTGTAGCCCTATTTCAAATGCTCACAGCCACACGAGGCAGTAGCTGCCATATTGATGGCACTGAGCATTTCCATCCTCGCAAAAGCGCGTTTAGTCAGTTCTGCCTATGGGGACACGTTGATGTCCTTGTGAACCTGTGTTCCATCTTCCTGGTGAGTTTGTGCTTTGAATACTAGGGCATCATGGGAGACTGCACCTGTGGTCTCACCAGAGTCTAAAACAGTGGTTCTCAAATTTGAGTGTGCATCAGAATCACCAGGCAGGCTCGCTAAATAAAACCCAGATTCCTGGGCCCTGCCCCTGTAGTTTCTGGTTCAGTAGGTCTGGTGTAGGGCCTGAGAATTTGCACTTCTAACACGCTGCCTAGTGATGCCAGTGCCCCTGCTCTAGGGACCGCTTTCTGAGCCACTAGTCTGAAAAGACAGAACCAGAGAGAGAGCTCTGGCTGTCAGAATACCTCGGAAATTCCTAGGGACATGGGCAAAGGGTAGGGGCAGATGGCATTATTGGAGCTGCACTCAGGGTGTCGTCCGTATCACCCGCGGAGGTTGTGTCTCCCATCCGGGTTCTTCTCTTAGGGGACACGTTTGCTTGAAACAGCCCTGCTGGGAGAAAAGTGGCCCCAAACGTTTCCCTCCTGCAGTATCTCCAAATCATTTTGTCTTTGGACCTCCAAAGAGAGATCGTGTTGGAGAAGTGTATGGATGGAGAAGTCTTTGATGTACTCCACTGAACCGCAGGGACAGGAAGGAAGGGGAGGCCGGAGGGGAGGAAGATGTAAGAGGGTCTGGGAGACCACCCACTCCGCTGATCAGCTTTCTTCCTGGGGCAGGTGTCTGTGAGGACCTACTGTGCGCTGGGTACCGAGGGATACAAAAATCCCTAAAACCCAGGCCCCGTCTTCACAGAAAGCGTGTCTCAGCATCTTCAGGGAGAGGCGGGCAGGTGTCAAATAACTGACTGAGCTGTTAGAGCTTGAGCAAGAAAGAGGTCTTCAGAGGCCTGTGCGTTCTCCTAACCTCCCCAGACGGGCCCAAGAGGGCTTTGGAGCAGAGGACCTTCTGAGTGAGGACGAGACCGCTCTCTCAAAGAGGGAAGGGCTTTTCGAGGAGAGGGAAGAGCGTGCACAGGAATTTGTAGGCACGGGAGCTGAAGCCGGACAGCGTGGGGTGGGGGCCGTGATCTGAGATGAGCTGCCTGACGGGGACTGTATTGAAAGGCAGTCAAGGCCCTTGTAGGTTAAGCAGGAGAGGGGCAAGGGCCCCAAGTTCAGGATTATTTGCCCGTGCCGCAGGTGCGTTCTCCCGTGGTGCCGGAAGGCAGCGCATTGCCGAGCCCGCCTGTCCTCCTTCCAAGCCTGCGTGCCCTTCCGTCCCCCCACCCCTGCGCCTCTCTGGTGGGGGTCTCTACTGTCCCAAGCCTGGCCTCCACCCTTCCCTAGTCACATTTCACCCTGCAAGTATCTAGTGAAGCCTCAAGCCGGTCATCCTCCTTGTGACATGTTGTGACACCTGCCAGCCTGCCGGGGGGGGGGGGGGGGGGGGGGGGAGGGTGTGTGGATGCCGGGGCCGTGTTTGCAGGGAGGCAGAGTCCACTGGACGGATTCCGTTCCTTGGTCCTTTCCCCGGCTCCTCCGGCAGGACCTCGAAGACCCAGCACGAACATCGGGGTCCCTCAGTCCCCCTGACCACGTGAACCTCCCTAGAGGCCCCTTCCTGGGCCCCAGAAGGAGGCAGGCAGGCCCCGGAAGGGGGCGGGGGAGGTGGGAATTTCTACTGCCTCAGGACCTGTCTAGTTGAGAAGAAAGATAAAATAAGGAGCTGTTGCGCAAAACACGATTCGCATCCCAGACGGCTCGTGGACTGAGGACATGTCAGTGTTCCAAAGTCCTTTCCCCCCTTCCCAGCGTCTACATCTTTTTGTGGTTCCTGTAGTGGCTACGGGGCCAATTAAGACCTCCAGAGGGCCTGAGCGCCCAAGAGATCAACCTGCCGTCCCTCCTCCAGCCAAGACCGAAGAGCTGAAAGAAACCTGAGGACATCACATGGGATTCTGGTCTTCCCCCCCCCCCGCCCCCCCACAACCGCTTTCTTGTTGTTGTTGTTGTTGTTGTTGTTGTTGTTGTTATCAGAGAAAACGGAATTTTTCTCGTTTCGGATACCCCGGTGGTGTTGTGGGTGCAAAGCGTGTGGGTCTGGCCTGCCCCTTGTCTAACCCAGCACCTGGCGAGGCGTAGCGGGACGCGGGGTGACGGGGGAATTGGACAGATCAGTGTGTGGAAATGGGGAACGCTAAAACAGTGTTAGTTCTTGATATTTGCTGTTTCATGGCTGAGACGTTTCCGGCTGGAAACTGCTAGCTTCGAAAGCCATGTTGATCTCAGCAAAGGTCAGCATCGTAATGGGGTTTTACCTGCGACCGTGTCCCCTCTGAGATTTGGGGTTAGGCCTTGTCTCCCTACCTAATTACTTTGCCTTTTCTTATTCATGTATTTATTTATTTTTTTTACCTTAACTGCTATTAAAACGCATTAAAAATGCTTACCGCAAAAACTCCGGAAGGCCAAAGGAGAGGGCCGCTTTGTGGCCCCGGGTGTGGCAGGAAGGTAGTGAGAGAAGTGACCTGCTGGGGGACCCCAGCGAAGGGGTGCGCTTGGGGGGGGGGGGGCGCGGAGATGGCGCTGCAGATAAGTGCCCTCAGCAGACAGCCACCCTCCCAGCGGGCCTGGAGCCACAAGCATTAGGCCCCTCCACTGTGTTTACCTCCAGGGACGACTTCGTTTATCTTCCAGGCCTCTAAAGTACCTTCCCCTCCTCCTTGCCAAAGCCACCTCTCCCTCCCCGTCTCCGCCATTTCTTAGAAAGGCTCAGATTCTGTTTTCCCAAACGTGACTAAATCCCGGGTCTTGGGACTTCGGGACTTCGGTGGACCGGGCCAGGGTGACCCGCTCTGCTCTGCTCTGCTCTGCTCTGCTCTGCTCTGCGTAGAGTTGATGAGTAAATTGCCTTTGGTTTGTAATTCAAATGTTGTTGTGTGGTAAACATTAATTATGTCAGCCAACATTCAGTTACAAATGAGGACTCAGCCCGAGGCTCTTATCAGGAGGTGACATTTGGCAGATGGATGGTTTTAGTAACAAAAAAAAAAGAGATTGCGTTTTTGTTTTTTTTTTTTTAGCCTCAGCTGGTAAACTACAAAATGTTAAGTACTGTTTCACTTTATGTACCTCCTTTATTCCAGGATGAGAAAATAGACTAGGAAAGGGGGGAATTTATTCCCTCACTCATTCAACAAATATTTATTGAGGGCGTATTAAGTACCTGGCACTGCCGAACCCAAACACTTCAAGAGATGTCCTGGAACGTCCTGGTCTGAAATCAAACTTGAAAATGAGTGTCTGTGTTCATCTGGTGTGAGGTTTTTCCATAACTAGTCTCAGAGGTCGCATTAACAAATGATTTTTTTTTAAGTTTATTTTTTTAAGTTTATTTCTATTTATTCTGAGAGAAAGAGAGGGAGAGGAGAGGAGAGGGGCAGAGAGAGAGAGAGGGAAAGAGAATTCCAAGCAGGCTCCACACTGTCAGTGCAGAGCCAGATGCTGGGCTTAAACTCACAAAGTGGGAGATCATGACCCAAGGAGAAGTCAGGAGTCGGATGCTCAACTGACTGAGCCACTCAGGCGCCCCAAGACAGATGATATTTTTAATTTTTTTTATTGTTTATTTATTTTTGAGAGGGGGAGAGAAAGAGAGAGAGAGACAGAGCGTGAGTGAGAGAGGGGTAGAGAGAGAGGGAGACACAGAATCCGAAGCAGGCTCCAGGCTCCGCGCCGTCAGCACAGAGCCCGACTTGGGGCTCAAACTCGCGAACTGCGAGATCGTGACCTGAGCTGAAGTCGGACGCTTAACCAACTGAGCCCCCTAGGTGCCCCGACAAATGATATTTTTAAAGACAGGGTGAACAAGGAACGTCTTCATGGGAATATTAGCAAACCAAACAATATCAGAGCCCTATTCTCTTCAAAGACAGAAAACGCAAAAGGCTGAGAAAGAATGTACTAGAAATACGTTGCTAGACCCAAGACAGACGGTCTAATTGGAGGCCAGCCAATTGGTACAGCCAGGGAAGTTGAGTCTCAAGATCAGTTGTGCTGGGTTGACCAGTTGATCACGGTCACAGCTGTTCGGGGACAGGGCCAGTGCCTTCCTGAGGGAGATGAACAAAATGGCTTTGGAAGGGCAGCCTCTGGTTGACACGGTGCCCGGTGGGTGCACGGTGGCTTACACTGTGGAAGCCGACCTGTTTCACAGGCCCCTTTGTGTCGGCCCTCAAAAGAAAGGCTTCGGAATCTGTGCTCATGAAGCTTTAGGTTTTGCTCTCCTCCCCCTAGCTCGCCCCCAGTTTACATCACCACGTAACCCTGAAAGCACAAACACAACCAGTAGTAGAACAGACCGGCCGCCAAGGGCCAAGGTGAGAGGGAGCCTGTTGTCCCGAGGAAGGAAGACCTCCCAAACCCAGCACGGGGTTCACGGGAGCTGTTTCTTTGTCCTTTTCGAGGCCCTGGCTGGGCGGTGAATGACAGTGAATGGGTGTGGGTGGAGGTGGGAAGGGGATGAATGTGGGCCCACTGGGCAGCCCAGAAAGCAAGCTGAAACCATTGAACTCCATCCCCAAAGGAATTTTGTTTCCGAAGAGAGCACGTTCGGGGACTCAGAGCTCCAACTTGAAGATTTTTGTCTCCCACCTCTTGGGAAACCATTCGGCCGCGATCGCCTTGGCTTTGTTTGCCAACAAAATGATGGACGTGTGCCGTGGACAAGGCTGTTTCTCGAGCCCGAGCAGAGGGGACAATGAGTGAGGTCCCCCTCATTTGGTATGCAGGTGTTTTGAGAGGGTTTTAAAATGCATGTGCAGCAAAACCTTGGGTCGCGAGTAGCTTGTTCTGCGAGCGTTCTACAGGACGAGCAAACATTTCCAATAAGTTTTAACTTGATCAAAGAGTGATGCCTTGCAACGCGAGTGGTTCATGACGCCGAATGTCGCGTGATCACAAACAGAGCCAGTGGTTTTGAAATGCGCTTTGATACACGAGTGTTTTGGATTACAAGCATGTTTCCGGAACGAATTAGGCTTGCAAACCAAGGTTTTACTGTATTTGCAAAGGGTCACTAGGAAGACATTAGTTAGCCTTGCCCCACCTGCTGTTAGTATATTAATATGCCCCCCCCAGTCAGAGCAGGGTGCCACGAGATAAGGCTTCTCTCTGGCCCTTTGCACACGTACACGGCCTGCCCGATGTATGTGCTGTTCTCCCATTTTCTGTATATGGAGGAAAATAAGTAATGTCCTGGACACCTGGACATTCTGTCGAGTTGCCTTTGAGCTGGGATTGTGGTGTCGTGATCCCAGGAGGTTGCTGCCCTCCAGAGAACCATACCCACAGATACACCACCTATGTCCTAGATTTTCAGTATTTTATGCATTCATAGACCAACAAACATTTGCTTCAAAGACTCTACAGAGTGGGGCAGGAAACTGAGAAAACACATCTGAAAGAAGCAGAAAAGGCGTGGCTTGTGTGAGTGGATCGGAACTCAGAGACCATCCTCTGATCCCAGTTTGCAACTCACTTCTTCCAGGAAGCCTTCCCTGATCTCTCCGAGGCTGACATGGGCCTTCCTCCTGTGCGTTGCCCACAAGCACTCCACCTAAGGTGACCTCCAGAGGCAGCACTCCCCCTTTGTGCCGTCCCCCTCCGCGGCCAGACTCCGGAAGAGGGGCCTGGAGAACAGACCACGCCTGTCCCACAGCGGGCCCGCTGCAAATTTCCGGTGTCCCAGAAGATAGGCCCAGTACAAACAGATGGCTCTGGGGGTGGGTGGCACTGAGGTGAGGCCTTTGAGTCAGTAAACGGAGCGCTCCCGTGTTTACCCCACAAGGAAGGTGGGCTCCACCACAGCCCCAGAACTAATCCAAGCCTTCCTGCTCCGGGGTCACCTTATCTTGATGAAGAGAGCAATTTGTTTTACATCTTTCCTACGAGGAGAGGCAGTTGCACACAGCCCATCGAGTAGAAGCTTGTGGGGGTGGTGGTTTTCTGATTATGATCCATTAAGGCTAAGCTGTGATTTCTAAAGCTCTTTCATTTGTGACATGAGCCAAACCCACACCCAATTTCCTCTCGCACAGAAAAGCAGCATGCTACTCTCTTATGAAAATGATTTTTTTAATTATGTTATTTTAAGCAGAAGCATAACCGAAAATGCATATTGAGCAAAACAGAATACTCCAGTGGGCACACAAAAAAGAGAGGGCTTTTGAGAGAGGCAGGAGCCCACACCGGGGGCCTGATCATCTTAACCCTTTCCAGTCTGGTTTCCTGGCTGAGGCAGCTCCTCAGCAGAACAGCTAGGATTTCCCCGATTCCCCCGCCCCATTCTCCGTCACCGCTGCTTTCCCTTCTCAGCGTCTCAGCCTTGTCCGCTTCCCCCTGGGCCCCGGCTGTCCTCACTGCAGCCTGTAATCTGCTCAGACCCTTTGGGGCTGAGCCCCGTCCCGGGCTGAGCCGGGGTGGGCTACTCCACGTACGTGATGGCCAGGACCTCACAGGGTCCCCAAGTCCCTGAGGAGCCACCAGCACCCCCTCTTTACTGGTCCCTTTATGATCTGCCTTTCCATCAGCACACAGAGGAGGCATCCAGCCTTCCCTTCTGTCCTTTCCAGTTCCCCAGGGATACTCCCGGGCAAGGCCAATATCGTCTGTCTCTAATGGAAGCAAACTATTTTTTTTAAGGTCCCGGGACCCCCTAAGAAACCAGCAAATGCCCTTTTTCCTTCCAGCAAACCCGCTGCCTGTTCTGCAGTGTCAGCCTTTACATTGGCACCCTGCAGCCACCCCCTAGCAGTCCTTGTATGTCCCCTGTAGGGGCAGCAGCTAACAGAAGGTGCTGCTTGGGGCACCTGGGCGACCCGGTCGGTTAGGCGTCCGACTCCCGGTGTTGGCTCCAGTTCGCGATCTCACAGTTGGTGGGTTCGAGCCCCGTGCCCGGCTCTGCGCTGGCCGCTCAGAGCCTGCTTGGGATTCTCTGTCTCCCTCCCTCTCTGCCCCTCCACCCCCCCAAAATAAATAAGTTAAAACTTTACATAAATAAATAAAAGGAGGTGCCAGTCATGCTGAAGACCCCTGGGTCGGGCACGTTCACGAATCTTCTCATCTGTAAGAGGTTGTCGTGAGCGTGAGAGAGAGAGAGAGAGACAGAGTTCCTCCCCCCAGTGCCTGGCATGTGACAGCCGCGGAGCATTTAACTGGAATGGCTTGGAGGCACCTCAAACTTCAGATGGCCGAGAGTCGAGCGCTTCATGCATCCACCATGAGCGCACTCTCCGGGGTGTGTCCCAGCGTCCCCACCTGGGCACAGGGATCGGTGTCTGCCACCCCCATCCCCCCCATGACACCTGACCCGGTCTGCAGGTGCCCGCGGGGCCCAGCCCCGTGCTTTAGCTCCTTGCCTCTGGCCGCGGCCTCCACACCGTGCCAGAAACCTACCCAAAGCGACCCTTCGCAGGACCCGATGCGGTGCACCTTCCACTTAGTTGGGCCTTGCCGCAGATGTCGCCTTTGGGAAGACCGTCCCTGAGCCGTCAGTGCCCAGTTGCCCCCAGCGTGTCCCCCCTGTTCTCTGAATAGCGCCCATCACTGTCACACGGGTTTATGTCTGGCCCTCCCTCCAGACTTCGAGCAGGGCTTGGCCTTGCATCTAGAATGGCGCCTGGCCTGCGGTGGACGCCCGCCATCTGGTCACCAAGTGAGTGGATTCCACGCGTAGTGGCCGCTTCCATTGTTAGCGTGAAAATGGGAGCGTGTTTACCTGAACTGCCATATATGTATCATGTTATTTGTAGAGAAGGTTAAAGGGGATTTGAGGGATTTGGCAGCTGAAATGGGGACGCTCCCATCAAGTCTCCGTTGCTTCCTTATATTTGAAGGTCGGAGGGGAACTGACTGACTGACGGAGCCCACGAGGAACTGTGATTGGGTCCGAGAGCAGGTCCCCTTGCCCTGCGGTCTGCACCCACACAAGCTCTACTCGAGATGCTGCAACTGCCCCCTAACACTCAATGCAGAAATGGGCGAGTTTCTGCCCAGAACAATAGGAGTAAAAAAAAAAAAAAAAATCACCACTCTGTCTTTTAGGGGACGGGAAAGCCCGCCGCCTTTGTCCCTCTGCAGCCCACGCTGTTGAGGAATACAGATAAGAGATTAAAAGAAGGGCTCATTCCTTCTGATCCTCTTTGGCATGTGCACACCAGGGGCCCTTCAGGACCTTAGAGCCCCAGCCTGGGTTTCTGAATGATTCTGAATTCTTTAAACCGCCTTCTCTCCTGCCGGGTTGTGTTTCAGCGGTAGCATCCACCCTCTCCTTCTCTGAACATTCCCACAGACGGGGGGGCAGGTGGAGGGCGCTCAGTAGATCCTCATTACCTGAAATAGGACTGTGGTGACAGAATTTCAGCCTCTCTGTGCGGGATGCTGCCGGCCAGGGCAGGTGACACAGTGAGTGGGTGAGCGAGCCCTCAGCTCTCTCAGCGGGGGACCCCCAGGGGGGCACTTCGGTGTCGGGAACAAGGCACCGAGGGTGGTTTGCCCCGTGGGCTCACGGATCAGTGCTGAAACACACCAATGCCGGGTGGCTTTTAGGAAAGCCTTTCTTGGTACACGTGAGCTCCCACTGATGCCTCTGGGGACCCTCCACTGCAGCGGCATCGAGCGCTTTCCGTATTCTGCTCCCGAGAGGCGACGGAAAAGGCAAATGGCCATTCCCTTAAGGAATTTTGCATTCAAGCAGGAAGCAGAAACGATGGATGACTACACGCCGGGGTTGAGCCAGTGGTAGATGCAGGTGTGAGTAGCTCCCAGAGACGTATCCTAGCTCAGGCCCCTCTTCACGACTGCCTGGTTGCCATGTGGGTGTCCCAGAGGCGTGTCAGGGTGAACACATCCCAGGTCACTGGGCTGTTCTCTGAGCCTTCCCCGTTTTTCATCTCATAGAATGGCTGGCGTCTCCGTGGGCCCCTAAACCAAGGGGGTGCCCTCTCCTTCCCCTCCTTATTTACTCTACACTCACTCCCTGCCACTTGGCCTCCTAAAACCCTCTCAAGTCCCTCTTTCCTCCCACTGTCACCACCTTGACCGCAACACCCGTCCCCTCTCATTTCCTCAGCCCCCGATGGAACCTTCCGTGCCTGCTCTGGGCCCCGCCAGCGTGTTCTCTCTCAAATTGGCCAAGTGACACTGATGCCCTTTCCTCACGCCCCCTGCACACGCACAGGTGCTCACACACACACACACACACACACACACACACACACACGCTGAAACGTGTTCCCCTGTCTCCATGGCTTTCTGTTGCTTTGGGGATCAAGCCAGTGCTTGGAAGGCACACCCCACTGAGTTGGGGGTGGCGCGCCCTGCCTGTCCCTCCAGCCACACTAGCTTCCCTTTTCTGATTTTGATACGTTTTTTCAGTTATCTTACAGTCCAGCTGACCTCTTTTCCTTTCAATAGACAGCTGGGTGAATCCTAACGCGTGTTCTCATCTCCTTGTAATACCTCGTCTACACCTCGTCTTCCGGCCCCTTCGTGACCACTTCTTCCTCCGCCAGCCCTCACGGGACTAGGTCACCTGTCCCACAGAACTCAGCCCAGACACCCCCTCCTCTGAGAGGCCTTCTCTGCCTGCCTCCACTGGGTCTCGTTCTGTGTCCTCATCACACGGACTTCCGCACCGCAGTGGGGTGGCGACGCAGACTCAGTAGTGTGGCTCTTGATGAATGCCTCGATGGCGAGCCGCCTTCCGGAGGGGTGGATTTGTGCTCCCCGGCGCCCGGCACGGTGCTCGCCACTTAGTAGGCGCTCAGTTAGCACTTTCTGCGGGAGTAAGTGAACAGTGAGTCGCCTGCGCGGGAGTGGGCTGCCTGACTCGTGGGGGCTGTCTTCACAGCACACGGGCTCGTTCTGCTTCCTCCTGTCACCTCCTTTTGTAAAACCTAACATCATCTGATCTGTGATGGTTCGCTAAGGGGCACGAACCCTACCTAACATCCTCTGTCAGGATTAAATGAGGTAAACTGTGTGAAAGGCTCCCCATAGGTGCCCGGTGAGCGGCGGCCTTCATCCCACCGCTGTGGGGGAGGGGAGGCCCTGTTCCAGACAAAGGGGCTAAATGGTGCTCGCGATACTAATACGTCCTCGTTGAAAAGCTGCCCAGCCACACACAGGCTCCCGTTCTGCTCAGGGGACCGTGTTCCTTTATGTCACTCCATCTATGTGACACATGCCGTCTTCGTACCTCCTGCCTGTCACATGGCGCCGGCCCGTGGAATATGCCAGACACTGCCCTGGGAGCCCTGGCTGTGCTCAGTGACGCAGCCAGGACAGGGACAAAAGCCAGGATGCTCAGCGCGGGGGCTGGGGATACGTTCAGCTCCATCACTGCGAGCAGGGAGCCGCCAGGCACCCTGGGGAGGGGCCTGATCGAGGAGACCGCCTCTGCCTCCCCCAAGCCCCCTGCACAGAGGTCCCACCGGTGTAGGGGGCCTCTGGTTGTCGCGATGCTGGGACGCACGGTGGGCGCTGGGTGGACGGGAGCCACAGATGCCCAGTGCCCCGCGGTGGGGGTGCGGGGCGGGGGTGGGGGGGGGGCGGGGAATCTTGGAGAGTGTGAAGTTACCCCCTCCCCCGGACTTGTCCCCCGATGCCAGGCCTGGACAAGGTGGAGGCGAGAACAGGGACGGGCAGAGACTCTGAGATCCGGGTGACATCCGGAGGGGCCACCTTGGGGCCAGAAGGGCTTTGTGGGCGAGAGGCAGCGATGCCTTTGTAAGCCTCTGATGACAGCATGTCTTGCTTCCCCTTTTCCCCTCAACCCGCACACAGGAGCGTTTCTCCTGGGAGGGATCCTCTACTCCTGGCAGTTCCCCCACTTCAACGCCCTGAGCTGGGGCCTCCGTGAAGACTACTCCCGCGGCGGCTACT
This sequence comes from Leopardus geoffroyi, assembly GCF_018350155.1. Taxonomy (NCBI): domain Eukaryota; kingdom Metazoa; phylum Chordata; class Mammalia; order Carnivora; family Felidae; genus Leopardus; species Leopardus geoffroyi. The sequence goes on from NC_059330.1 coordinate 7,863,000, forward strand.
GCATGATGTCGGTCACCCACCCGGCCCTGTGCCGGCGCGTCGCCCTGCGCCACTGCCTGGCCTTGATCGGACTGTCCGCCGCCGCCCCCGTCCTGGACGTCACCACGTGGACATTCCCCGCCATCTCCCTCCCCATCAACCTGTATTTTTCCTACCTCGGCTTCCGGTTCTACGTCGACGCAGACCGGAAGAGCTCCCGGAAGCTGTTCTTCTGCAGCCTCTGGCACCTGCCCCTGTTTCTGCTGCTCATGCTCACCTGCAAGCGGCCGCCAGGGGCGACTTGTGCCGGGGGGGAGCCTCGGGGTTGACCCCACATGGGCGCGTGGGGAAACAAAAACAAAAAAACGTACAGGGAGACGCACTTTTTTTTTTTTTTTTTTTTTTTTGGTCCTTTGCGGTGAGACCAGAATATTTTGTCAATTCTAGAAGCGGAGAAGGGAAATTGCCCGGTTTAGTAGGAGATTGTAAAATGATTTGATGCTCCGTGATCACGCGACGTTTTTTTTAATGGTAGCATCCAAGATGCGCCCCAAATGAGAAATGGGTTGGCTCAGGTGATTAATAATACAGAGAGAGTATTTTTCTCTTTAAGAGTCTTTGTAGATTTCTTCCTCTAACCCCCGACGGCCCCCTCCCCATTGATTTTCTTCTTTGCAGGGAGGTACAGGTCCACGTCTTTCTTTTCTAGCCACACACACACGCACTCACACACTCGCAGACAAACACACACACACACACTCCCGGCCCGCCAGTCGGAATGCTCCCTGGTGACCAGACCCGTTGATCAGGAGTACTCGGTCTGAAGTTTCTGTGTCCTCAGGTCCCCGGAGGGCCACGTCGGAGGAAGTGCGCCCTGCCGGCCCTCCCCGTGAAAGAGCCAGGGCCCCCGGTCCAGCTTTCTCACATATATTCTCAACCGCATACTCCCCCAAACAATAATAGAACCCGAAGGGTGTGCTGCCGGCCCATCGCGAAGGGAGAATTCCAAACGGTTGCCTAGGGGACCCCAGACGGGACTGCCAGCGCCTGGTCCACCCCCGTTACGTATCAGCATTTCAAAAACTCCAAGGAATCAAAGGCATCTTTATATAGTTCACTTGAAAATACAGGAGGTGTCTGAAGCGTTTTCTTTCTGGAAGGGTGGCGCTAGACTTCATACCAGCCATCCGGCGGGCTCTGACCCCTTCGTGTCCCCCATCAGCCGCCGGTTTGCTGCGCGGCTTCTCAAGGCCGATGGAGAAGGGAAAACAAACAAACAAACAAACAAAAATGTGAGTAGGTCTAGCCAGCCACAGAGCTCATGTTCGCGTCCCTTCAGTGGGAAACGCCGTTCTCTCCCGGGATCTTCTGAACTCAGAAATCAGCGTCCATACATCCGGTGGCCAGAAGCTCGGGTCCGACTCTGGGCGGGGATGCGTCCGTCCTGGGAGTTGTGCGAGCTAACCTGTAGCCAGGCACGTGTGGTCCCTTCCGTCCGTCCGTCCTTTACATATGGTCCTTGTCCGCTGTCGAACCCCACTTGCCTGAAGGTCTCGATGCTTAACGGGGTGTTTTCCTTGCTCAGTCTGTGGGGGCCCTGCTGGGATTCATTGTGCAGAGTGTTTAAGGTGACGTTTTAAACGGTCACTGCAGCCTGCCCGTTCTCAAAATTGTCTAAAGCGACTGCCGAGAACATGTGACCCCCGTTTCTACTTCTGTGCGGTATTACCTCCCGGCTGTATCCGGGTCCTTTCCTGTGGGGAGCGTGGCATAGCAATGTCTGCAAAGAACGTCTACACCCTGTTGCAGCCCTCGGGTTTGTAAAATGCCTCCATTCTCTCCTGCTGCAATAAACCAGTAGGTGAGAACAGCAGTGGGCGTGATGTCGTGTATTTGATCGCCTTGTACCGAGTTGACACGGGGCCTGGCAGAATTGCTAACACTCGACTCGCTTTTATGAGCGAGCAGGGGTTGGAGGGCGATCCGTATTTCTGTCCCAAGGTGGTGGAAGGAAGCGCGTTGGATTCTTTTATACCTGTACACCCGAAACAATAATGAGCATGCTTATTACTAATAAAAGAAGAAGGGCCATGACCCGCCCGCCCTTCCCCTACCTTCAGCTTGGAAACACCCAGCCTCTCCCTTCTTCCTACGAAACCAGCACCACAGACATCATCCTCCAGGGCTCCCAGACCTGTCGTTCTCCTGCTCGGAAAAGGTCAGTGGCCAGTGCACCATCTATCTGAGCGGCAAATGAAGTCACAGCTTGTCAACGCTCAGACCCAGACTTCTCTCCAGGGACCTTCCACGTGAGAACTTCCCTTCATGTCCCCCACCTCCCTGAAGGCACCCTGTTCTCAGGTGACCCCACCAGCTCCCCAAAGCCCGGTGCCGTATATCCTGGTGTGGAACGTGGATTTCAAGCTCCCGTGGCCACCCCCTTTCCCCAGGCCAGGATGTCACTCGCTCACCTGGACTCCTGGGGCACCTCGTTTCTTCACACCTGCTACAGCCTCTGACCTTGACCACCTTTCCGAAGGAATGCTCATCAGCATTCCCCAGGTGCGTGAAGCATGTCCTTTAATGGGGTATCTTCGGGAAGTCATGTCCACGCTGCAGCGCTCTTGGGGCATCACCAGGCACATGTGCGTAGCATGGCCTCATGGGACTCAAAGTTAAGTAAAAATTAAAAACCTGTGTTTGCTTCCGCTGGCGATCCCCTAATGTACTAAGCAGCTACAGGTCCTTTCTTGGAACGCCTCCCGCCCGGTGCGTGGAATTAGCGGCCTCCTGGAGCGACAGCCCGGGACATGCTACCTGGACTAATCAGTTTTCACTGATGGTCCTTCAGGCCACTCGGTTGTAAGTGCAGGGGGGAGGCCCGGGGGCCGCACGTGCGGGAGGAGGGGCTTGAGCTACCAAACGGGGTTTCACAGGGAGGCCCCTTATTCTACAACACAGCTTACGAGTGAAAAGGAAAATGGACACATCTGGCCCCTGAATTCAATTTTTTTTTTTTAACGTTTTATTTCTTTTTGAGACAGGGAGAGATAGAGCATGAACAGGGGAGGGTCAGAGAGAGGGAGACACAGAATCTGAAACAGGCTCCAGGCTCTGAGCTGTCCGCACAGAGCCCGATGAGGGGCTCGAACTCACGGACCACGAGATCACGACCTGAGCCGAAGTCGGCCACTTAACCGACTGAGCCACCCAGGCGCCCCTGAATGTGCTTCTTTAAAAGCACAATTCTTAGCATAATATTACTTCTGACTCTGGGCAGGCTGGACCCACTTCCTTTTATTTCAGGAAAGCCACTGTATCAGTTACCAGGATAAAACCACATGTCCCCGAAGGCTGTTAGGGGAATTGGCTTTGCTTGCCCCCGGGATCAGCTTTTCTTTTCAGACATGAAGCAGGCTCTGTCTGGCCCAGTAGGCTTGCTGACCCTGGTGTGACAGGAGGCTCACTCCTCTGTTTCTGCTGGAGCCGGGGGTCTCTGACACCCGCCTCTCCCCGCCTCCCCGACACGCTCCGGGCGACTGGACACTTGTCACTGACTGCCGGAAATGCCCACTTGGCCCTTCCGGTGACGTGCTCGGGTTCCCACGAGAACACCTCGTTTGACTTGAATGAAGAGCAAAGTCTAGAAGAGGCCTTGTTGGTTCTCTCTTGGGAATCAGAGGCCAGCCAGTGATTACCCCAAAGCTCTGCGTCTGCGTCTCGGGCACACTTCCTCCTTCTGGTAGGATCAGTGGTATTAACCAACCAGGCGTCGAAGGCAGGTGGAAATTAAACAGGTCCAGCAATGGCCGTGGACGCTTGGCAGGCCGCTCTTGGTTTTTCCCCAGACGCTGTCAAACCACAGGTAAGTTGATACCTGCCAAGCTGCCCAGAGTAGAGGCAGAAGCCTCTTCTTCGTTGGAAACTCAAATATAATAGACCTCATGGTGGGCACAATACAGTGTTCCAGCGTCTTTGGGCCACAGTTTGCCGACCAAACAGAAGATGCTGAGAGATGTTTCTGGATCAAAGAGCCTCTGGCCCTCACTTCCCGATCCGGGTCCTGTTCCGCAGTCTCTGGGCCCGCCACGCCATCGCGGATCATCGGAGACGCCACCTGACCTCCCTGAGCTTGCGCTGTGACCGGCCCAGCTTAGGTCACCACCCCCTGAGCTCCGTCACGGAGGCCACTGGCCGGAAGACGTCCGCTGGCTCTGGCCACCGCTCACCTCCTCTGCTGCCACCAGCTTGCAGCTTCTGGTTTGGACTTTGCCTTCTCTAACGTCGGACCACCGCCCCAGCCCCCACCATTGCTGCTGTGCCCGTCTCCCATCGGGCCCATCAGTATGCAACCTGCCTGTTGTATTTACCTGTTTACGGTAAAATGTACCTGCTTCCCCAACAGCCCCGTTAGACCACAACCCCAGTAAGGCAGGATTGTTTCTTACCGCTGTAGCCACTAGCCCCTAAAACCCGGGGTGACAGGGCAGACGCTCCATCAGTGACAGAAGGAATGAATGAGTGGCTTTAGGAGAGTGGCTGGAGGTGGAGGGTCCAGGACCCGCACTTGAGTTGGGGGGGGGGGCGGGGGATAGACCAGCACATGCCCCGTGTGACGGAATCTGGGGCAGGTGCGGCATTCTGTTTCGTGAAGAAAATCAGCCTAGTTGAGCCAGGAGGAGTTGCCGTCATTTCTTCTTGATTTCGCTCGGTCTTTCTTCTCCAAATTGTGGTGAATTTTTACCATTTCCTTTATCTTCAGGGCTCTCTTGGCTTAACCACTGAGCAGCAGCAAAGCATCCTTAGGCAAGCTGACTTCTTGGACACTGTTTCTCTCTCCCGCCCCTCCCTCCCTCTCTCTCTCTCTCTCTCTCTCTCTCTTTTTTTTTTTTTTTTTTTTTTTTTTTGGCTTTTTCAGATACATCAGCAGAGAATCTAGCATCTAGCTCACCTCCTTTCCCGAAAGTCACTGTTTTGACTCATCCCCGGCAACCGTGAGCTCAGCTAACACCCTCTGGCATGCGACCGCCAGCGTGCATCCCGGGGTCAGCTGAAATGAACGGACCCCCACCCGCTTCATAAACTGGGGGACCCTCCTGGGAAGTGCAAGCTGAGAGAACGAGGGCCCCCGAGCACAGAGAAGATCGAGAAGGCAGGTCACCCAGATCGCGTGGGGGAAAGTGGGGCACCGGCGTCTTGGCAAAAGCCAGTCTGTCCTCAACAGACAGCAGCCCGTGGTCACTGCGGCCTGGGGCACCTGCCAACCCTGCTCTTAGCAGACAGCTCCTGTCGCCAAAGCAGAGCCCAGCACGGAGGTGGGAGCTGGCAGGAGGAGGACAGGTAACCCCACCCCGCCCCCAAACACCTCAAGACAGCAAGGCAATGAGGGACAAACAGTCCGAGAGGCATCGGGCAAGACGAGAGGCATCCGGCAAGAGAAACACACAAACACAAACCCAAAGAAAGCATCAAGGGAGGGAGAGGCAGCCCACCCTCAGACGGGATGGTTAACTCAACAGCCATGGAGTCTTCTCTCCGCCGAGCAAATAACTATCAAAGGGCGCTGCGTGCCAGGCCTTCTGCGGGACGAAGCGATGAGCCAGGATCGTCCGTGACCCCTCCCCGAGTTCACTCTGGAGGTTGGCAGGGCGGGAGGACTGCGGTGGCAGGGCGGGGGGCACGGGGCCACTCCAGCCTGTGACTCCGAGTCCTTGGATGGTCTCTGGGCCCCACCACCTTGCCGGGGGATCGTCTCTGCTCAGCCCCTTCGGGGCCTTCTCCACACCGACTTCTCTGCGACCCTGGTTTTTGCGTCCCTTAGTTGGACTCTTTGATCCTGTCTTCGAGGCTCTGTGCCCATCACAGGGCGGTCTGGCCATACCCCTCACTGTCTCCTAAGGACATCTGAGCCAGACTGAGCCTACGCCTCTCCACACCCCGCTCACACCCCCTTTTCTTTATGGGGCACACTGGCACCAAGGCACCCTCCCAGCTGGGTTTCTGTGCTCAGGAAACAATGCAGCGTCAGCCATCGTCGGCAGGCTGACCGTGGCAGGGGAGGAGAGCCCGAGAGCGAAGGCATTCCCCGCAGACACCAGGGTGAGCAAGGCCCCGCGTGCAGGAAGATCGCCTGGCCAGGTTTGTGTCGAAAAATTCGGGCCATGGCGTGGAAGGTAGATTGGGACACCCGGGGAGACCAGCTGACGATAACGCGTCTGAATCCGGGCAGAGGAGGGGGAGGGGCGGAGGGGAACCCGCAGGCCTGGCTGGGTGATTGGCAGAAAGGAGATCGGGGACATCCCAGGGTCCCGGCTTGGGAGCCAAGGTGATGCCGTTCACCGAGGAGGGAGTCCCTCTTCCGTGGTTCCCTTCTCGTCCTCTGCCTGTGTTCCCTGATGGCCTTGACTGCTGGTCTCATCTCCTGTGGAGGACCCAGGCTGCCCCCACCCGTCCCCGAGCCTCTGCCTGGCATCTCCCCGATGCCTGGCACTCGAGAGGAAGCTTCTTGGCCAGGTGCTATAAGAAGCAGCTTGCTTGGGGCGCCTGGGTGGCGCAGTCGGTTAGGCGTCCGACTTCAGCCAGGTCACGATCTCGCGGTCCGTGAGTTCGAGCCCCACATCAGGCTCTGGGCTGATGGCTCAGAGCCTGGAGCCTGTTTCCGATTCTGTGTCTCCCTCTCTCTCTGCCCCTCCCCCGTTCATGCTCTGTCTCTCTCTGTCCCAAAAATGAATAAACGTTGAAAAAAAAAAATGTAAAAAAAAAAAAAAAAAAAAAAAAGAAGCAGCTTGCTCAAGACCATGTGCCTTGGCATGTCCCCTGCCTCCGGTGCCTCTGCCCCAAAGCTTCTAGAACAGGAGCTCCTCCCTCCCCTCCCCCCCTCCACTCTCCTAAGGCTCTCTAATCTAAATAACCCACCAGCCAGTTCATTTGTTCAGACCCCCCAACCTGCCATTTGACAGTTATTCGTCTCTAAACTATAGATGATCTACCCAGAGCTAGAAAAAAATCACAGCTACTCTCTTGGCAGAGCGTGCCCTCATCAGATAACCGTTAACCAGCCTTTGTATCAGTGTGGGCTCCTAACTGCAAGTGGCCAGAAACCCAGCTGAAAGAGGCCTAATTAAGAGTAGAGATGTCTTGGTTCGTGTGGTTGAAAAGTCCACAAGCAGGCTGGCTTCAGGCACGGCTCCATCCAGGAGGCACTTTGTTTTTTTGCTGTGACACCACTCTGGGCAAGCTCTCTCCCCTTAAGAGGTGGGAACCTCTTGCACAAATGATTCATTCTTTTAGTCACAGATATTTATTGACTACTACCCCCAGGTGCTGGGGGTGCGGCAGTGAACAAAACAGTCAAACATCGCTGCCCTCATGCCTAAGACCTCTCTAGAAAATGAAAAAACAAAAGCAACAAAAAAACCCAGTAACTGTGGTTACCTCTGGAGTGGGGAATTGGTGGCTGGGAGTCAGCTTCTCATTCAAACCTAGTAAGAAAGGAAGCATGCTGGGGCGCCTGGGTGGCTCAGTCGGTTAAGCGTCTGACTTCAGCTTGCGTCATGATCTCACAGTTTGTGAGTTCGAGCCCCGCGTCAGGCTCTGTGCTGACAGCTCAGAGCCTGGAGCCTGCTTTGGATTCTGTATCTCCCTCTCTCTCTGCTCCTCCCCTGTTCATGCTCTGGCTCTCTCTCTCTCTCTCAAAAACAAATAAACATTTTTTTTAAAAATGGAAGGAAGGAAGGAGACCCCAATTCACCTGATTGAGGGTTTTTGCACATTCTTCACCCACTCAGCCTGGTTCAAGTCAATCAGAGCCCGGGTACGGGAGGCAGTGATCCCCTCCCACGATGAAGGTTTGGGAAATGTGGTGGGAAGGGGGTTGAGGAACAGGAAACACCTTTGAGTTTGGTCCTCAGGGAGACTTTGGGGTCAGGGCATGGAGGAAGTGGACCTGTGGCTGGAGCCCCACGAAAGAACCCCCAGGCCTTGTGGAGGGGTCCCCAGCGTAGGCAGGGCCCGGCTGCTGTGCAGACCCACAGACCCTCCCACCCATAACCAAGGTGACAAGCTGAAGATTTTGCCCTTGGCATGCTTGTCCTGACCCTCTGACGCCTGTGGCCCGGGAGCCATCGGAAAGAAAGAGCATACGTATATGCAGGTGCAGATTAAGGTCAATTTTATCACAAGGCCATTAGCGGGATGAAACCCCCGGGCATTTCCGTACCTGCTCTTTGCACCACGTCGGCCACGTCCCCTGAGATTTCCCAAGCCAGCCCCCTACTCAGGGAAGGCAGAGCCGCCCTTCCTCCGAGCTCCGGTCAGGCCCTGAAAAGAGCACCTGAATCAGTACCTTTCACCTTTCGCAACCTTGATCTCTAAATAAGATGTGGCTCGAAAGACACTTGGCTATCCTAGGAATCCTTTAGGGAAAACGCTTCCTGATCCAAGAGCCAGAAATGAGCCAGCTGGGCCATTTTTCACAACCCCCCCCCCCCCACCCCACCCCACCCGAGTCTGGGTATCTGCAGGGAGCAGAGGACGAGGCATTTCCGTCCCCGGGCCACCGGCCTGCTGGGCACCCGCTACCCGCCCCCCCCCTACAATCCCGGCCCTCAGGAAGAAGGAAAACATCTGTGTAAGTAGCACCCCAGCTTCCCGGGCAGTGGCCCTGTCCCTCAGAATTGTCCCTGCTCCCTCAGCTAGAAAGGGACACTCGGCATTCTCTGCGAGGTATTTTAATGCTAATTGTTTAGTCAAAAAGAGGAGCCCAAACAGATGTGGGCCATTTGGTGGGGGGGGGGGGGGGGGGAAGGGGGGGTGGATCATGTGTTAGCAAGGGCGAAAGCCTGGTTGGCAGGATATTAAATATTACCTTGGCCATTCACAAACACTTCATATTTCAAGAAAGGAAGGGAGGCAAAGACTGTGTCCTATAAATCAGCCTTTCAAAGAGGCAGAAGGAGGCAAACGTTTGATAAATCTATGTCATTGTACCGGGAGATCAAAGGCCCCAACACATGTATTCGTGCAACTGGCTATCACACACCAGGCCGGACAGCCTGGGAAGGAAAGAATTAGCCAAACTCTAATCTGCGATTAGCTGCTGTGTCTCAGGAGAGGTCGGTGGGGGGGGGGGGGGGGGGGTGGAGCCAGGCGGGTATGTGGGGGCAGTGGCTGGGTTCTCAGGGCCGGCTGCACCAGTGGCCGGAGAGGTGCAGGGCCAGCGACATCCACACCCTCGGTCGTGACCATGGTGCCATCTGGTCCCTACATCTGCTCCAAGATGGAGGCCAGGCTGTGGGCACAGCGGGACATCAGGATGGCCAGCCCGGGCAGCGGGGCTCCCAAGCCAGCCCACGGGTCTCATGCTGCCTCCTGCCACCGTATCCCCTGAAAAGCCCAGGTGGCCCTGTCCGATAGCTCTTGTTCCAGTGGCCAAAGTGTCCTCTGTCACGGTCAGGAAGCGTGGACGTGCGTGGACGTGCTCCCCGGGCGGCCTCTGATCAAGGGCCTCTGTGCTTCTGGAACACAAGAGTCCGTTCTGCTTCAACAGGATGCTTCTTTGCATCGGCTGAGAATGGAGAGAGTCAGGTGGTGCATTGAGGTGCAAAGCTCCGGGGAAGCACTTCAAATCCAGGCAGACCTCGAACGACCAGCGGGTGCTGGGGTGCCCCGGCCGCCTGGCTTCAAACGAAGGACTGGTGCTCCGGCCACACCTGGTTGACATCCAGCCAGCGGTCACCTGCAGCCACACCTTGGCCTGCTCCTGCCCTTGCCCTTGATGGAGCTCACCTGAGCCCCGCTGAGAGCTGGCTTTCTGCCTGCCCACGCCTGCATCCCGCCGGCTGAAGGTGGCCGGACGGGGACGCCCGTCACGCAGGGTGACCTCAGTGCAGCTCGCAGTCAAGGGATTCAGCCCGGCCTGGATGCGCCTGGGTCCCCTCACCGCCTCTGTGCTGCACAGCCCCCACGTTCTCCTCTGTCCCCCAGCCGCACCCCTGTTCTCTCAGCTGATGACCCCCCAGAGAAGCGGAGCGATCCGAAGAGACTTTCCACCGACGTCTGACTCATCACCCACCTCCCAGCATCTGCTCCCAGGAGTCTGTTGGCAGGCGGGCTTCCAGGAGGAGCCGTTCCCCCTAAAACCAGACCCTCCCCGCGCGCGCATTTAACCTGATCTCCCCGCATCTGTTCCCAGAAACGCTGCCCTCGCCTTCCTGCAACCCGGATTCCTTATTCGCCGCGGGATCTTTTCCACAAACGCACAAACGTGCCGTTGTCTCCCATTTAAAAGGAAAACAAAACAACACAAAACCGAAAACCCCCCCACTCCCGATTTCACTCCCTCGGCTGGCGGCTCTCCCGTCTCTTTGCTCCCCTCTGCAGCAAAATTCGAGAGAGTGGTCCCGTCCGTGGCTGTTTTCAATTACCTCCCTCCCGCGACCTCTTACACCGTCCAGGCTTCCGCCCCCACCGCTCTGTTGTGCCCGCCTGTGTCAAGGTCGCCCGTGACCTCTGCGTGGCTGCACACCCAGCGGGCAGTTCTCCATCCTCGACTTGCGTGACCTCTTAGCAGCATTGGACCCAGCCGTGTGCTTTCTGTTCCTCTTGGCTCCTGGTTCCTCTTGGCTTCTTCCTCCTTCTCTGGGCGCCCGCTGTCAGCCTGGGCCGCTGCTTCTCCTTCAGTCTCTGACTCTCTTCTCCTTCCTACCCCCCCCCAGCCCCACCCCCTTGTGATCCCAGGCAGTTCCCACGGCTGTAAACACCTGCTGTTCACTGGTGACCTTCTGAAGGTCTCTCTCCAGCTTAGACCCTTCCAGCTAATTCCGGATGTGTCTATCCAGCTGCCTGGTGGGCACTTCCATTTAGGTGTCTTAAGAGACACGGCAGCCTCAGCACGCCCCACTAGGCTCCTGATCCTGCCCCCCCCCCCCACGTCTTCCCACCCAGAGCGTCCACATCTCGGGTGACAGCAGCTTTGTCGTCCGGCTGCTCAGCCAAGATCTTCACGGCCTCCCCTCTTTCTCTCGTCCCCCGTGTCCAATTCCTCTGAAAGTCCTGCCCACTATGGCTTCAGAATGTAGCCAGGGTCCGGCCACCTCTCACTGTCTGCACGGGTCACCGGCGTCTCGGGCGGGAGTGGCTCCCACAGCTGGCTTCCAACCTTGCCCCGCTTCGTGGTCTATTTTATCACCTCCGCTGGAGAGATCACTTTCCTTTTTTTTTTTTTTTTCAAGTTTACTTATTTCTTTTGAGAGACTGTGTGTAGGACGGGTGGAGAGGAGGAGACGGCAGGGCTCGATCTCCCAAACCATGAGATCACGACTTGAGCCGCAATCAAGAATCAGACACTTAACGGACCAAGCCACCCTGGTGCCCCTGGAGAGATTATTTTAAATGAGCTCCGCTTGACCTCCTACTGCGATCCTCCCCAACCCCGCACTCAGGGTCAATGGCCCACCAGGCCCTACGTGATTAACACCCCAGGACCCTTCAGACCTCACTCCCTAGTACGCTCTCCTTTCCATTTGTACTCAAGCCACATGGCCTCCTTCACACTGGCCGGGTTCACTTTGCTAGACGGTTCCTCCACGCGGAACTCTCCTTCTCCAGACAGCCACGGGACTAGCCGGCCACTGGCCCTGCACCTGTCCTACTGTCCCCACAGCACTCAGGGCTTCCGAATGCACTGTGTCATCTGCTCATTTACCGCATTTTGGGTTGTCTGTCTCCCCCACCCACTCCTTTCCTCGCTACGCGCCAAGTGCATCCGGGCACCATTTTTCTCTGTGTTGGTTCACCTCCGATCCCAAGTTCCTCAGACAACACCAGGCCCATCGCCAATCCCAGTATCGTGTTCTCGAATGAGTAATCCTGAACGCGTGGGTAATTTCTGACCAAAAAAATGTTTTCGTAGCGTACATTTCTCTTCCATTACCGCCCGACAAGCTCCCACAAACTTGCGGCTCAAAACAACGCACATTTACTGTCTCCGGTTTCCGTGGGCCACCGGGGTGTCTGGCACCCCCGTGAGCTCTGTCAGGTTGTGGGCAGAATTCCCCTCCTGTGGTTGTAGGATCGGGGTCCCGTCGATGGCGCGGCTCCCGATTGCTCGAGGCCCCCCACCCTTCCTGACGCCACCGGACTTCCGCACAGACCAGCTCACAGTGTGGCAGCTTTCTCTCCCGAGCCAGCAAGGGAGACCCCTCAAGGGCAAGACATCACGTGACCACGGGAGTGACATCTCGTCACCTGTACTACATTATTTTGTACAGAGGCAGGTCACAGATCTCACCCGCTCTTCTAAAGGGAAGAAGATTACGGAGTGCGAACGTGGGGACCACGTAACTTTTTCTGTCCCCTCCTCCAGGCTTTTTTCTCCAGATACTGCACAAAAAGGACTTTGAGAAGTGTTTCAGTTAGGATGGGCTAGTTTATGCCGCAGGAACAAGTAGCCCCAAAAGCTATTGGCTTATTTTTCTTAATGCGCTTAAAAAAAAAAAAAAAAAACTTGTTTTGTTGTTCAAACCACGTGTGCACTGCAGGTAAGCTAAGCTGGGGGTTCCGCCGCATGTCCCTGGCCTCTGACACTCAGACCGCGAGAGGAGCCCTCTTCTTCAGTGTTGCTGATTACTGTAGCAAAGGGAAAGCAAGCCCCAGAAGTCAAGGGCAGTCAAGGGCCCCCGCTCATAAATGTCACCCATTATTTCTATTCAAAATGCCTCACACAGGGCGCCTGGGTGGCTCAGTCGGTTAAGCGGCCGACTTCGGCTCGGGTCATGATCTCGCGGTCCGTGAGTTCGAGCCCCACGTCAGGCTCTGTGCTGACAGCTCAGAGCCTCGAGCCTGTTTCGGATTCTGTGTCTCCCTCTCTCTGACCCTCCCCCATTCATGCTGTGTCTCTTTATGTCTCAAAAATAAACGTTAAAAAAATTTTTTTTTTTAAAAATGCCCCACACAAGAGCCAGCCGGTACAACCTACTGTTTCTAAGAAAAAAACTGAAAGGTTTGGGGAAAGTAGCGTGATGCTCACAGGAAGACCGTTTACCGAGATGTAGCCAACCGGGAGTCTGTCAGTAAAAGAAGGTTAAAGAAGAAAAGTTACCGGAAGGACATTTCACATCGAGCAGATAAGCATTAACAGAGCTCTCGACAGTCTCCACAGATCTAACTTCAAGGTAGGAAGTTCAAAGTTAGTACTAGATTATTTAGTGGTTGGTAATCGTAAACGATGAATAAAGGACAGCTCGTTGCCCCTAAATGTGCTTGTGTCTTCTTTAGGGTTATTGATTCTCATTTGTGTTTGCACATTTTTTTTTAATTAAGACATTTTTTTAGTGTTTATTTATTTTTGAGAGAGAGACAGAGACGGAGTGTGAATGGGAGGGGCAGAGAGAGAGGGAGACACAGAATCGGAAGCAGGCTCCAGGCTCTGAGCTGTCAGCACAAGAGCCCGGTGCAGGGCTTGAACTCACGAACCGCAAGATCATGACCTGAGCGGAAGTTGGATGATTAACTGAGGGGGCCACACAGGTGCCCCACACATTTTTTTTGATGTACCACAAACGTCAAAACTTTTCCAACATATTTTTTCCTTAATACATTCTCATTGCTCCTGAAGAAGGTAATCGGTACCTGGAATGGAATGGAATATCCATTCCTGGAATGCAATGGAATATCCATTCCTGGAATGGAATGGAATATTACAAATAGCAATCCCTACGATGTGGAATCATAGGAGTCAAGTGAGTGGGGCTCCTTCAGTCTCTGGTTGGGACATTGGAAGTCTTTGTTACATTATAGAATAGTGGTCGGTTGAATGTTGGCTTTCATACCTTAGAACTCAGCCCATAGGGTTATGGAAGCTACGAATTTGGGGCTACTTTCCAAAGACTTGCTGGGCAGATGAAAACATATATCTGATAACAAAAATCTAAAGTTCTTTTCAACTCTGATATTCTTTTTTTTTTTTTTTTTTTTATGTTTAATTTTGAGAGAGAGAGAGAGTGTGTGAGCAGGGTAGGGGCAGAGAAAGGGAGACAGAGGATCCAAAGTAGGCTCCAGGCTCTGAGCTGTCAGCACAGAGCCCGACCCGGGATTCAAACCAATGAACCGTGAGATCATGACCTGAGCCGAAGTTGGACACTCAACCAACTGAGCCACCCAGGCGGCCCCTGATACTATTAAATATTCTAAATACTTACCCCTATCCTTGAAGCGCTCTCTGATACCACACCATTAAAGGAAATGGCTGTTTACCCCCCACCCTTGTGAATTACCCTAAGCTAGTCCTTTATTCATAACTGAATATTGCTTCAGTCTCACTGTGACTCAAACTTGTACATTGTCCTAGACAAGATTCAACAATAACAACAGATCTGGCGGTCAGAGAAAACCCCGACTCTGCTACTCACATACCAAGGAAGGCAACTTTGGTTTGCCGAGGGTCGGCAAGTGCCTGGTACGGCATGGGTCCGGTGGTCATTAGGAAGACACTTTGTATCCATTCTGCTCCAAGTGGTTAGGCTCTTGACCCAACCACTGCGATCCCATTTGCAATGGACTTGGCTTAGGAATGGGCACGTGACTTGATCCTGGCCAATGAGACATGAGGAGAGTGGGCTAATGGCTGCTGGAAAAGGTCTCCTCTAGTTTGTAAGACATGGGGCCACTCGTCCTCCTCTGAGCATGTGGTACCTGGATGAGATGCCTGCAAATGTTCCAGGGACTGCGGGGCCAGGAGACCCACAGCCAAGTACCAGTAGGACCTCTCGCTGTACTGTCATTTGAGGTGATGAGTTGCCTGGCGTTTGAAACAATTTCAGTCAGCAGCAGCCAAAAGCATCCTCATGGACGACATGAAGGGGATCCCACAGTCCTTCACTGTCTCCCTGCTTTGCACAGGGGTACTGTTGGAAGCCCCAAGGAATTGTTCCGGAAGCTCTGACCCGAGGGCCCCCTTTACCAGCCAATATGGATGAGAAGGCGATAGAGGCAGATGGGTAGGCAGCCTCCTCCAACCACTGCCTGATACCACCGATAGAACACGCTGAGCCATTTGGCCGATATTCACGAAGATCACAGGCCGCTGCCCCCCATCTGCTGTCTTAACTACTGCCCGGAATCTTGATTTATAAGATGTCCACTAGGATTTTTCACCTAATTGCTTTGGATCTAATATGGTCACCTCAATGACCGCAATACCTGATGTACAGATGGATGGGGCTGGGAGTTTAACTCAAGAGTTAAGGAAGCAGAGATGCATCCGGGCCTCTTTTCCGTGCTGGGGCGCCAACCGGTTTTCATAAACTTCAAGGACATAAACGTCCTCTGTAGACACGGACAGAAATCTTTCCTCTAATGAGATGGGTCTCAGCTTCCATGGCTGCATTCTGATGCTAGGACAGGGTTTCTCATCCTCAGCACTACTGGGGTTTGGGGCCAAATAATTCTTTTGTCGTTAGGGGCCTGTCCTGGGTACATGACGTAGGGTTTTAGCATCCGTGGCCTCCACCCACCAGGTGCCAGTAAGCGCTACCCAGTTACGAAAACCAAAAATGTTTCCACACGTTGTCAAATGTCCCTTGGGGGGATGTGACCACCCTCCAATGAGAACCACTTAGAATTACTCTCAAATAACAAAGTACCCTATTATCTTCCCCACCAGGCTGTCCACTCACCTTTATTCCGTTCACAGCTCCCCGACTTCCCTGCAAGGAACCACCCACTTTTGTTCTTAGTCCGCAGGGTTTGGATGGGGCTGGCTCTCCACCAGGTACCAAAGGCGACATGTTACTTGGGCTTGGTCGGTGGGAGTAAAGCATCCTCTCGGCCACAGAGATCTGTTCAGGATGGGTCACGTGGTCCAACTCCTGACCGGGTGAGTCATGCCTAGGACTTCCGATTGAACTGTTGGACTTGCGCTTATGAGAAGGTAAGCCTGGAGTTTCTGGCTGCCATCTTGTCACCCGAGAGAGGGCCTCCCTCAGAACGTAACCACTACAGATGAAAGCAGAGCCAAGGGAAGGGGAGAGGCTAGTTCCCGATGACATTACCTGAGCCCCTGAGTCCAGCGGTGACTGGTGCTAGGGGTCAGCCCTGGACTTTCCGCTTATATGAGCCATCCCATCTCTCTTGGGCTTATGCTATTTTGTGCTGCTTTCTCTCACTTGCAGAGAACCCTTACTTCCGCGTTTGATGAAGTTTGGTCTGCTTGCTGTCTAGAATTTTGCTTGACCTCCCCAGTATCCACAACCTTCTTTTGCAGGAGGGCTATCAAGGACCTGGACGATTTCACTTTTCTCCTTGCTGGAGAAAAGCGCCTCAGAAAGTTCCAGCAAAATGAGTAGGGCGTGTAGATAGATGCCAGGCTTCAAGGAATTTTATCAAAGTCTTTATGTAATTGGGAATGGCTTGGTAACTTCTGGGCTTGCTTTTGGGAGCATCTTTTCTATCTTTACATCGTAACTTACACGTGACCAGACCTGCCTGCACAGAAGTTGCTTAAACTGAAAAATAAAATGAACCTATTCTATATGTATTATAGACTCCTCCCAAAACACTGTCTTTATTTATTGATTTTTTTTTTTAGGTTTATTTACCTATTTTTGAGACAGACAGAGACAGTGTGAGCAGGGGAGGGGCGGAGAGACAGGGAGAGAGAGAGAATACGAAGCAGGCTCCGTGTTGTCAGCACAGAGCCTGACGCGGGGCTCAAACTCACCAACTGTGAGATCAAGACCTGAGCTGAAGTCAAGAGTGGGACACTTAACTGACTGAGCCACCCAGGCGCCCCTGGGGAGGTAGTTTCTTCAGAGATTTTTGCCCTGCACTTTTCAAGTGTATTAGTTCCCGACACATTTTATCTCAGGCAGACAGCTTCAAAATTTCCGAGAGCACGTCTATTTGTTCAGTCCACACATGGTGGGAACATCATGCATTCAGGAGTCGGGCAGATCCGAATGTGAATTCTGCAGCTGTGTGCCTGTGGGAATATGCCACCGCCCTCTGTGGGCCCCAGCCTGTGTCCCCGTCTATACTGCGGAACAATTCCTAGCCATTTCAGAAGTTAGGGTGAGCGATGGGAGTGAAGAGTTCACGTCCTTTGCTCTGTACTGTGCTGCCTCGACCGAACTCTTAGTCTGACTAAGGATTTTGCTGAGTTGCCCAATTGCTTTGGCCTCGCGTAGACACGGTCAGCTGCTACGCGATCGAACAAGATAGAAAGCAAAATCATAACGCCCTGGAGTGTAGGGTGTAGGCGTGCATACACGTTTGCGTGTTAGTGCCTGGCTGGGTTTCCTTGTTTGCATTACCCGCTTACCCGAGGCATCCGGTCTCTTCCGTTTAGGTGCCGAATTCACCATCCGGCCGTCCGCACACACACACGTCTGCCTTCACCTACAGTGCCTCCCAACTCTGCTTACCTTGTTTCCTGCTGAAGTCTTTACTGTGGCATTTAATGTGTCACATCCCTGTCCTTGCTTTTCCAGGGTAAGTGTCTGCATTTCACGGGCACGAAACAGAACCTGCGTGTTGAATCGAATCCGACCGATGCCCCCCTTTCGTTTCCTCTACACACGCCCCTAAATTCTCTCGGCCCCTCCTTCACGCAGGAGCCACGGTGTAGCGTCCCTCATTCCTCCCCACCTCGTTCCTTAGCGTTGCTGTAACCGATTCCCGGAACACTAGGGGCTTAAGACCACAGACATTTGTCCTCGCGGTTCTGAAGGTCGGAAGTGTAAAGTCGGTATCGCTGGCCTGAAATCGGGATGCCTATAGGAGCATGCTCCCTGGGAAGATGCTGGGGGAGAGTCCTTCCTTGCTTCTCCCAGCTTCCGGTAGCTGCCACTTTCCCTGGGCTTATGGTTTATGGCCACATCATTCCAATATCTGCCTCATTTGTTATGTCATGTTCTGTTGGTGGGGGGGGGGGGAGGTGTGTGCAAATTCTCCCTCCACCTGTCACGGAAGGACGTGCATCCTTCATTAGGACTCACCCAGGTGCTGTCATCCACGACAACCTCCCCATCTCAGGATCCTTCACTTAATCCTGCCAGTTTTGTTTTGTTTTTTAAGGTTTATTGGTTTTTTGAAAGAGAGAGTGTGAGCAGGGGTGGGGCAGAGAGAGAGGGGGACGGGAGATCCAAAGCGGGCTTGGGGCCGACGGCAGTGAGCCCAGTGTGGGGCTTGAACTCACGAACCGTGAGATCATGACCTGAGCCAAAGTCCGATGCGCAATGGACTGAGCCACCCAGGTGTCCCGCGTCTTTTGCTGTGTCCCCTAACAGCCACAGCTTCTAGGGATTACAGCCGGGGGGCGGGGGGCGCATTTTTCAGCCCCACGGGAGGGGCACCACCAGAGGGGCGTGCCCAGGGGGCCGTGTTTATTCTAAGCGACCCTATTCAGACAGGGCACCCAGGGCTGGGCCTCAGGTTCCTGGGAGGGACTGTCCCTTAGCAGTTCGAACCCAGGCACTCCCAGGTACACCTGAGGTCAGGACACCGTGCAGGGGCCATCTCCACCTGGGTACCAGATAAAAGGAAGGGTCGGCAAGGACGCCGCAGGGGCTGGTTCTGAACGGAGGAAGGCCACCGAGTGGCCCGCACAAGAGAGCCCTTCGGCCCCTGGGGACACAAAGCCCCTTGTTTCCGGGCACCTCGTTCTAGTTCCGTCTGTGATCAGCCCCCTTTTCTGTTCCTTCCCTGAGCCACCCATGAAATTCGCTCTCTGTCTTTATAAAACGTCCCATCGCCTTTATGGTAAAGCGAGCTGCTGTTCCTTACGACGCAAAGACCCCTGTCCCCCAACTCCTCAAGGCAGACTCCCCCTCCCCTTTCTCGTGGCCTCAGCAGAGCCCCTGTCCAGTCGAGGGCAAACTGTCTTAGACCCCCAACCTCCCTGCCCACCCGCCACCGCTCACCCCTGGCCGCCACGTGCCCAGGGATGTCTAGGGCCACCGTCACACTCTGCCCCGTCCTTCTCCAGCCACGCCACACCTGTCGCCACCACTCAGCCGCCTCCCGCCAGCGTCACCTGAAATCCAAGCCGTTCATCTGTCCGATTCTTGCCAAGTAATCACCGCCAACAGTCTCTTCTCACCAGCCCTCACCTCCACCCCTCAGATCCTCTCTACCCTGTATTTATCTTTCCATGCTTCCTCACATCCCTGCCAGTAATCCCCATTGACAACACCATCCATTTTTCACGAGCCGGGAGATGCCTTTGATCTCTTGGCTCCCAGCCTCCCGCCCCCACTTGACTTCCCGCCCCACCGTCCACCTGCCACCCACGAGGGGGGCGGCGCCTTGCCCGCCCCGTGTTCCCCGCGCATGGGTCCGGGGGCCGGTCCTGTTGGACGCCAGTTTGGTTCAGCTCGAATCTCCTCAACTGTCCCCTCTCTCTTGTGTTCTTTCTTAAGACGGCCACCCTGAAAATCACCAGGAACTTGGTGCCTCGAAGCAACTTCTCACCGTTCCAGAAGGTGGAAGGTTGAGATCAAGGTGTGGGCAAGGCCTCCAGGGGAGGATCCTTCCTGCCTCCTGTGGCTTCTGGAGGCTCCAGACATTCCTCGGTCGGTGGCAGCCTCCCGCCCAGCCCTGCCTCCGTTTCCACACTGTCCTCCTCTGTGTCTCCTCCCTTCCCCTCTGAGGACACTCATCCCTGGAGTGAAGGCCCCTCCCTAACCCAGAAGGATCTCCTCTTTAAGTCTGTAGAGACCCTTTTACCAATTAGAGTTCTCTTCCAGATAAAGGGGCAGGGTGGACAGATCCGTCGTGAGACCTCCATCCAAACCAGCACATCTCTCCAGTTCCAAACTGGAAGACGGTGCCACCCTGGAGGGCTTGGGACCTGGCTTCCTACAGTCAACAAGGGGACAGATGATGGAATCTGCAGGTGTGGGGAAACAGCTCCCAAATGACAAACCTTGACCACAGGGAAACACGAGGAGGAAAGCAGGGGGATGAATCCCACCCCGCTCCCGTGGGCCCCCTGCCACACTTCTGGAGAAGGCAGCGTGCCGGTGGGCAAGCCTGCCCGCCAACTTTCCCAGTCTCTTCTGGAAGCAAACGCCCCCCAGTAACACCTGTCCTCTCCCCATCCCTCCCCGCACTCCCCGTTGCGGCCCATCCGAACCTCTGTGGGACTGAGCTAACACGTTGTTAGCGCCTCCCTCCCTGTCTCCAGCCTTGCTTTTCCGGAGGAATCAAACTATGACTGTGGCCACCTAATGCCCCAAATTTCTGTGGAGCAGGAAGTGGCCCCCGTTGTCTCCTCAGAGAAGTCGCTTGCTTCTTGTGTGACTCTGCTTGTCACACAGACCACAGCTGGGGGCGGGGGCTGAGATCTGGGCTGCCCCAGGTCCTGCGATGGGGACCCGTCGTGCGGGGGGCCCGGGACTACAGTGCTGCCTGGCGGGGACAGTGCGTAGCAGGAACACCCGGAATCACTGCGTGCTCGCTGCAGGGAGGGTGGCAGGGACAGGGTGACAGTTTTCCTGATTGGGCAACCGTGCTTAGATCTCGAGGGGCATTGAGCGGCTCTGAAGGGCTCTTCCTGCACCTCCCTGTCCTCGGGGTCCCTACATCTGAGCCAAGAAGGGCACCCTGTCCCCTTGCAGCCTGAGGGAGCTCCATTAACACAACCTGCCTGGCCCTTAACCTTCCCTGGAGCCCCCACTGAACATGCTCTTGGCGTCACCAGGTGTTTTCCATCATGGTGCCATCACGCCCTTCCCCAAATAAGCCACCGTCATTGGACCCACTTGACCACCCTCTGCCACCAACATTGCCTTCCGAGGCTTTCTTGTCTTCTCGACCTTTTCTGTGTTGTTCCTGTCGTAGATGCCGGTAATCTTCCTTCTGCTTCTTGCCCCTTTATAGTCAAATAGGTGTGATGTAAAATTGATCACGCTTACCGTTTTCAAGTGTGTACTTAGGAGGACATTCACACTGTTGTGTAACCATCACCACTTTCTGTTTCCAAAACACTCCCAGAGCATTTCGAAACCAGCAATGCCCATGAAAGACGAACTCCCCATTCCTGCCTCCCCTGAGTCCCTGGCAACCTCCAGTCTACTTTCTGTCTCCATGAATGTGCCTATTCTCACCTCCTCAAAGAAGCGAACCAGGCAATACTTGTCCTTCTGGGTCTGGCTTATTACACTCAGCACAACGTCTTCAAGGTTCGGCCATAACGCAGCCTGTGTCAGAATTTCATTCCCTCTTATGATGGAATAGTATTCCGTTGGATGTTTTCTTCTGATAGTTTGATAGTTTTCACTGGTAAGTTTAGCCTCTGAACTATTTTGAGTTAATTTTTGTATATGATATAAGGTAAGGGTCCGACATCGTTCTCTGCAGGTGGTTGTCCGTTTTCCCATAACTATTTTTTGAAAAGATTGTCCTTTCCCACTGAATGGTGTGGAACCCATGTTGAAAACCGACCTACCGTATGTGGGAGGCTTTATTTCTGGGCTCTCTATTCTATTCCATTGGCCTGTATGTCTGTCTTTATGTCAGTTCCACACTGTTTTGATTACTGCTTCGCAGTAAATTTTGAAATCATGAAGTTTGAGTCCTCCAAGTTTGTTCTTCCTTTTCGAGATTGTTTTAGCTATATGGGGTCCTTTGACATCCCACATGAATTTAAAGGTGGATTTTTATTGATGCACAAAAATGTAATTGGAGCTTTGATAGGGATCGCGTTGGATCCATATCCAACTACTTTGGGTAGTCCTATCGTCTAAACAGTATTAAGTTTTCCAATTCATGAACGCAAAATGCTGTTCTATTTATTTATGTCTTCCTGTAATTACTTTTAGCGATGTTTCGTACCTTTCAGGGTACAAATCTTACACTTCCTCGGTGACGTTTGTTCCAAAGTGTTTTATTCTCTTTGATATTGTTAGTGGAATTGCTTTCTTAAAATTTTTTTGGATTGTTCATCATGAGTATATAGAAATGCAGCCAATTTTTGAGTGTCGATTATGCATCCTGTAACTCCGCTGGGTGTGTTTATCAACTCTGTTTATTTTTGTAGAATCTTTACGATTCTTGCATTTATAAGGTTTTGTCATCTGTAAACAGGGATAATTGTACTTTTTCCCTTCTAATTTGGGTGCCTTTTCTTTGTTTTGTGGTCAGTTGCTCTGGCTTAGCACTTCCAATACTATGTAAAACAGAAATGGTGAAAATGGACATTTTTTTCTAGTTCCTGATTTTAGAAAAAAGGCTTCAGTCATTCATCATTGAGTATGCTGTTACCTGTGGACTTTACATGAATGACTTTTATTATGTTGAAGAAGCTCCCTTCTATTTCTACTTTATTGAGTCTTTTTCAAAAAATATATCATGAAAGGGTGTTTGATTTTATCAAATTTTTTTTGCATCAATTGAGATGATCATGAGTTCCTCCCCCCCTTTATTTTATTAATGTGGTGTATTACATTGATCCATTTTCGTAGATTTAATCAATCATTGCATGCCAGGAATAACTTCTGCTTGGTCATGTTGTATGGTCTTTTTAATATGCTGCTAAATGTATTTTGTGATTATGTTATTGAGGCTTTTTGCATCAATCTTAACAAGGGATCATTTCATTGCATGCTAGAAGTTTTGCTATGTTGTTTGTCATTTTCATTTGTCTGAAGGTATTTTAAATTTCCCTTGTCGACCTATTTGCTGTTTAGGAATGTGTTATTTAATTTCCACGTATTTGTGAATTTTCCTAATTTCCTTCTGCTATTGACTCCTGACGTCATTCCATTGTAATGGGAAAAATACTCTGCATGATATTAATCTTTTTAAATGTATTAAAACTTGGGGCGCCTGGGTGGCTCAGTCGGTTAAGTGTCCGACTTCGGCTCAGGTCATGATCTCACGGTTCATGAGTTTGAGGCCCGCGTTGGGCTCTGTGCTGACAGCTCAGAGCCTAGATCCTGCTTCAGATTCTGTATCTCCCTCTCTCTATGCCTCTCCTGCACTCATGACCTTTCTCTCACTCTCTCTCTCTCAAAATAAACATTTTAAATAATTTTTTAAAAAGAATTTAAAAAAAAACTTAGCTCCTCTACAGCTCCTTTTCCACCTCTTTCTGTTATTGATATTGCAAATTACCCCTTTATACATTGTGCGTCCAACAATATAAATATTTATATTTTCCTGCCCCTTGTTCTCTCTCTCTCTCCATCCTCATTCTTGGACTCCCATAATGTGATGTTGGTTTATCCACTGGATGGTGTCCCTTAGGCTCCGTTCACTTTTCTTCATTCTTTTTTATTTCTCCTTCATACTTGGAATTTCAAATGTCATGTCTTTAAGTTTGCTGATTCTTTTTCTCTGGCTGCTCAAATCTGCTGTTGAGCCCCTCTAGTGAATTTTTAATGTTAATGATTTTACTTTTCACCTCTGGAATTTCTGTTCAGTCCTTATTAACCCTTTCTCTCTGTAATGATATTCTCACTTTGTTAATGCATCTTTTTCTGATTTCCTTTAGTTCTTTGCCCATAGTTTTCCTTTCATTCATGTTGCAGACACTTGTTTTAAAGCCTCGTCCTAGGAAGTCTGATGGCTGGCATTCCTCGGGACAGTTTCTGTCAGTTCATTTCGTTCCTTCGAGTGGGCTAGATTTTACTGTTTCTCTGTATGCCTTGTGACTTTTTGTTGAAAATTGCATGTTTGACTATTATAATGTTGTAACTCTGAAGATCAGCTCCTCTGTCTTCCTCAGAATTTTTGGGACCTTTAGATTGCTCTATTGTGTTTGTTCTTATTGACGAAGGCTATAATAGCCCATCTGTTTTGTGATTTTCGAAACCATTTTTACAACAACTATTCCTTATCATATGTGATCACTGAAGTCTGTTCCTTTTGCTCTTGTTCGGCTAATGTTTTGCTAGAGATTTCCTTGACTACCAGGAGCAAACACTCACACACATACAGAAAACTAAAATAGCCCTCCTAGTCTTTGTAAATTGGCCCTCGGCTGGAACGCTTTGCCAGCACTAAGCTAGACTTGCACTGAAGCTAGGGATGAGCTCAAGATGAAATCTTTTTTTTTTTAATTTTTTTAATGTTTCTTTATTTTTGAGAGAGACGGAGACAGAGTGCGAGTGGATTAGGGGCAGAGAGACAGGGAGACACAGAATCTGAAGCAGGCTCCAGGCTCTGAGCTGTCGGCACAGAGCCCAGTATGGGGCTCGAACTCACAAACTGCAAGATCATGACCTGAGCCAAAGTCAGGTGTTTAACCAACTGAGCCACCTAGGTGCCCCTCGCTCAAGGTGAAATCTTAACGTCTTCTGAGGTCTCTTCTGAGCATGCCTCTTGCCCTGGGGATGTGCATGGCTTTAAATTTCCTCTCATGTATGGTGGCTTTTGAATGACTTAGTTTCCCAAAGAATCTCACCCCAGCTTTCCTTCCAGGTCTTAGGTCATCCATTTTATGTCACAACCCACAACTTCTTGCCCCAGAGAGCCATGGGTCTCTAGTTCACCTTGCTGCTTTCAAGAGCTGCGTCCATCGTTCTTCTCACCCCAGTTCCAAGCTACGTGAGACAGAAATAAATGTCTTGCTTCACTCCTATGAGGACTTTAAGAGACAAAACAGATGAACATAAGGGAAGGGAAACTAAAATAATATAAAAACAGGGAGGGGGACAAAACAGAAGAGACTCATAAATATGGAGAATAAACTGAGGGTTGCTGGAGGGGTTGCAGGTGAGGGGATGGGCTAAATGGGGAAGGGGCACTAAGGAATCTAACTCCTGAAATCATTGTTGCTCTATATGCTAATTTGTTTGTAAATTTAAAACAATAAAAAATTAAATTAAAAAAAAAAAAAGAAAGAAATGTCTTCTATCAGTCCTTCAAGTATCCCCCGGAGAGATTAGAATAGATATAGACAATAACTTGGGAATGAGGTCTGTTCTGCTCCCTCTGCCTTCGAAGGACTGAGGTCCCAAACTGGGAACTCAGGCTGCTGCTACTTTAAGACCAAAACTTCTACTGTGCCAGGGAGGGGCGGGGTAAGGCCAAGTAAGAATGCCACAAAACGTTCCTGCCGCTTTGAAGATAGTTTCTTTTCTTTCCCTTTTCTCTTCTTTCCTTCTCCTTTCTTTTCTTTCTGTCTTTTTTTTTTTTTAATTTGACATTCACTTGATTTAAAAATTGGACTCCCTCCGCCCTCCTGCCCTGAGTTCTGACAAAGTTAAGTCAGTCAGTTTCCGATTTGTTTGTTTGTTTTCTGTGGTTGACCAAGAGCTTGCAGCTTCTTAATCCACCATTTTGCTCCGGTTTCCCTCTAGCCTTACTCCTTGTTCGTGTTAAGAAGACCGGCCACATTTTCCGAGTACCTTCTATGTGACATAAATACTAGGGATATTATAACAAATGAGACACAGTCTCTACCTTCATATGGCTTCTCTTCTAGTGGAAGACACCAGAAAACAAGTCACTTAGACAGTTGCCATTTCTAATGTGTGCCTTGAAAAGGGGGAAAGGCTAATCTAATATAGAGAATGACAGGAACCTACTGGGGTCCTTGAGTGCTATTTTTCTAGTATCTTTCTTGCGTGCCAGAGAAAGTCTCCATGAACTTGGGTATTTGAGTGAGACTAAGGCTGGAAAGGAGGTCCCAGTGTAAAGAGTGGGGACAAAAAAATGCAGCCTAGTGGGCAGCATTGACAAAGACCATGGTGTAGAAACATACTTGCAGCGCTTAAGGGAGCCATCGAGACTTCAGGACCACGAATAAGGAGAGGAGGGCACAAGACAAGGCAGGCAAGCTGGAGGGCAGTTGAAGGCCACTTGAAGTTCGATGGGCAGCCATATGTCAAGTTGAGGGGTGACCCAGTTTGATTGGACTTCTAACATCAGTTGTTGCTAAGTTGAGAACTGATTAGAGAATGGTATTATGGAAGCATGGAGGCCAACTAGGGGGATGTTTGTTACAGTCCAAGAGAGATTATGGTGGTCTGGACTATGGCGGTTGACAGGAAGGGTGCGGAGAAGAGGGCGACATGGCTGTGTTGGTGGTGGAGGATGTCGTGGGACTTCCTGATGGGTGGATTGGATGGATGAGGAAACAGGCAAGGGAGAACTTGAGGAGAGCTTCCAGTTTTCTATGAGAAAATGATACGAATAGACAACGGTGCCATTACGATGGAGAGGGAAACCTGGGCGGGGAGAAAGGGCTATTTCGATGTGTTTTGAAATAACCCTAAGACCCCCCAAGTGGAAATGTTGAGTAGGGAGCAGAACGTAACACTGTGGCTCAGACACGAGAGGACTGAGCTGGAATAGACACACAGATCAACGGAACAGAATAGAGCGCCCAGAAATAAACCCACAATTACGTAGTCAATTAACCTTTGATAAAGGAGGAGGCGAGACTATGGAATGGGGAAAAGCCAATCTCTTCAACCAATGGTGCCGGGAAAGCTGGACGGCGACACGCCAAAGAATGAACTGGACCGCTCTCGTAACACCATTCACAAAAATAAACTCGAAATGGCTGAAAAACCTCAGCGTGAGACCCACAACCATAAACGTCCTCGAAGAGACAACAGGCAGTAATTTCTCTGACGTCAGCCCTGGCAACACAAAGAAGACTGAGCTACAGGTGTCAATTTGGAAGCCTTTGAAACGTAGATGGTATTCTAACCCATGTGTTTTAATGAGGTCACCTAGGGAGACCGTGTCGAGAGAAAAGAGGTAGGGACCTCAAACCTCACATTTAAAGGCCAAACAGATGAAGTGAACCAGATACAGGAGCTGCCAGATGCTGGCTGGACTCTGCCAGATCAGATCCCTGAGCCTGGATTCACGAAAATAAATGTCCTCTGGGATCACACAACGGGATCTGACTGCTCGAACCATTACTCAGTATCTGTGTTTATGTTCTGGGATCATTAAAGCCAAAGGCAGATGGCAGGTCATAAAACGCTGCTTTAAAAAGTCGGTAAATCCGGGGCTCCCGGGTGGCTCAGTCGGTTAAGCGTCCGACTCTTGATTTCTGCTGAAGCCATGATCTCGGGGTTCGTGGGTTCCAGCCCCACAGCAGGCTCTGTGCTGACAGTGTTGGGATTTTCTCTCTCTCTCTCTCTCTTTCTTGCTGCTCCTCCCCTGCTCACATGCACACATGCTCTCTCTCTCTCTCTCTCTCTCTCAAGTTAAAAAAAAAAAAGTCAGTAAATCCTTCTTAGAGGGGGCAAAGAGATCCCGAAGGCCCCTTCCAGATCTATGCCCCTACAATGCCAACTCGCCATGCAGGAATTATGCGGCCTTCCTCTGTTGCTTTAGGAAATAACTGTGTGTTTCTGAGCCACCAGAAAGGGATAGGGGGGCTGAGAGAGAGGGAGAGAACTTCCTTGTATACAGCTGTCTCAGTTTCCATCTGAATTCGTTTCCCATCCTCATGTTTAGATTGGTATGTTTTTTTTTTTTTTTTTCTCTTTTACAATGAACATATGCCTTCATAATATCTACACTTAACACTGTCAAGATTCTTCTATGGACTGGACTGTGTGTCTGTCCCTAACACAGTGCCTAGCCCAAGGGGCAGCTCAAGAAAAGCCAAATGAACGGACAAATGAATGAATGAATGAATGAAGGTTTTGAGCTAGTGAAGGATCCAGAAACTCATTTACTTTAGAATCCAGGGGATCTAAAGCAGATCTGACATTATCCGTACATATCAAGTAAGTTGTTACTTTAATGCAATAACCCGAGGGGCTTAATTACTTCAATTCCTTTGAGCCACAACAATTTGTTGGCCACTTGCCTAGGATTGTGGCAGGCACCAGGGTCAGGGCTAAAGAGGGCTGACAAAGGGGAAGAGTTGGTCCCTGGGCTGTGGGCTGGGAGATGCACAAATAGAACAAAACGCCCAACATGGGAGTGGTTTGTGCACCCCCCTAAAGGGCAGACCTAGACTGGGGAGGCCCCCGTGTGGTAGAAGGGGGGGGGGGGTAACAGCCTGCTTGGCCTCTCTGTTGAAGTCTAGATGACCTTGGGCAAGTCCGTTCACATCGTTGGAAAGCAGCATCGTCTTCCATAAAAGGGAGTGCTTTGCCTCAGTAGTGCACACGGGAAGTCCTCTCGACTCCAACATTGTCATTTTCTCTTTGTCGTCGGGAACTCTGGAAGGAACAGCAGTTTGTATAGGCCAGAGGTCGGAAGTTGGAGTTCCAGGGGCCTGATGTACATGTTTGGGGCTCACCTATTAATGGTTCTTGGGGCTCCCTTCGGATTCTATTTCAAAAATGTAACATTTGAAATCACGTTCACATTTAAAATGCAGGCAACTTCACCTAAGAATCCAGTTTTCCCAGGAGATCCGACAGCACAAGGAGATGCTAGCCCTGGGGTGGTAGGTGCTGTTTTCCCATTTACTTTGGACCCCTCTCGATGGTTTCTTACCAGTCCTAGTGGTCCAACGGGTGACCGAGTTTCAGAGCAGGTATTTGGAACAGGAGTTCAAGCCAGTGATGTTCCTGGAGGTATGTCCCTGGAGGGAGGGTGGGAGCCTTTCCTAGGAGGTAGATCAGAATGTCTGAGCGTGTTTTCGATCCCAGAGGTTCAGAAGGTACCCTCTTCCCACTTCCTTACCTAAAAATCAGCGGGTGTCATGAGCCACTGTATAGATGAGAGCGCGGGGAGGGGGGTGGGAGGGGTGGGGGGGGGGCATGCACAGCAATCATTTACGTAATGGCGGGAAGAGCTAGCATCCATCGAATGCTGGCTTAGGTCTAGCACTGCTCTGAGCCATATGGCATTACCAGCCCCATTTCACAGATGGAAACTGAGGCACCAAGACATTAGTTAGTCACCTTCTCCAGAGTCCTGGGTTGGCAGGTGACTGAGCCAGATACTTGTTCTGCAGATGAAAGCAAGGTTGGGAGCTACGACTTGCACAGCTAAAACCCACGTGGGGGGGGGGAGCGTCTCTGAGCGGGGAGGGGGCCCGCTGAACCTGGTGTTGGTGAGCACCATTAATTCGGATGGCAGAGCAGACCGCGGGGGCCAAATGTTAGTTGACGTGGCGGTGATGACTAGAAAAGCAATCCCAGCAGAATATCGTTACTCCAACACGGAGTGTGTTCCTCCTAACACACTGTTAACCTCCTCCAGACAAATTCTTTTTTTTTTTTTAAGATGTTTTAAAAATATATTTATTTATTTTTGGGAGAGAGACAGAGCATGAGCAGGGGAAGGGCACAGAGAGCGAGGGAGACACGGAATAGGAAGCAGGCTCCGGGCTCCGAGCTGTGAGCACAGAGCCCGAGGCGGGGCTCGAACTCACGGACTGTGAGATCATGACCTGCGCCAAAGTCGGACGCTCGACCGACTGAGCCCCCCAGGGCCCCCCCTCCCCCCGCCTCCGGACAAATTCTTAAACCAGCTGAAGAGCCAGCTCTGGGTTTTATAAACCAACCTCTTTTACTATTATTATTATTTTTTTTTTTTTTGGAGGGTTCACATTGGTGCTTTTTGTCTGCCAGACGGAAATGGGGTTGAACGTCTGACAATGGCCTGTGCACGTGTGAAAGCTGAGCAGGACACTGTGGAGACAAAGCCCACCATTCAGTGACATAAGTCATTTCCATGGATGGCTTTTGAACGTCGGCATCATTACTCGTACTCTCAGTGTTCACAGAAAGCCCTGGGTGTCCAGATTTCAGGCAGGTTTCCCCCTGAAAGTTAAGAAATTCATAAAGTGCTGATGGAAGTCCAAAGGAAACAGCAACAATGAAGCGATTCCTCCTACGGCCGATTTTTCCTTAACGTACTTTGCAAAGCCGGGGAGAAGGGTGTAGCGTGTAGGACGACAGGAAACGGACTTGTCTATTACTTCGGCCTGTCTGGTGACTGCAGGGAATTGAAAATGAGGAACAGGCTGCAGAGGTGATTTCCAGAGGGAGAAAGAGTGGAATATGGAAAAGAAAGGTCAGAAACGGAAGAGGGGGGACACATCAAGAGTGAAGAGAATGTCGCGGGGCATTGCCGGGGAGAAGCGAGGGGCAGCGAGGCATGGTATGGAAGCCTCTGGAATCAGCGGCCTTTTTGGATGAGAGAAGGAGCAAGGGATAGTGTGCATTTGCTTTTTTTTTTTTTTTTTTTAAAGCAGTTTGGAGAATCTGGTGACGATTCACTAAAACACGGTACCAAATCACCTGACTGCAGAGAACACGCCGGTTGAACGTGTTTCAAGATCTCAGAGGGATCACTTGTTATATTTCAACGGGTCTGGTTTGAGAGACATCGCCGTATGACTCCAGAAAATCTGGTGGTTGCTCAGCCAAATACTACGGCCAGTCGCTTTCCTGCCACTTTAAGAGGAATCACTTTGAAATATGCGATGTGTCTGCAGACACTTGGGATACAGGTTATGAGAACCACCGTTCCCCCCGCCCCCCCCCCCCCCCCCAGATACCACTGCACATTTTCTCTTTGATTAAAACAACAAGATTCCTTTTTAGCCAATAAGTAAAGTCTGGTTCAAAGGCTCTCAAACTGCCACCTGTTACTTCAAAAGCTCTTTCAATTCCCCCGAGCAATTTACTGTAGGGCCCTTGCACTCCTGGGTGTGGTTTCCATCCGTTTCTAGCCATGCTCTCTCCATGTAAAGGAAGTATCGATCTCTGAAGGCAGATTTTTAGTAGAGACCTGTCTGTGGAGATATCTGCCTGGCCCTACGGCTACGACGGTGGACATGGAGAAAGGGTCCTATGGGTATAGAACGGGTCAAGATCCTCAGAGCATTGACCGGAAATCGAAATTTTGGTTCCGTTTTTAAAATTAAAGGTGGAACTGACTGGCCCGTCAGGATGGCCCACTATAAAAAAATAATAATAACAAGTCCGGGGGGCCCAGTCGGTTGAGCATCTGACTCTGGATTTCGGCCCAAGTCTGTGATCTGAAGGTCGTGAGATCGAGCCCCACGTCGGGCCGCCCTGGGTGTGGAGCCTGCTTGAGATCCTCTCTCTCCCATTCTCTCTCTCTGCCCCTCCCCCCCCCCCAAATGAAAATAACAAGCCCTTGTGCACTATCGGTAGGAACGTAAAACGACGGAGCTGCCGTGGGAAACAGAATGGTTACTAATCCGAGAAGCGGCACCTCAACTAATTAAACACAGAGTTTCCCTATGGAAAATTCTGGATCTAGCAATTCCCTTTCTGGATCTATCGCCAAAAGAATGGAAAGAAAGATCGCTCCCAGCAGCGTTGTTCATAATAGCCAACAGGCAGAAGCGACTCAGTGGACCATCCTTCCCCCTTACAAACGAAGGAAATCCAGACACGGGCTACAACTGGGATGAACCTCGAGGACATAACGCCGAATGAAATACATCATAATAGAGGTACAGTGTCTCTTAATGGTTTCTTTGCTTTCCAATATGTTCAAGGTGTTTCCTAATTTAAAAAAAAAAAAAATCTATTTTAAAAGGAGCGAAAGGGAAAGCAAATTTAGAATTAGTTTAGAAATCTTATTAAGAAGGTAGGAGTAGATCTCACCAAATGCTGGCAAGGATATAGAGAACAGAAATTCTCATCCGTTGTGGGTGGAAATACAAAATGACACAACCACTTTGGGAGACATAGTTTCGTACAAAATAAACATATTCTCATCAAATGACCCAGCGATTGCACGGCTTTGTATTTGCCTACATAAGATGGAAAATTATGCCCACACAAAATCTGCATATGAATATTTATAACAGCTTTGTTTACAATTTATTGCCCAAATCGGATGCAACCCACCCAGTAGGTAACACCAACAGACTTCGATACATCCAGACAACAGGATATTGTTCACCAGTGAAAAGAAACGAAGGGCCCTTGGGTGGCTCAGTTGGTTAAATGTCCGACTCTTGATTTCAGGTCAGGTCATGATCCCACAGTTCCCGAGGTCGAGCCCTGCATTCGGCTCTGCGCTGACAGCACGGAGCCTGCCTGGGATTCTCTCTCCCTCTCTCTCTGCCTCTCCCCCGATCTTGCTCACTCATGCATGTGCACTTCCTCTCTGAAAACACACACACACACACACACACACACACCCCTTAAAAAAAAAGAAATGAGCTATGAAGCCATGAAAAGACATGGAGAAATCTTAAATGCACATTGCTAAGTGAAAGAATCGAATGTAAAACAGCACCGCTATATGATATTCTGAAAAAGGCAAAAATGGAGACAGCAAAAAGATCGGTGATTACCAGGAGCTTGAGAGGAGAGAGGGAGAGGGACAAGTAGATGGATGTGTTTAGGGCAGTGAAATTTTCTGTGTGGCTATAATGGTGACACGCATTTCTGAAAACTTATCGAGTGTGTAACACAAAGCGTGTTATACCCTAATGTAAACTATGGACTTTACATAATAATAATGCCCATATTGGCTCATCAGTGGTAACCACTGTACTGCATTAACACAAGATATTAATATTAGGCAGAAATATGGGTGGAAACGGTGCTTGAGGAGATAAATGGGAGGTCTGTATTTTCCGTTCAACTTTTCCATCGACCCAAAACTGCTCTAAAAAATAAAGCCGATTCATTTAAAAGAAAAGTGAGGAGTCAGAATAATCATTCCCTAACCTCTCAAGAAATTACGAGAGAAAAATTACTAATGCAATTCTTCTGAAAAATAAATGGGGTCAAAGAAGAGATTTGATGTTTTTAGGGAAGCCAGCTTTCCTTCCGAAGGGGCAGAAGCCTGGTCATCCCGGCCAATCTCAGATATCTCTGGAGGGCAATCTGAGCTCCAGAGTTTCCTGTGGGGTCAGCAAAGGATGTTGTGCCTGCAGCACAACGGCACTTCTCAACCTCTGCCCAAGCCTGCTTCCTTCACCCCCTTCCTTCTGTGGTCCCAAGGGCACTCCCTCATAAACATCCTGTAAACTCATCCTTCCCCGGCTACCTATTATCAGCTGATATCCTTGAGGAGCACGAGCTCAGGGAGAAAAACTAGACAATGAAGGTATGCCGATAAACAGTATTTAAAAAAGTAGAGACGTTGAATAAAACATAGACAGTGATTGAAGTAAAGTACTCAGGAGATGTTGGAGTGCAGAATGGATGCCATCCAAGAATGACCTAGCAAAATCCTACAACAGGAGAAAGCAGAACAGCTATAACATTCTAAGTGGAAAACAAACACACATGTAACTAAAAGAATTTTATACCCAGCCAAAATTTTCCTCAAGTCTAAAAAGGCAACAGGCAGACATTCTCAAGGTGTCGAAGGCACAGCATCCTTGAATGCTTTCAAACAGTATCCACAATGGCCATTTATTCCATGAGTTCCAATCAACTAAAAATAGGTACCAGAAATGAAGCTCTCAGATTTCTTGGCTCTGTTGAATCACATAAAAATAAAAGCAAGGGTGCCTGGATGGCTCAGTCAGTTAAGCGTCAGACTTCAGCTCAGGTCATAATGTCACAGTTCGTGGATTCGAACCCCAAATCGGGCTCTGCGCTGACAGCTTGGAGCCTGCTTGGGATTCTCTCCTTCTCTCTCTGTCCTTCCCTCACTCTCTGTCTCTCTCAAAATGAATAAACTTAAAAAAAAAAGTGTCAATATTATCAACCTTGATAAAGTAAAATAAAGTATACGATAGTTAACTTCTTTACAGTTACAGGGGTGAAAACAGTGTAAGTGTGCCAGTTTACCCATGTTTCAGAGCAAGAAGTGAATAAATATTGTCTTTATAAATAAAGGGCATACTTTCAAAAAATGATTCCAGGGGCGCCTGGTGGCTCAGTCGGTTAAGCGTCCGACTTCGGCTCAGGTCATGATCTCGGGGTCCATGAGTTTGAGCCCCGCGTCGGGCTCTGTGCTGACGGCTCAGAGCCTGAAGCCTGTTTCAGATTCTGTGTCTCCCTCTCTCTCTGACCCTCCCCTGTTCATGCTCTGTCTCTCTCTGTCTCAAAAATAAATAGAATAAAACGTTAAAAAAAAATTTTTTTTAAATGATTCGAAATGCACATATTTTATTTTCTTAACTTTAGAGGTACCTTTTAGGAAACCATAGTCCCAGGGATAAAGATATATTTATTACTTCAATAATTCCTTAATTTTATTTTATTAAAATCTTTTTTTGTTCATTCATTTATTGAGAGACAGACAGAGACAGACAGACAGAGAGAGAGAGAGGGAATCCCAAGCAGGTTCCGAGCTGATTGGAGCCCGATGTGGGGCTTGAACTCACAAACCATGAGATGGAGAAGGAAACTGGGGGAGCAGGCCTGGGCAAAGTGACAAGTTCAGCTGTGATGCAGGCCCAACCTGCTTTGCCTGCCCCACAGGAAGCTCCAGGGCTGGGATAGCCCTCCAGAGGTGGCTGGGGGTGGGGGGGGGGTTGCTGGGATGGCTAGACCTCTACCTCTGCACGGGTCACTGGATGGGGCCACCCTGGGAAGGAGTAGGCCATTCAGCCCAGCAAGTTGCTGTCTACAGTTCTCTGCAGCCATGGAGGGGGTCCCATCGGTGTCCACCACATGAG
Source organism: Leopardus geoffroyi (assembly GCF_018350155.1). Taxonomy (NCBI): domain Eukaryota; kingdom Metazoa; phylum Chordata; class Mammalia; order Carnivora; family Felidae; genus Leopardus; species Leopardus geoffroyi. Next base: position 7,897,474 of record NC_059330.1, read on the forward strand.
GGGCTGATGAATCGGGGGAGATGGGAAAGAGACATCCTTGACCCAGGAATGGCGAGTTCCAGAGCAGTGATGGGGTCCCTCTGTGCCGGGCTGCCTGCCGGCTTCCTCCATTGTGACAAGAGGGAAGAAGGGGGATTGGGGTGGGTGTCAGTCAGTGTGGAGGTTTGGTGGTGAGAAGGTGTAGACGATCCCGTTAGCATCTATGTTCTCAAAGAAGCTCGGAGAAAGACTGTCTCTTGGCAAAGGGGGCCTCCTGGAGACACTTAGGGGAGTTGCAGGAGCGTTAATGAGACCATAGTAGGTTTGCGGAGGGACAATTAGTTAGGTCCCGTCACCTCTGTGGCATGATTTCCTCCAGCACCGTGGGCTCTAGCCAGGAAGGTGGAAGACAGGATTGACCTTGGAGGGTTCCGTTGCCCGCAGGGTACAAATGGAGGAAGAGAGGGGCCGAAGGCATTTGCAGGGCAGGAGCACGATGACAGACAATGTTACTGGGGCTCAGAGGATTGTGTAACTTCCTCAAAGCCACACAAGCCAATACGTGGGTTGGCAACCAGTTTAGGAACAGGAACCCAGGTCTGGTGTATCCCATTCGGGGCCCTGGCAGGAAAGACAGGGCACATTCCGAGACTGGGTAATAAAAGGACTAGGTAACTTCCAGAGACGCCGGAGGAGGGGAGGACACACAGGAACAGAGCGCTGCCTGAGCACTAGTAATGGCCAGGTCTGAAGAGGTGAAGGGGACGGCCATGCCAGGGCCTGGCGACAGTGTGGAGAGGACTTCCCCATGACTTCCAGGAAGGGACGCAGCCAGCCTTTGATGGCCCAGCCAAGAGGGACCTTGGCGTGAGTACCTCTCCCTCGGTCTCCCCACCATTCCCTGCCCCCCCCCCCACACCCCAGTTTGGCGGAGGGCAAGGAAACTAACGGGCTCTGGGCAAGGTGCGATGTGGAATCAGAGCACAGCCTTGACGCCTCCGGATACAAGTCACCGAACCAGTCTGGGCATCAAGCTTCTTTTATCTGTAAGATCAGAGCAGTCACCTGCCTCCTGTGATTTGCAGAGGGCCCTTCCTGCCCCGCGGAGCTGACCGCGCAGACCCACCGCGTAGCACCCCTGCGTGGGCCGGCGGGTCCTACCCACACTGGGCCTGCACGCGCGGTGCAGGGGGAGCGCAACGGTGCGAAGGGCTTCCTTGCCCTGGGGAAGCCCTCCAGCCGCCTCACCGGGAATTTCGAGCCCCGCCTCCGCCTGGCCAGTAGCCCCCGCGCGGCGGGGCAGGTGCCCCCCCCCCCCTGCAGAGCGGCGCCCTCCACCCCGGGGGGACGTGGGGATGATGCGGCCATCTAGACCACGCGGGAGACTTGGGAGGCCACGAGGACTCCGGGGCGCGCCAGGAGGCGCCGCAGGAGCCCAAGCGGGGGTGGGAAGTCCCCTTCCCTGTCCGCTCGGCAGCCAGCGATCCCCGCCTCCCGCCACCCGCAGCTGTCGGAGCGCCCCCTGGCGGGCGGGCATCGGAGGCGCGGCCCCCGCCGGACCCCGCGCCTCCCGCCGCGCGGGGAGGAGGGGGAGCGAGCTTGCAGCTGCGAAGCCCCAGGAGGCCTCCTAGCTGGGGTGCGGGGGTGGGACGGGGGCTCGGGGGAGCGGAGGAGGGCCCGGGTTCCGGTGACGGCCCCGCTGGGAGCAGCGGTGGGGCACCGACCCGGGAGGCCGCCAAGGGTCACGAGGCTGAGCTGGCAGCGGGCTCGAGCAGCTGCGGGCGCCTCCCTTCCCGAGGCCAGAATCAGAGAAACTTCAGGCGGAAAGTACCGCGGGGATCTTTGGGCTCAAGTCCCCTCTTTTACAGATGGGGAATTCTAGGGCCAGGGAATGACCCGACTGGGTCGCAGGGCGGGTCGTCGGCCGGACCTGGGGGAAGAGGAAAAGGGACTGGCTCCCTAAGGCGGCCCTGTCCCTTTGCTGCCAGTTTAGAACACCGCCCCCGCCCCCCCCCCCCCCCGTCCCAGGTGAGCACCCCATTAGGTAATCCCAAACCAACCAACCAAAATACCACATGAACCTCACAGGGTTACTCAAATGGAACCGGCTCCTTTCTAGGATTTCCGAATGCAAACATTTTGCATCCTCTCACCAAAAGTAAACCTTTCTCCAGTTTTGGGGCGGCGCTTTAGCTGCCGGCCCGGCTCGGGGGTGGGGGGACCCGGCACTGCTGAGCAATGTTTAAAGACAGGGTTCAAACTGGGTTCACGGTCAGCTTCGCCACCAGCTCTGTGCGGGGTGACACTGGGGTTCCGCGTCCGCAGTAGGGGAGGATGGGGGAGGGACGGCGTTGGCCAAAGGCGGACCCTGTGGCGGCAGCCCAGGCGTGGGGACTTGCGGGGCGCGTTCCGAGCCCGGCGGACCCACCAGCCAAGTGGACGGAAGGGCCAAGGGGCCGGCTGCTCCGCCGCCGCCTCACAGCCCAGCCCCGGCGCTGCACAGGCCGCAGATGACCCGCCGACCTCGGGCGGCAGAACCCCCTGGGCGCCGGGAGCAGCGAGAACTCCCCCATTGTTCTGGGGCGGATTGAAGGCGCGCCGGGAGGAGGCGGGCGGCGACCGGGCTCTGGGGTGCTCAGCTCTGCGGAACGCCCGGGGCAATTTCCGATGCCCACGTTTTTGCTTCCACTCCCTCCCCCTCTTCACCCCCGGGGAAAAAAAAAAAAAAAAAAAGCCCTCAATATATCCGGCGACTTGATTTGTAATTCCCTACTTCTCTTGTGTTACACTCGACTTCTCTAACCCTCAGGACACAGACCATTTTTATTAGGAAAATCCTTAAAAACATACGCACACTTACAAGCTGTAAGATTCGCACCCAACCAGGCCTGAAGTTAGCCACACCGGGAGGTACAATTCGCCAGAGCACTACCGCTCTCTCCCCTAAATCTTCGACTCCACAACCCCCTAGCTCCTAGCCCCCCAATAGTATGAATTCATGCAAGACACATCCTTTGGAGATACCCTTTCCTTCTTGCATTTCCAAAATAAACCGTCGGTCTGATGCTCAGAAGAGCATTCTCGTGTTTTAAGACTTCAAAAGACATTAATGATTAATTAAATTTAAAATGAGGCGAACAAGTCACTTCTGAAGAACAAATACAACATCCCAGCGACAGGGGAAAAGAAAAGTTGGAAAGAAATCCTCCCTGCGAACAAAAAAAGAGGCAGGAAAATCCTCTACCTAAATTACACTCCCCCCCCCCCCCCCCCCGGCAGTTTTGTGGGAAAATGTCTTGGGCTCAAGGTAGTTAGTTACAAAGAGGTGGCCCGGGGCAGAGCTGGGGCGCGTGGGTCCCGTGGCGGCCTCTGGGTTCTCTGAACCCTCTCGGGTCACCGCCGCCTCCCTCTGGCACATTTTCGAACCGGAGGTGCTAAGGCCAGGCTGTGTCTTTGTCTGTTTGTTGTTGTCGTTGTTTTCCGTGTGCTCCCGACACTCGGGAACCGGAGCCGGAGTGGGGCTGCGGGGACTCGGGGCGCTTGGGGACATTTACTCCGGGAGCGAGAGTGCGCGGGGCTGGCGGCCGAAGTCTAGTGTCCGACGAGCAGGGCGGAGGGAGGTCAGTTGTGCAGTGCAGGTTTGCGCCGACACTGAAATGCAGCGTGGGCGGCGGCTCCGGGTGAGTCACCCCGGGGGCGACACTCAGCCCCGGGGGCCGCGCTGGGGTCGGAATCGGAAGGAACGTTCTGTCCCGGAAAGGCGCGAAGCCGGGCGTTGGAGGCCCGCTGGCCCCGCCGGAGCCGCGTGTGCAGGCACTGAAAACTTTCTGAACACGACCGGGATGAACTTGAACATCCCGAGCTTCCGAACTCCAGCCGCCGGGGCGAGAATGCGGCAGCGCTCGGCCCTCCTCGCCCTCGCTTCCGCAGCGAGGGTTTACAGCTCCGCTCCCGCGCCCCGAGGGTCCCTTTGCACAAGAGAGCTGGGGAGAGCGGCTTCCACTGGGTTTGGGCTTAAATAAAGAGCAGCTCAGCGATCGATTTGCTCCAAGTTGAGAAAACAACACCTGATAATTAGTGTAACAGGTCAGCAGACCAAACCGCCTCCTAGATGAAGGCGCATGGAAAGCTGGCCTTAACGTTTATTCAGGGAAAGGGGGAAAGAGAGAATGTTTTCTTAAACCCACGGTCCCCCCACAAACTCAGATCCGGACAAAACTTTCTGCACGTGACGTTCACACTCCCTTTTCGACCACGAAGCTTTTCACCAGACTCTACCTCACAGTTAATTTTCTTCCTTCGCTCCCCCGACCTTTCCTGCCAGTTAGGGAGCAGAGGGAAGATTTTTCTTGACAGTTTACACCTATCTCAGCTCGCAGCCCGAAAGAGAGCAACTCCTGGCAAAAAAAAAAAAAAAAAAAAAAAAAAAAAAGGAAGGAAAAACTTTTTTAAAAAAGTTGACAGCCTTTTACAAACTTTCCACTTAAACTTCCGACACCGGTACCCGTTCCGGGTCCCCGGCGTGGGATGGTCGCTTTGGGGGGGGGGGGGCTGCAGGCATCTCTGGCCTGACTCTCGCTCCTCCAACCCCCTTCCTACCGCACGACACACACACACACACACACACACACACACACACACACACACACCCCTCGGGCCCGCCAGCGAGACATCTGGGTCGGGACTCGAGTCCCGACCCAAGGGCAACTACACGCCAAGGCTGGCTCCAGGGCAGCGAGGGAGCAAAGGCGCGCGGGAGCCGGAGCGCACGACCGCACGGCTTGGCGGGGTCCGACCTCTCCCGACCCTCCGCCGATCCAGCATTCTTCCGACCATCTGCTCCTGTCACCAGCTCCTGGCTCCGCCCCCCTGAGCCCGCCCCTTGCCCCGCAGCCAATAGCAACCTCCGACCTCTCTCCACCGCCCCAAACCCTTTCCACACCCCCACGTTCCGGGAGCCGGTTGGCTGCTGAACGCTCAGCGGAGCGCCTGTATTTGCAGAGCGCTCCGGGTTTCTGGTAGGTGGACGGAGCCGTCAGTCCGGAAGGCTGGGCCCGCCCACCCCACCTCGGTCTCGGGCTCTCTTCCTGCGCAGTTCTTCGCAGCCTCCGCGGGGAAGTGCCGGGGCCGCTCCCGAGGCTCAGTGGGCAGGACCGCGAGAAGGCAGCCCCGGCGAGCGGCCGTGCGCACCGTCTGGAGTGGCCGGGGAGCGGGGGCGCGGCGTCCTCTTGCCCGAGCAGGAGCACCCTTCGGGCCAGCAGTTGCCGCCACCCCGACTTTCGTTCCAGTTGAAGCTCCTCCCGGGCAACATGTCAAAAGCCGCCACCGCTACAGCTGCCGCCGCCACCTGGGGAAGAGCAGCGGCGGCGGCGGCGGCGGCGGCGGCCGCGGGCGCGCGGGGGCAATAAACCGACCCGCCCGGGCGTCCTGCGGGCCAGGGAACCCCCTCCGCGCTCACAGCTCCGGCGGGCCCCGCGCCATGTGCTGAGCCATGTCTCTCGCCGCGCCCCCGGGCTGCGCATGGGGCAGCGCCTGAGCGGCGGCCGATCCTGCCTCGATGTCCCCGGCCGGCTCCTGCCGCAGCCGCCGCCGTCCCCGCCACCGGTGAGGAGGAAGCTCGCGCTGCTCTTCGCCATGCTCTGCATCTGGCTCTACATGTTCCTGTACTCGTGCGCCGGCTCGTGCGCCGCCGCGCCCGGGCTGCTGCTGCTGGGCTCGGGGTCTCGCGCCGCCCACGCCCCGCCGGCCCCGGCTCCGGGTCCCGACGGGACTACCCCCAGGCTGCCGTTCCAGGCGGCGCCGGCCACCCCGCTGGCTGCGGGCAGGGAGCCGGCCGAGGGCGCCGCGAGCCAGGAGGAGCAGAGTCCCGAGACGCCGGACTCCCCCAGCCCCATCTCCAGCTTCTTCAGTGGGTCCGGGAGCAAGCAGCTGCCGCAGGCCATCATCATCGGCGTGAAGAAGGGCGGCACGCGGGCGCTGCTCGAGTTCCTGCGCGTGCACCCCGACGTGCGCGCCGTGGGCGCCGAGCCCCACTTCTTCGACCGCAGCTACGACAAGGGCCTCGCCTGGTACCGGTGAGTTTCCCCAGCAGGGCCAAGGGCAGGGGCGGCAGCCGCGATCCAGACCCGCAGAGGACGGAGACGTGGCATGTGCCGGGGAAGTGACAGGGGTACAGCCTCCGACCCCCGGGGGGCGGGGTGGGGCAGACAGAGGAATCAACCGGCGGCGCCCGGAATCCCGCCCCGGCACGGTACCGGGTGCTCGGGGCTCCACTCGCCACAATCCATAGAAACTTCTCGAGGAGGTCTGGTAGCTCCGTGGCCTGCGGTGCCCCTAGAATTAATCAAAGGGGGGTGGTCAGCGACTGGACCCTCTTAACTGTGGCCGTTTCCCAAAGCGACCAATCCAGATCTGCTCGTATTTTATTTTTCCTCCCGGAGCGCCGGGACGTTCTGCGCCCAGCCGGTCACGGTCTCCACCCTAGACCAACTTCCAGAGCGGTTTCTGCTCCCCAGATGGGGAAGGGGGGTGGGACAGACCGACGGCGTCTGTAAACTTTTTTGTTACAGTCGAACTCCTGGCTGGAACCCGAAGACGGCCAGACCCGCTTGGCTGGCGGGCAGCTTGGGCTCGGGAGGGCGAGCTGGGCGGGTGGCCCGGCGCCTCCGCCCGGCAGCCGGGCGGGCGGCGCGGAGCGTGGAGCGGTGCTGGTCCCTGTCGGGCAAAGGCGCGCACTGCAGCCGGCGGGAGCGGCGCGCGGCTTTGAAGGCTCCGGGGCGCCGCCGGCGCTACTCGCTCGTTTCCGCCTCCCGGGCCTGGGTGCCGGGAGAGCGCGGGCCGGGACGCGTGTGTCCGCGGGCCCTGCACTACGTCGGGGTGCAAAGAATGTGAGGGGTTCGTTGATTGAGAAATGTGCTTTTCCCGAAGGTCGGGCCTTTAGAAAATTTCGTTTTTCGGGTCAGGTTGTGGGGTCGGGTTGCCGAGGGGCAGCGAGCGGCCCTTGGGGTCATAACCACGACCTCTGCCCAATGCTTTCCAAAGCTACCCGTCTTTGGAGTGAGCTTTTGGGTTGACCGAGCTTCCGGTGAGGCGCGGGTGGGCAGGGGGTCCAGATTCCGGCCTTGGAAAAACTTGGTCGCCAACCAGGAGCCCGGCCAACGGCCTACACCCCTTCTCTCTGGTCCTGAGCCCCCAACCCTCGCGAGTGTGACTCTGGAGTACCCGGCAGGCAGTCCTCCAGGCCCAAGATGCTCGGGACTTCGGGGAAACAAAAGGGGAGAGTCGAACCGAACCCGCGTTCCCTGCTCCCATCCCCCGCCCCCAGGCCCCGCGAAAGATAAAAGGGGGCTGACCCCGCGGATTAAAATCTCTCTCTTCCCAGCTTTGCCCTCCCGCTCCCTTTTGTCCTTAATGTTTTTATTATTGTCAGGAGTTGCCCGAGTCTCGAGGTTTAGCCAGCCGTGACAGTCACGCTTCCCACCGTTGCCGGGCTCTGGTGTCCGACGTCTGGATTCGCGTCCGGGCTCCGGCAGCTCGCTGGTGGCGCTGAGCCTCAGTGCTGCCATCCACGCAGTGGGGATTCTGTGGTTGCCCCCGCCCCGGGCGGAGAGGAGCGCGCGGGTGCGCTCGGGTGCCCGGCAGCCACGTGGGGGCCTCTCCGAGTGTCAGTGCCGTCGGGTGCCTTGTTGTTCCTGCTTCTGCCACCACCTGCCCTCTTCCTCCAGGGATGAGCAATCTGGGGGCCGGGAGGGCAGGAACGTCTTTTCAGGGGGGAGCCCGCCGGGGACCGGAGGCAGCCCGGGGTTTTCTAAGATCCGAAAGCTAGGGGCCGGGTCGGGAGGACCCGGCTGGAAAATCGCCGAATCGGCGGAATCAGGCGGTTTTAGAAGCGCCTGGGGCAGATACGGAAATCCCCACTGGAAGATTCGCGCGGTGTCTAGGCGGCCGCGCTCCACCTGCCACTTTCCTTTCGATGGACTCAAAACTGCGGAATAAAGAGCGAAGCCGCGCTGGAAAGGCTCGCCGCGCGCCTGCCGTGGGCAGCGCAGCGGCCGGGGAGCCTCGGGCGGGACCTGCGCCCGGGGGGGAGGGGGGGGTGCGCGGGGCGACCGGACTTGGGGGAGGCGGGAGCCTCGTCGTCTTCCCTTACCAGCTCCCTGAACCGAGGGGCCGGACTGACGGGGACCGGGAGGCCCAGGGCCTGCGGCGGCCACCCCGCGGACCGGGGTGGCGGGAGGAGCAAAGTGCAGACCCCGCGGCTCGCCCCCCGCGCCGCGGTCCCGGGCTGCCCCAGCAGCGCCCGGCGGGGCCGCAGGCTTAGTGGGTGTTTCTAAGAAAAAACAAGACAAAACCCAAGGCTTTTAAGGGCCATCTGCTTACTTCGTTTTCTTAATTGATGAAGGATATTCTGGATGTCTGGGCACATGTGTGGACTTAATTATTTTGAAGGCAGCCGTTTTAACTTGAGACAGACCACACCGGGAGGAAACGCCTGTCCCACGACGCTTTTCCTAAAATCCGGTGCCCGGGGAGCACCCCTCGCCCTGGCCGGAGTTCGTTCTCTGGGCTTAGCCAAGCCTAGCTCCTCGCCAGAGGTGTGTCCCATTGTATCTGTCTCCCGCTGTGTCCGGACCGTCCGGCCGCAGACTGCGGAAGAGTGTAAAATAATACTTAACCGGAGAGTTGCAGTTCGCGTACTGGTTAAAACGTGTCCTCAGAAGCAGAAAATAGGAGAGAGGGGAAGACATTTTGAAGGCATTTAGACATTTTGAAGGCACTAAGAAGCTAGGGGCACGGATGGTTGAATCCGAGAGTCAGGCGTGGCGGTGCGTGGGGGAACCGAGGTCTTGGCTGTGTCTGAGCAAGTCGTTAATAGGTTTAATCGGTGGATAACACACTGTTGCTAGTGGCCTAACTGGTAGCCCAGAGCCTGGGCAGATTTGCGTTAAGTCTTAGGATTTGATCGTACGTCTTTTACCCTTGGCAGAATGAGACAGTAGCAGGCCGAGCTGCAGGGATCATGGTAGGAAGGAGCCTACCAGGGTGGCGACACGCGGAGCTGACCTTGCCACCCGCCAGGAATCAGGAATTTTCTGCTGCAGGAAAAAAAAAAAAAAAAAAAAAAAAAAAAAATTGTTAGTAAGTGCGGTTCATCTGCTCCGGACCTGCGTGTTTTAGTCTGGGATTAAGACTCTTGGGGGTTTATTTTTCCAGTCCATTATCCAGCTCGCTCTTGGCTCTGATCAGGCCTCCCAAACTTCACAGGTGCTTCGAGGACCCCATGGGTTGGCTTATCAAGACTTGGGGTGAAACCTGCCTTTACCTTCTGTTCCGTGGTGGTGAAGGTGTTTGAGAAATAATGGGGGCACCTTACATACCCCCAGGTGGAGAAATCACCCACCGCCTACACTGAGGCTCTGAACACTGGTTTAAACTTGGAATTTAAAATTAAATATGTGCATTCTGTAGTAAGTTTCTCTTTTTGATTTGGCTTAAGCTCGGTAGATTTTCAAGAATTTTAATGACCCCAGTTTGGGAATTAAGTTAGCTAAATATTGTGTGATTATTATCGTGATTTTTTTTTTTTTTTTTTTTTTTTTTTTTTTTTTTTTGAGAGAACTATGCCTTAGATGTTACAGCGCCAGAACCCCTTCCCCGCCTTGACTCTTCTTTCCATTTTTGGTTGTACAAAGAAGCTGACACTTTAATGCTGTGGCCACGTTAGGAAAAAAAAAAAAGTATGGCGTGTGGGTGGTTTTATAATGTTGATAGCTAACACTTACTGAATGTTTTCCCTGTGTGCCAGGCACTGTTTCAAGTTTTACAGGATTAGCACATTTAATTCTGGTTACAGTCCTGTGAAGTAGGTACTTCTATAGGCCAAGAAACACAGGCACAGAGAGGTTAAGCGACTGGCCCAAGGCCTCACAGCCAGAAAGTGACAAAGCTTAGTATAGCAACCCAGGAGGTTCTGATCAGAGGTCACTCTGGGCTGTGCTCCCTCCTTGCTTAAAGTGACCAGGACAGGAGGCTGGTCTTAGATGAGGAGTTCGGAACTGGGTTAGCTTTGGAAGAGTTTTGAGTTTTCTCTTGGACCTCTCGTGACCTCAGTGTAGACTGGTCACTTACATCAGCCCCAGAATAGGAGAGTTGCTGCATCCCATGTTGGCTTATAAACTAGAGTAAGGATAATTCTATCACTATAGAAGTTTCATTTCTGTGCCTGCACAGGACAGAGCCAAAGGAGGTCATTAAAATTACAAAAATATCCTCAAATACAAAGGCTGAGAAAACATGATGTCCCTACAGAGTAGATTTATTCTCTTCCATTTGCCCTTTTTTTTGTTTGTTTGTTTTTGTAAGGCTGGGGAGGGGGGTGTGTGGGAGGGCATAGAGTTAAAATAAGATGTTCCAGAACTTTCTTGGGATGAATTTATTCATTAAAAAACAAAAAACAGTCCCCCAAATCAAAACTGAAAACTTGCACTTACCAAACCAGAAGACAGTTAAAACGCACACGTGGAGCAGATTTCTTTAGAATTAGATTCTAACACCCAGTAACTTCGGAACTCTCGGACTTGAAAGCCAGCAGCGGAAAGTAGCAACTTTTCCTACACTTCAATTTCCCAAATGCAGAGGAAACGAATTTCTCCTCTGTTTTCCTAGACTAGCTCTGAAAACTTGGTGGCAAGGACCGCTTCTGTCTTCACTGAGGGAGATTTAAGATACGATCTGATTGGAGATAATCCTTTTTGAAGTAATTGCACTTTCTCAGTCCTGGAGTTCAAACCAAATATGCAACTCCCTTCAAGCTGCTGGGTGAAGATCAGAAATCTCCATTTATATGCAACAATTTGAAATACAAACCGTCATGTTACAGAGCTGTCAAGATTTATTAGCAAGACAGTGCAGCATGTGTTGAACTCTGTTTTTAATTAGGCACCTAAATTAGACCATAAAATGGTTGATTAATCTTTTACAAGTTGAGGGGAAAATATAACATAAATTAACCTAATCATAAGTGTTTCCCCAGATGCTCTGAGTTAATAAAATAGTCAATATTTAATAGCAACCTATTTGTTTTAGATTAAAAAAATGCTGAAATGTAGGAATTACACTTCTCTTTCAAGTGATAGGGCATTATTGAACAGGCCTTTAAAAAAAAATTAGCCTAAAAATTTTTTTTAAAAATTAAATTAAAATATTAAAAAATATTTACCGAAATAAGATACCATAATTAGGAATTAAGTGTGGAGTAAACTAGATTTTGCCTTTTTAACAGAGCCATGAGTATTAAAAACTTAGCATTTAATAGAGACGAATATTTATAAAGACATGTCCCCAGCTAAAGTTGCATTGTTTGAGATTTTTGAAGTGATCTGTCACAGCTGTTTTTCTAGTTTGGGTGTTTTATTTTTTTGTTTGAAGCAAAACTTTTTGAGATTAAAAAAAAGTCAATGTGTCACACAACCTCATTCCAAATGCATATGCCGGTTTTACCTTTTTGTTTAAAACGTGTTGTAAGATATAAGGTTTTCTGATTACATAAGTTGACCCTTAAATAAATTTTTTTTTTAAGATTTTTATTTATGTTTGAGAGAGAGACAGAGTGTGAACCGGGGAAGGACAGAGAGAGAGAGGGAGACACAGAATCCGAAGCAGGCTCCGGGCTCTGAGCTGTCAGCACGGAGCCCGACGCGGGGCTTGAACTCACAGACTATCATGACCTGGGCCGAAGCCGGACACTTAACTGACTGAACCACCCAGGCATCCCAAGTTGACCCTTTTTAATCACTAACATTACTTAGAATTAAAAGTGCTCCAGGAATTTAAAAAGGAAAAAAAAAAAAAAAAGAAAAAAAGAAAACAAACCCAGCCCACTAGTGTTCTGAATCCAGGAAGTGGCATTTATTTAGAGCTTCAGAAGTGACCAAGATCGCTTGCAAGACTGCTCTCTGTGTCAGTAGTTTTTCAATACTTTGTGTCCTCACTCTATGAACATGGAAATTCACTTGATTGACAGAGACACAAAATGTCTACTCGAAAGGCAGCGCATAATGAGCATTTCTTTTGCTGTGAATAGAGTTAGTTTCCAAATAGGGCGCTACCTCTCTCATTTAACAGTGGGTGATTTCAGACAGTAAGGGAAGTTTCGGCGCTAGGCTGCTGGGACAGTCAGGAATCCCAGCAAAATGAATTCCCGAAGTATGTGGCATATTTTCAAGGGTAATGGATACAATATGGTGCCTACCTCAAATGAAAACATTTACCATGACGGAGAAGAAATGAGATACTGGTATCTTTGAAAGCTACTTGTAAGTAGAGCATGAAGCTTTTCCTAATATTTAAAAGATTACCTTGTTAGAAATCTCCGATTGCTCTCAAAGTATACCAAAATAAAACTAACACCCAATAAAACTGGTGTTAGTATTATCGGTGTGTGTATATCTATATATATATATCTATATATCTATATATATCTATATATATATATTATATATATATATTTTATATATATTTTCTGAATTTAGATATGGGGAAAAGTTGAGAAGGGAGAAGCAATTACCAGCTTGAATAACGTGATGATAAATATTTTTCATTGCAGCCAAGAGGCTATGTGTCAAAATACTGTTAATGCTAATAAAACCCATTCATTTTCTTTGCAGATAGAGAGGAGTTGTTGATTTCCCTTATATCTCTATCTTAAATTCTTTAAACACACACTTTTGTGGCTTGAAACGTTAAAAATAGCTTTCATTCCTGGGTCACTCAAAAAATTTTACCTCATTGCATCATGGGTGTAACATGTTTAAATAGCAAAGCTGTACTGAACAGTGTGTGTTCGCCCCCCAGAGAGAGTTGCTTTTAGAAACTGGTAGGACTGTGGATCCGGTTAGAGAGGCACTACAGAGGGCAACTGGGATTTTCTACTTGCATTGTAATAAAAGTATGTATGTACATACATATATTCACTGGGACTTTAACTTGGTATGTTTGTTACGGAGCAGATAAGCTCTTGGGATAAAATATTTTTCTCCTAAATTCAGCAAATGTGTTTAAAAGAAGACTCTGGTGTAGCATCAGGTTTGGTTGTTATTTAAGCCCAGGCTGGACTCCCGTCTTGCAAAGGGATCAGTATTTTTAAACACTTTGGACAAGAGTGTGAATGATTCCATGTGTTCTGCAAGCAGCTTGGGGGCGGAGGATTGAGACCCCCTGTTCCCCCCCCCCCCCCATCTCTGTCACACTCAGTGCACAGGGTTAGTTACACTTGCTCAGAAACTCCTACAGTGCTGTTAGATTGTTCTGGGCAACGTGAAGCTTGGGGGCAACAAATGGAGAGTGAAAGAAATATACATATATGGGGAAGAGAAGTGAGAAGCGGCAGATTTCTCACGCACACCCTGGACTGAATGGCGGAGGGGCAGGAGGGAAGATCTGATGACAGAAGTGTCCGGCATGGCCCCACAAAGACCCCCGGCGCGGCCACGTGTCTGCCACCATCGGGGAGCTAGCCGAGCGCTCGCCTAGACCCGGCGTCTTGGAAGGTGGCACAGAAAATGGCTCCGCGGCTGGGATCCGTCAGCACGGTCCCTGTGTCGCGTGGGATCACTACATCTGGTCCAGGATCGCTGAGCCCCGGAGACAGATGGCGGAGCTTCCCTTGTCGGGGGCGTGGCGGGGGCGGCCCCTCCGCCCCCGCGGGTCGCCCGCTGCATCCACGTGACCAGCCCGAGCGCCTCGCTGCAGCCTCACCTGTTGGGTCGAGCCGGGCGGAGCAGCCCGCGCTCGCGGTGGCGGGGAGGGTGCCGGCGGGCCGCGGCCGTGCGCTGAGTGGTCCGAACGGTTTCCAGGAGGCCAATGGCGCTCCGCCTGCGAGGCAGCCCCGCCCAGAGTGGGCGGGCAGAGCCGGGGCCGGCGGGATTTCCCCGCTGCCAGCCATCCCTCGGGTGGGGCTAAGCGGGTCCTGAGCCCTGGTCGTCCTCCCAGCCCGGCGCCAGGCGGGTCCGTTTGCTCGCTTCCTTTCTTTCCCCGCCCTCTGTGTGCTCGGAACCCTCCGGCACAATTTCCCCTGCCTTCTGGAGGGGAGGTGTGTGTTCTCGAAGTATATGCCTCCGTCGGGTAGAGCTGGGGGTGCGGATCGGCCTCGGCCTCGCTGAATCACTGGCTTGTCGGGGCGCGGGCAGAATGAATGAGTTCTTGAGATGGGCGAGGAAACTGCCTTTTTAAGGAGAAGGGGATGAGATAGCTCGGAAGGAAGTGAATCAGTAGAGTCCGTTTTCAAGCAGCACGTGTGTTCTCTTTCTCTCTGGGGGAGGAACTGTGTTCTCCTGGGTTCACTCACTTCTGTAATGGATGCCTGGAATGCGAGTCAGCAGGTCCCGTGGGCACCCCAAACTAGCTTTATTTTTCCTGAATGGGGCCGGTTAAAGGGCAGGATGAAGAGAAAAGGTGGAAAAGGCCCCGGGTGGGGAGGAGAGGAGGCTAAGGAAAAAGCAAGTAACTCAAGCCCCTTCTGATTCCTGAGTCTCTGCTGGACGGAGACCAGGTGGCTCAGCGCCCCCCTTCTCTCCCCCGCCCCCCGCCACCCCCCGACAGTGCCCTGAGTCCAGCAGCTGCCCCCTACCCGCAGGGGGTTGGAATGGCTCCGCGTGTGCAACCCCGGAGCGCCCTTCTGCCCCCAGCCCCCAGCCTGCATATGGACATTCACAAGGTTACCCTTGTTTAGTGCAGCGGAAGGTTCGAAGGACCACCTTAAAACGCCTCCTGTCACGATGGATTTACACCATGCACTGGGACCACTGTCGTGCATTTGGAGCAGACCCTATTTTGGAGGGCGGATCTTTTGCTGAGATGCAGGAGATGATCTGTATTAAAAGAACGGGGCGTTGGCCTAAGACAATGGTCTTTGCTGCAGGAGATGTTGAAGAAACGCAGGATTCGGATCTCGGGTCCATTAAAGTGGTCTCCCCAGGGGAGAAGACACACTAAGCAGACAATTAAGAGAACAGTCTTATACCCCCCCAGATCACTCCCAGTTCCTTCCCCCCCAGCTGAAAGGCCTCTCCCTCCCCCGCCAACTTGCTGGTTTCCAGACCTGGCTCAGCCCAGCCATTCCTCTTGATGTGCTGTTCCTAGGGTCCCTGGTGCCCTCCAGGCTGATTGTTCCAGAAATCTCCAGACACTTAGCATATGCTAGTGCTGCCAGTTAACACAGATACACAAAGAAGTAAACATCCTGTTCCCAGCCCAGAGCTTTTACAGAAGCCCCAAGTGGGTGAGTGGGTGTGGGGGGGAGGGGTGAGCACAGAGAATAGGGGAGAAGAGCCGATCGCTACTTTGTCACTGACTTGAAACACTCAAATGCAAGAAGTCAAAGGTGACCGTTTTGAGCCTTTTTCTGCAGTCAGTGAAGAATACATTCTCCTAAATCATGCTGACCTATTTTTTCCCCACTCATTTAACAAGGGTTTATTGAGCATTTACCTTTAAAAAAATGTGTATTTATTTTTGAGAGAGCACAAGCACGGGACGGGCAGGGCGAGGGGGCCAGAGGATCTGAAGCAGGCTCCGTGCGGACAGCAGCAAGCCCAACGTGGGGCTCGAACTCACGAACCGTGAGATCATGACCTGAGCCGAAGCTGGAGGGACTCTCAACCAACTGAGCCACCCAGGTGCCCGGAGCGGTTGCTTTTTAAAAAACATGCAGGGGCGCCTGGGTGGCGCAGTTGGTTAAGCGTCCGACTTCAGCCAGGTCACGATCTCGCGGTCCGTGAGTTCGAGCCCCGTGTCGGGCTCTGGGCTGATGGCTCAGAGCCTGGAGCCTGTTTCCGATTCTGTGTCTCCCTCTCTCTCTGCCCCTCCCCCATTCATGCTCTGTCTCTCTCTGTCCCAAAAATAAATAAACGTTGAAAAAAAAATTAAAAACAAAACAAAACAAAACAAAACAAAACATGCAACCTTTATCTTTCAAAAGCATTTTTAGGATCACGGCAAAATGGAGTGAAAAGACCAGAGTTCCCAGGTACGCCCTGTCCTCACAAATGCACAGCCCCCCTCACTGTCCCCATGCATCACCAGAATGGTACACTTGTTACCATTGATGACCTTGCATGACACATCCTTATCATCCAAAGTCCTTAGCTTACGTTAGGACTTACAAGAGTTTACAACATTGCTCTTCATGTCCTGTTACAGCTTTTGACAAACGTATAATGACATGCACCCATCGTTTTAATATCCTACAGAATAATACGACTGCCCTAAAAATGCCCTGTTGGAGCACTCGCTTTTTCTCAAGTGCTATTCATGGCAGCCAATGGAAATACGAGACGTGAACTCGTCCTTGAGGGGCCTGTTTGAACCGGGGAACTAAAAAAATCTACAGGTTCAAAGACGCCGCAAAGCAACTGAAGCACTGATTTAAAAAATCGTTTGTCCTGGGGCGCTTGGGTGGCTCAGTCGATTAAATGTCTGACTTCGGTTCAGGGCATGATCTCACACTTCGTGAGTTCGAGCCCCGCATCGGGTTCTGTGCTGACAGCTCAGAGCCTGGAGGCTGCTTTGGATTCTGTGTCTCCCTCTCTTCTCTGTCCCTCCCCTGCTCGCACTCTGTCTCTCTCAAAAAAGTGAGTAAATGTTAAAACAAAATTAAAGTCGCTAGTCCTGCGAAATCACTGGTAATTCCGAAAACCCTTTTGAGGAGAACGGGAAGCGTTCGATGAAACAGTGAAAATTGAAATGTGATTTTGTACAGTTTACTTTCCAGGAGCTTTCCAAAGACCGCTAAGCAGATAGAAAGGAGAGGGAGGGTCCATTACTATGTGATACAGTAGGGGGGGGGGAAATGGCTCAGCGTTAGTGAGTGAGGGCCTGCTGTGTGCAGGGAGTGATGCTTCTGTGTGATTCCCCCCCACATGGTGGAGGAGGAAAGGGAAACTCTCCGAGATTGGTTGCCTAAGGTCCTACAGCTGGATCTGCAGGTGGTCAGCTTCTTGAACCCAAAGCCCTCCCAGATGGCCCTTCGAACGCCCCATCTTGGAGCTCCTGTACATGGCCGAAATTCCACCTGGGGTTCCAGGGGACCGCTTCAAGCCATCTCTTCTCTTGTTTCCCTCCTCCCCACCCCCACAAAGACACACAGGCTTTTTCACATTAAAATATCCCCAGGGTTATAGTTTCCCTCTCTTTTTCTGTCCCCGTGCCTACTTTTCCTTCTGCCCACACCCGCTCCTCAGCCTCCGCTCTGTTGGAACGACACGGGCATTTGATAGATGGCAGTTTTCGTGACACCTGTGTCACAGTCACTTTCACATCGCCCCTGCAGCCCCTACTCTAGCGCTAAGATCTGTGTATTTGATCCCCCTTTTCTGACCGCAACCTCCCTCCACTTCTTCACTTACCAACCTGTTCTCTTTCACCTGTGCTTTGAGCCTGCCCGCCACCACCACCGTACCCCAATTCTTGGTTCTCAGGATCACTGAAACTCTCCCGCTTGCTCCCTATGCCCTGTTGCTTTCTTTCTGCGTTCTCTGACACCCTAACCACCGTTGTCCCTACCAGCGGAGACCTCTTGCTTTGTACTGTCCCCAGCCGCTGTGCAGGAGAAGGTCTTAACCGTAGAGCAGACCTGGCCCATGCTGAGTTTATGCCCTTGTCCAAGAACTTGGCTCTTACTGTGCAGCTTGCTGGCCGTTCAGGTCACCACCGCTTACCCATGCCAAGACCCGTTGTGTACGAAGGAACTTCGGGATGGCATCGTCTTCCTTCAAGCACCCATTCAGAGAACTCCTACATGGGCGGAAACCACAGAGAGACCGTGGTCTCTGTAGGAACACCGTGCACTTAAAATCTTCCCAATGTGGCTTTAGTTTCTGCTTACTTTCTTTTCATTCAGTGTCTTTTCATTCAGTATCGCCTTTCTCCTTTTCCAAGACTTCCCTTCTTCGTTGCTAAGAAGTGTTGCGTTCTCTCTTTTCTGCATGCTTTGAAGAAAATCCAAGACATCGCATTATTTTATCTAGAAGTCTGGCTTTTTTTTTTTAAGTCGGATTCTTATTTCACGTACCTACAAGAAAGTGTGCAAAGCAAGAATGTGCAGCCTGATGACTGTTCACAAAGTCAACATCCCCAGGTAATAAGGGCTTAAGAACTCACCTCCCCCCCAAAGCCACCCTTGTGCCCCCTTCCAGTCACTGTCCCTGTCCCAAGGACATACCAACCTTCCTACGTTCCACCATCACACATTGTGGAACTTAATATACATGAAATCCTCGAGTGAATACTTGCAACGTTTTAAAAACATGTAAATTCATCGCTGATATTGACAGACTCTGAAGTTTCACAAGCAAATCTGGGTTTTCCCATTCTTTTACAAAGGGCGGGACCAACAGCTGGCTGGAACCGGAAGGCAGCCGCACCTGTGAATGGGGGCATGTTCTTTTCCCGTTTGACACAGTCCTCACTGCTCCTTACTGTCTCCCACTGGGCCGGCTTCGCTCGTCTGTTACCTGCCTGGTCCTGGGTCAGGTCAGTGCCAGAGTGCTGGCTGCACACTGCCCCCTTCCCCCACCCCCTCGCCTTGTTTTTCAGGTACGCACTATTTCAGAATTAAATTCCCTCCGTCTCGTTGTTCGTCGTGGACGTTCTCGTTAGATTTGGGGGTTAGCCATTTCTCATTGGACTTGGTTTTCGTCGGGCGCCTCTGTAAAAATCCTGGGAGAGGTTGCACGGAGCTCCGAGGCTCGCTGGGGCCATTTGAAATCAGAATCCTCGTCGTCAAATTTGTTCTAATGACCCGCTTCTATTTAAAAGATGTTTTGGGGGGGTCAACCTTTTCCCACAGACTTTGTGACCTTCAGGAAGTCAGCATCCCCACGTGTACAACGGAGGTGAACCCGTATTTCCCCAGTCCACTGGGGATGTGTGGTCCTACTTCTCGTGACTAGTACACAGCTCGTGCCCTGTGCAACACACACGCTGGTCTAATCCTCAGTGAGTTCGTTGAGCAGGACCTGAAGTGGGCTCCAGGCTCTGAGCTGTCAGCATAGAGCCCGACGTGGGGCTTGAACCAACCATCCGCGAGATCATGAGCTGAGCTGAAGTCAGACGCTTAACCACCTGAGCCACCCAGACACCCCACTTAATGATAGCTTTAAATGCCGACCGTCCGGTGTTAACATTTATCTTCTTGAGGACGGTTAGCAGGTGGCCTGCCAGCCACACTCTGAGAAGTACTGTCTCCAGTTCCTTCAGCGAACAGAAAGTTCTGGAAAGATGAATAGGTGATAACGCGGAAGAAATGGTTCCGTGTTCGGGCGTTAAAGGTGCTGAGAAGCACTACGGCCCAAAACAAAACACAAAGCCAAACCAAAAAAAGCCCAGACAGGACAAAACAAAAATCTGTTTCCTTTTCTTGGAGCTGGCATTCCCCGCCCCCACCCCCACCATGTACGGGATTCTCTTTTCCTTCAGTATCACCTGTTACTCCACGAAGCGGTGCTTGTCCTGATGCCACTTTGGGGTACATTAGCAGACCAGGTCCCCAGGGTTTCTTACACTTTGAAGAATTTCACCCCGGACCCTGTGCGCTCTCTGTCCACCTTTAAAAAGGTGCCCCTTTGGGGTGCCTGGGTGGCTCAGTCGGTTGGGCGTCTGACTTCGGCTCAGGTCATGATCTCACAGTCCATGAGTTTGGGCTCCGTGTCAGGCTGTGTGCTGACAGCTCGGAGCCTGGAGCCTGCTTCAGGTTCTGTCTCTCCCTCTCTCTCTGCCCCTCCCCCGTTCATTCTCTGTCTCTGTCTCAAAAATAAACGTTAAAAAAATTAAAAAAAAAAATAAAAAGGTGCCCCTTCTTATTTGAAGTTCGGTTCCATGCTTCTCCTGCTTGTGAAGTTGTCACAACCCTCATGTGCCTGGGGGCACCTGGGTGGCCCGGTCGGCTGAGTGTCCGACTTCAGCTCAGGTCGTGATCTAGAGGTTCATGAGTTGGAGCCTCGCATCTTTGCTACCATGCGGAGCCCGCTTCGGATTCTGTGTCTCCCTCTCTCTCTCTGCCCCTCTCCTGCCTGCCTTCTCTCATTCTCTCTGAAAAATAAAACGTCACAAAAAAACAACCTGAGGTGTCATCATCCCTTTAACCGCCCCCCTCCTCCTCCCCAGGGTGATAGTGCAGAAAAAGTAAAGAGGGGGGAGGGGTGGGTCGCGATAAATCAGGGGAGCCAGCCCTGGTGGAAAGTGGCTGAGGCTGAGGCCAGGGGAAACCGACTTGCTCATGAGGATTTCAAGTCTTGCTCATGAGGATTTCAAGTCGGGTCTCGATGCAAGCTTCTTTAGAAGGCTTCCCCCGGCTGGTGTGCCCTGAGCAGGCTAATTGCTGGTTCAGCGTTCCTCCAAGAAGCTTATGTCTGCTTTCAAAGGTGAGGGCCCCGTCTCTGCTTGCTGGTGCAGGGGGGGCGGGGGTGGAGGGCGAAGTGTGTCTTATTGTATCAGAGCACCAGCAGGATTGCTCACGCCCGGCACAGAAGGCTGAGGTCTCTGGGAAATAACCGTTCACTAGCCGCACATAAACATCAGCGCCCTGGAGCTGCAGAGGGAGCCAATCACTTTAAAAAACAAAACAAAAACAACCTTGCATTTTCCCTTTTGTTGTCTGGGGCCCAGGGGGAATCCTTGAAAGTGTTCTTACTACCCACGGCACCGGAAACGAAGGAAACTTTAAGATGAGGTGTCCCTGGGAAAGAAGGCGAGTGGAACTTTTTAACGGAGAGCGAGAGGGGGATTAATTTACCTGTTTGTACCAAACTTAAGTTACGGGAGTATCTGGATTTCCCCTCCAAGCACTCTAAACTTGCTAGATAGAATGACCTTCTTATCTGCAGATACGCTTACCATCGACTCCTTGTATTTGGGGACAATCTAACACCTGTTTGCATCGCCTCCCTCACCTCTGCCCTGGGCTCTCGCTTACAGGGGGGGATGTCTGGCGGGGGCTTTTCACGTGGTCTGGAGGCGCGGACCGTTTCACACCAGAGTGGGGGCCCCCACTGCATGGACTTGACTAGTGTTTCATTCTTATCGCGCTTCCCTTCCTATAAAGTTACGTATGTTTTAGCGAGATATTTAATACCCGTCTTCTCTTTCTGTGGGGCCTTCTGGAAATCGGGCAGTAAGGCAGACTCCTCGCCAAGCCATGGCCAAAGCATCTGGATGGTAGAAAGAGGTGTGGGCTGGGCACTAGGGGATGGGGTAGGGCAGAGGGAGTGTCGGGATTGGGAGAGGAAAATGGCTCAGAAGTTGAATGTTATGTTGGGAGCGAAGCCTTTATCTTACTGGCCAGAGGGATTTGTTGGGGGGGGGAGGGGGGCGTGCAGCTGAGCCTCCCCTACTGGAGAAATTTACAGATGCTTACGTGAGTTTTGCACTTGAATTCTTTCCGTGCAAGCATCTGCTCCCTGGGGTACTCATGAGAAGGGATGGGGCTCTCTTTGTCACTTACTCCAGACCCCACCTCTCCCTACTGCCTCCCTGGGTAATTTGGAGGACTGTCCCGGAGGGCCTTTGCTCCGTTGTTTGAATTGAAGTGTTGGGGAGCCTTGTCCACGTCAGCATGGAAAAGTGACTGCAGGTATCTGTCCCATGTGGCTTAGGGGCTGCATTTCCCTGGGGGGGGGTGCGGGGAGGCAGGGGGAGGGCTCAGGAGAGCACAGCCAGGGGGCTCCTGATGAGGGGTCTGCCCCACGCACCTTTCTCCTTCCCTCTGCCTTTCTTTTCCTCTGTCTCGTCTGGTTCCGTCATTCACAGTTATCCTTCGCCTTGTGTTTTCCTCCTGTCGCAGCTGGAAACAAATACAGAATGTGGCTCGTGGCTTTTTGTGTCTGTTCTATAAAAAGAGCATTTGCCGGGGAGCACATGTGCTGGCTTCCTCAGGACTTAGGCTTTTGTGCGTTTTAAGGTCTTCGATCAAAGAAGCCACCTCATCTGAACCCAGATGGTGTCTTTCGGGGCTGTCCGTTGTGGGCGGGAAGGGGTGCATGGGCCCACCACCTATTGGTGCCTGTGCCCTGTGGCTGTTCGGCCTCCACCTGTGGCACATGGATGGTCCGTAGGTCCCCCAAGCTCGAGGTGCGGTGCGTACCTCGCACGAGCAGACAGCAGAGGTCCGGCTGCAGGGAAAGAGAACACCGAGCGTTTGCACCGTTCAGGCCCAGCCGTGGGCTTTGGGTCCTACACGTTCGGCCCCACTCAGCGTTTCGCACGTGAGTGCCATGAAGAAGCTTCCAGCTGCTTGTCACTTACACTCTGACGTGGATTTGGTGCTGTTTCGCGGCCATGGCAAAAATCCTTGGGCTTCTCTGTGCTCGGGGGCGCGGATTGAGGGGACCGCCGGGAGGAAGCCAGTGTCAGGGACGGCCCTGAGGACCGTGTCCCCTGGAGCCCAGCGGCAGGGACGGAGAACTAGGGAGGGCTTCCCTTAGCTCCGGGTACACGTGACCGTCCACTGGTGTTGCTTTTTGTTCCCGATGGCTGCGTAGATCTGATTAATTTACGGAGCATCGATCCTGTGACAGACTCTGGGGCTGCAAAGATGTGCTCATTTCTGAGATGCTGTTGCGTGTTTGTTTTATCAGCCCGGCTGGAGCCTGTCCTTGTGAAATTTGCATTCTCCTGGGGAGACGGGCAGTGAAGGCATAGCAGGTGAACGAATAAAACTAGAATACTCCCACTGATAAGAGCCAGAGGAGAAATAAAACAGGACGGGGCATTGGAGGGTTAGCGGGGAGGAAAGAGCTGCTTTAATTTTAGGCAGGGGGTCTTTTTCAAGAGGTGATGTTGAGGAGAGGCCTGAATGAAGAGAAGGGGTGTCCGAGGGTCCAGGAGGTGGGAACCTGCCCCCAGAGAAGGCATTGTGACCGCAGTGAAGAGATCAAAGGAAGTTGGAGGGGGGGAGGGAGGACAGAGAGGAAGCTCTTTATGTTCTTAATGAGGATGCCAGTTGGGGGCTCTGTGAATGGGAGGGCCGGGATCTGACCTACTTTTTTAGAAAAACCCTGACCACCCCATAGAGACTGGCCAGGGAGAGTGCGGCTGCGGGCAGGGGTTGAGATGGCTTAAGTGCAGTGGACCTTGATGGATGCAAAATGAGAGGCCTGGTTAAGGGGCGCCTGGGTGGCTCAGTAGGTTAAGCGGTTAAGCGTCTGACTTCGGCTCAGGTCACGATCTCACGGTCCGTGAGTTCCAGCCCCGCGTCGGGCTCTGTGCTGACAGCTCAGAGCCTGGAGCCTGTTTCCGATTCTGTGTCTCCCTCTCTCTCTGACCCTCCCCGATTCATGCTCTGTCTCTCTGTCTCAAAAATAAATAAACGTTAAAAAAAAAAAAAAAAAGGCCTGGTTAAGGCAGGAAAAGATTGCAGAGGGAGACCTGTTCTGGATGGGGAAGGATCTCTACTGGGAAGGCCTCAGAGAGGAGGGGGCACCCTAGTTAAGGTTTTGACGGGTGAATAGGAGTTGGTGTGCAGACCGTGCGGGGAAAGGGGTCTTCTTGGCAGAAGGAATACACGTGGAAAGGCAAGGAGGTCTACGTGAAAAGGTGTGGATGTGGGGAAGGATGGGTAGAGGAGAAACATAATAATTAGGGTAGGACAGCGTCAGAAGGATTGATGTCTTTGGTGAGTGAGCCTTAACTTCATGACTTCAAAGTGCCATTGGTAGCACTGTTTATCCCGTACCTTCCCCCCTTCTCTCTCTCTCTCTCTCTCTCTCTCTCTCAAGTATTTCAACTTGGAAGTGGGATTTACAAGATGCCGTCGAGTAGCGTTCAACAGGCATCGCTCCCGCCAGCGATCAGAAGAGAAGCCGCCCAGAAAACCCGGCAATTGCCAGAGATGCTCACAGGATGTGTTCCGGGACCCACGTCCCCTAAGCCGGTTGCTTTTTTGCTTGTCTGGATGGAGCCTTTCATTAGGGTAAAGCCTAAAGCCATGTAATTAGAAATTCCACCGCTTGGCTCTTCGGACCTACAACAGAACAGCTCCGTGGACGCTCGGCTCCAGCATTCTTAGAAGCTGAGCAGGGCCGGGCGGCTGGTGCCCAAATGCCAAACCTGGTAATTAAGAGGTGGCTTGGCAGGCACACACCTGTTCTGGGTGTGCAATTAGTGCCTGCCGCCCTTGTTACTGGAGGTTGTACCTCTGCACCGACCCCTGGGGGGGGGTTGTAGGGGGTGGGGGGGTACGTCCGTGTTGATTTCCCCCCTCCCCCCTCCCTCTTTCCTCCTCCCACCCCCTTTCCTTTCTTCTTTACTCATCTGAAGCCATCTTTCTCTGTTTTTTTTTTTTTTTCTGGACGCCACGTTTCCGATCGTTTAGTCCCAAGCCGCCCCTCTCGGGATTCCACCAGGAGCAACCCCAGTTTTATCCGAAAACCAGAGTAAGAGGCTCTCGCGCCTTTTGCCGTCGCTGTCTTTTCTTACCATTCAGGAGGGCCGTTGCAAAGAAGGGGACCAGCTTGGAAGGCCAGAGGGGAATGATGCTTGGGAGGAGAGCATTTGGTGGTGTGGGGTTTTTTTGTTTTCTTTTTTTTTTTTTTGGTTTTTTGTTTTTTTCCCCAGGAGTTGCTCATCAGATACTTTTCCAGTCTGCGTTCCTGGTTTATAGCCAGGCTAATTTAATTTCCAGCTGAGAGGCTACTCCCCATATGATGGTAATCTCAAATAGTTAATGAGCTAGAAGGAGAGGCAGCCTATTGAATTGATTCGCGGGGCTCAGCTCAGCGGTTTCGCAGTACTAATTTATCAGCCTGTTTGTTTCTGGGTTTGGGAGGCTCCTTCAGCCTGGCACGGCCTCCTGGATCTCCCCGCTCCCAGAGGTGGATTGAGCTGTGCCTTCTGGCCTCTGGACATTCGGAACCAGCTCGCCTTTCCTTTTCACGCCTGGCTTCCTCAAAGGGAAGGAGAGCCGAGGAGATAACCTTGGGTCCGTGCGTCTGTCTAGGACACCTATAAAGCACACCAAGAAAAATCCTGAGTCTCCTTTCCTTCACTCCAGCCAGGAGGGCGCGTATCACCGGCAGAGCCTTTTGGGCCCGCTGCTTTGAGCCACGCTGCCCTGTCACACGGGTCCTAGGATCTGGGGCGAGGGCTTTCCTCCTGCAGAACGCCGGCACCGCTGAAGAAATTAAAGGCTCGAGCGCGCACCGGGAACAGTGACAGAGGAATTAGGGCCATGCTTGGGAGAAGCTAATCTGATTATTTTCGTTTGTGTGATCATTTGTTTCAGTAGGGCTGAGTTGAGAAATGAACTCGAATAAAAAGCAGAAGAGCACGAGTGCGGGGAACCAGTAAGAGGTTTAGCTCCTAGTTTCTAAGTTAATCTCTCTGCGAGCGTGCGCGCGCACACACGTTTATTGAATGCAAGTAGGTTTATTTCATTGTAATTTATGCCCCATGTAATTCCCCAAATTAACTTAAAACCAAGCCTTTTTATTTCTTATCATCAGAAAAGGAGAGAAGGTGGAAACCTTTTAGGAAGCGGATGGGTGATACCAGATGGGTCGGTGGGTCAGGTGGATGACTGCTGTGTTGGAGCCTTTTAATCCTGGGGGCCCTTAGAAGTGTCGAGAACTGGGATGGACAGTGAGATCCGGAGCTGAACATTCTGATGTCCGAGGCCAGGCTCTGCCATTGCCCCGTGTTTGATTTGGGGCGGCCCCGTTTAACCGCCCCCAGCCTCAGTCTGCCCATTTCAAAGATGGCACACCCTGCCCATTTCAAAGATGGCCCCTGAGAAGGTTGGTGTTGGAGAGGCAACCAGATCCTGGAGACACGTTCCTTTCTGGTGAGTAAAGTGCAGAGTCGGTCTCGGAATTGACCTCCTCATGGTCAACGACGAGAGAACCATCTTCTGACAAAAAGGAAGCTCGTGTATTCTTTACGAGAGGCAGTCATTTTTCTTCTTTTCATTCTTTTTTTAACATGTATTTATTTTTGAGAGAGAGAGAGAGAAAGAGACCAAGCACGAGCAAGGGAGGGCAGAGAGAGAGAGAGAGAGAGAGAGAGAGAGAGGGAGACCCAGAATCCAAAGCAGGCCCCAGGCTCTGAGCTGTCAGCACAGAGCCTGACACGGGGCTCGAACTTGTGAGCCATGAGATCGTGACCTGAGCCGAAGTTGGACACTTAACCGACTGAGCCACCCAGGTGCCCCCATTTTTCTGTTGCCTGAACTTTGAGTAGTTGATCAGTGTCTTTGTGGCTTCCCAAGGCCACGCGTAGACCCATCATTAAGCCAGCCCATCACGGGGATGCCTGCTAAAATATGGAGGTGTGTCCCATTTGTAGGCAGAACCTTAGGGGGGGTGAGCAAAGCTCACGGGGCCTAAGTGTGATGCTGACGATATTACGTGGACGGAGAATGAGTGTCCCCTGGGCTCTGGCCACTGACCTAACACACCAGCCATCCCAGTTGGACTTCGGACAGTAAAGACTGGTGGCTGGGACATTGCTGTCGGGGTTGGAGGGGGGGGTCATCACCATTGTGTTGGGATATTTCTGTTGCCTTCTGAATAAGAGCTGAGGGGTCTCCCACCCGGGGAAAGGGAGTCCTTCCTCCGACGGATACCATATTTGTCTCGTAAAGAGTCCAGATTCGTGGAGACCGATGGGTGGGGCCCTGGCTTTAGGGAGCGTCTTTCTACACTCAGATGATTCCGCGTCTCAACTTGTTACCCAGTAGTGGCACCTGCCTCCTAATGACAAATGAATCAATGCGCATTTAGCCAGCGCAGGGGTGAGGGGTGGGGGTGGGGGGTGGGGAAGCAGGGGAACTGCCCTTTGGAGGGGTTGGAGCTACACTAATTTCCCAAACGTGCTAATGGGGCAGCAGAGGGCCACACGTCTCTTGTTCTGTCCTTTAGGTGGTGTTTGCTCAGGGGCTTAAGTGCCCTGTGTTCCCAGCCCCCGGGATTTGGAAGTGGACTCATTTGGAAAAGTAGCAGCTTAAAGGCCTTTATTTGGTTTTGTCTGTGAATGGAGAACACCACTGAGCCTCTCAGGGAGAGGCGGCCCACTCTCGGCACCCTGCCTCTGGCTCGCCTCCCAGAGAGACCGCCCGCCCACCCCAGGCTGACCCACCTGCCCAGAATTGGCCTTTCCGGGCCAGAATTCTAGCCAAAATTTGGGGGTATAGTTATCTGTGTTCTCTCAGTTTCTGTTTTCATATATATATACACACATACATATGGACACAAAAACCTAAATCCTTGTTTGTTTAGAACACTTCTTGGGTGAGAACCTACGTTTTGCTGCTGACTCTTCCCCCCCCCCCCCACCCCCATCACTCTGTGGGAAGCTACAACTTAATGCCCGTGAATTCAGAGCCCATTAGTGCCATGCACCGCCCCCCCCAACCTTGCTTTAAAAACTGCAGATGATCTGGGGGCGCCCGGGTGGCTCAGTCGGTTGAACGTCCTACTGCGGCTCAGGTCATGATCTCGCAATTCCTGAGTTTGAGCCCTGCGTCGGGCTCTGTGCTGATGGCTCAGAGCCTGGAACCTCCTTTCGATTCTGTCTCTCTCTCTCTCTCTCTCTTTCTCTCTCTCTCTCTGCCTGCCCCTCGCCCACTCGTGCTTGTGTGCTCTCTCTCTCAAAAATAAATAAAAACATTAAAAAAAAAAAAAACTGCAGGCGATCCTTGCTGCTATGTCTTTTCCCATCTCTGTCCTGTGTTGCTAGCTTTTCTCTTTTCCTTCCTACAAAATGGCTTTGAATTAGCTACTCTTTTTCATTCCCAGTGCCCCTTATTCAGACGCACAGAATCTCATTTATCTTGCAACTCCCTTATTGAAAACATACTTAAGGTGATTTCTTTTTATTTTTTCTTTTGAGAAAGAGAGGGAAAAGGACAGCAGGGGAGGGCCGGTGGCGGGGGGCGGGGAGAGAATCCCAAGGAGGGCTCCGCACTGTCAGCACACAGAGCCGGATGCAGGGCCCGAACTCCCAAACCGTGAGAGAGACCCTGACCTGAGCTGAAACCGAGAGTCAGATGCTTAACCGACTGAGCCACCCAGACGCCCCTTATTTCATTCACGATTCATGAGAGAACCAGACAGGTGTTACCTGTGGTTCCGAGGAGACGTCAAAAGAACATAAATTCACTTGGAGTAAAGAAACGTTGCTGTGACTTTAGAAAGAGGGTGGGAATCGGACTTTTTTCCCCAAGCGGTGGGAAGTGGAGAAGGAAATCCACAGAGCCTCCCCCAGAAAGCGTTTCTCCACATGCCTGTGGTCAAGAGCTATATTGCCTCGCTGTGTTGTTAATTTAGAATTCCTAGAGTTGCAGAATATTTCAAAGGCAGCAAAAGCCTAGAGTCAGCTAACTGGAAGGAAGACACCCCCCCCCCCCCAGTTGGCAGTCTTTTTTTGTTCCTTCTAAATTTCTTCATGGTTTTTTTTAATGTTTATTTATTTTGGGGAGCAAGTGAGAGAGGAAGAGAGACAGAGAATCCCAAGCAGGATCCCAGCTCTCACTGCAGAGCCCGACGCGGGGCTCGAACTCATGAACCATGAGATCACAACCTGAGCTGAAATCGGGAGTCAGATGCGTAACTGACTGAGCCACCCGGGCGCCGCTCTTGACGTCTCCTTGTATCAGTCTCCAGTAGGACTCCCGGAGCCCAGATCTGTTCAATATGTGTTGCTGGGAAGCTCCATCAGCCACACTCCAGATAGATCTCTGTGCCACTCCCCTGCTCCGTCTGATGTGGCTTCTCACCGCCTTAGATCAAATCCAGCTCCGGTCTAGCATTTGTCCATTTACCCACTTACCTACTTCATTCATCAAACTCTGGGGCGCCTGGGTGGCTCAGCCTGTTGAGCATCCAACTTCGGCTCACGTCATGATCTCACGGTTCACAAGTTCGAGCCCCGAGTGGGGCTCTGTGCCAGAGCTTGCTTTGGATTCTGTGTCTCCTTTTCTCTCTCTCTCTCTCTCTGTCCCTCCCCCACTCATACCCTGTCTCCCAAAAATAAATAAGCATTTTTAAAAAATTAAAAGAAAACAGCCCACTTATTGTTGGCACAGTGAAAATAAGGCACAGTCCAGTTCTTTGGGCGTCGGGATAGGAGATCATCACCATTTTCCTTCTTCTTTTTTTTTTTTTAATGTTTATTTATTCTTGAGAGAGAAAGAGAAAGTACAAGCTAGGGAGATGCAGGGAGAGAGAGAGACAGAATCCGAAGCAGGCTCCAGGCTCCGAGCTGTCAGCACGGAAGCCCGACCAGGGCTCCAACTCGTGAACCGGGAGATGATCTGAGCTGAAGTTCAGACGCTTAACCAGCTGAGCCACCCAGGCGCCTCTGAGGTCATCACCGGTTTCCAACCTGGCCCCAAACAGTAACTTCTCATTCCAGGTTGGCCCTCTTCTCTTTGGATATCTGCAAATGGCTTCCAGTCATTTAGCCTCAAGCATTGCTGGCTCATTTACGTTCATTCATTCATTTACTTGTTCATCAAGCACATTATTTGCACATCAAGCACATCCATTTTTTTGCTGTTTTGTGTGTCTTTTGAAGATAAAGGTCCTTGGGGCGCCTGGGTGTATCAGTGGGTTAAGCATCCGGCTTTGACTCAGGTCATGGTTTCAGAGTTCATGGGTTTGAGCCCCATGTTGGGCTTTGCGCTGACAGCACGGACCCTACGTGGGATTTCCATTCTCTTATTCTCTCCCCTTCTCTCTGCCCCTGCTCCACTCTCTCTCTCTCAAAATAAGTAAATAAACTTAAAAAAAAAAATCCTTAACATTCACAATCCGAACAGATACAAACAAAAGACATGGAGGGCAGTAAGATTGTACCAAATGTTTTGTTCTTAGAAATAGTCATTAGGCTTAAAAATAGTTACAGGGTTAGTGTTCCGCTCAGGCTGATGCAGGGTAAAAGGCTAATCTGACTTGTAACTCTTAGCAGCCTCTCTCACTCACCATTTAGTTATTTGATCTCTTTGGTGCTTAAAGTTTTGTTCCCTTGGGGGACTTGCGGTGTCTAAAAGCACAGAACTGCTAGAAATGTTAAGACTCACCAGGCAGGCAGGCTCATCCACCAAAAACTTCTCATTGAATGTAAAAAATCACCATGGGACACACACTCCCTGGAGCGTAGCATCAGCCTCCCAACACGTTCCATCCCTCCTGTCCTTCCTTGGACGTGAAATCCACAGTCAAGTTGGACTCTACAATCTGTTCCAAATTTATTGCTTTTCTATATTAAAAAAAAAATGGTGGACCATGACAAAGAATGGATGGGAGTTGGGGAAGTTGGACTTTTCTTCTGCTGAAAACGGACTCTGGTGGACTTCCATACTTTTTAAGCTGAGAATTCCAAAACGGTTGAGGGGTGGGGAGTTGGGGGACTTTGGTGAGTGTCTCTGGGGTTTCCATCGGCAATGTGGTGCCACTCATTTTCTTGAGACCCCTGTGTGTCAGTTTCAAGGACTTGGTCAAGCCCAACTGATGACGGTCAGGAGTGTGAGATAAGAAACAGCAATTTTTTCTTTTGTCAGCAGTTTCCTCTGAAGTTTATCCTCTCCCTTGGATATTCTCTCTGGGTAGAAAGTACTTCTTTTCTTCTCTAAAACGTTCTTGAGCTATTTAAAGCCTGTGATAAGGGACGTTTATTTGTAGTCATTTCCTTTTACTTTAGCTTGACTTTAAACTTACATCTCGGGATTTTTATTGGCCTAATTCACTTTATACGGTTTTCAGTTGATAACCATAAAACGGGGTCCTGTTTGTTGAGTCGAGGGGAAGGATGGAGCCCTTATCTTGGACTTCAGTCTAGAGTTGACTGGGATTTCTCTGGTCCCGAACTCCTACTGGCCGCACAGCCGGGAGGCAGGAAGGTAACTGATGATATCAAGTCTTCTCTAGGTGGGTCTGGTTTCAGCCAGTTGGGCTATTTCTTTCCTTCAGCCTCAGATGGACCCCCCCCACCCCCACCCCCAAACTGTGGCTGGTTTGATCCTTGTAAACATTCTCTGCCACGTTTTAAAAAAAAAAAAAAAAAAAAAAAAGGAAAGAATCTTCCCAAGTAGGTTGAGTTTCTATTCTATTAAAGGCTGCCTCATTTTCCATTCTTCTGTGGCTTGGATCACCACACTCATTCATTGAAGTCAACCCAAGAATGGGCACTCAATATTCCATTGTCTCTGATGTCCTACCAGGGGACTAGGAAAGAAGGTGCAATCATGAGCTCTTTCATAGCACAAGTGGAGAATTAAGGGAAGCTGAGACTTCTTCAGATAACTTGTTTTTTTCATGAGCCTTTGAATTTGAGAACCAGTTTAGTATTTTCTTTTTCCGTAGCAGTATTTCCGCAGAAATACCCCTAGGATCTACAGCCACATGCCAGAGGAGATAATAAAGAGATACGAGTGGGGTTCATTCCACCTTACCTTTGGGTAGGGTCTTGCTGCTTTAAGAGCTTTTATTCACCTGCAAATGACATCCAATTTTATTATTATTATTATTATTTTCTTGTAACCTAGGCAGGACAAATCTTTCCCTTTTACAGATGAGGAAAAGCAACTCCGAGATGTTAGGCACTTTGCCGGAGGCCACACAGCCTGACCCTGAACCCTGCTTTTCTTTCCACCCCACCAGGCACCAGGCTATTTAATAAGCGGGTGCATAGATTCAGGGCCCGTTGAACATTGGCCTTTGTCTGAATTCCACCCCAAGGTGTTGTTGGCCTATACCGGTGCCCCTGAGATGTAGTTAATGCATGTCAAAGAAACAGATCTCTCCATCCGGGTTCGACTTCACCCCTGCCAGCTTGGGTCAGACCACTGCTGGCTGAAGAGGAGATGGAGGAGGGGTGTGGTGGGGAGAGATGGAGACGATCAGCATCATTTTTCAGATTCTGAGAGCCCAAGAACATCCTTTTAGACCAACCCATTAACTTGCATATAGAGGGAAACCGTGCCCAAAGCTTTGAGTGCCTTCCTGTCCAAAGCGGGAGCCAGATCGCACAGCCTCGTGAGCTCTGAAGCCTCTGCTTTTTTTTTTTTTTTTTAACAGTGTTAGAAAGCCCCCTCCCCCTGCCCCCCTGCCCTGTGTGTTCCCTCCCCCAGCTTCCCCCGTAAGGGGTAGTGCTTGCCCTTTGCTCTGTGTCCACAGCTAGTGCTGAGTGTTTTCTGCAGCTCTTGGGCGGGGGCCTGTTTACAAACAGTTACCAAGGGCACAGGGAAGGCAGATTGTCTCGGGATGAGGCAGGGAGCGATTTACAGGAGCCTGTGACACACACGAGGCGGGCCCTGTGCTGCCAGGCAAGTCCCCCCCCCTCCCCCTCCCCCCCCCCCCCCCCCGCCCCCCCCCCCCCCCCCCCGCAGTGCTGAGGCTTCCCTGCCCCAGGAGCCTGTGCCAGACCCCCAAGCCAGTGCTGATCAGAGACCACCGCCTGGCCCCTGGCCCCGTCTCCGCCCAGGAAGCCTTGCAAAGCAGGAGCAGGACCGCGTCACCTCGGGCTTTGCTCACTTGGGGTCAGGTGCCCCCCTCCCCTCCTCCACGCTTGGTCCTCTGCCCTGTCACTCTCCGCCCCACCAGCAGGGCTGGATTAACTTTCTTAAAAAGTCCGCTTCCCTCAAAACTCCTTTTCTTTCTAATGATCAAAAAAAAAAAAAGTGCGTGTGTGTGTGTGTGTTTCCGGGAAATGGGACACGTTACTCTGGTTGCACAGGATTGGTCCCGGCACACTGTCAGGTCCAATAAACGCAGGAGCAGTGCCCCAGAGAGCTTATCACAAAAGCCTATTAGCTTCTAATTGAAACCCTCTCTCCCTCCCCCCCCTCCACTTACCCCCCCCCCCCCAGCCCCTTCCAGGAACAGGAACTCAGGCCTTTGTGAAGCAGCGTCTATAACAGAGGATTCTGCCAAAAAGAAAGGCATCTTGAGTTGACCCAAAGGAGCGAGATGCTCTTCTGCACCCCACCCCCTTACGGCATTCAGGGGCTTTTCATTTTCTGAGCAGTATTGAAATTCTAGGACAATGGAGGCCAAATCCTTGCAGTGGGGGTTGGGGGCTGGGGGTGGAGAAAGGAGAGGGGAGGGTTGCAGGAGGAGGAGGAGGAGGCCTGGGGGAGTCCAGCCTTTTGTTACTTTTCTTCTTTTCTACCCATTACCTTAAAAAAAAATTGTAAAAATAAAAGGAAGGGGGAAAAGGCCCCAGTAAACTTTGTAATGAGTCATGACATCACTTCCGGCAGCCCTAGCGATCCAGCTTGGGGACCCGGGAGACCCCCGAGAACAGCAGACTATTTACAATTTCATTTTAAATTATTTTTAAAACCCTCCCAAAGGAGTTCTTTGATATGCAAACATCTCCCCCAAATGGAGATAATTATTTATGGAGATGTGGCTCTTTGAACGGGTGGGCTTTGAGGCTCCCTAGGAAAGGAAGAAGGTTCCAGATAAGGAGGGGCCAGAGCTGATACGCATCTCCCGCCCACCCTTCCTCCGGCCTCCCTCGGGGTTTGGGGGGGGGGAGTGGTTAGAAAGCGGCTTTAAAGAAGAAACTTACCCAGAGTTAAGACCCACTGTTGGGAGTTAAGGTCTCTCCAGCGTTGTCCACAGTCAGGGTTTCTAGAAGTTTCTTCCCTGTCCACAGGTGCCTGGGCTTTCTGTAGGAGAGGAAAGGGGAGGCTGATAGGCTGCAGCTTGTGTGTGTTTGACCCTGGAGGTGCGCTATAACTTACAAGGTGACGAGATGGAAAGACACGGCGGGGGGGGGGGTAGTTTTTTTAGGGGGTGCTGGATAATTAGGGTTGGTAAGAGAGGCCCCCAGAGAAGGTACGAGATTAGCCCACACTTGTTACCAAAGTCCAGCGACCAGGACCATAATGACCCAGGGACCGCCTCTTTCCCTTCCCTCTGAAAATGCTTTAATGTGGCCTAAAGTACCAAGTGCCCAAGAAACCTGGGGGAGACACCCCCTCCCCACAACCTGCCAGCGACTTGTCTTCCAGCTTTGAGCTTGCCGCCCCCCCCCCCCTTCCTGTCCTGTCAAGTTGGCCTCTCCGCAGTGGGGATACTGAGGCATTTAGCTAGCACTGAGCCTGAAGTAAAGCCCCCAGCCGGCTCTGGCTCCTTCCCTTCCTCCCCTGGGGAGTAGAGGGGCTTGGACAGCCCCAACTCTGCAAGATGAGGGGACAGAGCAGTCCCATTCCTAGTGATCCGGATGTCCTTCCGTAAAATAAAGACTTTTTGTGTGTGTGTGGGGGGGGGGGGTTGCATATATTTTCAAGGCAGAAAGCTTGACGTGTCTCAGACCTTGTCTCCTATGTCTTAAGAATCTCGGTTTTTCTTTTGATCCTGGGTGGTTGGGGCAAGGGGGTGGTGGTGGAGGGGCCAGAGTGGACCGGGCCACGCAGCTGGGCTCCCTGCGTCCCAGGAAGAGCCCTCAGCTCAGAGGGAGAGTGAGTGTAGACGGACTGGACTGTGGCGAGAAGGCCAGAAGTCCCCATAGGGTGGTGGCCTAGGCTTGGGGGTGGGAGGGCGTGAGACCCCATGAATTCCCCAAGGAGGAAACCACAGCTCACAGAAAAGAAGCTGAAGCCCGATGAGATCCTCAGGGGCTCGTGTTGCGGCTTCAAGTAAATTTCATTTTTTGAGACCAGTTTCGGGTTCGTGGCAAAATTGAGGGGAAGGTGGGGAAGGTGCCGAGATTTCCCTTAGACACTCCCCCCCCCCCCACCCCACACATGGGACCATCCCCCACCATCCACATCGTCCACCCGAGAGGGACATTTGTTACAACTGATGAACCTGCCTGCACACGTCATTGTCTCCCAAGTTCCAGTTTTCGGTAGGGTTCATTCTCGGTGCGTACATCCCACGGGCTTGGGCAGAGTTTCCCCTGCCCTAAAAATCCCCTGTGCCCCTCACCGTCTGTTCGTGTCGCCTCTCCCCCTAATCTCTGCAGATCCCCCTGTCTTTGCGCGGAGCTGCTGGTATGTGTGGGTTTATCAGGTGGCATTCTACTTGCCTCACCTTTTTTTTTTTAACGTTTACTTTATTTTTGACAGAGAGAGACCGGGCGTGAGCTGGGGGGAAGGGCAGAGAGAGGGGGAGACACAGAATCCGAAGCAGGCTCCAGGCTCTGAGCTGTCGGCACAGAGCCCCATGCGGGGCTCGAACTCACGGACCGGACCGTGAGATCGTGACCTGAGCCGAAGTTGGACGCTTAACCGATTGCGCCACCCAGGAACCCCGACTTGCCTTTTGAAGGGGACATCCTTAGGTCCTAGACAGGTTTGGGACTGTGCAGGTATGAGGAAGGAGGTGATTTGGTTTATTTTATTTTGTTTTAGGCGTGGGGGGCATAACCTTTCTAGAAACCTCGATTCTTCTGTTTCGTGAAGATTGTTCTGTTCTTGCTTTTGTGTTCCGAATTCTCAGAGGCTGGGCTCCCGCTTCTTCAAGGAAAAGCTAAAGTAAATGTAGCAGAACAGGTTCTTGGCTTGTGCCCCAGGAGGGTCACCCTTTGTTGGAATATCCCGAGCCTGGCGGCCTCCTGGTCATACTAACTTTACAGATCGGGAGCTGAGGCCCAAGGTATCAGGGATGCCGCTAGGGGGTCATGCCAGTTAGGAGCGGAACCAGAACCAGAAGAGAGGCCTTCATGGAGACGAGTTGGTTTTTTTGTCTTTTAAGTCAACGGTTATACCCGTGAGGTCAAAATACCTAAGTCCCGTTGGAGCATTTTCTGATGCATAAAGCTAGACACCAAGGGTGATGAGTTACTATATGTAAGTTTAAAAGACATTTTTAGTTTTAGTTTTTTTAATGTTTATTTATTTATTTTTTTAATTTTTTTTTAACGTTTATTTATTTTTGAGACAGAGAGAGACAGAGCGTGAACAGGGGAGGGTCAGAGAGAGGGAGACAAAGAATCCGAAACAGGCTCCAGGCTCTGAACTGTCAGCACAGAGCCCGACGCAGGGCTCGAACTCACGGACCGTGAGATCATGACCTGAGCCGAAGTCGGACGCTCAACTGACTGAGCCACCCAGGCGCCCCAATGTTTGTTTATTTTTGAGAGAGAGAGAGAGAGAGACAGACAGAATCTGAAGCAGGGTCCAGGCTCTGACCTGAGCCCAAGTCGGCCGCTTAACCCCTGGAAGAAATGTTCAAAAAGAAAAAAAATCTTCGTTGGCGTTCGGACAACATGGGGGTATTTCTGCAACCGAGCGAGGCCCTCGTCATCCCGGCAGGGGGAGGAGAAAGGGGCAGGCCGAATGTTCCCTGGTCTCTTCCCCCGGTCTCTTAGGTCTGAGCGGGAGACTGGCCCTCCCCGGCCGACTGTGGCTCACAGCTTTGTCTCCCCCCCCTGGAGGGCACTCGCTTCCCTCCTCTTTGCATAAATGTCTCCGGCATCTGCCAGGCTGTGCGGAGAAGGTTACACCCATTTCAATAATCATCCTTTTTATTGTTGTGTAATTTGCCAGTTCAAACAGTAAGTTCAGTTGCTGGACCGCGGGAGCAGGGGCGTCACCCGAGGAGAGAGAAAGAGACGCAGGGCAGGAAAATTAGGGCCACATTGGCTGCTGGAGAACATCACTGTTGTCAGGCTTTTTAGAACTCTGGTTCATTCGAGTTTCCTACGCCTTTGGGCCTGAAGGTTTGTTTTTAATTGTCCGCTTTTAGAGGAACATATTAGAGCTAGCCCGCCTGGGGCCTCCGGTATCCCGCTCTGTGGCCCAGCTCTTGGGGGGTCACTGATATTCCCAGAAGATCACTGTGCTGGCCATTGCTGGGTTTCGATGGCGGTGACACGGCTGCCTTGGCATCTGAGGGTTCATTGAAGAAGTGGGGTCCTTTCTGCTCTCTGACCTGGGGGATCTGCCTGGTCAGGATCCCTTAGGCTTCTGCTAAGGGCATTTCTTGTGCGTGTGAGCGTGTCTTCCTTGGCCTTGCAGCAAAGGCACCGTCCAGCCCTGTGGGCTTCACAAGTGCCCGATGGTGACACGTGCCGCGTGTGGAAGAGGGGGCTGGGGCGGGCACCGGAGGGGGAGATCTGCTCCCACAATCGCTAATATTCCCAGGCTCGGTTGACCGCCGGAGATTGTGGGCCTAAGACGTCTATTGTTTTGAAATCTGACTCCTATTTGAACGGTTACGATCACAGCCATCTGATTCTAGCACTGAAATACCTATTATTAAGATCCTAACCTAGGAGGGGGGGAGGGGAGGCAGGTATCTATTTAAAGAGAGGGGACGTGTGTGTGGCCCTGTGTGGTGCTCATCAGATTGAGAAGAAACAGGAGGTTGGGAAGGGGAAGGAGCCTCGGAGGGGTGACTGGGCCCCCACCGCCCACCTGTAGGTCGGTGACCTGTGTCCAAGGGAGCCACCCTCTCTCCTTCGGCGTGTTTCTTCATTGGTGAACTGGGGATTGCAGGACCCCCCCCTCAGAGGCGCGTCGTGAGGATTAAATCAGATAATGCACGCGAGTTTCTCCGCAGGCTCACAAGCACTATATAATTGTTAGCTGTGATGATCAGTTTGAGAAACTGGCTTGCATAACGAGCCGCTCAATTAAGCTGCAAACCTCCTCCCCCATGGCCTGAGGCCGGCTTGTCCTGCTGGGCCACTGGGAGGGGCACGCAGCGGGGGAGGGGCTTGCCCTTGGCCATGTCGTTGTCTCCTGTTTCTTCTTGGTACCACTTGTGCCCAGAGAGGTTTTGGGTACCGGGACGGGAAGCCAGGCTGGGGAAGGGAGGGGGGAAGGAGGGAGCCCTGGGAAGAGAATGGAAAAGGCTTCCTTCCAGGACCTGGGGATGGGGGCGGGGGGAAGGGGACTTGCCTGGAAGCTGCCGGAAGGTTCGGTGCCAGGGATTTTCCCACACGGTCCTCAAGCCGTGTTCCCCACCCAGTGAACCCACGGGGCTGTGCTGGGAGCTGGTGGCTCTGTCTTGAGCACAGGGCCCGCCATGGAGGACCGCCCCCCCCCCCCGGAAGCCTGTGGAAGGGACTCAGGAGGCATGTGCGGAGGTGAGGGAGAACCCACTGTGTATCCCCGCCATCAGCCACGAAGCAAGGGGGGAGCAGCCCACAGGCTCCAGTGGGCAGGGGCTGAACAGTCTGTCACAGCATGAGTCTGCTGGCTGTCATTTGCAGGATCAAAGAAAGTCCTGGGGGCCCCTTGTGTGCTCTTTGCCACATGTGTGCAGACTGCAGGCCATTCTGGGGAGAGAGGGATCCCTTGGAGCTCGTGGCAGCCAGAATGGCTTGGGTGGCCCCCAGGCGGTCAAGCTCAGGAAATCCGTCCGCCGTTCAAGGAATCTTTCTTTGTGGCCAAGGAGGTTTTGCCTTTGGACTTGGGGATAGTGAGGCTCTCCTGGTTTCTAGCTCTGTTCTGTGGTGTCTTACTCCCGTGGCCCAGTGAGCCATTTCGGTTGCTGCCAGACCCTTTCTTTAAGGACATGGCAGTGGGGTGGGGCGGAGGTGCCTGGGTGGCTCAGTTGGTTAAGCGGCTGACTTCAGCTCAGGTCGTGATCTCACGGTTCATGGGTTCAAGCCCCACATCGGGCTCTATGCTGACAGCACAAAGCCTGCTTCCCTCCCCCGCCCCGTCCCTCGAGGCTCCCCCTCTCAAAAATATGAAGAGCTGTGGTGGTTGGCTTTCTTTCCGTCGTGATGGTGGCACTTTTACTCTGGATGTTCAACTCTTAAAGAATGTCCAGATGTCCAGTTGCCAGTGACTTAATACCAGGGGCAGAGAGAGAGGGGGACAGAGGATCTGAAGCAGGCTCCAGGCTCTCTACTGACGGCAAGGAGCCCGATGCGGGGCTCGAACTCCCCAACCATGAGATCGTGACCTGAGCCGAAGTTGGTCGCTCAACCGACCGAGCCACCCAGGCGCCCCTAGACTCCATCTGCTTTTGAATGAAACGCAGAACAGGCTGAGAGCCAGGACTCTTTTCCTCTCCATCCCATTAGCCCCATGACACTGCACGTTCACCTAAGTGGTTAATGGGCATTAGCGCAAGCCAGGGATGGCTCCAGGGCTGTGAAGCGGCCTTCCTTGGGGACGACCTCCTTCCCCCGAACTTGTTTTTGAAGAAGGAGCTCTCCCAGCATGTGGCCCTTTCTGGCTCGTGCGATAGAACTTTCTGTCGTTTCCGTAAATGTGCTTTTATTAGTAAGAGGAGCTGTGCTCTCAGTAGATGAGGGGTGGCTTGAAGCTGGAGGTTTAGGATGTCCTACTGGGAGGTAAATATTTGGTCAGAAATGATGTGGGAATTGCCTTCTTTAAAATTCCCGGGCCCACGTAGAAATCTCTATCCCATGGCTAATGGAAGATTGTGCATCCGGGACCAAAACTGAGTCTCCAGTTAGTTAACACATCTCCTTTCCTTTTGATGTGCACACATGTGCTCAATTTTGTCCCGCCATGTGCTATAAACTGCGGGCTGAACACAGTAATACTGGAAATAATCCTCTCGTAGGAGCAGCAGTTAGTGTGTGTTAATTACATATGTTAAGCGTGTTCAGAGCATGTTATGATCATTAATGGTCTTACTCCTCATCCACCTTCCGTGAAGTAGGTACTGTCACCTTCATTCTTACAGATGAGGAGGAGAAGCCCAGAGAAGGTAAGACAGTTACTCAAGGTGGCACAGCATACACGCTGAAAGCTGGGATTTGAACCCAGGCCATCTGATGTCTGAGCCCACGTCCCTTAACTGTTACTGCTAAACTGCTCTGGCTTTACTAACCTCCTACAGACACAATGAATGAAGTACCACTGTTCCCACGTCACGTGGTGGAATGCTCCAGGCCAGGGAGCGTGTAAGTCACAACCTTCCATCATCGGTTAGTGTTATTTGCAAAGCTAACTGCCACCACAAAACAGCTTTTTTTCTTTTTTAATGTTTATTTTTGAGAGAGAGAGAGAGAGAGAGACAGCATGAGGGGGAGAGTTGCAAAGAGAAAGGGAGAACGAAGAATCCGAAGCAGGCTCCAGGCTCCGAGACATCAGCACAGAGCCCGACGCAGGGCTTGGACCCGCGAACCGTGAGATCAGACCTGAGCCGAAGTCAGACGCTCAACCGACTGAGCCACCCAGGCATCCCTTTGTAAAGATTTTCTTAATGTTTATTTATTTTTGAGAGAAAGAGTGTGAGTGGGGGGGGGGGGGGGGGAAGGACAGAGAGAGAGGGAGACACAGAATTGGAAGCAGGCTCCAGGCTTTGAGCCGTCAGCACAGAGCATGGCCTGCATTTCTTATAGGTTGTTAACAGTTTTGTCGGCATACTTTTATTTAAATTAAGGCTGTGATAGAGATCTTACGAGCCCCCCCCCCCTTTTTTTTTAATGGAATCTAAAGTATTTTTTGGAAGCTTCTAGAGCTGGGTCTTGGGAATTTCCTCTTGGCAAGTTTGCGTCCGTGTATATACTTCCGTCCGATTTCGCCTGGGTTTCAGGTTGCCGCGTGCTTTTTGCCGTGAAGGCGTTTTTGTCCGCGGTCGCCGCGTTGGAGCAGGTATGGCCTGGATGGGCCAGGGGGACCTCTTCCTCCTGGTTCCCGCCGCACACGTGCCCAGGCTTGGTGAGCACACGAAGAGAGGCTGGTGGGGACTCCCGGACGGCACCGTCTCTGGGGGCTCCAGGTGCGGTGCTGTTGTCAGGAAGGGTACATACCCGGAGGCCAGGGGCCTTCGTGTTGTGACCCCTGATGTTTGGGGCGGTCCGGAAAGCTGGGTAGCCTGCACAGTGAGTCAGGGGTGGTGCCCACGACAGGATCGGGAGAAACTCCCCTCGCTTCCTTCCTCTTTTTGTCTCGGAGGAAGGTGCTGTCCTACTTCACGGAGATAGCATCTGGCCTCCGTGGGGATGTTAAGGTACCTTCCGGGGACGACCCGCCGTTGGCACTCTCTCGCGGTTCCGCAGCCGTTCCCGGTAACAAAGGGAAGCTGGGATCGAAAGCGTCGTCTCGGAGACGCGCGGCCAAAACGGCGTCCCCTCCTGAGCCGACTTTGCTCTGCTTGCTTTTCCCCAGGGACCTGATGCCGAGGACCCTGGACGGGCAGATCACCATGGAGAAGACGCCCAGCTACTTCGTGACCCGCGAGGCGCCCGCGCGCATCTCGGCCATGTCCAAGGACACCAAGCTCATCGTGGTGGTGCGCGACCCGGTGACCCGGGCCATCTCGGACTACACGCAGACGCTGTCCAAGCGGCCCGACATCCCCACCTTCGAGAGCCTGACGTTCAAGAACCGCACGACGGGCCTCATCGACACGTCGTGGAGCGCCATCCAGATCGGCATCTACGCCAAGCACCTGGAGCACTGGCTGCGCCACTTTCCCATCGGCCAGATGCTCTTCGTGAGCGGGGAGCGGCTCATCAGCGACCCGGCCGGCGAGCTGGGCCGCGTGCAGGACTTCCTGGGCCTCAAGAGGATCATCACCGACAAGCACTTCTACTTTAACAAGACCAAGGGCTTCCCCTGCCTCAAGAAGGCCGAGGGCAGCAGCAAGCCCCACTGCCTGGGCAAGACCAAGGGCAGGACCCACCCGGAGATCGACCGCGAGGTGGTGCGCCTGCTGCGCGACTTCTACCGGCCCTTCAACTTGAAGTTCTACCAGATGACCGGCCAGGACTTCGGCTGGGACTGACGGGAGCCCCCCTCCCCCCCACCCCCCCACCCCGCCGCGCGATGTGACTTTCCCACTTGGCTTCTATGTTGACAGAGATTATATGTATGTAAAATGTACAGAAATCTATTTTATAATAATTTATTTTTAATTCGTAAGCAATTAATTCACTAAGCTGCCTAGCCACACTCTTCAGAGGGTTTAGCTTCATAACCCGTTCACATTCCAAAGCGTCTCATCGGTTCTTTTCCTCACAGTTGATGGTGCTTCCGTGTGCCCCCCCTCCCCCCCTCCCCCATTCTATTTAAAAAGAAGAAAAGCACAACTTGAGATTTTTGTCGTTACGGGTACGCAGCCTTCGATCGCTGGCTGAATTCGCTCGCCGTCTCCTTGTGTCTTGGGTTTCCTAGTGCGGCTCCCATTTCTGTCCCTGCCTGCACACCTCGCAGGAACGCGACACCCCCCCCCCCCCCCCCCCCCCCCCGCAGAGGGTCACATCTCCTGTGGCAGCTTCCTCGCCCCTGTGTTGACATTTCCGAGGACGTGGACTCCAAACCACAGCGCTGAGGCTTTTCCCCCAAGTCTGCTCTGCTCGTGGGGGACATCCCTGCCTTTGCGGGGACGCCCGCCTCCTTTCTGGGGAGTCCTTCCTGCCAGGGTCCAAACGTTTACTTGGGCGTGGGGTTTTGAAAGATGGCCCTGTGTCCTCTTCTGCCCCAGTCCCTGGTTCATTAAGCAGCTCGAAGCGTATGCAGACGGTGGCTCCTCCTTCCCGGGCCCCGTGTGTGTGTGTGTGTGTGTGTGTGTGTGTGTGTGTGTGTGATGCTGGGATGCTGCTTTAGAAATAAAGACGACCTCTGATTTGCACGCATATGCCATGCCCCGTTCTCCAGGCCAGACAATTCTGCTTTGACACACCAAAGAAATCCCCTAGGCTAGCAGAATCTCCTGGCACAGACCGCACGGGTCCAAAGGGGTCAAGTGCATCCCACCCCATCAGAGTCCACCAAGGTGCTGCTAGGTGCACAGCCAGCCCCAGTTGGGCACATCCCAGTAGACTGGGAGTAGACAACCTCCGAGGGGAGAAAA
This sequence comes from Leopardus geoffroyi, assembly GCF_018350155.1. Lineage (NCBI taxonomy): Eukaryota > Metazoa > Chordata > Mammalia > Carnivora > Felidae > Leopardus > Leopardus geoffroyi. The sequence continues at coordinate 7,940,181 of NC_059330.1, forward strand.
GACAAACCCCCACCAGAAAGGCGGCCCGCAGAAGTGAGTCCTGGCCCCCTCGCTTGATGTCTGGAACTCCCCTCCTCGGAATCCCTGGCTCATCCCAGATTGACAATACAGTTTGCAGCCGACGGCCAGACTGCAAGAACGAAGAGTGGCTCTTGTAAAGACAGGCTGGGAAAGCTGGCTCCGTGTTGCCTGGAGACACTCACGCCTGCCAGTTGTGAAGATGTCCCCTTGTTTGAGCTAGGTCCCGGCAGAAGGTTTCCAGCGTTGTTGCTGCTGATGGCCGAATGCTCCCCCCTGGTACCTCTCTGCCGAGCGAGCAGTTGGAGATCATTTTTGAGGACTTAGCCTGTGGCAGTTGGGTAACCCTATAGCAATGTCACGTAACGAACATAACTCCCCGTATCCTGTTTTCCGAACCACAACTGCTTCTGCCATCAGAGGGTTTTGATTCGAGTTCTGCTTTCGCCGGGGCACATGCGGGAAGGTAGCGCATCTCGTCAGCATGGTCGGGGCGTGATGGTCACGAAGTCGCTTTTGTGTGTCGTTGCGGGATAACTTGGCCGACAGAGTACGAAACTTGTATGAAAGGAGAGAGATGGTCCCTCTTTAGCAATCGGTCAGGATGTCACTGGTCATTAGGTGATGTCTGGTTTGTGTTTGACCACAAGTTTGAGCCTGGGTGCACCCAGCTCACCCTTAGCAGCAAAGCGATCGTGGGTCGGGTGAGGTCTGTGTAGGACGATGGGCCGGGGGGTTCCGTGCGATCCTCAGATGTTCTGTTCGTTTCCAAGCTCTGTCACTGCCTCTCCCAGGTAGCTTAGCACCTGCATTTAGGGGAGCACCCTAACCCTGGTGTGGGTCTTTCTCCCTTCTTGCTGCTTTGGCATCAAGACGTCTGCAGAAGGGTGCCGATTGGTCCAGAAGGGTGCTGATGGGTCGTGTGGTTTTCCAGTCCGAAAGCTCACTGGAAATAAAACCACCGAAGCTGCTTTTCAGTAACAGAGTATCGTTTCAAGTAAAAGCCAGTATCCAACCCCCTCCGCCTCACCCTGCCCTGGCCACACTCTGGCCAAATGCGAGCCCCAACAGGGCTCGTGATGCAGAGTTTCAGAAAGGTTCGGAGGAGGGCTTGCGACAAAGCAGTCCGCCTTCGGGTCCCCGCCGTCTCTCCGGGCTGGACAATTTGGATGAAGTTGTTTATTCCCTGCCTTAAAACAGAAACAGGAAGTTTTCAGATAGAAGGAGGGGAGGGTCATTGAGTCATGATCCCTGAAGCGAGTCAAGATTCTATTCTGGGTCAAATCCTTGAATCCAAACAGATGGCGCTAATTAGCAATGACGGACTAGAGCACGTTTTTCTAGAGCAGACAAATAAACTTCCTGCGCATCTCTTCATAGAGGTCTGATGGCTCGTAATTCCTGACGGATCCAGACGCGACATCTGCCCCCAGGTTACACCTCATCCTGTGATAGTTATTGTAGAGCCCGAACCCCCATGCCTTCCTCCTGTAGGAGTTAAGCAACACAAACACATAAAATTCAGCCTTGAGTTTCTTCCGGTTCTAGCAATCTCCAAGGCCACCGACTCAAGTTTTTTAGCTGTTAGAAGACAAACACCCATTTCACGTTTTGGCCTTTTGTCTCAGCACGTTTTCGGTTTCTTCCAGTTTAAAGCTCTGCTATTCAGTGGGGTACTTGACCCCTCTCGGTTTTGTCTTCTTTATTAAAAGCAAAAAAGATAAAAATAAAATGGGAGGTTTTTTACTGTCCCAGAAATCCGTGCTCGCTTGGAGGTGTTTGTATCGTAGTCTGGTAACTTGGTAGGTCGTACCTGGAAAGGTATTTAGGTATATTGGCTGCCTAAGAAATACTTATTTGGATGATGGAGGAAGAGAAATTATCTTTTTCATAGGATTCTCTTTGGAAGTTATTTCGAGTGACAGTTTAGACTTTTGGAGAAAGTTTCCGATCCTGCCAGGATATTTATTTACGTAAGAAAGGAAAACGGAAGTCTCCGATAAACTAGAGATACTTAAGCGTGGGTCTCAAACGCAGACACAGATGCCCGTGTCATTTTTTTTTTTTCGTTTTTCTCGAGAAGGATGGTCCCTTCAACTTAAAGGTGTGGTTAGATTTTTTTTTTTCGCTTTTGTAACCTTAATTTATGACGGAGTTCATTCAGCCCAGGAATCTGAAATACTGTGCAAATTCTGGCGGCGTGTCTTCTATAACCTGGATGTTAGAATAGCCAATATGTACAAAAAAAAAAAAAAAAAACAACTAAATCAAGTATTTTGTCCTATGTATAACACAGATTAATTTTACACAGAGAAAAGAGGTTTCTAGGAAAATGAAAATCTGGTAATTCATACTATTTCTTTGTATGGACGAATAAAATATATTTTACCAACTTGTGGGTACTTTTATGTCTTGCGGCGTGTTGCGGGGGGACGGGGGCTGTGCTGGTTTGTTGAATAACCAATCAGATGCGCGCGGTCGTGGGTGCACATGCGCGCGCGCGCGCACACACACACACACACACACACACACACACACACACAAGCATTCTGAGGGTAGGTTGATTGGCAGACTTCAAAATCCAACTAATCTACAAATATATGAGGCAGGTTCTTTGTAAATGACTCTCAAGGCTACGAGATCAGCGGGGAGGCTCCAGCCCACCCCCCCCCCCCCCCGCCCCGGAGGAGCGTACGTGGCCCTCCAAGCACACCAAGGCTGCTGTGTGCTGCTGTTTCTGACTGCATCAGGCTCCAGCCAGGGTGGCAACCTGGAAGCTACCATGTGGGGGGACCTGTGTCACGCTGCAGGTACGGTGAAGCAGAGCTTAGGTGGCTGGGTGATCTGGATAGAGGTAGCATTCCCTTCCCACGTGCACAGAGTATCCTCACTGCTGTTCTCTATCTTTGGCCCATAGCAGGAGACTTCCTGTTTCTTTCCACGGGACACACCCTCTGGACGCTGATTATTTACTACTTTTTTATTAAAAAAAATTTTTTTTAAGTGTGTTTTGAGAGAGACAGACGGCAGGAGCAGGGGAGGGGGAGAGTGGGGGGAGCGAGAGAATCCCAAGTAGGCGCACTCTCAGCACAGAGCCCGACACGGGACTCGAACTCATGACACCGTGAGATCGTGACCTGAGCGGAAACCGAGGGTCGGATGCTTAACCAACTGAGCCACCCGGCCGCCCTGATGATTTACTACTTTAAACATTTGATTCATTCTTGTATCTTAGTTTTATTTTCAATTTTCAATTGAGATTTAGGTTGCTGCCCCTCTGGTTGAGTCTTAGAGCAGCTGACACCAAGTAAGGCTCAACCCCGAGAGTTGATAACCCCGAGGCTTGATAAGGCTCAACCCCGAGAGTTCTCCCTTCTTCGTTTTTTGGAAACCACTCTGTTGAGGTCTGATGGGCCTACAAAAAGGGAACATACGTAATATAGGCAAGCCAATGAGTTTCGTGATAAGTATTCACCCATGAGGCCATCACCACTATCAATGGCATAAATCTATCCATCCCCTCCAAAAGATCCTTCCTTCCGGCCAGCTTTGTTTTTTGTGTGTGATCAGAACATTTCACACCAGGTGTACCCTCGTGGCCAATGTTTAAATATTCTGTATGGTGTCGTGAACTCTGGGCACTGTGGGGTCCGGTCATTCCCGGGACGCCTGTCATTTTGTACAACTGAAACTTACTTCACCTCATTTCAAAAGGGAATAATAGATTACAGTCTTGGGTGCAAAGGCCATTATCTCTTGCCAGGGAGAGGAAGTACTCAAAAAGACATAAATACGATGAAAACAAATCAATGCTAGTCATTTGTGGCTAGATCTAACTCCAGCCTCGCTTGCCGTGGGCTCGCCCACTGTTCCTGGCAACGGTGACTCCTGGTGAAGGCTAGAAGTTGACAACTTTGCATCTTGCCCTGAAGGGCGGAGAATTCAAGAGGGTATGACTTGGTGCTGTCTGGTGTTGAGTTCGTGAATCTCTGAAACCCGAGCATCCCCTAAATCGTCTCTGGGTTTTCTCACGTTTAAAAAAAAAAAAATTAATGTTTATTTGTTTTAGAGGGAGAGAGAGAGCGCAAGCAGGGAGGTGCAGAGAGAGAGGAAGACCTAGAATCCGAGGCAGGCTCCAGGCTCTAAGCTGTCAGCGCAGAGCCCGACGCGGGGCTCGAACTCACGGACCAGGAGATCACGAGCTGAGCCGAAGTCTGATGCCTAACCGACGGAGCCACCCAGGCGCCCCTCACGTTGTTGGAAAGCGTGGTTCACGCTGAGAAGGCACCTTGTGTGGAGGCACAGAGTTGGACGTCAGCCTAGCATTTCAGGAAGGCGGCGGAAAAAACACCCCACCTAAGTCGAGAACGCTGGGCAGGTCAGGCAGGAAACAAAAATGCTGGAAGCCCTAACACACCTCAGACCAATGACATTCGAATCTGTAGGAGGTGAGGTCCCAACACTGGTAGGTTTCAAAAGTTCCCCAAGCATGGACCTTGAAGGCATTATGTTTGCTGAACTAAAACCGAGGGAAGACAAATACCGCACGATCTCACGCGTGGAATCTAAAAGAGAAACACTCAGGGACATAGAGGGTAGAGCAGCGGTTACCAGAGGTTGGGGGGGGGGGGGGCGGAGTGTGTGTGGGAGAAATGGGAAGATATTGATCAAAGGGAACAAACATCCAGCTGTAAGATTCACGAGTTTAGGGATCTAATGTACAGCCTGGGAATTATAACCGATGATACTGTATCATACACTTTACTGTTGCTAAGAGAGGAGATCCTTTGAAGTTTATTTATTTATTTAGAGAGGGAGCGGGAAGGGGAGGGACAGAGAGAGAGAGGGAGAGAGAATCCCAAGCAGGCTCCATGCTGTTGGCGCAGAGCCCGAGCCGGGACTCGTTTCCACCAACCGCGAGATCATGACCTGAGTCGAAATCAAGAGTCAGACGCTCACCCTCCTGAGCCACCTAGGCGCCCGGAAGCTTACACAATCTTATTTGTCAATTAGGTCGCAGAAAAGCTGGAGAATGTTTAAAAATAAGATAATGTAACCAAAAAAGCTCCCCCCAAGCGGTTCTCTCATGTAGCCAAGCTTGAGAGCCATGGTTCTCAGAGTGTGGTGTCTGGACCCCCATCAGTATCCCCTGGGAACCTGCTAGGCATGCCCCACCTCAGAGCTACTGAATCAGAAATGCAGGATTTAATAAGCTCTCCAGCTGATTCTGATTCATGCAAAAATTCGAGACTCCCCACTAGGGGCATAGGCTTCTTATCATTCCTTTCTGGAACGAGAGACCTTGGATCTCTCTGATCAAGCACATTGACCTTTCACCAACCAAGGCAATTATGAAGCCGTTCACCCCCTTGTACCTCTGGGTCTCCTTTTGGAAAGTCTGGATCAGTAGCTGTCTCTGGGTTTCAGATAGTGGTTACTACTGCCGGGATTACCCTCATTCTGCTGGGTCCCGTTTTTTTCGGGAGGCCCCCATATAGTCACCTCTAACGCATTCCTGTGAGTGGAATGATAGATGCATATATCACAGAAGATCTTTTCAAAGAGGGTTAAACTCCTTTAACATGCCACTTTCGGGGCGCCTGGGTGGCCCAGTCAGCTAAGCATCTGACTTCGACTCAGGTCATGATCTCATGGTTCATGGATTCGAGCCCCGCATTGGGCTCTGAGCGGACAGCTCGGAGCCTGGAGCCTGCTTCGGATTCCGTGTCTCCCTCCCTCTCTGCCCCTCCCCTGCTCCCGCTCTGTCTCTCAAAAATTAATTAACATGAAAAAAAAAATTTTTAATGCCGCTTTCCACCTCACCTTCTGCCTTCGATCTTCAACAATATATCCCCAGCATTTCCTATATGATAGACAATGATTTCTTCTCATCCTTAGCAACGGACTCTATGCTTGACCCCCAAAAGCCCACTGACTTAAGGCTAGAGACTCCGTCTGGCCTTCGTGTTCTCAGCCGTGATGGGCGGATCTAACTAGCTCTTAACAGCAGCATCTAGTTTCATTTTTCCATTCTCGCTCATTTTTACCATCACTAGGTGTATGCCGGGTGAGGGGGCAGTCTCGTTGCAGAAAGTCAGCGGTGGTAACATTCCGGTGGGCTCGAAGCCCACGTCCTCCATTTGAGAACTTGGCATCTTGGCTCCGTGCCACAGTCTAGTGTTTGTGTGGGAACTGAAAAGGGACTTGAGACCTCGGTGCAGAGGTGCCTGAGAGGCCTGGAGAAGCTTCCCTGCAGGGACTCCCCTAGGCTCCGCCTGTTTTCTCTTTCAACGCATTTAGCAAAAGACAGATGATAGAAGACGCCAAGACGGCACTGAAATCAGTAGACAACAGAAAGTCTCCGGAGCTTCTTGAGAAGGGAAGGCGTGATATTCCGTAGGAACCGGGGCAAGAAGGGGCTGGAGTCAGAGATCGGCTCATTCATCCAATACGTATTTAAGGAGCGCCCACTGCTGCTAGGGACACAACCTTAAATGCCACACGCTTCCTGCTTCAAGGAGTTCACATTCCAGGCGGGGAGGATTTGAAGGATGTGTGCAGTTACAGCGGGATGCAATATGGCAAGGGCCGTGGCGAAGCGCCATGGGAAGTCGGGCGGGGAGATCCTAACCTGATCCGGGGCAGGGGAGGGGGAGGGGTCGTACCCACAGGTCTGGCAGGAGGCAGCCAGGTGATGGATGGAGGGTGAGAGGCAGGCAGAGGGCAAAGAGAGACGTGAATAAATGCAGCCAGTTGTGGGGGCAGGGACGGAGCCCAGATTGTGTGGGGGAAGGGGAGAGGCTGGGTCTGGAGGCATCGGCAGAAGACTGTTTTGCAGGCAAACGAACGGCGGTTCGGCCGCTTCCGAGCTCTAGTCTCCTTCATCCGATTGCCTACCTGCTGCCTGCATCTGGACGTCTCCATGAGCATCTCAAGTAAAAGCATGTCATAAATGGAACCCTTGGTTCTCTTTCCTGCACCCCCTCCCCTGAGCCTGCTGCCTCGGGGCGTCAAGCCAGAAAACTTGGAGTTGTTCTTGGCATCTCTTTCACATTCTTCAAGTCCAACCTGCGGTCCCTTTCCTCCCTGTTCCCCACGCTCCAGCCACAAGAGTCTTCTTTTCTTGTCGCTCCCAAGGAAGCCAAGGTCTTTGTGGCCGCCTTGCTCCCAACTCCTGGCCTGGCGAACTTATGCTCATTTTTCAGAACTCAGCACCACCCCCGTATGCAGGAACTCGGCCCTTGGTGAGGTCTTCTCTAACTGTGGTTACCCCCCGTGAACCACATGGGCGGGCGTTCACACCCTTCGGTAGCCTTTTCCCACACTGACTGGGTGCCGTGTCTCCGAGTGCTTTAATCATCAGGAGACAAGGGAAACAGGGCTGTGCCCACGGCATTTCATTGGCCTGGCCACCTCTGCTTCCCCTCTCTTAGAACACTTGCGCTTTGGGGCGCCTTGGTGACACAGTCAGTTGAGCATCTGACTTTGGCTCAGGTCATGATCTCGAGGTTCATGGGTTCGAGCCCTGTGTCGGGTTCTCTGCTGTCAGCGCAGAGCCCGCTTCAGATCCTCTGTGCCCCCTCTCTCTCTGTCCCTCCCCCACTCATGCCCTCTCTCTCAGAAATAAACATTAAAAAAAAAAAAAAAAGAACATTCGCTCTTGGGATGCTCCCTCGGGGAACCCAGCTGCCATGCTATAAGTAGCCAAAAACAAATGGAGACACTATGAGTATTTTGGGTAACAGTCTCAGCTGGGCTCCCAGAAGACAGCCGGACTCAACCGCCAGCCATATTAGCCAGCCACCTTGGGGGTTCCAGCTACCTGAACCCCTCCGCCGACTGCGGCTACAGTCAACCTCACATGGATTAGAAGAACCACCCAGCTGAGCCCAGTCAACCAACAAAATCGAGCGAGATCATGACCGCGTTTGGTCTTCAGCCACTAAGTTTGGGGGTGCTTTGGATAATGGGGAATTGTGATGGTCCCCAATCTAGATGAACTTATGCTCTTCTTGTAGCTCAGAGAATCCAATCCCTTTCCTCCATAGCACTTGCTGCATTGTATTGATCTGGCTGTATTTCATGGACGCAAGATGCAAAAAAATCTTCCAATCTGTTCCGCCATCTTGGTTCCTCCCTCCGCACTTACTGCAATGCATAGCAGTGCACGTATTTGTGTTCCTTTGTGGTCTTTCCCCAGCACTAGTCCGTCATTTCCATGACAGCAGAGACTATGGCTTCTTGTTCATCAGTAAAGGGTCTTCAAGGTACACAAACCCAAGAGCTGCTTAACTTCTGTTGGACGAAGGAAGAAAGTGTTGGGATTATATTCTGAGGGTGAAAGGATAAGAACTTTAAACAGGTGAGTGACGACGTTGTTTTACGTGGAGGAAAAGTGATATCCTGAAAGCTAGCTTTTCATGAGGACGAAATACTTCTTAGCTTTCTTATGGTTTAAGAAACAGTAAAGACTTTGGGTTTTAGAAAGACAAGGCTTCGACATCCAGGTGGCCGACCAACACACGAAAAAATGCTCAACGTCACTCATCATCAGGGAAATATGAATCAAAACCACAAGGAGATAGCACCTCGCACCCGTCAGAATGGCTCGCATTCACAACTCAGGCCACAGTAGATGTTGGCGGGGATGCGGAGAAAGAGGATCTCTTCTGCATTGTTGGTGGCAACGCAAGCTGGTGCGGCCACTCTGGAAAACAGGATGGAGGTTCCTCAAAAAACTAAAAATAGAACTGCCCTATGACCCCGTAATTACACCACTAGGCATTTATCCACGTGATACAGGTGTGCTGTTTCGAAGGGACATATGCACCCTCATGTTTATAGCGGCCCTATCGACAACAGCCAAAGGATGGAAAGAGCCCACATGTCCATCGATGGATGAATGGATAAAGAAGATGTGGTCTATATATACAATGGAGTATTACTTGGCCATCAAAAAGAAGGAAATCTCGCCATTTGCAACTACGTGGATGGAACCGGAGGGGATTATGCTAAGTGAAATGAGTCAGAGAAAGACAAAAATCATATGACTTCACTCATATGAGGACTTTAAGAGACAAAACAGATGAACATAAGGGAAGGGAAACAAAAAGAATATAAAAACAGGGAGGGGGACAAAACAGAAGAGACTCATAAATATGGGGAACAAACTGAGGGTTACGGGAGGGGTTGTGGGAGGGGGGATGGGCTCAATGGGGGAGGGTCACTAAGGAATCTACTCCTGAAATCATTGTTGCACTAGATGCTAACTAATTTGGATGTAAATTTAAAAAAATAAAAAAAAAAAGAAAATACAAATGAGCTAAAAAAAAAAAAAAAAAAAAAAAGAAGAGAAGGCTTTGGCCTTGAGCCTGGGAAAGAGACGATGAGACAGGCAAGAGAGACCAAAAGTAACTGAAAGGTAATGTTAAAGGTGGCTTCTTTAGGCAGTGACAAAACTAAATGAAGGTATTCTAATTTTTTGAGATGGGCTCTAGACAGACATTCAAGGAGACAGGAACCTGAGGGAGGAAGAAGACACAGAGAGAAGCTGGGTTCTGAGAACGTCCCCCAGGGACACGGGAGAGGCCGGGTCCCAAGGAAGAGTTGAGCGGGTTTTTTACGGTAGAGTTGGAATGGTTAGGTCTGTGCAGGTGCTTCCTGTGGCTGCTGTGAGCAGGGACCACTAACTGGGCACCTTAAAACCCTAGAAATAGACTGTCTCACAGGTCTGGAGTCCGGACACCTGAAATAAAGGTGCTACCCCTAAAACCTTCAGGGGAGGATCCTTCTTACTTCCCAAAGCTTCTGGTAGCCCCAGGCATTCCTCGGTTCAGGGCAACAAAACGCCAATCTGCCTCTGCCTTTTGTGTCTGTGTCTTCACATGGCATTCTTTGTATTTTCTCCCTTCCCTCTCTGGAAAGTGGAAGTCTATGATTTCTTTCCCTTCCTTCCTTCCTTCCTTCCTTCCTTCCTTCCTTCTTTCCTTCTTCCCTCCCCCTTTCTATCTTTCTTTTCTTTTCTTTTCTCTTCTTTCCTTCCTTCCTTCTTCCCTTCCTCCTTCCCTCTTTCTTTCTTTCTTTCTTTCTCTCTTTCTTTCTTTCTTCCTTTTCTCCCTCCATTTCTTTTCTTTTCTTTTCTTTTCTTTCTTTCTTTCTTTCTTTTCCTTCTTGCTTTCTTCCTTCCTTCCTTCCCTCTCTTTTCTTTTTTCCTTCCTTCCTTCCTTCCTTCCTCTTTCTTTCTTTCCTAAAGAGAGAGAGTAGGAGAGAGAGAGAGGAAGACAGAGAGAATCTTCAGCAAGCTCCACACTCAGCACGGAGCCTGAGGCGGGGCTCGATCCCCCGACCCTGAGATCATGACCGGAGCTGACATCAACATTTGGACGCCCAACCCACTGAGCCACCCGGGTGCCCCAGCTGTGGTTCTTTCTTAATCTCTCCTGTATGGTGTTCCGTTCCACGAGCACACCATACTTGATGGATCCACATCACTGTTAACGGACATTTGGGTTTTTTCCCTTGATTTCTTCTTCTTCATAGTGTCTAACTACCACTAAGCATAGTATTTAAATTTTTTTTTTCCGTTTATTATTTATTTTTGGGACAGAGAGAGACAGAGCATGAACGGGGGAGGGGCAGAGAGAGAGGGAGACACAGAATCGGAAACAGGCTCCAGGCTCTGAGCCATCAGCCCAGAGCCCGACACGGGGCTCGAACTCACGGACCGCGAGATCGTGACCTGGCTGAAGTCGGACGCTTAACCGACTGCGCCACCCAGGCGCCCCACATACCTCATTTTTGAGAGAGAGAGACAGAGCATGAACGGGGGAGGGGCAGAGAGAGAGGGAGACACAGAATCGGAAAACAGGCTCCAGGCTCTGAGCCATCAGCCCATAGCCTGACGCGGGGCTCGAACTCGCGGACCGCGAGATCGTGACCTGGCTGAAGTCGGACGCTTAACCGACTGCGCCACCCAGGCGCCCCTAAGCATAGTATTTAAACTTCTTCTTCCACTAACTGAATACAGGGGAGCAGAGACTGTTTTGTACAAGATTCCCAGAATCTACAGAATGCCTGGAACACAGCGGGCGCTCCAAATATGTGTTGACTGCAGGAATGTTTACCTAACTTCCTCCTGGTTACTCAAGGTGCTCCTCCAATATTCCCTCCTCCTCCAGGCCCTCATCCACTTCTCCAGGCCGGCTTTCAACAACAACAACAACAGTAATGCCCCTTGTTGAGACTCTGCAGCTTTGCAAGCCTCAGTCACCTGCCCAAGGTCACACGGTTGGGAAGGCAGGAATCGAACGAACGAGTGGTTGACTTCCGAGGCCAGGTTCTGATCGCCAACCACATAGTAACACCCCCTAGACTAGTCCTGTCCAGAAAGGTGTTCGGTTGGGCCCACCAGGGTCTTGACATTAAAAACAAAAAGTGATTGCTAATATTAAAAAAAAAAAAATTGGAGATTTTCTTACAGGGCTGTGGTGCGAGCCCTCATCACCATATTAGAGATAGTTTGCAGGGAGCTGAGCCCGGCATGAGACTCTAGTTTGAGTCGCAAGTGTGTCTTCTTTCCAGTAGAACTTTCTGCCCCAACTTTTAAAGCGAAAGTGGACCTGAAGAATAGTGCGTCCCTGGGTCCCTGGATCCTGTCCCTGACCCCCTGCTCTCCTCTCTCCCATGGCTTGTTGTCTGGGCTTTTACGTGGAGTGCTATTGCAAGTTGGATAATCTAACCAGATTCTTCATGGGTCATTCACATCTTTTCCTTCTTCTTTTTTTTTTTTTTTTAATTTTAAATATTTATTTTTGAGAGAGAGAGAGACAGAGACAGAGAGAGAGACCGAGCATGAGCAGGGAGAGGCAAACTCTGAAGCAGGCTCCAGGCTCTGAGCTGTAAGCACACAGCCCTATGCGGGGCTCGAACTCACGAACCGCGAGATCATGACCTGAGCCGAGGTCAGACGCTCAACCCTGAGCCACCCAGGCGCCCCCATCTTGGCCTGGCGTCCTGTGAATGGACTGGACTGCTTGAGAGGAAAGACACATACATGTGTCTCTGAAAAAAATAAATTTTGACCCAAAGAGTTTGTAAAACTCAAGTCATTATCTTCTGGATCATCTCCAGTCCCTGAGTTGGTGAAATAACATTTCAAAATGTCATTTAAAAAAGAGAGAGAGAGAGAGAGAGAGGCCTGGACACGCCGTGATGGATCTGAAGGGTTTGACACCTCTAATGCTTAGCTGGGAATTTATGAATCAAAAGCTTTAAAACTTAACCCAAGAAAGTTTTTTTAAGTACCACTGTTTCCACCTAATTAAGGACTGTCCTACAAATATGATTTATTTGTAGCTATCACTCATGTAGAGAGTAGAGCTATCCAAGGCTTTTTAAAAAAATTTCTAATGACTTTTATGCATTAACTCAATCAAAGGGCTTTCTAAAAGTATTATCTTTCCTCTTCTGGAAAAAGAAATTAATGCCTCCTTATCATATAAACTTTAGAAACTATAGAAAAATATAGTGAGACTATAAAAATTACCGGAATCTTACCACCTGGCGATGATCATTGTGGACCGTTGGAGGAGAATACCTTCCATTCTTTTCTATGCACACTTGTATATAAATGTATATATGTAGTCTAAGAATTAGTAAAAATATATATTATTATATATCTTGCTTTATTTATTTCACATTGCTTTTGTGCTCTATTAAGCAGACTCATAACTATAAACGTTGCTAGAAAGCACAATTTTTTATGACTTTTGAGATTGTCTATCTTACGGATTTACCATAATTTGCTTGCCTTTTCCCTAGTTTTGGAAATTTTGCTTGTTCCCAATTTCTTGCTATTACAAACAATGCTTTCATGAAAAATCGGGTGCACAGTCTTCCCTTTTTTGATTATTTTGTTAGTCTAGATATAAACAGAATTAGTCGGATGGATACAGAATCAAAGTTTATGATCTTTAGAAGGACCTCAACGGATTGCTCTCTTTCTCAGCGAGTTACACGGGGAAGATGGTTCTTTCGTAGTATTGGGTGGAAAAATTAGGGTATGGAATTGTAACTTCATTAGCCAGGCATTTGAAAGACATTAACATACGTGTCCTAGAAGGTACATTCCAGCGATTGCCTCTAGATACCCGTGCTAGGAGGAGATATTCAAATGATTGCCCTCGAGCAGTTGAACAATTTTGTGGTTGTTATTGTTGATTTGCTTTTTGATTTACTTCTTTAGATGTTTAAACTTTTATACAAGGCTTCCTGTGGAGTGTTTCTGTCCCCCAGGACACAGTTATGGATCACCACAGCACTCCGTGCTCATCTTGGTCCACACACTAATTTTTCTTATTTTTGTTTTCGTTTCTTTTTTTATTTTTTTAGTGTTTTTTTTAGTTTATTTTTGAGAGAGAGACACAGAGCGTGAGCGGAGGAGGGGCAGAGAGAGAGAGGGAAACACAGAATCCGAAGCAGGCTCCAGGCTCCGAGCTGTCAGCACAGAGCCCGACGCAGGGCTTGAACCCACAAACCATGAGAGTATGACTTGAGCCGAAGTCGGACACTTAACCACTTAACTGAGTGAGCCACCCAGGTGCCCCTCTTGAGGACTTAAAAAAAAAATTTTTTTTTAATGTTTATTTTTGAAAGAGAGAGAGAGAGAGAGAGCATGAGCAGGGAAGAGCAGAGAGAGAGGGAGACACAGAATCGGAAGCAGGCTCCAGGCTCCGAGCCGTCTGCTCAGAGCCCGACGCGGGGCTCGAACTTACGAAACCTGAGATCATGACCTGAGCCCAAGTCGGATGCTTAACCCACTGAGCCACCCAGGTGCCCCTCTTATTTTTCATTCTCCACTTACTTTTTTCTACCTTTTTTGAAATGCTTATTTCTTTAATTTTTTTTTTTTTCAACGTTTTTATTTATTTTTGGGACAGAGAGAGACAGAGCATGAACGGGGGAGGGGCAGAGAGAGAGGGAGACACAGAATCGGAAACAGGCTCCAGGCTCCGAGCCATCAGCCCAGAGCCCGACGCGGGGCTCGAACTCACGGACTGCGAGATCGTGACCTGGCTGAAGTCGGACGCTCAACCGACTGCGCCACCCAGGCGCCCCGAAATGCTCATTTCTTTAAGGAAAGTGATGCATGTCAATGAATCGTTCGAGATTCCTAACCCAAATGACATCCGCCTCCGCTGCCCGCCCAACTTCCTGCTCCTCACAAGACACTTGGCTTCAACTCATTTCGTGGATTGTTTTACACTTTATTCCCTTCAACGTTTGCAGTTGCCAGATTCCTCTCAGATCCCATTTTCTTAGTGGACACACAGTGCTGAAGTCTGAAAAGTTTCTGGACGTTAATCATGTCAAAAATAAAGGTTCAAGGTAAGTGAAAATGAGTTTTTCTCAGGCTGGGAACACAACCAGGATTAGGTCAACCCGTGATTAAAGAGCATTTAATTCTATAGAGAAAAGTACTAAATTATATGCAGGTCCAATTACAATTACTTACAATTGTATAGAAGGACTGAATTGTTTTCAAGCATATTGCCTTTTAAAATGTTTTAATGAATCAATTTCTTCAGAATATATTTATTGAAGACCACATTCAGACAATGGGTAAGAGATTGGGGTGTGGCCTTTGACCTCATGCAGGTGACTTTTTTTTTTCTGTAAGATTTTTTTGTTTATTTTTGAGAGAGACAGAGAGAGAGAGACAGAGAGAGAGCACAGGTGAGAGAGAATCAGAGAGAAAGGGAGACAGAGAATCCCAAGCAAGCTCCGTGCTGCCAGTGCAGAGCCTGATGCGGGGCTTGAACTCACAAGTCGTGAGATCGTGACCTGAGCCAAAACCAAAAGTCAGAGACTTAACCGACTGAGCCACCCAGGCACCAAGTGGAGGTGACATTCTTACTGAGAGGTAATACGATTCTAGTATCAACTTCAACGTGTGGGAGGTCAGATCTCACAGGTTAAGGGTTGAGCCCCACGGGCTGCCCCCCATCCTCAACTTCGGATGCCAATCACAAGTCTAGGTTGTCAGCTGAGCTTCTGACTAGCTATAGATTGGGGGTTCCAACCATCCTCTCCTTGGGTTTGATGAATTTACTAGGGTGGCTCACAGAACTCAGAGAAGTATTTCACTCGCTGGATGACCAGTTGGTGATAAAGGGGTAATAACTCAGAAACAACCAGATGGAAGAGATCCACGGGGCGAGGTGTGGAGAGAGGGCACAGAGCATACATGCTCTCTGGGCACACCATTCACCCCCTTTTCCACATGTGCGCGAACCAGGAAGCTCTCCAAACTTGATGGAGCCTTCATTACATACGCCCACTGGATGAAATCTTTGGCCACTGGTGATTCAACCTCCAGCCTCTTTCCTTTCTCAGGAAGTCCAAGTGACATGGAATATTCCAACCTTCGAACACATGGTTGGTATCCCCTGGAAACCAGCCACCCTCCTCAGGTGCTTTCCTGGAGTGCCCTCCTTGATATAACCAAAGACACCTTGGACACTCTCTTCACAGGAAATTCCAAGGGTTTCAGGGAGTCCCGTGGTGGAAATGGGGATGAAGACTGAATACATATATTTTTTATGAATCGCAGTATCGTGGGAGGAGATGACCATTCAAGAGATAACCACAAGTAATTACAAATCAATATACAATTACAAAATGTGGTAACTATCCATGGCTTTATACATAGAGGAGCATGATTTCATCTGAGGAAGTCTAGAGAGGATTGTGAGCTAATATCTGAACAAATAAACAGATGTGATGCGGGAAGGAATAAGAGGAGAGAAGATCACAGATGCGTAAACTGTATGCAGAGGTCTTCATTTCCAGATAATATTGTACAACTCATGACACAAAGCTACCATGGCTTGGGGGCACCTGGGTGGCTCAGTCGGTTGAGCGTCCAACTCTTGATTTCGGCCCAGGTCATGATCTCACGGCGCGTGCGATCGAGCCCTGGGACCGTGGGATCGAGCCCCGCGACCAGCTCCGTGCTGGTGGTGCCTGCTTGGGATTGTCTCTTTCCCTCTTTCTCTGTTCCTCTCCCACTCATACTTGCTCTCTCTCTCTCTCTCCCTCAAAATAAATGAGTTTAAAAATTTTTTAATAATTAAAAAAATTTAAAAACAAAAGTTACCACTGCTTGCAGACTGTCCTTTTGTGTAGAGGAGTGACCTTGGTTGGCAGTCCCAGAGATAAATCATTTTGGAACACTTTTCACGGTAGTGGCCATACTGTTATGGAACGTATTAACAAATAAAATTCAACGGAGTACATTAGAAAGATCTTACTGGCTTTATTCGACACTTCATGAATCAGGCAGCGTCCCATCTAGCAGACAGAAAGGAGCTCTGAGGAGCTTGTGCCAAGCGAAAGAAGTTTCCAGGTAGACGACGGTGGAGACAAGAAAGCTATACCATCAAAAAAAGCAGGTTGGTCATTGCAAGGTCACTTTCTTTCAGGGAACGCCAGGGGTCGATCAGGCAGGTGGCCCAGTTGTGCTGATCATGTGATACCAGCCTGGTTCAAGAGTCTATTTCTGAGACCGCTGAAACTGTAGTTACGTCTCAATTTGGTGATGTGGGGCTTAGCAAAAGCAATTCCATTTTGGCCTTGCTGTCTTGTTTTCAATGCCTGCACGTTGCACACGGCATTGTTTCTTACCCAAAGTTAGCTTTATGAGCTATATACTTTTATTCCTATGCCTATGTTACGATATTGGGTTTTTGGTTTTGTTTTTTATAACTTACTGTCGAGTTGGCTAACTACCATACAGTGTATACGGTGTGCTCTTGGTTTCAGGTGTAGATTCCCGTGATTCATCGTGATACAACACCCAGTGCTCATCCCGACAGGCGCCCTCCTCAATGCCCATCACCCATTCTCCCCTCTCCCCCGCCCGCCCCATCAACCCTCAGTTTGTTCTCTGTGTTTAAGAGTCTCTTATGGTTTGCCTCCCTCCCTCTCTGTGTGTAGCTGTTTTTTCCCCCTTCCCCCATGGTCTTCTGTTAAGTTTCTCAAGTTCCACATACGAGTGAAAACGTGTGATACCTGTCTTTCTCTGACTTATTTCACTTAGCATGACACCCTCCAGTTCCATCCATGTTGCTGCAAAGGTTATGATGCCTATTTTAGAGACGAAGAAATAGTGGCTTGGAGGGTTGAAGCAACCTATCCAGAGAACCCTGCCTCATAGATGGAACAGCCAAGACTTGAACGCGCTCATCTGATTCTAGAACCCGCGGCCATTACTATGCTGTCCTGACTCCCCGTGCTTAACTGACTGAGCCACACCCAGGCACCCCAATAAATAAACTTTTTTTTTTAAATGATTGCTTCAATTTCCACCTTTATGTGCCTGTGTTCCACAAGGTAGCAAATTGGTTAACTGAGACTGTATATTACTGACCTTTCCCCCGACTCCATTGTATTTTTTAAAATAATGTGTATTTATGCAACCAACAAATGACATGATTTACCTCTAGGAACATAATGTTGTTTATAAAAATAACAGTGTATTTAGTCTTCCCAATTAACCTTGATTACTTCCTTTTCTGCCTCAGGGACAAAGCAGTGAGAGAAAGTCCCGTTTTGCACCTTGTCGGAAGCCTGTTCCAGTCCGGAACCGGTTCTTCGCCAGGAGGTGGGCGTTCCCATTTGACCTTTGCCCTCGAAAGGCGAATAATCTGGGACGTAAACCCAGGTCCTTTGGAAGAGCCACAAACGTTAAAGTGTTTTCCGTACTTTAGCTTTGTCTGAGAAAGAGAGAGTTTCCCAGAGGGTACATTTATAAATATATAGATACATACTGTTTTTAGAGTTGTAGGCTTTTTCCAGAACGTCTATTTACAAACGTGTTTCAGCAGAAGGTAGAAAGAAACGGAAAAGTTGCTACGTACTTGTAAACAAACAGTAAAAACCACTTACTTTCTCGCCATCCTGATCGATCCTTTTCACATATATATGTGAGATATGTACAGACGTCGGTAAAATGGTCATCATGCCTTCAAAATTGCTCTAGAAAAAATTTCCTTTTTACTCGATGAAATATCACGCTATGTCAGTAGGAACATTTCTTTCAATAGAACCATTTCTTCTATTTTATTTATTTATTTGTTTGTTTGTTTGTTTAGAGCGTGCGAGAGAGAAAGTGCACGTGAGCCTGGAGGGGGCAGAGGGAGAGAGAGAGAATCTCAAGTCCCGCTCGGGCTCTGCTCACAGCGTGGAGCCTGCTTGGGATTCTCTGTCTCCCAATCTCTCTGCCCCACTCCCTCTTGTTCTCTCCCTCCCTCTCTCTCTCTCTCTTTCAAAAATAAATACATACACATTTTTAAAAAGTCGTTTGATGAACATGACTCAAAATAAAGGCAAGGAGAGAATTCAGCGGCATCAAAGATGCCAACGGGTTTGCCGGAAAGAATAGCGTTCGAAGTCCGTTGTCTCTAGTCTCCCTGCTTTTGCTCCGTCCTAAGGACAGCCCTGCCATTGAGATGGGGAACGTTTGCAACAGGTGGTTACCCTGGGCTGCCTTTGGTTGGAGCTGACATTTACCTCTGTAGCCTTGTTCTGTTCTTCCATTCCCGAGAATTGCTTCCGATGTACATAGGCTTATTTGTTCATCGCTTTGTTGATTTTTGACATGGGCTGTTGTACAGTTTTCTGGCCACCCGATCGCCTTCAGATGACCTTACACAGCTACTATCTGACCTGTGAAGCACTCATTATAACCCAGCTCTTTTCATTTAGCAAACATAAATGGGCCAAGCCAAAAAAAAAAAAAAAAAAAAACAATCGACGTTACGGTTACTTGCTATTTTAATCAGGACCCGAGTTACAAGCGACAGACCGGACGAGGCTCAGCTTAGGGAAAAGTGAGAACGTTTGTTTACTGGCTCGAGGATGAAGAACAGAGGAGTGATGGAGTTGCAGCTGGACAGGTAGCCAACTGGAATCAGGATACTAAGGCCATCCAGCTCTGGTTTTTCAGTGTATTATGGAACTGCGTTGGCTTCAGGGCCTTCCCACTGTCGACCAGAGAATGAGTGAGTGAGTGAGTGTGTGTGTGTGTGTGTGTGTGTGTGTATCAGCAGGGAGGAGATGGTCTGTAGATACGACTCTGCAAAGTTCCAGACGCAAGACCTTCGTGACATGAGCAGACATCCACGGGATCTTCCCTGCCCCTTCCCATGGAAATAAAAACTCTTGCCAAGAATTCAACGCATCCAGCTTGGGTCACATGCCCCCAAGAAAGGCGAGCGATATATCCGTTAGCGACACATGGTTGAGTGGAACATTATCCAGTAGAATTTGGTTTCTCTCCTGTGCACGCAAAATAGTATATATTCACCATGCGTGCCTCTCGTTGAGAAGTAGTGGGATGGGACATCGTTTAATACCTTTATCGGTCGTTTCTAGTTTGTCTCTTGTGACTTTTCGAGTCGGATGTTTCGTTCCTTATGAAAAGCCCTGTAGACGTCATTCTATTGTCTGTCCCTGTGAATTTGGCGACTCTAGGAACCTCATCCAGTCTTTGTCCTTTGGTGACTGGTTTATTCCAGCTAGCATGGTGTCTTTAAAATTCATCCATGTTGTCAGGAAGTCCTTCCCTTTTTTTTTTTTTTAATGTTTATTCATTTTTGAGAGAGATGGTGTGAGTGGGGGAAAAGCAGGGGGAGGGTGGAGAGAGGATCCAAAGCGGGCTCCACACTGACATCAGCAAGCCCAGTGCGGGGCTCGAACTCACCAACCGTGAGATCGTGACCTGAGCCGAAGTTGGACACTCAACTGGGGGAGCCACCCAGGTGCCCCAGAAACGCCTTCCCTTTTATGGCAGACTAATATTCCGCTGCACAACACAGCATATTTTGTGTATCCATTCACCTGTCCACGGACACTCAGGCTGCTTCCACTTTCTCGCTGTTGCGCATTAAGCCGCCGTGAACACGGGTGCGCACACATCTGCTTGCGTCCCTGCTTTCCAACCTTTTTGGCTTCCAAGTCTCTCCTCCTCCCCAGAAGAAGCTCACAGGCATAGGAGTCCCCCTCCCGATTGACAAGCGAGAGGTAGATGTGGCTCACGCGGGGGTGGACAACTCTCTGGGGCTTATGGGGGTGTTTCGCGCCCCCGCAAGTAGGACCCTCTAATGACTCTCCAGAGTGCGCGTTGCTCCGATCTGCAGGACGGTTATGGGAACTCCGGGCTGAATGTTTTGCCTGACCTCTGCCGCCTCTCCCTTAAATGGTCGTAAAAGTGGGGGGAGTGTGTGGGTGAGGGATTATTGTTACCTTAATTATTTTTGAGTCTTGAGAAATTAATCAGTGTCCCAGTGATTGCTTACATTAGGCCGTGCAAGGGCCGATCCCAGGGCAGCCAGTTCCTCCAGCTGGTCACAGATGTTGAAAGGGGCCATCAGGAAAATCCAGCAGGCTCGTGAAGAGTGGAGCTGAGGATATTTTCCTAATGATGTGTAACTAGTCAGAGAGGGACGGCTTGGTTTCTACCCCAAATTTAATTCAATCCATGAGGCTGTAACACTCGGAGTGGAGGGCGCTGGAAGATACACCCTGGTTACAGGACCCCTTTGGAAACGGTGACTTTCTTCCTGGATAGATACTTACCTCTCCCTCACCTGAAAAGTACGTGACCACGCTACAAAGGCCTGGGTTTTGCAGGGTCCGTTGTATGTAGGAATGGGAATAACGTGCAAACGGGATCGGATTGTTTTATGGAAATGGGACGCAAGTTTGTCCTTGAGTTTGTGCCTTACCTGTTCCTCTCACGGGCTTGTTTATACTAATAATTTCACGTGCAATGAGGAGAGGGCTTGCTCCAGGGGCGCCTGGATGGCTCCGTCGGTTAGTCATCTGACCTCGACTCAGGTTGTTTATCTCGCGGTTTGTGAGTTCGAGGCCCCGCATTGGGCCCTGCGCTGACAGTGCGGAGCCTGCTTGGGATTCTGTGTCTCCCTCTCTTTCTGTCCCTGTCCCACTCTCTCTCTTTCAAAACGAATGAGTAAACTTTAAAAAAAAAGAAAAGAAAAGAAAAGAAAAGGGCCTGCTGCAAACTGTTAATCGCAAAGTAGCCACATTGAGAATGTATTCACTTGTCTATCCACTCAACAAATACTCGTTGAAAAACTATGAAGCAGGTATCTCAGTTGGGCTCGCTCTGAAACAGAGCCTGAGGCAAGGATTGAGTACCAGCGGTTTATCCGACAAATAAGCAGGAGTGGCGGGGGGAGGGGGGGCGGTGAGCAATGGGGTGCGGCAGGGGTGAGGAGAACCTATGTAGGGCATGTTAATGAGTGGGGTTCAGTCATGCTGCAGACACCCGAGAATTCAGGTGGGGCATCTCAGAATTGCCCATCTACGGGATGGGGTGGGGAGCATTTCTTCCTATCCCTTAATGGTTGAGAGTTACCACTGGGGGCGTGAATCTGCGTACCTCTAGCAAACTCCGGAAAAAGCAGGTACTGGATGTGGGGAGCAGTCAGCTTGCAGAAACCTGTACACACAAAGGTGGACCCGGGTGATATGAAGCCAGCCATTGACAGTGTCCGTCCTACCCCCTTGGACTAGCGTTAGGGATACAGTAACGCACCAATCGATACCTCTCTGCTCTCATTTATGAAGCAAGACAGAGTTTAAGGCCACACGCACACACTGACTGTAATTGTGATAAATTCCTGCAGAAGAAAGCCATGGTAAGTGCGTAATGGGGGGCCTAACCTCCCCTAGGGATTAAGGTTGCTTCAAATTCTCGGGGCGCCTGGGTGGCTCAGTCAGTTAAGTGTCCTACTCTTGATTTCGGCTTAGGTCGTGAGCTCGTGGTCCTGAGATCGAGCCGTGTGTTGGGCTCCCCGCTGAGCACGGAGCCTGCTTGGGATTCTTTCCCTCCCTCCCTCTCTGCCCCTCCCCAGTTCTCTCTCTCTCTCTCTCTCAAAATAAATGAATAAACATTTTAAATTTAGTTATTTGTTGGAGAGAGGGGTGGAAGAGAGGAGCAGGGATGTGGGGCTCGAACTCACGAACCACGAGTTTCACGATCCAACCCAAAGTCAGACGCTTAACTGACTGAGCCACACCCAGGCACCCCAATACATAAACTTTTTTTTAAAAATGATTGCTTCGGGGCGCCTGGGTGGCGCAGTCGGTTAAGCGTCCGACTTCAGCCAGGTCATGATCTCGCGGTCCGTGAGTTCGAGCCCCGCGTCGGGCTCTGGGCTGATGGCTCAGAGCCTGGAGCCTGTTTCCGATTCTGTGTCTCCCTCTCTCTCTGCCCCTCCCCCGTTCATGCTCTGTCTCTCTCTGTCCCAAAAATAAATAAACGTTGAAAAAAAAATTTAAAAATGATTGCTTCAATTTCCAAATAAATGGAGTCTTAGTACGATTTTATTGACTACTTATTTACATACTGTAAGAAAAGCTTAAAATTTGGTGCTGTGAACTAATGCTTACCAGGTGGTAAACTAATTCTGAAGATAAACTAATTCTGAAACATTTTGGAGGTTCTGACAGCCTCATCGTGGTGAGATTGCTCTGATTAGATTGGCTGAGCGGTTATAATGGAATGGTTTACACCATTTTAAAAACTAATATTTATTTTTAAGTATATTTTTTAAAGTTTATTCATTTTTGAGAGAGAGAGAGGGAGAGAGAGAGAGGCAGAGAGAGAATGAGCAGGGGAGAGGCAGAGAGAGAGGGAGACAGAGAATCCCAAGCAGGTTCCTCACCGTCAGCTCAGAGTCCGGTGTGGGACTTGAACTCACGAACTGTGAGCTGGTGACCTGAGCTGAAATCAAGAGTTGGATGCTTAACGGACTGAGGCACCCAGGAGCCCCTATTTTTAAATACACTTTAAAATGGGTGGACACTTTTAAAAATATTGATTTTCTTTTTTTTTTTTAATGTTTATTATTTTTAAGAGAGAGAGACAGAGAGAGGCAGAAAGAGAGAGAACACAAGCAGAG
This sequence comes from Leopardus geoffroyi, assembly GCF_018350155.1. Taxonomy (NCBI): domain Eukaryota; kingdom Metazoa; phylum Chordata; class Mammalia; order Carnivora; family Felidae; genus Leopardus; species Leopardus geoffroyi. The sequence continues at coordinate 7,963,187 of NC_059330.1, forward strand.
GAAGGGCAGAGAGAAAGGGGAGGCACAGAAACCGAAGCAGGCTCCAGACTCCGAGCTGTCAGCACAGACCCTGATGCGGGGCTTGAACCCACGAACCGTGGGATCATGACCTGAGCCCAAGTCGGACGCTTAACCGACTGAGCCATCCAGGCGCCCCGAAAATATTGATTTTCTAATTATAAGAATGATATAGATTTCCTAGAGAAAATAAGGAAACAGAAATATATAATACAGTATATGTACATAATAATTATAATATATGGTGTATATAATAAATAATTGAAAAATGTACTATTTAAGGGTAATTTCCTTCCACTTTTCTTATTCATATGTAGTTGGCAAATGTTTAACAGCTATCAATTTAATATTCAGTTCCTCTTCTCCTTGGATGATCCCAGTGCAAACAGTGAGTTATAAAACTACGGAGGTGGGGATTCAAATAACATACCACGTGAGCGCATGAGTTCTAGCCAACCCGTCAGCAAGTACGCTCATTTTATGAGAAAAGTTCCGTTCTTTGGTGGTAGATGTAAATTTACGCACACATATTTGGGCCTCCTCTCCCTTGTGAATGTCGTAGTAGTATCATCCGAGAATGTCAAGATCGTATGTGTGTGTGTGTATTTCTTTCACTGTTGTTGTTTTTGTTTTCTTGAAATTTTAGTTAACATCCCGTGCCATATTGGCTTCAGGAGTAGAATTCCGTGATTTGTCACTTACATACAACACCCGGTGCTCCTCCCAAGAAGTGCCCTCCTCAGTACCATCACTCATCTGCCCATCCCCCACCCGTCTCCCTCCATCAACCCTTGCTTTTGCTCTCGAGCATTAAGAGTCTCTTGTGGTTTGTTTCCCTCTCTCCTCTTTCTGCCCCCCATATGCCCATCTGTTTTGTTTCTTAAATTCCACATATGAGTGAAATCATACGGTGTTTGTCCTTCTCAGACTGACTTATTTCGCGTAGCATAATACATTCTAGCTCCATCCACGTTGTTGCAAATGGCAAGATCTCATTCTTTTTATGGTTGAGTAATATTCCATTGTGTATAGATATAACCTCCGTACTATTCTCGAGCGGCTGCACCAGTTTGCGTTCCCACCAGCAGTGCAAAAGAGATCCTCTCTCTCTGCATCCTCGCCAACATCTGTCATTTCCTGAGTTGTTAATTTTAGCCATTCTGACAGGTGTGAGGTGGTATCTCATCGTGGTTTTGATTTGTATTTCCCTGATGATGAGCGGTGTTGAGCATCTTTCCATGTGTCTGTCGCCCATCTGGATGTCTTCTTTGGAGAAATGCCTGTTCATGACTTCTGCCCATTTCTTAACTGGGTTATTCGGTTTTTGGGTGTTGAGTTTGAGAAGTTCTTTATAGATGTTGGACACTAACCCTTTATCAGATATGTCATTTGTAAATGTCTTCCCCATTCCGCCGGTTGCCTTTTAATTTTGTGCATTGTCTCCTTAACCGTGCAGAAGTTTTTTTTTTTTATCTTGATGAAGCCCCAATAGTTCATGTTTGTTTTTGTTTTCCTTGCCTTGGACAACATTGTCTAGCAAGAAGTTGCTCCGGCCGAGGGCAAAGAGGTTGCTGCCTATTTTCTCCTCGAGGATTTTGATGGTTTCCTGTCTCACATTCAGGTCCCTCATCCATTTTGGGTTTATTTTTGTGTCTGGTGTAAAAAAGGGGTCCAGGTTCATTCTTCTGCATGTCACTGTCCAGTTTTCCCGGCACCCCTTGCTGAAGAGACTGTCTTTATTCCATTGGATATTCCTTCCTGCTTTGTCAAAGATGAGTTGACCGTATAGTTGTGGGTCCATTTCTGGGTTCTCTGTTCTGTTCCATTGGTCTATGTGTCTGTTTTTGTGCCAGTACCACACTATCTTGATGACTACAGCTTTGTAATATAGCTTGAAATCCAAAACTGTGGTGCCTCCAGTTTTGTCTTTCTTTTTCAGGATTGCTTTGGCTATTTGGGGTCTTTTGTGGTTCCATACACATTTTATGATCGTTTTATCTAGCTCTGCAAAAAAATGCTGGTGGTGTTTTGATAGGAATGTGTACATATTTCTTATATATGTGGTTGAAATTACACCAAATGTGAGCTTTACATTCTATTTTAGTCAACATTATGCTTTGGGCATTGCAATTTGTTTTCATTATGATCATTTGATGGCTGAATGGTATTTTGTAGCATGAGTATATCATAATTTGCTTTTCTATTAGTAGGATATAAATTGCTTCCAGGTTTGTGTGGCTGCAGTCAATACTGCAGTAGATGCCTTGGGCACTAACCTGGGTCTAAGTTTTTGAAAATTTCCTGGTATAGATTTTTAAAATTTCAATTTCTGAGTTAAAAAAAAAGAAAAAAAAATTTTAATTTTAATGTTTGTTTTTAAAAGAGAGAGAGAGAGAGCAGGGGAGGGCCAGAAAGAGAGGGAGACACAGAATCCGAAGCAGGCTCCAGGCTCTGAGCTGTCAGCCCAGAGCCTGACGCAGGGCTCGAACCCACGGACTGCAAGATCATGACCTGAGCCGAAGTCGGACGCTTAACCGACTGAGCCACCCAGGCGCCCCAAAATGAATATGTCTCAGGCTTTTAATAAATGTTGTTAAATTACTTTCCAGAAAAGTTGAAGTGCGCATGTAAATTTTTTTAAAAATTACTCAAATTTTTTAAGTGATAGAATTATAGTGATTAATCAGTTTTGCCAAAATAATCAATCTGGTTATGTATTCAGAGTTTTTAGATGCTTTTGGTTTCATTATAAAAGCTATAGAAAATTGTTAAATGATATTGGGAAAAGAGGGAATGAAAAACATCATCTCTAGCTCTAACTTGCCAGATATAACACCAAAGTTCTTTTTTATACAAATGTAACTAAAATATATTACAATTTTACTTTTTTTTTTTTTTTTAAAAAGTAGGCTCCACGCCTGGTATGGAGCCCAATGTGAGGCTTGAACTCATGACCCTGAGATCAAGACCTGAGCTGAGATGGAGAGACAGATGCTTAACCGACGGAGCCACCCAGGCACCCCTCTTTGATTAGTATTTTTAAACTGGGAATTTTGAGATGGTTTCTGAATGACCTGTTCATATCCTCACTAAAAGAACTGTTTAAAAAATTTTTTTTAATGTTTATTTTTGAGAGAGAGAGAGAGACAGAGCACAAGTCGGGAAGGGGCAGGAAGAGACAGAGGCACAGAATCTGAAGCAGGCTCCAGGCTCCGAGCTGTCAGCACAGGGTCTGACGTGGGGCTCGAACCCACGACCCGTGAGATCATGACCTGAGCCAAAGTCAGATGCTTAACCTACTGGGAAACTCGGGCATCCCTCACCGAGATAAATTTTGAAGACCTGATTTACCACCCAGAGCACGGGACGTGGATGCCTTAGGGTGGAATTTGTTGTTTTCTAAAAGAAGTTTCCAGAATATTTTAAAGGCTCCAGCTGAGATGAGCCTGACACGAGAACGTGCGTTTGTGCAATGACAGCTCCCTTTCATGAGGTCAAGGCTGCCTTGAGCTTCCATGCCTGGTTTTTCAGGTAGTGGGTTTCTCCTCCTCTCAGATCAGGAGGGAAGGGCAGGAGGCCTTGAACTCGTGGGCTCTTGTATTTATTTACCAGTTCTATCAGGTTGACCATTGGAACCGATGAGTCGATTAGGGGTAATGGTTGACCAATGCAAGTTAAACAAGTGACCTGCTCTAAAAAAGAAGAAAAAAAAAAGCGCCACCTTTTCCCCCCTCTCGAACCGCTCCATTGACCAGGTGCAATGCTCTCCCTCCTTCCCTCTTCATTCTGTGTTTGTGCGGTGTTGACGGTCAGTGGCAGCAGCCTGGACAGAGTGGTGACAAGGACGAGAGAGCATGATAACACTGGAAGTTTGGGCTGACCGAGGGTGAGAGGTCAGAAAAGCACAAGGAGATCAAGGGGCACAGATAACGGGGACAGAGCCCATGCAAACAGTCTCTGGGAGGCAGGCAGGGCTGGCCCGCCGGGACGGGGAAGGCGACTGCTGGGGGGGGGGGGGGGGCAGGTGTTGACCCAGCCCAGCTGCACTGTCTCCTCTCTCACCCTGGTGAGAACTGGCCCTCTGGAATTCTTCCTGGAGACCCAGTAGTTGCTGAAAACTGAAAGCAGCTGGGAGGTAGCGGAGGGGGGCAGTGGAACGCAGAAGGGCAGACCTGCCTCGAGGCAGAGCCCTGCTTTCTTGTTCTTGTCTGTTCCGGGAACCTTTTGACTCCCCCCAGAGAGAAGGCGCAGGTGCGGTGCCGGGAACAGGGTCCTTAGTCCGGAGAGGCTGCTGATCCGTGTTGGACCAAAGCCAAGAGGAGGCAGCAAAAGAAAAAACAAAAAAAAAAAAAGTCAGTGGAAGACTCAATTTTGTTTTTTAAGTTTTGTTTATTTCAAGAGAGGGAGCGTGCGCGTGAGCAGGGAGGGACACAGAGAGAGAGAGAGAGGGAGGGAGGGAGGGAGAGAATCCCAAGCAGGCTCTGCACGGTCAGCACAGACCCCGATGTGGGGCTGGGACTCGCCAACCCGTGAGATCGTGACCTGAGCGGAGATCAAGAGACTGTCCCTTAACCGTCTGGGCCACCCAGGCGTCCCTGACGACTCAGCTTTTGACATGCGTTTCTTTAAAGTAGGTCCTAGCCTGGGTTTCCCGGAAGTGGTGCCGGAGACAAGGATTTTTGTGCCGGAAGTTTATTTGGGAGGTGATCGTAGGAGACGGCGGGAGGGAAGTGGGCAGCTGAGACGTGGAAGGAAGCCGGGAAGGTCTGCGTTCTTGAGCAGGTCACCGGGGTGGGCACCTGGGCCCAGCAGCTCTGGGGAACTTCGAGGAGAGCGTGGGGCCCACTCCAGAGTCCTCCCCTCTGAGAAGAGTGAGGGCTCAGTCATTTATCCATCAACTCCCCCCGCCAGTCATTGGTTGAGGATTTTTTCCAGGAGGCAGTATGTCCCCGGCTTGTCCTCACTCTGGCCAAGTGGGCTCCCAGTGGCCGGACAGAAGCCGAAGGGGAGGAGTCAGGGTGTGACAGTGGGAGCCTTGGTGGATGCTAAGGGAGGAGGGCAGAGCTGCGGGAGCGTCTGCTCCAAAAGGGGTGTGGCCTGAGATCAGTAATTAAGAACATTCCACATTCCACTCAAGGAGGCCTGCAAGAGGGGTGCCCTGGGGGGTCTCCGTCGGTTAAGCCTCTGACTCTTGGTTTCAGCTCAGTTCATGACCTCATGGCTCATGATCTCATGGTTCCCGAGATCAAGTCCCGCCTGCACCCCCCCCCCCCCCCCCCCCCCCCCGCAAAACAAACAAAGAAGTAAGTAAGTAAAATTTCAAAGCGGCGTGCACGATCCAGCCAGGAAAGTCCTCCTTACCTACTCCCGTCCCCAGCGATCATTCCATCCATTTCACTGATCAAAAGAGGCCAGAATGTTCTCACTCCTCAGCCTCGCCTCCGGCGCTTTCCACGTATTTCGGTAGCTCTTTGCTGGAAACCTCAGGGACGTGTTTTACATCATGAGGTTTGCTTGTTGTAGTGGTTGCTGTTTTGGGGATCAGTCACCCCTCTGTCCGAATCCAGGGTCCTAATGCACCATGACACGAACGACCATGTCCAAGGCCAGCCAAAATCTGGAGCAAACCTTTGAGGGGAAGAACTCCGTGGACAGCCACGGAACCGCCTGTGTCCTGTTTGCCAAGTTCACGCTTTGTGAGATAGCAGCCTTCTGACACTTTTGATTGATGTTTCGCGTAATCATCTATTATCTTAATTTGTAACATTTCTTTGAAACTCACCTGAGGGCACGTGCTTTCAGAAACTTCAGTTGTGCACAATTCGCTGTTTGACAACGCTTCTGGCAAATGGTTATGATGAGGGTAGAGTCTGTGTGTTTAATAGGCGGGAGGACACAGAAGGCTTTTTTTCAACAGGTGTCTTGGGGAGGGGACCCGAGGGGTGAGAGAAGCTTCTGGAAGACTCCCTACGGGGTGTAACGTATTGATGAGCACGGAAGCCTGTAAGCTCTGGCTTCTTACTCAAGGAGGTATACTTCCAACGGGGACTGGAGGTGGGGGGCAGCGTCATTCCAGGAGTGTTTACTGAGCATTTACCATGTGCTGACCCAGTGATTCCTTTGGTCCCAACGCTTTACACGCTTGAAAATGACGAAAGACCACAAAATGCTTTGACATGTGTGGGTTTCATCTATGGATATTTATCCCATTTGAAATTACAAGAGGAAATATTAAAATGTTGCCATCCATTCATCCAAAAGAGAGCCCTAATGAGACCATCACACGTTGATGTAAGTAGCATATTTTTACGGAAAGATCACTACGTGTTTCCAAAACCAAAGAATATATATAGCTGGATTTCCATATCTGCTTCTGCATTCAATTTATTGTGATATGTCGTTTTGCTTGAAGTAGATAAAGGAAGTCTGGCCTCACACAGATACACGGTTGGAAAAAGGAGGCACGTTTGAACGGTCTTTTAGGGAACTGTGGATGTTTCTCTTCGAGGCGATACCCAAATTCGACAAGCCTTTCCTTTCTCCCTTCTTCCCTCCCTCCCTCCCTCCCTCCCTCCCTTCCTTTTGGATCACGTTTATCATTTTAATGTACAATTCACACTGTTGTGCAATCATCACCGCCATTCACCTTCAGGACTCTTTTCATCTTGCAAAACTGAAACTCTGTCCCCATTGAACACTCACCCCTCGTTCCCCTGCCCCGCAGCCTGAGGCCTCCACCCTTCTACTTTCTGTCTCCGGGGATTTGCCTACGGTAGGTACCTCTTAGGAGCGGGATCGCACCGTATTTGTCCTTTTATGACAGGCTTCGTTCGCTTAGCACACTGTCCTCAAGGTTCGTCCGTGTCGAAGCACGTGTCCGAATGGCCTTTCCTTTTTGGCTGAATATGGCCATATTCCACCGTATCCTACACTTTTAAAATACACGTTTATTCATTTTTGAGAGAGAGAGAGAGAGTGTGGGGGGGGGGGAGAGGCAGAAAGAGAGAGGGGGACAGAGGATCCCAAGTGGGCCCTGTACTGACAGCACAGAGTCCGACGCGGGGCTGGAACTCACAGACGCCAAGATCGTGACCTGAGCGGGAGTCAGATGCTCAACGGACTGAGCCACCCGGGTGCCCCCCCACCCCCCATTCTGTTTCTTCATTCATCAATCAATGGACACTTCGGTTGCTTCTCCCATTGTGACTAATGCTGCCGTCAACATGGGTGTGCGAACGTGTGTTTGAGTCCCTGCCTTCCGTTCTTTGGGCCACCTACCCAGAAGCAAAATTGCTGTATTGCGTGGTTATTACATTCGTAACGTTTTTCGGGAACAGCCATATTGTTAAGTGGTAGTTTCTTAAAAGTTAGTTACAACGTGGAATCTGGAACCACATCAATGAACCTTTTGTGATCTGTTCCATTAAAATTTATTAGTCTGTTTTGCACTTTTTTTTTAATGTTTATTTACTTTTTGAGAGAGAGAGAGAGACAGAGGCAGAGCGCGAGCGGGGGAAGGGCAGAGAGAGAGGGAGACACAGAATCGGAAGCAGGCTCCAGGCTCTGAGCTGTCAGCATGGAACCCGATGTGGGGCTCGAACCCATGAAGCGCGAGATCACGACCTGAGCTGATGTCGGACACTCAAACCGACTGAGCCACCCAGGTGCCCCAATGCATGCTCTTTGGATGGGTCTTTAACCCATGCATGATTGTGAAAACAGTATGCATGGGTCATTTGGAAGATATAGGCGCCGTGAGTTCTGCAAATCTCCAACACAATGATTCACTTTCACCGCAATATAAAACAATCACACTCATTGATATCACTGCAGGTATTAAAGTCTTTAAAGTATTCCAAAGCTGTTCAAAGTTCATGGTGATAGGTATACATTTTCTAAAATTCTAATTTTCCCTTGAAAGCTTGGTGTTTTATCAAGGGCAGCCAACACCGTCCAATTGTTTTCCTTGAAGGACTCCTTTTTGTTCGTTTTCCAGAACGTGACTGTCAAATATCCAGTGAGAATCACCAGAGCTTGTCATTTTTCAGGTAGTAATGATATTCCAGAGAGGGAAATGCTCTAGTTCAGTGTGTAACTCAAGCAACTGCCCCAGCACTGTTCTGTCAGACGAGCTGTCGTCCTTTGCCACACAACGTTGCTGGTGGGAGAGTCCACCTTGTGTGAATGGAGGTCTCCGCTCTTGGATTCCCCACGGAAGATTTACGTGAGGATCCATGCTCGTAAAGATTCGGCCTGAAGGAAATTAGCAAGCACAAAGCACAAAGCACAGTACACCCTCAAGAAGGGAGACTAGGCAGGAACATGGCTGGCACACCAGGGTTAACAGTGTCTTTTCTTTTTATGTTTGCAGAAGTTAGGGGTCATAGCTGAGGGGAGCGGGGGGGGGGTTCTCCCACTGAAGTTGCTTCCAATCATCTCAGGGCCCCCTCCTAGAGAGGGGGAGGGGGAGTTTGGGGCCCTCAAAGATTCTTGCCAGAACTGTCATGGCTGTCTTCCCTCATGGCTGGGGTGGGGGCGGGGGGTTGGGTGTGGGGGGGGGGTTGAAATCACAACGTAAATATTATAAGTTACCTGGGGCAGAGGTTGAAGAGGAGGCTGTGACTCCTGGTCCATCACCCCGGGGCCGTTGGAAGCCAAAGGCCCGGATGTTGAAAGTCCCAAAGTCAGGAGGTTGTGCCCTCGGCCATCTTTTTTAACATTTTTTTTTTAATGTTTATTTATTATTTTTGAGAGAGAGAGAGGGCAGGCGGGGCAGGGGCAGAGAGAGAGGGAGACACAGAATGGGAAGCAGGCTCCAGGCTCTGAGCCATCAGCACAGAGCCCGACGTGGGGCTCAAACTCACCAACCGTGAGATCATGACCAGAGCTGGAGGCAGACGCTTAACCGACTGAACCACCCAGGCGCCCCATGCCCTCAGGCTTCTAATGTGTCTCCTATTTATTACCGACCACCTTTGCCTCCAGCCCGTGACCAACGAACTGCCTCCTCTCTCAACAACGGAAGTGTTTTGTGTATACTTTCCATTTCGTTATACAGAATGTTAAAAACACAGGTATTCAAGGATCCATCAGGACTGAATGAAGTTCATCAATGTTCCTGTGTCACCAGGGACGCACTTTAGTGACACTCTGTTCTTTGTCCGGATGTTGGCAGGGAAAAAGAGCTTGCCTGCTAGTCTGCTTGGTAACTGTCTCTGCTTGTGCTAAGGCTACAGCAGGTCCCCTCCAACCCCCTGCTTTGACGTCATCAGTGCAAAGATCACCGCAAGTAAGGGCTTCGTAGTTTTTTAGAGGATTATGTGTGACACAGAACTTTCCGTTAGGTTCAAGCGTGTCACGAAGGGATTCCACAACCCTGTACCTACGGCAGCTAATGCAGCACCATTGACTATGTTCCCTGTGCACCTTCTGTCCCCATGACTTCCTCATTCCATAACTGGAAGTCTGTATCGCCCTTCCCCCTTCAGTCATGTCACCCATCCCCTCTCCCCCCTCCCTCCTGGCAACCACCAATTTGTTCCCTGTATTTGTGCGTCTGTTTCTGCTTTGTTGGATTGTTTTGTTTTGCAGATTCCACATATAAGCGAAATCATATGGTGTTTGTTTGTCTTTCTCTGTCTGATTTCTTTCACTTAGCGTAGGGCCCTCAAGGTCCCTCCGTGCTGTCGCAAATAGCCAGATCTCATTCTTTTTTTATGACCGAGTTCTATTCCATTGTATACATACACCACATTTTCTTTATCCATTCATCTATCGGTGGACACTTAGGTTACCTCCATATCTTGCTTATTGTAAATAATAACACTTAGGGTGGTTTTTTTTTTGGTTGTTTTTTGTTTTTTTGTTTTTTTTAGAATAGTTGAGATTTCATGGACTTCCTGAAAATTGTCCCCAGGAAGCTCTGGTCTCCAGGTTGTCCTTTGAGAACCATGGTGCTAAATATGATACGGCTAGACTAAAAAGTCAAATACATACTAAATATATGTGTAGAATATGCCTTCTTTATTTGTCTAAACATTTATTTTTGCTCTTCAAAAAATATCACAGATCTGTAATAGAAAATGACTAAAGGGGCACCTGGGTGTCTCAGTCGGCTAAGTGTCCAACTTGGCTCAGGTCATGATCTCACAGTGTGTGGGTTTCCGTCCCACATCAGGCTCTGTGCTGACAGCTGGGAGCCCGGAGCCTGCTTCAGATTCTGTCTCCGTGTCTCTCTGCTCCTCCCCCCCCCCCATCTGTCAGAAATAAATAAACATTAAACAATTTTTTAAAAATTAAAAAAGAAAATGAACAAAAAAGCAAATACATGAAAATAAGTCACCAGGGACCTTATCATCCACAAGTGACTATTATTAATAATTTGTTATCTTTGCTTTCAGATAAGTACCTATGCCGACATCTATTTATTTACAATATACTTTTTTTTTATATAAATTTTTTTTTCAACGTTTTTATTTATTTTTGGGACAGAGAGAGACAGAGCATGAACGGGGGAGGGGCAGAGAGAGAGGGAGACACAGAATCGGAAACAGGCTCCAGGTTCCGAGCCATCAGCCCAGAGCCCGACGCGGGGCTCGAACTCACGGAGCGTGAGATCGTGACCTGGCTGAAGTCGGACGCTCAACCGACTGCGCCACCCAGGCGCCCCTACAATATACTTTTAAAAAAATAGACTGTTATTAAATAAGCTGTTACATAACCTGCGTTGTTTGTATCACCATATGGCATATTTTTCTGTGCAATTAAGCATTTTTGTGCAAATACAAATACAAGTTACAAACACAAAACAAATACGAAACAACTGGTTGGTATCATGTCCTATGGCCACGATCAAAATTTACTTTAACCAAACCGAACTGGTGCAAATGTAGCTTGTTTCCTATTGCTTTGCTCTTATAAAAATTCTCTACTCACCGTTGATTTACCTGAAGCGTTAGATATATACTTATATTTTCTTCCTTACTACATGTATTCGTAGAAGTGGAGGTGGTAGGTCATGGAATCTTTCTGTTTTAAAATAAAAATGGATTGGGGCGCCTGGGTGGCTCAGTGGGTTGATCGTCCGACTTCAGCTCAGGTCATGATCTCGCGGTTCGTGAGCTTGAGCCCCGCATTGGGCTCTGTGCTGACACCTCAGAGCCTGGAGCCTGCTTCAGGTTCTGTGTCTCCCTCTCTCTCTGGCCCTTCCCCGCTCGAGCTCTGTCTCTCTCTCTCAAACATAAATAAACATTAAAAAAATTTGTTTAATGAAATAAAATAAAAATGGTTTCTGTTTAATTGTCCTCCATAAAATTGCATCAACCTACCCTCTCGTAAGACAGTAGAAGGCTGTCCAGGGATCGACTACTGTTCTTTGAGCTCCGATCTGCAATCTACTCTTGCTCTTGTAACAGAGTGTCTTTTTTTCTGGCTGTGCTTTAAGGGGAGAGGATCTGTTTAGGCTGTGTTTGCCCTCGGCCCATTCTCTGTGCAGTTGTTTAACACTCGTTCCATCTATTTGACACACGCACGTGATGCACGTGCCCATGTATATGCACGCAGGCGCCCTTGACCTGGAGAGGGAGGGCAATGTTGCTATGCACACGGCCAGGGTCAGCTTCCCTCAGATTTCACCTACTCCCTCTGTGTTGAAATGCCATCTTCTACCTCCAAAGCCCGGGTTTCTGATACTTCAGCCTCACGAAAGACATAGAAGACGAGAATGTCCAGAAGAAGGCAAGCATCAGATTCTTTTCTTCTCTCTGCTCCATAAATGCCCTCCATGCACCGGGCGCCACTTTCCAGCTCGCCTTGGGTCTGGCTGTGCAATAACTTGGTGCCTAGGAGAATGGAACTTATCCTACTTGAAAAGGCTTAAACCCAAACCAACTTGCTCTACTATTTCCACACTTGAACCTTGGTATTCCACGTTGTCAGAGAGAAAAGGGAGCTCCTTACGGTCCACTGCTTTTTCGAAAATTATTTTTAGTTGTGCTGGAATTCATATCACAGATGTACTATTTTTTTTTAATGTTCGTTTTATTTTATTTTGAGAGAAAGTGTGCACAAGCGGGAGAGGGGCAGGGAGAGAGAGAGAGAGAGAGGGAGAGAAAGAATCCTAAGCAGGCTCTGTGCTGTCAGAGCGGAGCCCGACTTGGGGCTCGATCTCATGAACTGTGAGATCACGACCTGGGCCGAAATCAAGAGTTGGACACTTAACAAGCTGAGCCACCCAGGCACCTCATTAACGTACTATTTTAAAAATTTACCATTGTAACCATTTTTATGCATATAGTTCAATGGCATTAAGTATATCTACGTTGCTGTGCACCATCGTCCATCTCCAGAACTTTTCATCGTGCTCAACTGAACTTTGTCTCCGGTCAACACTCGCTCTTTATTTCCCTCCCCTGGCCGCTGGGGGGTATGAAGCCACGCTCCTACCTTCTGTCTCTATAAATTTGATGATTCCAGGCACCTCGTTGAAGTGGAATCTTACCGCCTTTGTCTTTTTGGTGACTGGCTTATTTCACCCAGCATACTTGCCCGCTGATATCGACGGCCGGCTTTTACACGTTCCTAACTGGCGATACCAAGATGGTTTGATCTCACTGTGTTTGCATGTGGCTAACGTCAGTGGACCCTCGATTCTTCGTAAACCGACCTAAGATTCCTCATCTCTCAACAGATGGCTGAACATTTATTAGACTGAGCCGTTGAAGGAGAAAAACCTTTTTAAGAGTGATGCAATAGCTTCATTTACAAATAGGAAGAAGTATTATATTAAAGTTACAGTCCATGCAATTAATAAATTTTTTTAATTATTAATTAATTTATCCATGCAGGATAAATTTTTTTTTTAAGCAGTGGTTTTCGGAAGTATTTTGTGGGGCTCTGCAAACAAAAAACATGTGAAAACCCTGTCTAGTTTGAAAACCCTGTCTAGTTTGCAAATGATTCCATAAGAGGATAATAATAATAATCTAATTTGACTGGAAAGAAGAAGCGATAAAAGGGTATTTTAATCGATGAGAAACAATGCCTTGATCATCCTTTCGATTACTTTCCTTTAGTCAATGACACCAATTCCTTTAATTAATATGAATGTTAGTTACAGACAAAATAAGCGACCGTTTTCAATATAGTACACGAAAATTACTTCCTTTAGGAAAAACAGAGTCAGGACCAACTCCCTTCTGAGAATAATGTTTTACCAAACAGAGAAAGGGTTTAGTGAGGCCCCCAAGTGTCCATAAACCCAGCAAGTGTAAATAAAATTGTAACAGCCCATCTTCCTCGATAACGATGACATATGAAGCTATTCCCTACCTTTACACTAGCAGATTAAATCTGTGCATTTCACCCAGGATTATGACAGCGGATTAGGCCAGGCCCAGAGGGAGGGGACAGCTGGTGATGTATGATGCCCCAACTACCTATTGAAAATTTAAAGAAGTTTTGTGCTTTCTGATCCCTATCACGGCCTCGACTTCACTGCAAGAGGCAGATTATTACAATCCCCCAGGAGCCCCTCAGAGAGACCCCAGGCCCAAGAGGTCACGTGATTCAATTACAAGAAAATTTGATGAGTATCTATCTACAAGGAGCTCTGAGCTGTGGTCTTTGAGGAAGATGAGTTTCGGACAACTGAAATGGACAGAGGCAGGTCCATTAGGGCCGGTGTGGAGCTTTCTGCGTGAGTTACTGTAGAACTGAGATCAAGTGAGGGTTAGCAAGGAGACAGGGCCACGTATATGACGGTCATACGATGTGACAAGGCAGGAACGGAACAACCATACAAATAGAGGGGAAATGGGAAAGGCATATTTGAAAATATTTTTCCAGCAACTCTTGGAAATTAAATTGGGGGGTAGAATATGCTGTTTTGAGACCGTTGATACGTGTAAGGGATCAAGCAAACGCCTTTCCACGCATCTTTACCTGCCTGCGGAACGGCTCCCCCCAGACGTGACCTTGACCTTTTATAATCTCCCCTTTACCATTTTTCTTCTTTCCTTTCGTCCTTTTTTGCTTTCTGTCGGTAGCCACACTGGGGGTGGGGGTGCTTACTTTATACGTTTCCTGCTTGACTTTCCAGGTTTCTGGTTCTGGGCAGAGGGCCCCTGCTCATTCTCGTTGGCATTCTTGCGGTATTGCTGACTGTCTGGGCTTAGTGTGTTTTTAAATCTCAAAGGATATTTCTGTTCAGACTGATAAGACCTTCTGGTGTGTTTTCTTAATCTCTAAATGTCTGTCGCGGACCGCTGATAGCCACTGTCCACCTCCAACCAGATTATAAACAACGAATCCATCATTTCACTGGAATATTCTGTTCTGTTGAAAACACAGCATTTCCCCCCACGTATTTATGGGTCATAAATGCTCAGCGTGGCTTATTTTAGTGTCATCGAATGGCCAGTTCCTTTCTCTCTTTTTTTTGTGTGTGTTTTCTATGGCAAGAAGGAGAAAACGTTGGGTGCCCGTTACTCAGAGTGTGTATTTTATTTTTCTTCTTTGCGCTGACCACCATGTGACTTTTGTTTATGTGTCCATCAACCCTCTCCCCATGTCAGCAGGGACCGTATGGGTTTGCTTCTGTTCCCCAGTATCTGGCAGCAATGGTATCTTAATAAATGTTTGTTGAACGAATGAGCGAAATGCTTGCAGGGACTATGCATTTGTGAGAAAGCAAATATGTGTGTTCTTAAAAGTTGGCTCCACTATCCATCAGGCTGTATCATGGACGTTTAGAATAGAAGGGGAAGAAGTTCAGGGGAGCATATCAAATTCCAGAGAAACATTCCCAAAGTTACCTCTGGAAACTATTATTCCTTTTATTCTTAAATTAAAAAAAAATTTATTAGAGAGAGAGAGGGAGAGGGGCAGAGGGAGAGAGAGAGAGAGAGACAGGGAATCTTAAGCAGGCTCCACACTCAGTGTTGGACCCGACCTAGGGCTCGATCCCATGACCCTGGGATGATGACCTGAGCTGAAATCAAGATTTGGATGCTCAACTGACTGAGTCACCCAGCCACCCCTAGAAACTATGATTTTTGAGATTATCTACACACCTTCCAGACACGAGGACATTTTCCCTACCAAACAACTTGCATGATGTTTCCCTTAAATAGATATATGAGTGAATAAAACAGGTGTTAATATTTTCATACATTGAGATGAGATTATCATTCCACAATATTATATACCATCGCAAAATATATCTTTAGTAAGAAAGCAAATTAAATTTTCAGCCCAAAGTGAGCTACCTTATGTGTAAAAAAGCATTAAAACCCCCAAATAGATATATTTTTTCTTTAAAAAATACATGAACGCAGGGGCGCCTGGGTGGCTCAGTCAGTTAAGCGTCTGCCCTTGGCTCAGGTCATGATCTCACAGTTTGTGGGTTTGAGCCCCGTGACGGGCTCTGTGCTGACAACTCAGAGCCTGGAGCCTGCTTTGGATTCTGTATCTCCCTCTCTTTCTAAACCTCCCCTGCTCGTGCTCTGTCTCCCTTGCTCGCAAAAATAATAATAATAATAAATTTTTAAATAAAAAATACATGAATGGAAGCATGCTACATTTATGTTTTCACCTTGATTTTTAAAAATGTCATATTCTATTAGGAGATTATTCCATATCAGGGCATACATAGTTTCCTGAGTTCTACATTATTCCATCGTATAGATTTACAATGATGTATTTTCCCAGTCACCCATCGATGGGCATTGAAATGTTCTGCTATGACCGACAAAGCTGCGATAACACACCCCATGTTCAGCTTATTCCCTAAATCTGAGAGGATGTGTGTCCGTGGGACAAATTCTGCGAAGGAGACTCTGGACAAAGGGGACATGTGCTCGTGATCTTGAGAGATTTTGCCCAGTTCATACAACCATACAAGATGCTAATGCCCCTTACGAGAGGGCCCCATTACCTCTCTTTAATGGGCACTCGGGACCTTATATGCGCCCGGGACCGGTGTGTGAAACGCACCAAAGACTGGGATCCTTTCTGTACAAAGGTAACCATTGACTTGGGATGAAACATGAGGACCCAGGTAAGTCTGCTTATGGAGAAAATAAGGCAGAGTATTTCTAGCTCAGAGGGCTGTGAATTTTCTGGAACGCATGCTCACATTGCCCAGCTCAGGTGTGCATGGAAGCAATCGCGGGGAGCTGTCATTTCCGGAGTGGGTAGGTGTCTGTGGTCTGAAGGACATCTTGGCCGACTTTGGGCTAAGACCTTGCAGAGGCCCGATCTTTTGTCCTCAGAGCCTCAGGCCAAGGCGTTCTTTGGCCATGGCACCAATTGATTCTCAGCTGTTTTATTTTTTTTCTTTTTGGAAGGCGGGTGGGAGGGACCACATATCAGGGAGCGATCTCTGTACAATCGATGAACTCAGCGGGGGCCTGGGTCCCATTTTGTCATCCAGGCCGTGTGTACATGATGGGAAAACAACCTGTGAATTCCATGCGCTCAGATATTTGGTTTGTGGCGGGAAGGTGGGGGGTGGGGGGGTGGGGGGGTAGGGAGAATGGGGTGGGGGAGGTCGCTGGAACTGATCTTTAGATTTAATTGACTGGCTGCTTGAATTGATGGGACAGTTCCGTTAAAATGGTCGATCCAATTAGGCATGTAAGGTGATTGAAAATACAGGATCCATCGTGGCTGGTGTAGCATTTTCATTGAGTGCAGGCTGAGAGGCGGGAGTTTCTGCACAGTCTTCCTGCCACAACCCTCATTGTAGGGCAGCTGGAGCACGGTCGGGGAGGGGGCGGGGGGGGGGGGGTCGCAGAGTGTGCCTTTTAATCCCGGAACAATCCAGGCTCTGCCAACAATCTGCCTGGGCACCAGTAGGGGTAAGGGCGCTTTCCTCTTGTTTTCCTTGTAGTTTGAATCGTAAAAGGGGAAGGGGCGGCCTAATCTTCCTGAGTTTAGACCTCATTAGGACCTAAGCCAGTCCTGTAAAAACGACGGCATGTACGTTTGTTGTCATTATTTTAGCTAACGTGTATTTTTTTTTTTTTTTTACTTTTTGTTTATTTATTTATTTTTAAAGTAATCTCTACGCCCAACGTGGGGCTCGAACTCACGACCTTGAGATCAAGAACAGATGCCTCCACCAACTGAAACCAGCCAGGCGCCCCTGTTATCATTCTTGTATGGGTGTGTTCTCGGAAGCTCGTTGCCCAAGAAATTTTTTTTTTTTAATATTTATTTATTTTTGAGACAGAGAGAGACAGCGTGAGCAGGGGTGGGGCAGAGAGAGAGGGAGACACAGAATCCAGAGCAGACTCCAGGCTCCGAGCTGTCAGCCCGGGGCCCAACGCGGGGCTCGAACCCACGAACCTCGAGATCTTGACCTGAGCCGAAGTCTGAGCCTTAACTGACTGAGCCACCCAGGTGCCCCGCCCAAGAAACTCTCTGTTAATTTCCTTAAAATTAGCCACAAGCTATGACCAAGGCATCACAGAAAGCCACGCTCTTTGCCAGTGGTTGAATAATAAGCGTAGTGTTTTTCACTCAAATCGACGATTGGAAATAGAGCCCTTCATTTATTTTATTCTTTTTAATTTTATTTTTTAAGTAATCTCTACGCCCAACGTGGGGCCCGAACTCACAACCCTGAGATCAAGAGTTGCACGCTCTACTGACTGAGCCAGCCAGAATAGAGCCTTTCATAAAAGCAGTTAAGCTCAACAACGTTAGATGACATGTTAGACGTCACAGCGATGCTTTTCCATCGTGCTGCCAGATGTGGAGACGAAGGAAAATGAAGAAAACCAACCAACCAACTCTAGAGTCTATCCTTCCAGCCAAATTATGTTATTACCCACTTAAAATGTTTTGGTGAGAAGAGGTGAGTAAAAATCAGTCAAATCAAACCTGTCTTTTAGGATTATTTCCTCTGGGTACTGAAAGAAAACGGAGCATATACTATCAAAAAAGCACAGTGTGGTGTCTTTTCGATCTTGATTGCACAAAATGTACTAGAAGGTTGTTTTTTTTTGTTTGTTTTTTTTGTTTGTTTTTTGTTTTTTTTAGTTTAGGGATAAAGCTTTTCCACAGCTCTGAATCTCCAAATCAAAATCCTTCCATTGTCTGGGACTTTATTCTCTCTCTCAGGAGTGAGAGTTTATCTGATGCTGCTTTTTGCGAACGTAACGGAAAACCCCCATTTCCCTCACAACCGTTCACATTACCTCCTCGGGTTTAAGAGAGACGGAAACGAGGTTTTTTTTTGTTTGTAGTGATAACTGCCAGGCAGCGCTGACCTGTCTTTGGAACGGGGGTGAAACCAGTTGGTTCTTCTTTTGGGTTTTCTGCGGCTGTTTTTAGGGACTGAATTGTAAATAAAACCGTTCCCTTAACAAGTGGCTATTTAAGAAGCCTCCTTCCAGCATGGCAGGTGTAGTTGATATATTTTCATGTGGGCCAAGGAATGTGTTCTGAAAGAACAAGGTTGTCTTTCAGTGAAAATAATAGGACACACCTTAAAAAATCCTTTTTTGGGGGGGGGGGTGGCACCTGGGTGGCTCAGTCAGTTGAGCATCCGACTTCGGCTCAGGTCATGATCTCACAGTTCGTGAGTTCGAGCCCCCTGTCGGGCTCTGTGCGGACAGCTCGGAGCCCGGAGCCTGCTTCGGATTCTGTGTCTCCTTCTGTCTCTGCCCCTCCCCTGCTCATGCTCTGTCTCTCTGTCAAAAATAAATAAACATTAAAAAAAATCAAAATATATAACACGTCACATAAAATTTGCCATTTCAAGCACATTAAGGGCATAACTCAGTGGTTAAGCCCCTGCTTTCCGCTCCTTTGGGTAAAAATACCTAAGAGATGCAGTTTCTTTTTTAAACCTTACCTTCTCGGGCATCTGGGATAGACTAGCTCTACACTGTAGAAATGGGAGAGGCACCTGGGTGGCTCAGTCGATTAAGCATCTGACTCTTGGTTTCGGCTCAGGTCCCGATCCCATGGTTCGTGAGTTCTAGCCGCACGTCGGGTGCGGTGCTGACAGTGTGGAGCCTGCTTGGGATTCTCCCTCTTCCGCTCTCTCTGCCTCTCCCCCACTCGCTCTCTCTGCCTCTTTCTCAAAACTAAATAAACTTAAAAAAAAAAAAGAAGAAGTGGGAACAGCAGATTTTAGTATCAGGAAAGCAAACCAAGAGTTAGCCACAAAGGGTTTTTGTTTTGTGTTTTACACTGGAGACAGAGTCAAAGGGAAAAAATATATATATAAATAAACGTAAAGGCTCCCCTTCCCTCCTCTGTCTTCTTGTTCCTCTCCCTGGCCCCCAAAGCACTGCAGACACCCCCTTCTCTCCTCTCAAGTATGTGACTGGTCTCCTGTGTTTGTAAGTCCGCTCTGTAATGTGATTGTTCCTCCAGGACTTTATTAATGACATTTACGATTCCCATAATAACTAAACCATGCTGTTCTCCCAGTACCAGGCCTTGGAGAAGTCATTACCCTGGTGATCGCAACAAAACTGAATTCTAACGGGCTGCCTGCTGGTGCAATACTCTGTGAGTAACTCCCCGTGTTCTGGCAGTAAAAACAAATTAAATTAAAGATCCCTGTTCACCAAAGGCCTAATTCTAATTTTTGCAAAGTTTCCATTAAACAATATTGTCTACAGAAAGCACACACGAACATGCTCCCCGCCCCCCTGGGAACTGACTGGAGAGGAAACTCCAATAGAAGAATTTATTAAATTTCCCCATTAATTTTGCGTTACACCCTCTTAGCATTTATTAATAATATTAGGAAGATTCAAAGATCCATCCTCTTTGAGTTCTGGAAAGCATTTATGGAAATCGCATTTCATCAGGGAGATGTGAATTGCTGAAAATCAGAGGTGAACAAAGCAATAGATTAGAAGGAGTTTGCTTTGGTAATAAATATGGTAATGGGGTTTCTTCCTTTTATTAATGGCGTGGAAACATTTCAGGGGATATTTTAATATTGTGTTCTCCTGAAGAATCTCAGCCCAAGCAGTTTTTCTTCTACCATTTAATGACGGTGGTTTTCACCTTGCCTTTGATTTAGCAGTCCTTGGAAACAGTGCATGGTGTCTGGGAAAAACAGGTGTGGTTTCCCCACCGCTGGGGGTGTGGATAAAATGGCGCCTCTGGGAGAAGGTGTGTGGGTGGGCTTCCCACACTGATTTGATGCTTGGTTGAAGTTTACTGCATCCAACAATGAATTGTTCCATTTCTCCCATTCGCTTTTATTTGAGATGGATTCCAGGATTCTTGGACAGTCCTTCCCGGCTCTATGCGAGCACCATTGTACTTAAACATGAGAGTGGAAAAAGTTGGCAGAACGGGGGGCTTATGGAGCACCTCCCAGGTACCAGGGACTCTGTACTGGATCCTTTTATATATCTTGTTTTATTTTGATTCTCACAGTAGACCTTTAAGGGAGATAGTTTTACTCTATATCATGAACAAGAAAACCTGCCCAAGGTCACACAGCCTGTCGGTGAAGCAGTCTCGGTCATTCATTCAAGGCATTCAACTACTATTTTTTGATCTTGATTTGCATTAGGCATGGTGCTAGGCTCTGAGGTTCAACAGTCGTGACCAACATGGGTGTTTTGTTATCTGGTGGGAGGACAAAAGAGAAAAAGCAATCCCAACGAACAATGGCAGGACGTGAGGGCGCTTGGGTGGCTTAGTCGGTTGAGCGTCTGACTCTTGATTTTGGCTTCAGGTCATGATCTCACAGTTTGTGAGTTGGAGCCCCACATCAGGCTTGGTGCTAGCGGTGAAGAGCCTGTTTGGGAGTCTCTCTCTCCCTCTCCCTCTCTCTCTCTCTGCCTTTCCACACTTGCACTCTCTCTTTTTTTTTAATTTTATTTTTTATTTTTAAAAATTTACATCCAAATTAGTTAGCATCTAGTGCAACAATGATTTCAGGAGTAGATTCCTTAGTGCCCCTCCCCCATTGAGCCCATTCCCCCTTCCACAACCCTTCCAGTAACCCTCAGTTTGTTCTCCGTATTTATGAGTCTCTTCTGCTTTGTCCCCCTCCCTGTTTTTATATTCTTTTTGTTTCCCTTCCCTTATGTTCATCTGTTTTATCTCCTAAAGTCCTCATGTGAGTGAAGTCGTATGATTTTTGTCTTTCTCTGACTGACTCATTTCACTTAGCATAATCCCCTCTGGTTCCATCCACGTGGTTGCAAATGGCAAGATTTCCTTCTTTTTGATGGCCGAGTAATACTCCATTGTATATATAGACCACATCTTCTTTCTCCATTCATCCTTCGATGGACATGTGGGCTCTTTCCATACTTTGGCTGTTGTCAATAGTGCTGCTATAAACATGGGGTGCGGGGCGCCTGGGTGGCGCAGTCGGTTAAGCGTCCGACTTCAGCCAGGTCACGATCTCGCGGTCCGGGAGTTCGAGCCCCGCGTCGGGCTCTGGGCTGATGGCTCAGAGCCTGGAGCCTGTTTCCGATTCTGTGTCTCCCTCTCTCTCTGCCCCTCCCCCGTTCATGCTCTGTCTCTCTCTGTCCTAAAAATAAATAAAAACGTTGAAAAAAAAAAAAAAACATGGGGTGCATGTGTCCCTTCGAAACAGCACACCTGTATCCCATGGATAAATGCTTAGTGGTGCAATTGCTGGGTCGTAGGGTAGTTCTATTTATAATTTATTTAATTTATTTTATTTTTTTGATTTTTAATTTTTTGAGGAACCTCCAGACTGTCTTCCAGAGTGGCTGCACCAGTTTGCATTCCCACCAGCAGTGCAAGAGAGATGCCCTTTTTCTGCATCTTCGCCAACATCTGCTGTGGCCTGAGTTGTTAATGTGAGCCATTCTGACAGGTGTAAGGGGGTATCTCCTTGTGGTTTTGATTTGTATTTCCCTGGTGATGAGTGAAGTTGAGCCTTTTTTCATGTGTCGGTTGGCCATCTGGATGTCTTCTTTGGAGAAGCCCGCTTGGACTCTCTCTAAAAAAGTAAATAAACAACCCCCCCCCCCCCAAAAAAAAGGAAGAATGACAACTTGGAAGCACTTCACATTGGGCAGGCAGTCTTCAAATCCAGGAGCGACCCATTCCAAATCCCATTCTCTTTCCCCTGAATCCCGATGGATCTACTGAAGTGGATGGAAGATTCTGTGAACCACTTGGGCACCCAGATTGCCTTAATCTACAATTGCTCCCCAAGGGCCCAGCAAACGCACAGACCCTCGGTGCCTGCTGTTTCCCAGGAGGGGCCACTCCTGAAGTGAACGCAGTTCAGCTCTGGGAATCCACAAATCTACAAGCCCCTGGGTTTAGAGATAAACAAGGATCCTCAGGAGATAAGCAGGGGCTGGAATCAATCTGAGTGTTGTTGGAGACAGTCAAGAAGAGTCTTCTAGGATCTCTTCGGGGATATTCACAATCCCTGGCAGAGTAGGGAGCATTGTGTCCAACGTGGCTTGCCTGGGTCTGAACGAAAAGCAAGCAAGTCGTTATCCAGACGTTTCTTTCTTCTTCTCCTTGTTCTTCTTCTTCTTCTTCTTTCTTGTTCTTCTTCTTTCTTCTTCTTCTTCTTCTTCTTCTTCTTCTTCTTCTTCTTTTTGTCAAGGTTTATTTATTTTTGAGAGAGAGAGAGAACACAAGCTGGGGAAGGGCAGAGAGAGAAGGACAGAGGATCCAAAGCAGTCTCCGGGTTCTGAGCCGCCAACACAGAGCCCGATGCAGGGCTCGAACTCACGAACCGTAACACCACGACCAAGCTGAAGTCGGGCGCTCAGGCGACTGAGCCATCTAGGTGCTCTCATCATCCAGGTGTTTCTAAAGGAAAAGCCACCCGGCCCTCTCTGAGTGGTCCAGAATGAAGTCTTAGTGGTACATCATCAGGGCACAGGAACAAGATTATCTTGCCCAGTGACACTGTTGAGGAGAATAATTGGGACGCTAAAATCAGAGTTTCTCTAGAAGCTGAGGAATCAGAATGGTCTGAGGAGTTGTAAGAAGCAGCTCATGAATATACCAAAGGACTTAATAATGGGCTGTCAGGCCCGTAGTCCATAGTCTGGGGGTGAGAAGGTTTGACTGGGCCTCTGGTCTTCATCTCTGTTCCTTCCTTTTTTCCTCTTCTGATTGACATCTTTCCCCTATTTAATCGTAATTTATATCTTAGGTTGGGTCCCCCCAGAGCGGAGAAGAAGCTGAAGATTGCTGTGAAAGTGAATTATATTTGAAAGCTAGGGTGACTGTTCGGTATGAGCCTCCCTGTCCCCTGCAAGGGCCAATATGACTCTCCATGGAGAGAGAGAGAGAGAGCACAAGCTGGGGAGGGCCACAGAGAGAGGGAGAGAGAGGATCCCAAGCAGGCTCCACGCCATTAGCGTGGAGGAGCGGGCCGTGGGGCTCAAACCCGCAAATCGTGGGATCGTGACCTGAACTGAAATCAAGAGTCGGACGCTTCACCCCCTGAGCCACCCAGGTGCCCCGTTACCTTTTCTTCTTAAAAACCAGGTGGGTTCGATGTTTCAGCAGTGTTTCCCAAGGTGTGGCCTTGGGACCAGCAGAAACAGTATCATGGGGGGTGGGGGTGGGGGGGAAAGCACTTGTTAGAAATGCAGGTTCCCAGGCCTCGCCCCAGTTCTATCCACTCAGAAACTCTGGGGGAATGGGATTCGGAAATCCAGACTCGAACACGTTCTCTTGGCGATTCTGATGCTTCTGAAAGCTTGAGAATCGTGGCTTTGTGGACTGGGCAGGTGTTACAGAGATAAGAAGGGAAAGAGGGAAACTCACATTGAGTGAGCATCTACACTATGCTAAATAGAGTCCCAAGGACTTTGTATTCATGACCGCATTTACCACTTGTGACTCCTACTTTGTTACATGAAGTAGGGTCCGCTTTCGTTAACTAAGAAGCCGAAAGTCAGGAGGTTAAGTTGAGTTGCCTATAGTTAGACTCAAAACCAGGATTTGAACCCAGGCCTGATTTTGAAGGCCACGCCTTTCTTTAAAGTTTATTTATTTATTTATTTATTTTTGAGGTCTGGGGAGGGACAGAGAGAGAGAGAGAGAGGGAAAGAGAGAATCCCAAGCAGGCTACGTAATGCAGAACCTGACATGGGGCTCGAACCTACGAACCATGAGAGCGTGACACGAGCTGAAATCAGGAGTCAGATGCTTACCTCCTTAAGCCACCCCGGTGACCGTGCCTTTTCTAACGCACTGTGCTGCGTTAGGAAAATAGATGCCAGAGAGTGGAGTTCACAGCGAAACGTACCCATAGACTTGGTGGGGGGCGGGGGTGGGGGGATGCAGTCTTGCCTGGGGCTCTGGCTATGACCCCCGCCAATGCATGTGGACCGCGGCAGAGAGCAAGGAGTCCAGTCCAGTGGAGGGGCAGAGCGGGGGACACGTGAGTCAACATCACAGTGAACGTGAGCGGAGCATCTCTGCCTCCCAAATATCCTTGGAGAAAGCGGAGCCTGAAAGGGAGCAGGGGAGATGCTCTGTTATGATCAGAATAGGGGATGTCCAAACAGCAGATATTTGGAATATAATAATAATATATATATATATTATATGTATATTATATATATGTTATATATATATTATATAACATATATATATTATATTGTATATAAATCCCAGGTTTTATATACATATATATATTTATATATATTATATTATTGTAAATATATTTAATTTTTTATTTATATTTATTAATATTTAAATATTTAAATTTTATTAAATTATAAATTAAAAACAATATTATTTAAATATATTTAAAAATATTTAAATATATTCAAATATTTTAAAATAATATTATTAAATTAATATTTAAATATATTAATATTTAATATTTAAATATAAATATATAATTATAAATATATATATATATATATATATATAAATCCCAGGGTTTCAGTGCAGAAGCTACACCGGGGATGATACGTGCCCAGATCGTAAGTGAATCGCTCGGTTAATCCTCACAAGGTCTTTATTGGGCAGCTGTCATCGCCTCACGAAGATAAAGAAACAGAAGCAGAAGGATAAGTATTGCGCTGCTCACAGATTCACAGAGCCAGGAATTGGCCCCGAGTCCGCATCTGCCCCCGAAACGGTACCGTCTCTCAGCAGAGGTTCAGCGGGGAGTTGAGTCTCCAGGATATGCCCGCTTCTTTGCGAGGTTTCGTGATGAGTTGCTGGAATCTTCTGCTGCTTCCATGGAGAAACTGCTGCAGTTCCCAACCTTACAGGCCCCCGGGAGCTCTGGTTCCCAAGTTTTAGTTGCATCAAAGAGTTGCATGCGTTTGGAGTTCTGTATCTGCCCACATTTGGCACACGAAATGACACCTCTCCCAGTGCAAATTCCATACTAATTGACTGATTGAAACGGGATTCTATTTCAAGGGTGCTTTGTAATTGAGCGCTTTTCTCTGGCTATAGCTTCGGGTCACTCATATAAAAGCAAAGACAAATCTCAAAGTTTTATCTCTTTCTGAGAGGGTAACCGTAACTTGGCTTATTTTGCATCCTCCCAGAGCGGGTTCAAAGCTAAGCTACCTTACAAAAGGCTCCAGCTGTCACTCTGGAAGTTGCCTTTTTGTACATCGGTCTGGAAAGGATTTGTTCCCGTGGAAGCTTCTATCCCTTACGGATATCAAATGCTGCTTGGGATAGGGGGGCTGGGACTTGGAGATCCTTCCATCTCTTTAAGATTTTCTTTGTAATTGGGGGTACCCTTTGACGGTGTTTGACCCGTCCTGACTTCTTCGAACACCTCTGGCTAATAATCCCAGTCTTACGGAAGACCCGTGGGTGTGGGGTCTTAAGTGAGAAGCAGAGTGTCTTAAATGAGACGTGGCTGGAGAGGCAGCCTGGCATGGCGGTTCATCAGATGGCCCAGTCAAAGTGTGATCAGCCAGCTATCGTTGGTCTAGAACTATTTGCTCCTGGTCCCCAGGGAGATCTGGAGCTGGCATGAGAATGGAAATCAGTGAGGAAACGAAGCACACTGTTAGCTCAATTGCTCTCTTGTCCTGGCAAGACTTTCTCAATGAAGGAAGCCACATAGATTTGTCATCTGGTGGGAAATGCCTTCTTATCTTCTTGCAAGGCCAGCATGAAAAAGTCTGAAGCCCAGCTACTTTGCGGCGCTCTGGTTTAGAGCTGGAATTCTAGAACCAAAGTACGTGGCTTCAAATCCTAGCCCTGCCACTTACTAGCGGGATGGTTTGGTCTAAGTTGCCGCGCTTCTTTGCAACGCAGTTCCCTCAGGTATTAACCGAGAATAATATTAATGTCTATTACTATTTTTTTTAACTTTTTTTTTTAGTGCTTATTTATTTTTTTTTATTTTTTTTTTCAATGTTTATTTATTTTTGGGACAGAGAGAGACAGAGCATGAATAGGGGAGGGGCAGAGAAAGAGGGAGACACAGAATCGGAAACAGGCTCCAGGCTCTGAGCCATCAGCCCAGAGCGTGACGCGGGGCTCAAACTCACGGACCGAGAGATCGTGACCTGGCTGAAGTCGGACGCTTAACCGACTGCGCCACCCAGGCGCCCCTAGTGCTTATTTATTTTTGAGAGAGACAGAGACAGAGCACCAGTGGGTTAGGGGCAGAGAGAGAGGGAGACACAGAATCCCAAGCAGGGTCCAGGCTCTGAGCTGTCGGCGCAGAGCCCGACGCGGGGCTCCAACTCACGAACCGTGAGACCACGGCCTGAGCCGAAGTCAGACGCCCAACCGACTGAGCCACTCAAGAGCCCCAATTCTACGACTATTAAATATGTGTGTGTATATATATATACACACACACATATGTATGAATATGTATACTTGTGTGCATATATATTTATATCACACGGTAAGCACTAAGCAAGTGTCAATCATAACATCAATAAAAGCATAACAACAACAATTATACGTGTGAAACAACCAGTATGATCTTGCAGGGGCAGCGAGAGGCGTGTCTCCGTCCTTTGAACGGAGATGATTGCGGAATGGTTGAGCAGGTTAGTTGAAGAATGAAGCCGGGGCTGGGGCTGAGTTTTGTAATTGGTAAGGATTTGGTCTCTGGAGTTTTCTTTGCTGACTTCCCAAATTGCCATCCCTGCTCTCATCTATTTCTTTTCTTTCTTTTTTTATAATTTTTAAAAAATTCAAAAATGTTTATTTATTTTTGAGAGAGACAGAGACAGAATGCGCGTGGGTTAGGGGCAGAGAGCGAGGGAGACACAGCATCCGAAGCAGGCTCCAGGCTCCGAGCTGTCGGCACAGAGCCCGATGCGGGCCTCGAACCCACGAGCTGTGAGATCACGACCTGAGCCGAAGTCAGACGCTCAACCGACTGAGCCACCCAGGCGCCCCTTTTTATAAAAAAGATAGGAGGCTCCCAATTAAGAAATGACCAGGGATGGGGGAAGGAGGAAAATGGCTGTGCATGCTCTAAGACACAGAACTAGGAAAGCGACTTTACGAAGGGTCAGCTGTGTCTGCCCTGGGTCAGCACAGCCTTGCCCAAATTATCTGTAGCTTTTTGTTCCTTTGTTTATTTTATTTTATTTTTTTTCATTAAAAAAAATTTTTTTTTCAACGTTTATTTATTTTTGGGACAGAGAGAGACAGAGCATGAACGGGGGAGGGGCAGAGAGAGAGGGAGACACAGAATCAGAAACAGGCTCCAGGCTCTGAGCCATCAGCCCAGAGCCAGACGCAGGGCTTGAACTCACGGACCGCGAGATCGTGACCTGGCTGAAGTCGGATGCCCGACCGACTGCGCCACCCAGGCGCCCCTTGTTCCTTTGTTTAAAAGGCCAGGTGAAAACTGAGCTCCCGGCAGCTCATCTTTTCTGCATCACGGTGACATTCTCGTGACACCGTGAACAGAATCTGACGTCTGTTTTACAAGTTTTGCTTAGGGTTCTACACCGAAAACTTGGAACCTTCCTTCACGCTATCAAATCCTATGCAGCTATGCTGTTGGAAAGTCATGGCCTACAGGGCTCTCAGGAGAAGACTTCTAAAGGCTCTTAAAACCAAGAACTCGGGGACACTGTGTTTAATGAAGAAGGGCAGGAAGGGGATCAGGAAAGTGGTTTTTATTTAATTTTTTTATTCCCTCTGATTTCCCCAAGGGAGAAACGAAGACTGGTAGAAAATGCTGGACTGAACTGGAAGCTGGATCCAGATAGCTTAGGTCAAGGCATCAGGCTACTTTTTGCAAAGCTGATTTTGATTGAACTTCTTTAAAAAAAAATTTTTTTTAGGGGCCCCTGGGTGGCTCAGCCGGTTGGGGGTCCGACTTCGGCTCAGGTCGTGATCTCACGGCCCGTGAGTTCGAGCCCCGCGTCGGGCTCCGCGCGGACAGCTCAGAGCCTGCTTCGGATTCTGTGTCTCCCTCTCTCTCTGCCCCTCCCCTGCTCGTGCTTTGTCTCACAATAATAAATAAGCGTTACAAATATTTTTTTTAATAAAAAAATAAAAATTATCTTTTCATTGTGACAAGATATACCATATTAACACGTTTAAGCGTGTAGTTCAGTGACATTAAGCACAGCCACACTGTTGTACAACCATCACCACCACCTGCCTCTAGACCTCTTTCCATCTTGTAAAACTGAAACTCGGTCCCCATCGGACACTTTTGCCCCAGGCCTCCCCCCACCCTCCCCAGCCTCTGGCAACCAGGAGCTCCTCTCTGTCTCTATGACTTTATTCTAGCTAGCTACCTTACATCAAGGGATCGTAAAGTAGTTATCTTTTTGTGACTGGCTAATTTCACTCAGCGTAATATCCTCCAAGTTCATCCATGTTGGAGCAGGTATCAGAATTGCCTTCGTTTTTAAGGCTGAAGAATATTGCTGTTACGAACATGGGCATACAGATATCCCTCTGAACCCTGATTTTAGGTATTTTAATAAGGAGTCCTGATATTTTAATCTGCGCACTAGAGCATCAGTAGCCCAAGGCAGTGGCCTTCAGTAGCTGCCCCAGCGGTTTTATTGTATTTTATTTTTTAAAGCTTATTTATTTATTTTGAGAGAAAGAGAGAGAGTGCGAATGAGGGAGAGGGGCAGAGGGAGAAAGAATCTGAAACAGGCTGTGTTCAGCGTGAAGCTGGACAGCGGGCTCGATCTCATGAACCATGAGATCATGACTTGAGCCAAAATCAAGAGTCATCTAGATGCTCAATCGACTGAGCCACTCAAGTGCCCCCCCTCCCCGAGGTGCTTTTAATAAATATGTTTTTGTCTTCTTTCTCTTTTTTCTCCCTCCTTTTTTTTTTTCTGTCTCTTTCTGTCAGTCTGTCTTGATCATCCTCTCTCTCTCTCTCTCTCTCTCCCCACCCTCTGGTGCTTGCTTGCTTTTGCTGGAGGAGACCATGTAGGCAGAGACAACCCCTTCTGCCCTCGTAACACCTTGCAAAGGGTTTAGATTTTATCAGAAACATACAGGAGAAGCAGCAAACGTAACCACGGAGAAACTGACCACATGGAAATAATGGATTAAGCTTTGGCTTCACGCACAGCTACTGTAAAAGCTAGTGTCTTGACGTGAGTAAAAGGTGTGAAGACAGACCCCCCTGGATTTCGTGGTTATTCTTATAAAATAAACTTACTATCAGATAATGCAAGCTTCCACGTGCAAGCTACCTAATCTGAAACAACTGGGCTGTTGTCCGGGCCAAACAGAGAAAAGTTTAGATTTGGGGCATGGAACGTAATACAGTCAAGGGCCCCCCTGCAGAACAGTGGGATCCTGATTTCACTTCAGAGGGAGAGAAAGCCTGAGAAAGTCGAAAGTGTATTTGCACGCCAGAGCTCTGCGGGCGCCCTCCTGGGCAGATAGGACTTCGATGAGCTGTATCTTGGGGGCGGAGCTACCTTAGAGAAGATGGGGGCAGATGTCCAGAGCCTGGAGAAACCTCCCAACACTTGGATCTAGGCTGTCTTTCCTCCCACTGTGAACTTCCTTGGCCTGAGGAAGTCACACAAGCCCCTGGCTGATGGGCAGAACTGTTGAAATGGAAATAGATGGGTTTATTATTACAAAGAAATATGCAGAGAGGAAGTTCATGAAAATGCTCAGTATTGGGTTTGGGTTGGTGATTCTTTTTCCTTTTTTTTCTAGTAAAACTTTTTTTTTTTTTTTGTAATGGAAAGTATTATATATGGTAAATTAGAAAAAAATAAAACTGGAGATGTCCATTTGACTTATCTTCTCCTTCCTGCTGCTATCACTCAGAAGAAGTCAAAGCCCATGCCCCTGGCTCTTGACCTTCTAAGCCTTCCCTTGGATCCCCTGATTTTCCCCTTATTTCTTCAATCACTTCCCCCTTTGTGCTTAAGATAAGGAGAATCAGTCTTGCAGCCAGAGTCCTCACTGAGATCCCGGGGCACTGCAATCCAGAATGTAGTCATTTCCAGGGTCCCGCCCAATTTCATGACTTCGCAGGTGCTCACAGCCCGGCAAGAAGACAATGGTACAAGAGGCAGCCATGACCGGGCACTCAAGGTCCAGCAGGGAGCAGAATCCTACTCGCAAGAGGTTGGATGAAGAGAATCCGGGGAGAAGGGACAATCTCAATGGGTATAGACAGAGTTAAGCAAACCTACAAAGAAGATTGATCACAAAGGGACTAACAAGAGTGGGAAGCCACTACCCCCTTTGGGATGAAGAGGAAAAATGGTGTCACTGGAGCTGGATCCATGGAGCTGTGGGGGAGGGGCTGCCCCACAGGGGCTCGCTCCAAGGCGGGGGTCTTTTCCTTTCTCGTTCTTACAAATTTATGGAGATACAATTCACGTTTTATACACACAATCCTCCTGTTTAAAGGATGCAATTCGGTGGCTCGTAATGGAGTCACAGAGCTGCACCAATTTCACATCACCCCCCAAAAGGACATTGTTCCCATCAACCAACGGTCACTCCCCACTTCTCCCCAGCCCCCCCTTCGCTTAACGCTTAGCAATCACTAATCTACTTTCCGCGTCTGTCATTTTGCCTGTACTGGACATCCACGTACATAATGCCGATCTTCATTGTTTCCAAGAGGTATGTTCTATAAGCCTCCAGTAAACCTTGAATTAGTGAATACGACCCAATCATTGCTCTCCTGCAGGAAATAGAGGCGTCTCTGGTCCTGACATTGTCATCAACAGATCAAATACACAGTCTTGTTCGATGTGTACCGCTATTTAAAGACGCCATATTCGACATCGATTGTTGACCTGTTACCATTTAACTCAAGGCCAACAGCACTGCAACTCAGCGGATCTGGCACACAGGCTGTTTCGCTATAAGGCTCATCACAGCCTTCTTGCACTTCGGAAGACTGGACATCACTTGAGCACTGTCCTTGGGGGGACACTTGCAACAGCAAAATCAACAAAAAGAAGCACGGAAATGTGAAAATGAGGCACTCACCAGGCTGCGGAAGGGACACTTGTTTGTGGTATGTGCACTGACACAATACGGTAGAGCTCGCCTGGGAATACGCACGTCGAACAGAATACGCTCGCCTGGGAATACGCACGTCGAACAGAATACGCTCGCCTGGGAATACGCACGTCGAACAGAATACGCTCGCCTGGGAATACGCACGTCGAACAGACAGCTCTAGATTTTCGCCACTCTGTTCATGTCTGTGAATGACTGCAAATGCACTGTGAGTATGGGTTACAAGTAAGTAAATTCGCAAATATGCAGCCTCTGATGAGGACCCACCGTAAGTGTTATCATGCAACATGTGATGACCGGCCTCTCTCGCTTCGTATGACATTTTCAAGTTTCATCCATGTTGTAACACGTGTCAGAGCCTCGTGCCTTTTTATTGCCAAATAATATTCCATTGGCCATTGTGGATAATGCTGTGACGCACGTTTGCGTACAAGAGTCTGTGGGGACATATGTGTTTGCTTCTCTTGGGTGGGTAACTAAGAACGGAATTTCTGGATCATGTGGTAACTCTGTGTTTCACCTTTTGAGCGACTGCCGAACTGTTCTAAAACAGCTGAACTATTTTACGTTCCCACTGGCAATGTAAGAGATTCTAATTTCTTCACATCCCTGCTAATGCTTCTTATTAACTGGCTTTTTGACTATAGTCTCCTACTGATCATGACGTGGTTTCTCCTGTGGTTTTAATTTGTTTTACCCTAATAACTAATGATGTTAAGGTGTGTGTATGTGTGTGTATGTGTATATGTGTGTGTGTGTGTGTGTGCATGCTTATTGGACATTTGGAGAAATGCCTATTCCTATCCTTTAGGCAGTGGTCTCTAAACATTTTTTTTTTGTGTGCCAACTCAGCTTGGTGAAACTCATGAGTCCCTTCTTGGAATAAAGCTAATAGAATTATGAAGAAAACAGATTCTAGTAAAATAAAGTTGTCAAAATATTTTAATAACCACATTTGTCATATAGTCATTTTAAACCTCCTTACTAACGGGTTAAATAAATTAAGGGGCAGATTAATGATGCCTTAAACTGAAGGTAGTGTTGAGTTTTAACAATATTTGAAGATATTTGCAACAACTGTAATAAACTCCAGAAATATATTTAATTTGGATCCGGTGACAGAGTCACCACACTAATATTCCTGAGTAGTATTACTTGCGAATATTGCTAAAGTTGGCTGCCCACACCCATAACCGAAGGAAATGCTGAATTTCAGTTAGAAGTTAATGAAAACAGTGGTGTAAATGTTTTCCCCTTCTGAGATCACAGACCCTTGGAATTCTATTTATGTCTCCTTAGCTGGGGGACCCATGGATCCTAGGTTGAGGAGCTGTCACAGAAGGATGTAGCCCTTTCCAGAACTATGACACCCACGGGGGAAGGATTGGAGAAGAAATACCCCAATCTTTCTCTCCTTTCACTCTCCAGTCTCCTGCAGTATTTTCCATTGGCTGGACCCAACTGGAAGCCGGAAGGCAAGGGAGTCTGGATGATGCAGGGCATAGGAGACAGACCTGTGTGGTATAGATGGGGTTAGAGAGGTGGAGAATGGATTGGTTGAGGTGGTAGGAGGAGGAGGTGTGAAGGAGCAAGGGTGAGGTGTGGTGGTGGTGGTGACACCGCAAATAACCAACACGATGACCATAAGGCTTGCGACATTTGCCTCTCTGTTGAGCTGCCATACCAGGAAATGGAGAGACTCGGGTCTTGGCTTCCATATGCAATTTGGTTGAGATCAATGCTTCCTGAACTGGCCTTCTTTGGAACGTACTGGGAAACGTTGCAACATCTATCCCTCATTTGGGTTTTGGGAGTCACAGTGTGTATTAACGACTATTCAAGACGCTGGGGGAGACCTGTAGCATTGAGACTTTTTGAAAAATTCTGATTTCTCTGACTCATGTGGCCCAGACACTTTCTTCGCGGCCCTCATCTAGCAGAGCCGTGCGGAACCCCAGTTTGGGATATGCCAAGGTAGGGTACAGTAATTTCTACTCACAGGCAGCTGGCTACCAAAGATCTTTCACCTTCCTTACCTTGTTTAACCTTGTAGCACCCCTGTGAATGAGAATCCCGAGATTCAGAGAGGGCGTGGGACTTCCCCAAATCACACAGCCAGTTCAGCGATGGCACAGGAGACAGAAAAGCCAGTCCTACTGGTACCCTATACCATAATAGTCATTTATTTGTTTGTTTGGTTTTACGAATGCTTCACGCTTTCTCCAAATATTGCCTAATGAACCCAGTTGTCAGCTTTGACCCCTTGTGGAACAGCTTTGAAGGTAATTAAGCCAACAGCCTCCTTGATCTGTGGCCCTTTTATGTCTTCTGACTTAATTGCACTAAGACGCTTTTAGTTATGAGCCAAGAAAGTGATTTTAAGAAGAAAAGGAAATTATCCTGCAGTTTCTCTTATTTGGAAGGATAGGGGAAAGACGTAGGAAAGAGTTTCCATCCCCATGGCCCCTTTTAGAGCACCTTCCTACTTTGGGAAAGTGACTCTTCTAGAAAAGGAAAAAAAAAAGTGTCAACGTAAGCACTCAGATTAGAGGCTAACCTGCTTTGGCCCTCAGTAATAATGGGGTTTTCCGTAAGGGCGTAAATGTTCACAATAAAGATTACGTCCTGAAATGTATGGAACATTTTCATATATTTGATCTCTTAACGGTCTTGTAAGACAGGTAAAGCCACCGGGGCTTAGCGAGGTCATAGGGTCGCCCGGCCAGCAAGAATGAAGACTGGCCATGTAATTAGAAGGCCTGCTAATTCGGGCTGCAGGCTCTTTCCATTTGTATGACGCTGCTTTGAGCTTTGAACGCCCAGAGCCCAATAATGACGTGTAATTGTCATGCACAAACCTGTGAGGAAAGTGGGTGGGGAGCTGGGAAGTTTCGGGCCATGGTTCGAAGTGACAGAGAGGCCTGGAGAAACAGGACAAGGAAGACGGACACAATTCCCAAGGCACACCTCGTAGCCATGGTGGTGATGGGCGATAAAGATCTTGTGCTTGGATTATTTAATGTTTTAAAATTTATTTTGAGAGAGAGGGAGAGAGAATCCCAAGCAGGCTCCGCACCATCAGTGCAGAGCCAGATGCGGGGCTCGAACCCATGAACCTGACCTGAGCTGAAGTCAAGAGTCGGATGCTTCACCAACTGAGCCACCCAGGTGCCCTGGGCTTGGGTTATTTAAAGAATACTCCGGTAACAAAAGTCATGCAGGGGAAAGAGAAGAACGTTGTGCCGAGAGATGAAGGTCTCCAGTTCGTGATCTGCCACCAAATCGTAAGAGCCGAGGTGGGGTGTATGGCCTCTTTGCTTACTTCTTCATCTATAACGTTGCTAGAGTGTCTATCCTATGAGGTACTCAGGACCACGGGCGCCTGGGTGGCTCAACTCGTTGAGCATCCAACGTTGGCTCAGGTCACGATCTTGTGGTTGGTGAGTTCAAGCCCTGCAAAGGGCTTGCTGCCGTCAGTGTGATTACTGCTTCAAATCCTCTGTCTCCCCCCTCTCTCTCTGCCCCTCCCCTGCTTGCTCTCTCTCTCTATCAAAAAACAACACAAAACAAAAAAGGTACTCAGGACCAGGTACAGAGTCGGGAAGGCTTCCTATCCTCAGGGAGCTTAGAGTCTAGATGGAAACAGCAGCGAAAGGAATAAGGAAGCAGTGTGGTGGGTAAATACAGTGTGCTCTAGAGACTTATCACCTCATTGACCAGAGGTTGAGAAGGATTCCAAAAAAAAAAAAAAAAAAAAAACAAACCCTGACATAGGATCTAAGAGCTGAAGGACGAATAGGAGGTAGCGAGGTGCAGGGATGATGGTGAGGGTGGGGAGAACGGCGTTCCAGGGTAAAGGAACAGCATGTGCAAACGCACAGACACACAAGCTGTTTGAAGGATTAAAAGGAATTGGCTTGAGACCAGGTGGGGCAGGGTTGGTGGAATGTTTTGTTTTCAGTTCCGTCTCCCGGATTCACATATTATTTTACGGAATTTTGTAAGCAGACGATCTATGCACATAAAATATCCCAAAGTATATTAAAAAAAAAACCAAAACAACCCACAAAATGGAAAGTAGGGCTTCCTTCTTGGCCCCGCGGCCATGCATTTTTGCTTCGGAGAGACAGCTGTGAGCATCATTTTCCCGTCAATAGTTTCAGAGATATTTTACGAATTTACAAGCATATGAATGTGTGTTTCCCTAGAAATGGTTACCTTTTATATACCATTATTACTTTTATTACTTCACTATATATCCTTGATTTTATTACTTAACCACCTTTCTTCAAAGTCTTCCCTTTCTTTTTTTCACGGCCAAGTTGAGAGGTGACAGAATTTTAGTTCTCCTAGTATAAGCCAGGTTAAGCTGCTTTTGGCATGCTTCAGAGCATCTGTGCTTTGGTTTTTATAAAGATTTTGTTTTAATTCCAGTGTAGTTAGCATACAGGGTTATGTTAGTTTCAGGGGTGCAATATAGTGATTCACCACTTCTGTACATCACCCAGCGCTCATCTCGACAGTTGTGGTCCTTAATCCCCATCACCTCTTTTTTTTTTAATTTTATTTATTTATTTTTAATTTTTTTTAACGTTTATTTATTTTTGAGACAGAGAGAGACAGAGCACGAATGGCGGAGGGTCAGAGAGAGGGAGACACAGAATCCGAAACAGGCTCCAGGCTCTGAGCTGTCAGCACAGAGCCCGACGCGGGGCTCGAACCCGCGGACCGCGAGATCATGACCTGAGCCGAAGTCAGCCGCTTAACCGACTGAGCCACCCAGGCGCCCCCCCATCACCTCTTTGACCCATCCTGCCACCCACCTCCCCCCTGGTGACCATCAGTGTGTTCTCCGTGGTCAAGAGTCCGTTTCTTGATTTCTCGCTCTCTCTTATTTTCTTCCCCCTTGCTTATTTGTTTTGTTCCTTAAATTCCACATTTGAATGAAATCATACGGTATTTGTCTTTCTCTGACTGATTATTTCACCAAGCTCCATCCATATCATTGCAAATGGCAAGATTTCACTCTTTTGTATGTGGATTATTTGTTTTTTGGGGTGTTGAGTTGTATAAGTTCTTTATATGTTTTGGATACTAACCCTTTATTTGATATGTTATTTGCAAATATAATCTTCTCCCATTCTGTAGGTTGCCTTTCGGTTTGTTGATTATTTCCTTCACTCTGCAGAAGCTTTTATTCTGATGTATTCCCAATAGTTTATTTTTGCTTTTTTCCCCCTTGCCGTAGGAGACATATCTAGAAAGAAGTTGCTGCGGCCGATGTCAAAGAAGTTTCTAGAGTATCGTTATTTTGAATTCTGTGAACAGTCTGTTTATGTATTTACCAAGTTTTTTAAAATTGATTTGCCAGAACTTGTTATATATTGGAGAAGTTAGCTTTTTGGGATATGACCTGCAAATGTGCTTTTTCTAGTTTGACATTTTTCTTTAAAAATTTTTTTTAAATGTTTATTTATTTTTGACAGAGAAAGAGACGGAACGTGAGTGGTGGGGGGTTGCAGAGAGAGAGGGAGACACAGAATCTGAAGCAGGCTCCAGGCTCCCAGCCGTCAGCACAGAGCCCAACGCGGGGGGACCGTGAGATCATGACCTGAGCCTAAGTCGGAGGCTCAACTGACTGAGCCACCCAGGTGCTCCATAGTTTCACACTTTTCTTTTGGCTTCCTGTGTTTTTGTTTTGTTTTGTTTGGACATGTGGTCACACAAACTTTTCTAATTTTTTGTAGTTAAGTTTATTAATAATTTTTAATGCCTTCTGAGTTTTACCTCATATATATTTTTAATGTTTATTTATGTTTGAGATAGAGAGAGCATGGGAGAGGGGCAGAGACAGAGGGGGACAGAGAATTCAAAGTGGGCTCTGTGCTGACAGCAGAGAGCCTGATGCAGGGCTTGAACTCATGAATCATGAGATCATGACGTGAGCCAAAGTTGGATGCTTAATTGACTGAGCCACCCATGTACCCCTTACATAACATTTTTAGGAAGGCCCTGTTCATTCTAAGAAAAAAATCTCATGTGTAAAAAAATATATATAAAATACATAATAAACTATGCATGAAGTAAAATATTTTAATACCTTTATGGATTCATTTCACATATTTCAAATATTTACCCACCTGTAAGTTCCTTTTACAATAAAGCATGAGTTGGAGACCTAAGTTTATTTCTTCTTTCCAGGTGGCTATCCATTTTTTCCAGTATGACTTATCTTATAATCTGTCTTTCTTCCCTCGTTGATCTACAGTGCCACTTTTAACATATATCACCAAATGTATTTGGATTTATTTCTGGATTTTCCATTTGATTTCATTTGTCTGCCTATTTCTGTCCAGTTAGCATGTAACTTCAGTGTCAGATTCTGTAACATTCATGTATTTAATATCAGGAAACCTAACACCTTCTCTTTCAGAAGAACTTCCCTGCTCATTCCCGATCTGAAGGAAACTTTGGAAGGGACCAATTAACTAGACCGTTTGACCACCTTTTGCTCCATTGTCAGATCTTGAGATCTGAGATCTTTCCCTTAGTGTCTGCTTACCTCTGGCTACCTCAAGGAATTACTAGATTCCTGGTAATTCCTAGTAATTCTCCACTTGTTTGCGTGATCTCCTTTTCCAGTGTTCTTATCGATCCTTCCTGGGCTCTGGGAAGAGGGACTGGGCAGATTCTTTGTGGCAGAGCTATGACTGGCACCTAGATTTTCTTGACCCCAGTTCAGGATTTACCATTATTATGACTACTATCTATGATAATGACTTGTATTATTTCATTGTCCCCCCAACCCCCACTGCTCCTATTAAAATACAATGCGCCAGGCACGGTACTAAATATTGTTAATATATTACCCATTTTGTCCTTACACAGCACCCAGAGGACGTGGAATGTGCTGTTCCATCCACACCTAGCTGTTGGTGGTCACTTCTGCGTGCATTTTACCCTCAAACACGTTCTCTTTATTGGCCACTTTCCAGCTCTGACCAGGAGCCCAGGCATTCAGACTTCCTAGTGCTACAGCAGACAAATTGCTACACAACTGTGTTTTTATTTCCAAAGTTGTAAATTGCACCAAAATAGTTTTTCTACAATTTACAACGTGTCTGACAAGAAAACAAGTTGTTGCTGCCAACTCCTGATTTTTAATTGAATCTCTGGTTGAGTGCGGAGCACAATAAATAACTCTGCCCATGGGGGGCATAAGGCAACACTAGAGGCATTCGAGAATGTCTCCGGGGAAGGCCAGAGGGCAAAGAGCCTGCAGGTTTCTGGATGCCCTGCTTACTTTGGTTATTTTTGGAAAAGTTTCTTAAAGGGCCCTCGCAGGGAAGTCAATGAACTCATGACCGCCATTTTGAGAACGGTCAAGGAACAAAGCTGTTCTGTTGAGCCACCAGGGCTGAGTTTGGGCTTGATATAACATTAATCAGACTTGGCAAACCCTAGATCACATCTAGGTTCGTTCTCCCCGTACTTGCCAAGCCATTCTGCACACGGAGAGGACTTTCTTGTCTTGTTGGGCCCTGTGCTCAGTGATGGCTTACTGGAGAATGAGGATGGTCCACATTTCCCAGATCTGGTGAGAGCCAGCATGGGCAGCTGTGTTCTGAGCCTTGGGTCACTCTGTCAGTGACATGGCATCGTAAATGGATGCCGATCGGTCCATAGCATTCCTAGATCAGCAGGGGCTGCGGCTGCCAGGAGTTCCCAGCAGGGATTAGTGTGCTGGTGTGTCTGTGGGGAAAGAGCATTGTGGCTGGTGCAACATGTTTGTTGTGAGAAGTGAGAAGAACCAGCGGAGACCAGAAGCCCATGGTCTGAGTCCTGAACGCTGGAGGCGATCCCAATGTGGATGTGGTGGTGATTCTTGAAGGCTGGTGTCCATCCAGCTGCTGGGTCTGTGTTGTAGAGGCCACAAAATGTTCACCATTTCTTCCATTTATCCACGATCTCATTTGAAATGTCGACAACCCTACAATCTGGGTGTTATTATTCCTTACTTTTAGATAAAGAAATTGAGACCCGGAAACGTTCACTGGCCTCAGAGACCCGTGGACAAGCACGTGAGGCAGCCCGCTGAGTCATTTTTACTGACCTTCAATTTCAGAATGTTGAGTATGTGGTTAGTATTCGAAGTAGGAACCAGAAGAATAGATATTTTCTGAAAAGACACCTCATTGTTCTGCCTTAAAAATAAAATCTGTTCCTCCAACCCAATGTCCCTCACAGATTCCATACATGCCTTCTAAAAATGCAGAACTCTCCAGAATCACCAGGAGGGAATATTCCTCCTGTTTTATTTCCCCACAATTAATACAACGACTCTGTGTCACACACATTTATTGATCACTTCCAGGGTTCTGGCCTGGAACAGTTTACGGTAAGATGTGATGACACAAAGTGTAACATATTTTGGAGATGTTTCTAGGTGAAGACTTTAAAAGCCAATATATTAAAATATCACGGACACCTGGGTGGCTCAGTCAGTTAAGCGTCCGACTTTGGTTTTGGCTCTGGTCATGATCTCAGGGTTGTATGATCAAGCCCCACGTCGGGCTCTGCACTGACAGCACAGAACTTGCTTAAGATTCTGTCTCTCCCTTTCTCTCTGCCCCTCCCCTGCTCATGTTCTCTCTCTCTCTCAATAAATAAATAAATTAAAAAATAATTAAAGTATCAGACACAGCTGATTTCCAGTTATTGTTCACGTATTTAAAAAAACAATTTTTACTGCCCTGACAATTACAGAACCTCTTCGTGAACTTCAGTCTGTGGTCTGTCCTTCAAAAATAGCCTCATTAATAGCAGATTTAATCTTTTGAGAATAGATTTGAGTTTTTGGATCGGACTTTGGAAGCTGGAAAAATCATTTAGAGCCGTCTGGTAAAGAAAGTGGATAATATGATTTTGCTTTTTAAAAAACGTGCTGTTAGGGGCGCCTGGGTGGCGCAGTCGGTTAAGCGTCCGACTTCAGCCAGGTCACGATCTCGCGGTCCGTGAGTTCGAGCCCCGCGTCGGGCTCTGGGCTGATGGCTCGGAGCCTGGAGCCTGTTTCCGATTCTGTGTCTCCCTCTCTCTCTGCCCCTCCCCCGTTCATGCTCTGTCTCTCTCTGTCCCAAAAATAAATAAACGTTGAAAAAAAAAATTAAAAAAAAAACAAAAAACAAAAAACGTGCTGTTATAGAAGAGAATGGCTTTCTTGTGTGTTTTGTGGATATTTTTGAAGGCGATTTTTCATACTTCACCAAAGGGGGAAAGGCTAGTAAGTAGTATAAAACCATGAGCAATTCATTTAGAAAATAAATTGTAATGTGTTTATCATACAAAGTCAGTAGTTTTAGTGTTACATCTATGCTTTGAATTCAGCAGATACTTCTCAGCTAGCATGTTATAATGCATATTCATTATAAAGATAGAAAACGTTTTCCCTTTTCAATTTTTCTCGTGTCACCGGCCAACTTGAATTTCTCGTAATTCTTAGGTTATCACCACCGATTTTGAAAATGCTGCCTGAGACACGTGCGTGGCGAGTCAACCACACGGCCCTACCGAGCCATCCAGCTCTTAGCTATTGTGAAGAAACCGCAGAGTCACGGGGTTGCAACTAGTCCACTCTGTGCAAAATATGTTTTAAAATATTCAGAAAAAGGAAAAACTTAAATTCCCTTTAGGCTGACATCCAAACGGTTCATAAAATTACAAAATCAGTCAAAAAGCTTTCATTGGACGCCAAAGATCCGTTCAGTTTCAAGGGGAATAAAAATGTTGGTGGACTCAGTGAGGACTGGTAGCTATGTTGTTATGGTGACCACAGCCACACTTACTCTTAAAAGGAGGGGCGTGGGCTCAAGAATATTATCTTCTTTTTTTTCTTAATTTTATTTATTTATTTTGAGAGAGAGAGAGAGAGAGGAAGAGCATGAGCAGGGGAGGGGCAGGGAGAGAAAGAGAATCCCAAGCAGGCTCCATACCATTGGTGTAGAGCCGATGCAGGGCTGGAACTCATGAACCATGAGATCATGACCTGAGCCAAAAGTCAAGACTGGTACACCTAACCATCTGAGCCCCCGAGGCTCCCCAAGATTATCTTTTTTGGGGAGGAAGCAGGAAAAGGGAGAAATCACGACCAGTCTAATGAGAGTCTTTGGGAACTTAGCCTTTTGATAGTGACATTTATATTGGATTTAATGGACATTCATTGGGTATGTGTCCATGTATCCCTTGCTTATTGGAATGAACAAAGTTGGGTACCTCCAATGATGACCAAACCAAGAAAATATCTGAAGAACCTGGGTGGCTCAGCCAGTTGGGCATCTGACTGGGCACCTGGGTGGCACCTGGGTGGCTTAGCCAGTTGGGCGTCTGACTCTTGTTTCCTGCTCAGGTCATGATCCCAGGGCTGTGAGATCTAGCCTGGCATCAGGCTTCATGCTGAGTGTGGAGCCTGCTTGAGATGCTCTCTCTCTCTCTCTCTCTCTCTCTCTCTCTCTGTCGCTCTCCCCAACATGCGCTGTCTCTAAAGTAAAAATATTAATAATAATAATAATAATAATAAATTAAATAATAAACTGAGGGGCTTATGAGGATGAGGTTGAGTGTATGAAGGCCATTGTGGCTAGAACAGGGATGGGGCAAAATAATAATAATAATAATAATAATAATAAATAATAATAATAATAAGACATAAAGGCTAGAAGTAGGCAGGGACCAGAATGTAGTACCTAATATTCTTGAAATATTATATACTTAGATATTATTGTAAGAATGATGGAAAACCATTGGAGCTTGGGTTTATGTTTAAAAAGACTGTTTTGGCTGCTGCATAGAGATTGAGATCCATGCTCCCGGGTCCTTGTCTTTGTTCCTCTGTATATAACATGCTTTAAAAAAAAGTGCTTTTAAGATATTGTTTTCTTTATCACTGGTATTGGGGAACTTGGTTATGATGTGCTTGGTATTGTTTTTCTTGTTTCTTGTGTTTGGGTTCTGTTGAGCTTCTAGGCATGTGGATTATCTTGGTAGAAAAGTCGATGGTTATCTACAAGAGGAGAGGGCTGAGGATCAAGTTTGGGCCCTTCAATATTTAGAAGTTGGACAAGGAAGGAATCAGCAAAAGATTCTGAGATGTGATAATGTCACATGTCAATGATGATGTCAATGATGTCAGGGGAAATCGAAAAGAGTTTGATGTCACAGAAGTCAAGAGAGAAGAGAGTTTTCGAGATCTGTGTAAGAAATATTTATTATTATTTATTTTTTTAATGTTTATTTATTCTTGGGCGAGAGAGAGAGAGAGAGAGAGAATGAGTTGGGGAGGGGCAGAGAGAGAGGAACACAGAATCCGAAGCAGGCTCCAGGCTCCAGGCTCCAGACCCTGATGCAGGGCTCGAACTCACAAGCCGCGAGATCATGACCTGAGCCAAAGTCAGACGCTCAACTGACTGAGCCACCCAGGCGCCCATGTAAGAAATATTTATTGAAAGCAGTTTCAGTGGCCAGATCTGAAGAATGTTCAGGTGTAAATTATTCTTCTAAAAAACCGGCCGATATGAGAAGGAGAGGGTTAGGATGGCATCTCAAGGCAGACTTGGTTTGGAGAAACCGATTGTTAGAAGCATGGGAGAAAACTGAGTTTATTTATAGCAATGGAGGAAGGAGAAGGAGGTTGGAGATTTGGATGGAAGGAAATAATGAATGAAGGAGATCAGACGCGACAGAGGAGACACAATCAAGAGTAGGTGGAGGAGACACAATCAAAGAAGGTGGCTTTGATGAGGAGGAGGGGC
Source organism: Leopardus geoffroyi (assembly GCF_018350155.1). Taxonomy (NCBI): domain Eukaryota; kingdom Metazoa; phylum Chordata; class Mammalia; order Carnivora; family Felidae; genus Leopardus; species Leopardus geoffroyi. The sequence continues at coordinate 8,006,443 of NC_059330.1, forward strand.
TTGCCACTGTCTGACCATGGAGGAGGAGGGGCTTGCCACTGTCTAGACCACTGTCTAGAATGTGTAGAGTGGCTTTGTCAATGGGGACAGGTGGTTGAGGTTGATGCCCTCAGCTATCTTGCGGAAATGGGCGGCACGTTTCTCTTCTTCAAGTGGAAAGTTCAGTCTTAGTAGAGGACCTGAGACAAGTGCAAACATTTTTTTAGATTGTTAAGAGAGAAGACGGAGTTGCTCAAGGATAGAGAAATGGCTTACTGGCCCAAGCTGAACGCCCAGCTGCACCCGAAATCCGGCCATGAGAGTGTTTGACTGATGTTCTCCTGCAACATTCAGTCAATAACCCAGTTGAGGAGGTTAACCGTGAGGTGGCAGCTTTGTTGTGTGGGTTTGGCGGAAAAACAGGGGCAAAAGGAACGATAGGTGATGATAAAGAATATTTCATGTGGTCCTGAGGATCATCTAGGCAGGGTTGGGAAGCCAAAGAAACTTCTGGGAGACTGAGGAGGTCCTAGTAATTTTGTTTGTTTGTTTGTTTGTTTTTGTTTTGGAGAAAAGGATCACAAATCAGACAAGTTGGGTATAAAGGCTACTTGAAAAAACCATTTTTCTCCGCCTGCCTCACAAAGTTATCGTAAGCTGTAAATGAGTTAATTCGCGCACGGTGGTTTGACTACCGCCTGGCACATAGGACGAGCCCAGGCAAGGTGGTAACGGATGCCATCAGTGTCCTGCACGATTCCCCTGGCTTTGGGTGTGGCCCCGGTGCACATTCCCCGGGCATGTCCGTGGCTTTCCTTCCACCCAAGGACCTGCCGTGTCCTTTACCCCGAGCAGCGATAATTTGTTTGCCTCGTGCCAGCCGCAGCCTGGAAATGCAGCGAGTACTGGGGTTGTATGTACACGACCCAGATTCTTGTCTTTTAGCTGCGGGTGTGTTTTAGATGCTTCCTTAGATGGTCTCTGGCGGGATTGATATGAGTGGCTCCCAGGAGTTACCAGCTCAATATCACACACTGTATTGGCTTTTTCCTTTTTGTCTGTCTCTTTCTCTGTCCCTTCACTTCTGCTTTCTGGGATTATATTCCAACTAAACTATTGAAACCTCAAGCCCATGCCCCATGCTCTGCTTTTTGGGTGAGGTGGGGCCGGGGAAAGCCACGGACATAACCATTATTCATGTTAATATTATTATTAAAATTTGTTTAATGTTTATTTATTTTTAAGAGAGACAGAGAGAGACAGAGCATCAACAGGAGAGGAGCAGAGAGATAGGGAGACAGAATCAGAAGTAGGCTCCAGGCTCCAAGCTGTCAGCATGGAGCCTGACGTGGGGCTTGAACTCACAAATTGTGAGATTATGACCTGAGCTGAAGTCAGATGCTTAACTGACTGAGCTACCTAGGTTCCCTGTGGCAATAACCTTTAATGTTATTTTTTAAAGGTTTTTTTAACTTTATTTTTTTATTTTGAGAGAGAGAGAGAGAGAGAGAGAGAGCAAACAGGGGAGGGGCAGAGAGAGTGAGAAAGAGAGAAAGAGAATCCCAAGCAGACTCCACGCTTTCAGTGTGGAGCCTGATGGAGGGCTTGAACTCACAAACCATGAGATTGTGACCCGAGCCGAAACCAACAGTTGGACACTCAGCCGACTGAGCCACCCAGCCACCCCAATGTTAGTTTGAAAATAACTCTTAATGAATTAGTATTATTTATTGTAGACATCCAGAAATTAGTACCAAATTTCTAAAAATCTTTCTGGGCAGGAAAGAACCTGAGTCTGGACACCCAAGGCTCACAAAGTATCAAGCAAAATTATTGAATGTGACCAAAATATACACATAGCCTAGAGAACTTCTGAAAAATCAAGAAAAAAAAATCCTAAAGATATTTGGGCAGAAAAGCCTGTTGAGCACATGGGAACAAAATTTAAAGTGCTTTGGAATTCTTCTCCGTAACACCTAACAGCAAGAGAAAGGAAATGACATCAAACAGAGTTTAGCTTACAACCGAAACAAAGTTACTAGACTTGCTTTGATTGATGGCGGAATGAATTAAAATATAGAACTCGAGAATCCGAAAGACACAACCGTGACCGTTGAAAGAAACGCACAAAAGATGAATTCTAGGTAATTGTTTTATAGATGGTGATACAACACAATGGAAGGGTACAAAGCGCCTCTTGAAAAGGGATAGTGATCGAATTATAATAATTTAGGTCTAAGGTGTTGTCATACGTCAATAAAAACTAAGAGGCCAAATTATGGAAAAACATACAATTTCCTCATTGTTCCCCAGGGGGATATAATTTCATTGTGAATAAAGATAGCGGGAGAAGGATATGTTCCAGGATGTAGTTTTTTAGACCCCAAAATAAGAATTAGTTGAGATAAAAACAGGATGCATATTTTCCAAGTTACTAAAGAGAAAGGCAAAGAAAACAAATCCCACGTATCAAACATACTCGAGTAGCACATTGACGTAGGGTCTTTAATCTTCTGGTCTCTAGGAACTCCTGTGATTCGCCATCTGCCCTAGATCTTAGCATCACCTCCAATGTCATTAATGCAAGTGCTACCTTTTCTTTCTTTCTTTCTTTCTTTCTTTCTTTCTTTCTCTTTCTTTCTTCTTTCTTTCCTCCTTCCTTTCCTTTCTTCTTATTTTTGAGAGACACACACACACACACACACAGAGCGTGAGCAGGGGAGGGGCAGAGAGAGGGAGACACAGAATCTGAAGCAGGCTCCAGGCTGTGAGCCATTAGCACAGAGCCCGGCGCTGGGCTAAAACCCACAAACCGTGAGATCATGACCTGAGCCGAAGTAGGACGCTTAACTGAATGAGCCACGCAGTCACCCCCAAGCACTGTCTTTCGGACCACTCCTCCCTTGCCAACTTGGCTTTTTAATTAAAAACACTAAAATAGTTTTTCATCTCACTGTGACCTCCAGCCCCTTTATCCTTTGTCTTTCCTATCTGTGAGCCCTCTCTTTCCTTCACTTTGCTACCTATCTCGCTTAGATTTTGGGGGCCGCTAGTTCAGTGCCAACACCCTAAATTCCCTCATCCCTTGGGGGCTCTGGTCATGCCCCATCCGGCTGAAATCTAATCCCAGAGCAACGCACTATATGCTTTTTCTTTTCCTCTATTTGAGCAGCCAAAGAAAAACACAACAGGAAAGGTTGTACCGTCATAAATTCACGACCATTAATCTTGAAGGACGATTCTTTTTTTTTTTTAATTTTTTTTTTTTTTCAACGTTTATTTATTTTTGGGACAGAGAGAGACAGAGCATGAACGGGGGAGGGGCAGAGAGAGAGGGAGACACAGAATCGGAAACAGGCTCCAGGCTCTGAGCCATCAGCCCAGAGCCTGACGCGGGGCTCGAACTCACGGACCGTGAGATCGTGACCTGGCTGAAGTCGGACGCTTAACCGACTGCGCCACCCAGGCGCCCCTTGAAGGACGATTCTTAATGGGTCTCTGCCAGCTCATGGTCGAACTTTGCACACTGGCTATTCCAAACCTCCTCCAGCCTCCTCAAATGTCCAACTTCCCCACCCTCCTGCCATCTCTCAACACATACTCATATTTCATGTTTCACAGAGAATAGATGCTATTAGATAAAAATCCCTCAAACACCCTGCTACCAAACCCATCAGTATAATCCCATTTGTACCTGTCTGGTCTTCCTTTTTGTCTGTTATGTAGAGGGGCTGTTTCTCTTCCTGAGGGAAGCCAGTTCCTTAAGAATGCTTTGGACCCCACCCCCTTCCTTCTCTTGTGGAACTTTATACTATAGATTGTCTTTCATTTCTCCCCAATTTCCAGTCTCTTCTCAATCTCATTTACCTAATCTCAATTACCTTAACTTGTAAACATTAAAACATTTCATTCTATTAAAAGTTTATCTCTCCCCCAGCATCTATTAGGAGTTTTCTAGACTTACTGTCTTGACTCACTTACCTCCTGTTCGCTTCCTAACTCACTTCAACCCGGCTTCTGTTCCCATCCCTCCACTGTGGCAACTCCGGTAAGACCACCAGTAACTTCCATGATGTGAGATCCCATGGGCAATTATATATTTTTTTTAAGTTTATTTATTTATTTTGAGAGGAGGGGAGGGGCAGAGAGAGAAGGAGAGAGAGAATCCCAAGCATGCTCTGAGCTCAGTGTGGAGCTGGATGCAGGGTTTGATCTCATGAACCATGAGATCATGACCTAAGCTGAAATCAAGAGTCCGATGCTTAAGTGACTGAGCCACCCAGGCACCACCCCCCCCATGGGCACTTTTATATAGCCATTCTACTCAACTTCTCAGTGATGTTTGATGATATTGATTACTCTTGTCTACCTTTCCATTGGCTTCTCTGACACTCTACTCTCTTCTTTACATTCACTGTGTATCTTTTCCAGGATCTTTTTTCCTTTCTCTGCCTCACCTCCATTTTGGAGTGAAATTCTTAGGAGTGTGTCCAATTTTGGTTGTGCAACAAAGTCATCGGGGGGAGCCTGGGTGACTCAGTTGGTTAAGCATCCGACTTTGGCTCAGGTCATGATCTCATGGTTTGTGAGTTCGAGTCCTGCATCAGGCTCTGTGGTGATGGCTCAGAGCCTGGAGCCTGCTTCAGATTCTGTGTCTCCCTCTCTCTCTGCCCCTCTCCCTCTCATGCTCTGTCTCTGTCTCAAAAATAAATAAATATTTAAAAAATTAAGAAACAAACAGACAAAAAAACCAAAGTCATCTGCGAAGTTTTTTTTTTTTTTTTTAAATAATTATTGATGCCTTGGCTTTACTCCAGACAGTTTGAAAATGAATCTCTGGCACTGAAGCCCAGATAACTGTATTTTAAAAAAAAATTATGCAAGTGAAAGAGGCGTTGGGATGCATTGCTGGCCAGAATTCAAAATGGCACGACCTCCATGGAAGTGAACTTAACAACGTTTTGCAAAACTACATATGTATGCACTTACCCCTCACCCTGGCATTATTACTTCTAGAAATTTACCCTGAGGCCACACCCGCAACAACACAAGATACTAATGTACCAGGGTATTCACTCTAGAATTACTGACCTGACCTGAATTCACACAAATCTTGTATGTTGTTTCTTCCGGAAATTTTCTAGTTTTGGATTTTACAATGAGATCTGTGATCGATTTTGAGTAAAATTTTACATATGGCATCCAGTATGGATTGAAGTTGTTTTGCATAAGGGTATCTAACTGTTTCCAGCACCCTTGGTTGGGAGACCCATTCTTCTTCCAGTGAATTGCCTTTGTACCTTTGTTGAAAGTCAACTGTCTGCATATGGATAGGTTTATTTATGGACTTCCTATTCTGTTCCCCTTCTCTGTCAATCTTAGTAAGTGTATTCGCATAATAAATCTTGACGTCAGGTGGTTGCTTTCTTTTCTCAAAGTTGTTCTAGCGACTCCAGGGCCTCAGTTTTTCCATAGAAATTTAGAATCTGTTTGTCGGTTCCTATAAACACAGCTGCTGTATTTTGCTTGGAGTTGTGGCGAATCTATAGAACAAACTGGGGAGAATTGACATCGTGACAATATTCCTTCACGAACTAGTGTATCTCTCCATTGATTTAGCTCTTTAATTTCTCTCAGCAAGCAGTTTCCAGAATAAATTTCTTGCTCATATTTTGTTGACTTATCCTTATTTTATAATTTCGATGACTTTAAAAAATATTTAATGTTTATTTATTTTTGAGAGAGAGAGACAGAGTGTGAGCAGGGCAGGGGCAGAGAGAGAGAGGGAGACACAGAATGCGAAGCGGGCTCCAGGCTCTGAGCTGTCAGCACAGAGCCCGACGCGGGGCCCGAACTCACGGACCGCGACATCATGACCTGAACCAAAGTTGGACGCTTAAATGACTGAGCCACTCAGACGCCCCTGATGGTGTTTTAAAGGATGTGTTTGGGGGCGCCTGGGTGGCTCAGTCGGTTGAGCGTCAACTTCAGCTCAGGTCACGATCTCACAGTCCATGAGTTCGAGCCCCGTGTCAGGCTCTGGGCTGATGGCTCAGAGCCTGGAGCCTGTTTCCGATTCTGTGTCTCCCTCTCTCTCTGCCCCTCCCCCGTTCATGCTCTGTCTCTCTCTGTCTCAAAAATAAATAAACGTCAAAAAAAAAAAAAATTAAAGGATGTGTTTGTAATTTCATTTTGGATCGCTCATTGTTAATATTTAGAAGCTCAACTGATTTTTGTATATTTACCTTGTATCCTGCAATACTGATAAACACACATATTAGTTGTAGATGCTCTTCATAGATTTCATTGGACTTTCTACAGAGATGATAATGTTGCCTGTGAACAAAGATGGGCTGATTCTTCATTACGATGTAAAAGACTTTTCCCCCTTTATTTCACTGGCTTGAGCTTTTAGTACGTGAGTAAACATGGTGAGAGTGGGTGTCCTTCCCACATTCCTGATCTTAGCAGGGGAAGCCTTCAGTATTTTATAATTAAATATACTATTAAATTGTATATGTTTCTTTTTTCTTCCTTTCTTTGGATTGGGTGTTATTTTTATTCCATTTTATATTATGCTTTTTTTTTTTTTAAATTTTTTTTTCAACGTTTATTTATTTTTGGGACAGAGAGAGACACAGCATGAACGGGGGAGGGGCAGAGAGAGAGGGAGACACAGAATCGGAAACAGGCTCCAGGCTCTGAGCCATCAGCCCAGAGCCCGACGCGGGGCTCGAACTCACGGACCGCGAGATCGTGACCTGGCTGAAGTCGGACGCTTAACCGACTGCGCCACCCAGGCGCCCCTATATTATGCTTTTTAAAATTTGCACTAGTCTTTCAACTTTGTTGGTTTATTAGCAACAATGTTTTGTCTCGTTTTCCAGTGGTTGCTTTAGGGCTTATAGTATAAATTCTAATCTTATCTCAGTCTGCCACCTAGTAACATAACATCACTGTGCGTTTGCATAAAAACCCTGAAACAGTGTACTTTCATTTTTGTTCTCATCCTCTGTGCTGTTACTATTTTTTTTTTTTTTTTTAATGTAAGCTCTGTGCCTATTGTGGGGCTCGAACTCATGACCCTGAGATTAAGAGTCACATGCTCTACCTACTGAGCCAGCCAGACGACCCCTCTGGGCTATTCTTGCCATCCATTTCCTCGTATTATAAACCCTGTACTGTGTTACATATTACTTCTTAAAAAAAAAAAAAAATCCGTGATCCTTATAAGATATACTTTTTTTTTTAACATTTATTCATTTTTGAGAGTGAGAGAGACAGAGCATGAGTGGAGGAGGGGCAGAGAGAGAGGGAGACACAGAATCAGAGGCAGGCTCCAGGCTCTGAGTTGTCGGCCCAGAGCCCGACGCGGGACTCGAGCTCACAGACTGCGAGAATGTGACCTGAGCTGAAGTCGGACGCTTAACCGACTGGGCCACCCAGGAGCCCCCATTTCCTCATTCTTTGCTGCTATCTCCTCAATCTAAGCAAGTATAATTTCTTACCTAGACCACTGCAATACATTCCTGACTTCACCCTATATCCCTTTTACTTCCTTCCAGCCTGTCGTCCACACGTAACTTGTGTGATTTTCAAAACAGAAATCTCGCAAAACCCACGCATCCCCAGTTTAGAACCTACCTAACCAATTTATACTTCATATGCCTGCAACGTGCCCTTATTTGGATAGCTAAGAAATGTGATAGGGTGGGGTTCCAGTCTGTGAAACTCCACAAAGGGACAATATCTGAGCCTTTGAATAAGTATTGGCTGAAAATGAAGGGGGACTATGGTAGTTTCAGGAGAAAAAAGTTGAGGGAATCCTAGGGTGTGAAAGCCAAAAGTGCTGGCAGCACACGAAAAAGTCAAAGGCTTCCTTCCAATTCATGCAGCTAAACATTGTACTCACTTTCCACGTCCAGGATGATGCACTTTTCATGCTTATTGGGATGACGTGGGGGAAGGGGAGCTTACGGAAGAGAAAGTTTAATGTACCTTTGCGGTGCAATTGTGACCTTTAGTAGCACGGGGACCCTGCTCTAAGTACCATGGAGGAATAGAAAGACCTCGAGGCCATCGTCCGGGTTCTCAAGGACCTCCTCAAGTCTTCTTGCCTCCTCATTTGCATGTCTCTTCCCACCTTTTCCCAGTCCCACCTCTTTCCTCCATGATGTCCCCCTTCACTGATGCCATTTTTGCGCATGGCTGTGCAGTCGGTGGTCCCAAGTTAAGGAGGGGGGAGATAAAAAAAAAGAAAAATCCCACAAGAACTTGTTCAAATCACATTCAAGTTAACAGGGGCAGCTGGGTGGCTCAGTCGGTTAAGGGTCCGACTTCGGCTCAGGTCACGATCTCACGGTTGGTGAGTTTGAGCCCCGCGTCGGACTCCGTGCTGACAGCTCGGAGCCCGGAGCCTGCTTCGGATTCAGTGTCTCCCTCTCTGTCGGCCCCTCCCTCGCTCGACACCGTCTCTCCCTCTCTCTCAAAAATAAACATTAAAAAAAAAATCACATTCAAATTAAGGAAGGCAAACAACTCACAGAGTCCGAAGGAGCTTTTTCAGCTTTTTAAAAAATAAAGAACAACAAAGCACATTCCCCGGAAGCCCCAACAACAGTTTCCATCTGCAGTCTGTGTCTCTGGAGGGAAACAATGAGCCATTGCAAGTTTATATTCTTGAAGACAGTGAAGTCTCAAACACAGATTAAAAGAGAGGAGGGGGCGGGGCATGGAAAGATCAGACAAGGTGCTGTTGGGTGCTAGAATCAGATCAGATGATTTCCTACTGGGCTTTCTCCTGGGAAGTCGATAAAAGCTGGCGTTGTTACTCTCTGGTAAGAAAGGGCTTTTGATTCGGAGACCCCTCTTGACTGTCTTTAAAAGGGAAGGTAACCCTCACAATCTCCTAGGGAGAATTCTAGCATTTGTCAAGCTTTGCTTCACTTCAAGTCACATGGCAAAAAAAAAAAAAAAAAAAAAAAAAAAAAAGTAATAAGAAAGAAAGAAAAAGAAAAAAAGAAAGAAAGAATAGAGAAGGGGGAAAAAATCCAGCCTTTCAGACTTGACTTCACAAAGAAAAGGGCGTCTTGGGGCACGCTGGGATCAGATTGGCCCACTGGTGTGTGCGTGTTTCCCTAACTTGTAAAGTCTGGGGTGTCAGAAAGTCGGAGAATTTTCAGGTTGCCAGAGTCCTCAGCGGACACGAGGTCCTTTTGAAGCAGAGGAACTCTCCCTTCCGTTGCCGTCTTACCTGGGAAGCCAATATTTAAAAGCTGAGAGCGCACGGGAAGATAGATGAAGACAGGAGGGGAGAGGGAGCCCCATCTTCCCCGAGCTGGTTCTGGAATTTCTAGGACGCCTCTGGAGAGACGCTAGGGCCCTTGGGAGTATTATTTTACAACTACTCTCGGGGTCTTTTAAGTTCTTTTTCTATTTCTCTGCCAACGTTTACTTCCTTATATCAAAGCTCAGTTACTAGATACATAAATATCAGATGGGTCACTACAGCTGGTACCTTTGGGGGGATGTTTCGCCATTATCAAGTTTTTCTTTCTATCGCTAGCAATAAACCTATTTTGTCTGCTATGAAATGCCCTCCCACTTTCTTGTGCTTACAGCTAGCTTGGCATATATATATATTTTTCCATCCATTTGCCATTAAACTGTGTGTTCTTCTGCCTTTAAAAGAGTATCTCTTGGGGCGCCTGGGTGGCTCAGTCGCTTAAGCCTCTGACTCTTGATTTCGGCTCAGGTCATGATCTCACGGCTTGTGAGATCGAGACCTGCGTCTGGCTCTGCGGGGACAGTGCAGGGCCTGCTTGGGATTCTCTCTCTCCCTCTGCCCCTCCCCCATGCATGCCTGTGATCTCTTTCTCAAAATAAATAAATAAACCTAAAAAAAAATATCTCTTATAAACCACATGTAATTGGTTCTTGTTTTATTTTACTGAGTGGAATATTTAATCAACTTATTTTTTATTTTTATTGATTTTTCAATGTTGATTTATTTTTGAGAGGGAGGAAGAGACAGAGCACAAGTAGGGGAGGGGCAGAGAGAGAGGGAGACACAGAGTCCGAAGCAGGCTCCAGGCTCTGAGCTGTCAGCACAGAGCCCCATGCGGGGCTCGAACCCACGAACCCTGAGATCATGACCTGAGCTGAAGTCGGACGCTTAACCCACCGAGCCGCCTAGGCACCCCACGATGAGAACTTTTAAGATCTGCTCGTAGCAACTTTCCAAGATGCAAAAACGTACTATTAACTCTAGTCACCATGCCGCGCCTGACATCCCCAGGAATGATTTATATTAAAACTGGAATTTTGTACCTTTTTGGCCACTTTCACTCATTTCTGCCACCCTGCACTCACGTGGTCTTACTCTGTCTGCTGACAAATGAGGAAATTGAGAACAGAGACTTAAAATGACCAGCCCAAGTGCCAGAGCCTGGATAGAGGCAACTGAGGCTTAAGACGTTCCCTCTACATGGGCCATGTGGTTGGATCCACACTCCCAAAGTTCTGAGTATGATGCCTGTTGATATTTGGTTGGTCGAACAAGTCCCTTTTTGGAGGCATGAGAGTTTTTTTTTTTAATTTATTTATTTTGAGACAGTGAGAGAGAGAGAGAGAATGTATCAGGGAGAGGCAGAGAGATAGAATCCCAAGCAGGTTCTGTGCTGTCAGCCCAGAGCCTGACGCGGGGCTTGATCTCATGAACCCTGATATCATGAACTGAGCCAAAACCAAGAGTCAGACCCTTCACCTAGCAAGAGAGTTTATTTTGAGGGTCAAGGGAAAATCTTGAAAATAGTTCAGGTGGCTGACACGAAGAAATGTGGCTTTAATACCCAAGGCTGAGCCCCAGAGAGAGGAGGGGAAAAAATGATGTGCGTGTCACCTTTTACGAGTGGTTCCATCCTTTTACAGACACGTCCCAGGACACAGGGGGCCTCTGACACCTGGGATGTCCTGGGGCTGTGGCCAAAATTACCAGCATTTCCTTGGAGATCCTGGGCTACAAACAAAAGCAATGCCCGTGCGTCAAATAAAGTGGCACCACTTCGGTTCCAGACGCTTGTCCCCCTCGGCATTTGGGTTTGGAGAAGGTGGGGTCGGGAATGTGTCGTTTCATCTCTAGGGACTGCAGGAACTGTCCCCAGGGCCCACATCAATGGGCCGTGGGCTCCCTGTGGGTACGAATCTCATGGCTTCACCGTTGCCTCTCTTATGTCTGGCACACTGCTGTTGCAGGAGGTGGGGCTTGAGGGATGTCACATCTGGAACTTCAGAGGTGGCCTTGGTTTGGGGCGGGGTTTCTTGATAGCACGCCAGGCTTAGAGGCGGGAAGAAACCATGCTATTTGTGGGTAGGCCATGGAACTAGGTGCGGATATTGGCTCACCCGCCAACTTACCCGATCGGGTCTATTTTATATATATTAAGCTGCTTACAATGACTTTCCTTTTTTAAAATTTTTTTAAAGGTTTATTTATTTTTCAGAGAGACAGAGACAGAATGCGAGTGGGTTGGGGCAAAGAGAGAGGGAGGCACAGAATCCGAAGCAGGCTCCAGGCTCTGAGCTGTTGGCACAGAGCCCGACGCGAGGTTCGAACTCACAAGCTGTGAGATCATGACCTGAGCTGAAGTCGGGCGCTCAACCGGCTGAGCCACCAGGCACCCCTGACTTTCCTTTTTCTAAGAAAAAAATTTTCAGTTTATTTATTTTGAGGGACAGAGAGAGCAGAGGAGGGGCAGAGAGAGAGGGAGAGAGAGAGAACCTCAGGCAGGCTCTGTGCTGTCAGCGGAGGGCCTGATGCAGGGCTCGAACTCACGAACCGTGAGATCATGACCTGAGCTGAAACCAAGAGTTGGACGCTTAACCAACTGAGCCACCCACGTGCCCCTACAGTGACTTTCCTAAATCTTAGTCTTTGGTGGCTTTAGTGGAGCTGTTAGGGTATCTCTGGCAAGATATTCCATTCCGGGTCACATGCAAGGTGCTATTGTGTGACTTTGGATAGGACAGTTACTCTCTTTTCCCAGTGATATTGGACTCTATGGGTGGAGGATGCCAGAATAACAATACTGGTCTTGGTGTATGGAGGTCTGGGTCCATATCTGTATGAGAAGAACGCAAGTAGCCATAGGAAGAATCCAACAAATGTAGCCCTTAGTCATTTCCCAGCACAGTATACAAAAAGGCTTGGAAGGAAGTCTTCTCCCCTTGGTGATAAAGTAAGAATTGTGTCCTCAATAGAGTTATGTGAACTTGATTACTGAACCATAGATCAGAGAAGGAGCTCATTTCTTTTGTTGATTTTTAAAGTTTAGTTCTTTATTTTTGAGAGAGAGAGAGAGCAGAAAGAGAGGGAGAGAGAGAGAAAATCCCAAGCAGGCTCTGTACTGTTAACCCGCAGCCTGATGTGGGGATTGAACTCATGGATCGTGAGATCATGACCTGAGCCAAATTCAAGAGTAGGATGCTTAACTGACTGAGCCACCCAGGCAGCCCCAGGAGCTCATTTTGTTATAGGTCATTACTATTAATACACATTTATCGAAGGCCAGATATTTAGAGGAGGTGGTGCTTCAGGAAACACATAAAAACCTAAATTATACCACCCATGCTGGGCAGTCCAAAAACCTTGAACCGGATGTCGGAAGACTTGAGTTTTAGCTCTGGCTCTAAAAGTAGCCCGACGACCTTCCCCTTGTCTGCTAAAGGACGATCTCTAGATTCTTTCCAGTTTAAGATATTGTATTGCCGTTGTCATTTCTACTGGTACTTAATTGCTTCTAGATTCAGCACCAGGAATGGCGCTGGGTTCTCTGCACGCATTCCTTTTTGTTCTTCACGTTAACCGTAGAAGGAAGGACCCTTACCGTCCCTACCTGAGAGACACAGAACTCAGGCTTAAAGAGGGTAAGTGACTTTGCTCAGTGTCTAACTGGAACACCAATTCAGGTCTGACTCCAGATCTCAGGAGGTAGATCCTTCCTTGCCGCCATTTGAATGGCAGTCAGAGGCGAGTAATCTTGCTGAAAGCTGGGGCTGTAAGAGGGGGGTGAGCTCGATGGAGGAGGTGTGGGCAGGGGATACGTCCTCTAGAAGTGTAGGATTAAGATTAGCAAAGGGAAGCCGAGCCCCAGAGGGGAGAGCGTTGCGTAAGCAGAAAGAGAATGACGTCTCGATTCGACGGCTCCAGAGGAGCCCTTGTAGGTCATGAGAATGTCCTTGACACCAATATGGCACCCCTTCAATGCCTGAGGGATCAAGGAGCAGAAGAGTGGATGAAGTGATATATGTCCACCTTGGACATAGGTGGAAACGGCCAGCAAATTCTCACAACTAAATTAAGTGAGTGCATCGGTGGGGAGGTGAGACAGATTTTTCACGTCCCAGTCCATGCACGTCCAGTCCTGCCCGTTCATGCCGACCTGTCCGCCTCCGATAACGCCTCCGTTCCAGTGGCATTTGGACCCGGATTCTCCCCTAGCCTGACTGCAGCTGTCACTCTCTGTCACATCTTCTTCACGACCATTAAATTGAAACACGGGCAATGGGCTCAGCTCAGCTACGGGACAGCCTTTCTTTCTTTCCAAGCAGCCACTTGGGAGCAGTCGAAGTGACGAGCCAGCCCATGTGGGGGGGCTGCCGCTAGACCGTTCCTCGGGAGGCATCTTCCAGAGGCTGGCATGCGGTTTTAGGGTGGAGAGGGGAACGAGCTTACAGAACGAGCAGCGGCCAAGTCGGCGTTCCTGAAAGACCACAGGTGAAGCGAGAACCAGTTCCTTTCTTTCCAAGGAGGTTAATGAACCTGGAGGCCTGCCATATTGCTTCCACACTCTTACTTCTTTCTAGGATCACTTGTTACGCACAGGTGACATTGGCCAGATGGTGCATGCCAGGTGCATTCCGTGGGAGAGGAACACGAACACAGCATCGCCACCATCCGGGTAGGCGAGTGGAAAGGTGCCCAAGCGTGAGAAACAACGTGCCAGGAAACCTGGCACACGGCTTCTGTTTCCCTCTGTGCCATTGAGGTGACTCCACCACTGAGCCATCACCAGGCGTGGCCCCATGTGAACGGCAATCGGCACCCGATGACGGGTTCTCCGATTTTCTTGTCTTAGGTTTTCCACTGAATGGAGAGCAGGAAGGAAGAACGCCAGGAGAATTTGAGAAGACCTTGGTTGTCAGGACAAGATCTGTTATTTTCAGGGCTGCATGTGAAGAGAATCTGATTCCTGGCGTACCTTTTCATATCTTTTTTTTTTTAAGTTTATTTATTTTGAGAAAGAAAGAGTGAGAGAGAACATGAGCGAGTGGGGGAGGGTCAGCAAGAGAGAGAGGAAGAGAGAGAGAACCCCAAGCAGGCTCCGCACTGTCAGTGCAGAGCCTGATGCAGGGCTCGATCTCACGAACCGGGAGATCACGACCTGAGCCAAAGTCAAGAGTCAGATGCTTAACTGGCTGAGCCACCCAGGCGCCCTGTCTTTTCATATCTTTTACAGCGTTTTTTTTTCTCCAATCATAAAAATGATATACACGTTTTTGCAGAAAATTTAGACGACCAGGTGACGAGAAAGCAAGCAAACACGTCAGTAAATAAAATGTATCCACAGTCCCCCTACAGAGATAAGAATGCAATTAACACCTTAAGAATATGCCTTTTTTTTTTTAATTAAAAAAAATGTTTATTTATTTTTGAGACAGAGAGACACAGAGCATGAATGGGGGAGGGTCAGAGAGAGAGGGAGGCACAGAATTGGAAGCAGGCTCCAGGCTCTGAGCTGTCCGCACAGAGCCCCACGCGGGGCTCGAACTCACAGACCGCGAGATCATGACCTGAGCTGAAGTCGGACCCTTAACCGACTGAGCCACCCAGGCACCCCAAGAATATGTCCTTTTTTTAAAAAAATTTTTAAGTTTTTTCATTCTAATGTTTATTTATTTTTGAGAGAGAGAGAGAGAGGGAAACCCAGAATCCAAAGCAGGCTCCAGGCTCCGAGCTGTCAGCACAGAGCCTGCCGCGGGGCGCGAACCCACGAACCGTGAGATTGTGACCTGAGCTGAAGTTGGACGCTTAACCAGCTGAGCCGCCCAGGCGCCCCAAGAGTATTTCCTAATAGACATATTAAGAGCGTGCACGCGCACGCACATGCATATATATAAACACATTTATGCCCCCCACCCCCACTGGAACTGCGTCGTGTATTTTTATACTACTTTTGCCACTTAATATTCTTCTATGAACATTTTCCCATGCCATTAAACATTCCCTGGGATCAATAATTTTAAATGACATAATATATTGTATCAACAGACCTTGGCGTGTTTCCCCGTTTCCGTGTAGCTGACCGTTCAGGACGCCTCTGTCCGCCCTTCATTACGAGTCATGAGGCCATGACCGTCCTCGCACGAGTCCTCTTTGCACACGTATTTGGTTCCCGGAAATCGCCCCGGAGGCCCGCATGGTGGGAAACATTTTCATCACAGTTTGAACATGGGGGGGGGGGGGGGAGGTCTGGTTTTGATTATGGGACCTCATGCATATGGAGATGAGAGCGACACTTTACGAGTGAAACTACAAGGCCCTGCAGCCTCCCCAGCAGGTAAAACACCTTTTGGGGCTCAGGTTTCCTCCGAGGACTTGTGGCTGCACTCAGCTCACGCGGGAAAATAAGGAGTTGTGTTGTCACGCTTTGGGCGCCAGTGTGGGGCCCGACAGTGAGGCTGGGGTTGGTTCTAATGAGAGGAAACCCTCCCCGAGGCAGGAGATGGGAGTGCAGTGGCCAGGTGCCCAGGCGCATCCGGGCGGTAGAAACCTCTGGAATGAGACACCACCCACTCAGGGGTTTTGCTCCTGAACGCAGGGGTGTGTGGCCAGGCCATGGCTCGGCGGGGCAGGAACGCCAGTACCCAGATGCTCGGTTCTTTTTTCAGCTTTGTTGGGCTTGGTGATCCTGTCTCCTGGATGATTTCCTCGTTTCACTTTTCCGTCCTCTTTCTTCTGGATGTGGGGCCCTGGATTAATGCTCTTTGTCTTCTTTATTTCTTTCCCTTTTTTTTTTTCCTCTTTATTTTTGGAGGTTTCTTCAAATATGTGCCTATACCCCCTACTGAATTTTAGATCTCTGCTTTCATTCATATTTTGCCCTTTGCAAGAGCTCTTTTCTCTTTTCTTCCTTTCTTTCTTTCTTTCTTTCTTTCTTTCTTTCTTTCTTCTCTTTCTTTCTTCCTCTTCCTTCCTTTTTTTCTTTCTTCTTTCTTTCTTTCTTTCTTTCTTTCTTTCTTTCTTTCTTTCTTTCTTTCTTGTAGTTTCTGTCTATATGATACTTTACACTTTATAAATTCCCTTCCCAGAGGCTTCCTTTTGATTCCTAAGCAACCAAGTCAGGCAGGGGCCATATTACAAGTCCTATTTAAGAGGAACAAAAAACTAGTGTTGGCCAAGGTGTGGGGAAGGCTTTATGGATGAGCCACGACTTAGGCTGGAATTTGTTGTGCCTCCAGGTGATAGAGACAAGGAAGGGCTCACCCAACTCGTTATCTTTTTGGTTTGCTCAAAATGAACATCCTTTCTTAGCAGGAAGAGAGCCTAGACTGAGTTTTTGAGAGCAAGGGGACTTTACTGGGTTCTAATGGAAACATATTTGTACTAAAATCAAGTAATTACTTCTTTTCTTCCTTTACTAAGTAAAGAATCTTTTTACTAAAAGAAATACGCGATGGCTTGTTTTAGGGCAAGAACCTTCCATCCCCTGCCCACCAGCTAATTCCACTGAGAGCTGACTGCATTTTTATGAACTAAAAATACAGTATGATAGGTGTAGAATAGAGTTCTAGAATTTGGAGGGTTTCTTTGGATTCTCTTTTACTAAAGTATCTTTTGTAAATGAAATGAAGCTCCCCCCCGCCATCATAAAGAATTAAAAGGACAATGCATTCTCATTGTAAAAGACTCAGACAATATGAAATACAGTAAAAAAGAAAGTAACTTCATCTCTAATCGGTCACATCCATTTCCAGTAATGGCAGATGAGGTCATTTGGATCAATTCGCTATCGGTGGGCGTCTACAAAAGCCAGACAAATATGAAGGAAAAAAAAGTCTTCCTGAAGCCATCAGAGAATTAACAAGACAGGAGGAAGACAGAAATGCAGAGGCGAGATCGCTGAGCGGGGCTATTTTCCCCTGGAGGCTCTGATGAGCCCAGGAAGGGGATAAGAGCTAAGGAAAGAGCTAAGCAGCTTTGCTTGGGTAGAGGAACCCAACTCCGAGTCCAGAAGGTGATAAAGACCCAGAACTTACTAAATAGTAGGATGTGATGCCTGTTGCCCATCCTGAGAGCAGCAGTCCCAGGATGTCAAGCCACCACACGGTTTGCAGATACTGGGGTCACCAAGAAACATGCGGCTCACACAACCCCGGGCTTGAAGAATGCTTTCTCTGTGTGCGGGTCCCCCATGGCCAAAAGCTCTTGTCCTGCAGTTGATGAAGGATAACGGTCTGCAGGCGAAAGACCAGGCTCCCTCTCAGCCGGGAACAGAGAGGGGGATCGCCGGGTGCCGTGCGACACACACAATCAGAACAAAGAAACACACATCAAAGCTGGAACAGGGAAGGATATTCCCAAACAAGGCACTCTGCCCAGCCCAGACTCGGAGGGCTCCTGGTGTCCTGTAAGGAAACCTTCCAGGCTCAAGGCCACGTTCGTGGGACTGTTGAGACGCATGGCTTTCTCAACACTAAGGGTGGCAGCACAGAGTGGCTGTGGTCTCTAAATAGAGACAAAGGAGACGTAAGCCAGCCCTTCATCTCAAGGAATCTCAGCGGCCAGTCATGACAGAACGGGCTTAAAAACCACGATTGATAAAACAGACCTGACATACATAGAAAATTGCACCTGACAACTGCTGATTATATGTCTATTTTAAGCTCGTATGGGACATTCACAAACTAAAATGCGATCTGGAAAAAAACTACTTATGTCTTCAATTTTTAAAAAAATGGTTTATTTATTTTTGAGAGAGACAGAGCATGAGCGGGGCAGGGGCAGAGAGAGAGGGAGACAGGGAATCCGAAGCAGGCTCCAGGCTCCGAGCTGCCAGCACAGAGCCCAACACGGGGCTCGAACTCACAGACCGCAAGATCATGAGGCGAGCCGAAGTCGGATGCTTAACCGACAGAGCCACCCAGGCACCCCAAAACATTTTTTAAAAAGTTATATTGCGAACATCATTTTATAGAAGTACATAATTCATGATATATATATATATATATATATATATATATATATATATATATTTAAAAGTTTATTTATTTATTTTGAGAGAGAGAGAGAGCAAGCACACACATGCGAGCAGCCATGGGGCAGAGACAGAGAATCCCAAACAGGCCCTGTGCTGTGAGCACAGCGGAGACTTTATGGTATAGTTTTAAGGATACAGCTGTCTATAGTAGTATCGTAGAGGGTGGTATAAAGTGGGTCTCTTGGCACTTTTTAAAAAATATTTACGTATTTTTGGGAGAGTGCAAGAGTGGGAGGGACAGAGAGAGGGGGACAGAGGGTCCGAAGTAGGCTCTGTGCTCACAGGCTGACAGCAGTGAGCCCGAGGTGGGGCTCGAAGTCCGAGATCATGATCTGAGTTGAAGTCCGACGCTCAACCAAATGAACTATCCAGGTACCCTGGCACCTTTTTTTTTTTTTTTTTTTTTTTTTTTTTAATTTGCAAGGCACGGTGTGAGGATGTTTCGCACTGTTACATTTGCCAGAAGGTTTGGTCACCCACTGTTCTGTTCTTCCTCATCTAGGCCTTCCTGACTTATCTCAAACTCAGTACAGGGGTCTTATCTGCAGAGTTTTCTCCTGGCTTCCTCTTGGAATCTCAGCCCTCACCAGCTAGACCTTAGTTGGGTTGAAGGTTGGGGAGAGCCAAGGGTTCGGGTTAAGGACACCCTTCTCCCCCAGTTCTTTATTGGAGTAATATGTACATGTGATTACGTATATAGATGTATATATTACTTCATGTGTTTAAAGAATTAAAGTGTTTCAAGGGTTTA
The DNA here is from genome assembly GCF_018350155.1 of Leopardus geoffroyi. Classification (NCBI taxonomy): domain Eukaryota; kingdom Metazoa; phylum Chordata; class Mammalia; order Carnivora; family Felidae; genus Leopardus; species Leopardus geoffroyi. Next base: position 8,025,490 of record NC_059330.1, read on the forward strand.
TACATGACAAAACCATAGTATCCTGCTTCATCTTTTCTGCACATCAATTCTTCCTTCTCAGAGCAGCTTCGAACTCCTTAAGCTATTTCTACTGGTGGGTATAATAAATAATATGCTTACACTGCAATCTACGCAAATTTTTATTTTAGACATTATATTTGGACTTTGGACTATATAGGTGAGGGGCAATTCATTCAAATTTCACCCCCACTCTTACCTTTTCTTCTTTTCTTCCCAAATCTTGGTATCTTTTTCCTTTCTTCCTTATTCTTTTTTTTTTTTTTTTTTTTTTAATTTTTTTTTTTTCAACGTTTATTTATTTTTGGGACAGAGAGAGACAGAGCATGAACGGGGGAGGGGCAGAGAGAGAGGGAGACACAGAATCGGAAACAGGCTCCAGGCTCTGAGCCATCAGCCCAGAGCCTGACGCGGGGCTCGAACTCGTAGACCGCGAGATCGTGACCTGGCTGAAGTCGGACGCTTAACCGACTGCGCCACCCAGGCGCCCCCTTTCTTCCTTATTCTTTACACTTACGCCGTATTTGTTTGGTGTTCCATCAGTTATAGACAATATCTTTCAACTGTTCGTAAGTAAAATAAAAGTATTTGTTGTGCTGTTCTTAACCCTTAGCTCTCCTCTCCACCTCTACCCAGAGCTTCTGCCACCTGTACTTTATTTATTTATTGCCACTTACACTTTAAAGTTTTACCAAGTTGAGGTTGATTCCACTTATATTGCATTCCAGAAATGTAATTGTGTTGTTTGTGCCTTATCTACAGGTCAATTCTCAAAAACAAAAGTTGAAAAACAATGTTTACATTATTGTAACTATGCTGATATTATTCACCCTGAAACAGGTACGATAATAATACTTTTTTTTTTTTTTGGTACTTTTTGTTTTTCTTGGATTTCAAATTGCCTCTCATTTTTTTTCTTGTATCATTTGCCTTTCTAATATCTTCAATTTTTTTTCTGTCCTCTCTATCTGATTACACATTGTATTAATTTTATTTGCCTCCAGATCTCTTTCCAGGGGACTTATGTTCTTGTTCACTACCTGAACTACATGTCTCCTAGGCCTGGGATTTCCTGTCACTGCTCTCTTGGGCTGGTCCCACTGGTTTCTTTTCTTTTCTTTTTTAAAATTTTTTAACTTTTTATTTATTTTTGAGAGAGAGAGAGAGGAAGGACAGAGAGAGAGGGAGACACAGAATCAAAAGCAAGCTTCAGGCTCTAACCTGTCAACACAGAGCCTGATGCAGGGCTCGAACCCACAAACCACGAGGTCATGAACTGAGCTGAAGTCAGGCACTTAACTGACCGAGCCACCCAGGAGTCCCAGGTTCCACTGGTTTCTATTTCCCATGTTCCCCTTTTTTGGCAACTTTTAAGCTGGATCACTATTTTACTTATTCATGTTTGATCACTGATTTGCCTTAGTTGAAAATCACATTGCCTAAGAAATGTGAAAATGTCTCATAATTGTTTTTTAGCGTTTACTAATGTTAATGAGCATTTGGGTATTAGTGTGCTTATTCTTGGTAGGGAAAGCATTTTATTCTTTCTTTCAAAGTTTTGAATATTCTTTTCACCCTTTGTCTTCTAAAATAATGAAATACAAGGTGTGTCTTTAATAAAAGCTTAGGATTCTTTTCAATCTTGATTATTGTGCCGTTTGGATCTGGAAGATATATTTACGTTATTTCTTTGATGATCTCTCCCTCTACTCTCTTTTTCAAAATCTCGTTAACCAGATGTCAGGCTTTATCAATGGTGCCACCAGGTCTAATCTATTCTCTTTTATTTTTAATCTCTTAGTTTTTCAATTTCCTCTTTTTAAAAAATTTATTTGACTTCAGGTCCAGGTCTTCTTTAAGAGTCTTAATTTGCATTTTTGTTTTTAGAAGTTTACTTTATATTAATTTTTATTAACATCCATTTAACGTTTATTAACATTAAGTATCTATGAAAGAGTTAAGTAGGGAAACTAGTTGTCGGGGCGCCTGGGTGGCACAGTCGGTTAAGCGTCTGACTTCAGCTCAGGTCACGATCTCACGGTCCGTGAGTTCGAGCCCCGTGTCGGGCTCTGGGCTGATGGCTCAGAGCCTGGAGCCTGTTTCCGATTCTGTGTCTCCCTCTCTCTCTGCCCCTCCCCCGTTCATGCTCTGTCTCTCTCTGTCTCAAAAATAAAACAAACGTTAAAAAAAAACAAAAACTAGTTGTCTCTCACCCTTCATTTCCATGATTTCTCCTCCACTAGGGCTGCTTCTTTAGTTTACCATGTTTTTGCTTTTTTTGTTTCTTAACGTTTATTTGTTTTTGCGGGGTGGCGGGGGGCGGTTGGCAGAAACAGGAAGACAGGATCCGAAGCAGGCTTCATGCTGAATATAAATCCCGATGCAGGGCTTGAAATCAAGAGTCGGCAGCTTAACCAACTGAGCCACCCAGGCACCCCATGTTTTCCATGTTTTTAAATAATATGCTTATGTTTTTCTCTTCCTCCTCCTCCTCTTCCTTTTTCTCCTCTTTCTTCTTATTTAAAGTTTTAGCCACTACCATTGAATTTTTTAAAAAATTTATTTATTTATTTTGAGAAAGAGAGCAAGAGGGTAGGGGCAGAGAGAGACGGGAGAGACAGAATCCCAAGCAGGCTCCGCACCACCAGCACCGAGCCTGAAGCAGGGCTGGAACCCACCAACTCCAAGATCATGACCTGAGCTGAAATCAAGAGTGGGATGCTTAATGGACTGAGCCACCCAGGCACCCCATACTATTGACTTTCTACTGACTATGGATGATAAAGCTTTTAGCTCCTTTTTTCTTCCACCTCCCTCATCAGGCACCCTTCCCAGCCTCATTTTTCCTGTATCGCTTATCCATGGCCACAAAATGCCACATAAAAACCAACCACAGAACCCCAGTGGCATAAAGCAAAAATCATGTATGTTTCTCTCAACTGCAAGGTTTCAGTGATCTACATCAGGCCGTTCTGCTGATCTAGACTCAGCTGTCTCTCATGTGTCTGGATGTTCACTGGAATTGGCTTCTAGAGAAGCCTGGATTCAGGCGGAGGAACTTGGGCAAATGGGGACAATCAGGTTGTCCACCATGCGGTTCTCATCCCCTAGCAGGCCCCCTTTGATGTGTTCTCACAGACATGGTAGAGACACAAGAGAGAAAGCCCATGGGAAGCCTCTGGTAGCATCCCAGTGGCCAAAGCAAGCCATGTGGTTGATCTCAAGATCAAGGGACAGGTTGGGTCATTTCTCCCAAGTTGGGTTACATGATAACAGCCAGGTACCAGGTAAAAGGGCACGTGTATAGGAAAGGATGCAGAACTGGAGCCATTATTAAAATGTTTTCTCTCGGGGCGCCTGGGTGGCTCAGTCAGTTGAGCGTCCGACTTCGGCTCAGGTCATGATCTCACGGTTCGTGGGGTTTGAGCCCTGCGTCGGGCTCTGTGCTGACAGCTCGGAGCCTGGAGCCTGCTTTAGATTCTGTGTTTCCCTCTCTCCCTGCCCCTCCCCAGCTCACGCTCTGTCTCTCTCTGTCTCTCAAAAATAAATAAACATTAAAAAGAATTAAAAAAAAATTTTGTGAGTCTTTTTCAAACCTTATTTAATCATGGCAACTTTTCTCCTACTTGAACCTTAAGGGGATAGCACTCTGCAGAGCGAACGTTTGGAAATGAAATCGCCAAAGGATTTTGAGCTTGGGCTCCAAAACCCTAAACTAGGCTAGGAGCTAGGGTCCTAAACCTTAGTTTAGGATCTAGAAAGAGGCTAATTCTCCTTGCCCCACTGCTTCGCCCCCAACCGTCCCTAGAAAACCAGCCTTAAAATCCTCTGCTTTCTGTTGGTAGTGATTTCCAGAATGGAGGGTTATGCAGATTGGAGGGGAACAGCAAACTAAGAGAGTGTGTGTCCAACAGAGGGACTAGACGGAAGAATTTAGGGTTTAAAAAAAATGTGTATAGTGAAGTATCTTAAAATACTAGCTGTAGTCCTTTCTGCATTTCTTGGAATGGGAGTCACTCCCCAGTCAACGTTCCTCTTCATCTAGAGGAGGACGATGGCTACATTTAAAAATAAGTTTGTCAAAATCCCTTTGGGGGAAGTATTCTCAGCCTGTATGATCCTGGGGAGGCTGACCCTGTCTTCGCTCTAGAACGGCCATATGACCCCTTCCGGCTGATGAGAATCAGCTATGGGAACTTTTCAGGAACTTTTGAGAAAAGAGACATTATTTTTTGGCCTAAATGTCCAGCTCTTTGGACAATGCAACCTTAGGGCGACAGATGCTTTTTTGCCACCTCTTTTGGAGAACACTGCCTGAAAATGTGACCCACACAAAGGAAAGCAGAATCATGAGACAGAAGATTGCAAATTTCTGGGGTCTTCCTTGGAAACCCCAGATCGGCCTTGCCTCATCCATCAGCTCCGTCTCTGGACTTCTCAGCTATTGAGGAAATACGTTGTTTTTAGGTTTCGGCTCCGTGAGGATGGGTCCTTCTCCAGTGAGAAGAATCCAGTCTAATAGAAGCTACTTAGCTTCATAGGCTTTTAAGATTCACTGGGAATGTAATAACAGTGCCTGTTCCATTGTTAAAACTCACCAACAGTTAGTTTCCATTTCCACACCGGCTTTTTCCCAGGAGAGAATGTTCTAGAACATGGCGAGGCCAACTAAAGAGAGAGCAAGAATTCAGAAGTGCAGGTAAGCTCTTATCCCAGGACCCCTAACGTTCCGGGACCCTGGGATGGAACTGAGAGGAAAGTAGCTGAGTTTGCTCAGGGTGTCGAATGTGGGATCCTGACTCCAAACACACGCATCCTCATACCTACACACGCGAGCTCACATGCATGGTCTTGCACACAAACACGTATACCTACACTCACACAAATTCACACACACACATGCCCATGCACGCAGACTCACGCACGCACACACTCGCACGCTTGCACACATACACACATCTGCTCATACACCCACGCACGTGCACACGCGTACTCACACACGCGTGCTCGTGCACACACCGGGACCGTGGTCTCCAAGCTCCAAACTGGAGGCCTGTTTGCAGACAGCCAGGTAGCACGGCCTGTGCAATTCCTGTCTCCTTGGGAGGGAGCCTGGGTGGGGGTGGGGGGGGAGGGGCAGGGAGGCAGGGCGGTGGGGGGAGGGTATTCAGGTCCCTGCAGTTTCCCTTATTACGGGGAAAGGAGGAGCATAGTGACTGGGGAGGAAAAATCGGGCAGAGTTGTGGTTTTGCGCGGGGGGACCGCGTGCTGTGTGCCCTTTGGTTCCATTGCTGAGAAATAAACAGGCCAGGGGCAGCGGAGAGGAGGGGAGCGAAAGGGAGTGCGTGCGGGCGCAGCTTGAGTTTTCCCTGGAGGCCTTCGGGGCACCAGCAGTTGGCGCAGGCAAACCTCTGCGGGAGGGTAGGCGTGTTGTCAGTGACCGTGGGCTCTGGGGGCGCCCTGGTGCGAGCCCCGTGCTCCGCGCAGCTCTGCGTCCCCTGCGGCATCGCCTCCCCCACTGCGTTCAGGCCTCAGCTCCGTGCACCACAGACGGGCCTACTGTGGTCATTTGGTACCAAGGGACCACGTCTTGAATTGTCCCCTCCCCTGGCACATTAGCTGCCTTACAGCCTTAAAGCGCTCTTCAGGACCCGAAAGGGTCATGCTTGCTGGTGTGCGTGTTCTCTGCTTCCGTCCACCAGAAGGTAAGCTCCTCGGGGTCAAGGACTGCCTTCTTCACCGCCCCCCCCCCCATCACTCTGAGCCGCTGGCGCTGCGCGAACGCAGTCTGTTTGTTGACCGACCCGCTGCGTAGACTGGGGATTGGGAAGCGGTGAGTTAATGAACTTCATTCTCCGATCGAAGGCTCTGAGGTGCAACAAAACCAAACCCTCTTTAACGCGTTTCGGAAACAGACAGTGCACCCTGCTGCGGGGGTGATGGTTCATTTTACGTGTGGACTTGGCAGTTGACAAAGCCCTGCTGGTGACCAATTATTCGGTCAAACACCAACATAGAAGATGCTATGAAAAATTTTTTTTTTTTTTGGGGGGGGGAAGGTTTTTTTTTTTTTTTTTTTGATGTGGTTAACATTTCAATCAGTACACTCTGAATGAACAAAACAGATCACCCTCGATAATGTGGGTGGGCCTCATCCAATCAGTTGAAGGTCCCCAAACCAAAGACTGAAGTTTCCTGAAAAAAATAATTCTCTTCAAGCCTGCAATTCTGTATATTGCAGAAATTACCTGAATTTCTGGCTGACCAGCTGCCCTAACGACTTCAGGCTTGCCAGTCCTCACAATTATATGAGCCAATTCCTTAATGTCAATCTCCCTCTTTATTTCGAAGAAACATAATATATTTACAAATATAAATCAGTAAACAGGGTAAGTGTAAGTTAATGTACTTAAACATTTCCCCAAACACACAGATATACATCTTTGATTCTTTGGTTCTGTTTCTCTGGAAAATCCTACAAACACAAGGGATTAGGGCATAATAGTAATTACCACCATTTCCTTGAAAGTTGCCCAGTGACAAACACCATGTCACATGCTTTAATTCTATTATGTTATGTAATCCTCACCACACCCTAAAAAACAGACATTATTATTGTTCTTACTTGACTGTGTGGAAACAAGGCCCAGAGAGGTTAGGTAACGGAGCCAACATCACACAGCTATAGCCAACCGTGGAGTCAATATTCACATCTGAGTCTGCCTGATACAGAAACATACGCTCTTTGGCCCCAGGCAACACTGAACCATGGGCATGAAACGAACCGGCTCTTGCCTCTGAGGGGGCTTCTGGTGTCTTACAGGGAGATATAGACAGAAATAATTATAAGGTACAAGGTACAAATGGATAAGATAGCAGATGAGCCTTATGGAATTTCACAGGAGAGACAGGTTGATTCTGGCCTCTGCGGATCGTGCAAAGCTTAACGCGTAATAGGTTCAGTGTCTGGGCTCTGAAGAATGGATAGGAAAGAAATAGGTAATATTAAATGCCATAATATGCTTTATTTAGCCTCATATATCCAAAATATTATCATCTCCGCAGGTAGTCTCTCTAAAAATCATCAGTGAGGTGTTTTCACGTCCTTTTTTTTTTTTTTTTTTTTGTACGAAGTCTTTGAAATCTTACGGCACATCTCAGTGCAACGTGTAAACAAGAAAAAACAAATATAAAAGGGGTGTTTTGCTTGCTTGCTTTCCTCACGAAGTCTTCGGGATCTGGTGTATTTTTCCCCTTACAGCGCTTGTCAATTCAGACTAGCATGGTGGGGGCTACCTTATTGGTCAGACAGCTCCAGATGGGGAGCCAAGCAGGGCAGAGACACAGGCATAGGAATCCCCAGATTGTGTTGAGAGAAGACATGGTTACCGGTTTCAACACCCTATCTCCCAGTCACCCAGGATGGGGAGCTTGGCGTCCTCTGTCCCCTTCTCCTGGGGCTCTCTCTCCCTTGCCAGAGCAAGGGAAAGACTTCTCCAGCAGGAAGGAGGGTGGACTACTGAACCCTTAAGAAAATCTCTGCCTTATGCGGAGTTCCCTCCGTCCTCGATGTTGTCTGAGCTGCGTGACTCCAACATCCCGCCGATGGTCTGGGGGCCCGGAATCCTTGGAACTGTCCCCACCCCCGCCGGTGTGGTTAGATAAGCGACTGGAACCCGCCACTGGGTGGCTGGCGGACGATCTGTTATTATATACTCGGTGCTTCCCTAATTGCTCTAATGAGCTGGAAGTCTGGAGGGGGAATGACAAAGATTTACAGCTTTTACTTGGGAAACCTACCTCGTATCAAGGGAGGAATTAACTGGACCAGGCATGACTCAGTCCAGCGGCTGCTGATAGCAACTAACAAAGACCACAAAAGCCTTTGGCGATTAGAACCAAGCACTACCACGGTGCCTTCCTGGCCACTGTTTATTTTAGATTGTGGCCATCCAGGGGGCCCACTCGATACGTGTCAGACAAGCTAACAAGACAGGTCGTTGGGAGGAATAAGAAGGTACCAGATTGTCATGGGGGAGACGGGTGGGCAAGCAGGTCTGGACTAATTCACGTGTTGGATTGCTGGATACTTTATCTAGGAGAGAACTGCTGGAGACTTCGCCGACACACCTCAGTTTCTAGGACCGCCCCCTGCAACCTTCCCTAAGCCTCCTCATCCACTCCTGGTTCCTTCCTTAATTGCTTTCAGAGTCCCTCTGTTGGGTCTCGGGGCTGTCCACTTGAATAATTCACCTTCAATGTCAAGTTTTGATCCTTTACTTCTCCAAGTGTTTCTCTCCCCCCTTCGTCCTGGTCTCCCTGATTCCCGGATCTCTGTTCGGCTTCCTTCTCTTCCCACTCGCTTTCAACTTTCCACTCCATCCATTTAAAATTTCCGTTCACCTTTGTTCACGGAGGCACATGGGGCGTGCGGCTCTTTTCTCAAGATCCCTTATTTTGTTTCCCTTATGCTGCTGCTTATATTTTCTCCCCCCACCCCCCCCACCCCCACCATTTGCTCTGTTTCTGTAACTTTTATTACACCTTCCCTTCACCTTTTGCTTTCCAGCTGTCCTTTGATTAAAAAAAAAAAATCAATATGGGGCGCCTGGGTGGCTCAGTCGGTTGAGCATCCGACTTCGGCTCAGGTCATGATCTCACGGTTTGTGGTTCGAGCCCCGCGTCGGGCTCTGTGCTGATGGCTCGGAGCCAGGAGCCTGCTTCGGATTCTGTGTCTTCCTCTCTCTCTCTCTGCCCCAACCCCGCTCATGTTCTGTCTCTCAAGAATGAATACGTTTAAAAAAATTTTTTTAAATCAATATAAAAAGATCTCCCTAGCACAATGGAATTTATACTAGATTGTCTCCCCCCACCCCAAAATGAAAATGTCCTCAAAGGAGCTGAAGACCCTTACTAGGATTTGAACCATGATGCTACGGGGGTCAGCACAGCTCATTGGAAATGTGACTTTTTGAACCAATTTTTTTGTATTGGTCTTTTTTTTCTTTTTTAAACTTGTCAGAAATGAAGCAATTCCAAAGGCTTTAAGCCTCAAAATTAGGAATGGAAGAGAAGAAGGTATATAATTGGGATTCTCTTGTTGACATCAGTGCTGTCACAAAGCCAAAGAATTTTCCATTGTTCTCCAGGGGATTGTTTTTCCAAACCACAAGCACGGTCCGCACAGAGAACTCTGCTCTGGACCAGCCTGCATCAATCACCCCACAAAACACACTGATTAGACTGGGGCTCCCTCCCTCCCTCGGCATCAGCCCCAAACACAAGGGGAAACGCTAATAGCCCCAGCTCCCTTCTCAATAATCCAATTTGGATCAATTGACCATATTATCATTCAAAGCCTTCTTTAACCTCTTTATACTCGACTCACAGGGGCTCCAGGGATAACGCGTTCCATATGGCACGAAGTGACTGAGTCCACCCTCATTTTTTAAGAGGAGGTCCAAAGTGAGTTGCTGCAGCCAGGCAAGGGTCTTCTGGCCTCCAGGCGCCCTCCGGGGACGGCCACCCAGCTGCCCTGTCCTGAGGGGGCGCTGCCCCAGCCGCGGGAAGGAACATTCCTTTCTCAGTGGACTGGGCAACCTGATGGGAATCCCGGAGCTGAGTTTTTCCAGCACTGTCTCCACAGTGGTCTGCAGCCAGGCTGCACCCGTCTGCCTTTATGGGGACACTGGGGTGCTGTGAAAAGGCACTGGGGCTTGCCGAGGCCTCTTGTTCTCATCCCTGCTCTGTTCTTTACTGGCCGTGGGAACCCCAGCAAGTCATTGGATCTTTCTAGTCTCGGTGTCTCGTCTGGAAAATGGGCGTAACGCCTGCCCCAATGCCTTCTCACAGCATCTGCGAGGAGCAAACGAGATAAGAGAGTGCTTTGAAAATGGTAACGTGCTGCGCAAAAGCATGCTTAGTGTTGTGCCCACGGTCCTTTGGGAAGGTGGCTGTAGGAACATGATGGGTTGAAAGCCTAAGGCTTGCTGTTGGTGTGCACCTTTCCACCTTGGGTCTTGGGCACGTGAACTCTCTTGCCTCTCTCTTCTTGGCCACTCACGGGCCTTCCAGGTGGCCTTTTCACTCCTGGGGACCTCTTTTTCACTTGCAGTGTGGGCTGGACAAGTCTACCAAAGGCTGGTATTTCAATCCAGAATGGGGTATGTCTTCGTCTTCTCTGAGACACTGTTTTTCTGACCTGCGTGCTTGCATCCTGTGGGTCGGGAAGGATTGAAAGCAGTGAAGAAAGGATGGGCTCATTCCAACAGCGACATCTTCAGAGAAGCTTAGCAGCAAAGGCTGGCCAGGACATCCGCTTGAACAGAGATGGGAAAATCGTGTGCGAGAGAGAAACTCGGGCACATCGCACGGTTAGCGGGCGTCGAATTCTCGGCAAACGCTTCTCTTCTTTATGGAGCGTTGCTTTGTGTTCATCATACTACCTTCCTTTAATAGTTCATGTGTTTTACCCATGCTAGCGTGTTACGCATATTAGCTCTCTCGGTCCAGCAACCTACGGGGTTCGTGGTATCAGGTCTTCCGTTTTGCAGATGGGGAAACCGAGGTGCAGAGAGGTGAGGTGACTTCCTGAGGTCACCAAGCAGTGATGCCAGGATCCCAAGCACTACTGTGTTTCTCTAAAGCTCAGGTGGTTAACCAAAGAGAAGGGGGATGTTAGCCATGAGTCTTTGGCTTTAAGTAGTGACGCCTGCTTGACCGCTACTGTGCCTTCTAAACTGGAAGAGAAATGACTCAAGGAGTATTGCAAACAGGGGAAGGACCATATTCATGCCGGCAACTAGGAAACACTCTGGAAACACGCTGAAACATTGAGGAATCCTTCCAACGTAGGGTTTGATGGGACTGGAGGGCTCAGGAAGTGGCAGGAAGCTTGAACACACCCCATCTGCCCCTGGGGGGTGCAGCCAGATGGGAGTTTAGCCCACACAACCAGCAGAAAGCCATCGCGGTAAGCGGGTGACTGGGGTGTGGCAAGGTGGTCTCCTGGTTTCCTTCTCTTGTGGAGAATTGCTCTTTCCAATGACAGGGACGCAGAAGCCAGGCTATGGAAGGGACAGACCTCCCTGGCCATTCTGTTTGTACTTTGTGTAGCAGAAATGCCTCCAGGTATCGTGTATGGAGACCATCGTCCTTCTGAGAAGCCACACTTTTCACCACGTGGGTGTGTTGCATCGGGGGGCATTTCCAAGGGCATCTGGAGGACTCAGGATGGAAGTTCATGATCATTTTGTTGTCTTGCCCAGAAGACTTAGACCTCATTCTTTAGGGCAGACATATTTCTACGGATTCTTCTTCTCTCCTCTTCCTCCTTCTTCAAACTAATCTTCATTGTATCAAAGGTGCCTCCTTCCATACGTTAAAAAGTGAAGTCGTGGGGCGCCTGGGTGGCGCAGTCGGTTAAGCGTCCGACTTCAGCCAGGTCACGATCTCGCGGTCCGTGAGTTCGAGCCCCGCGTCGGGCTCTGGGCTGACGGCTCAGAGCCTGGAGCCTGTTTCCGATTCTGTGTCTCCCTCTCTCTCTGCCCCTCCCCCATTCATGCTCTGTCTCTCTCTGTCCCAAAAATAAATAAAAAACAAAAACAACAACAAAAAAAAAAACGTTGAAAAAAAAAGTCAAGTCGTGCTTACTCTCCAAAAACCCAAATCTCCCAATCATTTCAATTGTTCCTCGGTCTGTATTTCTAAATACACGCTCATAGGGACATTTCTTGATTTCCTACTTCGGCAGGTTATCTTCTGATATCATCTGATGGCAGACGAAGGTATGGCACTTTGACACTCACCCCCTCCGGCCCCCCCCCGCCCCCCACATCTCAAACCTACGCCTGCTACCATTTTCTTGCTAACAAAGTTAGTGAAATCGTTATTCGTACGTATAGTTCTGTGACCACGCAAACATTGCTACTGCTATTGCGCTATGCAAATAGTATATACGCTTCTCCTCTTCCAACTTTGTGCTTCCCTTTGAATCAATACGCCCTTAAAAATTGTGTTTCAGGGGTGCCTGGGTGGCTCAGGTGGTTGAGCATCCAGCTCTTGATTTCTGCTCAGGTCATGATCCCCCGGGTGGTGGGATCGAGCCCCGTGTGGGGCTCTGCGCCGAGTGTGGAGCCTGCTTGGGATTCTCCCTCTCTTTCTCTCTGCCCCCTCCCCCTGCTCACACACACACTCTCTCAAATAAATAAAAATGAAAAAAAAATTAAAAATTGTGTTTTTTTAATTATTTATTAATTTTTTTAAAATGTTTATTTTATTCTCGAGAGGGAGAGACAGAGTGTGAATGAAAGAAGAGCAGAGAGAGAGAGGGAGACACGGAATCCGAGGCAGGCTCCGGGCTCCGAGCTGCCAGCACAGAGCCCGACGTGGGGCTCGAACCCATAGACCGTGAGATCACGACCTGAGCTGAAGTCGGACGCTTAACCCACTGAGCCACCCGGGCACCCCATAAAAATTGTGTCTTAAATGCATCAAATAATCTGGTAGTTTCTTTGTTTTCCTTTTGCCCCCCCCCCCGCCCCCCGCCCCGTCCTCCAGAGTTCTTTGTCTTTCTGTTCCAATCTGTATGGTGTTTTCTGTGGTTTCATTGCCCGCAGCCGTCCTGGTCTTTCCCTTCATGGCCATCCTAGGGTTTCCCTTCACTTCTCTCCTGCATTCGAGCCTTTGCCTGGACCCTCAATCACCCCCCTCTTGATTTATGCTCTCGTTTTGATGCAGGACATCCTCGAGTAGCTTCCTGAAAATAATGACGCACAAGAGGCATATTTGGGGATTCCTGGCATGTCAGAAAATATCTTTATTCCTCCTTCACCCTTGACCAGTAGTTTGGCTGAGTGTAGAATTTTAGGTTGGAAATATCTTTCCCTTACAGTGTGGAAGGCATTGAGCTGGCTTTGTCCGCTACTCCCCACAAGCTTTGAAGATCTTGTTTTGGGTGTCTTGCTTTGTGTCTTTCTCTTGTTGGATATTTGGTGGATTTCTTTTTTTTTTTCCTAATCTGAAGACTCACGTCCGGGTTCTGGAAAATTTTCCGTGTTATCTTTATTTTTTTTTTAATTATTTATTTTTGAGAGAGAGAGAGGGAGACACAGAGCACACATGGGGAAGGGGCAGAGAGAGAGGGAGACACAGAATGTGAAGCAGGCTCCAGGCTCCGAGCTGTCAGCACAGAGCCCGACGCGGGGCTCGAACTCACGGACCTCGAGATCGTGACCTGAGTCGAAGTCGGACGCTCAGTGGACTGAGCCACCCAGGTGCTCCTGTGTTATCTTTTTTGATCAATATACCCTGACTGCTTTCTATGCTCATTTCTTTTTTCTTGAGCTCCTTATTATAGGACACGGGCTTCCTGCAATATACCTTCAGGTGCTTTCTTTTCATTTTTGTCTCCTCTGGATTGTCCAGCTCTGTGTTTCTGTTCTACTTTATGAGAGGCTGTCTCAACTTGGCCTTTTGCCCCTTTTCAGAATTAAAAAGTTTTTTTCACTCTTAGATTCGAAATTTTCACACTTTCTGGCTCTCTGGCCATTCTTCCTGTTTCCTTCATATAGTCTGTTATTCTTGTCTCCTGTAGGCAATCTTCTTTCTATGAGGGTACAGTCAAACCTTGGCTTGCGAGCATAATCCGTTCCGGAAACATGCTTGTAATCCAAAGCACTCGTATATCAAAGCAAATTTCAAGAACCCTTGGCTCAGTTGTGATCACGTGACATTCGGTGTCACGTACGACCCGTATTGCAAGACATCGCCCGTTTATCAAGTTAAAATGTATTAGAAACGTTTTCTCGTCTTGCTCACAGAACAAGTTACTCGCAACCCAAGGGTTTATTGTATTTATGACCTTTTTTCCCCATAAGTTTTCTTTTGCTTCCTGTGTTGTCCCTATTTCCTCTAAGTTTTTTTTGTTTTTTTTTCCCTCTAAAAATTATTTCTTGTTGGGTGCCTGGGTGGCTGAGCCGGTTAAGCGTCTGACTTTGGCTCAGGTCTTGATTTTGTGGTGTGTGAGTTCGAGCCCCGTGTAGGGCTCTGTGCCGACAGCCCAGAGCCTGGAGCCTGCTTCAGTTTCTGTCTCCCTCTCTCTCTGCCTCTCCCCTGCTTATACTCTGTCTCTCTGTCTCTCTCAAAAGTAAATACACCTAAAGAAAACTTAACAAAAACGAACTGGGGATTCTTGCTTTTTTGCCGGTGGGCTTGACTGTGGGGGCCATCAGCTGGCGACCCCACTCTGCAGCTGGTCAGCTGTAGGTTTTTTTCCCCTGTGGCTGGTCAGCTTCTTGGGTGTCCCTAGGGGTGGGAGTGGGGGAGTGTGTTTGCCGGGCCACGTGGCCCCCGGGAGAGGATCTGTGGTATGATCACTACACATACAGAGCCCGCCCCTCACCCCTGCTTTCCATGACACTCTGTGCCCCCCCACCCCCCAGCCTTCTGTGATGCCTCTGGGTTTACCAGCCCTCCCAGCAGGGGCGGCTCTCAGAAGCCAGTGGAATGGAGTTTTCACAGATCCTTTTGTCTCTCTCTTTGCTTCCTGTCTTCCAAACCCTCCTGCTCATTTTATTCCCGTTTAGGTGTCTACTTTTTTTTTTTTTTTAAATCCTCTTGTTTTATGAAATGAGGTTTCCCCAGAGTGGGGGAGATAAACACGTGGGTTCCGTCTGCCAACGTTTAACAGGCAGCCGCTGTCCGCCCACGGACAGCACTGTGGGGTGTTGGCAATATACACGTGCAGGGGACACTGATGTGCGGCTGGATGGTTAGGGCATCAGGGAGACGTGGCCGCAGGCAGGGAGGCCAGCTGGGGAGCTTCTGGAGAATCCCCATGAGAGGCGGTAGGAGAAGGGAGAAGGGGCGTTGGCGGGTGTGTGTTGTGTGTGTAAATCGGGAAACAGTGCAGCTGATTTGAGAAGGTAACCGATGTCCGGGGAGGTAGATGAACTCCATATTCGGTTCCCTTTTTTCTCCCCCAACGTTCTTTAATGTCTATTTATTGGAGAGAGAGAGAGAGAGAGAGAGAGAGAGAGAGGGGAGGGGCAGAGAGAGAGGGGGACAGAGGATCGATGTGGGGCTCGAACTCACGAACCGCGAGCTCATGACCTGAGCTGAGGTCGGTTGCTCAACCGACTGAGCCACCCAGGCGACCCCACTACAGGTTCTTTAATAAGGACTTCTACAGGCATATTTGGCTCATCGTGTCTCCCTTTCTATGCCTCGGAGTTGTCTAGAGGCACAGGGCTAGTTTTTGCTGTTGCTGTTGCCCGTTTGTCTTTAAAATCCAGTGTTTCTTCAACTGTCATGCGCGGAAGCGTCGTATTTTCAAAATGTAGATCCTGATTTGTAGGCCTGATTTCCAGGCCACCGGGCGTGAGGTCCTGCATTTCCAGCAAACTCCCAGATGCTGCCGATGCTGCTGATTCCCAAGGTTCTTTGTTCCAGAAGGAGGTTCGAAGACTGAGAACGGCCCAAGCCCGAAGGGGACTGCACCCCCGAGGCACCTGCCAGCCGTGACTCTTCCCCCTGCCTTTCTGCAGGCTTGAGCTGGCCTGGGTCCAGCTCTCCTGCTGGACGAGTCTGTGTTAAGATCGGGTCCACAGGAGAGGGGCTCCAGCAGGCCCCGTTGTAGGGACCTGTTGTCCTGGTCCTGATCTGCTCCCTGGGCACCCCAGGACCATGCTCGGCTTACAGGACAGTCTGCGTCACCCACGGTACACCTCTCACCTCTCACGTTGCTTCTTCTTTTTCTAGCCGGTCCCGCTCCAGCCCCATATCCAGTAAGGATCCAACGGGGCAAATGTATGGAAGGAACAGTTGACTCACTATGGCAAGGTAGCTTAAATCCAGATGTCCAAGGGCACTTGGGTGGCTCAGTCGGTTGAGCTTCGGACTTCGGCTCAGGTCATGATCTCACGGTTCATGAGTTCGAGCCCTGCATCGGGCTCTGGGCTGACAGCTCGGAGCCTGGAGCCTGCTTCGGATTCTGTGTCTCCCTCCCTCTCTGCCCCTTCCCAGCTTGCATGCTCTCACTCCCTCTCTCAAAAATAAACATTAAAAACAATCCAAACATCCAAAATTTAGGTGGACTATCACCTGGCTTCTTTTGACAAGGCGAACTAGCAGCTTTAATCACAGAATAGAGAAAACAAAAGGAGTTTTTTTTTTTTTTTTTTTTTGCCGAGAGGCAGAGAATGAAGCCAGAGTGCCCTCATGTGAATTTTGGCACGGGTGTTTGCTGTTTTCATTTGCCTAATCAAATTCTATTCCTGCTTATTCAGTAGGGATTTCGTTTGCCTGATGTGGTTTTATAAGAAGCAAGAGAAGTGGTTTAAGGAGGAAACGAAAAACAGAGTTCGTTTTTAATACCTTATCTTGATTTATTTGTAATGACTGTAATTCGTTTTGTTTTGTTTTGTTTTTCACGCATTTTTGTTTTCTCAAAAGCCCAAAATACATTTGAGAACTCGGACATTAGGTAGCCCGGATCGGTTCAGGGTAGATTCTTTCTGGATGCCGTAGTCAGTCAGGGTGTATCTAGCTTCTGCTCCCCGGGGGGCGCGGGGAGGGGGCCCAGACATCCTGGATCTTTGCCTTAACATTGTCGGTTAGGGTCACCGTGTGCAACTTCCAGAATGATGTCTTACTAGCCCAAGTGAATCACAGTAATGAGGTCTCAGTTAGGTTTTATATCATGCCCAGCCTCCTGCCAAAACTCAAACAGATACGACTAAAGATACAATTGCATCAACAAAACAGCATGTGCACGTTTTGAAGCGTTCGCCTTTGGGGAATCCGAATGAGTGTCTCACGTTTGCTCCGGATGATGGGACTCTACCTCTAATTACTTATTCCACAGAGGTTGGGAGAAGGAGACCCCGAATGAGGAAGCGGATGTATAATAATCGGCTTGCAGATTTGCTCACTGTGATTTGGTACAATATTAACATCCGTTTATGTTTCTTGAGTGTTTGCCCGGACTGTGTTTTCTCAGCAGGGTGGATGGGGACGTTGATGGGATCTTGGAGTGCCCGGCTGGATTTGGGAGTTGGAGCCGCTGTAAAATGTGGACGTTTGCTTGGATCCCTGGCGAACGAGTGAAAGATCGCCAAGAGTAATAAGGCTTCAGCGGAATTTCCTCACTGACTGGCACAGCTCGTTAAAAGGAGAAACAAAACAAGAGATGCCCTTGGGAGAGGCTGGGGGATGGGGTGGTCAGATCATGGAGGTGGGGGCTGTGGCTGAAAGGAATGTGGCTTTTTCACACGATTAGGTGTTTTGAAGGAAGGCAGAGCCTGGACACAGTCGAATAATTTTGGCTAATTGAGATTTGCACGGGTCAAAGACCAGAGGTCGTGCTGCCCTTAAGACAGGATGACATCCGTTCTGGATCTCTGGATGAAGAGTGGCCCGTGTGCGGGGGGGTGTGCCTCGGGACAGTGGCGAGGGGTGCCTCCCTGACAAAGGATGGCTTTCATGGGAGGTGCCTTTCCACCCTGCTGCTGGTGGGTCTGATGGCCCCCAATTTACCTAGTGGAGTCACATCCAGTAAGGGCCACCACCCTTCTTCTCTGGGAGTGGAAACTAATGAGGCATCTGGAGGTGCTCACCATTCTGTGTTTGGGAGGTGAGAAAGCCTGACCACTGCTTTAAGCGAGTATGAATCTCCATCTACAATAGACATTCCAACTCCTGGTTCTACATCGGACTCAAGCCCTGCCCCCCTCCCCGCCCACGCCCTTTATACTCTAGTGATGGGAAATTCGTTCATAGTCTTTTGAGATGTCCTTTGCCCAGGGCGGCGCTAAGGGACCAGCAAGGCCTCTGCCGGGTCCTATGGCACCTTTGTGCCTTTTGGAAAAAAGAAGTCCCCTCCTCCGGGCGGAGGTACGCCTGCCCTGTGCTGTGTAGCTCGGCGGGATAAGTGCAGGCTGGGTTTTAGCTACCGCTGGCCCCAGTGGCGGGGGCCCGGGGCACTCTTGTGGGGGCCACCGCTCTTGTGATTGTACACGGTCACCCTGGATACCTGGTCTGAAGCAAGGAAGTCCTTAGACTGATGGACCGTGAGGTCCACTGAGATACCCCCTGTCCGTGCTCCAAAACCCCCTTCGGGTCCTATGACCAGAGACCTTCTGTACCACACAGGTGCCTCCTCTGAGTTCTGGCCTCCTTGGTGGTTGGCCACACAGACTCAAGTCCAGGCCCTTGAAGAAGGTGCACACCTCTTCCTCTGCAGGGGACCATCCAACCCTCCTTTCTCCCACTTGCTGGACTTTCTTCTTCCCTCCTTTGAGACACAGCATAATCTTGTCCACACCCGGATACAAGATAGGAAGAACCACGGCGCTGGTTTTTCCGCTTTCTAGAAAGTGCAAGACGCAACCCTGGCTACCGAGTAGAAAGGGAAGGGAAGAAAAATATGCAGAAGACAGTCAAATTAATATTTCAATACACCCTTCTGCTAAATTTACCCCAAACGCGAAATCTCTCTAAGGGAACGATGGAGGGACACCTGTGCTCCCTGGAGAGAACTGAGCGGAGAGTGGCTTTCTAAGTTGCCCAGGCCTCCTTCAGGTCTCGAAGGACATTTTTAAAAATATTTATTTATTTATTTTTAGTTTATTTATTTATCTTGGTGAAATAGAGAGCAAGTGGAGGAAGGAGGGAGTGAGGGAGGGAGGGAGAGAGAGAGAGAGAGAAAGAGAGAGAAAGAGAGAGAGTGATAAGGAAAAAGATGAAGACAGGGAATCCCAAGCAGGCTCCGTGCTGTCAGCGCAGAGCCCTATGCGGGGCTCGAACTCACGAACCATGAGATCACGACCTGAGCTGAAACAAAGAGTCAGATGCTTAATAGACTATGCCACCCAGGAGCCCCTCGAAGGACACTTATAAGTGGTTCACAGCTATGTCAGCAGGGTTGGGAAAACACAAGTCCTTGGGGAAATCTCATCTGTATTCCACAAACTTAGTAACTTAACGTTATTATTATTATTATTATTATTAATTTCTCAAGATGGATCAGGACCATTGTGGGATCGTCTGAAGGACCATATGGGACTCCTTCAAAAAATCCAAAAGAGCTGAGTTTCTGTCAGATGGCGTGGACGGAGGGAGGGGGCATGTAAAACATGGCTCTGCCATTGACTTGTGTGGCCTGGGGAAGACCCCTCCATGAAGGGCACATTGGGCGAGAACTGGCTGATTTCAGGTACGTCTCCCCATTGCTGTCGTAAAGATGTCCTCGTGTGAAAGTCATTGTGTACTCAAGGGAAGAGTGGGAGAAGCTGAAGAGGTAATGTGAGTCAAGGGTTGGCTTTCAGTCTCATTTTTTCCCTCTCTGTTCCTTCCTTGCTCTCATCCGTCCTTCCTCGCATCTCATCCATTTTTCTCCTTTATTCTCTTGGTCTCGCTCCCTCCTTCTCCCACTCATCCTTGTTGGTATTTCCTCCTTCATTTCCCCTTTGTTTGTACGCCTTTCATGTTTACTATGATCTGTATCAACCGAATCGGATTTTATAAGCTCTGACCTTCAACGTAGCCAAGTTGAAGGTCATCCGTATCCATCTCAATGCGGAAAGCGCAGTCCTGCCAAAACTTGAAATGGTTTTAAAATTAATACGTGATCCTCTGGGGCACCTGGGTGGCTCAGTGCTCCATGCTGACGGTGCAGAGCCTGCTTGGGATTCTCTCTTTCTCCCCGTCTCTCTGCCCCACCTCCCCTGCGTGCTGTCTGTCTCTCAAAGTAAATAAATACACATGAAAGAAAATACGTAATCCTCAAATATGGTTTTCTCAGAGGATCTCATGGGAGAGGGTTTCCTCCCTCTTGCACTAAAACTAGCCTGTGGAGGAAATGACCTTGTGGGGTCATTAACCTCTGAAATGGATGTCAAGCAGGAGATGTTTGGCTGACGGAGGACAAGGCTACTCTGTGGGAAATACCTCATTGCCTTCATCTTAGACGTGAGACGCCACGAGATGGACATATTATGAAAATAATACCCGGCTGACATGTCGCTGTGATTACACATATGTTCATAGGTAGACCTGAGTCAATTTAGGGTCATTAAAACATTAAGCTGCTCTGGAAAATGAGCTCAGCTACTCAGAATTTCAGGTCCAGCAGGTTAGCCTTCTGTAGGTCAAAGAAAATGCTCAGATTGGCACAGAGCCTCGCTGGCTCTCACGCAGAAACTCTGTGACTTTGATACTCAGTGAAAAATGCACATCTGGAATGAAATCAGACCTCACCCTTTTCAAGCTTCTGCTCTTTGGTATTTAATTATTATGACTTGGAAGTGACTCAGGCTGAAGCCTTTATTTTTAGCAACGCTCACAACTGCTCTTGATGAATAAATCAGGAATGCTGTTTATTTTTGTTTTAATCGGAACGTTTGACTAAATTTATTTTTCAAACCTTGGATGAACAAATCTGACACTTACGAAAATACATTAAAAAGTGCTTTTGAGCTACGTATAAAAGGCGGTTTTGCAGAGTGCCTTCTGGGGGTCGCCCTCTCTGTTCTCTGATGTGTGGGCAAATGGCAGTAGTATTTATGTCTTGGGTCCGGGCTGGAATTAAGGTTACGGGAACTGGAAGGGGCCTCAGGCATCACCTGGTTCCGTCTTCCTTTGTCAGAGGAGAAGGTTGAAGCCCATGGGCTAAAGTCATAGTATGTCTGGCCGTGTCGTCTGACTTTCCCACCCACCACCTGCCTCCCGTCAAGTATGAAACAGGTACCATTGCTGCCTCCCAAGACCATTTTAGAGGGCGCAAGATGCTGGATTAAACCATCTGAACCACACAGGTGGACAGGCCCCTCCAAATCTCCTTTTCTCTCCCTGATCAGCCCACCTTTTTTCAAAACTCTGCCCCAAACGAGAACACAAGGATGGTTTGGCTGCAGCCCCTCCACTCAAGACACCGTCAGCGGAAGACCCCGCTCCTGCAGACGAAACCGATTGTGTGCGTGCCCATACCTGCGTGTATCTTGTGCGTCTTGTTTAATCGCCAATATTCTCGTAGCGTTTATTGTTCAGGGCAAACGTATTCTAGGGGAAGACGTCCTGAGAAGCGAAACCCCCCGGTATCTTTTCTTAGTCACCATAGAAGACAGCCTCTTTGAAGTCTGATATTTGTAGAAATTAAGGCACGATCACCACGCTAAGTCTAGTTAACTTTCATCACGTTCTGTTTCTTTCCATGAGAACTTCTAAGATTTACTCGCTTAGCAAAGGAGGTCTTGAGGAGAAAAAGTCTGTGTTTGGGGTTCGTCTTCAACCAGAATGCTTGTTACTCTCTCCCGTGGTCTAACACACAACAAGTCTCAGGCTTCCAGCCTTCATCAAGAAACAGTCTAGAAGTAGAATTCAATAGCATTGGCTTCTTTTCATTCTCTTTTTATAGGCAGTGTGTCAGTTCTTTACAACTACTAACTTAGACCAAAGTTTAGCTGTCTGAGACAACTGTAAATATTTACTATCCCGTGCAGTGCCTGTACCTCAGGAGTTTAAGCGTGTCTTAGCTGGATAATTCTGGATCCCGTGAGGTTATAGTCATCATGTCATCCAAGGCCTGCCCTGCATCTGAAGGTTTGCCTGGGGCCGGCGGGGGTCTGCTTCCTCGGCGGCTTCTCACAGCGTGAGTGATCCAAGGGAGAACAAGGCAGGGTCGAAATGCTTTTTTGTGACCTAATCTAAGAAGTCACAATTTGGGGCACCTGGGTGTCTTCGTCGGTTTCAGCCTCCAGTTCTCGATTGGAGCTCAAGTCATGATCTCACGGTCACGAGACCGAGCCTCGAGTGGGGCTCTGTGCTGACAGCGCAGAGCCTGTTTGGGAGGCTCTCTTTCCCTCCCTCTCTGCCCCTCCTTTGCCTGCACCCTCCCCACCCGCTCAAAAATAAATAAACATACATTAAGAAAATAATTCACAGTTCATCTTCCTCCCGGATCCTATGGGTTACGTAGATCGCCCTCCTCAGGGTGGGAGAGGAACATATTGAAGCGTGGATACCAGCGGTGAAGAATCATTCGGGGCCATTTCGGAGGCTGGTTACCACAGAATGGGATACTGGTTCTCTCTTTATGGCCATATCACACATCTACCCTTTAAAGTAATATAGTTAAGGGGCGTCTGGGTGGCTCAGTCGGTTAAGCGTCCGACTTCGGCTCAGGTCGTGATCTCACGGTTCGTGGGTTCGAGCGCTGTGTCGGGCTCTGTCTTCTCGGTTCAGAGTCCGGAGCCGGCTTCCGATTCTGTGTCTCCCTCTCTCTCTGCCCCTACCCCCCTCACGCTCCGTCTTACTCTGTGTCTCAAAAAATGAATAAACGTTAAAAAAACCTTTAAAGTAATATAGTTAAGTATTAAAGAGGTCGTCTGATCTAACCCAAAACACTAATATTTGTATATTCTAATACAGGTGGTCCCCAGGTGTCACAAAAATTGTGTATGTGGCATGCATGTGACTGTTAATTGGGAAACACCTCGTCACTCCTTGTTGTCCCTTGAACCCAGAAGCACAAAGAAGTCTACTCCATCGGTGTTTGTCCAAGACCACTGGTCATAAGGGCTGCTCAAGGCAGCTCTCACCACAGTGGGGAGGCAGCGGCCAGTGGCAGAGGGCCACGTGGAGAGATCCTTCTGTCCTTACTCTGGAGATGCCCTCTTGTCGCTGGTGCACGTTGTGCTGACCCCTTGTATGTGATGGGTGGGACCCGGAGTTAGGAGCTTGAGGTGACCTCAGTCCTATTTCTTGTCTCTTCTTTGATTACTGCTCCTGCCTCCCTGTGGCCTCCCTGCCTCCTAACTTTAACTTAGGAATTTTCTTGTCTTAACATCTTTCCAAAAATGTTTTAATGTTTCTTTATTTTTGAGAGACAGAGAGCAAGGGAGGGGCAGAGAGAGACGGAGACACAATCCGAAGCAGGCTGCAGGCTCCGAGCTGTCAGCACAGAGCCCGATGCGGGGCTTGGACCCACGAACCGCAAGATCATGACCTCAGCCAAAGTCAGATGCTTAACCGACTGAGACACCCAGGTGTCCCTTGTCTTAACATCTTTGATGTTTATTTTGTTGAATTTAGCGTTTTGTATTCTGGAAGTTTCTGCACCTGGGGACTTGAGACATTAGAATGATTTTCTAGATATTATGTGCTCAAGATCAGGCCAAGCAGTCCTCCCAGCAAGATTTAAATTCTAGGTACACCCTGCAGGTTCACCCCTGATTACTCACATTCGTATTTATTTTTATTTAAAAAATTTTTTTAAGTTTTTTTTTTTTTTTGAGAGAGAGAGAGAGAGAGTGTGTGCAAGTGGGGGAGAGGAGCAGAGGGAGGGAGAGAGAGAGAGAGAGAGAATCTTAAGCAGGTTCCATGCTCAGCACAGAGCCTGACACAGGGCTCGATCCCACGACCGTGAGATCACGACCTGAGCCAAAATCAAGAGTCAGATGTTCAACTGACTGAGCCACCCAGACGCCCCTCATAGTTGTTTTTAATTGTTTGGTTTTCTTTGTATACGTTGCTGAATCTCTCCCCTCCTCCCCCCCACAATATAGACACTTCTTCCTGAATATTCTCAGAAAAAAATTTTACATGGTCAATTATGTTGGGAATTTATCTGCTTCGAATTTTTTTCTGAGATATATTTCTCTCTCTCTCTCTCTCTTTTTTTTTTTCCTATCTGAACTCCACCGCCATCATCTTGGGACTTCTCTTTGCTGTAACTATTGTAATTCTCTTTGTCTCACTTCTGGGTTGAAGTCTCTGTTCCTTGGATCTCATGTTTTAGCTCCTTTGTTCCAGTGACGTATAGCCTTCAGTAATTGTTCACGTTGAGGTGATGAGAGTAGAATGCATGGTCATGAAGACTTTCAATGTACCTGTCTCTTGAGTCTGCCTCTTTGGGACCAATTAGCATCTAGATGTGGCCCACGGCTATTACACTGAAGTTTTCTTTCACACAATTCTGGAACTTGCCATCGCTCCATTCGCGTGTTAAATTTCCTACTTTCTGTGATCCTGGATCTCTTTGTTTTCGTGGAGAAAATCCTCTTAAGGAAATCCATGGGAAGGAAAGTTTTTGAAATATCAAGTCTAACAACACTAATATTAATATTTTGACATGGATTTTGAATTACTATTTTGAACTATCACGTGCAAAAATTTCTGTATCACACCTGTTTTCGGATGACCAATTTGCTGTATGTGGAATTCTGAATGGGGACTCATCTCTCAGAAGTTTGAGAACGTCGCTCTTTGGCGTTCTTTCAGTGTTGCTGTTGAGAAGTTCAAGGCCATTGAAACCCTGACCCTTGAATGCAATTTAACTCTTTCTCTCTGGAAGTTTGTAGGCTTTGTCATGTATGTTCTGAAACTTCACCATAATTGTCTTCAAATGTACCTTTTTCATTTTGAAACTTACATTTCTCAGGTCTGGTCTGCAAAAGTTTACTGATCTTGTTGCTGATGGTA
The DNA here is from genome assembly GCF_018350155.1 of Leopardus geoffroyi. Classification (NCBI taxonomy): domain Eukaryota; kingdom Metazoa; phylum Chordata; class Mammalia; order Carnivora; family Felidae; genus Leopardus; species Leopardus geoffroyi. Next base: position 8,049,985 of record NC_059330.1, read on the forward strand.
CGGATTCTCTACTGTGTTCTATCTGCTTCTTTCTGAAACTCCAGGGTTTTCCATGTTGGATCCCATGGATTACTCTGCTAATTTTCTTCTCTTTTCTTCTTTGTTGTTTCCTCTTTGTCCCTTTTCTAGGTGACATCTACAAGTTCATCTTCCAGACTTTCTATTGAGATTCTAATTTCTTTTTTTGTTTTTTGATTGTATTGTATTGTATTGTATTTTTAAAATTTACATCCAAATTAGTTAGCATCTAGCACAACAATGATTTCAGGAGCAGATTCCTTAGCACCCCTCCCCCATTGAGCCCATCCCCCCTCCCACAACCCCTCCAGTAACCCTCAGTTTGTTCTCCATATTTATGAGTCTCTTCTGTTTTGTCCCCCTCCCTGTTTTTATATTCTTTTTGTTTCCCTTCCCTTATGTTCATCTGTTTTGTCTCTTACAGTCCTCATCTGAGTGAAGTCATATGATTTTTGTCTTTCTCTGACTGACTCATTTCACTTAGCATAATCCCCTCCGGTTCCATCCACATAGTTGCAAATGGCAAGATTTCATTCTTTTTGATTGCCGAGTAATACTCCATTGTATATATAGACCACGTCTTCTTTATCCATTCATCCACCGACGGACACGTGGACTCTTTCCATACTTTGGCTATTGTTGATAGTGCTGCTATAAACATGGGGGTGCATGTGTCCCTTCGAAACAGCACACCTGTATCCCATGGAGAAATGCCTAGTAGTGCAATTGCTGGGTCGTAGAGTAGTTCTATTTTTAGTTTTTTGAGGAACCTCCACACTTTCCAGAGTGGCTGCACCAGCTTGAGATTCTAATTTCTAATGTCACATTTTTAGTTACCAAGACCTCTCTTTTATTCTTTGAATGTTTCTTTATTTAAATGTAGGCTCCTGTGTCCCTGTTCACACCTAGATCATAGAAGCGATACTTTTCTAACATTCTTCTTTGAGGATGTTCTATTGTATTCCCGAAGCCGTCTTCTCCCTGCACTTTATTTCATGGATGCTGTTTTCAGTTGTTTGCTTTAGTCTCAGTGTTAGATGTTTGCCTTGTATCTGCTGAATGTTAAGAATGAGAGACTGAAAAAGCGAATTTGAAGGTCTGGGCGTGTGGGTGTCGTCTCGAAAAAGGATGCTTGAGGGAGGTGAGAAGCATTTAAAACACAGTGCGGTCATTGCTTGACTGGGGTAGTATAGGGTGTCTCAGGGAACACATGACTTTAGTGGGTATTTGACTTTGATGAAGAGAGCCAAGGGAGCCTGGCTTCATGACTGGGAGTTAGACTCAGCCCATCAAAGAGCATCCAGGCCCAAGGAACGGCATTTACTTACTCACTTATTAAATATCTTTATGTATCAGGCATTGCACCAGGGGTAAAATGATGAATAAGAGAGACAAAATTCCTACTTGTTTGCCTTCAACAGGAGAAGACAGATGAGTCCTCACACGATCTCAATCTCAACTGAAATCTCAATCACGGTGTGAGACAATAAGGAGGAAGCCCCGAGTCACATGCCTTGAATTAGAAGTTTGACTGCAATCCAAAAACACTGCCAGAGAGGTAAATGATATTTCAGGTATCTTGTGCGTGATGCTGGGTTTTATTGGGCTGGCCTGCAAAAGATCCCCACCATTTACATCATTATAGTTTTCAAAGAAATGCATTAATTTTCTATATCCTGAGTGCTTTGTAGGCACTTTAAACTGTAAGAAATGGACTTAAAACTGCACTTTTTGGAGCACAGCGCTTTTAAAATTTTGGCATTGCCTATAATTTTATGAAAGGCAAAACGCAGAGTTAAATTAGTACCAGATTTTGTCTTGTTGGGGATGATCTCTCCCTTGAAAGCCTTTGATCCTTTGGGCATTGATACTGAGCTCAATATGTTTTCAGCACCATGGCTTTGGGAAAGTCACTTAATTGCTTTGTGTATATTTGTGGTATATTTGTGTGTCTTTTTTTTTTAATGTTTATTTACTTTTGAGAGAGAGAGAGAGAGACAGGGAGAAGGAGACAGAATCTGAAGCAGGCTCCAGGCTCTGAGCTGTCAGCACGGAGCCCGACGCGGGGCTCGAACTCACAAACCATGAGATCATGACCTGAGCCGAAGTCTGACGCTCAACCTACTGAGCCACCCAGGTGCCCTGTGTGTGTCTTTTTTTTTTTTTTCATGTGTAAAATGAGAGGACTGGTTCTTTCTTGTTCATCTGGAATAGCCATACACCTGCCCCACCTGGAGTGCGATCAGAAACACCTTGGCCGTACTCACTCCAATAGAACCCAAAAGGGCAATGAATTCCTGCAGGGGAAAATTAATGAAGTAAGAATTGAGAAATGGTTTTCCATTCTACTTTTGTGAGCCATTAGGCGAGTGCCCTTTTCACTCCCTCCCCTGGTGGTTTTGCTCATTTGCAAGGGGGGGTCAATCATACCTGACCTGCTCACTTCCCCCACTTGTGGAGGGGATCCAGGGAAGCAATCAGTGAAAAGTCAAAAGCCTGACTCAAATTCGAGACGGTTTTCTGGCGATGACCGCATCACGCCCGTGGAGGTTCTGTGGGAAGGCGCGCCCCTCGCCCCCTGTGTTAGGACAGCGGAGCCAGGCTCTGAGAGCAGACCCAGCGGAAACCCTGGGTGGTCAGAAAAGGATGTCCCTGAGTTTTTTCTTACCCTCATTGCTCTTGGCTTCTCAGGGGGTCGGGGGCCCCCGGCAGCAGGCCAGCCCATGGCCTCAGGCTGCCTGTTTGGCAGGCCTCCCTCCTTCCCCGGGGTGTTGACTGCCAACAGCGTGCAGTGTAGACACTTGAAGTTCTCCAAGCGTGGTCCTTTGGTCACCTGCACCAGAATCACCCCGGGGAACTTGTTGAAAACGCAGCGTCTCTGAGCCCGCCCCACGTACTAACTCAGAAACTCTAAGTGAGCGGCCCAGCAAGCGGTGTTCTACAGGCGTTCCTAGGGATGCTGATAAGGCCCTAAAGTTTAAGAGCCACCTACCTCAGCGACTCGGAATCTTACTGAAATTCCGATTCGGATTCAGAAACTCTGTGGCGACGCTTGAAGGAGATTCGACTCCTCTAACCAGCTCACCGGGGCTGCTGATGCCTCTGGGTCACCAGCCACGCGGTGAGGAGCAAGGCCGTGGAGGAAGCAGCCGGGAACGAGGAGATGTAGGTTCGAGGACCAGGTCCGCGCCTACGTGTTGTGACCTTACAGGCAGTCGCTTCCCCCGTCCACCTCCCGGTTTCCCTCCCCACCCCCCCCCCCCCTCCACGAGGGGAAAACAGATGGGGGTCAGACCTTCCCTCGGGTTCTTCCTGGCTCTGATGTTGTCGAGCTCCGGTTTTATGAATTATTCTCAGAACATGTGATATCTGGGGTCCTCAGAGATCCTTGGGCAGATCCCCCCCCCGGGTAACAGAGCAATGGTGTCGGATCGCTAAAAGGAAACAAATCCAAAAGAAGTGGCTTCCTAGGCTGGTCTGACAGCGAGCAGGGACATGTCCCACCAAAGGGTATGACTGAGGGGCTGGGAAGCCCATGTCACAGCCTCTGATACCCCCCAGTGTTCTTACCGCCATGTTTGGGAAGGCTTGATTGGCACGTTCTTTGGCACCCCCAGGGGGGTAAGTTCCTTCATGGCAGAGTGATGCCTCTCAGAGGCACCCCTGGCGTGTGGGGAAATGCTTGGGGGCGGGGGGGGGGGAAGCTGACCCTGGTTGTGGAAATAACCCACATTTAAGATCAAGGGACCCTTCCCCAATCTTCGACAGCCACTTGGTATGTCCTTCTCCCGTGTTACGGGACATGCACCCTCCTGGCGCCCCTCAGCTCTCGAGGTTTCCCCATTGCACGGGCTGACTTTATTTCCAGAACTTTTCAAAAACTCTTGTGGGAAGACACATCAAATTCCCAGGTGTGCAAACTGACCGGGCTGTGGTCATAAACCTTCCCAACCCACGAAGCTGAACCCTGCGGTTTCTGAGGGAATTCTACCGTCCCGAGGAGCTCGGCCTACTGTGAGGTCCTTTCCACTTCCTGGGGGAGCAGTTTCCGAGGCACAGATGTTGACACTGCAGCCCGTCCCCCAGCTGCCCTGACAGGAACACAGTTCATTAGTAAGGAACTCTGCCCTCCCTTAGTGTCAATATTTGTTTAGAGGAGAAGGCCGAGAGGGAGAGGCAAATGGTGGGCCAGCGAAATTTTGCCTGCAAGAGAGACGATAATGGACACCTTCCAGCCTGAAGACTGCTGACACAGCGTGTGGATGGTCCGAGACCGGACGTGGCCCACTGGGTCCAAAATGGTGCTGGTAGGCCTGTCGCAGAATCAGAATTAAGGTCGCGTTCTAGCCTTTTCTGTTTGCTTTCATTATTATTTTTCATTAGTAGTTTTATTAGACAAGTCTGTATTTCTTTTTTTTTTTAATGTTTATTTTGAGAGAGAGAGAGAGAGGGAGGGAGAGCATGAGCGAGCATGCGAGCAGGGGAGGGGCAGAGAGAGGGAGAGACGGAATCTCAAGCGGGCCCCGTGCTGCCAGCGTAGAGCCCGGCATAGGGCTCGATCTCGTGAGCCACAAGATCATGACCTGAGCCGGAGTCAAGAGGCAGACACTTAACTGAGTCACCCATGCACCCCAACAAGTCTGTATTTCTTGAGGAAGTATTAGAAAAGAAACGATTCATAACCCCTCCATCCACAGATTACTGCTAACATTTTAGCAGATAGCCTTCTGGGCACTTTTTCTTTCCATAAGCCCCATAAGAATGTATACGTATCCACAAATATTTATATTTTTAGTATAAGTGGGATCATAATGCACTTACTTTTCTGTAGCTTCCATTACAAAGCTATTGCTATATTGCATGTGTCTTAGCATGTCAATATATAAACGCAAACAGTGTTTAATGGCTACATAGTGTATCATCATATGGATCTACCATACATTTTAGAATCAGTGGTTTTTTTCTTTAAGTTTATTTATTTATTTTTGAGAGAGAGAGGGAGAGAGAGAGAGAGAGAGAGAGAGAGAGAGAGACACGGAGCACAAGGTGGGAGGGGCAGAGAGCGAGGGAGACGCAGAATCCGAAGCGGGCTCCAGGCTCCGAGCTGTCAGCACAGAGCCCAGTGTGGGGCTCAATCTCAAGGAACAATGAGATCCTGACCTGAGCTGAAGTCAGATGCTTAATCAACTGAGCCCCCCAGGCACCCCAGTGTTTTAATTTTTTAATTTTTTTTTAATTAACATTTAGGCCACTTGTAGTTTCACACTGTGTTTGATGAACATCTAGGCTATTTTCCTTGGCATAAATCTCTCAATGCAGAATTGGAATAAAGGGTAGGCCCACTCACTATTCAAGGCATTTGCAACATCTTACCAAAGTGAATCTAGAATAACTGTAGCAATTTACACTTCCATTAGTGGTATATAAACATGTCTACTTATTAGTCTCCTGGCCAAGTAGGGATCTTTAATCCTCTTTTAAATGTTTCAAAATCTTGCCAGTGTAACAAATGAAAATGGCATTCATTATTCGAACCTTGGTTACAAATAAGGGGAACACTTTTCAATACCCTTTGGCCATCTGTATTTTTCCTTCTATGAATTGCCTGTTCATATTTTTGCTCATTTCTTTTTTAAATCTGGTACTTCCCTTTTTCTTGTGATACGTAAGGATGGTGTTACCTTTTTGCCTGCTATGTATGTTGCAAATATTCTTCTCAGTTTGGTGCTTGCTTTCTGATATGATTAATGTTGTTTTGCAGTGTGGAGATGCTTAGAATTTTTATGTAGGCGAATCTACCCGTCTGCTATTAGCCCTCTGTCTTCTATAGGCTTGCTTCTGAGGTGTCTTAGGCACGGGTGCTGGGGCAGGCTCTCATTTTTTAAGGTTTTACATGGCACTGTTGAAAGTGAGAGTTTAGAACAAGATCTTAACCAGATCACATTGCTCTGAATGGAAGCAACACATGTTCCTCTAGGAACTGCACTGGATCGTTAGCAGGTCCGTAGGCATTTTTGTTTATTTTTAGTTAGCTTTGCTGTCACATATTTATAAAGTCAAACTTCCCAAAGTTTTTTTTTTTCCTGGAATATTCTTAGCGTCAGGAGACATGGGATACTTGAGTGGGTATCCAGATTTATGGACTTTAATGCCAGTAGTTTCATAGGGCACAAGGAAACAAAGCCCCATCCTCATTCAGAAAGTCCAATTTGGTATTGTTTGCTCTCTGTGATGCAGCTCAAATTGTGGGTGCCATTGGGAGAATAGTCAATAATTTAATAATTTAATAAGTCAACCATTTAATTAATAATTTAATAATTTAATGTGGTAACTTAACGATTACTTAATCTTATTAAATAATAAGTAATTTAATAATTTAATGGAAGGGCAGAGTCACTTGGTTGATTGAAAATCACTACCTTTATGATGGTAAAATTGGGATTTCAAACTTTCTCAGAGTCTTTTTTTTTTTTAAAGTGTATTTGCTTATTCTGAGAGAGACAGAGACAGCGCATGAGCATGGGAGGGGCATAGAGAGAGGGAGAGGGAGAGAACCCAAAGTAGGTCAGCACAGAGCCCAATGTGGGGCTCAAGCTCATGAAACTGTGGAATCATGACCCGAGCCGAAACCAAGAGTCAGATGCTTAACCGACTGAGCCACCTAGGTCCCCCAAACTTTCTCACAGTCTTGCCATATCCCAGTGTTTGAGGTTTGAGACCTTGGACTTGTCCCTTTTCCTTTCCTTCTGACCTCTTCTGATCCATCACCAAGTTTTGCAGATGCTTTATGAGAACACTTTCTCTTTTTATTATGATTCTTGCTTGCTTTCTGTTCCCATGGTATATCCTCCGCGATGCCCTCATCACATCATGCCTGGGGTATTGCAATAAAGCTCCCATTCATCTCTTCTGTTTCCTTTTCGTCTAGAATCCCACTGAGCACAAGCTTCTCCTCCTTGCCTCCTTGCCTTTGGTAGCTTCCCATTTCGTACTCACTATTGCTCAGCTCCTGGGGCCCCCACCATCAGGTTCCAATCTGTCTCTCCAGCCTGACCCCTCAGGAAGCCCCCCTCCCCGCATTCCCCCAATGAAAGGGAACACCTGCCTCCCCAGTTCTGCTCAGGGCCATTGCCCCCAATGAAACCGCCATTCCTAAGGTCAAAGTTCCCAAGGTTGCTTCCCCTGCAAGTTTCCTTTGTATTCGAGGCGTTGAGACACTTCAGTGGATGTCTAGCTCTAGGGTTTTTCTCTTCCTGCAGATCTTTAGGGAAATTATTTCTTTCACAGACACTCAAACTATCCAGTGTATTGTATCCAGTGTATTGCCCAGTGTTTGTATTGTTATTTCCCATCCTGTTTCCTTGATCTCCCTTTCTGGTGACATCAGCGGCCTCCGAGGACAGGGAAGCATCTCTGACCTCTGTGAATCACCCGTCCCTTTCACTAATACGTGTTCCGTAAGACAGTTCACGGCAATTTCCCTTACCGACTCGTGGAAAGCCTGCCTATTGGTTGCTCAGGAAGTTAAATAGAGAATTATAACAGGACCCAGCAATTCCACTTCCACATATATACCCCGAAGAATTGAAAACAGATGTTCAAGCAAATACTTGTGTACAGATGTTCATAGCAGCCTGTTGACGACGGCCAAAAAGTGGAAACGACTCAAGCGTCCATCAACAGATGAATAGATGAACAGCATGTGGCATCTCCACCCAGTGGAATATGATGAAGAGTCATATAAAAGGAGTGAGGTGCTGATCTATCCTACAGTGGGGATCAGCCTCTAAAACATTATGCTAAATGAAAGAAGCTGGAACACAAAAGTTGGATGTTGCATGATTTCATTTATGAAACACCCAGAATAGGTACCTCCCTAGACGCAGAGAACACCTTGGTGGTTGCCAGTGGCTGGGGGTGGGGCAGGGATTATGGGGACTGATACTTCATGGCTACAGGGTTTCCTCTGGGGGTGATGAAAATGCCCTTGAACTAGAGAGAGGTGAGACTTGCACCACGTTGTGAATATGCCCTAAATGCTATTGAATTGTTCACTTTCAAACGGGCAATTTTAGGTTATGTGAATTTCACCGCGATTAAAAGCAAAAGGCGAGGGGAGAAGCCTTGTCTGTTGCCACAGGAAGTTGGAGCGACTGATGACTTACCTAGCACTAAAGACACCTGGGACCTGTCCTTGTCTTGGTGGCCACTGGATTCTTCCCAGCGTCTCATGGGAATGTGTTGTGGAGGCGAGCCGTGGCCGCTGACAGTTTTTTTTTTTGGACGTTTGTTAACTACGAGCTTTGGCTGCATCCTCAGGGCTTATTTCCGCCCCCCCCCCCCCCCCATAGCATTTGTTATAAGTTCCAGAATTCATCTTTGATGTTACACTATGAAAAAACAGCTCTCCCAATGTTGTTCTCCTCAGGGAAGAAGGACAGGTAAACCAAGGTTTCAGGACACCCGACAGCAGCACTTTGGCCCTGGTTTTCCTCCGAGGTGTTGCTGTGTCCTGATTTTGCTGTGTGCCTCCCTCCATTCCTACACCTCCTGACCCTTTCCCACCACTTCCTTCCAGCGCAAGGTAGACGCTGAGCTTGAAATGATTAATCAAGCTATTAGAAGGAGCTCTGGAGAGTCTGGGAAAACACCGTGGAGGGATGGTTTCTGCTCTATTGAAATGCAAATATGCAAGCTGCACCCCTCCCCACCCCCTTGGTGATGGACCTTGGAATGATGTGTTTCTGGGAAGCCCTGCTCCCTCCCCCTCTCCCCTCACCTTCCCGTTACCTTGCCTGGCTGACCACCGGCTTTGGGTCGAGAGCGGTTGGCCGAAATCAGTTTGAAAAGAGCGCAGCTAAAGATGTGCATCGAGCAGGTGTAAAACTGATGCTTCCTTTATGTGGAGGCAGATGAGAGAGGTAGAGGGGACCGTATGTGGCTCCGCCCTTCCCAAGTTTGTGCTTCTAGGGGCACCCGGGGGGCTCAGTTGGTTAAGCGGCCAGCTCAGGTCGTGATCTTGTGGTTTGTAAGTTCGAGCCTCGCGTCGGGCTCCGTGCTGACGGCTCGGAGCCTGGGACCTGCTTCAGATTCTGTGTCTTCCTCTCTCTCTGCCCCTCCCTCACCGGCACACTCTCTCTCTCTGTCTCTCTCGCTCAAAAATAAACATTAAAAAAAAAAATGAAAACTTTGCTTCTAAGGTTGCACACTTCAGACTACCCAAGAACCGTTCATTGAGCACCTACAGTGTACCCACCACGGTGACAGAGGATAGGCGTTTCGTGATGCATCGCTAAGATGCAGTTTCTGCTCTCGAGGAGTTTCATGGTTCTTCATCCCACAAGAGGCAATCACTGTTACGTTCTGACTGCTGTGAAAGTCATGGGGTAAAGTGAGGTCAGCTTTCGATAACGAAGATCCTCAGCCTCTTCATTCCCTATGTTGAACGCCCGCATTTATTTCCCTTTATGGGGTTCTCTAGGCTTGCGGCAGCTGAAATAGTTCTAGGGATGAGACCTGGTAATGGAAAGAATGGGGGGGGGGTAGCCCTAACAGATTGGCCTTTCCAGCTCTGAAATCATCAAAGGACCCCCTGTGTGGGCAGGAGGTGTGGCTCCAGGTGGGAGGGGCGGTCCTGGAATGCCTTGGTTTCTGCCAGGGCTCGCCACGTGTGGGCTTGCATGGCTCTGACGTTGAGGGCTCCTTTTGACATCTGCTGTGGAACAAAGCCCCCCGTGCTTGAGAGGGAGCCCTCTCAAGTTGGGACTGAGGGCTGCTGTGCACATGGCTGGCTCGGAAAACCTTCCAAGACCACAGTCTGCTTGTTTGCACAGCGTGTTCCTGCCATGTTCACTTAAGGGGCCTCAGAACAACCAGGGCTCGGAAAAAGCAGCCGCCGTCCTGGAAATGCCTCTCGAAAGCCCTCGGAGAGACCTAGGGGTGGGGGGTGGAGTCAGAAAAGCACGGCGTTGGCCATCACGAGGGGCACCTCTTTGACCATGCCCGCCTAATGATGTCTCTGGGCCGCGAGCTGTGTTACGTGGTTGTCAGGCTGGGTTCCACGTGGCTCTCTTCACCTTGGATACGAGGAGGGGCCTCAACTGGCTGAGTTCTTTCTTCCCCCTGGCCCCCAATAGAACTCGATTAAAAATGAACCCAACCTTGCCTTCCTCATGGGAATATTGTTATTACTGTTGGGTTGCCTGGGGGCACGCCCGGCTTATCTCTGTTGTCCCGGGGGAGCTGCTATTGGTGCGTCTTTGCACCCCCCTAAGTGTTCTAGTTTGGACGTACGTTATATGAGCACCTTAATTAGTGATGACCTGCAACAGAGGGCCTACAGGCCAACTGCTGTGCATGTGTTTCCTTGGTCAGCTTAGTCAGGCAGGGCATGCACCCTGGGCTCTTCCTTGGCTCTCACCATCCCCTAACGTCTTGTTCCTATTTTGTGTTTGTTCCATGACAGCCTTTGTTGTCTTTGACACGTGCAGCCCTTGGCCTTCAGGAATAAGCTACACTGCTCTTCTCTCGGCCTTGGCCAGCTGACATATCTATCTCTTGGGCCGGCTGAATGGAGATGGGGAAGGCTTGTGGGGGGGCCCATCAAATTGGAGGCATGATTGGAGTGGGGTGTGGCAGGAGGAGGTACAAATAGAATGGAAAGGTGGAAGTAAGGTGTGGCCCTTTGGTATAGGTTCAAAGGCCCGCAGCTTATGATCTTATTTCCTAATCTGTCTGGATCTACTTCAGGACCCCTCCCCCAGATTTGGGGAGCCCTGCTTAGTGCAGCGCTAAGCATGCCCCTGAATTTCTGATGTGTCAGTAATACTTTGAGCCGCAAGTAACAGAAAGTCACGGGCCACCTTCCAGTGGTGCCAATGGTGGCTCTGTCCGTGAAGACGAGGAATCATCGCGTGTAAGAAGAACCAGCGGGCTTGACCTGGCACAGCAGTCATGGCAGCATGCTGGGCCAGCCCCTCTGTGGTACTCTTGTTCTCTTCCTCATGATCACAAGATGGCTGCAGTGACACCAGTCAATTGTCCTTACACTGGGATCCCAAGTAGGAAGGAAGGGGTAGAAGCAAAGATTTGCCTCTCCTAAAGCTTTGTCTTCTTAGTCTTGGTGGGAAATCCTTCCCAGAAGCCTATATTCCAGACTTCCAGGACCTATTGTTCAGAAATGTGTTATATGGACTCCCCCACCCCCACCCCCAGCCTTCACTGCAGGAGAGGGATTGTCATGACTGCTGTGTCCCCAGGTTTGGCAGAGGGGGTGCTTTGCCTGAGAGCAGGGCCCTTTCCCCACAACCTGAACAAAACCAGGTGTGTGGCCATAGGGAAAGAGTGTAGAGATGGCAGTCTGGTGGGCCATGAACAACGTGACCCACATGTGTTATGGGGAGAGATCTTTTCTTAAAACGTCTACCTTCCCTTCCCTAAGGTCCTACCACTAAAACCCATTTTGCACAAACGTGGTTAACACCTCAAAGAAGTCACCATTTTGATAATTTTCACTAACATCTCCTGCCTTATAAATACATTTGCCACAACACCTTTATCAACTATTGGTGATAAAGGAGATTTCTTTCATCTCAGTGTGTTCAATGGGCTCTATAGAATAGGTAAGGCTTAGCCTGGCTAACCAAAGTTAGAGAAAGTTGGTGGGATTTGATCAGGATGGACGCGGGGACTGACATTGAAGCCTCTAGGGTCCTGATTGGTAAGCAGAATGTGGGAGATCTGGATTGGGGGTTGACGTGGGTGTCCGATATATCCCTCGTAGTTGCAAGGACTAGAAAACATAAACCAAAGTAGACGAAGAAAAACAAAAAAGGGAGACGCGTGTTTGTGTGGCACAGGACGCCATTTTGTGTTTCTAGATCCACAGTTTAAAGGATGCAGTTAAAGTCTATCCTTCCTCCTCTACTTCCTCTATGAAGTCTCCATTCCAAGGTGTCTTGTTGTGTCCCCAGAAGATTGAGCCTTGCATGTTCATGATGTCGAATCCAAGGGAAGGGAGCTTCTGTTCCCCCCACGTCTCAGAGTCCCAGAATGGAGGCTCACTGGTCCTAAGTGGCCTGACTTAACCAGTCACTTGGCCCAACGGTATGAAATACGCTGACTAGCTTAGTCTAGGCCTGGGGTTGGCAAACTATGCCATTTGTGCAACTAAAGTGTTTTTGGAACCCAGCTGCACTACTTTGTTTATGTGTAGTCTATGTCTGTTTTGAGCTGCAATGGCAGATTTAAGGAGTTACATCAGAGACTTTATGGCCTGCAAAGCCTAAAATATTTACTATCTGGCCTTTTATAGAAAAAAGTGTGCCAACTGGCTTTGGTCTAAGTAATGGATCCTACCCTTGGAGAATAGGGTGGAGTCAACTTACCCCAGAGCACACGGACTAAAGGTGGTAATCGTCCCCCAAAAAGGTCCCCAAAGAACATCAACTTGCCACAGGAGTGGGGTGAGGACACCGGACGCTTGTTTGACAAGTGTTACTATGGCAGGTATGCGTTAACGGTGGTGGTTAAGGAGTAGGGTCCGGGGTGTTGTCCTTGGCTAGGAGTTTGTTGGATTTTCTTATTACTCAAGGAGCAGGCACAATTTAAGCTCAATGGGAAGATTTGCTTTCTGGATCCGGAAGATTTTACTGCGCTGTCAGATGGTGAACTGGGTGTTATTCTGAGCTTTAAGATTAACTTTGGGGAAGTATATCGGTGACCTAAAGCATGTCTAAAAGTCGCTGGAAGACAAGTCGAGAAGTAAATACAGCCGGATGGTGTACGGCTAACTGACTTACCATCTGTATTGCCAAACTTAACTGTTGAATTAAGCAGTGTGTACCTAGAGGACATTCCTGAGTGGCCTGACATAGGGACAATATAAGGCCTGGTCCTTTTGAATATTTTAAGCATTTTGGATCGGGGGGCGGGGAGGAGGAAAGAAAGTGTATGCTTATTAAACCCATCGGACATAGTAAATATATTGGATGGTGACATGACATTTTATAAATTTCCTGATCAGTGGAAATAATAGGTTGAAAAAAAAATAAGAGGGGATTTATCAGTATGGTGCTGGGTCAACTGGGTAGCCATATGGAAAAGAAAAGTATCTTGACCCCTAACTCACACCATACACAAAATCAGTTCCAGATGGATTACAGATTTAAATGTGAAAGGTAAAACAATAAAGCTTTTAGGAAAAAAGCATCTCAAGAGAACACCTTCATGACCTTGATGTAGGAAAATATTTTTTTGAACCAGAATACAAAAAGTGCTTGCCTTAAGGGGAAAAAAATAAATGGAACTATTTTCAAACTTAACAACTTTTTTTTTTTTTTAAAAGGGACCATAAAAATAATGAAAAGTCCACAAATAGAGTGAGAAGGAATTCTCTGTCCCTCTTTCTGCCTCTCACTTTTTTTCTCTCTCTCTCCTATCATTTTCTGTCACCCAGCAAAGGACTTTCACCAGAAAAATAAAAAGACATTCAATGAGTCGGTAAGAAAAGATGAGAAAGTCCAGTAGACAAATGGGGAAAGGACTTCCCCAGACAATTCAGAAAAGAAAATATCTAAATGGCCACTAATTATAGAAAAGGTGCTCAACTTCATTAATCAAACGGGAAATGCCAATGAAAACCAGCATGTGAAAACGTTTCGTAATATCGACTCACGCTAACCATATACGTGCTCTATGCCTCAGCGGGTTGATTCATAGGAATATACCCAACAGGAATGCATACATAGATTCAGCAAAAGACATATGCTAGAATATTCATAGCGGCATCATTTGTAATAGTCGAAACGTGGAAACCACCGTGTTCCCCGACAATGGCATGGATACAGAAACTCTGCAGGATGCACACAACAGAATACTGTAGAACCATAGGAATAGACCCATAACTGCAAGGGTTGCGTAGGTTGGTGTGTAACATAGTCAGGAAATGCTTTCTCTCTCCTATTACTGATTTATTCATTAATGTAACAAATATTTGTTGAACGGCAGGCACTGTTCCAGGAAAACAAGTGCAGCAGTGAACAATTCAATGGCCTTGCCTGCTTGGAACCATACTGTAGGGACAGCAGGCAGGACATGTAGATACAGCTACCTATCTCCGTACTTCATGTCCTCACATGCATAAAGGTATGTGGTAAGAAGTTGCTACCAAGAAAAAGTAAGGCTGGTAAAGAGTAGAGTATAATGCAGTGTGAGGGAGTGGGGGCGGTGCACGTCTGGGAAGAAAGGGCTCTTGGCAGAGTTCGTGGCAAGTGCAAAGGCCCTGAGGGAGGAGTAAAGGCGTCATGTTGGAAATGAAAGGGAGGGAGGTCACTGTGGCTGGGGCAGGGAGCAATAGGGAAAGCAGGAGGAAAAGAGGTCCCAGAGCAGAGGGATGGGTGGGGAGACGCAGGGTCTCATCATGCGCAAACCTCCTTACACCAGTCAGAGGCTTGGGAACGTCTGTTAGGTGTGTGTCCATTGGCGGCATTTGAGTAGGAAAATGAGGCCTAGTTTTCTGTTCCTTATGCTTTACTGTTTCTTGTCCTTCTCTCCTGTCTGTGCCTTACGTCCCCCAGGAATGATTTTGCCTCATTGAGGGTTCTTAAGGCCTAAAGAGGTTGCTGACACCCAGACGTACTTGAATAGCGACAAATGACAACTCAGATATCCATCCATCTGACAGGAGCTAGGTAGCTGAACACACGACATTTGTAAAATAATAATAACAGTGATTATGATTTCTGGGTGTTTTGCTAAACAAGTGTTCATTTTTGCATTTAGGCTATTCGTTAAATAAAGAGTTCATTGCGAGTTCCTTCAACGTGTGGGCTTAGAAGGCCCTGTTTTCTGGTGAGATAATAGGAAGGCGGGGAGGAGGGATACTGAGAAAAGAGTGCCTTGTGAATAGAATTTTCCCGACCCAGCTCCCCTCGCCTCCTCAGTTCCTAGACACCCCTCCTGAAGCATTATATTCTGTTGCGCGTCGATTTTGGTTCATAGCACTGCGAGTTTCTTGCCTTTCTCCTCCTTTGGAAAGTATTTTAATGGGAAACTGGAAACAATTTTAACCCGGAAAGCCGGAGTTTGCTTCTAAAGAAATCTGTCCATGGAATGTTAGCTGAAGGAAGCCCTATGGGTATCCAGGAGGAGGGCAAGGGTAGTTAACCAGGGCCGCCAATGAAGCCGCTGAGGGAGAAATCCGTGTGAATAAACGCGGGAGACAAAGACCACGGTTTCAGAGTAAGGACCCCTGGGGGCCACAGGTTAACCTCAACAGTCCTGAGATACCTGTAGCCTAGTTAGAGGACATGAAACTGTAGCTAGCTTAACAAGAACTCCACACATCACCATGCATCTTTTGACCAGGGACCGAAAGAGAGCACTGAGCAAAACGACCTCCCCATTAGGGGAGTGGGTGCTCACCTTCGAGGATTGTCCCCGAACGCAGGATCCCATGTGCCCCTGGGTGAAGAAATCCCTGTGTAGGCTGAAAAAAACACAGTGGCCCAGAGTCAGGGAACTTTCCGGAATTTGTCAAGTTGCGGAAGGGTGGCTTGGGCAAGGCATCCCCGAGTCGGTGTTTGAGGGCTCCTGACCACCCACAGATGATTTTAAACAGAAAATCCATCTTCAAAGAATAGACTGAAAATAAGGACACGCATAGTGATAATGGTTCTGTTGTCTGTTTCATTTCTCCAACAAATATTTGTGGAGCGTCTATGATTTGGCCAGGGCTAGGCTGGTCCACGCAAACAAATAATTAAAATAATTGCGGACAAGTGTGATAATAGAGGTCTGAACAGAATGCCTTGGGAACACAGATCACTTCCATTTATTGCTTACTTATACTTAGTTTCTTGTGACTGTGTATACAAAAGGTAATCTTTTCATAAACCAAGAAATCTGTTTTCCTCTTAGGCCCCTTCTGTGCATCTGTTTCAAATAAAACGGAAGGGCTTAGCCTGCTTCGCGAAAGTCATCCAAACACCCAGCACCTGCTGGCATCTGGGGTCACGAGGCAGGGGAATGCGACAAGATTTTGGGCCAGAAGCATGCAGGTTTTATAAAGGTACGACCTCCACCCCATCATAGCCGTGCAACCAACGGCCATCAGGCATAGCGATGGTAAGATAGACCATGACGTTGAACTCCAGGACGACTTTGTCTTTGGATTTCAGTGCAGGTAATGGGTTGTAGAAAAATCGCACCCTCACTGGCTTCCTTAAGAGTTCCTTCGTTCATTCTGCCTTTTGCTCGTGTCCCTTGTGATCTGGTGCTGTCTCTTTTTTTTTTCTCCCCCCCCCCCCCCACAACCCAAATCCTTAGTAACGCATCGCCTGTAAAGCACAGCCCAGAAGTTAAGATGCGCCATCAAATGACTATCGGCATCAAATACTTCCAGACAAGTGTTGGGGGAAGATAAGTGGCAGTACACGTTAAAAGGGATACATGAATCCGTTCTCTTTCTAAAGGATCCAAACGAGATCTAAGCAAGTCAAGCAAACCCCCAAATCCGCATTCTATGAAGCTAATATGGCATATGCTCTGTCTCCTACATCGTTCTGTTTCGGCAAACTTGTCCTTGGCTACTTTTGCATGTTTTCTTTTCCTCGTGAACTTTCGAATTAGCTTGTTACAGCCCATAAAGTTCCGCAGCGATGTAGATAAGAGTTCTTTGAATTTGTATATTAATTGGGGCAGAACTCGAATCTTCCACCACATAAAACTATCTTGTCCAACAAATGATGTATCTCTCCATTCATTTAATCCTTTCACATCCGTGGGTGCTTTCTAACAGTTTCATGCATATGGGTCTTATGTATTAACTTTTAGGGGTTTTATGTTTCCTATAGTTATGGTAAACGAAAATGCTTTTTTCCTAAAATGTCTTCTCGCAAGTTGACATATTAAAAAAATGTTGTCTGTTGATATCATACCCATCTGTTCTGCCCTACTCTTTTATGGGTCTAATAGCTTTTGGCAGATCCTTCTAAATTTGCAAAACAGACAATATTCATCTGAAAATATTGAAAGTGTTTTTTCCCCCTCTTCCTCAATATTTAGATCTCTGCTCTTCCTTCTCTTAACGCATCGATGTGACCATACACTAAGTTCAGTCTTGAGTGGCGGTGGGAACTGACGATCTAATTTTCATTTACTCTTAGTCTGATCTCAGTGGAAGCTTAATTAGATTGTTTTGTAGTTTGCTGATGGTTACCCTTTATTAGATTACGATGTTTTCTTCTATTACTGGTTTACTCAAAACTTCTTTCTTTCTTTCTTTCTTTCTTTCTTTCTTTCTCTTTCTTTCTTTCTTTCTTTCTCTCTTTTTATTTGATAACAGCTTTATTGGGATCTGATTCATGTACTATACAACTATTTAAAAGGATCAATTCAAAGGCTTTTAGAGCTGTGCCATCATACGACAGTCAATGTCGGAACATTTTCATCACTGGTAGAAGAAACCTCATGCTCTGTAGCCATCAACCCCCAACGTTGTTGGAAGGGGTGCTTGTCTTCAGGGTATGGGGCTTCCTTGTGTCTTCTGGGGCTGCCGAATTTTGTTGTTGTCATTACTATTCTGTCCCTGACACCCTTACCATGGCTACCTTCTGACCAGCGCAGAAGAGGAAGGAGGGAATGAGGATTCCCTCCGGATGCCGCCATGACAGCAAGCACCATATGACACTGGCTGGATTCCCCTGCTTCTGTCACTGTTGGCTCTGAGTTCATAGAGTCCCTCCGAACTGCTTCTCCCCCAGAAGAAGACTCCTTTTGCATATTTTCTGAGCTGTGATTTTCGCCTTTGGTTGTTGGCTGTTGGCATATGTTCGATCTGATTCCAACCGTTTTGCGTCATGGAAGACTTCCTAAACATTTCTGGCCCACGGATTCACTGGTGGCACCCTGTCTTTTCCGACACTGTTAAAAGCATCTTCTTTGTCCTTCTCCTCCTCCTTCCTCTCCTCCAAAGTTTCCCCTTAAACAGGACGTGGAATATCATGGATTATTTCGATGCTCTGCCACAATTTGACTACCAGTTGGCTTTCTGCGAAATTGAGTTTTTAATCACAGCCCTCCGGAAAATCTTCCCATCAGCTGGACTTTTCAGTAGTAGCCGAAAGCGAGCGTATGTCTTTGTGTATCTCTTTACCACCTCTGACTTGATGTTGGAGTTGATATTTGATGTTTGCTGAGGTGACTAATCGAGAACCGTCTCTCGTGACTTCCATTTCTTGTGTAAGGGGTACTCTAAGCCACATGCAGCGCTGGTGATGAACACATACACATTGAGAACAATCGTCAGCCCACTGTTCTGGGCTTCCGTGCACAACTACTTGGAGAATCTCAGTGATGAGAGGGATATTCTCAGAAGTATTAAGGGACTGATGCCAGAGGAGAAAAATCCTGCCTGACAGCCAAGTGGTATTTCCTGAGTCAAGACATCAATCCACATAATGTGGTGACGGGGCCAGATGCCGTGGAATTTCTTGATCTTAAGTTTATTAAATGCTCTTTCCACTTTGCGGAGTAATTAGAGTGCTAGCTCTCAAGCCCTTGCCAAGGAAGTTCTACAGGGAGTTTGGTGATTGCTTCCAACTTATTTCCTAGTAATCCCACATGCTCTTAAATTATTCTCTCCCTTAACCATGCTCGCTTTCTGGTCTGTTACCATTTGTTAAAAAGCAGGCATGTCAGAATGAGCTCTAGTTTTCTGGAATTGCTTTTCCTTTAACAGCTACATGCCAATAGACTGTGCCCATCTGGACAGACAGCATCAGGTTCAGTGTAACTGGTTTGGGGATTTCCTGAGCAAAGTAGCCATCTTGCAAATCCATCCTGACCGTCTCTCTCCCTTCCCACCTTGGCCAGATGCCCCCCACTATCTGCTCTTGTCCGTTAACGACCAGTCCTTGGCTGCGTTGCTCATTCCCCATTGGATGTTTCTCCCTCCCCTAATTCCTCAAGGCACAGCTAAAACCATCGGTCACATTAAAGAAGACTCTGCCTTCAGGGCACCTGGGTGGCTCAATCAGTTAAACGTCAGACTTCAGCTCAGATCATGATCTCATGGCTCGTGGGTTCAAGCCCCACATCGAGCTCTGTGCTGACAGCTCGGAGCCTGGAGCCTGCCTCGGATTCTGTGTCTCCCTCTCTCTCTGCTTCTCCCCCACTCTCTCTTTCTCTCTCTCTCGAAAATACATAAACATTAAAAAAAAGAAAAGAAACCTCTGCTATACTTTGTGTGTCAGAGACTGTTTTACCCAATATCCATTCTTGCTTTTTCACTCTGAGAACAAAATCACAAGTTTTAACTGGGTCCGTGGTCAGGAGTCAATCTCTTTTTTCCAGGCTTGTTTTTGACTTAAGTCTGGCTAGGAACATCTAAACAAGAGTGATAAAGTAGTGCACAGAGCTTCCAGTCTGTATCCTTAAAAGAAAGGTGATCTCTCTCTTACCTCTTTACCCATTGGCTGGCATGTGGGCGTGTTGGCTGGCTCTGGGGCAGCCATCTTGGATGACAAGATGGAAGCCATATGTGGTTTCCAGAACAATCTCCAAAATTCTGCAGCTGCCATATCAGCCTTGAACTGCTTAACCTTGAATGGGATCAGAGAGAAATAAACTTCAGCTGGGTTTCAGCTACTGGTCTTCTGGCCTTTGTTACAAAACATGACCCATACATGTGGGATAATGACAGGCAATTTAAAGCTGTTTAGTAGATCTTTCCTAAGACAGAAAGGTAAGAAAACGTGGGACCCCAACTAATAATTTTGAAAGTGAAGACCCTCAGAGTTCGGTGTCAGGACTGCTGAATTGCTCAGTCCCTTGTGATGAACCCCAAAGGGAAGGGTTTCTGATAGCTTTCCATATGTTTGCCTTCATTTGGGCCACATACAAACTGTAATAGGAGGTTAATAAAACATTTTTTTGAGTAAACAGTGCAGAATTTAAACACTCAAATTGCTACAATAGAGGCATTATTAAAAAGAAAGGTTTTGGAATTGCCTTAAGACCATATGTATAAGCCATACCACAAAATCCACCCTACTAATTAAAAGTCACACCTCATTTTGACATACATGGATATCACTCAACTTGATCCCCTTCCTAAATCATCAGATTTAGCTCTGAATGACCCTGGGCCATTTCTAAAAATCAAATCTACCCTCCAAGGACGCTGTTGTAAGTGTATTAAAAAATTGTTTTTTTTTAACATTTATTTATTTTTGAGAGACAGAGACAGAGCATGAGCAGGGGAGGGGGAGAGAGAGAGGAAGATACAGAATCCGCAGCAGGCTCCAGGCTCTGAGCGGTCAGCACAGAGCCCGACGCGGGGCTCGAACCCACAAACCGGGAGATCATGATCTGAGTCGAAGTGGGACGTTCACCGACTGAGCCGTCCAGGTGCCCCATGAGTGTACTTTAATGACTGAGCCACAGTTCGAACGTCAAGGAGAAGTCGTACAATTGCAACCTCACTACAAGAATTACCCTTCTTCCCAAGGCAAGACAAAAGAAGTCTTTGGGGGTCTGAACTTGAGCACAAACTTGGTAAGTTTTACTATATTTGCCAACAAGCGGTTACACTGCCAGGCCAACTGGACTTCATTGTAAATTCTACTTGGGTTACCATCCTGGTATCAGTGTTAAAACTCGCGGTGATACAAAAGAGCTTAGGTCTGGTTGCACTTGGAATTTGGGTTTCAGCAGGTGGTCAACGGGCAGAGACATTTCACACCAAACCTGCATAGATCTGTAACTCTGCCTTAGAAAGCAGCTTGCCTATAAATATTTCACTTCGAGGCAGACAAAGGCTGGATGTGAGGCCACTTCAGACAAAAAGCAGATAAATTCCTGCTTAACATGTACCTGATGCTTTATGATTCCCGCCCAGGTTCAGATTTCCTGGATCAAATGTTCCCGAGGCCTGTGAGGTCATGTGGTTTCGGAGACATAAGCTAAGCTTGGTGTACATTACAGAGAAGCCATCCCATCCGGGTGTGACCACGGGGAAGGTAAGTGTTAATCCCAATCTGATTTCATGTGTGCGCAACAGCTGTTGGGAACATTAGGTCTGTCATCTGTGTCCAATGGAGCGATTTCCTACCACTCAGCCTCATATGGCCCCAAAGTTAATTTAGTGCATATTGGGAAATTCCTGAAACAACATGAGACTTAACACCATTTTCCATCAAATCCTTGGAGTTTTTGTTGATGTTTGGAGAGCCCACGGAGGTGTCGAACTGCAGGGGTGAAGAATGGAAGGGTCTACTCATAAAATCTGGAATATTATTGGGGGTTCTTTGTCGACATTTAATTCGCGCGTTTTTCCAGGAATAAACCCAGTGCCATCCTTGGAGTAAAACTGTTCTTGGACGTTAGGACCCAAATCTTGGTTCCCATTGATGGTCATTCTCCATACCCACTTGATCATGCCGGGTATCTCTCCGGCTCAAACTATGCGTTTGCATCTGAAAATCTCAGTGACTCAGGTTTGCAGCCAATGGTTTTCCTCATGGAAAGCAGATCTCAAATAAGTTCATGAAAATCTTGAATTCGAGTTAGTGTCCCCTGATCTCTCCCAGGTCAGGGCCCATCTCTCTGACATCGTTTCCTTTGTGTTTCTCAGTTCTTCGTCCCATTCAGCCAGCATAAAGAAAATATCTGCCTAAGTTGGTTTCTCTCCAAGCGTGAGTGAAGGAGGGTCGATCTGAGCTGTAAACCACACTGAAGATATGGATTTGCATTTTTTACCGTGATGTTTGGTACTTAATCTAAGTTGAGCTAAATGACTTGATTCTGTCTTTCAAGGAGCTGCCGAAATACCCGTTCTTGGAGTCTCGTGAAAATTATTAGGACGGAATAGGGCTGGCAGTCTCTCGCATTTTAACTTCCCTTCTCGATAAATCCAGTTATCAGCAGTTCTAGGTCTTTGAAATATAACTACTATTGGAAACACAACTTCTTACAGCTACAACTGGTAATATTGTCCATTCATGGGTGATTTAGTGCATTTGTAGCCCTTTAAGGGAGTGTAGTCATCTGAATGATTACTTGCCTATTCTGCACCAGTCAGGTCTGTGCCGTTATTTTTTATTTTTTTTCTGAGAGAAAGGGGGAGGGGAGGGGTAGAGAGAGAGGAAGAGAAGGAGAATCCCAAGCTGGTTCCGTGCTGTCGGCGCAGAGCATGATGTGGGGATCGAACTCATGAACCGTGAGATCATGACCTGAGCTGAAATCAAGATTCAGGTGCTTAAACAACTGAGGCACTCAGCTGTCCCTGTGCCTGTGCTCTCTTTGCAAGTTTTTGCATAGTGCTACATGATACAGGTACGCGTGAAAGGATTTGTGGTGATGGAGAACCCATGGTTTTTGTTTAGCATCTTTTATGTTGTCCTTACTTCTCATTCCCATGGGTACCACTCTGCCAGACCCTCAGCTTCTCATGGATGCAGTCACTGTAGCTTCCTCAGTGAGGTTCTGACATCCAGATCAGGTGACTCTAAGTCAAGTTCACTTTGTTGGCATTTCCCCCAAAGAGCTACGGACCAGCAGCGAGCCCAAGAGATAAGGACCACGTCTCGCCCACCTCTGCATTCTCGAAGTCCAGTATCGTGCCTGGCACACACAGCCAGCAAACATTCCATGTGAATACGCTTGTATCCCACCTTGACTGTCTTAATGCTTCAGCCCTCTTATAATTCAATGGCACTGTCCCTTCGTACCATTGAACTATAAGATTTAATATGATGCGAAAAAGGATAAAAATCGAACTGCTTAAAAACATGGAAGTCAAGTTGTTTCTTCCTGACTTCGGTATTTGTAAGCCAAGGGCACCCACAGATGGGGAAGGTCACCAGGGTGGGCTTCCAAAGTCGACATTGCTGGCATATCCATGGGGGTAGGAGGTGCTCAGAGATTATTTTCCAAATCAGAACACTTCTCCCTACTTGATGAAAATGACCAAGACCAGATGCAGAATATCAGAGAAGAAAGATACCTTTAGCTCCTTTCCTAAGCATGTTGTGTCTCAGGACTCAGCGTCATGAGGGGAAGCCAAGGAGAGGAGCTGTCTCCCTTTTTAGTGCCCGGCATACGGGCACAAAGTAGAAAGTCAAATATGCCCATGCGTACTGTCATGAAATCTCCATCTTCGCTCCTGGATTCTGCAATATTATTTGGAAGGCAAAGCCTCTTGCTGCCGAGAGTCTGTGAGGGTATTCATTCATTCATTCATGCATGCATGCATTCATTCATTCATTCAACTTAATGTTTACTGAATGATCACTATGGGACAGGGACAGTGCATCCTTGGAATCTACCATTTGAGCCACAGACGCAGGCGTTTTCCTGGAAGGCTGGCTGAACATAAATATTGTCAATGTCACATATATCCATTGACATTTGTTTAATAAAACCTGAGAGGCAATATGCCTTAGCATTCAGAGCACAGATTCAGGGACAGGAGCCTGGCCCCAGCACTTTGTAAATACGTCACCTTGAGCAAGTGATATGAACCTACCTCTGTCCCCTTCTCTACTCACTAGACTATTAGTGCTTACTTCAAGGGGTTGTTGTGTGCATTAATTTTGTTAAGGCATGTAATGTGCATAAGAGTGCTTAATATATAACCAGTGTTCGTCACTGTGGACCATCATTATAACAGAATTTAACATTAAAATGGTCTTGGCATTGTGAACTTGAATAAATTGCTTACAATCTCCAAGGCTTCAGTTCGCACATCTGTAACATGAAGCTAGTAACACCTACCTACCTACTTCACAGAAATATGGTTCCAATGAGACCATATGCACAGGAGTATTTTATCCATAGGAGTGTCTTAGGAAGCTCAAAGTTAGTTTTATTATGTCAAACTCTTCAAAGATCACTTTAGTGAAATACCTTTGTCCAGTCCCCCACGTTTCACACCTTCTGGGTGAAAACATAAAAAAGAAAAGCAGGCTCCAATGTTCAGCAGAGGAGAGGGCCGTTCTCCGTCATGATCCCACCAAATGGTATCTAGGGGAGGGAGAAATGACTCAGAAAGAGACCGGCGATGGCATTAGGAAGAGACGATGCTGGGCCCCCAACACGCGATATATCCTCACGATGAGGGGCGAGGGCAGGCATTTGACTCAGGCTAGGTCAATTGGATGCTCTTTCAATGGCATTGAATTCTTGGGGAGAGGAGTGAGCGGACTGGAAACAGTCAGCAGCCTCCTGACCACACCGTCCCCATAGTTGTCATGGCCCCTGAGCCCTGGCCTCCACGGCTGCCTTCTTCTTCTCTACGTCCTGACCTGGCCTTCTGGCCTCTCCTCAATTCTGGGAGCTCCTGTCCCTTTTAAACAAATTGCCTTTAGCCCAAGCCAGATTTAATTTCCATTGCTTGCAACCAAGGAGAGCTAATGAATCCCTGCTCTAACCTGTCTTATAAGGGCAGCCCCTGACATCAGATCTCTTCCTCGCCTCTTTCATGCGCCATGCATGTGTCCTGGAGAATCTACAATGCCTCCTTTATCATATCAGTGCTTTTAAATGTCACTTACTTGGAGCGCCTGGATGTCTCAGTCAGTTAAGCATCTGACTCTTGCTTTCGGCTCAGGTCATGACCTTGTGGTTTATGGGTTCAAGCCCTGCATCGGGCTCTGCACGGACAGCGTGGCACCTGCTTGGGATTCTCTCTCTGCACCTACCCCCTCCAGCTCATGCTCTCTCTCTCTCTCTCTCTCTCAAAATAAATAAATAAATGTTAAGAAAAAAAGTCACTCATTTGTTCACTGGGCAAATATTTACGGAGCATCTGGGCATCGTATTAGGTGCTGGGGATGTATCAGATGAACAAAACAGACAAAATGCTGTGAGTTTACATTCTAAGTCTCATGAATTTATACTCTAATTCGGGAAGAGAGACAATAAATGAAGTAAAACTATATACAAGGTGTTTGATGATGAAATAACTTCTGGAAAACGATGAACCCGAGAAAGATGACAGAGAGAGCCAAAGGTGAGGGGCTGTTGCCACTTTAACAGGAGTTATTAGGGAAGGGTCACCGACAGGGGTCAAAGACAGAGTGGCGAGATCAAGAACCATGGTGGGAAGGGCATTTCTGGCAGAAGGAACAGAAAATGTGAAAGTGCCATGGTGGGAAATTGCCTCCGGGGTCGCAGGAATAAGAATGCTGGTGTTGCTGAAGCCGAATGAGCAAAGGAGAAAGTAGTAAGTGTTGGCACCAGGGAAATAATGGGCATTGGGGGGGAGATCATTAGGACTTTTTTTTTAAACGTTTATTATTTTGAGAGAGAGAAAGAGCATGAGCAGGGGAAGGGCAGGGAGAGAGAGAGGGAGACACAGAATCTGAAGCAGGCTCCAGGCTCTGAGCTGTCAGCATGGAGCCCGATGCGGGGCTTGAACCCACGAACCACGAGATCATGCCGTAAGCTGACACTTGACTGTGCTACCCAGGCACCCCGGGACTTCGGTTTTCACGGTGAGTGAGTTGAGACATTGGGGCGTATTGAACAAACCAACACCACCTGGTGACCTAAACGTTCCTTTCTCTTCCGTGCCTGGCGTCGGTCGGCTTTCACAGAACTTCTCCAGCTTGGCATGACCCATGCGTCCCATCTCTGGCTTCACCGCACTGCTCTGAGGCTCTGCGGCAGTCGGGTCGGTATCTGCTCTCCCACAGATGTGTGTGCCTGCCTTGTCCACCAAAAAAACTACGGATTGTAAACTCTTGGAACAAAAAGCACCGTGTCCTGCCGCTCTCGGAGCCCCTTGAGCGCATGATGAAAAGCAGTTCCTTGTTGCTTGAAACAATTTCCAAGGCGCTCAGCATGTCTGGGTTCTGTTTCAAAGGTTTACAATGGCCCCTTCTTTCCTGGGGGCCTTGGAAAGTTACAGACGAATGTGTAACTACATGGTTTGCTCAAGTAACAGAACAGAGTTACAGTGTAAGACCAATCATCACAGTCCATTAAGTTGGGGTTGTTCAGGGAAAGTCAAGCTCCAGGCCTTGGTCGAGCAATCAAGGGACTGGAGGCCATGCAAGCCGGGGCCTTGCCGGGGCCCCGAGAACAAGCCGTGATTGTCCATTCTGCCATAGTGTGCCATTGGAACTTGCTGGAATGGAAATGCATTCTTCAGCTCTGCAGCCGAATGGCACACACAGCCCTGGGATCCCAGATCCTGTGCGAGGTTAACTAGCCTCCTATAAACATTAACACCCCTGGGAATGGCGTGCTGTAATTACGGAGGACTCTACCCTGACCCCTAAAGTACTCGCCAGTTTACAGAACTCGATCTATAGACCAGAGTGTAAATGTAATTTGCGTGGCCATGGTTATAGCAGTCACAGCTCTGTAAACAGGCTGCCTGGGCTGAGGGCGCTGGGTTTGTGTTTTAATGGGAGCGCACCTGTAAAACCTGGGTGCAGAAGCTTCCAGAGACTGACCTGGACTGAGGACCCCTCCAGATCCTTCATATTAACCTCCCTCTACTGCTCGCAAGAATGCCAAGGGCGCAAATGGAAATGGTCCAAGACAAACAAAGGCCCGTTACCTGGTTCTCACTCCCAGGGATTTTCTCTGACGTGAGAGAAAGAAGGTTTGCCTATTTCTCAAATTCTTCCATTAATAGTTACTAGAGCCAGGAGACCCGGGATTAGTTGTATCAATGCCATTGTGTGGTTGTGTGAGGTCGGCCGTGTGACATTCCTGGTATCTGAATAGAGGCAGGGGCCGGAGGATCTCCGATGTCCCTTTCCATTTTCACCTTCTGTGACTCTGTGTTCCTTTGAGCCCCAGGGTTGTGCCTGCCTTTGAATGAAGAAATGGAGATCGTAGCCGTCGTCTCTGGAGCAGAAAAAAGAACTTTAAAGATAATCTAGTTGTTTTGGCTTATTGTGAATGGAAGACCCAGAATCTTGAAGTCCCAAAGCGATTATCTACCTACCTATCTATTTATCTATCTATTCATTTTTAAATGTTTATTTATTTTTTGAGAGAGAGAAAGAGTGCATGTTAGTAAGCACGAGCAAGGGAGGGGCAGAGAGAGAGAGAGAGAATCCGGAGGAAGCTCCATGCTGTCAACACAAAGCCCAATGTGGGGCTCTAGCCCATGATCCGTGAGATCATGGCCTGAGTCAAAATCAAGAGTCGGACGCTTAACCGACGGAGCCATCCAGACCCCCCCACACCACCCCCAACAGCTATTTACAGGGCAAAGTTTCAAGCCCTAGACCTCTGGCTCCTGATCCAGGGTCTTCCCATGATCCCCAGGGCTTTGTAAAAGTGACTTTTCTCAAAGATTTAGACAGACGCTTCACAGAAGAGAACTATATGAATGGTCAATACGAACACAAAAAAGTGCTCAACATTATTAGGCACCAGGGAAATACAACATAAACCCACAAAGACACTGGCTAAAAGGAAAATAAAGATGGACAGTACCAACTGTTGATGATTGTATGGAGAAACTGGAATGTTCACACATGGCTGGTGGGGATGCGAAACGCTGCCACCACGTTGCAAGCAGATATCAATTCATTTTGTTAAGATTAAAAAAAGTTTATTTTTGAGGGAGAGAGAGAGAGAGGAGAGAGAGAGAGAGCACACAAACAGGGGAGGGGCAGAGAAAGAGGGAGACGCAGAATCCGAAGCAGGTTCCAGACTCTGAGCTGTGAGCACAGAGCCTGACGCGGGGCTCGAACCCAGGAACCGTGAGATCATGACTTGAGTTGAAGTCAGATGCTCAACCGACTGAGCCATCCAGGCGCCCCAGGTATCAATTCTTATACAGTTAAACATACACTTAGCGTATGACCCAATAATTCCAATTAGGTATTTACCCACGGACCATGAAAATGTGCACCCTAAAACTTGACCATAAATGTTCATAGCAGCTTTATTCAATAACAGCTCCAAACTAGAAATGACACAATGACCATCAGCAGGTAAATATTGTGGTATATCCATGTCGTGAAAAACTACTTAGGATTAAAAAAAAGAACCATCTACCATTATAAGCAGGAACAGAGATGAATCAGGGTGACTGGGTGGCTCAGTTGGTTAAGCGTCAACTTTTTTTTTTAACTTTTTTTTAATGTTTATTTATTTTTGAGAGAGAAAGACACAGAGTGTGAGCAGGGGAGGGGTAGAGAGAGAAAGAGACACAGAATCTGAAGCAGACGCCAGGCTCTGAGCTGTGAGCATAGCTTGAACCCACGAACCACGAGCTCATGACCTGAGCTGAAGTTGGACGTTCAATCTTATGAGCCACCCCGGGCGCCCCAAAGCATTGACTCTTGATCTTGACTCAGGTCATGATCTCACGGTTCGTGGGTTCTAGCCCCGTGTCGGGCTCTGTGCTGACAGCTCAGAGCCTGGAACCTGATTTGGATTCTGTGTCTCCCTCTCTCTCTGTCCCTCTCCTGCTCACACACACTCTCTCTCTCTCAAAAATAAATAAAATATTTTAAAAAAATTTTAAAAAAAGAACAGAGATGAATAAAGCTGGACTAAAGAAGCTAGACATATGAGAGTACGCACTGTAGAATGTCATTTGCGGAAAGTTCTGGAAAAGGCAGACATGGTGCTTGCTCAGGGAGCTGGGGCGAGGGTAGGTTGCAAAGGGACACGAGGAGCCACTCGAGGTCACGGACGTGTTCTCTCTCTTGATTCTGGCGGTAGGAACACACACACATACATTTGTCAAAACGCATCCCCCCCGCCCGTATACTTAAAATGGGCATATATTCTTGCATGTAAATTATACCTCAATAAAAGTGGTCAAATCGATATACTGAGAACAAACTGAGGGTGGATGGGGGGTGGGAGGGAGGGGAGGGTGGGTGATGGGTATTGAGGAGGGCACCTGTTGGGATGAGCCCTGGGTGTTGTATGGAAACCAATTTGACAATAAATTATAAATATAAATATAAATATAAATATAAATATAAATATAAATATATAATAGTGATTTGCCCCAAATCACTGTGGGTGCTGTACAATCACAAAGGATGCGTGACTTTGAAGTTTCTGATCAGGAAAGCGCCTCGGAGGCAGCAGCCCTAGGGTGGGGGGCTGGGGGGTAGGGGGGTAGGGGGGCAAGGCCCCTCCCTTGAGTGCGCTGGCACACAAGCACATCCCTTCAGGACCCGGCTCCAGCCAGGCCCTTCTGTGCCCGCGGGAGCAGAGCTGGCCCCAAGCCAGGGCAGATGTGGAAAAGCCACGTTGCCATTTTCATCTCTGATGGAGAGCCCTTGTTCGGCTGGGCCGAGATGTGTTTACAAATCGGGGTTCTGCTGTGGTTTAGATCCGCAGCTGGGAGCGGGGACACGGCTCCTCTGAAAGGAAGCAGGCCCTTCAGGGAACAGACATCCCCAGAGGAGGCTGAGTGGAGGAGGAGAGCCGGCCTGTAAGGACCTGACATGTCCCGGGAGGCCAGGGGTTGAGGCGTGGGTGACGGGGACGGGGGCAGGCGTTAACTACAGATTTTGGCACGGCCGATACGTCCTTGACCTCGCATCTCCTTTGGTGTCTGGCTGTGGAAGAAAGGGGCTTTTTAATAAAATGTAACCGATCCTCGCCGAGGATCCAAGCGTGTGAGTCAACGTGTCAGATGCTTGGGGATGTGAGATGTGTAAAAAAAAAAAAAGGTTTCTTTGAAGATAGTGTTCGGTCTAAAGAAAACTCTACGTAAATCACGATTCGGCCCTGCCCCAGGCCCCTTCCGTGAAGCTGGAGCCCTCTGGGGCCCCTAGCCTCGGACACCCAGCCCCGCACCTGCTCGCCTAGAATGACCTTGTACTTTGGCCGGCCTCTCTCCAGCGTGTTTGTACTCACGCTCTGGAGCCTCAGGCCTGCCTCAGCCCTCCTGGTCCACGTGTCCCCTATTTCCTCTGAAACCTGCCCCCGCCTAGAGGGTCCCTGCCCAGAGGAGTCTGTCCACCAGCTTACCCTCCCCCTCACAAGGAAAAAAAATTGATGGACCCTAGGACTCTACTGGATTCTTTTTTTTTTTTTTTTTCAACGTTTATTTATTTTTGGGACAGAGAGAGACAGAGCATGAATGGGGGAGGGGCAGAGAGAGAGAGGGAGACACAGAATCGGAAACAGGCTCCAGGCTCTGAGCCATCAGCCCAGAGCCTGACGCGGGGCTCGAACTCACAGACCGCGAGATCGTGACCTGGCTGAAGTCGGACGCTCAACCGACTACGCCACCCAGGCGCCCCTCTACTGGATTCTTCTGCTTTCCAAATTAGAAGTCCTGGAACAGAATCCGTTTTCAAATGCAGTCCCAGATCCATAAATAATTAGTTCTCAAAAACATAACCAAGGGAGGAGAGACTGGCGGCCCCCTCCCTGCTCACGCGCGCTCTCTCTCTTTCTCTAAAATAAATAAAATGAAAAAAAAAAAAAAAAAAAACATGACCAAGGGATGGAAATTGGGTCAAGCCAACTTAAGTCATTCCGGCAACTGACATCAGTATCACCTTTATGGCGAATAAAAGGTATGTATTGGGCAACAGTGGGCCATTGAGTTAGTCATATTTCTATCCTAATCCTTTGCTGCCCTTCCCAAGAAGTCTCAGTAGCTCCCCGTTGCCTGTGGGTGCTAAAAGAAATCTCTGCTCGGTCCCTGTGCTGTGCATCGAGGATTGAGTGTCGCATAAACCTAAGGCTGCCGGAATGTTACACACTTCAGAGTGGACCTTACAAGAACCAGTCCCGTGTAATGGATGCCCCAGTGACAACACAGGGTAAGAACCATTGGTCCCAAGGGAGACTTTTCGGTTCTCAGTCATCTGCCGTAAAGGACTTTTCAGAATTCTCTTTTGTGTATATCATGTTCCCCCCCCCCACCCCCGCACACACACATTTGGGGAGATTTGCTGAGCCTCCTTCAGAGCAGTGCAGCTCTCCTTTCCTGGCAGGCTAATCACTTCACCCCCAATAGAGACTATGTGTTGGTCTTCAGTTACCAAGCTAGACTGATTTGCAGAATTCCGTAACACCTAAGTTCACCTGAGCGATCTGGTATCCCAGTAGGTGTCTGACATGTGCCTTTCCTTTGGGGCCAACGAGAGTCAATGCCCACAAACACTTGGGCAGTCATTGACTTGGTTTTAGTTGGCAGATTATCGGAATATTACTATTTTCTTGAGCTTCCCTAACATCTGCTCACCAATTTGAATCGCTGCACCAGTGAGTGATCGACTCGGAGTGATAGTATTAGGGTTACAGTTAATTCACTTCTCGTTGCGTGTAAACGTCTCTTCCAACATGTGGCAGGAGCTGCCCACGTGTCTGGAAGGCAGGTCTACGAGAGCATGGACCACATTTTAGGGGTGTTTTATAGTGAAGCCATTGTTGGCACCGCTTGCTTTTTCTGTCATCTGTCTTGTTTTCCGTCGATGCAATCGGTGTAAAAATTCATTGCGGTGAGGGGCGCCTGGGTGGCTCAGTCGGTTAAGCATCCAACTTCAGCTCAGATCATGATCTCACGGTTTGTGGGTTTGAGCCCCGCCTCCGGCTCTTGGCTGTCAGCGTGGAGCCCATTTCGGATCCCCTGTCCCCCTCTCTCTGGCCCCGGCCCTCCCCCGCTTGTGTTCTCTCTCTCTCTCTCTCTCTCAAAAATGAAGAAACATTAAAAAAAAATTCATCATGGTGAGAAAAGTCTGTATCTTTGCTTCAAATTCTGGTTTGATCCTAGCCTTTCCTGGAACGATCTCATTAGCAAAATGCCAAAGGTGTCATGGGATGTCTCTGCATGTTATTGGTGGACAGTCGCTATTCTCAGGAAGGGGAAGGGCACGAGGAC
The DNA here is from genome assembly GCF_018350155.1 of Leopardus geoffroyi. Lineage (NCBI taxonomy): Eukaryota > Metazoa > Chordata > Mammalia > Carnivora > Felidae > Leopardus > Leopardus geoffroyi. Next base: position 8,081,834 of record NC_059330.1, read on the forward strand.
ATCCATAAAGTTCAGCTGCAAGGTCGCATCACTGGAGGATCCATTACACAGGGCTGGTCACACAGGCCCAGGATGAACTGTGTAAACCTCAGGCCATCTTAGGGTCATGCGGCTCTCGATGCCCTATGCACTGTTGAGATCATGACGTGAGCCAAAGTCGGACGTTCTATCGACTTAGCCACCCAGGCACCCCTGGAGACATTCTAGAGAATGCACACATATATTGAGTACTTCCGATATTTAATGCTCTATACGTATGAAGTAAAAGATAAACAGACGCTTGAAATGCCACGACATTGTCATGTTGTTCTTCGTGTCTGTTGACATGTTATCTTCTTAGACGTGTTTGGGCTCCATGAGGACTGGGCTTCTGTTTTTCCATCTCTGGATCCACAGACACCTTGACCAAAGCAACTACCCAGCCAGTTGTTGGGGGAAAGGGCCGACATGATTTTTCTTGTTCCTTCTGGGGCATTACCACCAGTTGAGGGCAACATTTTGTTAAACCAAGCTTGACCCTGTATCTAAACACGTCAAACCCTTTCGCACTGTTCATCATACTGGAGATGCCAAAATATAAATAATTTTCCACCCTCCTATATTTAGCTCCTTGTGGTCTTTGTTAAGGGCAAATGTGAAACCATGCAGAAAACTACATACAGATTGACACAAGAGGATGTTCATTACGATGTTATGTATGCCACCAAAAAAAAAAAAATTAGGAAAGATCTTGAAAAAAGGATCCAGGGGCTTCTCAGGGGTGCAGTCAGTTAAGAGCCCAACTCTTGATTTCAGCTCAGGTCATGATCTTACGGTTCGTGGGATAGAGCCCCGTGTCAAGCTCTGTGCTGACAATGTGGAGCCTGCTTGGGATTCTGTCTCTCCTCTGTCTGTCCCTCCCTCCCACTCTCTCTCTCTCTCTCTCTCAAAGTAAATAAATATTAAAAAAAATAAAAATAAAAAAGGATCCAAAAACAATAAATAAATTATAGACCATCCATATGGTAGAAAACAGTAGACACTATGTAATGAAGAACTTTCAGGAATGATGAAATGCTATTATGTCAGTAAATGGCTAAGACAAATAATAAAAATATAAGTAATAGAATTCCAATTAGGGGGACACAGGTACAAATACTATTAGTGATCATTACCAGCCTTTGGCATGCTACACGCCTTACACATGTTTTTAGTTTGCTTTCTGTTTTATTTGATGTTATTATTGTTATACCAGTTTCCTATTCTTTTGCTCCTTTCTGGGTTATTGTTGTTGATGACGGAGGGTTTTTTTTTTGCTGTTGTTTCTTTTTGTTTGTCTGTTTGTTTGTTTGGCTGCTATTGCTTTGTTTACTCTGCTTCATTTCTGTTTGTATAGTCTATTCTTCTGTCCTTTTACTTTGGAATTGGCCATATAGTTTTTTAGTAGGGGCAAGATGTCTCTTATAAATAGCCTAAGACTCATTTTTTTCTGTATCAGATTTGAAATTCTCTAATGTGTGAGTTATATCTACTCACGTTTATTTGGAAAACTTATGTTTGTAATTTTTCTTTGGTTTGTTTTTGTTTCTCTTTGCCTTCAGTTGAATAAAGAAAGCCTTTAAGGATTCCCTCTCTTGGGGGCACCTGGGTGGCTCAGTCGGTTGAGTGTCTGACTTCGGCTCAGGTCATGATCTCGCGGTTCCTGAGTTCAAGCCCCGCATCAGGCTCAGTGCTGTCATTGCAGAGCCCACTTTGGATTCTCCGTTCCTCTCTCTCTCCCCTCCCCCACTTGTGCTCGCTCCAAAAGAAACAAACATTAAAAAAAAAGAAGAATTCCCTCTTTTTTTATTTCTACTGTTTTGGAAATCATACATTCTATTCGTATGCTTTTAGCTGTCACCCTAGGACCTTCTACCACATTTACTGAATTTTATGTTTTGCTAACAAAGTCTAAGGATAATATCTTGATCTTTCCTCTGAGCATATAAACCTGCTTTGGGACACCTGGGTGGCCCAGTCAGTTAAACGTCCAACTCTTGAGCTCAGCTCAGGTCTTGTTCTCAGGGTCATGAGTTCAAGCCCCACACTGGGCTCGGCCCTGGCCGTGAAGCCTACTTAAAATAAAAAATAAATAAAAATAACTCTGCTTTTTATTTTTCTCTGACTTCTGTTCTCCTTTCCTCCATATAAATTTTATCTAGTATTTTACTTGTGTTTTGTAACACAACAGACAATTAATGACAGTAACCACTTTTTTACTGTCCACAGTCATTTAAATTTCCCGACAAGGTTCGTAACATTTCGGCGAGGATCTGTTCATTGTAAATTCTCTTCATATTTGCCGTCTTGGAAACATTATTCTTTGGATACAACTCTTCCAATTATTATGATTCTTTCACGTCATTACATGTTGCCATTTTTGGCTTCAGATATTTTGAAAGTCTACCTAAACGGCGCTCAGATCTCACTTCCCATTCTTCGTCTCCCTATGCCTGCACCCATGCTCTGCTTTCCGAAGCAGGCTCTGAGCTGTCAGCATAGAGCCCGGCGCGGGGCTCGAACCCACGAATCGTGAGATCATGACCTGAGCCGAAGTCGGACGCTCAACCGAATGAGCCACCCAGGGGTCCCATTACACCGCCGTTTAACTGGACATTCCCTCACCCGAGGGTGGTTGGCTTTTCCACACTATTTCAGTGGTCCGCACAGGTGGCCATCACGTTTGCTATAAATGTGACCTTGGATACATATGTGAAAATTTCTGTAGGGTAGAAACTGGAAACAAATTTGTCGTGTTGTGAGCTGAGCATCTTTACGTAGGCTAATTAATGTCAAAATTAATTGTTCCAAATTATACTTCTCCCTGCAGTGCATGAAATGTTTGTTGCCTTGCGTCTTCCCACACTTGATGTTATCAGATTATTTAATTATTTCCAATCTGATGGGAAAGATACGCTATCTAATTGCTGTTTTCAATGGAGTCTTCCTGCTTATTCATGGGCCCAAGCATCTTCCCATATGTTAACCAACCCTTTGGGGCTTTTTTTTTTTAATTGAGTTGTCTCTTAATAGCCTGTCCCATTATTCTCTTTGCTGGTTTAGTTTTGTTACATTTTTTAGGAGTTCTTTATACATTGGAAATACTGGAAACTTACTGAAGAGCATCCCTTTCAATATAGCCTCTGCTCAGTTCAGAAAGAATTTGGTTCTTTTGGAATCCCTATTAAATGGATATTGAAATACTGCTTTATATGTGTAAGTTTCTTAAATTTCCTCCCTCCTTCCCTCCCTTCCTCCCTCCCTCCCTTCCTTCCTTCCTTCTCTCCTCCCTCCCTTCCTTCCTTCCTTCTCTCCTTCCTTCCTTCCTTCTTATGTCTGGTCTCTTTGCGTGTTTTATGTGATATTTTTAGTTCATCTTCCAATTCACTAATCTTCTTCTGCCGGTTCTACTATTCAGCCTACTAATTTATTACAGTATTCATTTATTTTAAAAATATTTATTGACTACACATACACACACACATATACATATACATATACATGTGTATATATACATATATATATATATATATATATATATTTCAGATACTATCTTAAGTGCTAAGGCTTAAACACTAAACAAAGCAGACAAAACAGACAAATTCTGCCTTCAGGTACATTACATTCTATTAGGCGAAGTTCTGAGCTTTACTTCATATTGGTTATCCTTTTGGTTTGCAGGTATAAAAGGTTTGGTTCTTTACAACTCTTTTGCAAATGATCCTCTTTTAAATTATTGCATACGAGATTCATTTCTTTCTTTTATCTCTCTTTCATCTATTTTAACATACCGATTTAATATTCTGTTTGGATTGTTTCTCGTTCCTTGGGTATATTGTTTGGGTTCCCATCTGTCAGCTCCTCGTGTGTCTTGTCGTTTTTTGACCTTGAGCTCGTATCTGAGCCTAAGCCGTAGACCGAAAGCAGCGTCCCAGGAAGGCATTTTCAAGCAGTAGTGGGAGGACTGGTTCTCCTCATTCGGCTGAAGGACAGGGATTCAGGTGGTCTAGCTGGAGTTAAGCAGGGTAGGAGTGAAAAGCCAGAGGGTGGGGTAGGTTAAGCCCTGTGACTTAGCTGTTTACCTGTAAATCTCCTGTAATAAAATACGCTTAAATTCTAAATCGCTGCTGACTTAGCAGGGACAGAAATTACCAAAAGAGGCATGGCTTGTGTCGTGCTTTCACACGCACACACTAATAAGGGAGAAGCCTAAATTTTGGAAGGTTGTGCTTGTGGTGGAAGTGACCAGTAGTAATAAATGAATGGTCGCCTTCCACATGAAGACATCCGTGCTCGTTTCACTAGGGAGCTTACATTATAGCTAATCTCTATTTTTTTCTTGCTGGGAACAGTAGGGAAATCCCAGGTACACAACTGAGACACGATGTTCAGTTAGTGGCGAGCCTACGGTTCAACAGCTGGACCTTTCCCTTTAATGTTCCATGGAGATCGTAGGACCTAGAGCGGGTCAGGGGCCAGAGAAACAGCCACACTGATTCAACCCACGTACAAAATAATGTTTTCTAGATTCAGAACTTAAATACTCCAACTACGTTCCCAGGCTTCTCTCTACATGTTGCCAGAACTATTTAGGCAAGTGACACTAGACCATTTTGGCTCCCTAAACTCCGCAACACCCCCCCCCCCCCCCCCGAATAATCAGAAATATCCATTTATGTTGGTCTTGTGCAGTGAGGGCTCTTTAATAGTAACGGAAAACGCCACACCAATTGGCCTCAAACATAAGAAATTTATGGCCTCGTGACTGGAAGTCTAACTATAGGGAATGGAATCTGGGGTTGGGGAATCCAACAGTTCAGCATCATCACCACGGACATAGATTCTCACGGGTTTTTGTTTTGTTTTGTTTTTGTCTTTGTGTTTTTTTGCTCGGCCATCCATGATGCGAGCTTCTGGTGGGTAGCTCCTCTCGCAACTGTAGGATCCAATGGGAGAGGGAAAGAGCCTCTCCTCCAGGCATACGATAAAATTCTTTCCTCCCGTGTGATTGTTAGATGCACGCTTTGGACCAATAATGGTTGCTAGGGGCAGGCCATGCACTGCTTGGTTTCCGTCCAGGCTCCTCCAACAATCTGATGAAATTGTTTGGCTTTGCTTAATCAACCCTCAGCTCATTCCGGGAGCTGGGATTCTTTCCGGGAGCACCATGGATGTTACAAAATGGAGGGGTGGAAAACGCATGGGGGAATGGGGAACACAACTGGGAACACAACGTCTGCTGTACTGTTTAAAATCCTCCAGTTAAAGGGTGGAGGAGGGGAGAAGAAAGAAGAAGGCGAGCCAAGCTTGGTCGAGCAATTTTCTGGCACCACGAACCACAGACTCAGTGATGCAATAGAGAATATCCACCCTGATGTGTAATTGATTAGAAGGTGGCCCCTTTTGCTTGATTCGTGGCCGAACACCAACCAGAATGAGTGACAGGAATAGAATAATTTTAGCTACGCTTTCTTTTCTTTCCCCCCTCCTCTCTTTCCTCCTCCCTTCCCTTCCTCTCCCTTCGCTTCCTTCTCCTCTTTCTTCTCTCTCTGTTTGGCTCTTTGCTTACTTCTTAAAGAGATCATTACTCCTCCCCTCAGCCCATTACTCCTAAGACCACGTTTTGGTCCCTCAACGAGCAACAAGTTAAAATAAGAAGAAGAAAAAAACCAAACTTTCTCAGCCAGATCATGTGTTTGGAACTACATCAAAATGCTGTTTAGTCACTACGATGTGCCTCCCACCCCACTATAAAAGAATACATTCCTGCTAGACCCTAAGAGGTTAGGAAAGTGAGCAAGTTAAGTCCAAACACATACCAGAATCAATTAAATAACAGAGTTAAGGAATTTAAATAAATATGGCATGATTTTGCAGAAGTGGTAAATTATGTTTTGAGGAGGAAGTCTTTGGTTCAAGGCTATTTGCTTGGAAGTGATCTTGAAAAGTAGACTGGACTAAAGGAACGTTTTTAAAGGCAAGACAAAAGATGAATTTGGGACTTTTGGACTGGCTGGTACAGCAGGGCTGTTAGCAAATGGATCTTTTTTTTTTTTTTTTAACCTGGAATGTTCTACAGGGTGTGCTGCATAATTTAGTTTGCAATGATGCTCAAATAAGAGTTATTTAAATTTGCCATAGGGAATTTACCCTGGGAAGCGCTGATGAAATATCTCTGGTAGGAGACAAAGGCAGTGAGCTAAGGTAGTGAGCTACCAGGGAAATTTCCAAAAAAAGGTACACTGCCATGGCATTTGAGCGTGGAGGTTGGTTGTGGCTTCCGATTTTAGATTTAAGTTTTGACGTACCTGCAAGTCTTCTGCAGACTCGGGCGGGTGTGATACCCTCAGTAGACAAGTTTTCATAGCATCTGCTGTGCATCCAGAACAGGTCCCATAAATGCCCCTGAGAGCGATCTTAGTTGGGGTGTCCAGCACCCGCAGGGTGTGGTGTCCCCAGCAACCCCCCGGGCCCGACCCAGAGTCTCTGCTAGGGCTCCTGCAAATGGTGGAGGTAATTTGAAGGCACGTCTAAGGAGCAGAAAAGCTATAGCGAGCTCCGCCATGCGCCCAGGTAAGAGAGCCCCTGGAACCCTCCCCACTTCCCCTGCAGGAGGTGCATGGGTTGATAACACAAACTCTAGGGACGATCCCACCAGCCTATGGAGGACACAGGGAACCCATGGGTGATGGAGCCTGCTCTCTGTCACCAGGTCATGCGCTCCCTTTCCTGTGTCCTAATCCAGGTTCAGACACAAAAGGTTCTCTTTCTATGGACAGCAGAAGGTGGAATGCAGTTTCCCATCTCTATTCCCGCGTGAGCAGAGTTCGGGGCCTTCCTATTACACATTGACTCGCTCCTTTTTCGTGATCCCATTTTCCCTCTGATGTTAGCCCTTTGTATATAGTACATCAGGAATTCATGAATACCTTCTTGTTGTAAGAAAGTTTTGAATAGAGGGGCGCCTGGGTGGCTCAGTCGGTGAAGCATCCAACTTTGGCTCAGGTTATGAGCTCGCAGTTCGTGGGTTCGGGCCCAAGTCGGGCTCTGTGCTGACAGCTCGGAGCCTGGAACCCGTTTCCGATTCTGTGTCTCCCTCTCTCTCTGCCCCTCCCCCGCTCACGTTCTGTCTCTCTCTCTCTCAAAAATAAATAAACATTAAAAAAATTTTAAAAAAGAAAGAAATTTTTGAATTGAGAGATTTCAAAACTTCCTTTTTGACCTGTTAAATGCCATCCCGGGTCATTCTCAGCTTGGTGAGGAACTTTTCTTACTTTTCCTGTTCATTTGCATTCACATAAAAGTCGAGTTAGAAGTACATGGTTCTGCCTCATGATTACTTTCATATAATTAGAATGATTCTCTAAAAATGTTTTTGTAAGTATTTCATTTATTCTTGAGAGACAGAGAGACAGAGTGCAAGCAGGGGAGGGGCAGAGAGAGAGGGAGACACAGAATCCGAAGCAGGCTCCAGGCTCCGAGCTGTCAGCACAGAGCCCGATATAGGGCTTGAACTCACAGACTGTGAGATCATGACCTGAGTTGAAGTCGGCCGCTTAACCAATTGATCCACCCAGGCCCCCCTTGAAGGATTCTTTACAAATAATTTGCTACATGTTTCTTGGAGATCTTTCTGCACGCAAAAATGTGGACCCACTTTATTCTTTGTGAGGACAGCAAAATCTTTAATAATGTGTGAAATATTCACCTTCTGATATTTATATGCTTTCCATTTTTAAATAATGAGCAATATTGAAATAAAAACCTGCATATTTACTTCTCTGTGCCTCTGATGTTTTCTTAGATTCATACTTATAATTAAGCTTCAGTTATGTCTTCTGACCCTCAGAAGGCTTGTATTATTTCAACTACCAATAGTGTGAAAAATCACTGAAATGTATCAACTTGAGATTTCATTAATTTACTTCTGTTTCTGCAAGTTGATTAGTAAAAACTAGTTTAACATTTTTTTGTGTTTTTATTTTCATTTCTTGATTACATATTTATTGGCTTTCGCCCCACTTGGCCAATATTTTATTCTTATTCTTTGCCCATTTTTTCCATTGGGCATATTATTTTCATTTTTTCTCTCTCTCTCTCTCTCTTTCAGATCTTCTTTATGCAGATACCAATTTTTTTTTTAATGTTTTCAATGTTGTAAGTATTTCTTTCCATGTGTTTTGTGGCTTTTCACTTTTGTGTCTTGTGATAGATGTTTTAAATTTTAATATGAATAGACTTTGATCTTTTTTTCTACATTGTATATTTTTGAGAAATTTTTATTTTTATTTCTCTTTCAAAATTACAAGCATATTTTTTTATCCCTTCTCTTTATGTATGCTATGGCGTAGGGCTCTGTATTTATTCTCTTAATAAGGATACATTTGTCCCAACTCCATTTGCTGGTCAGTCTGCCTATTTTCCACTGATTTGATTTCCAAATCAACCAGTAAACTAAATTCTTTTCAGTAACTAACTTCTCTATTCGCATGATTTGATTTCAGTTTGTTCCATTGATCTATTTGTTTAGTCCTACAAGGGAACCAAAAATTACTTTCCAGCATACTCAGGTATGTGTTAGGACAGGTTCAATGGTATGTGGGGACTGTCATATTGACTCTTAAGAGCCCACTATACACATCTCTTCTCAACTCTGAGATCAGTGACATCACACTGATAGCATGAAATAATTATTCCAGCACCAGTTGTTGAAAAAGACTATCCTTTCTCCACTGAATTGCCTCTCCATCATTGGCAAAAACCAATTGCCAATATTCGTGTGGGTGTATTTATAAGATTTCTCTTCTGCCCCATTGATCTGTGTGCCCATTCCTTTCCCAATACCACGCTGTCTTGTTTACAATAGTTTTACAATAAATCTTAAAATCAAATACTCTCACTCAGCCAACTTTATTCTTCTTTTTCCAAGTTGTTTTGGCTATCTCTTTGCTTTGTCTTTCCATATAAATTTTATAATCAGCTTGTCTATACCTACAAATAGTCCTACTGAGATTTTGGTGGGAGCTACATTAAATCTCTTGATCAATTTGAGGAGAATTCATATCTTTATTATGCTGAATTTTTAAATCCATGAACATGGTATGTCTCTCCATTTATTTAGTTCTTCTTTCACCCATGGTTTTCAGTGTTCAGTATATACATCTTGCACATGTTTTCTTATATTCGCACCTAAGTTTATGTCATTTTTGGAGAAGCTATTGTAAATGTATTGTTCTAAAGTTTCATTTTCCACTTGTTCATTGCTAGTAAATGATAACATGATACATGATTGATTTTTGGGTATTGACCTCATATCCTTTTATATCAGTAAAATCATTAGCTTAAAGAATGTTTTTGCTATTGTAAGCTCCTTGTATTTTCTACATAGACAATCGTGTTGTTGACAAATAAGTATAGCTTCTTTCTTTCTCTTTCTTTCTTTCTTTCTTTCTTTCTTTCTTTCTTTCTTTTTCTTTTCTTTCTTTCTTTTTTCCTTCTTTGTCTTTTTTTTTAACCAATTTGTGTGCATTTTATTTCTTTTTTCTTGCTGTATTTTACTGACTAGGGCTTTTTGTTGGGAGTTGAATGGGGAGTGGTGAAACATTCACCCTTCCACTGCTAATTATCATGTTGGATATATACTTTTGCAGATGCCCTTATCATGTTGAGGAAGTTCCCTTCTATTTCTAGTTTGCTAAGAGATTTTATCATGAATGAACATTTACTTTAGATGGCTGGGAAAGACATTGAAGAAGAGATCTGAAGGAAATAAGAGAGGCAGCCATACATTTATGTGAGAGAACAGTATTTCAGGAAGATGGGAGATCATGTGTAAAGGTCCTCAGAAAAGTTCCAGGCAGGCATTTCAGGGAATAGCTAGGATTGATAAAAATGTTTGGAGTGGAGTGAATAAAGAAGGCAGGGTAGTAGAAAGATGAGGTCAAAAGATAGCCTAAAGCAAGATCAGATAAGGCTCTGGATGCTGATGTGAAACCTTTGGCTAAAAACTTTGGGAAATAGGGAACCATTTGGAGTGGGGATTGGCTTTATCTGACTTACTTTTCAAAAGGTTCATTTTGTCTGCGACGTGGGAACTAGAATACAGGAGACTAAGTGATGGTCAAATAGGAAGGTACTGATTATTGATTAGTGAAACCCAGAATCCAGCTGACAGTGACTTGAGGTAGGGTAATAGCAATGGAGGGGTGAGAAATTGTATTCTGGATACATTTTAGAATTTTCTAGTCACCAGGAGACTGGAAGAATGGGGGTGTTAAATACCAAGAAAAGAGTGGTGATGAAAGCGATCTTTTGAGCACTCACTGTGTTTTAAATTGTTTTTAATGTTTATTTATTTATTTATTTTTTTTATTTAAAAAAAAATTTTTTTTTCAACGTTTATTTATTTTTGGGACAGAGAGAGACAGAGCATGAACGGGGGAGGGGCAGAGAGAGAGGGAGACACAGAATCGGAAACAGGCTCCAGGCTCTGAGCCATCGGCCCAGAGCCCGACGCGGGGCTCGAACTCACGGACCGCGAGATCGTGACCTGGCTGAAGTCGGACGCTTAACCGACTGCGCCACCCAGGCGCCCCTAATGTTTATTTTTTGAGAGAGACAGAGAGAGACACAGAGAGAGACAGAGCAGGAGTGGGGGAAGGGCAGAGAGATAAAGGGAGACACAGAATCTGAAGCAGGCTCCAGGCTCCAAGCTTTCGGCACAGAGTCCCATGTGGTGCTCGAACCCATGAACCGCGAGATCTTGACCTGAGCTGAAGTCAGATGCTTAACTGACTGAGCCACCCAGGTGCCCCAACACACGCACTGTATTTTGGACACTGCCGTAAAAGCTTTACGTGGGTCAACTGATTTCGTTCTTGCTACAGTTCCAAGAAGTATGGATTATAAATATCAGCCCTTTTCTCATAAAAATAAATGCGCATAGAGAGGTTAAGTGACTTTTAAGCATGCCCAGCAAAAAAACAGGCCAGGGTGTGAACTCAAGCATTTGGGCTCCAGAGTCTATGCCCTTCACCATCAACTAGAACTATCGCTTAAAGTTTCTCAAAATCCCATCTGTTTTCAGCTATATCTCCTTCTTATTATAAATTGTCTATTCTCCTTTTATCCTCTATTCAACTTCCTAAAGGTTTATCTATTTTGTTGCTCTTTTCAAAGAACCAGACTTTGGTTTTATTGAGCAGCTGTTCTGCCTTTCCCCCCCCCCCCCCCCATGTTATTAATTTCAGCTTTTATCTTTATTAAATCCTTTCCTCCTCTTTCTTTGGTGTTATTTTGTCTCTCTTTTTCTGTCAACAGTGTAAACTATGGAATGATGATAAATGAGACATAAAAGGGTTATAAAAAGGATGGGCACAGTTTTAGTCTAGGTGAGAGGGTTACTACTTTAAGCATCTCCAAGTATTTTTCAGAAAACGAACGTTCCTAGAATTTAAATGATGTTACTGTGTAAACACATGGCCTATTAAACTTGATATAAAATGGTTGTTGAAGAGCTGGTTGCTAGAAATGGGGGGTAGTGAAAAATTACGGGAGAACAAGACTGAATTAGAACTTAGTAAAATTAGTTATAATGAACATCAACATGAATTTACCTTTCAGAAGAGAATTAATTTTTGTTCTCAGTCATCAAGGAAATGTAGGAGGAGTGTCTTTCCCTTGTTCTCATGTGGGTTAATCATGGACACACATTGGGACCCGGTGTTGGGCATTAACACTGATACTCAGCAAGCAGCAGCCAAGGTTCCTTGGGAAGTAATTGATCCCATGCTTTAGCACGGAGAAAATCAGTGTAGGCCTGGACATCAGGGATATATGGCACAGAGCTGAAATGACAAAGGGGCCAGCTTACCCCTGCTTTTTACGCCCATCCCTTATCCAAGTGATGATAATTGGAAGACCACAATGCAGGCAGTAATTGTGGCTGATACAAATGAGGTCTGTGGGAACCATGAGAACTTAGGATGCTTTAGAGAACAGATCATACGAAGCATGCTATGCATGGTTCTCCAACAAAATTTCCAGAAAATAATGTGTTCTGAACAGCAAAACTATATAAACGTTGCATTCAAAATGTGTTCAATGGTTCATGTGCAAATCTGATGCATTCTAGGTTTTGCCACAGGAGATGGTATAACGGTGAACGTGATGGTTAATTTTATCTGTCAACTTGACCGAGCTGAGGGATACCCAGATAGGTGGTAGAACATTATTTCTGGGGGTGCCTGTGAAGATGTTTCTGGAAGACATTAACATTTGAGTAAAGAAGACCCACCCTCACCAGTGTGGGTAGCATCATCCAATCCTGAAGATCCTACAGGGAAAAGAGAAAAAGCTCTTTTCTTGGGCTGGGATGTCCATTTTTCCCTGATCTTGGACATCGGAATTTTGGACTCCAGGAATTACCACAGTAGTCCTGTGGTTATCAAGATTTCAGACTCTGACTGAATTACGCTTCGGCTTTCTTGGTTCTCCAACTTGCAGACAGAACAGCTTCTCCAATTCCGTAACCACATGAACCAGTTCTTATAATAAATCTCTTACCTCTATCTATCATCTATCTATCTATCTATCTATCTATCTATCATCTATCTATCTATCCTATTTGTTCTGTTTCTCTGCGGAACCCTAACTAATACAGTTACATAATGGGTTAGATCTCAAGGCTCAAACATTTTCCCTTTGGAACTTATAACACCAGAAGTGTTGGAAAGTCTCAAGGGTTGAAAAATTGGAAGATGGATGATCTCAAAGATACCAAAATGGAAGTGAGAAGTTTTGAATCCCCAGAAGAGACCATTAAACCTCAAAGTCCGAAGAAGTTGACTTTTAATTTAAAGAAGAGGTCATTTCTGGGGTGCCGGGGTGGCTCAGTTGGGTGAGCGTCTGACTGCAGCTCAGGTCATGGTCTTGTGGTTCATGAGTTTGAGCCTGGCATTGGGCTCTGTGCTGACAGCTCAGAACCTGGAGCCTGCTTTGGATTCTGTGTCTCCCTTTCTCTCTGCCCATTCCTTACTCACACTCTATGTCTTTCTCTCTCTCAAAAATAAATAAATGTTAAAGAAAATTTAAAGAAGAGATCACTTTAGAAAAAAAAAAAGGGAATATCTTGGAAACAAAGAAACTTAAGTGACTGGAGAAGTCCCAGAGGAGATGTGTCCATTAAAAACCTTCTTTGACATGGCAGGTATGTCTCTACTTATCAATGGGGTCTAGCTTAACATGTGAAGCTCAAATTCTGGAAAATATTTCAGGATTTTGTCCAACCCCACATCTTTAACTCGTAACCCAAATTCATAACTTCAGTTTGTGATGTGATAAGTCTGTTCCTTGTGTTTAGATAAACAGGAATAATTAAGTAGGAATAATTATACCCCATATGAGCTCAAATTCAAGTGTAGCCTAACTTTTAATAATCATTGCAGTTCTTGGTATATACTTTGATTTTAGGTGTTTGAAAGGCCTAAGATAATTTGATTTACTAAATTTATCAGGTTGCATTGTTAAACTTAAGAGTTAAGTACCTCTTAGATATATGTTTGATTTGCTAAAGGGTTGAAGTGCTTCAATGAATCAGTTGTATTGAAATTATGATTGTAATTTAAAATATTTGAGGACAGTTTGTCAAACTTATAAATATCATGAGCTCTTTAGAATAAATATTTATCAAAGTTATATTTTAATTAATCAAAAATTGAGTAAATGGATGCTGTAAGTCTTGATACAATTACTGGATTGTAAACAAAACATAATTCCTGTGTTCAAATGTTTAAGGAAAAAACCTTATACTTTCAGACTCATCTTTAAAAAATTGGTTTTTGATTAAAACTCAACTATGAGCAATATTAGTATTTTTAATTGAGCAAAAATTCCCTCTTTTTACATTTAGACTTTACTATGCCCAGCTTTTGAGTTGAATCCTTAGTTTACTTATTTTCAGTATTTTTTTCCCCAATAACTCATTTGAGGCTATACATCTTCCTTCTTAGTACTGCTTTGGCCATGCCTCCCATCCCTCATTGAGATAACTAGTGCTATCATTTTAATTTGTTTCAAAATTGATTGGTTTTGATTCTTTCAGCACTTTGAAGTGGCCATACCCTCTCCCCAAGTTTCCATGTACTACTGAGTCTCTTAAGAATCTTCTGCACAGAACCCAGCCCCCCTTTTTATGTATTGAACTCCTATTTACCCATAAGTTCTTGACTCAAGAAGGACTTCTGCCAGAGGGCTTCCCACCTCAGGGCAAAGGCGCAAACAAAACCAAGCAAACAAAATCAAAACTGTTAAGCAAACAAAAGTTAATTTCCAAATAACTCTAATTCATGCTCTTTACACAACACGGGCATATCAAGCAAGTATGACTTATGACATAACTGAAATTCAACTGTGTGATTTCTACCATAGTTTTAACTTTTATTAGCAAATATATTTGCTCTCTCATCCCCTGCCTCACTGATGGAAACCCCGGCACTTATTTTTCTGCTCACACTCAGATAATATAAAGTCCTACAAAGATCATTCTAAGGCTCCAATTTAGTTTATTTTCATAATTAGCATGTAAATTTTATATGAAAAAGTAAAGCCTCAAACTCAACTTGGCATTAAGTCTTCTTGTTCTGCACCTGCTTCAGGCTAGATCCCCACAATGGGGAGATGAGACATCCTTGGTCTTCCTTCCTTCCTTCCTTCCTTCCTTCTTTCCTTTCTCCCTCCCCCTTCCTTCCTTCCTTCCTTCCTTCCTTCCTTCCTTCCTTCTTTCCTTTCTCCCTCCCTCTTCCTTCCTTCCTTCCTTCCTTCCTTCCTTCCTTCCTTCCTTTTTCTTTCTTTCTTTCTTTCTTTCTTTCTTTCTTTCTTTCTTCTTTCTTTCTTCCCTTCTCTCCCTCTCCCTTCCTTCCATCCTCCCTTCCTCCCTCTGTCCTTCATCCCTTCCTTTCCCTTCCTCTGAATGACTTATTTCACTCAGCATTATACTCTCTAGCTCCATCCATGTTGCTGCAAATGACAAAATTTCATTCATCTTTATGGCTGAATAATATTCCATTGTATATATACACCAACCCTTCTTTATCCATTCATCTATCAATGGACACTTGGACTGCTTCCATAATTTAGCTGTTGTAAACAATGCTGCAATAAACAATGGAGCACACGTATCTTTTTGAATTAGTGTTTTTGTATTTGGGGGGTAAATACCCAGTAGTACAATTACTGGATTGTAGGGTGGGTCTACTTTTAACTTTTTGAGATTTACTTTTAAGCACATGACATTGTTCCATACTTATACCCATTTTGAGAATGTATCTCCATAAATCTGTCATTTTCTTAAATTTATTTTTAAGCATTCATATATTTTTATTAAAAAATGTAAATGATATTCAGCTGTATTTTCTAGGTAGCCACTGTTAATATGTGGTAAAATTATAAAATTTTGTATTTTGCTTTTACCAGTGCCCATCTTACTGCATTCTTTTTAATTTTCATGAATTTTAGTGCATTCTCCTTGATTTTCTGAGTGTTTACATCCATAAATAAGATTTGATTTCTTATCACTGTTGTTTTGTTTGGTTATTGCATTGACTAGTGCCTTAGAATTACATCAAATGATGTTACTATAGCCTATATTTCACCAAAAAAAGAATGTCTTGACTGGTGATTTATGATGGATATTTCCTTAACAGGAAATGGATGTTACATTTGGTGATATTTCTTATGGGCATTTTCACAATCAATGAACATTTTATATCCTGAAGCCTATTAACATGAAATAATAGAGTTCCATTACTATTATTTGAGACAGAAAGGAAAGAGAGAATCTTAATCCAATTCCTCACTCAGCACAGAGTCCAATATGGGACTCCATCTCAGGACCCTGGGATCATGACCTAAGCCGAAATCAAGTTAGATGCTCGCGCTATCGACAAGAGCCAAATTATGGAAAGAGCCCACATGTCCATCAACTGATGAATGGATGAAAAAGATGTGATGTATACATATATATACAAGGGGATGCTACTCGGTGGTGAAAAAGAATGAAATCTTGCCATTTGCAACAACGTGGATGGAACTCGAGTGTATTATGCTCTGGGAAATAAGTTAGGCAGAGAGAAAGAACAAATATCATATGATTTCACTCATATGTGGAATTTAAGAAAGACAACAGATGAACATAGAGGAAGGGAAGGAAAAATAAGAAAAAAACAAAACAAAAACAGAGAGAGGGGCAAATCGTAAGAGACTCGTAAGAGAACAAACTGAGGATTGCTGGGGTAGGGGTGGGGGATGGGTTGGGGGATGGGCTAAATGGACGATGGGCATTAAGGAAGGCCCTTGTTGGGATGAACACTGGGCGTTATATGTAAGTGATGAATCACTAAATCCTACTTCTGAAACCATTATTACACTGTATGTTAACTAACTTGGATTTAAATAAATACATTTTTAAAAGATGCTCAATTAACTGAACCACCCGCGTTCTCCTAGAGTTTCTATCAAAGGAAATCTGTTGCATCCCTGAAGGAAGTTTTACTTGGTCAAGAAATATCTTTTAACATGTTTGGGAATGGGTTAAACTTCTCTATGAAATATGAAAAAAGTACAATAAATCATTGTGCATTTTTTTTGCAAGTGTTTCTTGAGCTTCTAGATTAGATGATCTATTTCCTGTGACCTCAATGTTTAAAGCTTGGATGATCACTATTTAAGATTATAACCAGATTGTTAAACCTGGGGAGAGAAGGATAGAAGTGCTTGGGAAGGGACATGTAGCAGAGGTGTGTGTTTTAGGTGACATTCTATTCTTTTTTTTTTTTTAACATTTATTCATTTTTGAGAGACAGAGAGACAGAGCATGAACAGGGGAGGGGCAGAGAGAGGAGGAGACACAGAATCTGAAGCAGGCTCCAGACTCTGAGCCATCAGCACAGAGCCCGATGCGGGGCTCGAACTCACGAACCATGAAATCATGACCTGAGCCAAAGTCAAATGCTCAACTGACTGAGCCACCCAGGTGTCCCTAAATGTTTATTTATTTTTGAGAGAGAGGGAGAGACAGAACATGAGCAGGGAGGGGCAGAGAGAGGGGGAGACACAGAATCCGCAGCAGGCTCCAGGCTCCGAGCTGTCGGCACAGAGCCCGACACGGGGCTGGAACCCACGAACTGCGAGATCATGACCTGAGCTGAAGCCGGACGCTTAGCTGACTGAGCCACCAAGGTGTCCCGACCTTGTATTCGTAAGTTAGGTGGTGAGTACACGTGAGTTTACCGGACTTCTTTCTTTTTCAAACTTTTCATCTTTTTTCCTAGATTCTTTAAATCTATTGAGAAATATTAGAAATTGCTAGGCCCATCCCCAGAGTTCCTGATTCAGTATGTCTGGGATAGAGCCTGGGGATCTGCATTTCTACTGAGTTTCTAGTTGGTATAGGTGCTGCTGGTCTACTAGGGACCACACTTTGAGAATCACTGCTGTAGGGATTCAGTTCACTTATTTTCCAAGTGCTTTTACTACATCTTGTAGGGTAGCCACTTATCCATTTGCTCTTCTGGGGGAGTCTAACTTAGGTCAGCCTAAGTGACCAGGTAGTGACCTAAAGGAGCATCCATCTGTCCACTGGCCGCTGACCCTTGACCTGTATGACCTCACGCAAAAAAAAAAAAAAAGGTGAGGTAGACCAATCCACCAGGGATTTGAATGAGGTGACATGGAGGGGAGTTGGATTGTAGACCAGCAGCGATGGGGCTGGTGTGACCATCATGGACCCTGGTTGGATGAAAGTTGCGAATCAAAGAAACAGTGGACATTCGCCAAGAACAGGAGATCTAACCATCCCACCTTTTGTTAAGGTTTCCCCATCCTCACTGCTTCCTCCCTGCCCCTGGAGCCCATCCCAGTGCCAGAAAGAATCAGCCCCTGGGCTTGAATTTCAGTGAAGCCATGAAGAGAAAATGCACCATGAAATTATATGGCTCCTGCAAAAGAGGTTGCCATCTGCTTTTTCTTTAGGCCTTTTCCCCTACACAGTGTATTAAACCATTATGGTCTGGTGCTGTCTCTCCTTCCTGGTAATGCTGTGCCCATTAAAAAAGAAAAAAAGAAAAAAAAAAAAAAAAGAGAGAAGCCTTCATTTAAACAACACAGAACGCAGGATTTTAGACGCTAGTAAATCCCCCAAAGCATTTGTGGATTCTCTACCATTGTCTAAACATTAGTATTAGTAATCTGCCAACTCAATTATTTCTAATTTCCTCTGTCCCAATTTTGGAATGGAAACGTGTTGCCTTTTGCTGCAAATGCATAGGTCGCTCTGTGTGTGTAAAGATTTCTACCCAAAAACTTGTTTCAAATAACACATGACGTTAAGGTAGCTTTTTCTCTCACCGTCTTCTTCTCTCCCGGATTTCTGAGCTTTGGGGAAAATGTGGTTTGCTCTTTTCGTGGTGAGTAAGACCAAAAACATCCGTTAGTAACAGGCAAAAACCAACCGAACAAATGTTGAAGCTAAAATGTATTTGCAACCTTCTAGATTTTATTTTAGATTCTAAGGAAGCCCAGCAGTAATTAAGCACAGCAAAAACAAGGAGCTCTTCTGGTGCCGGGTCCGAAGATGAACATCTTAAGACGCACTTGGGAAAAGGCCACGTTGGGTTTAAACAAAAGGAAACTGCTGTTACAAGGCACATTTTCATCCTGTCCTTTTTATTGTTTCCAGACACTAGAGCTGTCCCCCCTCACCCTGACACCCCCCCCCCACCACCCCCCATGCAACCTGTCCTATTTTCCCCAAGGGAGGGCTGGAACTCTCACGGATAAACCGAAACGTGAGACTGTCTAAGAGTGGACATCTGATATTTCTCAAATTATCAGTTCTCGCTACTGACCTCGCAGGGGGTCTCTCTGTGTGTTGCCCACGATCGTCGCCTTATTCCCCTTTTCGAAGAATCTTAGAAATTGGCCCCGATTCTCTTCTGGTTTCTGGAAGTCCGTCTCTTTTATGGGGAAGCATAGGCTGTCAATCCTCAGCCTGCTTCTGCTTCTTTTCAGGTACCGATTTTTGGGTTTTCATTTGGCCAGTGACTCGTGGGGTGGGGACGGGGTGTAGATAACTGGGTTTCTCCGCTTTGAGCAGTTGGGATGGATCTTCTTAGAGCCTTAGGGTCCCTGTTCAAAACTGTCACGCTCAGAGGAACAGAGAGGGGGCCGATGTAGGTTTCAGGTCTCTTCTGCGGGGCTGGAAGCCTGTGTGTGTGGGGGCGGGGGGGGGAGGTGGCTTCATCCAGTCGTCAGAGTCCCCCTTGTCTGCACAGCCCATAGGGCAACTGCTTTGTTTCTCTCTCTTTCTCCTTCCATGCTGAGTGTGTGCCTTGAAGTCCACCACACAGGGGCTGGATGCTGATCTAGAAGAATCTCCCAGGCCAACACTTCCTTCCTCTCTTTTGACTTAAAGGTCCTCAGTGCGGGTGTGTTTCTGAGCATCAGCTTGCTGCCCCAGAGGGTTTTCCCTTCAGATAAGGCCGATTGTGGGTTTGTAAACTCTCTCGCAGTCCCTCCATTGGAGGGAGAATTTCCGGAAAGGTTCAAACCCATGGTTCATCATCTTCTGTGGTCCTGAGCCGAGTCAGCTTTTTCTTTGGTCATTTCAGGCAGTATTTGGAACAGCTCCTGGCGGATAGGCCTGGGAAGCTCTTCTGAATGGGATGCTTCTGATCTTCCAATGTTTCCAAGGTTTCTCATCGTTCATGCTTAATCCACCCGAGACGTAACCTCTAGAAACAAACTTTCAGCAAACGATGGTCGGCATCTCTCCCCATCTATTTCACATTTGTTTCTTAAAATAGAAAGAAGCAGAATCCTGTTTCCACCGTATTTCAAGGATGGGATTCCCCCTTGCATCTTGGACTTGCTGTTTGCTTCCTGCCTGAGAGATGAGGCCCCTTCTTCTATTTTCCACTGTATTGACTGACAGTGGCTGGGCTCAGGGTCTGGGCAAAGCCTCTGAACTCTGATCACCAACTCCATCCCATCCCTTCCATTCGCTCTGGTGTTTTGGCATCTGGATGCCACAGAGACCTGGTCATCCAGAATCGATTCCATTCTACACATTGTAGGGAAATTGATTGAACCGATACGCATTCATCTGAGTATTTACCGACTGCCGGCCACGCCCTTGGACATTCTTCTGGGTCATGAGTTTTCAGACTTGGAAATGTCTGTATTAATGTATTAATGAGGGTTCTCCTGAGATCCAGAGCCAACAGGATGTATATATACGCACAGAGAGATTGACCGTAAGGAATTGGCTCATGTGATGATGGGGCTGGCAAGTCTAAAATGTCAAGGGCAGGCTGGAGACCCAGGGAAGAGTTGACATTGCGGTCGTGACCCCCAAGGCAGGAAGTCTGGAGGCAAAATTCCTCTTCTTGAGAAACGGTGGGGGGCGGGGGGGGGGAACCTCAGTCATTTCTCTCAAGGCTTCCACCGATTGGATGAGACCCCCACCTAAGACTTCACTTACCTCAAAATCTACTCTTTTCAACTGGACACCAGAGCCTGGCCAACTTGGCAATAAAATTAACCATCACCCCGGGGAAACTACAAAAAACATTGGCGCCTGGGTCCCTGCCCTCAGTGGCTCTGTTTTCATCGCTTTGGGGTGTGGCCTGGGCGTGTGGGATTTTCAAAGGTTTCCGCGTGGTTCCCAGGCAGGTGAACTGCTTTTTCCAAGCAGCAAACAAAAAAGAAGCACATCTGCTTGTTCTGAAGTTTGCGTTTAGTGGTAAGGGGTGGAGGGCACACAAGTAAACGAATACTTACCCCTTGAGCAGGTGCTCTGTGCAGAGGAGGAAACAGAGCAGGCGAGGAGATTAACGAGGACAAGGTGGTGAGGGAAGGTCTCTCTGAGACTGAGGTCCACAAGGGAACAGAGGGAGATGGCCCCCTAGGACTGCTGGGGGTGGGGGTGTTTACTCCTGTTGTAGAAAGTGTTAAAGAATCCATTTTTTTGCACAACATGGGGTTCAAACAGGAAGGAAAACTTGGCACCCAGAGATGCTTAAAAATCTCTTTTCTACTGCTACACACGAGGCACCTTTTGAAGGAAACGCAGCTGGAGGCAGATGCCAAGTTGGCAGGGAGAGGCGGGGAGGGGAGAGCAGGGGCGCATTATTTCTTGGACCATTTTTATTTTTTTAATTTTTTAATTATTTAGTTTTTTAAATGTTTATTTTTGAGGGAGAGAGTGAGAATGGGGGAGGGGCAGAGAGAGAGGGAGACACAGAATCGGAAGCAGGCTCCAGGCTCGGAGCCATCAGCCCAGAGCCCGACATGGGGCTCGAACTCACGAACTGTGACATCATGACCTGAGCCGAAGTCGGACGCCGAACCGACTGAGCCACTCAGGTGCCCCTCTTGGAACGTTTTTAGATTTGCAGAAAAGTTGGGAGGCTGGTGTAGAGAGTTTTTGTCCACACCCGATCCAGTTCCCCTATTTTTAGCAGCTCACCCTGGTCTCGGGCAGTTGCCAGAATTAATGAACCGATCAAACAGGAATTAATGTTATTATTAACTTCCATGCTTTCTTCCAGAGTTCCTGGGTTTTTACCTGGTGTTCGTTTATTCTGTTCCAGGATCCACATCACGTCGTAACGCGCGTTACATCGCATTATCGTGTCTCCTAGGGTTCAGGTTATATTTTTATCACACAAATACACCTATTTTTATATACATTTGTGATCCGGTTGACATAGGTAGGGTAGGTCTCATGGCAGAAGGTGGTCATGAGACCCCCTAGAAAGATCCCTTGATTACCTCCCTCCACCAAGACCTGAGGTTGGGAGAAGTCTCTTAAAGGGAGCGCTGTGATTCCTGACTAGGTGACCCTCAGCTGATCCTTTGGCCTCCTGGAGGCTGGATTTGGTGAGTCTGGTGCCACAGGGTTGGTGCCTTGACTTGGAGTGTGGGATGCCAGTCGGAGGGAGAGTTGTTCAGGTCTGTTCCCGAGGCAGCAGGGACCCATACCTCACGCATGCGCTGCGACTGGCGCCTGGAGGCAGGCAGCCTATGGAAGCATCCAACAAATGCTGGTCCAGCCAGCTCACTGACAAATGGCAGGGCAGGGCAGGGCTGCGGATTCCCGTCAAAGAGGAAAACCACCTGTTGTCTCTGCCTGTCTTTCTGCTGCCATACTGATGCCGTCCAGCCTTAATGCCACCAGGCTGGGGACCGGGATTGGGACCTGGAGCTGCCAGCTCCATGTACCTGTGTGACCTTAACAATGTACTCGGCATCCCTGAGCCAGGCCGGGGTAATTTTACCGGTGTTAGCCGTCTCCGGTGAGAACATTTTTCTCCCCCCAGCACGTCACGAGGATGTCTCTAAAAGACACGAAAATGTAAACGGGTCGTGGCCTAAGGATAAGGCCAGGGAGACACTGACTCTTATGGTCGCAAGCCTGACTTCGATGCCTTCTCTCTCAGAAGTGGGAGAGAGGAAAAGAGAGAAATCACTCTCAGCGATGTGCATACGTGTCACCCAAGGCGAAGATGTGCCTCCTCCCTTTCCTGGGGCTCAGCTCAGAGTAACTGGGATCTCCCGAGCTCTGATGGGATGTGGGGGGAGGATTTTGATCTGAACGTCTTCGCTGACGGGTGTTGCCACATCACCGCTACACCCATCTGAGAATTTAAATTGGGCTTGTATGATATATTTTGCATAAAGATGGGCTTTGTCCTGAAAAGCCTGCCAAAACGGTTGACTGAACCCCCCCCCCCCCCCCCCCAGAAATCCGAATGGGCGATAATTTTGGTCGGCATCAATGTTTACCAGATCCTGGAGGATGGACTTTTTGTTGACTTGTTTCTCCTGGCAGAAAAAGGCGAAGAATACATCGAGATATTTCCCGTGGTCACGTTGTCTCTGACCGAAGTCAAAGTCTGTTTTGTCTTCAGGAAGGCAGAGATCATTTGCTTCCCATTCTGCCCAACCAGGAAGTCAAGAAGACTGGCACAAGAGGCTTGCGTCAGGCGGGAGAGCCTCGGGTGACCCTGGGCAAATTACTTAAGGGTCTCTAGGTTTGCGTTTTGTTTTCGAAAGGAGTGTAGCAGTTGCCTTGGTCCCATGTGCCAGCCGTTGAGTAAAACAAAGGAACCGGAGTCCATATGTCTCTTGGCCTGGTGCTTGGCACACAGTAGGTATTCAAAAAGTGGACACTCTTGTGAGCTCCGGCTTCATTTGTTAAAATGGAGACACTGTCGTGCACCTTGTGGGTGTTGAGTGCACGCAAATGGCATGAAATCAGGTCCCTGCTGGGCTGAGTCCTGGGTTGTGCCCACGGGTGACATTTGGAAGGGACAGTGGGTCTCAGAAGAAGGAGGCTGGACCCACCGTCGACCAGTTGAAGAACGTGTATTCACCTGTATCCAGGAATCTGTGGGCTGTCTGGGGGTGTATCCAGTGAACCCACAAAGAACATTAGGAGGCAAAGAGGCTGTTTCAAACCCTTGCGGTGGCCGGAGGAGAGCGACGGCGGATTGATGGGTGCCCGCCAAGAAAGAGCTTTCAGTAGCCATTATCTCGTCTTCCTCCCCTGCTTCAAGCTTGGAGAAGCAGACAGTCTAGTGAGAGGAAGGAATTAAGGGAATGGAGAAAAAGCCCACCACGTCCCCTCCTTCTGTCCTTAAAGCCTGTGATGACAGGCTGGAGACAGGAGATTTGTCTTTTGAAGAAAAATTTTTAATTTTTATTTATTTTGGAGAGAGAGCGAGAGACAGAGCGCAAATGGGGGAGAGGCAGAGAGAGAGGGAGACACAGAATCTGTCAGCACAGAGCCCGACACGGGGCTCGAAGTCGTGAACTGTGAGATCGTGACCTGAGCCGACGTCGGACGCTCAACCGACTGAGCCACCCAGGCATCCCGAGACTTTTTTTTTTTTTTTTTAATTGGTTGTTTCTGGATACTAAACGCCTGCTTGTTTAGCTTACCAAATGGAAGCTGAAGAGTACAGGGGTGAGGTGGGTGTGGGAAGAGGCTTAAGTGCGAACTTAAACTTGTTCGCAATTGATGTTCAGGGCATGAAGTCAGGTTCCGTACGTTTGCAGGGCTTGAGAGGGGGAGACAGGAGACACCGGGCTGTGGGAGCCCTCCCAGAGTCGCAAGAAGATTCTCCATCAGGGAACCAAGTGTCTGGACCCAGAGTAAGACTCCTAATGCGCAGGCGTGTTGCTGAAGGCAGTGGCCGGTGCCTCGTGGCCACGAGGGTGGGCTGGGGTGAGCTCGTGTCTGCTCCTGAGAACTAATTGGGCACCACAGAGCCTAACATCAGGTTGGTAGTCTGCAATTGGCCACGAGGGTGATATTTACCCTGTAGAAACTGACAGATGCTACAAATCAGGGCTTTGTGTTATTGTTTTTAAAAAATCGACAGCTGGTTTACCAGCACCCCACTGTTGTTAAAACTATCCCGAGGCAGATATTTTGGTGGCACGTTCACAACCCATGGAGGCAAAGCACTGTGTGTATGAAGTGAGAGACATTAGGTATTTTGTGGGCCAAGCATCTCTGCTGTGAGTTCTCGGTCTAGGTGTAGGGTAGAAGCGTTCTCCTTGCTTTCCAGAGTCGCGGACCACGGCCCCACCCTTGTGAGTCCTGGGGTTCTGGAACACAACGACGATGTCTGCTGGCAGGCAGACAACCCTTACAGCGAGGGTGGTAGGTTGGGCAGAGTGGTAAAGGCCAGCCTTGTGGGGGGGGGGGCAGTTAGGATAGCAGGAGTCACCCAAGGGTGGCGAGGAGATGGAGTTTCAGAAGTGTAAGTTCAGCCAGCCTGGGCCATGAGACCAGGGCATATCTCCCCTTAGAGAACTCAAAAATTATTTTTTTTTAACATTTATTTATTTTTTAGAGACAGAGAGAGACAGAGCATGAGCAGGGGAGGGGCAGAGAGAGGGAAACACAGAATCTGAAGCAGGCTCCAGGCTCTGAGGCATCAGCACAGATCCCGACGCAAGGCTCGGACTCACGAACCGGGAGATGGTGACCTGAGCCGAAGTCGGATGCTTAACCAACTGAGCCAGCCAGGCACCCTGAGAACTCAAACGTTCTTGAGTTTTAGGGGTAAATTTTTTGAAAGGACTAGAATTCTCACATGGAACAGGAACGCCTCAGCAGCAGGGACACCAGGTGTTAATGTTAATGCCATCCCACTCATCCACAGACCCATGAGCGTTGGGAATAGAGGTCGGTGGTGATGACACATATAAAGCCTCCAGCCCAAAGACGGGTGCCCAGTGAGGACTGGGTAAAACTAGGTTTCTCATTTATGGCCATGATTCCCTCATTCATCTAAAAACTCTATTAACTTTTAAGGCTAACATTAAAAAGAAGGAAAAGGAAACCATTGCCCTGTTGGACCCCGTTGACCGGGACTACAGCTGTCAGTAGGTATTTTTCGTGCAGGCTAAGTTTAGTGGTAGCTTCTGATGATTGTCTCTTGTGTACCTACTTCCTTGCTACGCTGTCTGGTCCATAGCAGGAGTTCAAGAAATATTTGCTGGATGCTACTGGAGGAGATTCACAAACTAAAACCTACATGAAGGTTGAGTCCTGACTGGGGAGTGGTAACAGCTCAGGGAAAGTCTCATCCGACTCCCCATCCAGTTCCATATTCTGTCACCTGAGCCTTCCCACCCTGTCCCCGTGGATCCACCCAGCCTCTGCCCGAAGACCTCTGATAACAACACACCAAGCCAGCTCGCTCCGGGGGGCTCAGTCGGTTGAGCATCCGACTTTGGCTCAGGTCATGATCTCATGGTTCATGGGTTCAAGCCCTGCGTAGAGCTTTGCCCTGGCAAAGAACTTCTTAAGAACTTCTTAAAAAAATTTCCTTCTTAGTTTGGAAATCATACATATACATAACACATTGGACTTCTTATGGTGTATCTGCTCTGTATGTGTTTCTTCTTTATTCAGTTACTATTACTTAATAAGCATCTGCAAGGCCATCTAATAACAGAATATATACTGCCTGTATAATATTCTAATATACGGAGGTCTCATAAATATTCAACTATTCCCCTTTTTGAGAATTAAAATATTTTTTGTTCCTGTCTACCAGCATCCTATTGCTGTGCCTGGTATCCTTTTTCACCTTTGAGATTGGAAACACCAGGCCAGAAGGTGCATTTTTAAAACTCTTGGTACGAATTGCCAAAGACTTCTAGAAACTGCATCAGTTCACACCGCGTCGTGGTTGGCATCGAATGATACCGTGAAAAAAAAAAAAAGGAAAAGAAAAAAAGGGAGCCTAAGCAGCAAGCGAAGCATGCTGTGTATTATTTTGCGTTTCTTTGTCACCAAGAAGGATGAACACTTTCCTTATTAGCGTTTCCGTTGACATTCATAAAAAAATAAATGAATGGATATGTTTGAGTCAGGTGGTACCAGAGGTCTTAGCGGGATGCAAGCTCAAGGCCATCAGTTACAAGAAACAATAGTGGGTACTTTGTGGGCATAGCGTTACCTCCTCTGTAGAGACGGAAGTGTCCGGAATGACATTGCGAATGCCATGAGGGTTTTCTAAGCATGGTGCACTCTCCCACTCTTCCTTGACCTTGGCAAAGGCCCAGTGATCAAGCAGAACTCAGCTTCCTCTCATCTTGCCCACCTCCCACTTACTGACTCCCCCCCTCTAGATTTAGATCTTAATCTATTCAATCTTACAGATGCTAAAATGGCTCTCATTCCGCCCACACATCTGGTTACATTAGTGTTTCCCTGGCTGGCTTGCCTATTCCCAGCATCTGTCAACCCTATTTGGTCTTTAATTGCTCTTGGGGCATTTGCAGGAAAACCCTGCCTTGGGATCTACACACTCGAATGAAAACAGAGCAAAGTTCTCCCAGGCTGGAGCGCATTTGGAAAGAGGCGGTTAAAGTTGATTTTTTATTATTTATTGCTGAGCCGTTGAGTCGTCATAAAATGAGCGTCCAGCTGACGGCTCTCTTTGGTCTGGTTCAGCCAGCTGTCCCCCGGGTGGAGCCGAAGCGTTTGAAAAAAATCAGAAAAAAAGATGGTGGTGGGGAGGCCACCAAGTCCCCTGAGGCCATTGATCTGCTTTATGATGCAAACACGTGTCCTGTTTCATATTGGCTGCTCTGTGACTGTTGCACCTAGAAACAAAAGCACATTGGTAACACCTCCAGGTGCAAAGGCATCGGAAAGATCTGAATACAGCACCAGGGAGAGAGCAGCTCTAAATCACCAAAGATTGGCTTTGGTGCCCAGCGGGTGTTGAAACAAGGATTCTCCCCAGAGACTGGTGTGGACATTGGTCTTGTTTAACTATCCGCTCCTCCCCACCGCCCCTGCTCTGCCCCCAAATTAATGATCCAGACAAACAGGCGCCATGAAATCTTTAAATTGGCAGATGGCATAAGGTTCTCCAGAAAGTGCTGTGCCATGCTGGTGGGGATGTGCTTCCGGAAGCTTGGGCACACGGCTGACCTTCTCCCTTATTTGTTTCCCAAGACTGTCTAACTGCTGTGCTGGTCGGAGCCCTCTTGGCTAGAGGGTCTCCTGGTCTACCTCCTTCCTGCCCCTGTGTCTCCAAGAACAACAGGAATTTATGTATTTATTTTGAGAGACCCCGCGTGCACGAGCAGGGCAAGGGCAGAGAGAGAGGGGGTCCCAAGCAGGCTCCACATTGTCACCGTAGGGCCCGTCTTGGGGCTGGAGCTCACGAACCTGAGCCGAAATCAAGAGTCGGTTGCTTAACCAAGGTTGAGCCACCCAGGTGCCCCAGGACCTCAAATTTTAGAGCCGTATGGCCAGGTGAGATTGTTGCCACCCTCAGCTCTAAGATGGACCTAAGTGGGTCCCTTCATACTAATTTCGCTCCAACCCCGCCTTTTCCACGCTTCTGCTTCAAAATCAACAACGAGCTCTAGGGCTTTCCACCTCAAGGATAAACGCATTTGCCTGGCTGTGAAGGCCTTTCTCCAATAAGCTTTTCTAATTTTATTTTCCACTGCTCCCCAATATAAGAACTCTCCACTGCCCTCAAACCTGCATAGGTTTCATCCTGACCAGAGACCACCCCACCATGAACCTGTAATTAATGTTCTTCCTGCTTAGACACCTCTGTCTGTCTGTCTGTCTCTGTTTCTCTCCCTCTCCTTCTCCCTTCCTGTACACATCCTACTTAAAGCAATCTTGGGGGCATCTTGTGTTTAATCAGACCATTAACCACACTTCTCTCTCGGGAGTTCCTATCCCTCCTGAAATTTATGCATCCAATTCCTAATTAATTACATGTTCATTGCTTCATACCCCTAAAAGTTGCCTACCAGGGTTGCATGGACCATATATTGCCTGGGTTTCATAAACTTCCTTTTTAAATTTTTTAAAATGTTTATTTACCTTTCAGAGAGAGAGACAGTCAGACAGAGCATGAGCAGGGGAGGGGCAGAGAGAGAGGGGGAGGCACGGAATCCGAAGCAGGCTCCAGGCTCTGAACGATCAGCACGGAGCCCGACGAGGGGCTCAAACTCATGAACCTGAACTGAAGTCGGATGCTCAACCGATTGAGCCACCCAGGTGCCCCATCAACTTTCTAGCCAGTACAGTTCAGTGAACCCAATGGCAAGAGAGGCATAAATGTTGAATGGCCGAAATTCTTCAGGGTTAAACATTCAGGTCATTTAACTTAGCATTGGATACAAATGACATCAGAAAGCCAACAGATGAAGGCCTATCCAAGCTGATGTTCTGAACTTCTGACTTCTGCATACTCCCTAGCGAAGTATCATCCAGCAAGACCATTTATCCGGCATCTGTTCTCATTCTCACACATTCTTCATGTTTGGGCAAAATTTCGGTTCAGCCCGGATGATGGGAAGGGAACACTGAGACCCGAATACAAACGCAGCTTAGGAACCATCGGAAGAGTGTCGAACTCGGGCCGTGCTCGAGGTTCTTGGGTGGTGAAGAGAGCGCTTGAACCCGACGCTTTTTTGCAGTTTGGCTCCTGTTCCAGGGCGACCGAATGCGACTCCTTCAGTGAG
Source organism: Leopardus geoffroyi (assembly GCF_018350155.1). Taxonomy (NCBI): domain Eukaryota; kingdom Metazoa; phylum Chordata; class Mammalia; order Carnivora; family Felidae; genus Leopardus; species Leopardus geoffroyi. Next base: position 8,110,931 of record NC_059330.1, read on the forward strand.
AGCCAACTTCCTCTGAGTCTCACGAGGCATCTTAGACATTGAACAGGCTCGCAGACCATCTAACGAGCTAAGTGAAAATGGACGCAGAAACGCCAAACCTATGTTTTTCTTAAAATAAACACGCATAAAACATTTAGACGCACAAGCGCTCGGGGGCAAACCACAGTTGGATTTCAGCAGATCTGAAAACACTTGAAAAGTAGTTGAAGACTCTTTGCTAACCCCAAGACATTTGCAAAATGGTCCAACGTTTTTGTGGCCTCCTTGTTCTTCAGGACCCCCACGGATGCACCTGTCACCTTGCAGTCAAATCTCCGGCCGATTAACACAAGTCAACCCGTCAAGGAAACATTGGAATGGACATTGGACATCACAGATGGGTATTGGGGGCAATTCATTGTAAGTTTCCTTATTTATCTTTTTCCAGCCTCAGGGATGATCCCTAGCAGATACTTTTCGGTTTTACACTTCGAGCTCTCAAAAGAAAGAAATCCTAATACATCAGCCAGAAGCCTACCCTGCTATCCCACAAACCTTAATTAAGCCACCAGGAGATTTCCTTCTTTCTTAAACTCTCTCACAAAATCCCATTGACTCTTCCTGTTCGCCATAATTCTTTGAATATTTGGAAACTGTGACATTTAGATGAGCCTCCCCTTTTCGGGATTAAGTGATCAGAGTCACTTTTCTCCCAGTTCCGATTTTCCAACACTCTTATTTTTTCCCCCAACCCCCTTTCTTTTTGCTTCCCTAGATACTTCCTATGGGACAGACAGTGAGTTTAGCCTTTAGACCCAGACACCTAGCTCCCTCTGAGTTTCAGCTGCAGGGACCTTTTGGAGTGATCATGACCAAGGTGACACCTTGAGCTCGGCAGCTTGGGAGAAATCCTAAATTTATTTAGTTTTAACTGGTGTACTCGGTGTAACTCAGTTTTGTTTAAGGGAACCATCTGGCGGTAGGTTGGATTCTGGTTTAAGGGGAAGACTCCCGATAACCTAGGAAAACAAGACAAATGAAGAGCTTGCATTTTATTTGGGGCTATTTAAGTAGTTCCCGGCTCTCGTAAAAAACCACAGGGGAGATGGCAGCATAAAGAAAAGAGAGCCCTGAAATCAGAGGAAAGTGGAAGATGATTCTTCATTCTCACCTCCATGCATAAAAGAGAAGAAAATTCCCTTTACTTTGTTGAACAGAATACGACACTGGAAAACACTTAATTTTAGGTGCTGAAAAGCAGCTATTTCCTGTAACATATACTAGTCTCTACATTTTTTTTTTTTTTGTAAAAAAGAAACAACTGTTACTCTCTCAATGACAAAAGGAACACATGTTCATGGGGGGGGGGACTTTGAAAATAAAATGAAAGCAAAAGGAGGATAATCTGACCAAATCTCACCACAGGGAGAAATGTAATTAATAAATTGTTTCATAATTGCCTAATATTTTATTTTGATCTCTATTCCCTCCCATGCTGGTCTTCTTCTTTTCAAAAACTAAAAACCGAAATCATACCGGACATGCAGCTTCATAACTTGCTTTTCTTCATGATAGAAATTATTCCTAAACAGGATTTTCTTTTGGGCTGGCTCAGTTGTAAAGTTATATTATATTCCCTATTATACCTATATATTTTTAACTTATTTTATATGTATTACACAATCCCTATTATATATTTACATATATTATATTATCATATCATTATATATTATAATCCCTATTATGTATAATATATTATGACATCATATTATATATAGGATATATATGTATATATTTGCTACCATAAACAAATACATCACCATATAACAAACATCATTGAATATACATCTTCATGCCTAACCATTCTCTTTCCTTATGATGCATTTCTAGAAAAGAAATCCCTGGGTCGGAGGAAATACAAAATTGCAGGGCTACTAGGTACGGATTGTTTGGCTGCCCTCCAGAAAGTCCAAAACATTTTGTACACATACAGGAAGGCATAGATGTTTTCTCATACCAATTCCGGATATTTCAATTAAGAATTCGAATCGCTAGACACAAGATAACAGCTCACTGATTTTATTTGGTTATGAAGGAGCTTAAGTATATTTGTATAGAATTATTGCCATTTACACCCACGTTCTTTGCGTATTCATCGATAGTAAGATATATTTTAAAAAATTTAAAGAAAATTGTAATGTTTATTTTTTGAGAGAGAGAGAGAGAGAGAGAGAGAAACAGAGTGCAAGCGGGGAAGGCGAAGAGGGAGACACAGAATTTGAAGCAGGCTCCAGACTCTGAGCTATCAGCACAGAGCCCGATGCAGGGCCCAAACTCACAAACCTTTTGATCACGACCTGAGCCGAAGTCGGACGCTGAACCGACTGAGCCACCCAGGTGCCCCAAACAATTTAATTTTTCAGATGCTCAACATCAGTCATTATCTGGGAAATGCAAATCAAAACTATAATGAGATATCACCTCACACCTGACAGAATGGCTAAAATTAAAAACACAAGAGACAAAAGGTGTTGGTGAGGACGTGGAGAAAAAGAGACTCTCATTCGCTGTTGGTGGGAATGCAAACTGGTGCAGCCGCTGTGCGAAACAGTATGAAGGTTCCTTAACAAATTAAAAACAGAGCCGGTCTATGATATAGGAAATGCACTACTGGGTATTTACCCCCAACACAAAAAAAACACTAAGCCAAAGGGGACACACACCTATGTTTATTGCACCATTATTCACAAATAACCAATTAGGGAATGGCCCAAGTGTCCATCAATACCTGAATGGATAAAGATGTGTGTGTGTGTGCGTGTGTGTGTGTGTGTGTGTGTGTGTGTGTACAGTGGAATATTACTCAGCCATAAAAAAGATCTTGCCATTTGCAATGACCTGGATGGAGCTAGAGAGCATAATGCCAAGTGATATAAGTCAGTCAGAGAAAGACAAATACCATAGAATTTCACTCATATGTGGAATTTAAGAAACAAAACACATGAGCAAAGGGGGAAAAGAGAGAGACAAACCAAGGAGACCCTTAACTATAGAGAACACCCTGACAGCTACCAGAGGGGAAGTGGGTGGGCAGGGGGTAATAGGGAGTGGGGATTAAGAAGTGTACCTGCCATGATTTAAAAAAATGAAAAAATTCAATTCGTTAGTTATGAATTCAATTTCGCATAACAACCAGAGCAGCTCTGTTTTCTCTCATCGGTTAAAAAATACTTATCGCACCTTTTGGGATGAGCACTGGGTGTTGTATGGAAACCAATTTGACAATAAATTTCATATATTGAAAAAAAATTAAAAAAATAAAATCATCTAAGTAAAAAAAAAAAAAAGAAATGATCATGTCTGCAAATAAAAAAATTCTCTTTGTTCATTCCAAAAAAAAAAAAATTTATCGCAATTTTCACTGGTATTCATTTTATTTTCATATAATACTATTCTTAAACTATAGGCAATACTGTTTTTTTATATTTATTTATTTATTTATTTATTTATTTATTTACTTTTATTTTACTTGAGAGAGAGCACATGCAAGTTAGGGAGAGGGGCAGAGGGATGGGGGAGAGAATCCCAAACAGGCTATACGTTCAGTATGGAGCCCCATGTGGGGCTCAATCCCCTGGGCCTGGGATCATGACCTGAGTGGAAATCGAGAGTCGGATGCTCAACTGATTGAGCCACCCAGGTGCCCTACAGACAATGCCGTTAACTGAATTATAATACTATTAACTATATGACCAGTATGGTTTCTTGGCCTGACTTTTACTTAGAGAAGTTTTCTGACAGTAGTTTCAATTTCTTCTGCAGTTTTCTCACTTGGGCGAGCCAATACCAATAACTTATATTTTTATGGACAACCGTGCATTTTATTCAGACGTGCAAATAATTATTACCAAGTTTTGAAGGCTAGTGTACAAAAATATTTTCAATTTCCTTGGTGTCTGGGGTACACCCTTTCCTTAATTCCGGTAGTGAAATTCATTTCCTTGATTTTGGCTGAGAGTGTCCATTTTGTCAGTCTCCTGAATTTTAAAGAATCAGCTCTAGGATTCCAAAAAAAAATTTTTTTTTCTGGTTCGTACTCATTTATTATTTGATGTTTATTGTTTTCTTCCAACTCCTTTCCTGATTCTTTTGTTCTCTCTGGTGGTCCCCAAACTGGGCCCTGTACCTGGAAGGGTACCTCAAATTGGCAGGTGGCAGGTTTAAGAAGCAAGGGAACTTACTTGTCTTGGGCGGCCTCCGGATGGGTAGATCACACCTGCCCAAGTGTATCTTAACCAGTTTGTACAGAGCCCTAAATTTTAGTCATGTATACCATCCGGGTCTCAACAATCCCTCGGTCTCTTAGGTCTACATCCTTGCAAAGGGCTTCAGCAACGGGAAGAGTGAGAACACACATTCCAAGGACAGGGTTGGAGGCGAGAGGCTCGGATTTCCCGGGGGTTCCAGCTTTCAGGTCGACTGGTGGCCATGTCCTCTTGACGACCCTCAAATCCCTTTTGGTGTCAGGCCTACCTTGACTGGCATACCCAATGGGCCACTGCCTGTTGCTTGGCCCTGCCTCATGCCTCAACAGCTCACTGCCTCATGACCGTCTGTGTTTTGCTCATTTGATTTCCCTCAAAGGTCATCTTCTCGATGAGACCCTCTTCATGACTTTATCCAAAATGCCCATATCTCCTACACTGGAATCTTGGCCTCCTGCCTTTTCCTCCTCTCATTGAAAGGGGAATATTCGTTTCTTGAAGGCATACCAGCCAGGTGGTTGGTCCTGAATATCTGGGACTGAGCTGGTCTGTAGATCAGACTGGAGAGTTCTGTCCCAAGCCCTTTTGACCCCTTGAGTCACATAGACAAGATGTCCAAGGCTCCATGCCATGTGGGCTCAGGACATTGGCTACTCTTCTTTGCACCCCAAGTCCCCCTTGCCACTGCTAGTCTTCTGTGTCCACAAAAAAGACTGGTGAGCCATGGTGAGCAGGTACAAGAGGAACCTTGAGCCTTCCCCCATCCCCCAAAGGGCCACAGAGACCTGTAGACTGGATATTTGGGATCTGGGAAGAAATGGTACTATGCCTGAGAGGGATTATCAGGTAGCTGTCCTTCCTTAAAGATGGATGAAGTCAGCTTCCGTGCAATTCTCCATCTACTTTCTGGTGGGACCCCCCTCCAGTAAGACGTAACAAATATACTTATCCAAGGGACGGCTTTTATGTGTATTGTTCTGCTTGAAAGATGATTAATGCCCAGGACTGGGCTGAGTAGTCTGTGTATGTCCTGAATGGGACACAATCACTAGTCTTTTTAGATAAGGTATTATGCATCGAGATATGTGACAGTCTTTTTTTTTTTTTTAAGTTTATTTATTTTGAGAGAGAGAGAGTGGGGGAGGGGCAGAGAGAGAGAGGAAGAGAGAGAGAGACAGAATCCCAAGCGTACTGTCAGCGTGGAGCCCGATGTAGGGCTCAAACTCACGAACCGTAAGATCATGACGTGAGATCGTGACCTGAGCCGGCGACAGATGCTTCACCGACTGAGCCACCAGGCGCCCCACGTGACCGTCTTTCTTAAAGCAAGAAGCCCTCACAGAAAGCCCTGAGAGCATTTGTCCTTAAAGGGGTTGTATGTGGTCACGACCTTTGAATATTTGTAAACCATTACGTGGATTTTGCTCATGGGTGAGGGATGCAGGGGGGCGGATTTTTGGCTTTAGATGAATAACTCTTCCTAAAAAGGTGGGCCAAAGATTGGGGCGCCTCGGTGGGCTCAGTCAGTCGAGCGTCCGACTTTGGCTCAGGTCACTAACTCACAGTTCGTGAGTTCGAGCCCTGCCTCGGGCTCTGTGCTGACGGCTCGGAGCCTGGAGCCTGCTTCACACTCTCTCTGCCCCTTCCCTGCTCTCTCTCTCTCTCTCAAAAGTAAAGATTAAAAAATTAAAAAAAGATGGGGGCTAAAGACAATACACAGGGATACTATGTAAGACCCCAGCCTCTCCCACTTAGTTTTTTCAGAGTCTGTTCGACCGTCCATTCGGTTTCAAGGGAAGACGATCTTGCACAAGATGCGTTCAGACTAGGTGGCTTCCAACTGCTTTTCTACGGTTAACGTTCTTCTGCCTCTTCCGTGCTTAGAAATAAAGCAGGCCCCGACTGTTGGGGGAATCTGGGATGGAGGAAGGGGGAGGTCAGCCTCAGCAGGCAGGGGTGGCTCCAGGTCTGCCCCCTCCTACTCTGTGGGGCCCCCACGGTGCACGGCAGGCACCTGACAAAGGGGGCGAGACCACAGTGCCCCCTTGCAATTCCCCTTGGAGGCTCTTGGAGGCGTGGTTGGAACCTCCAGCCGGAAACGGGATCCCTGTACCCAAGTGTGTTTGTTTCCTAGAGCTTCAGTAACCAAGTGCCACACACCGGGTGGCTTCAAACAACGGAGATCTGTTCTCTCGCAGTACTGGAGGCGGGAAGTCCCAAATCAAGGTTCAGCAGGGGCGTGCGTCTTCTGTGGCTCCCTCGCCTCTTCCCGGCTTCTGGGGGTGGCCGTTCACCCTGACGTCCCTTGGCTTACAGCTGCATCAGGCCCGTCTCTGCCTCTGTCTGGTGCTGTTCCCCTGTGTCCCCACATCCTCTGTTAGAGCTCTCGTGTCACAGGCCTGCAACCGTCTTCCCATACACGTTCGCGTCTCTTGCCTTAGACCGTGAGCGGGCGAGATGTCAGGGTCCCTTTCCTGTCTGTTTCTCTCTCCCCAGAAGCACAGAGTTCCTGATGCGCAGAGAGAGCACTTGAAATTATAAGTGAGTGAACAGGAATGAATTCTATGGCCCCTCTTTACAGCGCATCTCAGGAACACCCCTGGGTGTTCTCATGCCAATTCTGCCTCTGAATCCCCGGCAAATGCCAAACTGACTCCATTCAAAGTAGACCCTCTCCAAGATTTTCTTCCTAGCACCCCTTCATTCCCAACATACTCTCTCTGGGAGCCACACGATGACTTCCCACCACCGTGGTGTGGATTGACCCATCCATCTACATTTCTCCCTTCAGCCCTTCTCTTGGTTCCAGAAAGAACAATGTTTCCATCTGCCTGCTGGAGCCAAGAGATGGTTTGCTCAGACTCTGAAATCAACGTTACCCAGGCTCTATACCTCCGCCATCCCTGAAACCCTGGTTCTTGTTTTCTGGTTTCCCAGGCACTAATTAGAATTCACACCTATCGGTCGGTAATTCTAGAGACCTGGGCACCGGGAGATCACCAGCTCTTGTGGGTTCCGTGTTGGGGTGGCATTGGTCACCCACTGCTTTTCTCGAACTTTCTGCCACTGCTTCAGGCGGCCTTTTGCTGTCCGTCTCTCACCCGCCTTGTAATAGTGACCTGACAGACCTCCTCCCTGGCCTCCTGTGGCTTACACTTCCTTTCAACCTTGCCATCAGCACGCTTATCTTCCGGAGAGAAAGTTCTGATAGAATGAGTCTCTTGCTCGAAAGCTCTCAAAGCTTGTATTCAGGTTCTCCCTTCTTTTTTTTTCTGGGGGTGGGGGGTGGGGTGGGGAAGGGATGGTCATGGACATTGGCTGCAAGCCTGGAAAACGGGGTGACCCGTTCATCCGTTCGTCTTGAGCTGCAGTGTGGTGCCCCCCCCCCCACTTAGCTCTGCTGGGGTTGCCCTGTTCCCTCAAACTCCCGGGGCTCTGGGCCCCTCGGTTCTCAAGGACGTGTCAGAGCATCGCTGGCGACACCTCAGCAAGGTCATCCTTTTGACCTCATGATTACTGTGTAGGCTGGTTGAGGGCAGAGATCAGCTCTTTTGGGCAGCTCCACGTCTGGGCGGCACTTGATAACGAACCGGGCACCAGGAGCCACTGAGGACATCCTTTGGAAAGAGCGGGTGAGAGAGAGAGAGAGAAATAAATAGCAAAGGCCCCCCTCTGGCCCCCCCGCGGCCGAGCTGGGCAACCTCGCGTCAGAAGTGCCCGGCCCGTGATTGATGCGCACACTTGGCCTCCAGGCCTCCAATCGGAAGGGCCTCCCCGCGCCTCGAGGAAACGTGGAACGAAGGCTCCTGTTGCCCCGTGAAGCCAGAGGGGTTCCCGGCACAACACCCAGCATCCCGTGCCCCTCCCCGCCTCCCCGCCTCCCCGCGGGGCTGCGCCCCAGAGCTGGATGGGCAGCGCCCCCCGGGAGACCCCTCGATGTTCACGCTGGGCTTCTCCGGCCCCCGGGGGGCATCCGATTACCAGCGTGGACCCGGGCCCCGCCGGGCTCCCGCCCTCCTCTTTATTGCTCGTGAGTCTCATATGTTTTGAGTCTATTTTCAAGCCCCCTCCCCCCCCCATCCCCACCCCAGCCCCCAGTCTCTGCTCCAGCGGAGCCATAAAAAAGGGAGATCCTTTCATCTCGCAGCCAGCTACAACCCTCCCTGCTCCCTTGATCGTTTGGCTAACTCGCCTCTGAACTCGGTCCAAACTGTCTGTCTCCCCGGGATGCCTCGTCTCCTCCACTGAGATGAGCCTCCCAGGTGTGGCGGGCGATTAGCACACAGGAAGGAGTCCGTGCGCTGTGATCAGCGCTGTAATAACAGTGATGTGAGCGAGAAACAGCGCTGACAGGGCACCCGGCTGCAGGCAGGCACCCATCCCGGCCCAGGAAGCTGTTCCTCTTAGCCCTTTATCCAAGCACGGATGGTTCTTTCCCTCCTGACCACGGTGATCTGGGCTCACGGTGGGAAGTCTGAAAATTCCCGATCGTTTGCATCCGTGTAAACGACTCGGGCCACGCAGAGGTGACCACTGTTAGCATTTGGGTGGGTTTTGTCCAGATATATTTGATGACACGCTCTCTCCGACTCACGTGGGTCAATACACTGGTTATACCCGGGCTTCCTGCTGTATTCTAATTTTGGATCCTCTTTCCCCCTTCGGATCTCAGGGACTTCCCCCGCCCCGTCTGGAGATACTCCTCTGCAGCAGAGTTTTGAGGGTTGTCTCCGAATCGATAATCAATGAGGTGTTTGGCCATGTTCCCCCCGGGTGAGTCTGTGGGCAGTTGCTGAGCTGCGTCATTATGAAAATACTCCGAGGGAGAAGCGTGGGACAGAGCAAGTCGAGGTGACCCCCCCCCCAAAAAAATAGTCTCTCACCCAGGGAAGAGCCCATGGGAAACTCACTTCTCCCATATCCTGTTCCCATTCACCAGGAAAAAGGCAGATGGTAAAGTGCTGAGCCAGTCAGAAGCGGGGGAAGAGAAACATCTCTTTGAGTGGGAATGGCGTTAGGAGCAATCCTTCATGTCTCTAGGTCTTAACCCCTTAGCCACATAAACAGAGGTGACTTAGCGACACAGGCAAGGAAAGGGATGTGCCCAGAATTAGCAACCACACCCACCCGGTTCTGGGAAGACAGTGTAGCGGCTCAGGAACCTCTCAGCGCTCAAGTGGGAGTTACTATCCCGGAAAATACAGTCTCAGCAGATCCCGCTCTCCGGGATATAACCAGCGTGGTGAGAAAATTGTCTTTGTGGGTTCAAAATGTTCTTTGGAGCGAGAGAATGTAGCAGGTTGAACTCTCTCAGTATAAAGAATTAGCTGCTTATGTTTCAGTTTTATTTTTCTTTCTGTAGCCGGATTAGAAAAAAAAAATCAATCCTCGCTAAGGGATTGGGATGGGAATTAACTTTAAAGGGAAGCGAGGGATCTTCTTTGGGGATGAACGTGTTCTACATCTGATTTAGGGTGATGGTTGCACCTCTCAGCAAAGTTGCTAAGAATCACTGGGTTGTACATTTGCAATGGGTGACTTTCTGTGATACGTAGCACGCACTTCCAATAAAGCCACCTAAACACTAAAATTAAAAACACTTCCTTAAAAAAATAAAGTCTAGGAAGCACCTGGGTGGCTCAGTCGGTTGAGCAGCTGACTTCGGCTTAGGTCATGATCTCACAGTTCGTGAGTTTGAGCCCCGCATCGGGCTCTGTGCCTACGGCTTGGAGCCTGGAGACTGTTTCGGATTCCGTATCTCCCTCTATCTCTGCCCCTCCCCAGCACGCACTCTGTCTCTGTCTCTCAAAAATGAATAAACATTAAAAAAAATAAAAAAAATTAAATGAAGCCTAGTGGGAAGCAAAGGAAGCAGACTTTTGAAAGAGTTGAATAGGAAGGACTTGTGGAAACAAGACGGAGGGTTGCACCAAGATGGTGGGATATGGTCCCATGTGATCCCAGGAGGCTGCACCACAGCCCCCTGAACGTAGCAGAAGTTCTCTTGGCCACACTCCCATCTTGATCTGTCGCTCCTGACAAATGGCTTGCCATTTTCCAGCTCTGTTTGGTTGTCATTTTATCTTTAGGTACAAAGAATGGCTGTCTAGAATGACAGCAGGCTTTGACCTTTGCTGGCTGTGTGACTTTGGGTAAATCATTTCACTTGCCGGGATTTAGATGCCACCTGCAGAGAATGAGGGGTAATGGCTGGCTTTCAAAGACCTGTGTCGTTTTTTTGTGTTTTTTTTTTTATTATTATTACATATATATATATATTATTTTACAGAGAGAGAGAGAGTGGGGGAAAGGGACAGAAGGAAAGGGAGAATCCCAAGCAGGCGCCATGCCCAGTGCTTATTCCAGCACGGGGCTTGATCCCACAACCCTGGGATCATGACCTGAGCCAAAATCAAGAGTTGGATGGTCAACTGACAGAGTCACCCCGGTGCCCCAAGACCTGGGTTACTTTATCGTTTCTCTAAATCTATGATTCGTGCTTTCTAAATGGTTACAAACAAACTCTGCAGCCGATGTTCTGATTTCTCTTATGCCCGAAGCAAACAAACCATACTTTACTGATGAGAACCCTAACTAAGTCATGGGTATATTGTGAGATGAAATGAAGTACTAGGACTGAAAGAAATTTGACGAGGAAATAAATGCCTAAAACTCAATGGGGACATAAAATATTAGCACAAGGCATCATCCTGCCTTCCTCCTCAAATAACTGATCTTTGATACTATTCCAACAACAATGCCTCCTAATCTTGGAGAAATGGTTGTCATTTGCTAGACTCAGTGGATGGAGGGGCCAATCTACCGATTTGACCTGATCTTAAAAAAAAAAAAATCTGTTCAAATGCAGAGGCTTTAATAACATCCTCATTGTGGGGCATCTGGGTGGCTCAGTCCATTAAGTGTCTGGCTCTTTATCTCAGCTCAGGTCTTGATCTCAGCGTTGTGAATTCAAGCCCCGTTGGACTCCACTCGGGGCATGGAACCTACTTTAAAATAAAATAAAATAAAATAAAATAAAATAAAATAAAATAATAAAATAAAATAAAATAAAATAAAATAGAGGGCACTTGGGTGGTTCAGTCAGTTATGCATCTAACTCTTGCTTTCGGCTCAGATCATGATCTTAGGATTCTAAGATTGAGCCCTGCAGTGGGCACCATGCTGGGTGTGGGAACCTGGTTAAGATTCTCTCTCTTTCTCTCTCTCTCTCTCTCTCTCTCTCTCTGTCTCTCTCTCTCCTCCCCCCGCCTCTCTCCCCTGCTTGCATGCTCACTCACTTGCTCTCTCTCTCTCTGTCAAAAAAAAAATTCTTCAGTGCAACATAGAAGGAAACAATAAGAAAACAACTTGAACGATCTTAGCTGAGTACCTAAAAAAGTCAAGAAATTCTAGAAAGCTAATGGGTGGTGAAGACAAGGGGTCTTGTAATGGTCAGTTTTTGCTCTTTCGTGAGCCTGTGAGACAAAACCAACAGGTTTTAGGTTCCGACTCTAGCAACAGAACAGACCCCAGACATTTTCATGGGTTGTTCTTCACAAGACCCTTCCCGAGTGGACGTGGGCCAATCAGGCATGTGGTTCTTGCAGTTGGTTCTCAGGCTTACAGAGCAGCCATCGAATCCCCTGGGAGCACTGGGGCGGGACCACCAATGGGCATCCATCAAGGCTGGGGGCCTGGGCCTCACAGTTCAAAATGAACTGTAATGGGGCACCCATCAGTGCTCTGAAAGTATATGTAACTAAATTAGACTTTCATGCCTCTCTGAAGTATCCATTTGACCCTCAAACTTGTGCTCTGTCAAAGAGCCAGTGGCCAAATTGGCATTTTGCTTTGTGTTGTCTGGACAGAGCCTGAGAAGCCCTCTTATTTATTTATTCATTCATTCATTTATTTTTTTTAAACTCAGTGAGTGTTCGCTCGCATTTGCACAATAAACTCAACATCTTGCTATAACAGCCTCGCTGGCTGCTTTCGTGGCCGGGTACAGAATCCGCGTGAGAGGTTAAGTTCACAGTACCGATCTTTAGTTCCAGGTGGGGCGGGATCCTTTGGCCCATAGGTGACTCCGCAAGGCAAAAATAAAGTAAACACATCCTCTGTCCCCAGTCTTCTTCCACCTCCCCTAGGGGTTCGAATGGATATGTTTTCCAGATTCGAAATGATGCCATACTGGAGTTAGCTGTTTCAACCCATTGGTTCACTCAGTTACCCACTTTTTTTTCAGATCCATCCATCCATCCATCTATCCATCCATCCATCCATCCATCCCTTCATCCATCCTTCCATCCATCTATCCATCCATCCATCTATCCATCCATTCATCCATCCATCCATCCATCCATCCATCTATCCATCCATCCATCCATCCATCCATATATCCATCCATCCATCCATCCATCCATCCATCCATCTATCCATCCATCCATTCATCCATCCATCTATCCATCCATCCATCCATCCATCCATCCATCCATCTATCCATTTCTCTATATTTTCTGACACTCAGTTTTACAAACACTTGTTGACTTCCTTCTACATGTCTGGATCTATATACTTGGTTCCCACGATGCAAAGATGATTAAGACAGCAATTTCTTCCCAAAGACTCACTAAGGGGAGACAGAAGTCAAAACCCAGAATTGCAACCTAGTAGGATAAAGGGGGTAGTGAGATCCCTGAGGTTTGTCATGAATGCAGCGAAGCATGGTGTGATTAATTCTGCTCAGAGGAACATCATAGGTGTCCGTAGAGGCAAACACTTTCATCGTTTTGATCATTGAATACAGTGATTGTTTTGGCATGGTTACACATGTAGCTTGTCTTTCTCACAGATAAAAGCATTTGACTTGAGAAGGAAAGTGCACTTCTGGAGACTTGTAATCACAAACACACACACACACACACACACACACACACAAGTTTACAAAGGGAGTTGATTTTCAGGGCCTCTCTCAAGGTGTTTGACCTCTCTTCTTGCTGAAATTTGGAAGTCTGTCCAGATGATTGTGGTCACGCGGCTAGGGGGACCGAGGACTAATGGCCTTTGCAGGGAGCATCGGGGTTCTTAGGAGACTAGGACCAAGCGAGTGTCTCGCCAGCAACACTGGGATCCCCTTTTCCACTCAACCTGGCTGGCCATTCTGAAAACAATGATGTCACGATGATGGTGGAAAAGAAAAGCTCCAAGTTATACTTCTTGGTGACTTGCACGTTTGTTGCTCATTTGGGAGAGATCTTCCCACGAGCTCAGCAAATGAGGGAGCTAGGATAGTTTCCGTTTCTACAAGAGACCGTTGGCGTTTTCCTTAACAAACCACGATGGATTCGTTCCTTGGTGCAATGACAATCCCATTTATCCTGTTCAGCCAACCCAGAAACATTCCCTGGGTACCTAACATGTCCCGGTGCTGTGCTAAGCCATAGGACCCACATCACCAACGCCTGGGCGGTGCAGAAAGACAGGGATGCTTCTCCCACGCCGGCGTCTAAGATTTCGCTTCCTGGATCCCGTTCCTATCCCTGCCTTTCCTGCTCCAGTGTTTTCGTCGGTACTCTCTTGGCGTCCTAGGGGCTCAGCAGACCCTTCTCCATTGATTGAGACTCTGCTCTAATTGGATCAATGGCTAATCACTCTGCCTTCAGTAGGTTCCCTGCAGGGGCCCTAAATAATGCAGGCACTTAGGTGGCTCGAAAAGCAGCTTAGGAGGATGAAATCGGGCACCCAACCGCGCAGCTACAGCGGGTCCTGAAAATTGACAAAATATTTACGCTTTCAAACCCTGATTCCTCCCCGTCCCCGAGCACGGCTAAGGTTGCCATCCAGGACCAGAGAAAAGCAGAGGGGAAGTGCACGCCTTCCGGGTTCTCTGGCGTTCAGGGCACGAGCTTGGGAGCCTCCCCCTCAACCCAGAGCGCAGTATTGGATTCCTTCTGTTATACTTTTCCCGAGTCACTGAATGCTCTAACTGCAAGCAAGCCTAGCGTTCTTCTGGACTCCGCTCCTGAAGAAAGCCGGGAGGAAGGGAGAAGAGGAAGTAGGTCCTAGGAAAGTGTCACGAGGGCGAGGATTACGGGAGTGCAGGTGCGCGCATGGAGGTCCCCTTCTGTCCTCAGCAGCTTGGGCTCACTGTCCTCTTCTGCATCAGAAAGGCTGCTGAGCCCGCTGGCGCTGGCGGGGGCGGGGCACGCTGTCGTCTCGTTCCCAGGGTCGCGCTGAGATCTTTGCGAGGTTTGAGCCGTAAAATGATCCCGGGGCCAGCCCCTCCCTGCTCCCTCACACCCCCACACATTCAAGATGCGAACTGTTCCGGGGCGCTTGGGTGGCTCGGTGGGGTTAAGCGCCCGACTTCGGCTGGGGTCACGATCTCACGGTCCGTGAGTTCGAGCCCCGCGTCGGGCCCTGGGCTGACAGGTGGGAGTCTGGAGCCTGCTTCGGATTCTGTGTCTCCCTCTCTTTCTGCCCCTCCCCCGTTCATGCTGTCTCTCTCTGTCTCAAAAATAAATAAACATCAAAAAAATTTTAAAAAAATGCAAACTGTTCTAACTGTAAAATAGTTGCAAGAAATTCCAGCAACATGGTGATTTCTTTTCTTTTCTTTCTTTTTTTTTTTTTTTTAGCGTTTATTTATTTTTGAGACAGAGAGAGACAAAGCATGAACGGGGGAGGGTCAGAGAGAGGGAGACACAGAATCTGAAACAGGCTCCAGGCTCTGAGCTGTCAGCACAGAGCCCGACGTGGGGCTCGAACTCGCGGGGCTCGAACTCACGAACCCCGAGATCATGACCTGAACCGAAGTCGGCCGCTTAACCGACTGAGCCACCCAGGCGCCCCCATGGTGATTTCTTTTGATGAGGGGTACATGTAGCATATTTTGAAGTATTAGACTACTTCTATTATTATTATTATTTAAAAAAAATTTTTTTTAACGTTTTATTTATTTTTGAGACAGGGAGAGACAGAGCATGAACAGGGGAGGGTCAGAGAGAGGGAGACACAGAATCCGAAACAGGCTCCAGGCTCTGAGCTGTCAGCACAGAGCCCGATGCGGGGCTCGAACCCATGGACCGCGAGATCATGACCTGAGCCGAAGTCGGCCGCTCAACCGACTGAGCCACCCAGGCGCCCCTATTATTATTATTATTATTAATGATATCTCCCTGTGCTGGGTCCCTAAGCACACACTTGAGCTGCTTAACAAATATGCTAGAACTGAGTGGTTGTCCCTGCCCCAGGAAGCCCAAGCCATCCCTAAACTAGGCAACCAAGGCCCAGGATCCAGCCCCTCTGCTCCCGGGACAAAGGCCTGCTCTTGTGGGTGAGTGGAAGTGATGAGCTTGAAGGGACTGACTCCTAGGACCCAAGAGCACAACGAGACCCAGAAGAACAGCAGAAGGCCGGTCTAGTAATTTACCGTGACAGACCATTGTCACAACGACTGGAAGACTCAAAGTTTGTGTGATCAGCACATTCTCTCCCTGTTGGAAAATCCAAGTACAATCAGACCAAGTTATAATCAGAAGGCCTCCTTCCTCACTGTGGAGCCGAAACTGGAGAAGTCGATGAATCAGGCGGTTAAATGCATCTATCCGATTTCCCCGTGCTGGCAAAGGCCGTGCCCCTATAGGCCTCCAGCGCTCTCCTTTTGCTGTGTTTTTCGGACGGACCAACTGCATGCTGATCGGAAGTCATTTAGATATGTGGATATATTCAAACGAATTATGATTAGCTGGGAGCTAGTCTTTCTGTCCCTGTTGATGTTATATCTGGGATCCAATCTGTCATGTGTTTGTTAATCCTAAAACGTGATCCTTATAGGCGACTCATTTTCTTCCACTTCCTAATTAGTTTTTTGGGGGGCTGGGGGGAGGGTGGTTAAGCAGAGGGAATAATGAGTTATCGTAGTTCCCAGGAAAAAAAGGTGGATTTGCCCTCATCTGCAGATAAGAAAACAGATATGATTATAATCATAGAGTTTGAGACAATGCTGGGAATGGAATCAAAGTAAGACTGTATTCATTCAATCAACACCTGTTGTGTGACAGGTGCTGTGCTAGGCTTGGCTTGGGGGAACAGGACAGCCAGGTTCCTGCCTTCAGGGAACTTCTGTTCTAGTGCAGAAGGCAGCCGATATAGAAATAGGCAAATCAATTATAATTTCAGACAGAGACAGAATTAAATCCAGATGATATGGATTTGTGAAGTCACAGGATGTCGAGGTCTGTGACTTCAAGGAATTTCTCTTTGAAAAGGTGCCGTTTACGTAACGAGGAGGAGTCAGTCACTCAAATAGCCTTGTAGAACATTCCATGGAAAGTGGAACCAGCTGGTGCAAAGACTTTGGGTGTCAAATAACAGACAGAGACTAGGAGGAGGGGTCCTAGATCGGAAGAGCAATGAGAAATTCCTCAATGGGTCTAAGCAGATGGGCGATATCCTCCGACCTGTGATTGAAAGAGATCATTCTCACTGCTGTGGATTGAAGACGATGAAAAGTGGAAGCTGGTTCAGAGCTTGATGTTCAGCCTTGTGCTCTTTTCTCTATATCGTTTGATGTATCTCCTTTATCAGATTCAGCCTTAATCTAGCATGTGTTAGTACTAGCTCTGAAATGCTTGTATTTATTAGAAAAAATAGATTGAATTAAGGTGGCTAGGGTGAGCCTGTTTGAGACTGAGTTTTCAATTGTAAGAAGCAAGGATCATTGGGTAAAGATTCCCATTCATTCCCTAAAGTTTTAGTAGATAGATGATAGATAGATAGATAGATAGATAGATATGATGGATGGATAGATATGGTGGATGGATAGATATGTAGATAGGTAGGTAGACAGACAGATAGATGGATGGATAGATAGATAGATAGATAGATATGATGGATGGATAGATAAATAGATAGATAGATAGATAGATAGATAGATAGATAGATATGGTGGATGGATAGATATGTAGATAGGTAGGTATCTACCTACGGATGGATGGATAGATAGATAGATAGATAGATATGATGGATGGATAGATAAGTAGATAGATAGATAGATAGATAGATAGATAGATACACATAGGTAGTAACTTGTTCTCCTAGTTGATCTGTCCTCAAAAGTTGTGACAGATAACATTATTCTTCTATACCCACTCTAAGAGTTATGGCCTAAAAGATTCGAAGCCAAGCTTAAAGTAGAATTGGTTCCCTGAACGGCCACTGGCTAAAAAATATCTGACTATTTTAGAAAATATCAGAATTACAAATCGAAGACTGCACTCGATTATCTGGGTAGATTCCTACAGGTGTCCATAGACCTTGGATGGAGATTGTGAACATCCATTGAAATCAACTACTACTGTTCAGAAGAGTCTGTTTTTTCGTGTCCCTCTAATTTGGCCCTAAACCTATATGTAGGAGTCTCACAATTCACTGCTGCCCTTTGGGAATATCAAAGACTTAGTGTGATTTTTATTAATAATTTTCCCCCAGAGGCTTTATTTCCAATGGTTTTGGCTCTTCAATTTCCTATGCAGTTGAGCCAAGATTGATAAAGAAAATTCTGCTACGTTCAGACATGGATGTTTGTCCATGGTAATGGTCTCCATCGCTTAGGATCGTCCCACCACCTTCTCTGCCTTAGGCTCCTGAAAGACCAGTTCCTTGTACCAAGTGGAAGAATGGCATTTGACCTAGGTGGCAGTTCGTGAGAACATCATTATAAACGCACTCCTTCGAGGGTTGGCAGGAAGATCAGGGGGCCAAGAGCTCTAGTAATCTAATCTGGCCACTGGGAAAGGATAAATTACTGCTCTCGTAGTACACATGACCTTCACCCCAGTTATATTTTTGAAATAATTACATGAGAGTCTGTCACTGGTGTCTATGAGAGAGTCAAAACAGAATTTACAGTTGAGCGGTCGGTTCACCATGGGATGTAGCTCAATGTCTTGAGATAAATTTGAAGTTCAAATCAAAAAGGGTCTGAAATTCCTCCAAAGCAGTCAGTCCATTCCTCAAAGTCATTAAATGATGTCTAAAATGGGATGTCTAAAACAACCATCTAGCTAGCCTGCTACCTAAATTTTTGTATAATCGATAAATATTTTGATATATCTCGCTTGAACTGAGTACTTGATTTTATTGATATACCATTTTAGTTGAACGTAGATCCTATGGCTCATGTCAATTCGTGCTGGGCGTAGATGAGTACCATTGATTATTCTTCTGGTCCAGTGTGGACCCAATCTTACACTCCTCTCTGTGCTGATGATATTTGTTGGCAGCTTTTGACTGAGAAATAGGCAAAGACGGTCAGCTTGCTTGGTTGGCTTTTTAAAATGAAAATGTGTTTCTGTCAGTGCTCTTAGGGTTTTTGAGATAAAGTTGCCCCCCAAATGTGCAACTAGCCATATACGGCTTAGCAGAAACACACCTTAAATATAGCCCATGCAATCAATAATCACAAGCAAGCATGAGTGACGACATCAGAAAAAGTAGACTTCAAGACAAGGACTAATATCGGAGACGATTTCACAATGATAAAAACGAAATCTGACAATTACAATGAGACACAGTGTGTAATTATTGTTGGTGGTTTTAATGATTCTTTTTCCATACCTGACAGAATAAGAATATGGTACAATAAATAAGAATATAGAAGATTTTGGGGTGCCTGAGTGGCTCGGCTGGTTGGGAGTCCAAGTTCAGCTCAGGTCATGATCTCATAGTTGGTGGGTTCGAGCCCTGCATCGGGATCTGTGCTGATAGCTCAGAGCCTGGAGCCTGCTTCAGATTCTGCGTCTTCCTGTCTCTCTGCCCCTCCCCCGCTCGTGCTCTGTCTCTCTCTGTCTCCCCCAAATAAATAAACATGAATAAAATTTAAAAAGATTTTAACAACACTATCATTCAACTTAACCTAAATAATTGATATTTATGGAACTACTCCCACCCACAGTAGAATACACATTCTTTTCTGGTGGCCGTGGGACGTTCACCAAGATAGATCATACGCTGGGCCATAATGCAAATCTTAATAAATCTCAAAGTATGGGATCACATAGAGTACGTTCTCTGACTATAATGGCAATGCATTAGAAGTGAAAACAAAAGACAGCTGGAAAATCCCCACAGCTATTTAGAAAATAATCTCTGCTTATCCTGTGCTCCTGAACAAACTGTGGGTGAAAAGAGAAATCATAAGGGACACATTTCCAACTGTATGATAAAAGAAAACACAACGTATTCAATTTGAGGATGCAGCCAAAATGGAGGAATTTAGAGCTCTGACTGCTTCCATCAGGAAAGGAGAATGGTTTAAAATCAATCACCTGTACTTCCTTAAATACATCTTAAGGTAACGAGAAAAAAAAAAAAAAAAAAAAAAAAGAAGGAATTAAGCCCCAAATGAGTGGAATGAAGGAAACAATAAAGATAAGATCAGAAATCAGTGAAATGCAAAATGAGCGCACAATAGAGAAAAATCAGGAACACCAAAGGGTGGCTCTTTGAAAGATCAGTAAAATTGAAAACACTTCTAGTTTAACAACTGATGCATTGACACTCCTAGTTAGACCGATAAAGGATGTAAGAAAATACAGATGCCTTGTATCAGGAATAAAGAGGGGCATCAGTGTGGATTACACAGATTTGATTTGACTTGATCGTCTATTTTATTTTATTATTTAAAAAAATGTTGATGTTTATTTTTGAGAGAGAGACAGACAGTCAGAGTGCGAGCAGGGCAGGGGCAGAGAGAGAGGGAGACACAGAATCGGAAGCAAACTCTAGGCTCCGAGCTGTCAGCACAGAGCCTGATGCAGGGCTCGAACCCATGAACTGTGAGATCATGACCTGAGCCGAAGTCAGACATTTCATCGACTGAGCCACCCAGGTGCCTCTCCACAGATGTTTCAAAGATAGGAAGAAAATATCATGAGCACAGTCATGTCATTAAATTTAACAACGTGGATGATGCGGAACAGTTTCTTGACAGACAAATGGCCAAAAGAATCACAAGAAGAAAGAAGTGATGTGAATAGTAAAAATACACAAAATTAAATTTAATTCCTGTTGAAGCCTTCCTTCCAATAAAGCACCAAGCTCCATGACTTCTCTAGTAAAGTCTAGAAAATAATTAAGAAAGATATAAAACCAATTTTATGCAAACTCTTTCTGAAAACGCGAGGCTTGCATAACCCTGATTCCAAAACCAGACGAGAAAGAACGTTGTAAGAAAAGCAGACCTATTTCTCTCATGAGCACAGACTCCAATGTCCTTACCAAAACATTAGCAAATTGAATTCAGAAATACATAAAAATGATAATACATCATGAGACAGTGAGGTTTTTTTTCCCCCTCAAGAACGGATGAGTGGTTTAACATTTGGAAATCAATCAGCGTATTTCTCTAGAAAAACAGGAGAAGGGAAAACATTTCATGACCAACTCAATCCGCGCGGAACAAGTTTGGGATAAAATGCAAAACCCATTCATGACTGAACTTCCTAGCAGACTTAGAACAGAAAGAAAACAGCCTGGTAACGAAGAACTCTGAAAACATCTACGGCTCACATCACAGCAAATGATGAAACTGAACACACTTTGCTCTTAAGATTTTGGGGTGCCTGGGTGGCGCAGTTGGTTAAGCGTCCGACTTCAGCCAGGTCACGATCTCGCGGTCCGTGAGTTCGAGCCCCGTGTCGGGCTCTGGGCTGATGGCTCAGAGCCTGGAGCCTGTTTCCGATTCTGTGTCTCCCTCTCTCTCTGCCCCTCCCCCGTTCATGCTCTGTCTCTCTCTGTCCCAAAAAAATAAATAAACGTTGAAAAAAAAATTTTTTTTAAAAAGATTTGGAACAAGGCAAGAAGTGACCTCTGTGCTAGATTTTGAAAGTATTATTCCCGTACTTCTTTGTCTGCTTGATGTTTATATTTTTAACCACTTATGTTAAATTCTTATTTTTTTAATACATTAAGTTTTTTTTTTTTTTTTTTTTGAGACAGAGAGAGAGACAGAGCGAGAGCGGGGGAGGGTACAGAGAGAGAGGAAGCCACAAAATCCAAAGCAGGCTTCAGGCTCTGAGCTGTCAGCCCAAAGCCCGACACGGGACTCGAACTCACGAACTGTGAGATCGTGACCTGAGCGGAAGTCGGACGCTCAACCGCCTCAGCCACCCAGGTGCCCCAATTTTTCTTATTTGTGAGCTTTCTACTGCATGTGCAGTGCGGGGATTTGCTTCTTTTCACTCAGTATGATACTTCTGAGATGCATGTGTGTTATTGCCAGAGCCTTGTTCATTCATTTCTTCTCTGGACTTTATCCCATGCTGGGAACATATCCCAATGTATCTGGGAGCTTCTAGATGTTTAATTGGTATCTGTGTTTTGCTATCATTGTTTGTTGAGGTGGTAATTGCATCGTTCTTTATGGCGTACGTTGGCATAAGGTGGTATTTTATTTTACTTTATTGTATTTTTAAATTTATTTATTTATTTTGATATAGAGAGAGTGCTAGAGGAGGGGCAGAGAGAAAGAGAGAGAGGGAGAGCGAGAATCTGAAGCAGGCTCCGCGCTGTCGGCACAGAGCCCCATGTGGGGCTTGAACTCAAGAACTGTGAGAACATGACCCGAGCTGAAATCAGGAGTTAGATGCTTAACCGACTGAGCCGCCCAGGTGCCCCCATAAAGTGGTATTTTAAACACTGCTTAAAGACAGAACATTGCAGAAGGCTACCCACTGGGGGCTTTGAAGCGTTGCAAATCTTTCTTCTCCGTGACAGCCTTCCTTGGCCTCAGAGAATGCAGATTCCACCGAAACACGTTTCATTCCCCCCACCACCCCCCGCCCCAAAATTCCTGCCAGTGTAAATGGTTTCTGCTAATAATTCATACATTGGGTTTAAACTCTTCGTGTCATTCCATCCTGGCGCTCTGGGGTCCTCACGAGGCTGCGCAGGTGGCCTGGCTAGGGTGACAAAGCATTTCTGTGACACCTCTACATCTCTTATGAGAAGGGGGTACCAGAAATGACCTGCCCAGCTCACAGCGGAGAATAGAATCTTCCCATTTCAGATGTGAAAAGGATCATAGGCAGGATATAGTGGGGTTTTGTTTGTTTGTTTGTTTAACAAAGGAGGAAACTGAGTCCCAGGGAGAGAGGGAATAATAATGTTATGGTTATTAGAAGTGGAACAAAGAGTTCAGCACCTTTGGGATGATTGTCTCTTGATATCCCAATAAGCCTGCAAATAAGTTCCATTCTGGGGGGACGGGGGGGGGGGTTGCACCTGCCAGGATCGTTAGTGCATTAGCAGTTACCTTTGTTAGATTGGCTCCCCGTTACCTAGCGGAGCGGACAGCGGGACGGGAAGGGTCAGTTTTGACCAATTTCTTTCACAAGTCCTAATGTCCGGGAAGGGCAGCGGGGAGGAGTGGGGAAACTTGCTGGCTTCTCTGGGGGTTTCGGGAGGGCTCAGTCCCTCCCGAGGAAAGATGAGGATATTCAGAGACACGATAAATGTGCGCGCGTGTTTCTGTGTGTATGAACATTTTCGTGCGAAGGGAAAGAATGAGCGATTTCATACTTTTGTGTGGAGCGGGTTGGGATGATCAGGAGACCAGATACCCGAAAACTTCTTTGAGTCCTGTTTTCTTCGTTCTTTGTTTTTAAATATATATTTTTAAATTTATGTTGAGAGAGAAAGTGAGCAGGGGAGGGGCAGAGAGAGAGATGGAGAGAGAGAATCCCAAGCTGGCTCTGGGCTGTCGGCGTAGATGCGGGGCTCGAACCCACAAACCGTGAGATCATGACCTGAGCTGAAATTAACCAACTGAGCCACCCAGGCGACCCTCGGATTTTTTTTTTTGATGCCGAGTTTATCAAGCTGCACCCTACTTCTTAGCAATATAATCTCAACGGGATACGATGCCTTCGTTCTTGGTCAGAAGCCTCTGAGACTGGGGTCTTGAGGGATAGAATGATGGCAGATTTTCACACCTTCCCCAATGTCGCTGACCTGCTTGGGACGGTAGTTTTCTACACTTCCTTTGGTGATGTCTTGTTCTTGGAGGGCTGACAATCCTTAGTCAAGGTGTCCCGTAATGAGTGTGGTGGTTCTTTGCTTTTTTAATTACGATAACACCACCCAGCAGGCATTTACTTTTTGACTCTGCTTACCCTCAACATACTTCATTCGCCAAAATCATGTCACATTCCGAAGTATGATAGTTTGCCTGGTCGGCCTCTTCCAAGAGCCTCACAGGCATAACTAACTGCCAATCCCCGGTAGCTGTACTTGTAAAGGCACTTCCGATTGGAAATGTGTTCATCCCCATCGTAAACTGATACAAAGAGAGGGAAAATGGGTCTAAAAATGAAGGGGTCAAAGTCCTATGCTTGCAACCCCCTCTTTAGAAATATCTTCAAGCCAAGAGAGCTGCCTGTAGGAAACCAGTATTGGCTTCTGGATAACCTCCCTCCCCTCCCACAAAACAAGACCACGGGGCTGGGGGGAAACTTCCCAGGAGAAAACCTACCGTTTGAAGGTCAGGCGGTACCTCGCTGAAGTGTTTCCAAAGGTTAAGGAAACTCGAGTTGTTTTGGAGGTACAGACACTAACTGGATTCATTTTATTGAGAAATTGGGGAAATCACTGTTGGCGATCACTTTAGAAGGGCGGAAGAGAGTACCGTCAATCTCTACAATCTCCATGTCTTGTAGACTCCTCAGTTGCTTTTAAAATTTTTTCCTTCTGTTCTTGATATTTCCCTAGACTTTGGTGTTGATTTAATAAACAGGGCAGGGGCGCCTGGGGGGGCTCAGTCGGTGAAGCGTCGGACTTCGGCTCGGGTCACGATCTCACACACCGTTCGTGGGTTCGAGCCCTACGTCGGGCTCTGTGCTGACGGCTCGGAGCCTGGTGCCTGCTTCGGATTCCGTGTCTCCCTCTCTCTCTTTCTTCCCCTCCCCCACTCATGCTCTGTCTGTCTCTTAAAAAAATAAATAAACATTGGAAAAAATTAAATAAATAAATAAATAAATAAATAAATAAATAAATAATAAAACAAGACTAACAACAATTTATAAGTGCCATGGAATGCAGGCACTATGCTAGGTGCTCTCCATGCCCCTTTATCTCATTGAAGCCCCTCGACAACCTGCTGAGTTAGGTGCTGTTATCCCAACTTACAGAGGAGAAAGGGGGCCTTATAGCCCGCGCCTAGCCCCAAACGGCCCCAGCCATTGCAACGCACTGTCTCGCCTTTTCATGACCTATATTAATTATAGTCCCCTCTGCTCATCTTCTTAAAAAAATTTTTTTAAGTTTATGTATTTATTTTTGAGAGAGACAGAGGGGCCTTGAGTGGGGGAGGGGCAGAGAGGGAGGGAGGGAGAAGAAGCTCAAGCAGGCTCCTCGCTCAGGGCAGAGCCCGATGTGGGACTCGAGCCCGTGAACCGCGAGGTCATGACCTGAGCCAAAATCAAGAGTCGGGCGCTCAACTGACTGAGCCACCCAGGCGCCCTAACACCGCTCACCTCTTTGCGTGGATGTCTTGTTCCGCTGGTGTGGCCTCAACATCTCCCCTGCCAGCTGGACTCTTCCCGGGAGCCCAGGAAGTACCGCCCAGCGTTACCAACATTGCCTTCCTATGTTTGCACTTAGATTTTCCCCAGTTCTACGGAATTCATCATAGATGCTGCCTCAACTCCCTTTATGTACAAGAGGAAGTACAAATAACGAAATGCAGGACTGCAGGGTGATGATTTTAACAGGGACGTAACAGGGTCCAGTTGGTGGTTTGTCTCTTAGAAATTTCTCTCTGATAGTGGGACGGAAACAAATTGCAAGAACAATAGCTATTGCCCCCCTCAGCTCTCAACAGATTTTATATACACTGTCTGTAAGATACACACACACACACACACACACACACACACACACACACATTTCACATGTATATATCTTTGGACTTTATAAATAGACTAAAATCTATAGACTAAAACCTATAAATTTTTCTTGTAAGTTATTTTTTGTTGTTCCACAAAGATCCTTCTGCTAGCAACTTTTTATCACGGTACAGGGTGGGCACTTTTATTAGCGGAGGTGGGTATAAATAATGCTACAGTAACAATAAACCCTGGGACCTCGGGACTAATTGACAATGGTTTACTTCCAACCCGCTCAACGTCCAGTGTGGGTCTGGAAGCTCTCAAGAAGTCCAGCTACTTCAACTCAAGGCGCTGCCTTCCCATGATGGGGTCTCCAAGCTCACCGCTCCCAAAGAGCGCCCACCAGCCCGGAAGTGAACAAAGTCACTTCTGCTCATGTCTCATGGTCTCAGGTTAGCCTCTCGGTCCTACCTAACCCTAAGGGGGCTGGGAGGGTCACCTGGGAGGGAAGGTGGGTCAGTGTAGGTGAGCGTCACCAGCCTGTACCCCAGCTCCCAGGAAGCGTCTGACGAACGAGCAAAAGTTGACCACTAGGAAATGCAGGATGCCATTGGTATACATCATGGATACGTACTGAAAATTCGATATTCCTATGACTGTCAAATGGGATTTCCCTCAGGAAAGTTTTCCTAATGGCTCTGTGCTGTCTTTTTTTTCTGTTTCTATTATTTTTATTTTTGAGAGAGAGAGAGAGAACGAGCAGGGGAGGGGCACAGAGAGGGAGACACAGAATCCGAAGCAGGCTTCAGTTTCTGAGATGTCAGCAGAGAGCCCGACGCAGGGCTTGAACCCACGAACTGCAAGATCATGACCTGAGCTGAAGTCAGACACCTAACCGGCTGAGCTGCCCAGGCGCCCCAAGCTCTGTGCTGTGTTTTAATCTCATTTTTCCCCGCGTGGGTCACCGGTGGCGGCGGTTACAATTCTGAAGGATTCGAGTTCCGTGCCGTGGTTCAGGAAGAGATATGAATTTTTTTTCTTTTTTGGTTAAACTTCTCAGAAGGAATGAGATACTTTTTGACCAGAACCCGGGATTGGTGAGCGGAACCCAGCAGAGCCCCAGTAGGAGGTGGGTACCGGGCCCTGTGCCAGCTTGCCGGTCGATCTTTCCTCCGACTGTTCTCTTTTCCTCCTGGGTGACTCCAATTTTTGGCTCAGAAAAAGTACAAATTGCTACATGGCCTGAACCTTCAAGGTTACTCTTAAATAATCGAAACCACACAGATTAAACCCTTGAATGCTCTACTGTAGACTGTAATTTGGGGAAGGGGCTTTTTTTTTTTTTTTTCTTCAGTTCTGGATGTATTTTTTTTTTAATTCGGCATAGCAAAATACAGCCTTTTGGCCCTTCGTGGGTTGTGTCAAAGCGGTGAGACCTGGAAAGATCCGCAACCGGCTTTCTAACAAAGTTACGAGGTCACAAGGCGTGGTTTATGTGTACCTCCATTACTCCCGAAATGAGCGAAGAATTAATCAAGAAAAGATGCTTTCTGAGGGTTACAGGTGCTGCGACAACCTCGTGCTGCACACTCAGGGACGGTTTCCAGGGCTCCGTCGGCAAGGGAAAGCTTCTTCGGTGGGGTGAGTGAGCAGTGCTCAGGGCCACGGAGGGAGCAGAATTCTCACCCTTCTGCGCTGGGTCAGGGCAGGAAGAAAATCCATTTGCCTGTGTGGACAACACAAATGTAGGGCTGCTCCCCTAAGCCAAGGACGTGCAAGGATTAGGACATATTAATGCACATTGGGGCGCCCGGGGGGCTCAGTCGGTTAAGCATCCAACTTCGGCTCAGGTCGCCATCTCCCGGTTTGAAAGTTCAAGCCCCGCGTCGGGCTCGGTGCTGACAGCTCGGAGCCTGGAGCCTGCTTCAGAGTCTGTGTGTGTCTCTCTCTCCAATAAATACACATTAAAAAAAAATTAAAAAAAAAAGAACGCACACTGAATCAGAAGGCTATCATTCACGGTATCTTCATTCTGTATCCATTTTCCCTTCCAAAGCCGTTAGCTTCAACGTTTCCTACTTGATTGGCTTTAAAAGACACACAAGGAGGCCACAGTGTTTTTTTGTTTTTGTTTTTGGTTTTGTTTTTCCGGCCGTTGTTCCTCGTGACACTTCTTATTTGGAACAGGACGTGCCTTCACCAAAAACAACAGCTGAAGGCCCAGACGTTTATTGATGACACTCCACGGAAAACATTCAAAGTGAGTCTGTTCAGGGCAATGTAGAAATGCAGAAAGGTAGAAGATAAGCAGAAATCATTTTTTCCCTATTACCGAGGTCATTTGCACGGAAACTACGTTACTAATTGGTTTCCCTTGGCACTCGGAACAGGGGCATCGTGTTTTGTCTTTATCTTCAAAGAGTGCCGGGATCAATGGAGCCGATTCTTCCACAAAGCGCCTGCAAAGGTTTTCAAACTGTGAGCCGCAGAGTCCAGAGGCGGAGGCCAGGTTTCCGGCGCTTGGTCCTGGAGCCAGCCCTGGGTCGCTCTTCCGGATGCTCCGGGACAGACTCCTCTGTCCATCTCCCACTCTCAAACCCTCCACGCCAAGCTTCCCCTCCCTGCTTCACACTCCCCTCTGTCGTGATTTTCAGGGATTAACATCTCCCGAATTTATGGAACAATGGCTCAACACCTCTTCTGAGCTCCCCGCCCACTAATAGACACCGCTTAACATTAAACTTGCTGTTATCCACCAGCTTGTTTCTATTTCCGTGAAAAGCATCGGGCACTAGCCAGTTACTAGCCAATTACACTAGCCAATTACATCATCCACTAGCCAATTACTAGCCAATTACACTAGCCAATTGCCCTTTAAGTCCTGACATTCTAAGTCACCACCTCCTGAGTATAACCTGACTTTCCTCCCTTCTGTGCTTTCTTAAGTTGACCCCACCACCCCTCTGGCCAAGGTCACTGCCGTAGCTCCCCATCTGGGTGGCCCACTTCTGATTCATCCTCCACGGGGATGGCCAGGTTTCTAGCTTTCGAACGATTCCGTTACCATACCGGAGAGATTTACTTTATAGTACCGAAGACACTTATATAAGAAATATATGCTTTTGACCCTGATAAGGCTCATAAAGAAAACAATAAGGAGCCTCTCCTTCTTTCCACACCTCTGAGGGCACCGACCTCATCCGCAGTGAACCTCTTCACACCTTTTTTGTACACCCATTTAAGCATTTTCACACCTTCTTCTGGTTTTCACCAACACGAGATCATGCCGTCAATGCTACGTTTTGCAAGTGGCTTTCTTCAGACAGAACAGATAATTCTGAAATAGAAACCGCTTCTCTGCTCCGGCTGCACCCTTCCTGACTCTCCTTTTGCCTTCGGTTATCCCGAAGGTCAAAGTCCTCTACACCTCTTGGTTCTTGCCCGTTTCTCCAGCTTAATCCTCCGTCGCTCTCCCTCCTGCCCACCTCCTCTGACAACACCAACCCACTGCCTTTCTGCTTTTTGAATGCCCCTCCCTCCTGGTTCTGTTCACGTAGTTCCCCCTGCATCAAATGCTTTTCCTTGCTTTATTCTTCTGGTCCCCTCCCCCTTACCTCTGGGGGCTCAACAAAGATGTCACTTCCTTCCCTCCTCGACAGACCCTCGCCCCGTCACAATTTATTACACTGGATTACAGCTTCAAATGGCTCTGTTTCCCACTAGGCCTACAAGCTCTGTGACGGGGCTCAGATCACGTCCTTTTGGGGGGTTACAGGTTGTGTAGCCCTTAGTAGACATGCGCGGGGAGCACTGATAAATATTTGTTGAATAATCAGGTGCATTAATAAGAAATAAGTGGACAGATCATTGGTTACCAAGGCCAGGTCCCTGAAAGTTACCCTTGATCCTTTGCTGCTCTCCTCCTCCCTTTGCTAGCTAAACCATCCGTGTGAATCTGACCAGCTCTCCTTCCAAAACGCAGCCTGAATAAAGTCACTTCTTCCGATCTGCAGGGCTCCTGCTTTGTTCCAAAGTGTCTCGCCTTTTTCTTGAGTCAAGCTGATCTTTCTATTTTCACTTCCATCTTACCCCATGTTATTCTCCGCCTAACAGCAGGAGGGATTTTTCAAAATTGTGAATTGGCTATTAGTCTCCACCTCGAACCTTCAGTGTCCTGTCCCTGTACGTGGGGTAAAGCCCAAACCCTTCACCAGAACTGCCAGGCCTTCTGAGAAGACTCCCGCCTGCCTTCCCAGCTTCCTTGAAAAGATAACCGACATTCCCTATAATATTATGTCCCAGGTACATTTGTTGTATTGTCCCAGAAACATGCTAAGCCTGTTCCTGCCTCAGGGCCTTTCCATTTGCTACCCCCCCCCCCCCTTCAACCCTGGAATATTCCTCTCCTTCATTTTCACACAGCTGGCTTCTTACCACTGGCTTCTTGCCACTTAGAGCTGAGCTCAACTGTCACCTCCTGAAGGAATCCCGAATTTCTGATCATACGAAGTAGCCCCACCTCGCCAGCCACATTCTGCCCCGGGGACCTTTCTCGGTAATGTTCTTTATTTATTTTCTTGCTTGTTTCTTTTCTGTCTCCCCACCAGTGGAATGTGAGATCCCAAGGGCAAGCACCTTATCTCCGTTATTCATTATTGGGGTCGAGCAATGTGCCTAGCACAGACCTGCCTTAGAGTAGGTGCTCGATAAAGAGTGGCCACATGAATGAATGTATGGAATGTGGGCAGGAGGAGAGAACAAGAGTGTCACGGAAGTCAAGGACAGACGCTGAGAACTCTATTACTGTCTCTGGCATTTACTAGGCTGTGTGGACGTCAGAACATTTCTTTAAGTCTTTTTTTTTTTTAATTCATTTATTTATTTTGAGAGAGAGGAGAAGGGGGGAGAGAGAGAGAATCCCAAGCAAGCTCTGCACGGCCAGCGCAGAGCCTGACGTGGGGGCTTGATCTCACAACCTGTGAGATCATGACCTGAGCTGAGATCAAGAGTCAGATGCTTGACGGACTGAGCCACCCAGGTGCCCCATTGACCGCATTTCTTAAAGTCTTGAATCGTATGCAAAAATGACTCTGAGACCATCACTTGCCCTCCTTGCCTTATGGATTTCTGCAGGAGTTTAGGTTGGCTAATGGATGTGAAAATGCCCTTCTAAGCGAAGTAACAACATATTTTATCAGTCCCCTCGGTAACTAACCTGTATTACTTGAACCACAGTCTCTTTGATGTCCAACAAGCAGATCTCTCTGACCCGTAACTGCTCTTCCGGCCAAGGAACTGCTTGAGAATCCCCAAGAGGTATCAGTGCTTCATTTAAAGCTGCAATTACAGGGGGGGACCAGATGTCCAATGGAGAGGGTGGGGAAAGGGGATGAACTACAAACAGGACGTTGCTAATTTATCAACAACACATACACGAGAACGTTTTCCACTGAGGAAGGGACACATCCTTTGGGGGTACCTTCCTGAGAAGGTACCATCTCGAAACACCGAAGTCTCCAAAAGCCTCAGATATAGGCAACATGAATTTCCTGTGTCTGACTTGGGATGGCAATGCCTAGAACGGAGGCAGAATCGAAATTGTGCGAGTGCCGCTACTTGAGGGCTCCAGATCCGACCTAACGAAAGCTGTAGGACACTCTCATTATTTATTCATTAGGTTTTCAGCGGCGTCAGCCTGGCTGAAGCTGGTTATACTTTTCTTCTATTTATATTTTGCAAACCACCAACCATTCTTAACCAGTGGGCCCCGGCAAACATTTGTGGCTGTTTGGGTCTTGGGTTCCTTCTAGAAAATAAGTACATTGAGATGTTGCAGAAAATGGAAAAGGGGGGGAAAACCCCAACTCTGTTTGGATGCAGGAGGCTGTTCACATAAAATAATAAACAGACGGCCTGACTTCATGCTAACTTGCAAGCAACCTTTTAGAGTCCTAATTTAGAAACTCTTTGAGTGGCATCGTTCCTGCCCTCGTTGTGTCCTTCGCAGCTTTGTGAGTATGCTAGATGTTTCATAGGATTTTAATGAATGAAGCAAAATACACCTTTCCTGCATTCTAATATTTGCTTTTCTGGTCTGGGGACTAATGGAAGGTACATACAGATGGTCTTTGCTCAGGTGGAACAGCATCCTGAGTATCCAATGATTTCCTGTTCGACTTACATTTTCTTTAACGTGGGATTTTCATTGATGGAGCAGCATGTTTGTGCATATTCCCTCAGACCTTTTGCGTTTTTAATTTTCAGAGCTCGATCAACCCCATTTTGGTATGCTATGGAAAAGTTTGAAAAAGACCTTTCAGAACTGACTTTTATGTTTTATCGTTCATCTACTCTCTCTCTCTCTCTACCTAGGTATCCATCTGGATGAAAATATATGGCTGTTTTCCAGTTATGAAACTAATGCTCGTTCAGTATATATAATTTGGGAAATATTTAATGTTCTTTTTATTGAAGTTTTTGGGTTTTTTTTTTTTTTTTACTTAAAACACAGAATTATACTTAATATTCTATTTGAAACACATCTTCTCCTAACATTCCACTCCACTTTTCTTTTCTTTTTTCTTTTCTTTTCGTTCTTTTTTTTGGGGGGGGGTAGGGGGAGAGCATGCATGTGAGGGAGAGAGGGGCAGAGGGAGAGAGAGAATCTCAAGCAGGCTTCACACTCAGTTCAGTGCAGAGCCCGTCGAGGGGTCTGACCTCACGACCCCGGGATCATGACCTGGGCTGAAATCAAGAGTCGGATGCTCAACCGACTGAGCCACCCAGGCGCCTCTCCATTCCACTTTTCTTTTCATATTTGTCAAGATGCAATCTGGGGTTGCTTTAGGTGCATGCCTCATAATCCCTCAACCGTGTCTCAAATTCTGCACATTTAGATCATTTTCAATGTGTGCTGTTCTCTTAACTCCACCACATGAAACATCTCTGCACGTACATTTTAGTACCAATTTCTCACGATCTCCTTAGACAAACTTCCAGAGCAGAGAATAATAAGGTGAGGGCATGAAAAAAAAAAATTAAAGCTCTTTTTACACGTTTCCAAATTTTTCTTTGTGAGTCTTTCCTTTGGAATTAGGCTCCGAAAGGTCTAGCCTAACCAATCATTATAACATATTCAACTATCTTTTCTTCTAGTTATTTTATGATGTACTCTACCGTTTATCTTTTTTCAGTGTGTAGCATCATACAGAGATTGATTTCGAAATCTTTAGATTAGAGAGCCAGAGAAGACCCGGTGATGGATTAAATGTGGAAATCAAGAGAAGGGAGCTCTCGAGAACGACTCCAATATTTTCAGTCTAAGGGACAAGGATATTGTGATGCTCTGTATAGAGAAAAAGCAGGCAGAAGTTGGAACTAGATGGGGGGGGGGCACGATGGAAATAAGAGTTCTGTTTCAGATGGGAGTAAACCTGGATGGCCTGTCAACATTCTCGAGCTTCCATGGTTGATGGTGCCCATCAGGTTCAGAAAAGAACTGTGGGCTGGGAGACGTCGGTTTGTGCGTGAAAGCAAGCAGGGCAAAATGAAGAGATCACAGGAAGAAGGTAAGTCAATGCAGGACCAAGCCCTGAGTAAGTAACTCCAGCCTCTAGAGATTAGAATAAGGAGCCTCAGTGTCACGTGGGAAAATGGGACCAAGAAGTGAGAAGAAACCAGTAGACCATGATGGCACCAGACAAGGGTTCGGAGGGTCCAGAGTGAAATGTTGTGCCATCTTTGGTGACGTGAAGACGTAGAAGAATCCTCTGAACTTGGCAGGTATGTCGCTGGTCGTGCAATCTTGGGGACATGCTGGAGGTGGGCAACAGAGTGGGGTAAACGTCAAATCTAATTTCAAGAGCAAACTAAATCATCTTGTCTTTTGAAGAATTTGGGCTACGGACAGACGAAATAAGGTGATATGTTAGGGATGTACCCACTGAGGATTTTTTGGTTTGTTTTTTGGGCGGTTATTTTTGGTTGTGGTTGCTGTGATTGAAGACATTAGAGATGTTTCTGGGCTGATAGCAATAATCCAGGAGAGAGAGGGAAGGAGGGAGAGGGAGGCTGGACCTTCCAGAGTAAAGAATCACCCAATTTTATATTCTTCGTGAAAAGATTGTCCCATTTAGTGATTTTTGCCTTCGGTTCTAAGTTGTGTGATCAAAGCATTAGCTTTGGGTCACCTGGTTTATTTCAGCTTGCATGTGCCATATTTATCTGTACTCGTTCTTTATTTTTTATCCCTTCTGTGTTACTCTGCTTACTTCTGAATCTTGCACTCTGTACACAACTAGACTGTATTTTTTTCCCCCACAAACGAAAGGTTGGCCCATATCTATTTATTGTATCAAGCCATGTTTGATTTTATCCTTTTTTTCTTATTTCTTTCCTTGCTCTCTCCTCTGCTTTTTGTATTTTACTAAATTGTTTGTTATGTAACATCCTGTTTCGGTTTCTACTGGAGGATGTTTTATGTTTTAAGAAAATCCTTCTTAACTTATATTTCTCTATTGATCTTAAATTCTATTTCCGTCACGATTTCTTATAACACTGTATTTTCTTATATCAAGAATGGCAATATTTATTGTTTCCTTCCATGAACAATGCACTTTTTGAATGCTTTCACTTCACCTTATCTTGTCTGTAATTCTTTCCCCACTTTTATCATTATACTCTGTGGCTTTCAAAACAGAGAATTATTATTAAATTCTTCTGTATTTTTATGTAAGCCTTATGCCTTCATCTGCAAAATTGTTTTGATTCTGTATTTTACTGGTTTCAATATGCCCCCACCAGTGCTAGAATACTACAATGTTCCCATTCTTGAGTTTATATTTTGGTGTGCCACTAGATTATCATTAAAAAAATTTTTTAGGGGCGCCTGGGTGGCGCAGTCGGTTAAGCGTCCGACTTCAGCCAGGTCACAATCTCGCGGTCCGTGAGTTCGAGCCCCGCGTCGGGCTCTGGGCTGATGGCTCAGAGCCTGGAGCCTGTTTCCGATTCTGTGTCTCCCTCTCTCTCTGCCCCTCCCCCGTTCATGCTCTGTCTCTCTCTGTCCCAAAAATAAATAAATGTTGAAAAAAAAAATTAAAAAAAAAATTTTTTTTAATGTTTATTTATTTTTGAGAGAGAGGGGGACAGAGCTTGAGTGGGGGAGAGGCAGAGAGAGAGGGAGACACAGAATCCGAAGCAGGCTCTAGGCTCTGACTTTCAGCATAGAACCGGATGCAGGGCTAGAACTCATGAACATGAGATCATGACCTGAGCCGAAGACAGAAGCCCAACCCAACTGAGTCACCCAGCCTTTCCATGCATCACTAGATTATTGATTTACGTCTTGGTGGGTTTCTTAAACAATGGTACATGAATGATATATTTTTTTTCTGTATCCTTCAATATTTTATATTAACTTAAAAAATTTTTTTAATGTTTATTTATTTTTGAGACAGACACAGACAGAATGTGAGTGGGTTAGGGGCAGAGAGAGAGGAAGACACAGAATCCAAAGCAGGCTCCAGGCTCCGAGCTGTCAGCACAGAGCCTGACGTGGGGCTCGAACTCACGAGCCGTGAGATCATGAACTGAGCCAAAGTCAGTCCCTCAACCGAGTGAGCCACCCAGACGCCCCTATATTAACTTCTAATTAATTGCCTTTACCATCTCCAGATGATTAATTCTTGGGTCACAAGTGTTCCACTATATACATATGAGAATGTTACCTTCATTTTCTTCTAGAGTTTTACATTATAGAGAAGAAATTTTAGATCATCCATTAAAAAAATGTAATTTTATGGATAGCCTCTTTTGGTTTTGTTTAGGAAGATTTATAGCTTTTTCTTTTATCTTTCAACCATGATAATTTCATAAGACTTTTTTGTGTTTTTTTTAAATTTTTTAATTAATTTTTCCTGGCACTTGATGACACTTTTACATCAGAAGACTTTGGTATATCCTTGGCTCTGGAAAGTTACCTCTCATTCCATCTGTTCCAGTATCTGGTTCAGAAATAATGAAGTATTGTATACACTGAATATTCTCTCTGTTTTTTTTTTGTTATTGATTTCTTCGTCTTGTCTCATTTCCAAGTATATTTTGAGAAAGTTCTTGAGTTTTTTTCCCCCCAAAATCAATAATTTCTTTTGTGCCAGTGTTAATTATACACTCCTTTGCTTTTAATACACATTTTGATTTTGCTGCCACATTTTAATTTTTCTTCTTTTGTTTTCTTATCTTGTCCATTTCTCCTTCATTTTTTCTTCAAAGTCTGTTATGATCTCATTTGTGCGTGTGTGTTAGTGTTCATGTTTGGTTATTATTATTTTAAAAATGGATTTAGGGGGCGCCTGGGTGGCGCAGTCGGTTAAGCGTCCGACTTCAGCCAGGTCACGATCTCGCGGTCCGGGAGTTCGAGCCCCACGTCAGGCTCTGGGCTGATGGCTCAGAGCCTGGAGCCTGTTTCCAATTCTGTGTCTCCCTCTCTCTCTGCCCCTCCTCCATTCATGCTCTGTCTCTCTCTGTCCCAAAAATAAATAAACGTTGAAAAAAAAAATTAAAAAATAAAAAATAAAAAAAAATAAAAATGGATTTAGAACAAATCAGATGATTTCTCAAATGTACTCATTTCCTGCAATAAATAATTTTTATTAAAAGTTTTTAATGTTTATTTATTTTTTTGAAAGAGAAATAGACAGAGCAAAAATTGGGTAGGGACAGAGAGAGGGAGACACAGAATCCGAAGCAGGCTCCAGGCTCTGAGCTGTCAACACAGAGCCTGACACAGGGCTCGAACTCATGAACTGTGAGATCATGACCTGAGCTGAAGTCAGACGCTTAATGGACTGAGCCACCAGGTGCCCCTCTTGCAGTAAATAATTTTCAAAGTTCACCATTCCTTGAAATGTTGACCAGTCTGAACTCTTTCTCTTATGCAGCTGAAATGTGTAATAGGCTCATATTTAACTGATGCATCCATGAAGGAAGAGTGGTTTATCCAGGACTGATGTTTCCCATAAATAAGACAGATGGAATTTTTCTTGAATCCTCTTACTCTCCATCTAATATTTGGCATTCTCTCAACTCATGAGAGGAGGGCTGACAAATATCTGCAGTTCTTCCCTTGCCAAAAAGAATGAGTGAAATTGCAGGATTTCCAAAGGTCTCTGCTTTGTTACTTCTTTGTGTTTCTACTCTTTCTTAGTCTTTCTGGAACACCCGGGAGCAGAGAACATCTGCCTACCACTGTTTCCTCAGCTCTATTCCACTATTGGGTGTCTTCATTCCAAAATAAAGGTGGAAGGATATTATTGGAGTGGAGGATGGGGTGGTTGTAGCAGGATTTACATAGCCCAAAATGCTGGTGGTGACATCCCTCCTGTGCAAAGGGACACATTGTCCATTTTTTGGTTGGTGCAGATGTTCCATCACTGGGCTGGGCAGTAGAAGTAGACTGTGGGGGAAGAATGAAGCACATCCTTACTCAATGATGTGTTCAGTCTCGACTGGGAAATAGCTCTGCAAAAATGGCAGGTCAGGACTTTGAGTCCTATGTGATGTGGAAATGCTTCCAAGATTCTTATAAGAATTTGATTTTCAGGTAAGTTTCTTATATTGTCTTTCTTTCTTTCTTTCTTTCTTTCTTTCTTTCTTTCTTTCTTAATTTTCATAGTTATTTTGGTCAGAAAACAGAAGACTCTTAGTTACGAATTTCTATTCTGATTTTAACTTAAACTGGAAGTCCCAAATCCCCTTTCCACACTAATATTACTAACAGATGAGAGTTAGAATTATCACTACAAGGTTCTGGCAAAAAGAAAAAATCCTCTCTAATAAAAGGAGGGGAGCGTGGACAGGAATTTCTGACCCCCTTCCCTCCTTTCCTGTATTGGATGTTCTTTTTCTTTTTTAAACAATTAAGAGACTTAAAGTATAGTTTTAAATTTACAGAAAAATTGAGCATATAGTATAAAGAGTGTCATGTGCTCACCCTAATCCCCAACCTTGGATGCAATATTCCTTATTGTTAATATCTTGCATTGGTGTGGTACATTTGTTACAATTGATGAGCCTATATTGATAGATTATTATTAACTTAAGTCTGCAGTTTACATTAGGGTTCACTCTTGGGGTTGCATATATCCCATGGATTCCGACAAATACTCAGTGTCCTGTATCCACCATTGCAGTATCAGTAACAGAATGGTTTCACTTCCTAGTTGACCTCTCTGGGTGTGAACAGAGCTATACGGTGCTGCGACCTGGGATGTGGGTAACCCAGTCTTCCATACCTCGGGACTGGAGACCATTGACTTTGTGTCCGCAGCTACCCCTAGAACCAACGGTCTGGACCACTGGCTTCCGGCCGCAGGCACCCTGTGTGCTACAGCCTTTTCCTCTTGATCCTGGGCCTCTGTTGGTCCATCAGGCTTTCCACTGTCTCCACATCCCCTCAGTGAGGCACATGGAACCTCATAGTCTTCTGATTCTCCAAGAAACCATGAAGCATCAGGAATGCATCGGTGGTGCATCTCTCCAGGCGCTTTCCTCCATCAAGGTTGGGCTCCCACTCCTTGCCCTGCTGAAGATACGGACCGTGGTGATTTTCAATTTTTATTTATTTATTTTTTTCAACGTTTTATTTTTATTTTTGGGACAGAGAGAGACAGAGCATGAATGGGGGAGGGGCGGAGAGAGAGGGAGACACAGAATCGGAAACAGGCTCCAGGCTCTAAGCCATCAGCCCAGAGCCTGACGCGGGGTTCGAACTCACGGACCGCGAGATCGTGACCTGGCTGAAGTCGGACGCTTAACCGACTGCGCCACCCAGGCGCCCCAGGACCGTGGTGATTTTCATAGCAGCATCTCTGGGCCATTGCCAGGGTCTCCTGACATTCCTGTATTTGCCCATACCTGCCTAGCTGTCTCTGTTGTTTCTCTCTTTTGAGGTTCTGTCATAAGGGGAAAATATGAGAACACCCATCTGTCTTTCTTCCCCTTTGTAGGTGAGACAGTCAGTGCTCACCAAATATTCCATTGCATTCTCTTGCAGTTCATTTGGTCCCCATGACTATTTGGGGCCAATTACCACCTCCAGGTAGAAATGGCTAAAACCAGGAATGCCTCCATCTCTCTTCTCATGCCATGACAACTCACCAGAAGCCACAGAATTAAGGATGGCAGAGCTCCAGGTTGGAGGCAGGACGCCTGTCCTGTGTCCAACTTTAAATGAACAAGAAACAAACATTTGCCGTGGTAGGTCCGTGAGACGCCAGACTTTGTGACTGCTGCATAGAGATGACCACCTTGCATGACTCTCTTCCCTAGACTGCTGAAGCGGGAAGGGGCAGATTTCCTGAGTCATCTTCTTGTGAAGAAGGGACATTTCTTATCTTGCATCCTCCTTTCTTGGAGGGGTGAATGCATTAAACTTCATTACTGAGCCTTCTAGATGCTCTTCGGATGGTGACTGCTGGAAGTCTTATGGGGGCACCTGGGTGGCTCAGTCAATGAAGCAACTGACTCTTGATTTCAAGTCAGGTCATGATCGCAGGGTCATGAGATTGAGCCCTGTGTCAGGGCTTAGCATGGAGCCTGCTTAAGATTCCCTCTCTCTCTCTCTCTCTATCTCTATCTCTTTGCCCCTCCTCCTACTCACACTTTCTTTTCTCTCTCTCTCAAAAAAAAAGTACATGCTAAAAAAAAAAAAAAGTACACGCTGGAAGGAAGTCTTAGTGTCAACAAAATCATCAAGGAACCAAAAGGTGGTCACATCAAGTGCCCAACATACATGAGATGTGTCTTGAGCTGAATCGTGTTCCCCCAAAAGATGCTGAAGTCCTTCCCCCCCACCAACCCCTGTGAATGTGACCTTATTTGGAAATAGAGTCTTTGCA
Source organism: Leopardus geoffroyi (assembly GCF_018350155.1). Taxonomy (NCBI): domain Eukaryota; kingdom Metazoa; phylum Chordata; class Mammalia; order Carnivora; family Felidae; genus Leopardus; species Leopardus geoffroyi. Next base: position 8,149,958 of record NC_059330.1, read on the forward strand.
AATGCTCAGATTAATTAAGAAGAGGTCACTAGGATGGACTCTAATCCAATATGACTGATGTCCTTACAGAAAAGGGAACTCTGGACACAGAGACAGACATGCACAGAGGACATAAAAACAGGGAGAATGCCATCTATAAGCCAAGAGACACTTGAGGCTCCCAGCCTTGAGAATCAGAAACCAGCCTTAATGTCACCTTGATCTAGGACTTCCTGCCTCCGGAAGGAAGCTGTGAGACAACACATCTCTGTTGTTTAAGATGCTCAGCTTGTAGTGTTTGATGACGTCAGCCATAGGAAATGAATACAAGATGGTAACATACCATTTCCAGGACGGGGGTTACTCCAGGGGGAGGGGGGAGAAGGGGCTAGGTGGGTGGGTGGGAGGGACTACAGGTCTATCTATAACACTTCCTCTCTTTAAGAAAAAGAGAGATCTTGGGACACCTGCGTGGCTCAATTGGTTGAGTGTCTGACTTTGGCTCAGGTCATGATCTCACAGTTTGTGAGTTCGAGCCCCGCGTCGGGCTCTGTGCTGACAGCTCGGAGCCTGGAGCCTGCTTCAGATTCTGTGTCTCCCTCTCTCTCTGCCCCTCCCCTGCTCGCACTCTGTCTCTCCCTCTCTTGCTGTCCCCAAAATAAACATTAAAAATTTTAAAGAAAAAGAGAGATCTGCACAACGATGGTGAAATATTAAATGTGCTAGATCTGGGGGATGGGTGGTATACACGGACGCCCTATTGATGAATGTATGCCATTAACAAATGTCACGGGCAAAGGCCCTTGATAACCGAGGTATCAGTTGCGTGGCTTTGGTTTTCTGTCTTACACAGCAGGCTCAGCCCGGCTGCTTCATTAACCTCGTATCGCACGCCCCTGCCTTTTACACATTTGCATCTTCCGGACCCTCTGCCTCTAGGCTAATTCATAATTTCACATTTGTAGCACCCACGGTCATTCATAATTTAACATTTAAAAAATGTGATTGCACCTTCCAGTAGGAATGTCAGCAACGGGAAGCCTCAGTAGAGCAGGTGCCTAAGGCCACGTGGTGGTGGGAGGGGGAGGGGGAGGGGGATTGCAGCCCAGGATGCAGCAGCCCGTGTACTTTTATCTGCATTAAGCTGCTCCACCCGCCGTGAAGATATCACCTGGTTCAGCAGAGGGACTGGAAGCTTCCCCGAGCCCAGGGGGGGAGCCCTGGGAGGCGAACCAGATTGCCCCAAAGGACAGGCCATTTTTCCAGGCTTCACAAGGGTAGGGACTCCGTCCAGTTGTCATCGGCAGCATCCTCTTTGAACTCAGAACCCAGAATTGCGTCATAACCACTGCATTTTAATTTTTTTTAATTTTTAAAAAACATTTATTGATTTATTTTGAAAGACACAGAGATAGCATGAGCTGGGGAGGGGCAGAGAGAGGGAGAGAGAGCATCCCAAGCAGGTTCCGCGCTGTCAGCACAGAGCCCGATGCAGGGCTGGAACTCACACACTGTGGGATCGTGACCTGAGCCAAAACCAAAACTTGGACCCTTCACCGACTGAGCCACCCAAGCCCCCCACCACTGCATTTTAAAAAATGCTTCCATGACAGTGGAAAACTATACTTGACACTTGTTGAAGTTTTATTTAATTTTATTTTAATTGTATTATTTATTTATTTATTTTTGAGACAGAGACACAGGGCGTAAGCAGGGGAGGAACAGAGAGAGAGAGAGAGAGACCCAGAGTTGGAAGCAGGCTCCAGGCTCCGAGCTGTCAGCACAGAACCCAACGTGGGGCTCGAACCCATGAACTGTGAGCTCATGACCTGAGCCCAAGTTGGGCGCTTCGCCGACTGGGCCACCCAGGCACCCCTAAATGATCATTTTTTAATTGCGTTTTTTTATTCTAATTCCAGTATGTTATGGAGTAATATATAGAATTGTTGACTCACTACATCGTATGCCTGAAACCAATATAACACTATGATTTTTTTTAAAGAGGAAACCAAGTTCAGAGAGGTTGAGTGTCTTGCTTTTGGTCCCACAGATATCAAGTAAAAGAGCCCAGATTAGACCATAGGGACACAACCCACTGTGTTAGGGACACAACCCACTGGCAATCCATATATTACTGGAAGGGAATTAAAAAGTCAACATTTTATAGGGGTGCCTGGGTGGCTCAGTCGGTTATGTGTCTGACTCTTGGTTTCAGCTCAGGTCATGATCTCCTGGTTAGTGAGTTTGAGCCCCGCGTTGGGCTCTGTGCTGACATTTCAGAGCCTGCCTGAGATTCTCCCCCTCTCTTTCTGCCCCTCCCCTGCTCACTCTCTCTCTCTCAAAAGAATACATAAACTTAAAAAAATTTTTTTTAATAAACAAAAAGCCAACATGTTATAAAGTCTATTCCCCAGCCTTCTATCGGGACTTGAGAGATGACTTAATTTGTAATTTTGGAGATGGTTTATATTTCTTTCTGATGGACAATGTACTCCAAAACTTTATGGGGAAACGTCTGACCCTTCAACTCTCCGGTCAAGTGGTTAATACCATGTCATGAAGTATAGGGAGCCCGGCAGCCGGGCCTTTTCATGACCGTGGCCGTGACCGTGGCCAGGTATCTGCAACGGAGAGATTCACCCCTCTGTCGTCTGTGCTCCGGGAGTTGCCTGAGTCATAAATTCGCGTCCAGACGTAGGAACTGCACGCCTGCAGAATCCTGGCCCTGCTTCTCTAACTTTGAATAAGTTCTAGTGAGAAGCTCCATTCCTTCCTACCAGGGAGTGTGAATTTTGGCCCTCCTGGACCCCCTGGCACAGATACCAAAAGTCTTTAACGCGTGTCCAGATGTTCCAGTAAAAAAGAAGAAAACCCTAGGTCAGCAGGCAGAGCCGAAAGCCACATGCATGGTGGTGATCGCGCAGCCCAGGCGTGGCCTCACCACCAAGGGTGTGAACAGGGCGGAAATACAGATAACAGATTGTCTAGGGACGGAATGGAACCTGGTCATTCGTGTATCTTGGTTTTCCTCTTCTCTTTCTATTAACCAAACACTCGAGGCATCTTTGGCATCGCTGTGTTCCATGCACATGAATGCTGGCTTGCGGGGGAGTGTGTGTATTTGGGCGGGGGGAGGAACTGAGCCCCCCCCCCACCTCCAATGTCAGACGTCACCTTCTCAGAACACGACTTGTAAAGTTTCCCAAAGGGATCTGGTACAGGGTGCCCTTGGGTTCTAGGCCCGAGCTCGCTGCCTTGGAGGGGCCGTAAATTATTTTGTGCTGCAGAGAAGTCGTAGGAGTTTTGAATGGTAGGCTCATAAAGTCATGATTTATAATTAAATTAGACCTCAGGAAAATGTCCCGAGTTATATCTATTTGGCTTTCTCCCGCTTTTTTGAAGGTCCCACAAACAGACTGAATGGAAATTTCACTTAAGAAATTGTTGTCATAAAATTTTATGGGACCATCTCAGTGGTTAGGGGACTGTTAAACATCCCTGCAGGGGGAAAAATAAACACAATTAGACACAGACTGGCTGGTCTGTTTGGAGGGTGAAAACCAAAGTCACAGTGAAAATGCCGCATCCGTAGCATTCGGCCTTGGCTGGATTTTCTGATGCAAGATTATCGTAAAAATTCTGTCAGGTTCTACCTTTCTATTTTGTTTTACTTTGCTCCTCTTTTTCCTTACTTCCTTTTTTTTTTTTTTTTTAACAGACTTTAGTTTTTAGAGCATTTTGAGATTTATAGCAGTATTAAGCACAAAGTACAGAGATTTCTCATATACCCTCGTCCCTTCCCCGAAGTCCCCCCCATTACCTGTATCCCCCAGGAGTGGTCTATTTTTAAAAATTTTTTTTAAAAACATTTATTCATTTTTGAGAGAGAGAGAGAGAGAGAGCGTGAGCGGGGGAAGGGCAGAGAGAGAGAGAGGGAGACACAGAATCCGAAGCAGGCCCTAGGCTCTGGGCTGTCAGCACAGAGCCTGACGCGGGGCTCGAACTCACGAACTGCGAGGTCATGACCTGAGCCAAAGTTGGATGCTCAGCCTGCTGAGCCACCCAGGTGCCCCTAGAGTGGTCTATTTGCTACAAATGATGAGCCTACCTTGACGTATCATAATAATCTAACATTTATAGTTTGCATTAGGGTTCACTCCTGGTGTTGTATATTCCCTGGATTTTGACAAATAAATAACGACAGGTATCCTCCATTATGGTAGCCTACAGAATAGCTTCACCGCCCTAAAATCCTCTGTGCTCTGCCTGTTCATTCCTCTTTCCCCATTGACCCCTGGCAACCACCGATCTTGTTACTGTCTCCACGGTTCCGCTTTCCCAGAGTGTCATATCATTGGAATCGTAGGATTCTTCTTCTTCTTTTTTTTTTTTTTTAAATTTTTAATGTTTATTCAGTTTTGAGAGACAGAGGCAGAGCACAAGTGGGGGAGGGACATAGAGAGGGGGAGACACAGAATCTGAAGCAGGCTCCAGGCTCCGAGCTGTCAGCACTGAGCCCGATGTGGGGCTCAAACCCACAAACCATGAGATCATGACCTGAGCTGAAGTCGGCCGCTTAATCAACTGAGCCATCCAGGCGCCCCTCAGATTGGCTTCTTTCACTTAGTGATATGCATATAAGGTTCCTCCGTGTCTTTTAATGACTTGATAGCTCATTTCTTTCTAGTGCTGAACAATATTCCATTACCTGGATATATCGCAGTTTTTCCATTCGCCCACATACGGACATCTTGGGTGCTTCCAAGTTTTGGCAATTATGAATAAAGTTGCCAGGTTTTGGTATGGACATAAAATTTGAACTCCTTTGGGTAAATACCAGAGGGAGTCATCATTGGATCATATTGTAAAAGTATGTTTAGTTTTGGGAGCACCTGGGTGGCTCAGTCAGTTGAGCGTCCAACTTTGGCTCAGGTCCTGATCTTATGGTTTGTAGGTTTGAGTCCCAAGTCTGGCTGTCTGCTATCAGCACGGAGCCCACTTTGGATCCTCTGTCTCCCTCCGCCCCCCGCCCCTCCCCAGCTCATGGTCTCTCCCTCTTTCTCAGAAATAAACATTTAAAAAAAGTCTGTATATGTAAAAAGAATACGTTTAGTTTTGTAAGAAACTGCCAAAGTGTCTTCCAAAGGGGCTGCACCATTTTGCATTCCCACCAGCAATGGATGAGAATTCCTGTTGCTTCATAACCGCACCAGCGTTTGGTATTGTCTGTGTTGTGGATTTTGGCCATTCTAGTCAGTGTGCAAGGGTGTCTGTTGCGGTTCTCATTTGCATGTCTTTGCAAATTAAATATGATGTCGAGCATCTTGAGCATGTGTTGAACATACGACACATGATGTTCAACATCTTGACAGAGGCTTATTTGCCGTCTCTGGATCTTTGGGTGAGCTGTCTGTTAAAGTTTGTGACCCATTTTTTTAAATTGGCTTATTTGTTCTGTTGAGTTTTTAGAGTTCTTTGTATATTTTGATGAATAGTCCTGTATCTCACGTACCTTCTACAAGTGTTTCCTCCCAGTGTGTGGCTCACTGCTTCATTCTGTTTGACGGTGTTTTTCACAGAGCAGAAATTTTAAAATTTAATCGCGTTCAGGTTATCAACTCTTTCTTTCATGGATCGTGCTTTTGGCGTTGAATCTAAAGAGTCACCTCCACACTCAAGGTCCTCCAGATTTTCTCCAATGTTATCTTTGAAGAGGTTTACAACTTTGCATTTTAAATTTAGGTCTGTGATCCATTTGGAGTTAATTTTTATGAAAAAATGGAAGATCTTTGTCTAGAGGCTTCTTGTTGTTTTTGGTCTGTTTGTTTGCTTGTGACTGTACATCATTCCGGCACCATGTGTTGAAAAAAACTCTCTTCTCCGTTGTATGGCCTTTGCTTCTGTGTCAAAGATCAATTGACTGTATTTATGTGAGTCAATTATCTGAGTTCGCTATTCAGTTCCATTGATCTATTTGCCTATTCATTCACAAGTGCCACACTATCTTGTTTACTGTAGCATATTAAGTCTTGAAGGCAAATAGTATCAGTTCTTCGACTTTGTTCTTCCATATTGGGTGGAGTCTATGAGGTCTTTTGCCTCTCTATACGAGCTTTAAAATCAGTTTGTTGATTTCTACAAGATAACTTGCTGGAAATTTCATTGGGAAAGACATGAAACCTATAGATCAAGAAAGGAAGAACTGACATCTTGACAATATTGAGTCTTCCTATCCATGAACATGGAACGCTTCTCCATTCATTAGTTCTTCTATGATTTCTTTCATCCGTGTTTTAATTTTAAATCCCACTTGTTCATTGTTGGTATATTAGAAAGCATTGACTTTTTTTTATTATAACCTGTGTCATACAGCTTTGCTATAATCACTTCTTAGTTTCAGTTTCAGTTGTTGATTCTTTTGGATATTCTGCATAGATAATCATGTCATCTGCAAAGACAGTTTTATTTCCCCCTTCTCAATCTATGTACATTGTATTTCCCTTTATTGTCTGATTGCATTAGCTGGAATTTCTAAGATGATGTTGAAAAGGAAGGGGGAGATGAGACATCCTTGCCTTGTTCCTGATCTTAGGAGGAGAGCTTCAGTTTTCTTAATGTTAAGTCATTAAGTATCGTGTTAATTGGGGGTTATTGTAGTTATTCTTTATCAAGCTGAGGAAATTCCTCTGTATTCCTGGTTCCCTGGGAGGTTTTTGGTTTTTGTTTTAAAGCATAAATGGCTTTGGATTTTGTTAAATGTTTTTTTTTTCTGCGTTATTGACATAATCGTGTAAGTTTTCTTTTTTTAGCTTACCAGTGTGATGGATTACATTAATTGATTTCTGAATGTAGAAACCATCTTTGTTTCGAATACCTGGGATAAATCTCACTTGATTTTATACATTGTTGGATTTGATTGGCTAATATTTTGCTGAGGATTTTGGCATCTATGTCCATGAGGGATATTTGTCTGCACGTTTCTTCTTGCAACGCTTTTGCCCAGTTTTGATATTAAGGCAAAGCTGGCCTCATCAAATTAGGAAGTATTCCTCCTGCTTCTTTTCTAGAAAATATTGTAAAGAATTGGTATAGTTTCTTCCCTAACATTTTTTTTTTAATTTTTTTGTTTCTTCATTTAAAACTTTTTGTTATTATTTTTTATTTTTCATTGTGGTAAAATACACATAACACTTTATGTTATGGACATAATACGGACAGTATTCCATGTTCATGGATAGGAGGACCCAATGTTGTCAAGATGTCATAACACTTTATGTTATGTGTACCTTGAGGTGTATGATTCAGTAGTGTTAAATATAGTCACACTGTTGTGCAACCAATCCCCAGAACTCTTTTCTTCTTGCAGAATGGAAACTCTGTATTTGTTAAACAGTTCCTTTCTCTCTCCCTCTAGACCATGTCTAGAGTTCCATCTCTCTGAACTTGACCACTGCAGATACTTCATAGAAGTGGAGTCACAGAGCCTTGGCCCTTTTGTGACTGGCTTGTTTCATATTTCATTCAGCATATTGTCCTCAAGTTTCATCCGTGTTGTAGCATGTATCAGCAATTTCCTTCCTTTTGAAGCCTGAATCATCTTCCATTGTATGTATATACCACGTTGTGTTTGGTATTTATCTGTCAGTGGACATTTGGGTTATTTCTCTTTATACTAATAGGTACCGCCTTAGCCTTGGGGGTTTGGGGTAGAGCCTTAGGGGTTGCGTATCGATTTAGGAGATTAGCTCTTTATCAGATTTATGGTTTGAAAATACCTTCTCCCATTCTTTAGGGTTTCTTTTCACTCTTTGTCGTTGTTGTTGTTGCTGTGCAGATGCTTGTTAGTTTAATGGATTCCCACTTATTTATTTTCGTTTTCGCCGCCTGGGCTTTTAGAGGTATCATGTTTCTAATTTTTGACCATCATTAAGAAAAAAAAATTCAAAGCTACGTGCACATACTTAGGATACTTTCTGCTATAAGTGAAGAAACTCTGACTCAAACTGAGTAAGCAAAACAGATATTTAGGTTCTAACATAACGGTAAGTCTGGAGGGGGAGTGGACACTGAGGTGGGTTGATGTTGGGATTGGCTGATACCAAACTTAGAATATCCTGAGAAGGGGCCTGGCATCCTTGGTGTTGGTATCCTCTCCAAGCTGGGAGCAAGATGGCTGAGGAAGTTCGAGGCATCATACGTACATGCACGATGCCCTGAGAGAGGTCTATCTTATGTCTCTTTGCAAGGATACTGCAGCCGACTTTTCACCTTTCTCATTGGCCAGCCGTGGGCCACGTGCCCATCCTGAAACTTACACCTGAAAAAAAGTGAACGACACAGGGTTAACCAATCGGATGAACGTGAAGGAGTCCCACTCAGTGATAACCGTACGAATGTGCGATGTGTATGCAAAAACTTTGTCAGCTGCAAAACGTTATACAGATAACTCTATTCACCTGGTAGGATGGATAGCACATCTACTTCTTTTATAATAAGAAAAAATTCTTGGGGCACCTGGGTGTCACAGTGGGTTAAGCATCCAACTCTTGGTTTGGGCTCAGGTCATGATCTCACAGTTCGTGGGTTTGAGCCCCTTATCAGGCTCTGTGTTGACAGTGTGGAGCCTGCTCAGAGCTCTCTCTCTCTCTCTCTCTCTCTCTCTCTCAATGAGTAAACTTAAAAAAGTCTTTTTACTACAACTAAAATATTTTTTTAAGTTTATTTATTGAGAAAGAGAGAGAGAGAGAGTGTAAATGCCGGGGGGGCAGAAAGGGAGGAGAGAGAGAATTCCAAGCAGGTTCTAGATTGTCAGCACAGAGGCCAGTAAATAATAATTAATAATAATAATAATTATATATATTAATGTATTCTCTAGGCTGTAGTAATCTACCAAAAAAGGTTACGAATTCCTTGTAAGACTCAAACTGAAAAGAGGCTGGGGGGTGACTATTCACACCCTTTCTACTTGAGTCACTTAGACTAACTCAGTAGTGAGAGGGGAAGGAAGGGCAGGATTTTAATTTTTTTTGAGAGAGAGAGAGAGAGAGAAGAGCGTGAGCGGGGAGGGGCAGAGAGAGGGGGAGAGAGAATCTTGAGCAGGCACCATGCCCAGTACGGAGCCGTCGCGGGGCTTGACGTGGGGCTCGATCCCACGACCCTGAGATCCTGACCTGAGCTGAAAGCAAGAGTCGGATGCTTAACCGACTGAACCGCCCGGGAGGCCCTGGAAAACAAGGATTTTAGAATGGGACACTGAGTGCTATGCTCACCAGGTTTGTTGCTCTCCATCCCTCCCATCTCCTATGTGACCTAGTCCCTACCCTTGCCTGAGCCCCAGGGAGCTCACTTGGGTTTGCTTGCAGGCTGGCACCTGGCTCCGTTTGGTCCACAGGAGGCAGAGGAGACGGGAAGACTAGAGACAAGCGAGGTCAAGGAATTTCTTCTCTGCCCCCTCCCTTGCTTTGTGTTCAGGTTCCAGAAGTGACTGATAGCATCTCTCCCTAACCACAGCTCCTCTGGGGCGGCTCTTTCTCCACGGCTCCAGCTCCCCCAGTCCTGGGTACCACCTTCCCCTCTCCGGTTGCCTCTTCAGCCCTGGGGTAAGAAAGGCTTCCCCGGTTGCCAGCTGCTGGGTGCCCCAACCCCCCCTTACTGCTCGCCTTCACCCTGTTGGCACCTCTGTGACTGGTCCTTCATCAAACCGTCTGCATCTGAACCCTTTGAGGCACGTGTTTCCCACCAGGACCTTGAACAATTGCCTCACTGGCTCAAAAACCGTGACATTCTGTTACAAGATGGGTAATGGAGGGGCGCCTGGGTGGCTCGGTCGGTTGAGCGTCCGACTTCGGCTCAGGTCACGATCTCACGGCTTGTGGGTTCGAGCCCCGCGTCCGGCTCTGTGCTGACAGCTCGGAGCCTGGAGCCTGCTTCACATTCTGTCTCCCTCTCTCTCTCTGCCCCTCCCCCGCTCATGCTCTCTCTCTCTCTCTCAAAAATAAATAAACATAGAAAAAAGATGGATAAGTGAATGCCACGTTCCCGAATCCATAAATCAGCATTCAATGACACAAGCCTGGAGATGTAAAGTCCCCTAACCGAGGTCTTTCCCTCCTGCAATTGTCCTGTCGTCTCAGGACCCTCTAGTCTTGTCAGAGACCTCATTTCTGAAAGGTAGGGGCAGACACATCCCAGCACGAAGAAGGCAGTCCATTTCTGCATGTTTATAAAAATTAGTAATAGAGACTTCGTCTTGGAAGGTGGGGCTTCTGGTGGCAAGGGCTGGGCTTTTTAAGAGAAAGCTTCTTGAGCCCAGAAAGAGCTTATGAAACAGAAATGATGATGTGATGTGGCTTATTTAGGAAGAGAGCACCCAAGGTGGATTCCCTCCTCTGAGTCCCCCACAACCTCACCGTGGTGCGAGATGGGAACATGAGAGTTTCCTGTACCTCCTGGAGAGGCACGACGGAGGGCATGGGCAGGTCTGGAGATGGGACGGGATGAGGCTGGGATAGGGAATGAAGAATGGACCTGGATCCAGTGAGAGGTGTAGACACTCTGTAGCGGGCATAGTGGGGACCACTTGCAAAGCTCAGAATTCAGCGTGGAATTCTAGATAAACCGAGACACCTCCTCCCACAAAAACCCGACACCAGGTCAACACCAGGGTGGGGTGGGGTGGAAGAAAATCCTGGCTGGACCGGGCCTTCATCCGAAAGAGATTATATGCCATCTAGAAATGGCCAAATTTATCTCGAAGTAGAAAGTTCCCATATTTTACCATCATCAGAATGGGGGTTTGATAGCTTTGTTAAATACAATTATAGGGACATTAAGAGATTTCTTTATTTTTTTCTGCCTAAGTTTATTACTGGGACATTTATAACATCCACACACCATTCTCCCATCTTTTACGTGTGAAATTGGCACAGCAAATGCTCCTCTTTACTTTTGCTCAGAGCCAGATGGATCCTGGGGCCACTAAAGAGGTGAGTCAAGAAGGGATCCCCGGGATAGGCACACTGAATACACGAGCTTGCGTGTGTGTGTGTGTGTGTGTGTGTGTGCATTCATGCATCCATATGGACTCTTCGGTTTCTTGCCAAACGAGTACAAACAGGTACATTCCATATCATTTTTGTCTTGCCTTCTCTTGACCCAAATCATCAGCCTTTGATCGACGACTTAAAGATATGAATTTACAAGTACTGACAAAAAAAAAAAAAAAAAAAAAAGTTGCTTTCCTAATTCATATGTTTGGCTCCTTTGAATGAAATTACCTATTTTGAAACTGGGGTAATCGAGGCCTGTTACCCCATGCTGTCAGATTATACTTGAGATATTTCGTGCACTTCTCAGGCCACAATGCAAGGGGGGTGTGGCCCCCCTTTCAGGGAAGGACATCTTTCAGGGAAGAGAAGGACTGTAGTTAGTGACGATGGTTTGGGGTTTCAGACCCTGCCATCTTGAGGAGATGTGGAGAGAACCGTGGTACATAAGGAATAACCCAAAGATAGGAAAATTTAGAAGGATCACACAGGCAGTTTTCAAGTTCCAGAAGGGGAGTGGAAGACAGATTAGATTTTTTGCATTCTCGGATTATAAAAAGTAAAACCCAAATTCCGTGTCTGGTGAGATTGCACTCCATAGGAGACGAGAGGGAGTGGAACCCTGTCCCTGGGAAGCCGTTGAGGGGCGTCTAGCCTTGGTTGGGGGTCCGGTGGATCCTTTCATCTTTGCCTTTCCGTGATTTGATGAAATTTCCATGCTGAGTAAACTTAAACAGAACCATGACCACTTTTTTCCCCTCCTTTTTACGTTTTTTTTCCCCCTGGCCTGTTAACAAAGATTTAATGACCTACTAATGCTCGAGGCACTCTTGAAAAACCACTGTCAGATTAGCACTTGGCTTTCAAAAAATTAATCTTCCTTTTGGTTTGTTTCTCCCAAGTAAGATGCACGGCTGTGTTTCTCTCCCCACCTCTGTTTTGGGAACTGAGCCGGGGAGAGTCAGATTTGCCTGGTGTCGAGTCCCAGCTGAAACAGAACTCAGATGAGGGTTTTGTATGCTTTGCACTTAGAATCAAACCTTCTTCTCTAGCTCCCCAGCAGCTGTGTTCCTCCTCCCAACCCTCACGGCCCCATCTTTGTTCCAGGCAAGGCTTGGGGCAAGCTCCAGCGAGCTGTGGCCTCGAAGATTTCCCTTCCTGTCTGCTTGGATGTTGAGAGAGGCCTCAATCATAACAACCAGGAGGGGAAAATTTAGAACGGAGTCTGTGGTTCTAATTGGTGACAACAGATTATTCCTAAAGCCAGTCCTCAATGTGGGCACATTTCAGTGGCTCCCAAATGGTTAAAAGAAAAAAGGCTGTGTGTGTGTGTGTGTGTGTGTGTGTGTGTGTGTGTGGAATTCTTATCTGGGTATATGCAGTGGTATTTGCCGCATGATTTCCAGGTTTTGTAACTTCTGCAAAGACAGAAGCTCTCCCCTGGAATGTCTCCCCCCTTTTCCCCAAACATCTAAATCCTGTTTGTTCTTGAACAGGACTGAGGAGCTTCCCACAATCCCCGAGTCGGAGGGAATCTCATCTCCTTCCAGAATTCCCACAGCATGTTGCATTCATGACCGTTGTGCATAAATTTCACGACGCATTGCTGTTGCTGTTTCTATCTTCTCCACAGGGTTGCTTAGCTCTCAAAGACATGTGGGTCTTTATATTCATCCCAGAGTTCTTGGGTGGGATGCCTTGGCAGGTGGTGGTTATTTGTGGAGGGAACAGATTAACAAATCCATTTTCACATGATTGCTCACCACCGTCTCCTTGTCAGAGGGAGGCACACTGTGGTCCAGCCCTCACAGCTGGAGAAAACCCTAATGAGGATAAATGAGTTAGATATTTTGATGCTTCAGAATAATTGTCACTGAACCCAATGAACTTCACGGTTAGTCTTTATTCTAGAAAGTTTTATTTCCCCACTATGAGAGCCAATACTTGCTTTAAAATCAAACTTGGGGGGTGCCTGGGTGGCTCAGTTGGCTAAGCAACTGACTCTAGATTTCAGCTCAAGTCATGATCTCACGGTTCATGGGATCGAGCCCTGCGCTGGCAGGGTGGAGTCTCCTTGGGATTCTCTCCCTCTCTCCCTCTCTCTGTGCCTCTCCAGTTCACGCTCTCTCTGTCAAAGTCAATAAAATAATGAAATGAAATGAATAAAATAAAATAAAATAAAATAAAAATTGAAGGTTCAAAAGGTCCAAAATCGACTCTCTGAATTTATACTCTGAGCCCCTAGAGAGCCCAAGCCATCTTGCTTATTTTTCCCTCCAATGCACTTGGCCTCATCCCAGGCCACAGTGGGCCTTTCGTAAATATTTAATACATTTCTGAAAAAGTTCAAGAAGGTAAGAAGTCGTTTTAATGTATGTTATCCCTGCATAGGGGCCATGCCAACCCTTTCTATATTATTCCGATTTTAGTATATGGGCTGTCAAAGTGAACGCTCATTTTAATGTACGTGTGACTCCATGTGATGCCAAAATATCAGTAGCTAAAATTTTACCTCTTCATCATTAGTATAGTGTCAATCGAGAGTATTTAAAGACATGAAACTAAAAAGCAGGCGAACGTTTTGGTTACTGGTAGTTTAGAAATACGACAGAGGCAGTAACAAAAAAAAAAAAAAAATAAGCGTACTAACAAAATTGTGGTCGATTCTGTGGCCTTATATAGACATAGCTAAGTAGAATTGTTCTAGTCTGGATGTGGGGTGATGGCCATCTACTGTTTAATGGTTTTCAAACTAACGTTTAGAGGGAAATGAGTGGTTTATACCAGCATCCAAATCATAGAGTTCTCAGCCAATAGTATTTATATGAGTGTTGATCTTGGATTAGTGACGGCAGTACATTAACAAGAAGGCTGAAATATTGTATTATCTTTGTGGGTTAAACAAATAGATCTACATAGCAAATCTTTTTTTGTGTGGAATAATAAAAGTAATATTATATATGGATGGTGAGGACGACATTCCATTTGGAGCCTAGAGACCTGGATTGTTTTCGTGGCCCTGTAATGAACTAGCTCCCTCCTCTGGAAACCTCCAGTTTCATCCAGTCATAGTATTGGCAACTTTATTGTAGTTAATTGCATAAATATTTTTATTCCATTACCTTTTCAAGGTCAGAGGCTTTCCTGTTTATCTTAGAATTCCCAGTGATTCGCAGGGTGTCTGGAGTGTGAGGGCCCAATACATATTCAGGGAATGAATTGAAATGAAGGTGTCCGATGAGATCATTAATTTCTACTTCTGAGGTTCCGAGATTCTCAAGATCAGAGACATTCAACACACCTGTAATTTAAACTGTGTTCAAGGATTTTTCAGAGGGAAACCACCGAGAGCTGTTGGTTCGATTCTTCCTCTCCCGCGTGACCAGTATAGCAATTCGATCGATGAGCTGATAACAGTAAAAACCATCAGAGAGAGACACCGATAGGTTTGTGGGATTAAAAGCATAACCTCGGGATGCGTGGGTTGAGCGTCTCTTGATTTCGGCTCAGGTCACGATCCCAGGGTCTTGGGTTCAAGTTCCGTGGCATGCTGGGGATGGAACCTGCTTGGCGTTCTCTCTCTCCCTCTGCCTGCCTGCTCTCTTTCTCTCTCTCTAAACAAATAAAATAAGAACCTCAACCCAACAGTATCCAGCTCATCCCTTTTCCTCAGCACCATAGGCTCTGGTACCTTTTCCTGTGAGTTGTATACACCTTCCTGCCTACTCTACTTTCTCTCATAAAGATTCTTCTTCACCACTTGGCCAATCCAATGTTTTCGGTTTTATCTTAAGCATCCTTAATATCAGTTCCACTTAAAAAAAAAACCCCACAGTTTTTGATCCCATATCTTTACCCATCACAACCATGCTTCTTGAAAGAGTTGTCCATACCTACTGTCCCCACCTCTCCTCCATCCACCCCCTCTATCCTTTTCAGTCTGCCATTTGCCATCGTCCAAGCAGTCACGGCAGCCCTTGCCCAACCTATGAATGACTTATTGCTGAAATGAACAGAACTTGGGTTGCTCTTTTCTAGCCTTCTTTTCAGGCTCATTCTTCTCAAAAATATCTGTCAAGTTGGGAAGTCCTTAAAACTCGATGCTAAGTCTAATTATCTTCTCGTTCGTATGCTTACTGTACTATTCCAAGGCTATGTTTCCTTTTTTAATTTTTTTTTTAATTTTAGAAAGAGACAGAACACGACTGGGGGAGGGGCAAGGTGGAGGAGGAAGAGAGAGAGAGAGAGAGAGAGAGAGAGAGAATCTTAGGCAGGCTCCATGCTAAGTGTGGAGCCAGACTCAGGGCTCGATCCCACGTCCCTGGGATCATGACCTGAGCCGAAATCAAGAGTCAGATATTCAACTGACTGAGCCACCCAGGCGCCCCTCCAGGCCCATGTTTTCAATTGCTTCATAAATATGACCTTTCAATTTATACTTCCATCCCAAACCACTCATCCCTAAGGCCCTTTTGATTGTCTCCAAGACATCAAGCCAAACATGTGCCAAAACAACTCCGGTCTCCCCTTGCCACCAAAAATGGTGAACCTCTTTCAATGTTTCTATTGGGGGAAGGCTCCTGACCATACATCCCGCTATAAAATTTATACCCACTCACTGTTATGTTGAAGTCCTTCAGCAAATCCTATTGATTTTTCTGTCTTTAATATACACAGTCTGATAGGTCTCTTCATCTCTACGGTCAAATCTCTAGTCCGAGCTATCATTATCCATTTCCTGGACTACTTAACTGCCTTCGACGTGCAGGCAATTGTTTGGAAACTGGCCGTCCGTGAAAACTAAATGATCCCCCACTCCTCGCAGCACGCTAAAACGCAAGAACCAAAATAAGAACCCTGACCTTCTGGCATTTGCCTATGTCTGCAGTGTAAATATTCCCAACGTGACCTCAACTGGCTTGCAAATTTCCTGAAAAGTCAGTAACCTGCTCCTGTGAACCACTACAATCTGGGTTCTGCACATGACTGCGGCTGTTTCCTCTAACTGGATTCTCTATTCCGGTTGCTGTAAGAGTGTATTCTTAATTTGGAGAGCTCAACTCAATCATTACTTCCTCAGGGAAGCCTCTTTTGATCTCCCTGACTAGGTTCAGTCCTCCTACCAGATGTTTTCTGAGCCCCTGCAATGCCTCTTTATAGCACTTATCACATTGTACATTTACATTTATTTGATTAATGTCTCTCTCCGTGAGTAGACTTTTATTTTATTTTTTTTTTAATTTTTTTTTCAACGTTTATTTATTTTTGGGACAGAGAGAGACAGAGCATGAACGAGGGAGGGGCAGAGAGAGAGGGAGACACAGAATCGGAAACAGGCTCCAGGCTCTGAGCCATCAGCCCAGAGCCCGACGCGGGGCTCGAACTCATGGACCGTGAGATTGCGACCTGGCTGAAGTCGGACGCTTAACCAACTGCGCCACCCAGGCGCCCCATCCGTGAGTAGACTTTTAAACTTCATGAGTAAGAAGCCCAGGTCTGCTTTTGATCAACATCAAATCCCCAGGGCTCAGCACAGTATATGGCATAGAGTACACACAATGAATATTTGTTGAATGAATGGTCAACATGGACTGTTGGCATAGAGATCACCCTGGTTTACTGACGTCCATTTCTGCGTGTATCTGGAACAGCAATTTTTGGAGCCGGGTCACTAACGCGGGCTCAGTGCGTTCAGACAGGGCATCTTACAAATCTACATTTAAAATTGATTGGTTTTTCTCAAGAACTCAACCAAGTCTGGTAGAAGGGAAAAATCTTAACTGGGTTGCATCCAGTCCCCGGAGTTTGATTGATAAATTATCCTTAGTTCACTGCTTGTCCTTTTGATAAATTATAGTTCCTGATTTCTGTTCCCTCCCTTTCCTCCTCCCATAGAAATAGAAAATCTGGATTCAAAGGGAAGGGACGTGTCTGATGGCACCTCTTGACAGTAGAATGAACACTGGCAACAGTCTGCCCTTTGAAAGTCCATTTTTTATCTCTCATTATACCACTCAGCTCTGTCAAATTCCCGTGGTCCCCATAGAGGGCGGCATAAAGTATAAACTTTCGGTGTCTCCCTGAACTCTCGTTCAGCTATTACAAGACTTTTCCCAGCTCAAACTGGAATGATCTTAGTATCCATTGAAACCGGCTTGAACTTTATCTCTCTATGCTTTTCCCATGACATTCTTTCACTTGTTGGGTTTCTTCCCAAATCTTATTCCAAGCTCACTTCCTCTCAAAGGGTTTCTTCTGTAGTCCGGCCCAAAGGGACTGAACTCATAGAGATGGGGCCAGTTTGGGCAGTGATTCGACACTGATGTCTGTGCAGATTGAATTCCCAGATGTGCCTCTAGTTGGGTGACCTTGTGAAGGTGATACTTCTCAAGGCTGGATTCTTTCATCAAGATTGAATGTGAGTAGAAGAGTTAAGAGAAACTAGTAAGTAAGAAAAATAGAAAAATGGTGTTTGTGTGGCCTCTGAGAGTCATCTTAAAACTATGCATTTAAGGGGCACCTGGGTGGCTCGGTAGGTTAAGTGTCCAACTGTTGATTTTGGCTCAGGTCATGATCTCACTGTTTGTGGGATCGAGTCCCACATTAGGCTCTGGACTGACAACTCAGAGCCTGCTTGGGATTCTCTCTTCCTCTCTCTCTGCCCCTCCCCAACTTGCACATGTGTGTGTTCTCTCTCTCAAAATAAATAAATAAAAATTTTTTCAAAGACTATGCATTTAGACAAATTTTGTAGCTTGTAACCCAAAGATTATGCACTTTTTATAGCACTGAAATAGTGCACAGCATGTATAAATAGGGAAAATTCACATAAACACCTAAATTTCTGGGTTCTTTAAAAACACATTCGGTGGGGCACCTGGGTGGCTCAGTCAGTTGAGCATCCAACTTCGGTTCAGGTCATGATCTCGTGGTTCATGGGTTTGAGCCCCATGTCCTGCTCTGTGCTGACAGCTCAGGGCCTGGAGCCTGCTTCGGATTCTGTCTCTCCCTCTCTCTCTCTGCCCCTCCCCCACTCACGCTCTGTCTTTCTCAAAAAAAGAAAATAAAATGAACATCAAAAAAATGAAAAATAACACATTCGGCAATATTGAAATGGCGTCTCCACATGGCTACAATAGGTTGGGGTGAGTGGCTGTCCCATTAGATGGGACCTGTGTCTTCCTGTGCCCCACATCCCTACTGAACTTTGTTAAACTGCTTGGCATTTGTAGACACCGAATTTCTGGTTTGGCTGGAGGTACTTTCTTACACCATGTTTTTAATACTAAACTATGATTCTTATATTGTTTAATGATTTATGAATTAATGACTTGTTTCCTCAGGCACGCTATAATTGCCTTGCGGCCAAGGCTTGTTATCTCATGATAATGGTAGTTAACACTTTTGAGCTCTTGCTCTATGCCGGGCCTTGTAACAGGCACGTCACATGTATTAACTCATTTAATGGAACTTCTTTAATCCCCACACCAGCTAGGAGAATGTGCTAGAAGAATGTACTGCGTATAGCTGCTTCCAAATGTAGTTATGGATTATTTCTGGCAAAGAGTCAGATTGGAGTCAATATCCCTGTGTTCAAATTGTGCTCAAATTCTGCTTCCACTATGACTGTTTAACCTTGAGAAAATGCCTAAACTTCCCCCATCCAAACACTAAGCCTTATCTATCTATCTATCTATCTATCTGTCTATCTACCTACTTATCTACCTACATATCAATCCATCCATCATATCTATCTACCTATCTATCTATCCATCTATCTATCTATCTACCTATCTACATATCTATCTACCTACCTACCTACCTACCTACTTATCTATCTACATATCTATCCATCCATCCATCATATCTATCTATCTATCTATCTATCCATCCATCTATCTACCTACCTATCTATCTACATATCTATCCATCCATCATATCTATCTATCTATCTATATCTATCTATCTACCTATCATCATCTACCTGTATTTATCTGTCAATATCCTTTCTTTGATATATGATTCTCATCGAAGAAAATGCATAGTTCAGGGAGTTTCGACAAACATTTGACAAACACATGCATCCATGTGGCCACCGTCTTGGTCAAGGTAACTTCCATCACTCCTGGAAGTTTCCTTATGGCCCTTTTCAAGCAATGCACACTGTTTTTTTGATTGATAGCACTATAGGTTAGTTTTATGACTCTGGGACTTTATGTAAATTGAATTATATGATATGATTTTTATATCTTGTGTATATATATATATATATATATATATATATATATATATATATTTTGGCTGGATTCTTTGCTCAGCGTGTTTTTGAGACTTATACATGTTGTAACACATATAAGTGGCTCATTTTTTTTTCTTTCTTTTTTTTAATCACTGAGTAGTATTCCTTTGTATTCCATCTGTTAGTGGACATGTGGGTTTTTTTCCAGTTTGGGGATGATATCAATAATTCATCTCTGAATATTCTTATGGAAGCCCCTTTTCTGTGGATATGCAATTTTCCCCTTCATTTGTCTCATCTATGAAATGGTGGGGGGGGGTCCAAAATAATATCTACCTCTCACCATCTTCTAAGGATTAAATGAAAACATGCCTTGAATCCATAACATGAGCCTCAGCACATAACAAATTCTTAAAATTAATTCTATCTATTATTGTTTCCCAAGGGTAACTGACATACAACTTCACTAGGTACCCAGAGAGAGTTAAGAGCTAACTCTCTCATTTGTCTACAAACAAAAAAAACTAAAGCACATCATTTCAGACCATCCTTTACTTGCGATCATTTGAACTACACAGATACTTACACATTTGAATTATCTGGATAATGTCCACAGCTCAAATTCAAAGGTATTGAATTTTGGGTTAAACTCAAGTCACGCAAACACATGCAAAGTTGAAGGGCATGCAAAACCAGTAATTGAGAGAACCTGTTTATAAGAAGAACTAATACCAGCCTCATACAAGAAGCTCAGATAATTTTCTAGACTTAAAACGAATCTTATGGGATAATGTTTTGGTAAGTTGAGTTGAAGTGAATTAGGGCCATGTGGGAGTATATTTTCCATAAAAGGGACGTGAATGTTTAAATCTAATGGAAAAAAGATGCTTGTGGCAAATGCATTTAAAGCTCTGATAAACTCACAACTTGTAACCCTCGCATAAACACAAAGGCCAATACTGCTCAATTTCTCCCCAGTGACTAGAATGCCCCCTCTCACCTGCCCCTTCACTCATGGAGACAGGATGAAAACATACATCCTGGGTTGGCAGGAGACTTTAGTGTGACATATTTCACCCTGTGGGTGACTTTTCAATCGTGTGCCTCTGTCACTGTATCTACTCAATACTCTCAACATTTCATATTTTTTTTTAACATGTATTTATTTATTGAGAGGCAGAGAGAGATAGAGCATGAGGACGGGAGGGAGAGGGGCAGACAGGGAGACACAGAATCTGAAGCAGGCCCCAGCTCTGAGGTGTCAGCATAGAGCCCGACACGGGGCTCGAACTCACAGACCGTGAGATCATGACCTGAGCCGAAGTCAGACGCTTAACCAATTGAGCCACCCAGGCGCCCCTCAACATTTCACATTCTAATGTGTCCTGTGTGCCCTTTATGCCAGCAGGTTCTCTGAGGCAGGCAGGCTAGTAGGGAAGGCAGGCTGCCATTTCTTTAGCTACTTTTGGGATGCCCCTGTTGAAAAGAATTGCAGAAACTTACATTGTTCAGTCTTGTATCCATTGCCTTGTTCTCCACTGAAAATTACTGGAAAAACCTGTCCTACGGACAGATGACTGAATGGGTTAAATGGGGCTTAATAAAAGTGAAAAAAAATTTTATTAACTAAAAAACATGTTTGTTTTATACCTAACACAGAGATTTAGGTTTGTCTCCCCTATTATATCATTATAAGTAAATCTCTTGACAAATAAAGCATTTCTCTGTGTGTCCTAATACGGCCCTTGTCTTTCGGATTCAGAATTAGGGGAGTCAAATTGTATGGACATGTTAAGGCTCCTGGTGCATATTACCAACTTGCCTTAAAGTGCTTGCACCGGTTTCCACTTCCGTAACCCGTGCAGGATGGATATCACATATCAAAGGCAACGGCTCTTAGAGTAAGAACATCTTGGCTCATCCGGTAACTGGAAATCATTTGGCATTGTTTTTAGTTTCTACTTCCCTGCTGATTTGCTTTTCGTGTTTATGGGTCATGCCACCTATGACATTAACATTTGGAAAGCCACCAACTTGTTCCACAAGTGTGTATGAAAGTCCTAGTATGATAGCCAAAGAGCGAAAGCAACTTAGTGGCCATCAACGGATGACTAACAGGTGGTATATCCACACAACAGACTATTATTCGGCCCTAAAAATGGATGAGGTACTGATACACATTACAGCATGGGTGTATCTTATAAGCATTATGCCAAGCGGAAGAAGCCAGTGAGTTACAAAAGGTCACATGTCATGATTCCATTTATTTTTTTTAACTTTTTTTAAATGTTTATTTCTGAGAGAGAGAGACAGAGAGACAGAGCATGAGTGGGGAGGGGTAGAGAGAGAGGGAGACACAGAATCTGAAGCAGGCTCCAGGCTCCGAGCTGTCAGCACAGAGCCCGACGCGGGACTCGAACCCACAAACCCTGAGATCATGACCAAAGCCGAAGTCGGATGCCCAACCGACTTAGTCACCCAGGAACCCCTCATGATTCCATTCAGATGGACTATGCAGAAAAGGCAAATCCATAGAAATAGAAGGTAAACTAGTCGTTTCCATGGCCTGTGGGAAGAGGGCACTGGGGAGTTTCTACTAATGGGTAAGGGGTTTATTTATGGCGTGATGAAAATGTTCTGGAATTGGATGGTGGAAATGGCCGCATAACTTTGTGAATATAGTAAAAACCAGTGAGCACTATAAAACATGAATTTTGTAGTATGTGAATTATTTATCAATGCTTAAAAATTACATACCAGGCATTAGGAAGGTTTTGGGGGATACCAGATGGAAAAAAGGTAGCCTGTAGTTCATTGGAGGAAGAGACCTGATTGTATAAGGGCACAGAAAAGTGCATGTAACTAGGTCTTGCACTATTTTATTTATTAATTTTTTTAATATTTATTTTTGAGAGAGAGAGAGAGAACATGAGCAGAGGAGAAGCAGACACAGAATGGGAAGCAGGCGCCAGGCCCTGAGCTGTCAGCACAGAGTCCCATGCGGGGTTTGAACCCACAAGCCATGAGATCATGACCTGAGCAGAAGTCAGACGCTTAATCAACTGAGCCACCCAGGCGCCTCAGACCTTGTGCTATTTGAAAGGTCAAACAACCTCTCCAGACTGGCTTGTGGAAGGACAGTTAGAGGCAGGGATATCCTTTGTGGATTTTCCATGGATTCTGTGATTGGGGTTCTAACTCTGTCTCCTTATGAACTAGGACTTCCAGTTTTGTTTCCCTTGAGTTAGTTCACTAGAAGGTGACCAAATCTTCCTTGCATAGTGGGCTATGTTCTACATTTAGGAAATCTTCATTTTTGTGCCCCTTTTCTTATTATTTACAGTATGATGTCAAACTAAGGAACACCTCCTTGACAGCATCTTTGTGCCTCAGCGCCTTAGTCAGGGACTGATAATAGTCGTTCTATCAATATTGTTTAAACTTTACTCAAAATATAAATAATTCGGGGCACCCAGCTGGCTCAGTGGGAAGAGCATGTGATTCTTGATCTCAGGGTTGTAAGTTTGAGTCCCATGTTGGGTGTTGAGATTACTTAAAAGACTAAATTCTTGAGACACCTGGATGGCTCAGTTGGCTAAGCGTCCGACTTCAGCTCAGGTCATCGAGCCCCGCTTCGGGCTCTGTGCTGATGGCTCAGAGCCTGGAGCCTGCTTTGGGTTCTGCGTCTCCCTCTCCCTCTACCCCTCCCCTGCTTGTGCTCTCTCTCTGTCTCTCAAAACTAAATAAGTGTTGGGGCGCCTGGGTGGCGCAGTCGGTTAAGCGTCCAACTTCAGCCAGGTCACAATCTCGCGGTCCGTGAGTTCGAGCCCCGCGTCGGGCTCTGGGCTGATGGCTCGGAGCCTGGAGCCTGTTTCCGATTCTGTGTCTCCCTCTCTCTCTGCCCCTCCCCCGTTCGTGCTCTGTCTCTCTCTGTCCCAAAAATAAATAAACGTTGAGAAAAAAATTTTTTAAATTAAAAAAAAAAACAACAAAAAACAAAACTAAATAAGTGTTTAAAAAAGTATTTAAAAAAAGACTAAATTCTTAAAAAAAGATAATAGCATAAATAAATAAATAAATAAATAATTCATCCACCACTTAATCTGTTTTCTCAGTAAATGCGAAATAACTTTGGCCAAGTGATTATTTTTAAATTTTTGCTTCATTTCATGCAGTTCTCTTGCCCACGAGTCCTGCCTTAATGCTAATGATGTTGAACGTGTGCCATGATCTGGCAGATGGGAAGGATTAGGTCCAGTTGTGTTTCCCAAGTAGCTCAGAGACAGGGCTGGATTAAGAGATGGTGGGGTTGATGCTCAGACCTGGGTTTAGTCTTCATTCCCATCTACTCCCCCTACTCTTCAAGAAATTGCATACATAGATTTCACCCGCGTTGTCTATTTCACAGAACTCCTTGTAAAGATCAAATGAAAACTAAACATGGTATCATCTTGCAGAACAGCATGCATTCCGGAAGCTGGGTCGTCCTTGACGCCATCATCATCATCATCATCATCAATGTCTCATTCTCATACATACTTTGATGGGTGCAAATTTCTTTCAGTTGTTCAAGCAGGATGGCAGAGAATGAGACAAGGGTAGAAAATTATTTTCTCTTATTTCTCAAACCGATACCGGTTAAGGTAATGTTGGTCGCCTTCTTGGGTTATGGCTAAAGAGAAATACTGCACTGAGCTCATTTGCTTAAATTATACAGTAAAATATGTAGGCGAACAGAGTGGTTTTTATTTCTGGGTGGATTGATCGTGTGTTGGGCTGATTTATCTGAATGTACCGCAGCTAGGCGATGCTGTAACCTCTAGGTAGGGTACATCTCATTATTTTGTAGTGCCCAATGAAGGTTTTCTGGAAAATGAGACTGAGTTATGGCTGGTCCTGGCAGGCAGTGTCATTTTTATTTGCTGTCAGTGAGTGCTGGAGAGTGAAGAGTCACAAGGGCACTATATTTTGTGTCATAAGAGATTGCCCCGTGATAAATGATCACTACACAGCGATTGGAGACCGAACTAATCAGTCACTGGAGGGTGGTATTGACATGCACCCATCACCCTGGCAGCCAGGCAGCAGGGAGAGGGCTAAAAGAACCTCTACGTTACAGCTTCTTTTTAAGAGCAAACCATTACCTTGTGATGGAGGGAGGGGAGGCAACAGTTTCTGCTACCACCTTTGAACCTTTAGTTGGGTGACCTGACATCTCCTAGACTGTTTGTGAAAGACGGATTCCATGAGGAGATGGTCGAACAAATGAGGAACAGAACCAAGAACATCTGGCGTCTTGGCCCAACTGGAGGAGATGGTCTATCGGACATGGCGGGCTGCACTTCTAGAGTCCGGTTAGAAACCCTGTTTTCATGTAGTTTCTCCAAGTCGGTAGAAAGATGCTCCCTAGAGATCAACAGACGACGGGCCAGTGGCAAGTGGCTCTGTGGGAATTGGATTTGCCATTTCTTTTCTACTGAGGCTGCAGGTTACAGATGCTTTGGGCTTTTTGGATCCACAACATCACCGACCTTCCTCTAAGTTGGTGTTTGTAATTCTTCTATTACAGAGTCATTTCTTTGTGAACGCGGTTTCTCTATTTCTGCCTGAAAATGCAAATGCTGATGATTTAATTAAAATGGTAAGTTTTCTTGCAGGAGGAGAGAGAGAATCTGAGGTCTCGAAAGCAAAGAACATAAAGGTAGACACAGGGATGGTGTGAAAAAGAGAAGGAAGGAGTGGAGGGCCCCCAACCCACTGCTCTCTTTCCATTTCTTTCCATGCCTTCCAGCTGAGGCTGCCCAGATTCTTTCCATTGGAAGAAGATGGATCCACAGGTGTGACCTACTTGGGGCCGGAGGATAATTGGGGGTAGATCTGAGCAGCTCCCACTTTCCCAGCCACACCCTGGAAAGGACAGCAGGCAGGTACAAGCTGGCCTCGCCCTCTCTAAATGTTGCCTTCCAGAAGGAGGAAAGAAATGGGCACCATGGATCAAAGGGAACCTCCCTTGTTTGTTTCACTTAAGGTAATGGAGCAGTTCCCACACCCTACACAGAGCCGCTCTAAGTTCTTAATTCTTTAACCGGCATGACCCTCTTTCAAGGATTAGAGCCGAGCAGACGAAAGGCTGTCCCCATTTCAGAGTAGACGCTGGAATCAGGAGAGTTGTTGTTCTGGCCTTTGTTTGATTAGGTTACGAAATGTGTATTCGTCTTACACAAATGAGAAAGAAAAAAAATCATTTAAATTAACTAACCACCACCTTAAAATAAATATGATATTTTGATGATTAACCTTTAGAACTTTCTCTTTGTGTGGGTACACATGTACTTTTTCAAAAATAGACTATTTTACAGTGTACTTTGCAACATATTTCTGTCCCTTATCTTATTTTATATATATACTATATGTATATCCATACCTTATTATATACCCATGTATATATGTACCCATACTGTATATCTATGTATCCATACCTTACTATATACCTATATATATATATACACACACACACACGTGCTATATATATATATATATATATACACCTTATTATATACATATATAGACCTATATATATTATACATACACCCACACGGTGTGTGTGTGTGTGTGTGTGTGTGTGTATATATAGGTACATAGGTATGTATATATACACACACACACACGCTGTATGGGTATCCATACACCCATATGTATGTATATACCCATACCTTATTATATACATATATATATATATATAAGCCCATACTGTATGTGTGTGTGTATATATATATATATAATACCTTATTATATATCCATACCTATACTGTGTGTGTGTATATATATATATATATACACATATATATATACACATATATATACACACACACAGCCATACCTTATTATATACATATATACACCCATACCATATATATATATATACACACATACACACACACCCATACTGTATATATATATATATATATATATATATATACACACCCATATATATTTATATACCCATACCTTAATATAGACATACATATATATATGCCCATACTGTATGTTTGTGTGTGTATATATATGTACCTATGTATATATGGGTACCTTAGTATATACCCATATATATATATATATATATACCCATACTGTATGTGTGTGTATATATATATATATATATATATATACACACCCATACCTTATTATCTACATATATATTCCCATACTGTATATATATGTATACACACACCTTATTATATACCTATATATATATACCCATACTGTATGTGTGTATATATATACCCATACCTTATTATATACATATATATGCCCATACTGTATATATATGTATACACACACCTTATTGTATACCCATATATATATACCCATACTGTGTGTATATATACATATATGTACATATACATATATATACATATATATATACATATATACACACACACATATATATACACACACATACCTATACCTTATTATATACATATATATGCCCATACTGTATATATACATATATACACACATGCCTTATTATATACCCATATATATATGTGTGTGAAATACATATCAACACCATCTTAATAAGATACCCATCACACCTTGATTTTAACTTAAGTGATTTAGTTAATCAGTTTCACATTATTGAACAATTAGGTGTCTCTCCTCCCTCCCTCCCTCCCTCTCTTCCTCTCATCTATCTGTATCTATGCAGCCACCTAGCTATCTATTGCTATTGCACATTGAGCTGCAGGAACACTCTTGAACATACATTGTCTGGGCACATGAATATAAGTTAGATGATGATGGGCACATCATTATTATTTCTCTGGAAATGAGGTTCCTAGATAAATGATACATTTAAGATCCCTAATATATAACACATGTTTTACATTCCATTCAGGAGAGTAGCAGTGACCACTCCCTTAGAGTTTAGGACAGTGGTTTTCAACCCTCACTACTCATTGAAATCATCTGTGGAGATGTTAGATAATATCAATGCCTGGGCTGTACCACAGATGAATTATAGCAACGTTTCCAGGGGAGGGGCCCAGGCACCAATATGCGCAAAAGGCTCTCCAGGTGACCCTAACACACAGCCAGGGTTAGGAAGTCACTAGTCCAGGGGCGCCTGGGTGGCTCAGTCGGTTGAGCGTCCGACTTCGTCCCAGGTTGCGATCTCACGGTGCGTGAGTTCGAGCCCCCTCATCGGGCTCTCTGTTGTCAGGACAGAGCCTGCTTCGGATCCTCTTCCCCCTCTCCCTCTGCCCCTTCCCCACTCGCGTGCTCTCGCTCCCTCTTAAAAAGAATAAAAGAATAAAAAATGTAAAAACATCTGTATTTCTCCTTTAACTGAATTCCGTCAGTGTATGCTTTATGTCTCTTCAGGCTTGGTCATTAGGTACGTACCCCCGAATAAGCCTTACATCTTCCTGATGGGTTATTCTTTTTATCATTTTGGAATATTTCTCTCAGTCACCGGTAACACTCTATGTTCGAGAGCTTAATAGATAGCCAAGCCAGTCTTCTTATGCTATCTGTTTGCATTGTACACCCAATTTCCACCCATGTATTTCCAACCTAACCATGGCTTGGGGTGTTTCTTGTAACCACTCTGTAGCTGGGGCTCGCTGTTTTAGCCGTTCTGACGAACTCCGACTTCCAGTTGGAGTTGATTTACATCTACCACCTTATTATTTGTTTTCTGTTTCACCTTCTCTGCTTTACGGTTTCTCTGTTCCTCCTTCACAACCTCTTATGGGTTATTTGAATGCATTTTTAATATTCCATTTTCGGGGCACCTGGGAGGCTCAGTTGATCAAGTGTTTGACTCTTGATTTTGGCTCAGGGTTGTGGGATCAAGCCCTGCAGCAGGCTCAACACGTGGAGTCTGCTTGGGATTCTCTCTCTCTCTCTCTCTCTCTCTCTCTCGTAAAATACATAAATAAACATTTAAAAAAATATTGCATTATAATTTATGTATAAGCTGTTCAACTATTGCATTTTACATCATATTTTTGGTAGTTATTTGTGGGATTACACTATACATCTTTGATTTTGCTCAGTTTCTTTGGAATGAGTATGGTTCCCCTTCTCCAACTGATATGAAACTAAGGCACCAAGAGGTTCAGGGACCCGCACCGAACTATTAGCGAGGGCTGAAAGCGAAGACTATTTTACGGTGCACTTTGCTGGATCCACTGAAAGGGGGAGGTCAGAGCTAATTGGTTGGGTGACTGGAGGCTGGGCTGGAAGGTAAACTTCGATCTCAGATCCGGAGAAAGCTTGTCCTTCATTGGCACTTGCACGGAGATTGCAGACAGATAACAGCACCTATCTGGCTAGCGCAGTTCCTTTTTTTGGTTCTTACGGGGCTGAGTGTTGCATTTGATGAGAATGTATCTTCTCTCCTTTGCAAATGTCAGTGCCTGATCCGTAGCTCTCATTTTTCAAGTTCATAGATAGAACATTTATTGTTGGCAGTGGAAGCTAATAAAAATCCTCCAGGCAAGTTCGGGCGTTTATTATGGGAATCATATTTAAGTCCCCCTTCTTGAAACACGGTTTCCTCTGTGGGTCGTCTTCTCCCGGGCGAGGGGGATACAGTTTAGGCATAAGGGCTTATAGCAGGATCTTAGTAACAAGAGGTCAATCCTGCCGTTTCAATTAGCACTTAGCTAATTCCAGCCCTGGTTTCCTTCCTCGGGGTGGGGGAGGGGGGGAGAACAATACAACTTGCTCTAGAAAGGTCTGTGGACTCAAAGTCTCAGTATCCCCGTGGACAGCAGAGAGCCTGCATCTTCCTGGGGCTTTGCTACTTAAGAGGGTCAGAAACACTCCCTGTGGCTGCTGGAATTCTACCCAGTTTGCGGGCTATCCTTCTGTCTGCCATTACTACTCAGGAAGTTTCATAGAAAGCTGTGTCTGTGGTATATACAGTTTCCCCAGTATTTTTTCCCTGGGCTGTGGTTAATACCCTTGACAGCCATGAAATATGAAAAAAAAAAAAAAAAAAGCCCGAAAAAATAACAAGCATGCACCTTCAGAATGCACCAAATGGATTGCAGTCAGTCTTGGCGATACTTTTGCAATACTGAACTCGCTTTAATCGCTGGTGGAACATTAAGTGAATTGTAAGCACTGCTGTTCGTGCAGGTGATTTGGGTCTTTAGAGTGGACTATGGGGGCACGTGGTAGCATGGGCGCGTCCACCACGAGCAGGTCGTGGGCCAGTCACGTTTCTCGGGGCTTTGGTGTCCTCATCTGTAAAACGAAAGACTCGAAGGCAATCACTTTGAGGTTCCACTTGCGTGTCTGGCCCAGATGCCGGGCGCAAACGACTGCAGGGATCCCCATGCCAAGAGTGATTTTGGAGAGACCAAAGAGGAAAATATAGAGAACAGGAGGAAGCTATAATAAACCCTGGGATGATGAGGTGTGTGTGTGCGCGCGCGCGCGTGTGTGTGTGTGTGTAGAGAAGTTGGCTGGGAAAGAATAAAACAGGAAATAATTACTAAAGTTCTTCTGCTTGTTCACTGCCATTGCCTTGGGACAAACACGTACCTCCCTCTCACCTGCCGTGTCTTGATCTCTGGCTCAAGAGTCCTCAGGAGTCAAATTAGGGCAACACTGAAGTCCAGCGCTTGTGGAAAGCCTGAGGAAAACAGATGCATGCTCGTTGGCCACCATAGTAATTCAGCCCAAAACGGAAAAAGTTTCAGGCAACCCCTCCTAGCTACATGCTAGCAACAGAAAAAAGGAACAAGAAAACAGAAAGGAACTAAGAAGATGTATTGGGTGTGAAAACTAAAATAACTAAAATAAGTCCAACAGTAGATTCAACGAAGAGCAGGGAGGGTTCGGCAAAGGACTGATTAGTGAATTAGAGGACGCACTCGGGATATCTCCCAGGTGGGAGAAGAAAAATAGCAAGAAATATAAAATACGAAGAAAACCCAAGATATATGGAGAAAGGGGGTGAGTGTTAAAATCCGGATAACAGCAGTTCCAGAAATACAGAGAAATTTTTTTAAATGACAATAAATGAGGGGCTCCTGGGTGGCTCAGTCGGTTGCGCATCTGACGTCGGCTCAGGTCATGAGCTCACGGTTTGTGGGTTCGAGCCCTGCGTCGGGCTCTGTGCTGACCTCTTGCTCACAGCCTGGAGCCTGCTTCAGATTCTGTGTCTCCTCCTCTCCCTGCCCCTCCGCTGCTCACGCTCTGTTTCCCTCTGTCTCTCGAAAATAAATAAAGGTAAAAAAAATTTTTTTAATAAAAATAATTTTAAAATAATTTTAAAATGACAATAATGAGAGGAGGAAAAAATGATGGAGATAATTTTTCCGTGGATTAAAAAGAAAAAGAAACCCATAAGGAGTTCTAAGAAAAAGCTCGCACCCAGATACCTGATGGGCTGATCGTAGAATGTCAAAAGTATCTAAAATCTTACAGAAGGAACGGATTACTACAGAGGAATAAGATTGACATCAGGCTTTTCAACAGTATAAGAAGGCAGCCAAATACCTTGGTAAGCCTTCTTCTTCTATTTTCTTTTTTTTTTAAATGAAAACTAATACCAAGAAGAAAAAAAAAACCCCAAACATATGTATGATAACTCCGAGATAAAAGATTAGATATCTGCAGTGTATCGGGAGATTCAGGAAAAAGATCAAAGAAGAGGAGAAAATGTTGAAAGCCCTGGACTATTAAGCTAGATAATAAACATAGGTACCCTTGGTTTTCAAGTAAAAACACTTAATAAACAGCAGGGCAGGATAGGACAAACTGAAAGAAGAAATTAGGTTGGTAGACATAGTTCTAAATATAGCAGTAATTGCCATTTAACAGGTAAGCCAATCAGTTAGAAAAAACAACACCAACAACAACAAAAATAAAAATACGGCAGATTAGAAAACTAAAAGCAAAAGCAATACTCAGATTCAGGCTGCTTCCAGGAGATATATCTAAGAAGAAGGGCACATGGAGGTTTTAAGTAAAATGATGGAAAAGGATATATAAAATAAAAACAGAGTATCTCACAAGTCATCATTGGAAGCTAGCATAGCCCTGATGGAAAACCCAGGCAAAAACATTACAAGCAACGAGCTGGAAGTTACAGGGTCATTTTACTCATAATTCAGACAAAAATTCAAAACAAGGTGTTAGGACATTGAATGCAATAGTATGTAAAAAACAGAAAGCTCTACAGTTGAAACGCTCTCACACATTTCATACGTGAGTGATTTGTTAGGAGAAAAATCTTGTAATTGCTAATTAACACATTGAAAGAGCACGATTACGTGGCGATCGCAATGGATGCAGAAAATATTCAGTAAAATTCAACAGCCATTGTATGTAAAACAAAAGGAAAAGTGTTAGTGACTTAATTAGGTGCATTTTTATTTATTTATTTATTTTTAATATTTTAAAAGTTTATTTATTTTTGACAGAGACAGAGTGCAAGCCTGAGCTGGGGAGGGGCAGAGAGAGAGGGAGACACAGAATCCGAAGCAGGCTCCGGGCTCCGAGCTGTCAGCGCAGAGCCCGACGCGGGGCTCGAACCCACAAACTGTGAGATCGTGACCTGGGCCGAAGTCGGACGCTCAACTGACTGAGCCACCCAGATGCCCCAAGGTGAATTTTTAAAAATCAAGAATATAACTTGGAGGTACATGATTTTAACACGGTATTGGAGTTTCGAGACATTGCCATATGAAATACTGAGGCATGAAACTATAACAAAAGGGAAAAACTGTCATTATTTGTAGAAGCGTGTTCTACTACATAGAAAACTCAAAAGAATTTACAAATTATTAAAAACAATGGGAGAATTTAGCAATTTGGATAGGTGTGATTTATATACAACAGTCAAATCTCAAAACATCAGCAACAAGTAATTAGAAACATTATTAAAGAAGAAGTCATAATTTACATAGGATCCAAGGATACGCAGCATCTAGGAATAAAGCATACAACAGATTTGCAAGATATCTACAGGAAAAATTATTAAAATTTTATTTGATTACTAAAATTAAGGGATATTAGAAGAGCTGAGTAAAGTAACGCACCATGTTTATTGATAGAAATATATTATTAATATTGTGAATGTGCAAATCTTCCCGAATATTCCCCCAAATAACCTTGTGGATTCATTGCATTTTCAAACAAAATATGAATAAGATTTTTCAGAGTAATGCATCATTTTGGAAAGATAACTCTAAAATCTCTGCTGAAGTGTAAGGGACCAAGAATTTTCAAGACACTTTTGAAAAAGACAAGTGGCAAGGAGAGACTGGCTTCTTAGGAAGTTACAGTTGTTATGGCATCAGCCCTGCAAGCAGTGAAGTGGAAAAGAAAACCCAGACAGGTCCCCACATGCATGGCATTTTGGTGTTAAAAGAGATACATGTCAAATCAACAGGGAAAGGAGATACTTGTAAAGAAAGCTAGAAAAACCTGCACATCCATATGGGGAAAAAATATCCCTACCTCACACCATACACAGAGGTCAACCTAAAATGCATTAAGGACTCAACTCTCAGAACGAAAGTTGAAAATACTTACTAGAAATTATAAATATCATTTAGATGTTGGGGTGAGGACAGCTTTCTTAAACAAGACCGCAACATTTACTATAGGGGAAAAAATGGCAAATTTGACTAACATGAAAATTTTAAAACTTTGTTCATTCAAAGACACTTAT
This sequence comes from Leopardus geoffroyi, assembly GCF_018350155.1. Lineage (NCBI taxonomy): Eukaryota > Metazoa > Chordata > Mammalia > Carnivora > Felidae > Leopardus > Leopardus geoffroyi. The sequence continues at coordinate 8,182,917 of NC_059330.1, forward strand.
AAAGGGGGGAAGTAGCTTACAAACTAGGAGAAGATACTTGCAAAACACAGAAACAAGGCATACATAAAGTCATACAAGCATACGTAACTTCTATAAATAAGTAATGATAGAAGGCAAGTAGAAAAATGGGTAAAAGTCATCAGTGAGCAGTTCACACACAGCCAACAAACATACTGGAGATGGTTGATAGCATTAGTAATGAAGGACGTGTGATTCAAGATTGTAATAAGATGTCACTGTATACTCATCTTGGCCCAATTTTATAGGGCTGACAGTACTGAGTGTTGGAGAAGATATAGATCCATAGGTTCTGTGAGGTGCAACAATTTTAAGACATTTGTTCCCAACATTAACATTCACGTAGGGGCACCTGGGTGGCTCAGTCGGTTGAGCGTCCGACTTCAGCTCAGGTCACGATCTCACGGTCCGTGAGTTCCAGCCCCACGTCGGGCTCTATGCTGATGGCTCGGAGCCTGGAGCCCGCTTCCGATTCTGTGTCTCCCTTTCTCTCTCTGCCCCTCCCCCACTCATGCTCTGTCTCTCTCTCTCTCTCTCTCTCTCTCTGTGTCAAAAATAAATAAAAAAAATTAAAAATAAAAATTCATATACCCAGTAACTCACCAACTCCACTTCTAGGTGCCCACTCAAGGGAAAGAAGCATGCAAGAGAAATGTAGAACATTCTTAGCAGCACTGTTGGCCATAGCAAAAAGCCAGAGGCAACTCAAATTCCCACTAAGAGAGAGTCACTGATACTTGGATACAATGGAATATTACACAGCCACCCAAAGCAGCAACTATAGTAACATGCAACGATCAGGATAGTCTTAGCGATGGACTATTAAGTGAAAACAGTGAGTTCAGGAAGATTACACACAGCTCCATATTCTTTTCATAAAGCCCCCCCCCAAAAAAGCAGGTATTTGTAATACTCTTAGAAATACATATAGGTGGGGCGCCTGGGTGGCTCAGTTGGTTGGGCGGCCGGCTTCGGCTCAGGTCACGATCTCGCGGTCCGTGAGTTCGAGCCCCGCGTCGGGCTCTGGGCTGATGGCTCAGAGCCTGGAGCCTGCTTCCAATTCTGTGTCTCCCTCTCTCTCTGCCCCATCCCCCGTTCATGCTCTGTCTCTCTCTGTCTCAAAAATGAATAAAACGTTAAAAAAAATTAAAAATAAAAAAAGAAATACATATAGGTGCAGTAAATGTACATAAAAGGGAAAGCAATGGCATGATGAATACAGGATTCAGGATGCTGATGACCTCAGGTCTGGGGAAAAAAAAGGAGTAGGAGGGGAAAATTTCATGGCTGTATGCACATTACTGCCCAAATCCTAGTTTTTGTTTGGGGTGTCAGGGCCATGAATGCTTATTATGTCAGTGTAAGGGAGGGAAGGAAGGAAGGAAGGAAGGAAGGAAGGAAAGAAGGAAGGAAGAAGGAAGGAAGAAGGAAGGAAGGAAGGAAGGAAGGAGGAAGGAAGGAAGGAGGAAGGAGGAAGGAAGGAAGAAGGAGGAAGGAAGGAAAGAAGGAAGGAAGGAAGGAAGTAAGGAAGGAAGAAGGAAGGAAGAAGGAAGGAAGGAAGGAAGAAGGAAGGAAGAAGGAAGGAAGGAAGGAAGGAAGGAAGGAGGAAGGAAGGAGGAAGGAGGAAGGAAGGAAGAAGGAGGAAGGAAGGAGGAAGGAGGAAGGAAGGAAGAAGGAGGAAGGAAGGAAGAAGGAAGGAAGAAGGAGGAAGGAAGGAAGGAAGGAAGGGAGGAAGGAAGGAAGAAGGAGGAAGGAAGGAAAGAAGGAAGGAAGGAAGGAAGGAAGGAAGGAAGGAAGAAGGAAGGAAGAAGGAGGAAGGAAGGAAGGAAGGAAGGAAGAAGGAAGGAAGAAGGAGGAAGGAAGGAAAGAAGGAAGGAAGGAAGGAAGGAAGGAAGAAGGAAGGAAGAAGGAGGAAGAAGGAGGAAGGAAGGAAAGAAGGAAGGAAGGAAGGAAGGAAGGAAGGAAGGAAGAAGGAAGGAAGGAAGGAAGGAAGGAAGAAGGAAGGAAGGAAGAAGGAGGAAGGAAGGAAAGAAGGAAGGAAGGAAGGAAGGAAGGAAGGAAGGAAGGAAGAAGGAAGGAAGAAGGAGGAAGGAAGGAAGGAAGGAAGGAAAGAAGGAAGGAAGAAGGAGGAAGGAAGGAAGGAAGGAAGGAAGGAAGGAAGAAGGAAGGAAGAAGGAGGAAGGAAGGAAGGAAGGAAGGAAGGAAGGAAGGAAGAAGGAAGGAAGGAGGAAGGAAGGAGGGAGGAAGGAAGGAAGGGAGGGAGGGAGGAAGAAAGGAAGGATGAAAGGGAGGGAGGGTGAAAAAGAAAGAGACAGAGGGAGAAAAATAGGGAGGGAGAAACAAAAAGAGAAGAGAAAAGAAGAACAAAACAAAGAAGCGAGCTCATTAAATAGCGCTCTGTGTCGCGGCATCTCAACAAGTGGCGGTTCTCAAGGCAGGCCTGCAAAAATCTCTCTGCAGAATGTCACTCGTTAACTTGTTTCCCAGACTTGTGGGCTCTGCTTAAATCTGTCCTGATTAGGGATATTAAAGAACACCTTGATGTCTCGGGGGGCATGCACGTGTGTGAGCGGCGGCCAGCGACAATGGCACATCACCGGGATGTGTTTAGGAAACACACACGCACAAATATGTCTTGTGGCAGAAAGAGACAAACCCCCCAGAACCTGTGTTTTTGGTTTGTTTTTTTTATTTCCCTCCTCTATCTTGTTCTTCTCTCCTTCCCCCCCCTCCCCTTCCTTTCCTTAAATTTTCTTTCCCCCCCCCGGCCTCCGGACATGAGTCACACTGGGGAGGTGCAATGGTGTGGGATTGCTTTAGGGAGAAGGAAGGTATTAAATCCGCCCGAGTGGCATCAGAACACATTTTGTTTGGGCGATTTGTATTTTACGGCCCCCATGTAAATTGCCATGTGGAATTTAATAACCCAATCGAGCACCTTCCGTCGAGCCAAATTGGCATTTGTGTCCTGATTTCTGTAGGAGGTTTCTGGGCTTCGGGACGGGGGAACGTCTCACAGATGGCAGCGTTTTGATCTGAAATATTTTTCTGCGGAGAGATCAGTTCCAGACTTGCCCAACTCCTAGAATTTGGGGGAAGAGAGCAGCGGAAGGTGGTAATTTGCTAAGAAAGGGAGGAAAAACAATAATATTTATTTGATTACACTTTCCTGTGTTCCAGTGGGGGTAAATTACAGGCCTAATGACTTCGGTGTTGAGCGTTCGCCTTGAACAAAGCTTGCTAAGACTCGGAGGGCTTTGGAGCAGAAGGGAACACAGAGAGGAGACACTGCTGTCACTAGGGCTTTGTGTACTGGGTGCCAGGAATACTGTCAGGCTCCCAACACCCTCTTCCTGCTCTCCTTACACTGACTACACCAGCAATAACAGAATAAGGGAAACCATTGTGGATTATTAGTAATAAAGAGAAGATTCCCATGACGCATGAGCTCCGCAAACGTCTTTCGTTGGTATTGGTCACTTTTTTAAAAGTTTGTTTTGTTTTCCACAGAGAAAGAGAGAGAGAGAGAGTGGGGGAGGGCCAAAGAGAGAGGGGGAGAGAGAGAGAATCCCAAGTGGGCTGTGCATTGTCAGCAGCGCAGAGCCCCATGCGGGGCTCGAACTCACGAACTGTGAGATCATGCCCTGAGCTGAAATCTGGGGCCCAGCGCTTAACCGACACCCAGGCGCCCCTGGCTCGCTTTTAATCCTTGCAACAGCTCTGTGCAATGGGACCCTTACCCCCCTTTTATAAGTGAAGAACGGGGACTTTTCACGATTGCAGAATTTACCAGGGTTTTAGACTTGAGCTCTGTAGAAGTGTCTTATTATTTTCCAAAGACTGAATTCCCTAGCGTTGCCCGCTCACTTCCTTAGAGTTCCAGACGCCTCTGTGGAAAGGCTGTCCGGGCCCAGAAGAGACAAAGCAGGATGAGCCCCAAGGTCGAGCTGTACTGGGATGGCCCCCCACCCCACCGGGAGGGATGATGAGCCCCCCAACATCTGGGGCACCCCACCAGCCTCCCTGTGCCCTGCCCACGTGGCTCACTGGTGCCCTGTTCCACCTGCTCTGGGGTGGGAGCACCAAAGGAGCACAGACGTTGAGAACGGGCCAACCTGGGTTTGAAACCAGATGGTCTGCCAGCACCGGGACCTCCGGGGACTGTTTACCACTTCAAGTTTCCATGCCTCGCCCTTCATTTAGGGGAAGTTACACGCAGGTTGCATCACTGCTGTGAGGCTGACATGGGGTGGGGCCCTCCCTGACGGGCCACATGTAATACTGCGCTAGTCCCAGGCCGCGGGGACGCTGGACTTAACCCCGATGAGAGAGAGACTCTTGATCAAGACAGACTTCTTGGAATTCCCTGGAAGGCAGAAGGGAGGCCTCGCCAGTTTCTGCAAAAGTCAGATCCTGCCTCTGTCCATGACTCTGCGACATAATAACAATCATGGGGAGAACACTGGATCAAAACCCCCCAAATCCCTGCGATTCAAAATCCCCACCGTGACACTTAATATCTGTGTGACCCCGAGCCATTCACTGGGCTTCTCGGAGTCCCTCAAATAACACCTGTCTTGTCTGCTTCGGTGTGGAAGGGGTTGAAAAGAGGGCAGACAAGTAGAAAAGAGTTTTTAATTATAAAGGAGCCTCAGACATAAAGCTGTATTATCTCCCCAGCTGTAATGACTGATATTCGACGCCGCAACGTGTATTTCTCTACAAAATTCCTCGAGGAGACTAATACTTCAAAATCTTTCCGAAATAGACCAGAACCTTCTTGGTTGAGTAGAAGGTCCCAGCTCCAGCGCCCCTGACTGCCCAGGCTCTGTGCTCACAGATAGCGGAGGAATCTTTATCACTGGGGGATCGTGGTGGGGGGTAGGGGAGGGATTTCTAATTTGTGGGACTAGATGAGAATAAGATCATACGCTTTCTCCGTCTCAGCAGGAGAGAAACGCTTTCCCAACACAGCTGACAACCTTCAGATAAACCGGTCCGGGCGACCAGGTATTTGTAAAAGGTTAATTGAAGGTGCCTTCCACGTGTTCATGGAGTCTCAGGCCGGACATGATTGCACTTGGCTCTGTCTAACCAAGTTTTCATCCCCCCCCCTTCTGCCTGCACTCATCTGATGATAAAATGCCGTCTATTACTGGCATTCGACCTTTAAATGGCAAAGAGCCTCTTTGTCATCAGAGAGAGTCATGAGGAGCCGTAAAGGAGGAGACGGAGTGAGAATACTAACGCACATCACGGAGCCCTATCCACTCCGGTGCAGGCGGCTGAGGGAGGAGGCGAACACAGGACGCCCAGACTTCCCCTCCCCAGTCCTGTCCTGCAACACTCGGTGGCATTGCTGACCGCCAGCCGCGTGCCCATCCATGCACAAGCCTTCCCGCTTGCCACCTTAGACAGAAAACTCTCTTTTTCCTAGGAGTCCACCCACTTCTTCTGTGCAAGATTTACGTGATCATAATTTATACTGGATTACCAGCTGCGCGGCGATGCATGGCTCTATCTGCTTGGGTTATTCTTCAGGGCCCCAGTCATGGGCGCCAAAAATTCTCTGGCACTTGAACACGCTCTGTGGGATCCTACCAGGCAGGCCTGTCGAGCAGGATGCTCAAGGGTTCAATTGCCATCAAATTGCTGGGCAACGCTGCTAAGCCACTTAACCTTTCTGTGCCTCGGCTTCCAGAGCTATAAAGTAGCCTGAGTTTAATCGTGTCATCTCGCCTTCTAATGGGAGTGTTTTCAGGAATCACTAATGCCAAACCTTGTAAAACACACGGGAAACTACGAAACCTGACAAGAAACCTTGATCTTAAACTCGACTTTTCCTCCGGGGCGTGGAGAGGAGAGTAAGGGGAGGCAGCGTTTCCGCACTATTTCTCCAAACAACCAAATCCTTTTCGAGGTTTGCACACCAGAAATCAATATGTAACATCTCTGGCCTGGACGGCAACGATGTAGTCCATAGAGAAGAATGAATCGATCGATCTGGCAATTCTGGGCTTCCTAACGCCAGCTGAGATCTCAGGATTCAAGGTTGACACCTGTCTCTCGTTATTGGTCAGTCTATCTTCCCGTTCTTGGCCATGATCGCTACTCTCCTGCCATCCCTCACGCATCCTCGCACGACAGACCGCTGTCGCCAAAGCGAGGTGACGAGACCCTGGTATCGAATCAGCATCTTTAGAAATTTTGCTTGAGGTCCCGGTGTTTAAGTTTAAACCTGTGCCTTCACCATCTTCAAATCAATCTGCCAGACGTATCTACTAAGCGTGTACAAGGTAGATGGGACTTTAGGAGACGTAGAAGAAGAAACGGAACCCATCCTCAAGAACCCGACATAAGGCGACCAGGCACGGAACGACAATGGCTCACCGCCTTATTTTACAAAAAATGTTGAGTCTAAGGGAAGTGCTCCCTCTTTTTCTCGGGACTAAAATTTGTGGACCTTATGACAGTCATGTACCACTCACAAGACTCCCCCGCTCCCCCCACCCCTGCCAACTTCCTAATATGGTTTGGTATTCTGAAAGTCTGGAAGTCGAATTTTTGGATAAATGGGCTTTTATAACCATCCCTATAGGGTCTACTTCATAGCGTCGCTGGAATGAGCAAACTGTCGCATTTGAAAGCATTGTTAAAATGGTATGAAAATAAAAAAGTAAGAGTGAGTGACACAGGGTCAGCTTAACATTGAGACACGACAGGCAAATGCCCGTTCGTGGTGTGATTTCAGGGACTTTGGGAAATGCCCAAAGCGTCCAAGAAGAAAATGCTCCCCCACCTTCTGTGACTGAAATTCCTACCAACATCACTTAATCCCTTTCGTTTCAGGAGTTGATCCCCGTTAAAATGTCTATATCCATGGAAGCGGTAATAATTTAAGCTGCCCCCTCGAGCTACTGTCCTATTTTTTGCTTCTTTTCACTGTAAACTTCTTAACGGACTGGTCTGCACTCCATTTCCTTACCACCCACTCTCTCCTTAATCTCTTAAAATCTAGCGTCTGTCTCCAAATCTCAATGGCTACCGTTCTCCCCAAGGTGACCAAAGATTTCCGAATCACCAATTCTTTCTGACCACTTTTGAGCCCTCTACGGTGCCCTTTTCTTGGAAACTCTTCTCGCTCAATATCCAAACTACCATGCGATGTGTCTCCTCTAGAGGCCCTGCTCGTTTCTCTATGTAAACTTCAGTAGCTGGATTTATTTTATTTTATTTTATTTTATTTTATTTTATTTTATTTTAAAAAAATTTTTAAATGTTTTTATTTATTTTTGAGACAGAGAGAGACAGAGCATGAGCAGGGGAGGAGCAGAGAGAGGGGGAGACAGAGAATCTGAAGTGGACTCCAGGCTCTGATCGGTCAGCACAGAGCCTGACGCAGGGCTCGAACTCACAGAGCGTGAGATCATGACCTGAAGTCGGACGCTTAACCGACTGAGCCACCCAGGCGCCCCAGTAGTTGTATTTCTTTAACTCAGGTCTTCTGCTTTACAGGTGGCTAAACACCTTCATCCACAGTACGTCTGATTTTCAAAGCTTTATGCCACCTCTCGAGGATAAGAAAATGAGAGTTCAGAGAACTGCTAATAAAAAGTGGAGCTGAGAAGTTAGCCCAGGGTTCCCGACTCCAAGCCTGTGTGGTCAGCACGCCTCTAACTGCAACCCGACGATATCGGAAGGCAGAATGAAGGTTGAGCTCTGGGTTAGACTCCCGGGTTTTCTGCTCAGTGGTCTTGTGGCGTCGGGCGAGTCGTCTCGTCCTTGCGATCCTTTCCGTATTTATAAAATGGGAAAAATAAGAGAAAGTCTTACTAGTTTGGGGAGGTTAAAGGAGATGATTCTGGGGGCGCCTGGGTGGCGCAGTCGGTTAAGCGTCCGACTTCAGCCAGGTCACGATCTCGCGGTCCTTGAGTTCGAGCCCCGCGTCGGGCTCTGGGCTGATGGCTCAGAGCCTGGAGCCTGTTTCCGATTCTGTGTCTCCCTCTCTCTCTGCCCCTCCCCCGTTCATGCTCTGTCTCTCTCTGTCCCCAAAATAAATAAACGTTGAAAAAAAAAAAAAAAGGAGATGATTCTGACAGAACATTGAACGTGGGGGTCTGAGACACCAAGATAGCTTGAATATAAATGTGAGACACTGTTGTTAGCTCTAACAAGGAGACTTGAACAGACGGTCTTGAAGAACACTTACTCATACCCCTTCTTTTCCTATCTGAATGAGTGCCCTTCTTGAGTTTCCATCTTCCTGTCCATGGTATTGACATCCTTCACTCCCCTAGACACCTGGCTTCGAGATCTGGCTCCTATCCTTCCTCTTATCCTGTCACCTACCAAGCTTGGTTTATGGTTTCTTCACTGTGTTCTTCCCACCTGCATCACTGATGAGTCCTCACCATAGTCTCTGAGTGTTTGATCTCTCCCTACTCCCATCCAGCCTTCAGTGAGATTGATTTTTCAAAAATATAGTTTTAATTTTTTTTTTTCAAGGTCGAAAAACACCCAGTGGTGGTCCATTGCTTTAGGGGAAAGCTAACTGTTCCATATGGAATTCAAAGTCATCCTGGACCTGACCCCTACATCCTTCTTCCTATCCATTCTGCTCCCTTCATCACTAACCCTCATTCTCTGTTCAAAGCTTCTGTTCCAATCAGAAGTTACAACCCCAGACAACCTCACTGCCACGTCCTTATCTTCTTCCAGGGGATCTGCTGGGATACACTCCATTTGTTTCCCCTTCTAAGTCAACTTGGCTGTAGGTTCAGCCTCAATACTCATCTTCTCCAAATTCTCCCGCCCCACCGTCAACTCAGTTGTATCTCAGCTTCCACAGCAACAACAGCTACTATTCATTGACCATCTGCTGTATCGTTTACCCACATTGTATGTCACCAAATACTACCGTGCAAAGTGGATATTGCTACCATCCACACTTTGCAGATGAGGAAATGAAGGCGTTAACACTAAGAAATTTGACCAAACTTTCTAAGTGGTAGATGTGAGGGTTAAGCCAATTCTGAATACGTACCTCATTCATTACACCTTGACTGCCCAGCACTTATGTCCATTTTATTTTGTTATTTCTTTTTTTTTTAATTTTAATGTTTATTTTTGAGAGAGAGAGAGAGAGAGAGAGAGAGAGAGAGAATGGGGGAGGAGCAGACAGAGAGGGAGACACAGAATCTGAAGCAGGTTCCAGGTTCCGAGCTGTCGGCACAGAGCCCGACGTGGGGCTCGAACCCACGAACTGAGAGATCACGACCTGAGCTGAAGTCGGACGCCCAACCGACTGAGCCACCCGGGCGCCCCCTTACTTCCATTTTAATATAAGTATCTGCTGCGTCGCATAAATATTTTAAAATATTTTAACGAGACAAAGTATTTTAGTGAGAATCTTTCTTCCCTTCAACTAGATTTTAAGTTTCTAGAGGCTATTTTCCCAGGACCAGACACTATATTTGTCTGTAGCAGTGGGCAACTGACGTCTAGAGGCTCCACGGAAAATCAAAAGGATTGGTATGCCTGGTTGTATAAATTCTCCATATCCCGAGACATCTGGAAAAGGTAACATGTTACCGAAAAAGGGATGGAAAGTATGAATTTCGATGCAAGGGGCTGCCTATGAGGACACGTGCACATTAGTATTTCATGCCTCTTGGGGGCGTGTCAGATATGACAGCAGCTGGGAACCCCTCAGAGATTTTGTGTCACAGCACGTGACTTTTTGGGACATTCTGGAGTGGATCCACATACCTCTGTTGGTATTTCTATCTCCAGAATCAATCTTTTGGACCACAAGGTTGTTTTGGTTTGTTTCTGATCACAAGGCACCCTCCCTGTTAGCAGGGGCATGGCCATATTTTCATAGTGTGATATCCAATATGTGTTCATATATTACAGGCAGCACTGGTCAACTTCTATTAAGTAGCTGATATGCAATTATGGGAGAAAGGTGGATGTGGGGCCTTAGAAATGCTGTCACAGATGGCTTTTCTTTCCCTCTTGCCATTCCCACAGCCACCCAAATTTTGGAAGTAGCCCATTCATTTAAACTTATGTTCTTGGGAGGGGAATTTTAGGAGAGATCTTCAAATAAGTAACAAAAAGGAACAACCATTTAAAAAGCTGGCGATAAAGGGGTGCCTCGGTGACTCAGTTGGTTAAGCGTCTGCCTCTTGATTTCGCTGCCGTGAGACCAGGCCCTGCATCGGGTTTCACCCTGGGATTGGGGTCTGCTTGAGGTTCTCTCTCTCCCTCTCTCTCTCTCTGCTCCCTTCCCCTATTCATGATCTCTCTTAAAAAAAAAAAAAAAAAAAAAGAAAGAAAAGCTAGTGATAGACATGAAGGGCATTGTCTTGATAAAGACATATTTCTAGGCCAGTCGTAAAGAGTTGAGAAGATACGGGTACACGGAAGTCGCTTTCCTTCGATCTTTCACTGGCCTCTGTTGGTGTTGGGGTCCTCTCATGCCTCACATTTCTCATGGCCTCTCTGGGTCCCCCACACTGCTTTGAGTGACAACCCCCTGTTGTCTCTCTCTCTGGATCTCTCTTCCTCTCTGATTCCCCCCGAAACCTTTTATCCCCTGCGTCTTTGTAGAACTCAACTTTTCTCTTTCATGCGACTTGGCAGAAGCCCCAAAAGGCTGAAGATTATGGTCTTTCTCTGTATCTGTGTGTGAATCTTTGTAATTACATTCTCAGTTCGAAAGGAGTAATTTTCTTTACACCTAAGCCCTGAAGCTTCCCTCTAAAATTTACAACTTGCCTCTGACTCAACCTGCTTTAAGATACCCACTTACTAACGTCCAAGCCTACAAGAACATGATTTCCTTTAAAGTGTATTTAGTCAGAATATACAGGTACTTAAAAAAGAATAGAACGTGCGTGCTCTCGCTGTTTAATTCCATGATATTGGTCAACAGAACCAAAGTGAACTCCATATATTCCTAACATCCCTGAATCACAAGTCTATCAGGAGAGGTGCACATTGAATTCCTTTTGGTTTCTGGGGTCAAAATGACATTTTGATTGCAAAGCAAACAGCAATGATTCAGCGGTCCCTGGGCACCTGCTCTGAGCTCCTATACTAGGCACCATGGGGGTTAGGAAAGTGGATAAGATACAGCCCTTATTTTCAACATGCTTGGAGTCTACTGAGAGGGCAGAGTACACATCTGAATCAAGGAGCTACAAAGCAGAATTTTAAGGAAATAGATGAAAGAGAAGATTGACAGGGACTCAGGGAAGGAAGGACAGTTGAGGCTTCTGCCTAAACCGCAGAGATGATGTCAGGAAGCAGAAATAATGGGTGCCTACCCGTCAAGTAGCAAGAGGGTGAGCAATGATGACCAAGACTGAGAACTCCCAGCCTTGATCTAAAATAGTTTCAAAAATATATTTGGCTAGAGCAAGAGAAGAATGAAATCTAGGGGCGCCTGAGCGTCTCAGGCGGTTAAGCGTCTGACTCTTGGTTTCGGCTCAAGTCATGATCTCACGGTTCATGAGTCCGAGCTCCACGTTGGGCTCTGGGCTGATGATGCAGAGCCTGGTGGGATTCTCTCTCTCTCCCCTTCTCTCTGCCCCTCCCCTGCTTTCTCACCCTCCCCCCCCAAATAAATAAATATACTTCAAAGATTTAAAATGAAATCTAGTAGCAGAGGAGAAGCCTGAACGCGGAGTTTAGGAGTCACGTACAAGTGGGGCTTGAATGACGTAAAGGAGGTTGAACTTCACTCTTTGCCAATAAGAAGCCACTGGAATTTCCAGAAATAATTTGATATCAATCCTTTGGCCATAAAAGAATTCAATATCACCTCTGATGTACAATCTTATAAAAACATGAAATTTTTTTCGTGGGAAAAAGAGGCCTTCTCAAGCTTACGAAGAAAGAACACAAACATAAAGGGTAAGAGATTAATAGCACAAGGGATGGAGGAGAGAATGAAACCAGGCATCCTTGGTGGATATTAACGTTCCATTTCATGGTGTGGGATGCCAACAGCCGCAGTGTCGTAACGATGGATACTCAGAGCCTGATGTTGGATTGGGTGTTAGGCAACATAGTCCAGGGTCCTTGGGGTTTTTTTTTTCTTTAAAAGGCTTTGCCATCCACGGGGGGGAGTATGTGGCCTCTCCCCAAAATCCAAGCGTAATCTTTACAGGCATTTTGTCGGCATAACAGCAGACTATTACCGTGCAAACAGTCATTAACCGCAGGCCGTAGGCAAAGCTAATCCTGAGTGCATTGCAACCCATTGGAACCAGGAAATCTGAGCTGCTGCTAATAGCCTTCTAGCAGCTGAGTCCTTAGCCAGTTTTGGCCCAGCTTTCCATCCATGATAACAGGGCTCCGTTCTTGCTTGCGCCCTGGCGTTGTATTCTGGTAGGGGAATTTTTCACTGGTTGAAAGAAAAAAATCCTAGATTTGATTGACGTTTTGGTTTTTCACTCTGAAAATTCAAACTCAGGGTGGGACAGAGATCTTGAAGATTTTAACGTTCAGCTAGGAGTCGTCTGCGGGTGCTGAGGGCCAGCAGAGGTGGGCGGGGTGACCAGTTCAAAGCTACACAACGGTTTTCTCTCCGTGCCCCCCTTTCTCAACCCTGCTTCTCTTTGGTTCAAGCTCAACAGATCTGAGAAACAATGGCGCCTTCCTCTCTGATTTTAATCTGTATCTTCCCTTTGCTCCCGGACATCTAAACTTATAAGATATTTCATGGGGTTCTGATCCTTTTCCACAGTGTCTCCCAAACCCAGTCCTTCATGCACTGCTTGACAAAATGAATATCAAGGGAAGGCGAAGGGCTGACAGATCTGAAGGACTGGAATGGCTAGAAGTTTCTGGGAATGTGTTCGCAGGGCACTTAGCCTAACGGGTGTCAAGGACGTACTGTGGAACGTCTGTCATTTCAAGGCCACAAGGAAAACATTTCTGGACGTCCGATTTCAACGCTCCTTCATTCATTGACGAAATAAGACATAGAGGCTCCTGCCACGTGTGAGGTGTTGAGCTGGCTGCAGAGATAGGCCATCCTTTATTTTGTCTGAGAAGGTTACATTTCTATGACACAGAACCTGGGTCATGGGTCCATATCTTAGTTGCGAGCTGCCTCAACCAAGACTCACATGGTTCAGAATGTTACATATGCAGAAATGGAGGCTCAGGGGTTGAGAGGCCAAAGCAAGCGTGGATGGGGAAATTTATCGTAACTATGCCCATTTGGCATTGGATGTGGACCGTGGCCGAGAGACCCCAGGACTCAGGAGATGAGACTGGATGCTGAAAAAGAGCGAGATGACACATTGCAGAGGACATTCCTGTCCTCACCAAGTTCACAGAAAAGAGAGAGTCCGGGCACATCCAGCTTGCACGTTATGATCAGGTAAAATGATCACGACAGGATTATTCCCCCGTACTAAGAAAAACGCACCATATGAAACATGTTATAACCTATGGAATCGGTCCAATGCAGCACTTTTATACAGAATTTTCCTTCGTGTAATGGATCTTGGCATGAAGAAGCTGCAACTGATTATCATTGCTGTGTGTGAGTGTATGTGTGCGTGTGCATGCACGCGCGTGTGCGTGTGTGTGCGTTGAGGGTGGGGCAGCAGATGTACAGCCTGGAAAATTATGGCTAATTCTTCTCTTTGGGATGAAATCTTTCTGATTCTTTTCATCATTACAAGATGGGGATACTCAGAACTCTAAGAGGTAACCTTAGACTCGTATCTCACCAGTCAGAAAGTTCCCTTCATCGCTTGTTGAAATTCCCTTTATCGGATCCAGTAGAATGTTCTGCAACATTCACATGTCAACTGTGCACCTTTAACGTTCCACCAAAAGGGAGAGAACACGTGACAGGCAGAATAGGCTGGCCTTTGGAGACGATCTGGCTTTCTCAATCATGGGGCTGGGGGCACAAGGGATGTCTCCTGCAACCACATGGCTGCTCTTTTGTGGGGGCAATTAGGAAATTGCTTCAGTAATTGGGAGATGTTCCGACTCATTTTATTTTCTTCCTTAGGGCATAAATGTGGTTATAAACAATCACATGTTGTAACTTATTTGGGGGGCACTGGAGGAAGTCTCCCTCTCTCTCTCTCTCTCTCTCTCTGACTATCACGAAAGCACAATTTCTAAACAAAGAGAACCTTTAAACAGGGAAATTATAGATATCACATATTCTCCTCCTTGTTATAGATGTGAAGCCCATTTTCTCTAAAGGGACTTAGTTTGTCTATCCCACTTAATAACTATATATTCATGTCTATTAATCCATTTGTTTTATATAAGAAGGAAAAATAATTACATAGTGATGTTAAAGATTCTTTTTTATTTTTTTTTTAATGTTTATTTTTGAAAGAGAGACAGACAGAGACAGAGCATGAGCTGGGGAGGGGCACAGAGAAAGGGAGACACAGAATCCGAAGCAGGCTCCAGGCTCTGAGCTGTTGGCACAGAGCCCGACGCGGGGCTCGAACTCAAGAACAGCAAGATCGTGACCTGAGCCGAAGTCAGATGCTTAACCAACTGAGCCACCAAGGTGTCCCAAAGATTCTTGATCCCTTTACAACATATTTCATGTGGTTCTGATCCACATGAAAAGGATGCTTCCTCTTTGTCTGGACATGAGAGTATTGGGGAATAAGATAGTCATTTAAACATCAAATCTGTGATTTCTAGCCCTCATGCGTTCATTTTTGGATCTATGGTAGACTGACCAACAGTCCTGAAGTTCTCATTACTAAACACAAATTCTAGGGAAGATATTTATCAAAAATATTTTAAATTCAAAGATGAAATTCTAAGAAAGCAAAGACGTCCACGTGAAGACAGAAAAAAAAATGTGTACACGTGAATCCAGGGAGCTGAGACATTCCTGGAGCCACCACTATCCCTGGGGCCCCTACTGATCTGAGAAGCCCAGAACATTGGCGATAATGGCTACCTGCAAAGTGGGACAGGAGACAAAGCATTTGGACTTTGTGGGCTGAGGAGGCAGATCAGAGAATCCAACATATACTATTGGCACAAGATGATGTCTAACCTCAAGTAAAGATGAACTAGGACAACTCCAGAAATCTCTTGGGCTTGGCTCTGGATAGAGGGAGAATAGGGAAAGTTCTCTAAAAATTCATGGATATGACTTACCTCACATGGGTTTGTACACCTAATTCATGGTTTTTACATGGCTTCATAACCCAGAAGTTGAGGATTTTACCTAAAAGTGAACCAGGTTTGGTTCAGCTCAGGGAACCTGGCAGAAGCAAATGCTGTTCCTTCAGGACAAATGATCTCAGTTCAGGCCTCCAAGAATTTCCACTAATAGAGTTTGAGTAAGCATGTGCTCACAATCAAAAATAAGAAAACACCCAAGGCCACTAGGCATCATGACCGAGAGTCAGCAGAACAAACAGCAGATAAGAATTTTCAGATTGGAGTTACGGGATACAGAATACATGTATATTTAATACATTTTAAAAATACAATAGGGGCGCCTGGGTGGCGCAGTCGGTGAAGCGTCCGACTTCAGCCAGGTCACGATCTCGCGGTCCGTGAGTTCGAGCCCCGCGTCAGGCTCTGGGCTGATGGCTCAGAGCCTGGAGCCCGTTTCCGATTCTGTGTCTCCCTCTCTCTCTGCCCCTTCCCCGTTCATGCTCTGTCTCTCTCTGTCCCAAAAATAAATAAACGTTGAAAAAAAAAATTTAAAAATACAAGAAAGAATTGGGGCGCCTGGGTGGCTCAGTTGGTTAAGCGTCGACTTCGGCTCAGGTCACGATCTCATGGTTCGTGGGTTCGAGCCCTGTATCGGGCTCTGTGCTGACAGCTCAGAGCTTGGAGCCTGCTCCGGATTCTGGGTCTCCCTCTCTCTCTGCACCTCCCCCTCTCATGTGCTGTCTGTCTCTCATAAATACAAAAAAATTAATTAAAAAAATACAAGAAAGAATAAAAATTACGAGTAAGAAGCACAAGGTTATCAAAAATAACAAATCTGGTTAAAAAACAAATATACTGAAAAATCTATATCTCAAACAACATAAAAGACACATATATATATTTAAAATTAAAACCCAGTGAAAGGGGAAGATTGGATTGGGGTGAAGAGTGAGTTAATGAAATAAAAGGTAGACTTTAAGGTATTAAATAGAATGCTCCACAGAGAGAAAAAAAATCAGAAAAAATGAAACAGATATTGAGAGATATGGAAGAAAGAGCAAAAAATGGTCAAATATGCATTTAATCACAGTTCCAAGAGTTTAATAGAAATGATGGTGGAAAGATAATATTTGGAGTTTGATAGTTGAGAATTTTCCAGAATTGATGAGAGATAGGACTTCCTAGATTCAAGAAGCCCAATAAACTTCACTCAGGAAAAAAAAAAAATCAGAGAAATTCACACTCAGACATGTCAGGGTAAAATACCAGAACACTAAGTACGACAAAATGACTTTAAGGCAGACGGAGGAAAACATCACTTGCAACGAAAAGTGAGTAAACCAACATCTGGCTTTTCTTTTTTTTTTTTATTTTTTTTTAAATTTTTTTTCAACGTTTATTTATTTTTTTGGGGACAGAGAGAGACAGAGCATGAACGGGGGAGGGGCAGAGAGAGAGGGAGACACAGAATCGGAAACAGGCTCCAGGCTCTGAGCCATCAGCCCAGAGCCCGACGCGGGGCTCGAACTCACGGACCGCGAGATCGTGACCTGGCTGAAGTCGGACGCTTCACCGACTGCGCCACCCAGGCGCCCCAACATCTGGCTTTTCAATAGCAACAGAGATATCCAGAGGAAATGTAATAGATGTATAATACCTTCAAAGTGATGAAAAGAAATGCGTGTCAACCTAGAATTACATTTCTGGCTAAGCTACCTTTCAAAAACAAGGATTAAACAAAGACATTTTCTGGTACGCAAAATCTGAGAGAGTTGATCAGTACGAGACTTGCAATACAAGAAATTCTAATGCTTGTGCTTCAGGAAGAAAGAGTGTCAAGAATTCAAGGAAGATAAGTAAATAAAATGGTACTCGGGGGAAAAGGTAAACACCTCTTAATGGTAGAAACAACAACGATAACATAAAATTTATTTTTTTAATCAATCCATTAATTAATTATTTGGGGGGAGAGAGAGAGAGAGAGAGAGAGAGAGAACACGAGTCAGGGAAAGGGGCAGAGGAAGAAAGAGAGAGAATCTTAAGCAGGTTCCACGTTCAGCACGGAGCCCAACACAGATCCCGATCCCACGACCCTGGGATCATGACGTGAGCCGAGATCGAGAGTCAGATGCTCAACAGATAGGACCACCCAGATGCCCCTCATGTCTCATTTATTGAGTTAAAGAGGTACAGAGCTAAAATACTGGACAATAACACCACATAAGCCAGACTGGACATTTAGAGCTAAAATAGGCTAAGCTTCTTCTACTTTTCAGAATGGAGGCAGAGATTAACTTAAAACTATGCTAAGAATACATGCTAATGTGTCAAGGCAGTCCCTAAATAATATAAATGTGGCATATAAATTTCAAACCATTAAAGGAAAAAAAGGGGAGAATAAAGAGGAAAATAATCTCAATAACTTCAAAAGAATAAGGGAAAGAAAGAAAAGGAAATGAAGGAAAAGAAGATACCTAGGGTAGGTTGCCCTCAAAAGCAGAGCCTGAAGTGAGGGTTGTGTACAAGGGGCTTATTTTGGAAACTGGCGGGAGCAGCGGTGGGAAGGGTGACGCAGTGCAGTCCATTATTTAGATAATCATCACTGACATTTCATCAGAGACCCTCTGAGGAGCCATGAGGCACATACCCCACAACTGTCCACCCAAAGCATGGGAGAGGGGAGTGTTTACTTGCTGATGTCTATCCATCACCCATCGGCCATGCTTCCCCATTCCAGGTTTGTGCACATGCCAGAATAGTGAGTATAATTTTGGAGCTTTCTTACATGGGAGCAATAGAGATGCCCCAAGGGGCTGAAAGGAAAGACACGTGGGACAGTTGAGATCAGCTGCTACCAGTTCACACCTGCGTGGACCTCGCTGCCACCACCACAGCTGGAATAACATGATGCAACACTGGGCACAGACGTCTGATCAAAGCACAGATGGGAAACAAGTATAAGATGGTGGAAAGGATTACCAAGTTCCTGGAATCCACAACAAATGTAAACAGGTTCAACTCTTTAGGTAAAAGGCATAGATCATCTGCCTAGATTTAAATGTTAGTTCTCTGGTGGTTCCCAGAGATGCTTTGAACGTAAGGACCATGAGGTGGCAGGTCAAAAGATGGAAACCCCTCCCCACCACCACCCCCCACCCCGTATCATTGACCTACATCCTTCCCATCTGGTGGGTCCGTTACTTCCCCCTGCAGATCACCGGCAGCCTGGGGCCCCTGGCTTCCGAGCAAGAGTTGTGAAAGAAATTAGAGATCTTCTTCTTTACAAAGGAAGAGATTGAGATGTAGGGACATGTTCAGAGACACAAAACTCAGAGGTAGATCTTGGACCAGAAGTCAGATATGTTAATTTCAAATTCATTTACTCTTCCTCTATACCAAGGCAGGGACGGGGGAGAGGGTCAGTAAACATTCTTATGTAACAGTTCAGGTATTTCCATTTCTGCCGGCCCTGTGGTCTCTGTTGCAACTACTCAAATCTGGTACCGTCCCCCAAGAGCAGCTACGGCCAGTATGTTAATGAATGGCCGTGTCTGAATTTCAATACGAGAACATTTACAGAAACAGCCCGATTTGGCCCGTGGGCAATCATTGGCGCACCCTTGCACTACACCACGGTTATTTTCTCAACTATTCTCAAAGTAATGGCTAGCCTCCTCATTGCCCCCATCACACGCTGGAGAGAAACCCAGCCTCGCATCTTCGGTGATGCTCAGTTTCCATCTCAGCACATCAGAAGTAGTTGCCCCCCACCACAACTGAGGTAAAAGAAAAAAGAAGAAAACAGAAAGGATTAGTAAAAGAAAGAAAGAAAAGAAAAAGTTGCTGACGGTTCTTACCAAGATGACCACTTGAAACACACCGTGACTTCTGCTGTCTCCCAAATTCCTTTCCAGGGCGTGGCGATGTGATCACGTGGTGTGGGGAGTCATGCTGGCTAGAGAAGGGGTATCACCTCACTTAACATCGCCTAGTTTGGTAATAAATTTCCTGGAACCACATCCCTCTTCTCCTTGGATAAGTCCCTCCTCCTGTTAGGGCCCTTTTCGACAAACACAAAAGAGACCACCCAAATCTACAGCAATATGAGATTTCCCCTCTTTCCCATTTGCCCAAGATTATGGAAATTTTCCTCTCTTTGCTCATATATACATTTTCCAATATTTTTACAAGGAGCACAGATTTCTTTTTCGAGAGAGAAAGAGAATTCCGCACTGCCACCAGAATTACTTTGTTATCCTTCTTCCACGGGCTTCTCTCCCTCTAGACATGACAGAAGATGGTTTATGCTTATTAACATATGGAACTTGGCACCCCCAAAGCTAAAAAAAAAAAAGGGCAGAATTTAATTTGCCCTTTGTAGTTCCTCTTCTCTAACCCTTTTGGTAACATTTCATTAACTCCGTGCTTTTCTCTAAAGTCGCAGTGTATTGTTCTTTGTTTTTTAAAAACAAGACGAAACAAAGCAAAAGCCAAAGCTAACAGCCCTTGTACAAAGAACAATAGGAAATGAACAGCCGACGCTTCCAGGGATGATGATGACGATTATGAATCTTTGTGAGAAAATGTCATTGGGACTCTGCCATGGAATTGAATTCCTCTTCCCAATTTTATTGGCACTTATTGGGTCTGACAGTTTGATGAGAGAATTGTGGATTATTTAGAACCTCTTCCATCACTGGCCGATCCAGTTTGATAAAAAGCATTTACTGAGTGTTAGTTACAACCTCAGTTACCATGAGGAGGAAGGAGAAAAATGAAATCGTTGCCTTCCCTCCACAAGGGGAGGGAAGGAGAAACTCATGACAGACCTTCGTCTCTGTATTCAGCTAACCAAGATTTAGCCCTCGCTCGCTTTTTACACAGCCGAAGAAAGAAAGGTACAAATGATTGCAATACAGAATTATTTATTTATTTAAAAAATATTTTTTAAACATTTATTTATTTTTGAGATGGGGGAGACAGCGTGAACGGGGGAGGGGCAGAGAGAGAGGGAGATGCAGAATCTGAAACAGGCTCCAGGCTCCGAGCTGTCAGCACAGAACCGGACCCGGGGCTCGAACTCATGGACATCGAGATCGTGACCTGAGCCGAAGTCGGACGCTTTACCGACTGAGCCCCCCCAGGCGCCCCAATACAGAATTATTTAAAAGGAGTTTCTCGAGGAGGGGTGGCGCTCACTGGGAAATTCTTCCCAGGGGATTAAACAGGGCTAGGTTGTAAAAAGAGAAAGGAAGGGAGACTGTGTGACAGGAGCCTCGGTATCAAACCCGAAAGTCTGGGGAGGTACATTTATTTCCTTCTTTGAGTGCTCTATTTTGTTTTCAAAAAATATTTAAATTTCCAGCTTAAATTAAAAAGTACCCCGTCCGCACCCACTGCCTTTGAGTACGGGCTGGACTTTGACTAGGCTCACATTCAAAGAACAGTACACGGAAAGGGGGAAACCCTAACGGTCAAGAGGAGAAACCCAGCCACACTGCCTTCGCCGAATGATCAGAGTTAACGTCACCCGTGGTAAGAATTCTTGATGTCACCTGCGTCCTGAGAGGCTGTGATGAGATGGGCACTTCCCTTCCATGGTCTTCTTTCCCAAAACCCTTTGCCCCAGTCTCATCGGGACAAACACATCAAACCCAAATTGAGGCACATGCTACAAAATGGCGGATCAGTACTCCTGGAAGCTGTCAAGGTCACGAAAAACAAAAGGACTGAGAAACTGGGGTAAACGGTGGGGGGTGGGGGGGAGACTAGGAGGCCTGACAGTGAAATGCAGTGACATCTTTTGGTTTGGATCCTGGGACAGAAAAAGGACGTGAGTGGCAACATTAGTGAAATCTGAATAAAGCCTGGAGTTTACTTAATGGTAATGTTGCAGGACGCCTGGGTGGCTCAGTCGATTAAATGTCTGGTTTTGGCTCGGATCATGATCTCACGGTTCTGAGTTAGAGCCCCAAGTCTGGCTCTGTGCTGATGGTGTGGAGCTTGCTTGGGATTCTCTCTCTCCCTCTCTCTCTCTCTCTCTCTCTGCCCCTCCCCTGTTCACTCTCTCTCTCTCTCAAAATAAATAAACTTAAAAAAAACTTTTAAAGAAATAGTAAGGGGCACCCGGGTGGCTCCGTCGGTTAAGCGTCCGACTTCGGCTCAGGTCATGATCTCGCGGTCCGTGAGTTCGAGCCCAGCGTCGGGCTCTGTGCTGACCGCTCAGAGCCTGGAGCCTGTTTCAGATTCTGTGTCTCCCTCTCTCTCTGACCCTCCCTTGTTCATGCTCTGTCTCTCTCTGTCTCAAAAATAAATAAACGTTAAAAAAAATTAAAAAAAAAAAAGAAATAGTAATGTACAAATAGCGATGTACCAAAACAACATACCAATTCTCAGTTTGGGCGAACGCTCAGGGCATTGCGACGTGTTAACAGTGAGGGAAACCGGGTGATAGAAACCGTCTCCACCACGCGTACAGCTTTTCTCTAAGTTTGCGACTGTTCCAGAACAAAAGCTTTAAAACAAAATGGTTTCCGGGTCACACAGTTAGGTAGGGAAATGGGTTTGTTATCCAAACGCTGTCTTCACAATGGCATTGTTACAATCCGGTAGCGCCTGCATGAACTTCGACATTTGAACAGCAGCCCCACGCGCAGCAAATGCCCAAGACAGACTCTGCGACTCTGAGAGTGTCTATTGATGTGTTTCTAAGCTTCGGTTGGACCGGGATGGTTTACTGTGGGAAGTTCCAGTTCAAGCGTTCTACTTAACTGACCTTGAAAAAAAACATAATAAGTATAAATATAAGAAGTATAAAATAAGTATAAAAATAATAATCAGTAACAACCACTGTTTCAACCTTTTCGGGCTTCCCGCTGAAATTCACACGGACCACACAGCAATCGCACGATGAAAACTGCCGCGTGAAAACTCAGCACTTAAGGACAGCCTATCTCCGCACCCCTGGACCCTAGGACTTGAGAAAGCACAAACGGAGGTCCCCCCCGGGCCGTGCTAATGTTTTCTCATCGGAGCAAAAGCCCCTGGCAGAAAGTGAAGAACATGCCTTCTTCCGCTCTCGCCCAGGCTCGGGACTCAGAGATCCAAGGAACAGACCATCTGGAAAATGGAGAAGCTTCCGTTTTACCCCACGAATGCTGGGTCCTGAGACAACCCCCAACCCTCTGCTCTCATCCAGACAGCAGGTCCCAGAAATTTAGAGAAAAAGAGGGCAAGTGTGGGACTTGGGCGTGGAGAACTGCAATCTTGGAAGAATGTTTTCCTACATACAATACACCAAGAACTGCTCGTGGCTCTTGCCTTGCTCGGTGCACATCCAGAACCTGACCCCTTTCACCACCTCCATTACCGGCACCGTGGCTCCAGCCATCCTCCTGGTGCAAGGGGATTCCTACATGAACCTTCTAAATACTCTCTCTGCTTTGACCCTTATGCCCTCTGAGGTCGACGTTCAGCCTCAGAAACTAGAGTGATTCTGTTAAAATGCAAGTCAGATGGTGTCACTTCTCTGCAGCAGGAAGCACGCCCATTTTGATGGCCCGCGAGGCTCCAAGTGTCTGACCCTCTGTTATCTTTCTTTCTTTTTTAATTCATGTTTATTTATTTTTGAGAGAGAGAGAGCACAAGCAGGGGAGGAAAAGAGAGAGGGAGGCACAGAATCTGAAGCAGGCTCCAGGCTCTGGGACTGCCTGCACAGAACCCGACGCGGGACTCGAACCCACGAACCACCAGATCACGACTGGAGCCGAAGTCAGACGCTCAACTGACTGAGCCACCCAGGGGCTGCCCTATGGTATCATTCTAATCTCAAACATACTACTCTCCATCTTGCTCTCTCTACTCTAGCACGTATTCAAACATACCAGGTATATTCCCACCTTAAGGCCATTTCATCCGTTGCTTCTCCGACCCAGAACTTTCTTCCCTTAGACATTTAGTTGTACGGCTAGCTCTTCTTCAAGTCTTTGGCTGTTCAAATATTCAACTCCATTAGTATTTCAACTCATACCCATATACCTTTATTCTCTGACCCCCTTACACAGACTTCATTTCTTTCTGACTATACTTTTACTATCTACTAATTGTCTATAAAATGTATTTATTTATTATGTTTATTGTTATTATTATTTTTATTTTTTAGAGAGAGGGAGAGTGAGTGAAAACAGGGGAGAGGGGCAGAGGGAGAGAAAGGGAGACTCAAAGGCAGGGTCCATGCTCAGCACGTAGCCCGATGTGGGGCTTGATCCCATGACCCCGGGATCACGGCCTGCTGAAATCAAGAGTCGGACACCCAACTAACGGAGCCACCCCGGTGCCCCTATCATGCTTATTATTTATTATCAATAGTGATAAAACCCACCAAGATGTAATTCCATGAGGAGAAGGACTTTTGTCTATTTTGTTTATTGAACAATGTCTAGCACGTAGCAGGCACTCAAATGTCTTTGGATAAGTAAATAAATAATGAAAGGAGTTTAGTCGGGCCAGAAATGAGAAGAACTTCACAGAAGGGCATGCTGGGCTAAGCGGTTTGCCTAGTCGATAGGCTTGATGTTAGAGAACCAGAGAACGTGGCAATCAATACCTCCTTGGTAGGAAGGAGTTGATCCCGTGAAAGGCTGCTAAGCGCAGGGAGTTGAATGTGGAATCGCGTGTATTAATGTGTCCCCTGCCATGAAATATAAATGAATTTGGCCATCGAATAAGAATCAAGGCCAGTAGAAGCACTCTGTTTATAGTCTGTTGACAGTCAATCAGTCTAAACAGTTCTTGTTTTAGTCAAGGGTGAGATTTAGAAAAACTGCTTAGCAAAATTAGAAGACAAGCCACATCTGTCATAAGTATGCGGTGACCTATATTACAGACAAAGGACAGATACCCTTAATATATAAAGAGTCTACAAGCAAAAGACCGCTAATAGTGGGGAACAAAATGGGCAAAAGACGCAAATGTGCAAATCACAGAAGAAGCAGCTAAATTTCTCTAGTATCCAAAGACATGTAAATCGAAAGTATGATATTCTGTTTTCTTTAGTCAGATTAAAACAGATTTCAAAATGTATTACAAAATGGCCTTACCAGAACGATTGAATCAGTATACAGCATCTTTAGGTTTGGTAATCCCACGTGTAGGCATTAATTCCAAGGAAATAATGGAGGAAAGTAATTGAGTAACTGATGTTCCTCGCAGCTTTGTTTACAACGTCAAGACATTGGGAGCAATCTGCACATCCATAGTTAATTGGTTAGCACAGTGGATAGCCCAGTGGAAAAGTGCACATAATCTATGATCATTGCTTGTATTTGAACCCCGACTCCACCCCGTCCAAACTGTGCGACTTTGTTTATGTTACTCATTCTAAGCATTTTACAGGAAGGGACTGTGAAAGAGTATATTATAAGAGAGACAAGGAGTTCAACGTGGCTGTATTTCCTTAGTAAGGTGTGGATGAAGGTATATGTGAAAAATTACACGGGGTTCAGGTCTTAAGTGGTTGCTGGGTATGGGGGGGCAGGAGCAGAAGGGTTCTTGTAAGGGAATCACTTGATCATATATATGATTTTATAAAGACCACTACAGCAGAACTGAAGATTGACCAAAAGAGAGGCGATGTTAGAGAATTCCTTAGTTGGGAAGGTCTCGTAGCCACCCGGCCATTGGCTGTGAGGATGAGGGGAGATTTTGTGCGTTCTCAACTGAATTCCGCGTTCACTACCTTTCGTTTCGAAGACAGTAAGCATTGGGATTGGAGAATCAGGGCTTGTGTGCAGATGCAAAGAACATTCAGAGAAACTGTTGAAATGGTCTCATTGATACTGGATTCGTTGGGCAAAAAACCCACCTCACTCCCTTCTCTGGTTGGGCTCATCAAGGCAGCTTGGGTTCAGTGTCTTATTAAATCGGAGGGCCGCTTCCATCACGTAGAGACCAGACCCAGGCACACGTATGCTGGCCATGCTCATGCTTCTGTTTTTCTTGATCTTACACGCTTAATGCGCAAGCGCTCACGCTCAGTACTTCTCCACCTCTGCCCAGCGATCAGGAGAGTCAGGGCAGCCCAAGCAGTGGTCTCCAAGAAGCTCTGAATCTTATTGCCAAGGGGAACCCAGTGCACTGGGGGCAAACCAGTGCCAGAGCTTCAAGTTTGAGGGAGAACTCCCGCGCCCTTGTGCATGTGTGTGTGCGCGTGTGCTCCCGCGGGTCAGGGGGTGGGGATGCAAGGAAGGAGTAAGGGAGGAGGTAGCAATTTTAAAAAGAGGGAGAGAGAAAGAGCCCCCGAAGGAAAACTTTAAGACCCACTTCAGAAGTCACCACAGCCACTTCCTGCAGCTGTACGCCCCACTGGAGTTATCACACACCGAGAACAATATCCAGTAGTCTTTTGGATCAGTCGCTGGGGCTTCAAAATGTGCCTTTGAAACACCAGGCACCATCTGGAGAAAATGACTTCCAGCCCACCCCAATGGCCCCACAGGCTGAACGAACACGACACTGGAGTCGGATGTCCTAACTTGCCATGTTGCTGTGTTTCTCACTTCTCCAGGGTGAGCCTCCATGAAGCAGTTGGCCTAGGATGTCCCAGAGCCCTAAGTCTATTTTGGCAGACTTTGTTGCACAGAATAAAAATATGGTTTGTGTGTTTCTGCTTTGGGGTTTCTGGATTTAATTAAGGGAATGAGGGGAGTGACGTACAAATTAAATTACTCCTTGGTAGAACTCTGGTTTCCCTGTCTCTTCTCTCTTCCCCCTCTTCCTCCCCGCCACTTACCTCCTGCATTGTTCGGGGCTACTTGGGAAGTGTGTAAATTAGGATTAGGTTGGTTGCAAGCGACAAAGATAACTAAACACTAGAGCGGCGTGAACAATTTAGAGATCGATTTATCCCTTACGTAAACGAGGTCGGCAGGCCACCGAGAGCGTTCCAGAGTCAACAGGGACTCATGTTATTCTCAACTCACAGGCTCTACGATGGGACACTGTTCTCATGATCAAAGATAAAGACCCAGATCCCAACCATCATATCTGAGCTCTAGGTATCAATGTGGAAGAAGAAAAGAGAAAGAAGGGGAGGGAACGGTCCCATGCAACAATCCCTTAAAGACATTGTTTAGAAGGAATCTCACGCACATATTATTGGCCAGAATTCAAATATGTTTGCACACTTAAATGTAGGGAAAACTGGGGGATGAAGACTCAACAAAAAATCTGGGGTATTCTTTCTAAGGAAGAAAGGGAGACTAAAAACGCGAGTTTTCTGCCACAGTCAACCATTTGGGCTGGTCACCCAAAATTACTTATTTGACTGAAATAATCACGGAAACATACATTAGGCATGGAACTCATTTATGCCTTTCCCCATGGAGTAAATGCAAAATTTCAACCATTTTCTACCTCCTAGCTCAAAATTCAGAATCTTTGGTCGTCTATGTTTGTCCCTAGGTCCTACTTCTTGTAATTTGGCAACTTGTATATTTAAAGATGTGTTAGCAATCAGAACACCATGATGAAGACCAGGGTAACCTCAAGGAAAGGTGCCACCCCGAAACCGGCAGAATGGGGTGACACAAGCAGTCTCTGGTTATGGCAAGATCAACCCTGCGGGATACAAACCATGGATATTTCTCGTCCGGAAGCAGAGAGCATTCTTTGGCTGGAGAACTTTCCTGGTGCTGCACTCTAGCAGGAACACCCTCATCTAGTTTTATTCACAGCCCCTGACCCCTGGTTGGTTCTTGTCCATGGTCACCCAAGGGTACATCCAGAGAGTCAACTGCATTTGAAAGTATGATCCGCTTGGGGGCCATCCAGCTTTCCAGACCACCTTTCCTCATGCAAGTTCGGGAGCCCAGGGGGGTCATTAGAGTGTGAAGAGTCTCAACTTCTACAGATCTGAATCAGGATTCTTTGCCATACCATTATCTTCAAAAACAGAGGGCTCTGGAGTACTTGCTTTTGGTCCATTCCACATGTGGAGTGACCACAGTCAATGATCTTGTCCTGAGCTAGTGTTTGAGCCTGATGCTTTTGTTTATTGGCTTACGTGTTCTGGATGATTGGGATGCAGCTCGGAATGCTGCTTTGAAGCACCCGAAATGATGGGCTTAGGAGGGAAGGGCCACCTTGCCTCTCTGCTGTCAGGCACATCGTCTTCATGGGGCAGAGCGGCTAAAACTGTAGTTTCAGAGCCATCCCGTGTGAGTGCTTCTGTTTGAGCTACAGAAGCAGTAGGTTTTTTTCTCCCTTTTAAGGCTCTGAATTACACAACAGGGTGGGCTACAGGACAAGGGCTCCACACTAACAGGGTCACACCCCCCTTCTCTGCGTTGGCCGACTGGGTTTATCTCTCTCCACGAGAACTTTGCTGAAGTAGCCAACCAAGGCCCCTATTCCGCAGATTTCGGACAATTTGCCCTAACAATGCATCCTCGGCTCGTGGTCTGCCTTCCAACCTACACCAGGCAGCAGTAAACCGCCACCTTACGTGGATTACAAAATTTCTGCCTCCAACCACCAGCTCCTTGTCTGTTTCATCGCTCCCTCTACTAAAGCCGATGCTGTATTTCAAGTGTTGTTCTTACAACCGAGCACCTCCAGATGCTAAATTCTGCATCCGTCAGGATTGCCCTAGGCTTGGTTGAGGCAAGTGGCAATTTAGTTCTCAGGTAAGCAAAGTCATGAAGGCAGGCCGTCAAAGGCATGTGGGGTGGCTTCACAAAATCGTTAGGGAACTAGACTTCCTCCAGCTTACGGATCCACTATCCTTCATGCTCAAAGTTTAAGATTAAGGCTAGAACTCTGACACTGTGTCCCAGTTCCGGGTAAGGAGGTTGAGAAAGGGAGGAGGAGGAAGAAAGCCAAGGGCACAAGCCAGATGTCTACGAAGGGGGCTTCCTGGATGCCGCCATATAACACATCCACTCACATCTCCTTGGCCAGAATTTCATCACATGGGTCTGAACTACAAGGAAAACTGGAAATTCGTCTTTATTCAAGCCGACCGAAGTTCCAGCTCCGATCAAAGTTTTTATTACGG
Source organism: Leopardus geoffroyi (assembly GCF_018350155.1). Lineage (NCBI taxonomy): Eukaryota > Metazoa > Chordata > Mammalia > Carnivora > Felidae > Leopardus > Leopardus geoffroyi. The sequence goes on from NC_059330.1 coordinate 8,211,166, forward strand.
AAGTGTTATTCCTATGGTAAAAGGAGCAAATGACTGTTGGTAGTATTTGCTACAGTAGTCTTACCTACATTTAAATGAGATGTTTGGGACAATCTCATGCAGAAAGGGATGATAGTATCAATTGGTAGAGTGTCTGTGGAGGGCAATTTACTATTATTTATTTAAATTTAAGGTGAGTAAATTCTTTGACCACGCAATTCCACTTTAAAGAATTTATGCCACAGAAACATGTACCCCAAGAACCGCTAACTAAATGGCAAAATAGAGCATATCTTCCCATAGGGATGCGAAAATCCGATATTGTGATGATGTCAATTCTCAAGTTAACCTATAAATAGAATAGAAAAATCAATTCTGATAGAATTTTTTTTTTTTTATAAAGGAGGTGAACTTTTCAAAATTTTGTGAAAATGTAATGGACCAGGAAGAGACAATACAATTTTGGGGAAGGGAAAGACATACAGAACTTGACAGATATTAAGACTTACTATAGGGGCGCCTGGGTGGCTCAGTCAGTGAAGCGTCCGACTTCAACTCAGGTCACGATCTCGCGCTCCGTGAGTTCGAGCCCCACATCGGACTCTGGGCTGATGGCTCAGAGCCTGGAGCCTGCTTTGGATTCTGTGTCTCCGTCTCTCTCTGCCCCTCCCCCGTTCATGCTCTCTCTCTGTCTCAAAAATGAGTAAACTTTAAAAAAAAATTAAAACAAGAAAAGACTTACTATAACGCTAGCATAGGGATAGACAAACAGATCAATGGGGCCAAAGAGAGTATACAAAATAGACCTGGATTTTTCTGAGACTTTGTTATGTGATTGAAAGGATATCAGAATTAAGTGGGGGGCCAGATGGACGAGTCAATAAATATTCTGTAGATATATCTACCTGACACAGTATATGCACAAAAATAAACTCAAGTTGCATGAAAAATCTCAACATGAAAATATAAAGCAAGTTGACAATATAGGAGAATATTTTTATGACATGGGGGTAAGAAAGAGTTTCTTCTTTTGATTATTAAGCTTCACTGGTCATTTATTTTGAGAATTATTGTAGTTTAGCTGTGACAAGTTTAGATATTTTTTTAAAAATGTTAACCATGGCCATTTTTAAGCACATACAGAACTGGAGAGAATTGTAGCGTTAACTCCACTTATCCGTCAACTAGTTTCAACCTTCAAAAAACTCTCATAATGGAGAATCTATAGATACTTTCTAAAGACAATGAATCAAGAAACAGAGGTCCAAAGAAAATTATTTACATAGTTCAACAGAAACGGTGACATTTGGTGATCCCTGGGTTGTGGGACTAGAGTGGAGGTGGGAGTATTAATATTAATTATTGTTATGAATGTTATTAATGTTAATGTTATATTTTCCAGTCTTTTTTTTAATAGTTTTTATTTATTTTGAGAGAGAGAGAGAGAAAGCATGAGGGGGAGAAGGGCAGAGGAGACAGAAAGAATACCAAGCAGGGAGCACGGAGCCCAATGTGGGGCTCGAACTCCCGCACCGTGAAATTGTGACCTGACCTGAAGTAGGAAGCTTAACTGACTGAGCCCCCCCAAGGGTCCCTAAACTCTCCGGTCTTCACTGAATCTTTATAACCATGCCTGACTATCAGGAGTAAGAAAATCTAGCCATATTTACTAATAGAACCCAGAAGAAAAAGCACCAGAAACCTCGCTTCCTCAAAAGGCCAGGGGAAGGCAAGGAGGAAGAGAATGTCAACCGAATTGAGACCCCAAATTGTGGGTAGAGTAGAGAAAGGATTTGTTTTGAGACCTCACGTAAGTCACTTAATCTCCATGTTCTTCATCTGTGAAATGAAGATAATGATAGCAACTTTAGAAGGCTATTATAAACATTAATAAATATGTACGGAACCTAATCGTGCCTAGCACATAATAAGTCATCAATAAATACTGATTTTTCCTTTCGTTGGAGAATTATGTCCCATGATCCCCATAGTTCTGTCCTTTTCAGGTACCTAGTCTCTGCCAGTCTGATTCTGTTCCCCAAGCCCTGGTCACTCATTAAGCAGGGAGCATGAATGGAGGACAGCGGGTTAATGACCTGTGTCCCATGCTAACTTGTGAATACTTGCCCCCAATTAACTCCTTGTGGTGCGTCTGCTTCTCCTGGTTCGTTGGCAAAATAAAACCTGCCATTCTATCTGCCTAAAATTTCAGTCATCAGGCAAACACAAGGACGTGTCTTCTTTAATGCCTCCTCACCGATGTTTTAAAATTAAAGCTTTTCCTATTAAAATGTATATTGTAGGGGCGCCCGGGTGGCTCAGTTGGTTAAACAGCCAGCTCTTGAGTTTGGCTCAGGTCATGATCTCACCGTCATGAGATCCAGCCCCTTGCAGGGGCTCCGCTCAGCATGGAGATTGGGATTCTCAGTCTCTCTCCCGTCACCTCTCTCCCCCACTCACGCATGCTCTCTCTCTCTCCAAACAAATAAACATTTTATTTTTTTAATGTTTCATTTATTTTTGAGAATGAGAGTGTGAGCAGGGGAGGGATGGAGAGAGAGGGAACAGAAGATCTGAAGCGGGCTCTGTGCCAACAGCAGCAAGCCTGATGCGGGGCTCGGACTCACAAACTGTAAGATCATGACCTGAGCCGATGTCGGACGTTCAACCAACTGAGCCACCCAGGAGGCCCATAAATAAACATTTTAAACAAACGTGGTTTTTTTGGATGCTTATTTATTTTGAGAGAGAGGGACCAAGTGGGAGATGAGCAGAAAGAGAGAGGGAGAGAGAGAATTCCAAGAAGGTTCCACGCTCTCAGTGCAGAGCCCAACTGGGGGCTCAGTCTCATGAGCCGCGAGATCATGACCTGAGCCAAAATCAAGAGTCGGACCCTCTACCAACTGAGCCATCCAGGTGCCCCAATAAATAGACATTTTAAAAAATGCGTATTTTATTAGGTCCTTTCTTGATCACTTACTTCTATATTGCTCACAAATGGGACTTTGGGGTTCCCTAGCTGGTTCCTGACTTCTTCTGTCTCCCATGTTGGTCCTTCTTGTCCTTTGGTTTTGTTCTGTGTCTCTTTGAGAACCTCGCACCTGGTGCTTGACAAGAGCATTGAGATCTTAGAAAAGAATGGCTGAACTGGAGACACCTGAGAAGGGAAACGTGTATCCCTGAGGGGCTCACTGTCTTTGTGTTCTCATCCCCCATATCAGAGTAGATCAAGACAGATCTGGGTGATTTCACACCCTGTCTTCCTTGCTCTCTCTTATCCTCAAGGGCAAGCGAAGACTGGCTTTACCAGCCTGTAAATCAGCGGCCGCTATAAAACATGTCTGTCCTCAGCTACGACTTTCCCCTTGTGGGATACTTTATAACCATGGCACATGCCCAACATATTAATGACACAAATTCATTACTCTAAATGCACAGTCCGAAAGACACATTGCAGAGTCGTGGGGAGACGTACGTGTGGACCCGAGTCAGGTATGGCAAACACCGGCTGTTTCTAACTGACTTTGAGGCCTAGACGGATTAGCAGGTCCGCCCCCACCCTGAGATATTTAATGAACGAGTTTCAGGGAAGCGACCACCCACACTCCCAGTGTCCCCAGGGAGCTTGGGGAATAGGAAGATTTGAAATGACAGAGACAGACGGAACATTCCGGGTGAAGACAGTTGAATCATTTCGCAAAAGGAACACCGGCCAACCCACCCAAACCCTGTGCTGCCTTCCATATTTTATACATTTTCTGCTTCCTGTTGGCAAGGCAGTTTAGCAACAAAAAGGACTTTAAAATGAAGAAGTGGGCCGTTCACAATCTCATTCTTTTTTAAACATGTTTCTCTTCTCGGTTCCAGTTGATTTATGGAAATCAGTTCACATCATTATGATCAGGTCACAGATTACATTTTGTTCTCGGCACATTTACAATGGCCTAAAATCTTTAGGTCTCCTATTTTAAACTGTAACCATAAAGTCTCAGAGGACAGCGACCGTCATTTTCTTGGGACATGGGCCAGCATAGCACAGGAAAGGGCATCCACTCCAAAATGCAAATGATGCCCCTCCCCCCCCCCCCCCCCCGTTGTTGACATGCTCTTTGATGGTTGACTTAATGGAAAACATCGTAATCTATAAATATCCTCTTCCAATTCCTCAAGACTCAATGTGTTGATCTTGCTGTTTAGACAACCAAAAAATTCTCCCTCTGCATCTCACCTCAGGTCTCGTTTGGAACCAGTACGTTAGTTCTGCCCGTACGGGTGTGTGAATGTGATAATTCAATGGAGGAGACAGTAAGTGTGCATGAATGATTACTCTCTAGAACCCTCTTATTCACATACAAAACATTGTGTGTGGATTCCCCAAAGCTAGGGTTGAAAGGCTTGTTCGGTGCATTAAGCTTGTTACACGTTGATTTCCCAATGGTGGGGCTGAATCTGGTGATTGTCTTAGTCAGGATACATGATTGTGCCACAGAAACAAATAATCCCAAATCTTAAAGACATATCCACCCCCCCCCCCCAAAGTTATTGTCTCTCAGTCTACATGTCCATTATGAGTTGGCTGGTGAACACTCCATGTCATGACCCACACTGGGCCCCAGGGTGACGGAACAACCACCAAAGGAAACACTGACAGTAGCTAAAGAGGCAGAGGAAAGGGACACGGCCATCACATATGCACTGGCTTCTCACACTTCCACACAGAGGTGACCCACATCATATCTACTTGTATCCCCCTGCTCAGACCAAGTGCCACAGCCACACCCAAGGACATGCCTTCTTTGCAGGTATCTGGAAGAATTATTTTCAATAGTCCTGGTAACCTCCATGGGGACTTTTCATTTTCAAAACCACCTAAGAGAGACGTCTTGGGGAAATAAAGTGTGGATTATATACCCTAGAGAAATGGAGGGGATTTGCAACAGATTGCCCAGACTAGCTTATGGCATCAGTGCCATGGTGTTGCTTCCATTATTATCACGGCCCCCCTAGATGGTTACTTGATGGGATTCACTTTGTTTTCTGGTTGCTGGGCCCTCCTGAGGCACGGCCCATAGAGTGGGAGGGATTCCTGGAAGCAGACCTTCCAGTCACGGCAGCACCCACAGACTTGCCCCATAGCTCTCTCTGAGCAGAGGGTTGGCCAAAATCTGAGAATAGACAACAGGGGGCGAGGGATTCCCTTTCCCTCACCAGTCACCAAGCTTATCAAGGGGATTCCTTTATCCTTCTGAATGAGCTAAAAATTAGAAAACTATGTACCTTCTCATCAGCTAATTGACTAGTTACTTCTTGTGGCTCGAGCTCTTTGTAGAGCTCTTTGTAGAGCTTTAATCTCTGCCTTAAAGCGGCTCTAAAATAATCAGGGAATTAAGGCATGCGTACATGCAGGTAAGTGATGATTAGGCCTTTGCTCCATACGTTCGTGAGAATTGAGGACTTAAGAGTTCAACTCTCAACCCAACTGGATTTTGGCTGGCTTCCACACTACTGTTCTTGCTTGTCCTTCATCAAACACACAGACTTCCCTTGCTCACTTTTTAAATGAAATGGTATGGGGGCGCCTGGGTGGCACAGTCGGTTAAGCGTCCGACTTCAGCCAGGTCACGATCTCGCGGTTCGTGAGTTCGAGCCCCGCGTCGGGCTCTGCGCCGACAGCTCGGAGCCTGGAGCCTGCTTGGGATTCTGTGTCTCCCTCTCTCTCTGCCCCTAACCCACTGGTGCTCTGTCTCTGTCTCTCTCAAAAATAAATAAGCACTAGGGGCGCCTGGGTGGCGCAGTCGGTTAAGCGTCCAACTTCAGCCAGGTCACGATCTCGCGGTTCGTGAGTTCGAGCCCCGCGTCGGGCTCTGGGCTGATGGCTCAGAGCCTGGAGCCTGTTTCCGATTCTGTGTCTCCCTCTCTCTCTGCCCCTCCCCTGTTCATGCTCTGTCTCTCTCTGTCCCAAAAATAAATAAACGTTGGAAGAAAAAAAAAAATGAAATGGTATGTTTGCATAAACACTGAATGGACCCCACTTGGATTAATTGGCCATGTCAGTCTATAGAGGTCAGCTGTGGCACACAGGACCCTCTTGGGCTGTGACTGACAGTGGGCAGCCCTGGAACAGGCTAGGATACCCACCATCTGCAATTGGCTGGGAACAACACGAAGTGATGGTTTTTTTCCACTGAACTCTCTGGATCATCCACCCAGTTCGTTTGGCCTTACCTATGATAGTTTGGCCTGGAAAGGGGGCCTGGCAGAAATCTCACGGAACACTTGCACAGTCTGTGAGCTCAATCATAGTGACCGATGGAAGAACACCCGAGAAATGTAGTTCAACAAAGTTAAACAAGTCAACTGACTCATCAGAAAGGTGACTCCAAGCTCACGATCCAATTGATTTTATGAATAGCCAGTTTCTGCTCATCACAGTTAAAGTTAAGTCAAAGGGAGAGCTGATGGTATGGCTAATGTGCTCCAAATTATTCAGAAAACTGCCTTCACTCTCTGCTTGGCCTTAGCTGAAAAGATGGCGTCAAACGTCTACCAGTAAGAACCAAAGAATTCCAGCCATGTTACTAGTTTGTGACCCAATGAGCTATGATACAATGCAGAGCAGCGGCATGCAAAACCTGAGCAGACGAAATGAACGGAGTGTGTGGGATTAGCTGAAGAGAATTATTTCCTGCACAGAATATCATTATCCACAATTCTCGGGCCTTTGCAAACAGCATTTATGGTCATTTTGAGCCCATTAAAATGCTTTTTAGGCATGATGTTGAACTAAAAAGTAGTCATTGCTGCAAATCCCGGTGACGAGCTGATTGCATTGCTACCCAAATTACAGGCTTTGCAAAACTATTTGCTGGGAATCCTTCTAACATTGGTTGTTGAGGAGAACTTCAGAAGCTTTCATTTAATTATGATTAAAGCAAATTCCTGAGTGAAACGAGGGTGTGAGAGCAGAGAACTTGTTGTTTTTGTTTGAACAAGAAAAAAAAAAAGAGCTTTGGAGGCTTTATTGATCTGGTAAATAAGGGAGAATAAATAAAGTCAGTGACATGACTTTTGTAGTTAGAGAACCAAAAAGGGGTCAGCATACTGCTCGCTTATCTCTTTATCCCTTTTAGGATTACTAACGAAGGAAAGGAAAGACCAAAAATCCGTCTTATTCCATGAATTAGGCAAGAATCGAACTTACATTGAATTTTATTAAGAGCAATTAATTTCGGCCTCTTAAAAAGTCCATCGAGCACAAAGGTATGAAATCATTCAGAAGCACATACTCTAGAAAAAGTTGGGGACGATGTTCCATTCGGCATCATCTTAGGTTTGGACACATTGAACTGTGCTACTTGTCACGACTTCGCAACTCAAGTTACCACTTGAGAATACGGACTTGGGAATGGAAAAAAGTTAAGACGAAACACAACGTGAACTGGCACCACAGCACATAGGGTCTGAAAATCACTGGGATTTCCCCTGACTAGTTCTGACTCACTTGTCCAAGGAGACATCAGTCTTTTTTTTTTTTTTTTTTAAAGTGTTAAGACCACGTTAGCCTCTGCTCGCTCTTGCCTTGCAGAAAGCATAATAAATGCTTCACTGAAAGGAGAAGTGGGGAGGAGACACACATCCTTCTTCCACTTCCTTCCCAGAATCATACCACCGAGGTGACGTTTGGGGGGTCTAAAGAGCACAAGGGTCTGTCATCGTTTGGCTTATACTCTGTCGTTCTCCTCGACACTGTTTTGGAGCCACCCAGGCTCAGCCCAGATTGTCATGATGGCTCCTGGCGGAGAAATACGTTGGGCACATGGGGGACAATCCAGGGGCAAATCCCACTCGGTATCCATTTCCGGGTTGCTCATCCTGACTCATGTTATGGCGGCCATAGAAGAAAATGTGATGTTCGCCTTGGTTGAGTCTGCATCTGGGCTTCAAGACCAGCCTACACCTTGGCTGGCGGTCTCGATGGCTTCGGAGCCCTCCTACTCCAGATGAAAACCTCCTTACCTCTGATCTATCAGGATGTTCATGCCCTTTCACCTGGGCGTGTGGCTGGCTTCCCCCTTCCCCCACATCTATCTCAGTCCGGGCCTCTCACTTGTGGCCCTGTGACCTTGCGGAAGAAGAATGGCGTCTTTCCTTGGATGCCCTCTGCATCACCTCAAAGACCAGTGGCTCTCCCAATTTCTTCAAAAATCAAAGTGCCTTTTAACCTTACCCCCAAGCCCTGTTTCCTGTGGGAGGAATGTTTGAAGCTGAGGGTCTTTGAAGGAAAAAAGGTCACCAACACAACCACGGCACATGACAGAATCATCGGGTGTGAAACTTGCACACGGATGGGAGTTTACTGCTGGACCTTTCCACTCCATCCCGCTGCTGGGCCGTATTGCTTGTTCACGCACCAGTACCGCATTATTTTCGAGGTTTTATGGTTTGTTTATTAGGGGCAAGATCGCCCCCTCAACACGTTTCCTTATTGTTTTCCTGGCCACTTTCGTGCTGCTTTGCTTTAGAAACCTGGGTGTCAAGTTGTCTAGGTTCATAAAAAGCCGGTTGGTGCTCTTATTGGGAAGGCTTACTTTTCGTTCACATTTACCCCAACATTTTCAGCCTGATTTCTTTCTCCACTGCCAAACATAAGGCTTGTATTAGTTTCCTAGGGCTGTAGTTACAACATACCACAAACTGGTGGGTGGGGGAGCTTAAAACAACAGAAAGCTCTTCACGCACAGTTCTGGGGGTTAGAAGTTTGCACAAAAGGTGTCTGCAGGGCTGTGTGCCCTCTTTGGACTCTAGAGAAGAATCATTCCTTCTTCTTCTAGATTCTGGTGGTTGCTGGCAATCCAATCTCTGTTTCCATGGTCACATGGGGTTCTCCCTTGGAGATGACTGTCTTTACATGGCTTTCTTCTAAGGACATCAGCTGCTGGATTTGGGGCCCACCTTAACCCAGCGTGATGTCATCTTACCTAAATAAATACAAATTTGCAAAGGGTGTGTCTCTAAGTGAGGTCACATTCTGAGGCTCTGGGTGGATATGAATTTGGCGGGGGCTACACTATGCAACCCAGTACAAAGCTGTTCTTATGAATAAGATGTGTGTGGAGACCTAGTGACAGCCAGGCCAATGGGTCCCACAAGTGATAACTATTATCTTGGCAATGGCTTCCCCTTGGCTTTGCTCCTGCCTATAGCCCCCACCATCACGCTGGTTGATAGAGGGTGTGCTGTCTCAACTCCTGCCTTCTAGCAAATAGCTGTCTATTAGCTCAGCTGCAACTGTTCTCTTGAGTCACCTAAAGCCCCCTTTGAACTCGGTTGAAATTGGCTCAAAGGTAGCATGTCTGGTGCTTGCTTCGTATCATTTGCACATTAAAAAAAATCTGCATTGGAAGGCCGTTGGTGTATTTAGTTTCTCTTTTATCACTCATCCAAAGAATGTGTGATGCTTTGCCTGAAGTGTATTTTTCAGAGCTTCTTGGACCATCATACTTTTCCAGTATTCACACAGAAGTTAGAGACTGGTGGCCCATCTGGGGAAATGAGAGCAGGAAAGCCTTAAAAAAGAACAATGGTTTGGGGGTCCTTTAGATAAGACTTTTGTGTTCTATCTCATCCAGTCCTCCAACCTCCCGTTGCTTGGTACCATTATGCATCCTGCTTCACGTGAGTATATGTCCACTGTTGGAGATGTTTGTAGCCCCCAAGGAAGGATCAGGTTATAAATTATGCCCCACTTTACCTAGGGGCTGTCTGTGAGGCACCAGGAGCCAAATGCTTTCTCCCCTATGCCTTTATGATTCTTAGGTATGTCTGTTAAGATTATCTGCCTTTTTGGCGGGGGGATTACTTTCCCCTCATTGGTATACAAAATTTGTTTTATATATTAAGGCTATTCAGTTGTTGTTTGTGTGGTAAAATCCTCCCCCCGTCCCTTGCTCAGCATTGGCCATTCAATTAACTTCTACACTGTAAAAGTTATGAATTACATGTAATTGTCAATTTTCCTTTATGGCTGTCGCTTTTAGTGTTATGGTAGTAAAGTAAAGATTTTTAAAACTTGCCTAATTGAAATTTGGGACTGAAAATGCGTAACATTTATAGATCAATTTTAAGAACATTATAAGAACTCAATGTATTCAAAATAAAAAATGTATTCTTATTTTGGGTACTCTTGTAAATGGAGTCCTTTACTGATGTTGTATTTCTTAAAGCAATTTCTCATTATTCCAGAAGCAGATGTATGGGTTTTAGAAAATTATACAATACAGAGAACAGAAATAAGAATATAGGAACAATATATCTCACTATTTACAGAATGCTCTTTTTAACATGATAGTAGGTATCTTTTCAGACACTTTTATAATTTTTATACCAAAATTAGTTCGTGTTGTATGTACCACTTGTAACTGTTTGGTTAATATTCTTCATCTCTCCATTTCAATAATTTTTTATTTTACCTAATAGGTAAATATTGCCTGATAGGCAATATTCAGATTCCTCTAATTGTCTTCAATGTCTTTCAGCTTTTCTTTTTCCAAAATCCTATCTAATCCACACCTACACATTGCTTTTATTTGTTATGCTCCTTAAGTCTCTTTCCAACAGCGGGTTTAAGAGATCAGGCCAGTCATCTTCTAGAATGTTCCTCCTACTGTCATTGGTTTCTTACTCCCTGTATCATTTAGCTTGTTCTTCTATCCCATATGTATCTAGTAGACTGGAGTCAGATCTACAGCTTAATGCGTTCAAGTCAAATACTCGTGTGATATGCTGAATTACACCAGAATACATCCGGCTGTTCCACCACCTGTGATGTTGACATGGGACAAGATACTAAGATCAACCACTGGTTTGCAGTGATAAGAGTCTGATTCATTTGTTGTACAGTCACATCTCCCCCCGTGACTATGTTGTGTTGTGTGTCATTTGAAAATCCAGTTTATCCAATTGTCTTAACATTGATTCATCATCATTTCCTGAATCAGTGATTCTAATAGGGTTTACAAAATTATTTGTTTTAATGCTTCAGAAAAATATATTCTTTCCTATCAGTGAAGAATCATCAAAACAAAGACTTAGTGTAATAGCTGATCCAATTGTTACCAATGAGTTTTCTGTACTTTGAGTATTTTTATGATTCATGAATTTTTTATAAAAAATGTTAATGTTTATGTATTTTTGAGAGACAGAGAGAGAGGGAGAGAGTGTGAGTGGGGGAGGGACAGAGAGAGAGGAAACACACAATCTGAAGCAGGCTCAGGCTCTGATCTGTCAGCACAGAGCCCGATGCGGGGCTCAAACCCACAAACCGTGAGATCATGACCTGAGCCGAAGTTGACACTCAACTGATTGAGCCACCCAGGCGCCCCATGATTCATGAATTTTCATTGACTCATTGTATTTGAATTTGTTCTAATACCATTTTTTAATGTTTTTAAATTATTTTTTAATTATTATTTTTTAAATTATTATTTTTTATGTATTTTTATTTTAATTTATTTTTATTTTTTAAATTATTATTATTTATTTTTTAAAGGCTTTATTTCTTGAAGAGCAGTTTTAGGGTTACAACAACATCGAGAGGAAGGTGCTGAGATTCTCATAGACCCCCTTGGTCCGCACACACACAGCCTCCCCCATTATCAACATCATTCACCAGAATGGTGCATTTTTAAGCAAGGATGAACCTACACTGACATATTATAATCACCCAAAGTGCCCAGTTTACCTTGACATTCACTCTTGATGTTGTATATTCTGTAAATTTAGACAAATACATAATGACATATATGCATCATAATATCGCACAGCATATTTTCATTGCCCTAAAAAAATTCACTGTGGTCTGCCCGTTCATCTTCCTGCACCCACCCCCCCATCCTGCAACTGCTGATCTTTGTATTGTCTTCATTGTTTTGCCTTCTCCAGAATATAATGTAATTGTAACCGTATAGTGTGTGCTCTTTTCAGATTGGCTTTTTTTACTTAGTGACACATACTTATGTTTCCTTCAGGTCTCTTCATGACTTGATAGCTCATTTATTTTTATGATATTTCCATTTTCTGGATGTACCACAAGTTATTTTTCCATTCATCCGCAGAAGGACGTATCAGTTGTTTCCAAGTTTGGGCCATTATCAGTAAAGCAGCTATAAAATTCTGTAAGTAAGTTTTTGGGTGGACATAAATTTTCAGTTCCTTTGGGTAAATAGCAAGGAACATGATTGGTGGACTGTATGATAAAAGTATGTTTGTTTTGTAAGAAATGACCAAACTGTCTTCCAAAGTGGCTGTAATATTTTGCATTCGCACCAGCAACGTACGAGAGCTTCTGTTACTCCATATCCTCACCAGCATTTCGTGGCATCTGTATTCTGGATTTTGGCCATTCTAATAGGAGTGTAGTGGTGCCTCACTGTCACTTTCATTTTCTTTCCTCTGATGACATGTGATGTGGAACATCTTTTCAGAGGCTCATTTGACATCCGTTTATCATTTTTATTGAGGTGTCTGTTAACGTCATTGGCCCAATTTTTTGTCAGGCTGTGTACTTATAGTTGAGGTTTATTATTATTATTTATTCACTTGCACATATCCATATTTATGGGCAAAGTACTAGGTGTTGAGAATAGATGATTCTCCACTTCTGAACAACATAGTCTCCAAATGATCATTCTTAAGCCCACGCGTTTGTAAGTTCAAAGAATAATTATAAATATAAACATACGGCCAACAATTCATAGTAGGCAGAGTCGATGAGACTTTTTTCTTTTAGACTCTGTGCTATGAAGGTTTATATGTTCGAAGATTCTTGAAAGCGATGCTGCCTACAGAAATAAATAAAAACATGTTTTAATAAAATCACAGACTAGGGGTAAAAAGTGAGTAAATAAAATTACATTATAACATTGCCCTCTGGGGAAGAGGGCCTGAAGGATGAAGATTATTCTCATTTCTTCTTAATCTTTTCTTATGGAAAATTTCAAGTGTATGAACAGGTAGACAGAAAACTATAGTGAGTTCAATGTACCCATCACCCAAGTTCAGAGATTGTCAATACATACTCATTCTTATTTCAGCAGTTGCCCTATTCACTCCTTCCCGGCCCCTGGATAATTTGAAGTAAATTTCAGACATCAATGACATCAATCACTTACAAATCATAAATATTTCAGCACCGATCTCTAAAGATAAGGACTCTTAAAAATGTAATTATAATACACTATCACCCTGGAAAGTGAATAATAAATATTTTATATATCAAATATCTCATAGTGTTCATATTTTCCCTGTAGTCTTCCACAATTTTGTAAAGTGAAGTTTGTCTGAGTCTTGGTCTAAATAAGGTCCAAATATTCGAGGTGGTTGATATGTATCCTCAGATCCAAAGATTTTTTTTTTTTTTTGCAGGTTTTTCTCTCTTCTTACACATTTATATTGAAGGGGACAGGATCCTGTCTTGAAGGATTTCCTACAGGGTGTTTTTAAAAATTAATTTTAATGTTTATTTATTCTTGATGGAGAGAGAGAGAGACAGAGCATGAGCCGGGGAGGGGCAGAGAGAGAAGGAGACACAGAATTCGAAGCAGGCTCCAGGCTCTGAGCCATCAGCACAGAGCCCACCGCGGGGCTCGAACTCACAGACCGCGAGATCGTGACCCAAGCCGAAGTCGGACGCCCAACCGACTGAACAACCAGATGCCCCTCCTACAGTGTTTTTTTTAACACAAGCCTTCTATGTTCTGTAAATTGGCAGTTAAAACCAAAGGGATGCATTCAACCTGAATCCAAATCCACATTGAAATTTATATTTTTCAGGAAGAATACTTCATAAGTAGTGTTGTATACTTCCATCAGAGGGCACATGGTATCTGGCTGTCACTCTTTGGTGGAATTATCAGCTTCAATGAGCATCAGTAAGATCCAGTAATTCATTAGAGTTTTCAAAATGGTGACATTAAATTTTATCTTTCTTTTTTCATTCATTAGCTGGAATATTTCTTTTGTTTGTTTGTTTTCTGTTTTGAGAGAAAGAGTGAGAGAAGGGGAGAGGGGCAGAGAGAGAGAGAGAGAGAGAGGGAATCTTAAGCAAGCTCCATGCACAGCATGGAGCCCAACATGAGACTTGATCCCACCACCCTGGGATCATGACCTGAGCAAAATCAAGTCAGTTGCCCAAACTGACTGAGTCACCCAGGTGCCCCTGGCTGGACTATTTCTAAAAAGATTACTATTTCCCCATTAATTTCTTACTTGCCCAGTGCCATAAATCATACAGGAAAGGCAAGATAAATGCTTGACTGTTTTCTTTTACTTACAAGTTTTGAAAATAATGGAGAGTATTTACAGAATATTCCAAAGGCGACCAATGTCTTAACTATCGTTATAAGTTCATGAGCTTAAATACATTTGACATACTTAAATCTATTATTGTTGTTGTTGTTGCTGTTGTTGTTGTTATTTTGATGCTGAAGTTGTCCCATCCTTGGCCAGTGGGACTCTCCTCAAGTTGGTTCTTGAATCCTTTCAACATGGCCCCAGTAAATTTTGTCACCTCCCTTACTTCTGGCACCACAAGGTATGCCATGTTGTGCATATCCCTCCCCAGACCTGAAATCAGCCATTTTTCCTAGAAGCCCTGGTTCCTTCTAGGGAGAAATATTATTCAGAAACCATAATGGGTGCTCCAAGGGTCCATAAGCTATTATATATTTTTCATTGTTTATTGTTGGTTTGGATGGAAACATTTATCCTGAAAATAGCCACCGCAGAGAATTCTGAGTAGTTCACAAAGTTTTCATTAGATTCTCTTGGAATGTCCAGTAGACGGGTTACCATCAAGGATGACATATGCATTATTTTGAAATAGGTATCTTTTTATAATTAGTTTACCAAGACTTCTAAAAAAATACATTGAGGGGGGTGCGTGGGTGGTTCAGTCGGTTAAGCATCCAACTCTTGATTTTGGCTCAGGCCGTGATCTTACAGTTCATGAGTTCGATCCCTGCATCAGGCTCTGCACTGGCAGCATGAAGCCTGCTTGGCATTTTCTCTCTCTCCCTCTCTCTGCCTCTCCCCTGTTTTTGCTTTCTCTCTCTCTCAAAATAAACTTTTAAAAGAATAAATTAAGGTTGAGTGTACCAAAGCCATTTTCCACACCTCACAAGATTTTCCGTGTTCTCCTTTGGCCAATGATATAATGACCAATGCAAATAAATTTTCTAATATTGAACCACCACCACCACATGGTGAACTTACTTGGCCTACGCTTCTTTGAACAGAGTACTTGTTTCCCTTTGTTGGTATTTACCTGGAACGTTTGTAATGATATGCATATTCATGGAGCGTCTATTATTTTCGTTTTCGTTTGTCTGGCTATGCACCAAGGAGAAGCTGGCCCCGCAAACGGAACTGGCAGACTTCTGATCTTTTCCTACACGTTGGGACAGTTGACATGGTATGGGGATCGTCTCTTTGAAGACTCAGAAGAGTCACCCATAAAACCATCTGGGCTTGGTGCCCTTTTAGTTGCCAACTACCTGGAAGCTGTCCTTAAATGCTTTCACTAAGTAGAATTCCTAAGAATCCAATTCAGTTTTATTCTTTTCACTGCTTCCCACTGTGCTGTATTCATAGATTTTTCCTGTTGAATTTCTATATTTTAGAATTCATTGAGGTTTGACTTCTAGCCTAGTGTAATAATCCTTTTTATAGGTGTCTGATGGATTTTTAGAAAGAATTGTATCCTCTTAGGCATGAAGTTTGATATATAAGCACACTTGGTAAAATAACCCTACTAGTTATACTATTCAAATCATCTATGCCAGTAGGTATTTTTGTTTGGTTTGGGGTTTTTTTGTTTGTTTTTTAAAAATTTTTAAATGTACATCCAAGTTAGTTAGCATAGAGTGCAATAATGATTTCAGAAGTAGATTCCTTAATGTGCCTTACCCGTTTAGCCCATCCCCCCTCCCACAACCCCTCCAGCAACCCTCTGTTTGTTCTCCATATTTAAGACTCTTTTATATTTTAATCTAATGGTCTAGTCCAATGATTTAGTCTAACGATCATCACTGCGCTTCTGGCCCTACAAGTATATTCATATACCTGATAATAATTTTTATTTATATATTTCCATTTTAGATCACTTGGACTATACAGGCTCATAACTATGTTTCATTGTAAATTGTGTCTACCCATTTCCAAAATTTACTTTTGTTATAAATTTTGTTGTTCCTGATGTTAGTTTTGCCAACCCACTTTTCTCTTCTTTTTTTTTCTTCTCTCCTTCCTTACTTCTTTCACTCCTTCTTTCCTTTGTTCGTTTGCTCATTCCTTCCCTCCTTTTTCTGCCCTTCTGTTTATTTCTCCGTGTCTTTAAAATTAAAATTCATTTGTGGGGCGCCTGGGTGACTCAGTCAGTTGAGCGACCAACTTCAGTTGAGGTCATGATCTCACGATTTGTGAGTTTGAGCCCCGCGTCGGGCTCTGTGCTGACAGCTCGGAGCCTGGAGCCTGCTTTGGATTCTGTGTCTCCCTCTCTCTGCCCCACCCCCACTCATGCTCTGTCTCTCTCTGTCGCAGAAATAAACATTAAAAATTTTTTTAATTAAAATTCATTTGACTTTTCCTCTGAGAATCTTTGATTTCAATATGGCTGTTTAATCCACCTAGAGTGTTATAAATACCATAATTTTCTTCTATTATTTTGTTTTATACTTTCAGCATTTTATGCTCCCTTTGCTATGTTGTTCATTTTCTTTCTTATGTACTTTTCTCCCTCCCACCCCCCACCCAGTGTAGTGTTGCCCTCAGAAACTTTGGCAAATTAATAACTTGAGGAGATGTTAACAGAGGCTCTGGAGAAAACAATATATAACACATTCCACGATTAAACAAGGTAAGGAAGCATTCAGAGATTGTTGTGGGGAAACTATGATAAGTATCAAGAAAGTAGAGCTCCTAAGAATCTCAGCATTTAAGCAACTCGTTTAAATATGTTAAACCAGAGTTCACACCTTATTTGAACTCAGAACAGATTTTTCATGATACATCTGGTGACATCTTATGGAAAAGTAATTTGTGGACTACCAGTCTGGGAAATGCGTTCCTGGTGATTTGAAACTCATACCTCCTACTTTGTTATACCTTTGCTCACCTTTGAGCACTCCAACAGTACATATTGAACCTATTTTCCCAAACCTCTTTGCGTGGATCTCCTGTTCTCTGGGTCTTCTCATTCGGCCACTTCGACTGATTCTTTGGATTTACTGCCGCTCCTTGTGCCCCGGTATCATGGCGTAATTCTATCGCCATTAGAGTTTTCCAGCTGAGAGCTTTTTATCAGCAAATGATTAAATCAAGCTATTGCGAGAGAAATTTATGGCGACCACCAGAGCTTGGCCCCAGGTAGGTGTCCTAATTGCTACGGGTAAGAAAGTCATTTCGTTTCTCTTACCCTCAGGTACTGCAGCTGCAGAAGAGAGCAGATGAGTAGCCTAAGTGACTCAATGATTCCTACGTTCTCAGAAATTCTGCAATTCTATGAATATGAATTTTGAGGTGTTACTAGAACAACTGTCAGAGGCAACGGGTTACGAATGTTACGGTGTCACACAAATGTCTCAGCGTCACAAGGAACACCCTCCCACACATCCCCATATGATGTTTGAACATTTCTTTTGGGGGGAGGTATTGGTCGCGACCCATGAAAGGGTTGTGAAATCAATGTAATGAGTCACTTCCAATGCTTTAAAAAAAATTTTTTTAAATATTTTATTTGTGAGAGAGTACGACGGGGGGAGGGGGCAGAGAAAGAGAGGGAGACACAGAATCCTTGGCAGACTCCAGGCTCCAAGCTGTCAGCCTGGAGCCTGGCATGGGGCTCGAACTTGTGAACTGTGAGATCATGACCTGACCCGAAGTCAGCCACTCAACCGACTGAGCCACCCAGGCGCCCCTCCAATGCTTTTTTAAGAAAGATGATAGAGGGAGCGCCTGGGTGGCTCAGTCTGTTAGGCGTCCGACTTCGGCTCAGGTCACGATCTCACGGTTCGTGGGTTCAAGCCCCGCGTCAGGCTCTGTGCTGGCAGCTCGGAGCCTGGAGCCTGTTTCAGATTCTGTGTCTCCCTCGCTCTCTGCCCCTCCCCCGTCCACGGTCCATCTCCGTTCCCAAAATAAAGAAACATTAAAAAAAATATTTAAAAGAGAAAGATGATAGACAAGTATAAAAAAAATATGAGTGCATCACACACAGTTAAGGGTAATGAGTATTTTATGAAGTTCTGTTTTATTTTATTCACGAATGTGTGTGTACTGGGTTGTCCTGTGAAAGGCACATTCCGCAGTGGATTGCTTAACAGCAGTTTGCAATACACTCCCCTAACAGTAATTATCTAGAGATGGAATTGGGGAGTTAATAGCGAACTTCGTTAGGTCTGGCAAATTTTTCACAAGGCGGGAAGTATCAACTTGCACTCTGATCCACTCCATTTGAATATGGAGCGTTCCAGTCTGAATATACACTAACACGTTGTTGTTGGGTTTTCTTAGAGGTGCTGAGTTTTCCCAAGCTGAAGGGTGTAAAAACGCGTGACATTTTCCACTTTCTTTCTCCTGGTTGCTAGGCACGGTGAATAACTTTTCAGGGATCCGTTGGTTATTTGAATTTCCCATTCATTGATTTATCTGCTTTTTCCACTTTGGCCTTGTTTGTCCTGTTCGTATTGGCTTAAAGGAGTTGTAAAAATATATTCTGGCTACTTCGTGAGTTATACCCACGGCTAATATTTTTTTTTTCCAAGTCTATCATGTAAAGAAATGCAAAGCCTTGGGGTGCCTGGGTGGCTCAGTCGGTTAAGCATTGACTTCGGCTCAGGTGACGATCTCGTGGTTCGTGAATTCGAGCCCCATGTGAATTCGAGCCCCGAGTCGGGCTCTGTGCTGACTCGGAGCCTGGATCCTGCTTCGGATTCTGTGTCTCCTTCTCTCCTTGCCCCTCCCCTACTCACACTCTGTCTCTCCCTCAAAAATAAATAGACATTCTAAAAATTTAAAAAAAAATGCAAAGGCTTATAGGACCTTATAGTTCAGACACTTTAAAATGTAATAGGGTCAAATGTACCCATATTTTTCTATTGACTTGTGATTTGGGGGTCTTGTTGAAAAAACTTCCCTGTTCCAAGTTATAAAAACACACTTGTATATATTCTTCTAAAACTTTAAAAGCTTGCTTTTCAGATGTATGTCTTTGTTCCATCCGGAGAGCATTTTTGTGCATTGCGTGAGGCAGGGATCTGCTCTTTTGTCACTATGCATAGCCTTTTTTTTTTTTTTTCAAGGCCATTTACTGAGTACTTCCTTCTTAACTCAGTTGTAAAGTGACCCTTCTCAGATGCCCGGCTCCCAGATATATGTGGCTCTGCTTTTGTTATAAAAATGACGGATGCCTTCCAAAGCTGATCTTATTTGCTGTTAGACACTCCCTGATAACTCCCGAAATAGTTTAGAGGATATTATTTTGCAGAGAACTGTAAACTCGTATCAATAGTTGAAGGGTTTCAATTACCAAGAAACAGGAAACGCAGGTGACAGGCATTAAATAAACAGTAAAAGATATTGGTGTCTTCCAACCGAAGGCATTCTGTTATGAACTGGGGATAGAGTTATAAATATGATCGTTATCCTTGAATGATAAGAAAATCTTCAAGGAAGTTATGGTCTGGGGTGGTTCTTTGCAACCCTATCAGACTGAGCACTGCTTTTTTTTTTTTTAATAACGTTTTGAAATCGCCCCTATGACGATCCTGTGGTTTATTTTGTTTATACCCATAGTTTGTCCCATCTAGTCATACATCAAAAAAATCAATGCGGCACCCTTTTGTAATATCAATAAAAAATAAAAGTGCTGCGTAAGAAAATAATACACGTTTCAATATGCAAATGCTCAGGGAGGACCCATGGCAGTAAAGTCATCACACGCCCACCCCGCATGTAGAGTCACCTTGAATGTGACAGGCACAGTTACTTTTATTTTGTTACTTTTCGTTGACTCAGTTACCGCGAGAGGCATCACCACCGACAGCCGTGAACAATTAACTAGGTTCCAAGCGGACCAATGTCCTATCGTGTCTTGGTTGACATGGTAGTTGCACTTCTGGAAAACTCCGTATACGCGAAGGCGTAGAAATATGCTTTGTATATAATGCAACGTGAGAGTCGAGGCTTGAAGGGCGTGAACTGCGTTTTCACCTACGTGCACGTCCAGCTGAACGCTGAAAAGTCAAGAGTTAATATTTCTTTCCCGTGGGCCTGTCCTCTGCATCGCAAGAAGGCCCAGCTTCTGCGGTCTTCACTCATTAACTCTCAACAGTATCCCCTAAATCATGTTGGCCACCAAAACATGCTTCCTCCCTCCCCAACAAAGTCTTAAAATGCACCCCCGGGGTATTACCAGCCTTACGGAACGGTATTGGTCTAAACGTAAGAGAAATATGGGGGCGCCTGGGTGGCTCAGTCGGTTGAGCGTCTGACTTCAGCTCAGGTCATGGTCTCACGGTTCGTGGGTTCGAGCCCCGCATCGGGCTCTGTGCTGACAGCTCGGAGCCTGCTTCAGATTCTGTGTGTGTGTGTGTGTGTGTGTGTGTGTCTGCCCCCTCTCCCACTTGCTCTGTCTCTCTCTGAAAAATAAATAAACACATTAAAATAAATAAATAAATGTACGAGAAATACGAAAAGTCCTGGAACAAATACTTATGTGGGGTGCCTTGGGGCACAATGGGAAATGGCTGAGTTACCACGGTGGGGTAAAGTGTGGCCAGCCATGGAGTGCTTGAAAATGCCAGGGGCAGGCAGGAATCATAAGTAAATGTCACTCAAATGGCTGAGTCTGAGGAGGGGGTTGAAAGCATTTCTCACTTCTCATTTCTCTGACGATGGCAGACGTCACAGACAATGAAGAAAATCATACCTACAACAATGTCACCAAAGCCGGACCCAACACCTCCCTGCCCACCCACCCCAGGACTCAAAGCACTCTCTGTCTTAACTAGGTCACAAACAGAAAAGATGTATCCTTTTCTTAAGTCTGAGAAAAACAGGGGTTTTTTGCCCCTCCCCCCCATAAAACTCATGCACAACGATGTCCCTGAATTTTTTTCGTCTGAGACACCAGCTTAGCTCTACAGCCTGCAGAATTCAGCCTTCACTGTATCTCCCGCGAGTCTGTTTTGTTAACGTATCTCTCCTTTGAACTGGTATCTGCAAAAGGAAAGAGAGAAATGGAGACCTCTTTACTCGTTTACTCCTTGCCTGACCCTTTAAAGGTCACTTCCCCCTGGAAGGATTTATTTGAGCATCGGCAGACCAGGGATGGAAGGAAAGGGGAAGCTTAGCAAATTATCATGCAGAATATCCTCGGAATAGATTTATTAGCGCCACCGGGAAGTTCACAGTTGGGATAGACTGCGTCAAATATCGCCGGCCTCTTCCTCCGGAGAGGCAGGAGCAACCCAATCCCTAAGCTAAATGATTCCAAATGAGACAGGTTTTACAAGAAGTCTTGTCGCTAAGCAAAGCAATTCTTGCAGGAGTCTGAATGGTGCAACATAATGTCTGTTTTTAACTCCATTCGCCTTCTTTAAAAAAAAAAAAAAATGCCAGAGGGGGGCCTGGGTGGCTCAGTCGGTTAAGCGTCTGACTTCGGCTCAGGTCCTGATCTCGCGGTCTGTGAGTTCGAGCCCCGAGTCGGGCTCTGTGCTGATGGCTCAGAGCCTGGAGCCCGCTTCCCATTCTGTATCTCCCTCTGTTTCTGCCCCTCCCCTGCTCGACTCTACCTCTCTCTTAAAAATAAATAACATTTCTTTTTAAACGCTGGATACGAATTCTGGATCGCATTCAACATGGGCCCGTGATTAAGAATGGCACGTCCTCAGTGCTGGTCCTGTGTCTGATGTAATGAATGTTTGTTGAGTTAAAGGGAGGCTAAATGAATGAAAGTTTGACTCCGACAAATCATAGGAGCACACACTCTCCGTTAGTTTAGTCTGCTGTTATTTCAACACGTTATCTGGACCCTTAAATAGCCCCCTTTGAATCCAAATAGAAGATCCAGTGTGGCCCTGAAGCACAACTCTCTCAAGCTAAGCAGAATTTGGAATCCAGCCTAAAATATTAATGGTGGCATCTCGTTTTCTCTTTTTGATTGATCACGACTTTTGACAGTCAATATTTCCGTCCTGGTTTTTCTCCAGCATGCTTATGCCTGGTAGAGAGAAATAGAATACCAAGATAAGTAAAGGCCATTTAATATTCTTACCTAATTGAAAAGACTCTTGTAATGATGAAATCAACTAACGTACCTCGACGTATTTCTTTTTTTCTTTAAAAATCTTTAAGTTTATTTATTTATTTTGAAAGACAGAGAGAGAGAGCCAGGGAGAGCGACAGGGTGGGGCAGAGAGACAATTCCAAGCAGGCTCTGCACCACCAGCACTGAGCCTGACATGGGGCTTGAACTCACAAATTGTGAAATCATGACCTGAGCCAAAATCAAGAGTTGGATGCTTACCCAACTGAGCCACCCAGGCGCCCCTCGAAGAAGTATTTCTTAAATTGCTAAGTACAGCGATTTACTTAATATCCGACGTATGCCAGTCACAAGCCTGTATGTTGAGAATTAGAATATAAGTAGTAAAAATGTTCTTTCCTAAAAAATCTGACAATCTAGTGAAAATACTGACATATAAAAATTCACTTAATGGAGGGGCGCCTGGGTGGCGCAGTCGGTTGAGCGTCCGACTTCGGCTCAGGTCACGATCTCGCGATCCGTGAGTTCGAGCCCCGCGTCGGGCCCTGGGCTGATGGCTCAGAGCCTGGAGCCTGTTTCCGGTTCTGTGTCTCCCTCTCTCTCTGCCCCTCCCCCGTTCATGCTCTGTCTCTCTCTGTCCCAAAAATAAATAAACATTAAAAAAAAATTAAAAAAAAAATTCACTTAATGGAATTCCGTAAGAGGTTTCTGTAAAGGGACTGTAGCCTACACAATTCCAGTAGCTATGCATTTAATACACGGAAGATACAGTATCTCAGGACTTTATTGGACAAAGGATCTGATGATAATGAGTGGTAGAAATTCATGGAAAGAATGGTACATAATCTTACTATGTAATTCTATACAGTGAACTCTGAAGGGTACACCATGGGTTCCGAGATCGAGTTCTGTTCTTCCCACAAAGGAGTTGGTGATAACTCATAACTATGTGGCTAGGTCAATGGCTTGGGCTAGTCTAGTCTGGTCCCACTCTCCTTGTTCTTTTCTTTCTTATCTGGACTGTGCCGGGATACCCACTTCTTGCTAGACGGCCCTTATTGAAAACGTTCATCTTTGCCCACAGATTTAGTAAGAATACAGAATCTTTACCAATCAATTGCTTTCAGAGTCTTTGCTTTCCTTCAATACCTTTGACAAATGTCAACTATGGCTTTTCAACTCTGCCTAACCAGAAACATTGCCTGTCTGCATTGGTGACTTCTTTTGGTAACTGTGTCCGGATGAATGCACTTTTTTTTTTTTTAATACTTCCTTTGCCAATGGCAGGGATGTTTAATTTATTTCAGATAGAGAAAGTGCTAGCTCAGAGGCTGCGGTGTCCATTTCCTTTTTTTTTTTTAAAGGTTATTTATTTATTTTTGAGAGAGAGAGAGAGAGAGAGCACAACTGGGGGAGGGGCATAGAGAGAAAGGGAGACACAGAATCCGAAGCAGGCTCCAGGCTCTGAGCTGTCAGCACAGAGCCCGACGCGGGGCTGGACCTCGCGAACTGCGAGATCATGACCTGAGGCGAGGTCGGACACTTAACCTACGGAGCCACCCAAGCGCCCCTGAGAACTCCCTTTCTTTACACCTTTGAGGGATAATTATTCCTCCTGTCCCTCTCCTTCCCCCTCTCCCTCTCTCTCTCCCATACCCTGGAGTTACAACAGCCACGACTGCACTGACAGGTCAAACATTATCTTCCTGATAGAGGCAGACAGGGAGGGCAGTGTTTGGCTTTGGAGCTGGGAGCTTCCAGAGACCTGGGGTCAAGGCTGCTGTGTGTGGGGGTGGCCATCCTGTACAATCCGATGACTCTGCCTGCAGACAAAGAAGAATGAGCAGATGAGATATCAGTGAGTTCTAAGTACATGAGAAAAATTATTGGGCCCTCATGGCACCTGCTGGGGATGGGGAAGGCACCAAAGGACACGGATTTCAGGTCCACCTTCTCCCTTGCACGGACCCGTCCCCATGACCTCTCCAGCCATCTGCCCCTTGTCTGCCTGTGACTTCCAATATTTGCAGCTTGTGAAATCGTGGTCTCCTCCCCACCTTGCTCGACCGAGGCCACCTCTCGTCCCAGGTGATCCCCCCTCCATCCCCCCAATGATATTTAGCTCACCATCGCCCCAGCTCAAATCTTAGATACATCCGTATCCCCCGTGGGGCCAGGAGGTCCCTCTGCTGACCTTCCACACCACACAAGCGCTAATAAAGTCTCCCATATGCCGGATTATCTACTGGCAATTTGGCCTCAACATTACCCCCTTCTTAAAGTCTATTTATTTATTTTGAGAGGAGGGGGCAGAGAGAGAGAGAGAGAGAGAGAGAGGGAGAGACAGAGAATCCCAAGCAGGGTCTGCACTGTCAACACAGCCTGACATGGGGCTGGAACTCAGAAACGACCCAGACGCCCCAACACCACCCCTTTAGGGTACACGCCGCGTATGGAGAAGCCAGAAACTGCATTTCTAAAATCTCCTTTCTCATAACAGTCCAGGGTACGGTCCCCTAATGAGACACGTCCACGGGACATTTGGAAGGCGGACGGGAAGAGGAAACATTACTCTCCAGATGCAGTCACAGACACGCGGGCAGACGTGAGATTCACAGTGCAGCCCCCCCACACACTCTTGAGAAGCCCCATATTGGTGTTTTGGGCTCCAGTCAGTGGGCGTGTCTTCTCTTGCCTTCATACTTCAACTCTTCCAATGGCTGTGTAAGACCCTAAGTTCCTACATAGAAACCCCTCACACCCAAGTGGCGCCTGGGTGGCTCCATCGGTGAAGCATCCGACTCTTGACATTGGCTCCATCGGTGAAGCATCCGACTCGACATCGGCTCAGGTCGTGATCTCAAAGTCATGAGATGGGGCCCCACGTTGGGCTCTGCGTTGAGTGTGGAGCCTGCTTGGGAATCTCTGTCTCCCTCTGCCCCCACTCCATGTGCACACGTTCTCTCTCTCAAAATAAACAAATAAAACTAAAAAGAAACACAAACTCACATCCAAAATATATACGGTAGCTGTTTTCTTGACCTAATCTTGATTAATGGATACTTGTAGTCTCTTTCTAGAGACCCAAGGGGAAATTGGGTAAACACTCCTTTGCTTCTGGTTCTCCCCCAATCCTACATATCTCCCCTCTCCGTCTTGGGGTTTTCCCAGCCATTTTATATATGTCACCATTCCTGTTCTCCTGGTGTCCTTCCCCTTTCCCTCACTCTTGGGAAGAGGTGAGTTGTTGTTTACTGCACGTAATACTACATGACCATCTTGTGTTATCTTGCTCAGCGTCACAAGACATTTTGATGGTCAACAGAAGATCCAGTAACTATAAATCACTGGAGATGTGGGAGGAGAGGCAGGAAACGAAGGAGAGTGAAATCCTCGGCTATCATGGTGGAGACTACCGTCTAAAATTGACAGGTCAGGAGAGAGTAAGTAACTACCTGGTGGACGGAGAAAGAAGAGCTGGCCATTGGATCAGCTTGCTCCGGCCGCCATAACAAAGTATCGCAAGACCGGGTTGCTTCAACAACAGAAACGCATTGTCTTGTAGTTCTGGAGGCTCGAAGTCCCAGATCAAGGCATCAGCAGGGTTCATTTCTCCTGAGGTTTCTCTCCTTGGCTGGCAGATGGCCACCTCCTCCCTGTCTCTCCACAGGACCTACCCTCCGTGCCTGTCCGTGTCTAACGTCCTCTACTTAGGATGCCAGTCACACTGGATGACTCCACCTTAAGTTCATTACTTTTTTAAAGACCCCGTTTCCAAATACGGTCACATTATGTGGTACTGGGGGTTGGGATTTGGGGGGGGGGGACACACTTCAGCCCATGTTGTCATATCTGACACAACATGACATTTTCTCTCCTCCAGCTTCCAGATCTGGTACGAACATCCTGACGCGTCCGTCATTTTAGTCCCTGTCTGCGTTCCTCAGCCCTAATTCTTTCAACCCACACCCCCCACCCCCCCCCACACACCAATCCATTGCTAGGATTTTTTTTTTAAGTTTATTTATGAATTTTGAGGCGGGGAGGGGCAGAGAGACAGAGAGAGAATCCCAAGCAGGCTCCACCCTGTCGACCCTGAGCTTGATCGAACTCACAAATTGTGAGATCATGGTCTGAGCCCAAATCAAGAGTCGGACACTCAACCGACCGAGCCCCCCAGGAGCCCCATAGGCTTTTTGGGGCGTGCGGCACCTAAAGGTCTTCAAAGACACAACATTACAACGGCTGACTGTGCACTTTTAGAAAACTTTCCCTAAAATGACATCCATGATAGAGAAATCATGAAATAATCATGAAATCCTGTTGTATATCCCACGCTCCCTAACTATGTATGATTTCTCAAAATTAAACCGCTGAGTAACCTCATTCCAAAATTAAACCCACGAGGAGCTTACGTTCAGGGTTGGTGTTTGAGATAATGGGGCCTCTCATCACTGATTCAGGTGGCGGTTGGGGTCTAGGGTGGGGACACTGCAAGGTGCCTGCAGCCCGGATGGAAACAGAGACCGTGGTCTCTGAGCGCACAGACCCTGGGAGGTCGGACAGCGGGCTACCTTTTCAATCCGTCCTTCCCAGAAAAAGATTACAGAACATTTCCTTTGAGTAATATGCCAGGCAAGATTCAAGACTCGTTTTGTGCACTTAAAGTCAACCTTTGGGGCGCCTGGGTGGCGCAGTCGGTTGAGCGTCCGACTTCAGCCAGGTCACGATCTCGCGGTCCGTGAGTTCGAGCCCCGCGTCGGGCTCTGGGCTGATGGCTCAGAGCCTGGAGCCTGTTTCCGATTCTGTGTCTCCCTCTCTCTGCCCCTCCCCCGTTCATGCTCTGTCTCTCTCTGTCCCAAAAATAAATAAATGTTGGAAAAAAAATTTTTTTTTTAATAAAAATAAATAAATAAATAAATAAATAAAAATGTAAAAGGGGCGCCTGGGTGGCGCAGTCGGTTGAGCGTCCGACTTCAGCCAGGTCACGATCTCGCGGTCCATGAGTTCGAGCCCTGCGTCGGGCTCTGGGCTGACGGCTCAGAGCCTGGAGCCTGTTTCCGATTCTGTGTCTCCCTCTCTCTCTGCCCCTCCCCCGTTCATGCTCTGTCTCTCTCTGTCCCCAAAATAAATAAACGTTGAAAAAAAAAAAATAAAAAAAAAAAAAAGTCGACCTTTCAGTGCACAAAACCTTTATATACGCAGTTAGCGCTATGTGGTTTATATACGCGGAGTCTATTTTGCTCCATGTGTTTTCATGCATTGGAAGCAAATTTCTTTATTTTTTCAAAATTTTAAAGCTTTTTCATTATTTATTTTTGAGAGAGAGAGAGTGGGGGGGGGGGGGGGTGCACGCACGCACTCGAACAGGGGATGGGCAGAGAGAGAAGGTGAGAGAATCCCAAGCAGGGATTGCAAATCTCGATCTCACAACCGCGAGATCACGACCTGAGCCCCAATCAAGAGTCCGATGCTTAACCGACTGAGCCACCCAGGCTCCCCTAGAAGCAAATTTCTACTGTGAACTATACTGAAGTTTACTAGAAACATTACCATCCTTTTTGGTCTATATTGTTTCCCAAGGGATAAGGCACCTTCTATGGTATTTGGACATTTGTGGGTTATATAATGTATTAAAGCCATTGAGAGCATGAGGATCGGGAAAAGACCAAGCCTCATACGGGCTATGGCCAAGGAATGGCCTCTCCACCTCGGAAAGGCCACGTCCCTCTCTCTGCCTCTCTGTCAGACGGTATCCAGGCAACTCAAAAGCATTTTGCAACATATCTTGCTGACACCCTGTGAACCGTCAACAAAAACAATCCATAATCATGAGCCTGGAATTTGTACCTATTTAAATTAGCACCAAGGTGACAAACAGCCCTGTCTTTTTTTTTTTTTTTTCTTTTTTAGAAAAAAAAAAAAAATACGTGAAACCAGACTGGGGAAAGGTGATGAAGGAATTGTGCCTCTGTTCCGGGCCCCAGTGCCGACTGGATCCAGAAACAGCCCAGAAAGCAACCTTCGAAAGGGTACCTCGGTGCCTTCAACACAAAACCTGAGCACAAGCCGCGACCTCTCCGGACGTTGCAAACAATTATGAGATATATATATATAATATATACATATATATATTATATATATATTTTTGTCTTTCATTGATGTTGGTTTGCCAAACTTTTGACAGGTAGAGAGAGAGAGAGAGAGCAAATGCCATTGTAAATGACGCAATCTTTGGGATTTGGAAAAAGTGAAGCAGCAATGGAATGAGTCTTATCTTAATATCATCTGACATTTATTTTAATTCTTAGCTGACGTTTTGGAATACAGGCTGTTGAGGGTGTTGCCTGCATCCCAATTTTTCAGGGAGCCTGTCTTTTGCTGCCTTCCCTGCATAGGGTCCCCTCTTCTCTACATCCCGAGGACCTTTGGTTTTAAGCCGCAGAAATGTATCCAACCTTTTAAAAAGGGGGATATATCCTAAGGAAAAGGGAATTTTACTCTTCCCGGGTGTGGACCGTGTTGACCTTAACACATCAGCCTGGGGAAGGGGTCTGGGGGTCAAAGCAGAAAGATACCCACGCCTTGCCCGCCCCCCCGACCAGCAACGCAAAGTTCGTATGTCATCGTTAGGTCTCCTCGAGGAGACTTCAAGCGCAGTTAGTCACTCAAAAGTAACTCACAAGGATGATTTTCCACTGTGGGAAGTAGTAACTAGCTCCCCCTGGATTGTGGGATTGTCGCAGAGGCCGGGGGAGGCGCTGGCTTGTCACCTGGATGACTGGAAAGGAGCTCATAGTTGAGAAAATACCAAATTAAACAACAACAACAACAACAACAACAACAGCAACAAAAATGACAAGTGGGAATAAGATAAAGAACATCCAAAAGACTAGGAAATGCCTCCTAAAGGCTTTTCCGATTAAATATCGTAACATTGTAACTCTCTCTCTCTCTGTCTCTCTCTCTCTACCTGGGCCACCAGGCAGGCTGCTTGCAAGTGAGGCAGAAAAAGCCTGGAAAAAGGAAAAAGAGGGGAGCAAAAAGCTAGCCTACAAAACTGTTCCATCCAGGTGGGAATTGAGAACTGCCCGCACCCGCATTGCATTTCTGGATGGCGGTTTTGCAACCCGCGATGGGTGCTTTAAATGTGCACAACCCTCCGCAGGATTTCAGATGTGGAAACTGATTCTCAAGGAACAAACAGAGAAGTGAGTCAATAGGGAGCTGACAGAATCCAAACCGCAGCATTCTTTCGGAAAGCAAAGACGTTTTTAAAAGATTTCGTGAACTGTAGTTGACATAATACGTCAGTTTCCGGGGTACAACATAGAGCTCCGCTAATTATACACATTACAACGTGCTCACCGCGGTCTGAATGGGAGACTGTATTTGCAAACGATCTATCCGATAAGGGGTTAATATCCAAAATATATAAAGAATTCAACACCAAAAAATAATCTGGTTTACACCGGTCAGAGTGGCTGAAGTGAACAAGTCAGGAGACCATAGATGCTGGCGAGGATGCGGAGGAACGGGAACCCTCTTGCGCTGTTGGTGGGAATGCAGACTGGTGCAGCCGTTCTGGAAAACACTGTGGAGGTTCCTCAAAAAATTAAAACTAGATCTACCCTATGACCCAGCAAGAGCACTGCTAGGAATTTACCCAAGCGATCCAAGAGTGTTGACGCACAGGGGCACTCGGACCCCAATGTTTATAGCAGTGCTTTCAACAGTAGCCAAATGATGGGAAGAGCCTAAATGTCCATCAACTGACCAATGGATAAAGAAGATGTGGTTTATATACACAAAGGAATACTACTTGGCAATGAGAAAGAAGGAAATCTCGCCATTCGTGGATGGAACTGGAGGGTGTTATGCTAAGTGAAATAAGTCAGTCAGAGAAAGACAATATCATATGTTCTCACTCATGTGGAACTTGAGAAACTTAACAGAAGACCATGGGGGGAGGGGAAGGGGAAAAATAGTTACAAACAGAAAGGGAGGAAGGCAAACGCTAAGAGACTCTTAAATACAGAGAAAAACTGGGGCGCCTGGGTGGCGCAGTCGGTTAAGCGTCCGACTTCAGCCAGGTCACGATCTCGCGGTCCGTGAGTTCGAGCCCCGCGTCGGGCTCTGGGCTGATGGCTCAGAGCCTGGAGCCTGTTTCCGATTCTGTGTCTCCCTCTCTCTCTGCCCCTCCCCCGGACATGCTCCGTCTCTCTCTGTCCCCCCCCCAAAAAAAAAATACAGAGAAAAACTAAGGGTTGATGGGGGGTGGGGGAGAGGGGAAATGGGTGATGGGCATGGAGGAGGGCCCCTGTGGCGATGAGCGCTGGGGGTTGTATGTAAGTGATGAACCGCGGGAATCTACCCCCCAAACCAAGAGCACACTCTACACGCTGTCTGTAAGCCAATTTGATAACAAATTATATTCATAAAAAAAGAAAAAGAAAGGGGCGCCGTCCGACTTCGGCTCAGGTCATGATCTCACGGTCCGTGAGTTCGAGCCCCGCGTCGGGCTCTGTGCTGACAGCTCAGATTCTGTGTCTCCCTCTCTCTCTGCCCCTCCCCTGTTCATGCTCTGTCCCTCTCTGTCTCAAAAATAAATAAACATTAAAAAAAAAATAAAAAAAAAAGAAAAAGAAACTTATATGCTGATAAAAATAAATAAATAAATGACAGAGGACCTACGAATATTTTTTTTTTCCAAAGAACACCTACAGATGGCCAACAGCCACGTGAAAGGATGCTCAACATCACTCGTCATCACGGAAATAAATGCGAATCAAAGCCACAGCGAGGTGTCGCCTCACACCCATCAGAATGGCTAGTATCCAAAAGACAAGAAGTAACAAGTGTTGGCGAGGATGTGGAGAAAAGGGAGCCCTCGTGCACTGCTGGTGAGGGCGTAAGTTGGTGCAGCCCCTGTGGAAAACAGTTTAGAGGTTCCTCAAAAAGAACAAAAACAGGAAAACAATCCGCATGAACCCTAACAGAGTATTCAACAAGCCCATTTAATGCAACTCAATGTAACCATTAAAAATGGTGTCAGAAAGGGGTCCTGGGTGGCTCAGTCAGTTTAGCGTCGGACTCTGGCTCAGGTCATGATCTCACGGTTTGTGAGTTCGAGCCCCGGGTCGGGCTCTGTGCTGACAGTTCAGAGCCTGCTTGGGATTCTCTCTCTCTTCCTCTCTCGCTGCCCCTCCCCCACATGTGCCTGCTCTCTGTCTCTCTCAAAAATAAATAAACTCAAAAAAATGATGTCGGAGAAATAGTTTCTTCACAGTAGCAGGACGTGCGTAATGTATTTTGATTGAAAAAACGGGTTAGAAAATAGTATGTTTAACGCGATTTCCATCCTTGTCCAAGATATATGTGCAGTTATGTATGCAGAGAAAAAAACTTTCTGGCGGGAGGTAGCATTCCCAGTGTTTATCTCTGAGTGGTGGGTTATAGAGAGTTTATTCTATTTTTTTAAATTGGTATCTTTTTATTTTATAATTAATAGGTTAATTACGAGGCACCTGGGTGGCTCAGTCAGTTAAGCATCCGACTTTGGCCCAGGCCATGATCTCGCGGTTTGTGGTTCAAGCCCCGCATCGATTGGGTTCTATGCTTATAGCTCAGACCCTGGAGCCTGCTTTGGATTCTGTGTCTCTCTCTTTCTCCGTCCTTTTCCCACTTACAATCTCTCTCTCTCTCTAAAAATAAATAAACATTTAAAAAATTTAAAAAAAACTAGGTGAGTTATAAAAAGTGAAGCTTCTCACAAGGGGGAGAGTCCTTTGGGACACAAATAATGATACCCTCGATTTCTCAAGAGGGGGCACGTTTGTTCCCTCTCGAGTGCCCTTCCTTCGCTTGCAGATGAGGTACCACCACATTCCACGGTTTCCAACAGAGTTAGCACCATAATCCTTAACTCGGGGAGAATTAAATTTTCTCAAGGTGGCGTTGGATCGGGGACACAGCTTGGGGGTTCCTATTTGCCTATCACTGCAACCTGCTGGTGCATGCAGGTTGAGGGCACCCGGGGGGCCAGGGCTTGGTGGGTTTGGTCGGGGCCGGGGGGAGGGAGGGGGGTGCAGCCCCCATGTGAGCCAAGACCCCGCTGGGCTCCTGCCGGGAACTGCCTTCCACTGCCTGGTTATCGGCACCTGCACCTGCCCGGGTGTATTTCTTCTGAATACCTCCCAGACCCTGGAAAGATTACATTGGAAAAAATTCTTTATAGCTCAGTACTTCTATTTCTGACAGGTGAACTTCCTCTGACCTCCATGGAATTCTGCCTCTGTAAGCTGGGCTAATGGTACATTCTGGAAAGATAAATAAATAAATAAATAAATAAATAAAAAGAATCGTTTCATTAACTGAGCCGAAAGAGGTATCGCCCCAATTCTTGACGTGCTAATGATTGCTGGTTCTTCAAGGTGTTAATTTTCAAAGCTCCCGTGTGGGAACTGTTCAGAGATTCAGCATTATTAGCCTTTTTTTTTTTTTTTTCCCTCCTGGTATTTCTTTGCTAGTCCTGCTATTAGTTTACATTTGGATTTCTGCCCAACTAAACAAATTCAGAATGCAAACATTTAAAAACAAATACATGTTTGCTATTTACCCCATCCGTGGTTACCCCGCACGTTCGCACAAAATCGAGGGCTTGATCGTAAAGAGAGCATCCCGGCTTTCACCTACACGGAATGTATAGCTTTCGTCGTGTATCTAAAAGCCTCTTTATTTTAGGGAAAGTGGGGCTTTTCTTCACCTTGTGTGCTGGTCTCCATGGCGAATGCTTCCCCATTTTTTTCATTCTTTGTGGTTTGTTTGTTTGCTTGCTTGCTTTTTTTAAAATTGTGTCACGTTTATTTATTTTGAGAGAGAGAGAAAGAGAGTACAAGCAGGGGAGGGGCAGACAGAAGGAGAGACAGAATCCCAAGCAGGCTCCCTGTTATCAGCACAGAGCCCGGTGTGGGGTTTGAACCCATAAACTGTGATATGACCTGAGCCAAGATCAAAAGTGCCATCCAGGCGCCCCTCATTCTTTATTTATTTTAAGGCAAGCTGAAGAAGATATGTAAAAACGGGTGTTTTCTATCATTCCCGGCCACATCGTGGGTGCTTTGGGTTGCACTCAGTGGGAATCACTCTGTAGATCACACTTCTATTTGCTAAGCACCTTCTTTTCCAGAAGTAGTCAGTTGCTTAACGTTCTTCTTTCTTTTTTAATCAAAAATCTGGAGGTTCAGAGCCCCTCTCTTAAAGGTGCAGAGGGAAGAATTTTTCACAAGTGGAAGTAAAGAATGGTAAAGCTACAAGAAATGTGACGGTCGGGGCCCCTGGGTGGCTCCGTCGGTTGAGCATCCGACTTCGGCTCAGGTCATGATCTCACGCAGTTCGTGAGTTCGAGCCCCGCGTCGGGCTCTGTGCTGACAGCTCGGAGCCTGGAGCCTGCTTCAGATTCTGTGTCTCCCTCTCTCCCTCTGCCCCTCCCCAACTCGCACTCTGTCTCTCTCTCTGTCTCTCTCTCAAAAATAAATA